>NC_138770.1:391934279-393381779 GCF_965119305.1 Pelophylax lessonae
ATTTCCTGTGTCCCACAGAACTGTCACTAGTTCCTTCTGTTGCCCTACACATCAGTACACACAGACAGAATACAGTGGTGACATGAGATTGGCAGCAGGAACCTCTGAGGATCCCCCTAACCAGGACACAGGAGATTGACACTTCCTGAAGTGTTGGTTTCCCAGAATACTTTGGAGGATCATTCCACAGCAATAGAGCAGTGTTCAGGGGTGTGGGCAACAGGAGAGGTAAGTATTTATTCTCTTCTTTTACAAGTACAACTTTGCTGGGGAATATATATACGTAGGTATAGAAAGTGTCGGAGAGCAAGAACAGCTCATGGGTCCCATTACAATTATCCACAACGTGACAAGTGTGCAACCTTCTGGCTGGCATGCACTTCTGTTACTAGAACAGAAGAGGGAGCTCAAATTAAGCTCCAGGCTCAAAGAAAATACACAATTTTTAGCAAAAAATCCCTGAACACTGAGGTTGCAAAGCAGCACCAGAGGGAATTTCCGCATACCTTTTGTGCACTTCCTGAAGTCTATACCACATTGTGTGTATTCACACAGAATGGCACAATACACCTCTATGATTGCTTTGCATATTGTGTGTGAAAACTGACCTATAACATTCGGCCACATTTGGTGCTGTAGCCCCACTTATTTTGGAAGATTTTCTCCAGTATTCCTCCCTTTTCTAACAAGGACAGCATCCAGTTTGTTCCAGTATGTGTGTGTCAGCCCACAGATGTCATATATGAATACCTTATGTACCAACGACAGTGGGCATCATTCACTTGTTTATTTCTAGTGAGAAAGCAGCCCCCTTAGTAGGCTTGATCGGTATTATTTTGGTTAATCATAGGTTGATCAGACAGTTCTGACCCATTCACTGAGGAAAACACTGAGACATGAATACCAAACTGATGATCCCCTATATTTAAAGCTTTACACAACTGTGTCATTTGTATTGATCAAACCCATTGTGTTCTTAATCCTGAAAAGGCTGACCGTACAGCAGGATAACATACCAGTGATCCGCTGCTAAAATCAACTGACTCAGATGAAACCCCTTCCTGTAATATGGCTGCAAAGGCGGCAAAGTGCTGGGACTGGCTGAATGCAGAATGATTAAGAGAGATTAAGTGAATAAAGAAAACATAGTCTATTTAGAGCAGAACATCAGTCTCCTAGCACGGGGTACTTTTGTTGTGTTCTATGAAGAGGGATTAGCACACAGGTCTACAGAGAGCAGGGATTAGATAAGCAAGTATGCATCTGTTTATGCAAAAACACCACCACTGAAGAGTATACTTTCAATGCTTTTGTTGCTTTGTCTTTAAAGCAGCCACTTGGAAATGGATATTAAAAGCAGCCACTTGGAAATGGATATTAAAGTACCCTGAGAACTTCACAGAGGTAGCATAGGCAAAAACATCATACATAGATCTGTTTCTACAGTTTACTACAATTGCAGTATACCCCTGTAGATGGTATCAGATAAAAAAGGTATATAAACATTTGATGTCTATTATTCTATACCTGCTATTTCAACAGGTTAAAAGATATGCAAAGCCAAAACTCCCCCCCCCCCCCCATTCTGGATAGAGTAGTGGATAGTGAAACCCCTTGTCAGGCATTTCTTTGCCATCCGTGTACCACTGAGGTGATTTCCAACCACATGCTGTCCAGCAAACACAACAGCAAGGAGTTGAATCTCTCCAAAGTGGGAAAACACCCCACTTGGACAATTTCCATTGGAACAAGTATCCCCATTGGAAAATGCCCCCTCTATTCCTGTTTAAGTATCGCACCAAAATGTTGTATTTTTCCTCACAATCAGCTCCAAGAAAAGTGAATCTCCTCAATAAGGTGATAGAAAGTAATAAAAAAAATCTCGTTCAATCCAACCAGCAGCATGCCCTTAACGTCACAGAATTTGGGTGTCCAGCTTACGCTGACACGATAGTATAGCCAAGATCAAGAGTTAAGCCCCATACACACGCACAGATTGTTGGCCAACCGATCGGCTGTCTTTTGTCCAGTGTTGTTTGTTGGTTGAAATGTGCTCTATTAAAAAAGAATAGCGCGCAAATGCAAAAGAAAGGATTGTCTTCAGATTTGGTAGTAATTTCTTTTGCATTTGCGCGCGATTCTTTTTTAATATACATGTCTTTTGGTTCATAGCTGCAGCAGCTTTAGAAATACATGGGTATGCTCCCCCAAATTTTTTGCCTGTTTGAAATGTGCTCTAGACTTGCACTGGACTTTTGTTGGCCAACAAAAACCAACTTCAGAAGGGATGTCATGTGATGGTTGACTTTTCGTGTGTTTTTTCTTCTCTGAGCATGCCCAGTCTTGCTCATCTGATTTTTGTCTGCCAAAATCTGTACTGACTGAGGAACAATCGGCCGTTCTTTGTTGGCCAACAAAAATTTTATAGCATGCACACCAGATTTTTTTCGGCCGAAAATTCACAGTTGGTTGTCGGAAGCATCATACTAACAAGCCTACAATTGGCAGATCGGACGTTGGCCGACAATTTACGGCCAACAATCTGTGCGTGTGTATGGGGCTTTAGACAACACATTGCCTATGCATCTCAAAAACGTATTGAGGTCATAATTCAAAAAAGTCGCAAAAAGATAGAGGAAACACATCAATACTTCAAGGTCACAGGAGGCCACTTTCTCAAGGTGATCCACCCTTTTTCCACTTTAAATGTAAATAAAATGTTTTACATTTTTTAAGATAAAGACATAATTTGGGTAATAGAAGTGGTAGGAGTGATGGCAAAAGATAACAGTGTGGTACCAGGGACAAATCTATTTTTTGCCGTTGGATGGTTTCGCGGTTACTTGAGTGGTATCGATAAATGGTGGATCTTGTATTTTTGCATTCTAATTTTACCTTTAGCTCTTGCTCCTACACATGTATTTTGTTGATCATGTCTATCAGGTGACAAGGAGCTATAAGCCCTGACAATTCTGAAATATTTTTCCACTTTAATGGGCATCACCATCACAAAAACCAAATCCAAATAAAATATAATAAACGGTCACTCGAATATTATGAAAAAGGAAACAGCATGTGATATTATAGTTAAAATTTTTGCAAATAAAATATTCAAGAAGGTGTTGCTCCAAAGAGGATCATGTACACGAGACATGTATTCACTACCAACAGAACATATACCTACCTTGCCAGCATCCACAATTTCTCCAATTTCATCTAGGGCTGACCCACTGGGTGTAAAAAATCCCCAACGGTAGTGGATTCCTTTGTAGAGATGCTGAAAAAAAAAAAAAAGGACAAAGATAATTTATTAGTTAATATATTCCACTCGCGCTAATGGATGAGTTAATTGCAATTAATTACTATGTGTGAAAGGTGATGAAGAGCAGCTGCTATGGACAGAAGTTAGGTATATAAAAAATAAATACTAACACATGTGACTAAAAACACACTTCCAATAGCGCTTGCTGTATTCAATATGTGTACTTAATAAAAGTGAAAGTTCATAAAATTCATAGATATCTATGACCAAAACACATTCTCTAAGTGAATTCAACAATAATTATAAATAGTGAAAAGTGTATGCGCATATATATATATATATATATATATATATATATATATATATATATATATATATATATATATATATATATATATATATATATATATATATAAATGATACGTACTATAAATAATAAATGTGTAAATATACAGTATCTCACAAAAGTGAGTACACCCCTCACATTTTTGTAAATATTTTATTATATCTTTTGATGTGACAACACTGAAGAAATGACACTTTGCTACAATGTAAAGTAGTGAGTGTACAGCTTGTATAACAGTGTACATTTGCTGTCCCCTCAAAATAACTCAACACACAGCCATTCATGTCTAAACCGCTGGCAAAAAAAAGTGAGTACACCCCTAAAGTAAAAATGTTAAAATTGGTCCCAATTAGCCATTTTCCCTCCCCGGTGTCATGTGACTCGTTAGTGTTACAAGGTCTCAGGTGTGAATGGGGAGCAGGTGTTGATACAAATAGGCCATCCACCGATATTCCTCCTAGTGGGTAACTGGATAATAGATGGAAGATCACCCCAGAGTGTCAGTGAGATAGGTAAAATGCCTACTCACCAGATGTAGTTGATCTTGCTTGCCTTATAGCAACAAGATCGAATAGAGGTCACTGTGACCAGATACAGAACGTCCCCCGAAAGACGTTTTAAAGCTGAAAACGAAACCACAACCGCTTCCGCCATGGGTTCCAACCATGGCAACTGACATCACCGCGTGCGCTCCTGTCTTACGCGCTTTGTTATCAAAATAACGTCTTCTTCTCTGAAGACATTATGGTTTGGTTGTGGTTTAGATTCCAGCCTTCGGTCCCAAATCTCTAGCGAGGAAGCTGCACCTGAATATATATGCTGCAAATTGTTTGTACAACTTTAAAATCGTTCTAGCCCATGCTTGGGCAATAAATGTTACAACGGAGTTCACTATGAGGTGTCTGGTCTCCTTTATTTCAAAAGGCATTCGCTCATGAAATAGGGAAGCAGCAGGATCGCCTTTCGGGAGAGGTTCTGTACCTGGTCACGGTGACCACACAAGCTCTATATGATCTTGTTATAAGGCAAGCAAGATCAACTACATCTGGTGAGTAGGCATTTTACCTATCTCACTGACACTCTGGGGTGATCTTCCGTCTATTATCCTGTTACCCACTAGGAGGAATATCGGTGGATGGCCTATTTGTATCCTACCTTTTGAACACACGGAGCACTTTATATGTTCCAGCACTTTATCTGATTAACATGGTCTAGAACAAGCACTTTATATTTACACATTTATAGTACATATATATATATATATATATATATATATATGCGCAAGCACTTTACACTATTTATAATTATTGTTGAATTCACCTAGAGAATGTGCTAATAGATATCTATGAATTTTATAAACTTTCACTTTGATTAAGTACACGTATTTAATACAGCAAGCGCTATGGGAAGTGTGTTTTTGTCACACTTATTTATTTTTCATAAAAATGGATTTTTGTAAGATCTTACCGTAAAATCCTTTTCTCTTAAGCTCATTGACAGACGTAGTCTTCTTGATTCTCAAGAGCTGGGTTATGTTGTCTCCGCAGGAGTAGGACTAGGCAGAAAGACAAAACGTTCTGGCTCCACCTTAGGGGCAGTCCCTGAGGGTATATCTTCCCTCTCTCTGCTACAGGGAATCAGTTCCGTTTTAAAGCAGTACAGAGAATTTAACCCAACCCAACTCAATGATAGAGGGGCGGGTACTACGTCTGTCAATGAGCTTAAGAGAAAAGGATTTTACGGTAAGATCTTACAAAAATCCATTTTTCTCTATCGCTCATTGACAGACGTAGTCTTCTTGATTCTCAAGAGCTGGGACATCCAGAAGCAGTGCCACAAATGAGGGGTGGGATTGACAAAATCAAATCCAATCTAGAAGGCCCAACCGGTGCCAAACTAGAAGTTTTAAAGGCTCATTATAAACAAAGAATGAGACTAAAGAAAAATTTTCCAACGGAAAAAACCCTCGAGGTAGACCACTGGTCTCCTCAAATTGCGGCCTGCAAAACCTTGCGGCCAAACGAGGCATCAGACGATGCCATTACATCAACTTTATAATGTTTAGTAAAGGTATGCACCGACGACCAGGTAGCCGCCTTGCACACCTGGACCACTGACGCCTGATGGCGAAAGGCCCATGACGCACTAAGTGCCCGAGTGGAGTGCGCCTTAACAGGGAACGGGGGCTCCCGACCCTTAATAGAATAAGCCTGTACTACCGTCTGTCTGATCCATCTGGAAATGGTCGCCATCAAGGCAACCCCTTTTTGGGTCCATCTGGGATCACAAAAAGTGAATCCGTCTTGCGAAACGAGTCTGTCGTTTTCAAGTATACCCTGATCGCCCGGACCACATCCAAGGAGTGTAAAGCAAACTCCCGAGGATGACTGGGCTTAGGACACAGGGAAGGTAATACAATTTCTTCATTCAGATGAAATTCTGAAACCACTTTTGGTAGGAAGGATGGATTCGGACGAAGAACCACCTTATCTCTATGAACCACCAGATATGGTGAACGACAAGATAATGCATCCAGTTCTGACACCCTGCGTGCAGAAGTAATAGCCACCAAGAAGGCCACCTTCTGGGACAACGTGGGTAGAGGAATCTCCCTAATATCTTCAAAGGGAGGTTTCTGAAGAACCGACAACACTAAATTAAGATCCCAGGGGGGTAACGGCGCGTGCACTGGCGGAGCCAGATGTCGCACCCCCTGGATGAAATTCCGCACCAAGGAATGAGTAGCCAAAGGCTTCTGAAAGAAGATGGCTAATGCTGAAACCTGACCCTTGATAGTACTCAAGGCCAGTTTCTGCTCAACCCCTTGTTGCAGAAAAGCCAATATTCGACTAATCGAATAAGACCGAGGACGGAACCCCAAAGGTTCACACCATGCAATGTAGGACTTCCATGTGCGATGATAAATCTTTCTGGAAGTCGCTTTCCTTGCTTCAACTAGAGTAGGAATAACTGAAGCTGACAAACCTTTGTCCTTCAGCACCTGGGTCTCAATAGCCAGGCCGTTAAAGCCAGCGATCGTAAAGCAGGATGGAAGATCGGTCCCTGAGACAGTAGATCCCCCCTGAGAGGAAGTCTCCACGGGACGTCCGCCACCAGTCTGACCATGTCGGCGTACCAAACTCGACGAGGCCAGTCCGGAGCTACCAGGATTACTGGAATTCCTTCCTCCTCTATCCTGCGAAGAAGTCTTGGCAGTAACGCGAGAGGAGGGAAGGCATATATTAGCTGGTATTGCCCCCACGGGGCGATCAGTGCGTCTGCGGTTTCTGCTAGAGGATCGCGGGAGCGAGCCACGAATCTCTAAACTTTCCTGTTGAATCGTGATGCCAACAGATCCACATCCGGGGTGCCCCACCGTAGGCACAACTGGTGGAAAACGTCTGGATGGAGGGACCATTCCCCCTGATCCAGGGTCTGACGGCTGAGATAATCTGCCTGCCAATTCTCCACCCCCGGAATGAACTGATTCCCTGTAGCAGAGAGAGGGAGGATATACCCTCAGGGACTGCCCCTAAGGTGGAGCCAGAACGTTTTGTCTTTCTGCCTAGTCCTACTCCTGCGGAGACAACATAACCCAGCTCTTGAGAATCAAGAAGACTACGTCTGTCAATGAGCGATAGAGAAAGATAATTTAGTACTGTTCTGAAATACAACCCAGCTACATACAGAGTAATCAGCAAGCAAAAGATAAGTTCAACTATATAGCCATGGAAATATATACTCACATTCTGATTACCTCCATACTGTATCTATAAATGCAGAATATTACCTTTATCACTTTTGATCCCAGAGTAATACCCGAACGCATCATTCCATCTGCTATACCCAGCCGGTCAGTGTTATACAGGAAAGGAGTAACGAGTGTGCAGTATGAAGCTCCAGACCATGGCTTAAGGTACTGAAGAGCCAATTCTTCACTTGATCCACCTACATTGTCAAAAATAACATCAAACCTAAAAAATAAATGAAAACCGTAAGCCTTTACACCTAGAAATTATATTCAAAACTACCTTAAAAGCAAAAAGTAGATTAGATTAAAGAAAATGGCATTATGTTTTTTTCCTATACTGCAGCCTTGCAGGTTACATAATGAAAGGAAATAATTGACTGACTTTCTCATCCACAATGCAGTCACAGAAATAGACACTAGAAAGCTATATGAAAGGAAAACATTAAGTTTTTTTTTTTTTGTTTTTTTTTTTTTTAATTTAAAGCTGAAGTTTAGAGATAAAAAAAATTACTACCAGCTTTAGTCACATCGCTTACATGTAATGAGGTATGTCCTATCGTTGTGCAAGCTACTGGTTCCTGTAGAAATTGTCACCCAAGTCCCAGAAGTGCCTGTCCTCTTCCTGTCTCTGAATTTCCGACGCTGCAATAGTTAGCAGTTTCAGGTCCTCAGGCAAAACAGTAGTACAGATGGTCCAATGAGGACAAGCCCCCCCCC
The DNA here is from genome assembly GCF_965119305.1 of Pelophylax lessonae. Classification (NCBI taxonomy): domain Eukaryota; kingdom Metazoa; phylum Chordata; class Amphibia; order Anura; family Ranidae; genus Pelophylax; species Pelophylax lessonae. The sequence continues at coordinate 391,942,356 of NC_138770.1, forward strand.
CCCCCCTCCTCATCCTCCACTGAGAAAAGTTTCTTGATAGATTACACTGCAAGTAAACACAATATTTGAATGGGGAGAGACTGATCAGTCACAGGGTTCTCTCTCCCATCCACAGATTGTGTTACAAGCAGTGTAATCAATGAAAGAATAAGGGGTGATAGGAGGAGGCGGGTCACCACTGAACCAGCTGTACTGCTGTTCTTCCTGAGCACCCAAAGCTGTTAACCACTGTAGAGATGCAAGGTCAGGAACAGGAAGAGGACAGGCATCCCTGCAGTGAAGATCTTTAAGATCCAGTGGCCTGCACAATGTGGGATAGAATTAATTACATGTAACTGACGTGACTTGAACTGTGGGGCTTTGTTTATCTAAATTTCAACTTTAGCAAAAAGGATACAAGAAGCAAAGCCCTAAATACAAAGTGCAGTAATCCATAGAAACTCACCAACAGCTTTATTACAGTATTACCAGTACATGAGTATTTTTCCATTTTCCACTTAGTGAGGGTAGGCCTGTATATACATTGCTGCTAACCGTGCAATATGGACAAGGCAATAGAGATTCCTGTTTAAAAGGTCATGATGGGGAAATCTAAGATTTACAAAGCAAAGTGTGACTAATATGGACCCCATCTACTAAATAGCCACAAAATTGAAGTGATGCAAGTATAATAGACCGTCAATAAAAGCAAAGCCCCCATAACAATTTTCGGGCACAGTTTTGCAGGGCTCTCCATTAGATGTTCTACAAATATCTCTAAGAATACACTTAATGAAGGGTACTTAACCACTTGCCGACTGCCTAACGACGATTTACGTCGGCAGTCAGCCCCTCACAGGCAAAGTGACGTAGGTCTACGTCGCTAGCCTGTGAGGCTCTAGGGAGCTCCCGCACGCTCGCGGACCCCCCCCCCCCCTCACGCGCGTGTGTGCCCGGCGGACCCGATGTCCGCCGGGCACTCGCGATTGTCCGTTACAGCGGGAGAAAGGCAGGCGGCTAATGTAAACACAGCCGCCTGTCATTCTCCCCTGTGTAAGAATTGAGATCATACGGTTCTGCTAAGTAGGACCGTTGATCTCTGTTCTTACACCTCAAGCCACATCCAATCACAGTTAGAAGCACGTCCCTAGGGACACACTTAACCCCTCCCTCTCAAAAAAAAAACCTTCACTGCCAGTGTCATTTTTACAGTAACTGTGCTTATGTATAGCACTGATTACTGTAGTAATGTCACTGGTAACCCCAAAAGTGTCAAAAATGTCAGTCAAGGATCCGATCTGTCCGCCGCAATGTCACAGTCCCGCAAAAAAAAAAAAAAAAAAAAAAAAAAAAAAAAAAAAAAAAAAAAATCGCACAGGTGATCAAATACCACCAAAAGAAAGCTCTGTTTGTGGGGAAAAAAGGACGTCAAATTCGTTTAGGTACAGCGTCGCACGACCGCGCAATTGTCCGTTAAAGTCACGCAGTGCCGAATCGCAAAATAGGCCCTGGTCAGGAAGGGGGTAAAATCTTCCGGGGCTTAAGTGGTTAAGGAAGAGCATTGTATAGGGGTGCTGGAATTGTGGAATATGACCTTAGACTGATTTAATGAACCTTACATTTCATTTATTTCTAAAAAAAAAAAAAAACCCCACTGAAATAGCATCCCAAAAAAAGATAGGATTAATGTTCTCATTTATCAAAATTGTCTGAAATAAGGAAGGCCTGTATTGCCATGTGGCAGCTAACCAGATTCAGTCAGGTACTGGAAAAACTTTCTGAAAATGACCATTGTATACAATAACTGTTTAAATCACTAGTGTAATATACAGTTACTGTTTTAAACACACATAAAAGGAGAGGTATTTCCTAAAAGGACTAAAACATACTGTAAGGTCAAGAGAGAGAAAAAAAAAAGAAGAATTAAACAGACATTAATCCCTTAGTGCCGACAGAACGCAAATTACATTTGGGCTGTCATTACAAGGAGCGGGAGAGGACAACCACAAACCCCCCCACCACCTCCTTCTGTGGCTCGCCGGGTCTCCCGTCCAACCGGGAGACCCAGGCGGCCATCCGGCGTACCTAGCCGAAGACCCGAATCCGGCTCTGATCGAGTCTCCAATGTAAAAACCCAGAAGCAATGTCATGACATCACTTCCAGGTACTAGAGCCTTAAAGTCACCAGATTAACCACTTTAATACAGGGCACTTTCACCCCCTTCCTGCCCAGGCCAATTTTCAGCTTTTAGCGGTCTTGCAATTTGAATGACAATTGCGCAGTCATGCAACACTGTACCTAAACCAAATTGATGTAATTTTTTCCCACAAATAGAGCTTTCTTTTGGTGGTATTTGATCACCGCAAGGTTTTTTCTTTTTTGCTACACAAATAAAAAAAGACCGAAAAGTTTGAAAAAAAAAAAAAAAAGTTTTACGTTATAAAATTTTGTAAATAGATACATTTTTTTCCTGCACTGATGAGCACTGATGAGGCCCCACTGACAGGCACTGATGAGGAGGCACTGATGGGGTGGCACTAAAATGCACTCACAGGCGGCACTGATAGGTAGCACTGATATGCAGCATTGGTGGGCACTGATAGGCAGCACCGATGGGCAATGATAGGCAGCACTGATAGGTGGCACTGATGGGCATTGGTGGGCAGCACTTATAGATAGCAATCATGGCCAGCTCTGATGAGGAGGGCACTGAAAGGGCCCCTGAGCTCCGATTGGCATCCCTCGTGGCCATGGGTGGGCAATCCCTGGTGGCACTAGTGGCATCCCCCCCCCGTTGGGAGAGCCACCAATCGGCTCTCCTCTACTTGTGCCTGTCAGGCACGAACTGAGGAAAGCTGATCAACGGCACTTCCCATTTACTATGTGACCAGCTGTGATTGGACACAGCTGGTCACACGGGAAAGAGCCTACGTCAGAGTGACACACCGCACCGGGGGCGCACAGAGCGGTCTATCCTGCTGGACATCATATGACGGGCAGTCAGGATAGACCAACCACTTCCCGGCCTTCATTTTGCTATATGGTGGGCGGGAAGTGGTTAAAAAAAAACAAAACACAGCATTCAAAACAAAACAGCCAAACTTAGCATTTTGAATGCTTTTAAGTGCAAAAGAGGGATTTGGGGTCTTTTAGACCCCAGATCCCTTCATAAAAGAGCACCTGTCACTGCCTATTACTGTCACAAGGGATGTTTAAATTCCTTGTGACAACAATAAAATTGATCAAAATTTTTTTTTAAAGGAATATTTTTTTTAAAAAATAAATAAATAAATAAATGTATTATTATTATTATTATTATTAGGAAAAAAAAAATGTAAAGCTCCCCGTCCCTCGCATGCAGAAGCTAATGCATACGCAAATCGCGCCCGCATAAGGAAACAGTGTTCAAACCAAACATGTGAGATATCGCTCCGATTGTTAGAGTGGGAGCAATAATTCTAGAACAATACCTCCTCTGTAACTCTAAACAGATAACGGTTAAAACATTTTAAAGCATCGCCTATGGAGATTTATGTACCGAAGTTTGTTGTCAAGTGGGAGCAATTTTAAAGCAGGACACATTAGGTATCTATTTACTCGGTGTAACATCTTTCACATTATACAAAAAAATTGGGCTAACTTTTACGGTTTTGTTTTTTTTTTTTTTTTTTTTTTTTAATTCATGAAAATGTATTTCTCTCCAAAAAATTGCATTTAAAAGACTGCTGCACAAATACCGTGTGACATAAAATATTGCAACGACTGCCATTTTATTCTCTAGGGTCACTGCTAAAAAAATATATATATATATATATATATATATATATATATATATATATAATAATATTTGGGGGTTCTAAGTAATTTTCTAGCAAAAAAAAACGGAATTTTTGTAAAATCTTACCTGTAAAATTCCTTTCTCTGAGTCCTCCGACAGTCGCCGCCTCTTCATATTCGTCACATATGGGGTATTAGACTTTGCTCCGAAGGAGTAGCTAGGCAACAGAATATGTTAACAATAAAGCTTTAACATATCCCACCCTCAAGGGGTGGTCCCCTCAGTCAATACCCTCCTACTTCCTGCAACCATATCTCAGTTTTAGTGGAATAGCAGTAGAGTATACATTCAAACCCCAAAAGAGGGGCGGGGGCGGCGACTGTCGGAGGACTCAGAGAAAGGAATTTTACAGGTAAGATTTTACAAAAATTCCGTTTTCTCTTACGTCCTCCGACAGTCGCCGCCTCTTCATATTCGTCACATATGGGGACGTCCCAAAGCAGTGCAAACATGAGGGGTGGGAAACGCATCCGCGCCGAAAGGCAACGCAGTCTCCACATCAAAGAAAGGAACCTTACCAAAGGAAGGAAACCAGCTGGGCAACAGCAAAAATAAGTGCTCAACAGGAGCAACAACCCAGGAAAAGACAAAAAACCCAGGGGATACAAAAAACTATCCCAACAGCCAGGATTCCCCAACAAGGGACCCTAGGGAACAGCCGCACTAAGAACCTTGCGGCCAAAGGAAGCATCCGCCGATGCCTGAACATCTACTTTGTAGAATTTTGTGAAAGTGTGCACGGTCGACCAAGTCGCCGCCTTACACACCTGGGCTACAGAAGCCCCATGACGGCAGGCCCAAGACGTACTCAGAGATCTAGTAGAGTGCGCCTTCACAGGCACAGGGGGAACCTTCCCCTGCAAGGCATAGGCCTGTTCAATGGTCTGCCTGATCCATTTGGCGATGGTAGAGGCCGAAGCCGCCATGCCCTTCCGAGGACCCTCTGGAAGAACAAACAAGGAGTCCGTCTTACGAAAAGACTCAGTCGATTTAAGGTAAACCCTTATCGCCCGAACAACATCCAGAGAGTGCAATCTCATCTCCTTTGGATGTTTAGGCTTCGTGCACAACGAAGGCAAAACAATATCCTCGTTAAGATGGAATTCCGAAACTCGTTTCGGCAGAAAAGAAGGATTAGGTCGCAAGACCACCTTATCCAAATGAACAACCAGGTACGGAGACTTGCAGGACAAAGCCGCCAGTTCCGACACTCTGCGAGCCGAAGTGATCGCCACCAAAAAGGCGACCTTTTTGGACAACATAGACAACGAGATCTCCCTGATCTGTTCAAAAGGAGCACGTTGTAACACAGATAGAACGAGATTCAAGTCCCAAGGGGGCAAAGGATCCCTCCTAGGAGGAACCAGATGCCGCACACCCTGAATAAAGGTGCCAACCAAGGAGTTGGAAGCCACGGGACGTTGAAACAGAACGGCCAGCGCAGACACCTGACCCTGTATCGTAGCCAGCGCCAAACGCTGATCGACACCCGTCTGAAGGAAAGACAGCACACGGGAAACCGAGTACGTGCGGGGTGAAAACCCCCTGGACTCACACCAGGCAAAATAGGCCTTCCAAGTACGGTAATAAACCTTCCCCGAGGAAGACTTCCTCGCGTTGATCAAAGTATGAACGACCTCTGGAGAGAGACCCTTCTCCTTCAGGACCTCGGTCTCAACAGCCAGGCCGTCAAAGCCAGCGACTGTAAAGCAGGATGGTAAATCGGTCCTTGAGACAGTAGATCGTCTCGAAGAGGCAGACGCCAAGGGGCGTCGACCGCCAGATTCACGAGGTCTGCGTACCAGGACCGGCGAGGCCAGTCCGGTGCCACAAGAATCACCGTGCTGCGTTCCGAGTGTAACCTGCGAAGGAACCTGGACAGCAACTGAATCGGTGGAAACGCGTACATCAGCCTGTACTGATGCCACGGGGCCACTAACGCGTCCGACGCGTCTGCCCGAGGGTCGCGCGTCCGTGCCACGAACCTCTTCACCTTGTAGTTGAGGCGAGACGCGAACAGGTCCACATCTGGAAGACCCCACTTCGCGCACAACATCTGGAAGACAGCCGGGTGGAGAGACCATTCCCCCTGATCCAGGGTCTGGCGACTCAGATAGTCCGCCTGCCAGTTCTCCACTCCCGGAATGTGAACCGCCGTTATCGCCGGGACATGAGTCTCGGCCCAAGATAGAATGTCGGCCACTTCTCGAGCCGCTCAGGCACTCCTGGTGCCCCCTTGGTGGTTGATGTAGGCCACCGCCGTGGCATTGTCTGTCTGCACCCGAACCGGGCAGCCCAGCAGCCGGTCCGTCCAGCGATGAAGACAGAGCCTTATCGCACGCAATTCCAGAATGTTGATCGGGAGGGAAGACTCCCCCTCCGACCAGGTCCCCTGGGCGGACAGAACGCCCAGAACACCACCCCAGCCCGACAGGCTGGCATCCGTGGTGATTACCGTCCACGAGATCGGACGAAACGACTTGCCCCCGGACACCAACGGGGACTGGAGCCACCACAGAAGGTTTTCCCTGGTGCGATGACTCAACGAGATCTGAAGATCCAGAGATTGAGGTCGCCCGTCCCACCTGGACAGGATCTCCGCTTGGAGACCCCGCGTGTGAAACTGCGCGAAAGGAATCGCCTCGAAGGCCGAGACCATCAATCCCAGACATCTCATACACGTCCGCAGAGACGAGTGTGGAACGTCCCTGAGGGACCTGACTTCCTCCTGAAGAGTCCTGAGTTTGTCTTCCGGCAGGAAGACCTTCGCCTGCACCGAGTCCAGTATCATTCCCAGATAGGGGAGACGAACCGACGGACTCAGTGTCGACTTTGGAACATTTATCGTCCAACCAAACTCCTGCAGAGTTTGCATTGTGACAGACAGGTCCTCCTCCAGACCCTGTCTGGTCGCAGACCGAACCAGAATGTCGTCCAGATACCCCAGGACAGAAATGCCCTGGGCCCTCAATAATGCCAGAACCGGTGCAAGCACCTTGGTGAAGACCCGCGGAGCCGAGGCGAGACCAAAGGGCAACGCCACAAACTGGTAGTGATCCTCCGCAATGGCAAATCGAAGGTATCTCTGATGACCCTCGAATATGGGGATGTGAAGGTACGCATCCTTCAAATCGATGGAGGCCATGAATTCCCCCGGAACAAGGGCAGCCACCACCGAGCGCAGGGATTCCATGCGGAACTTGCGAACCCGCACAGAGCGGTTCAGAGCCTTCAAGTCCAGAATCGGACGAACCTTGCCCTCCTTCCTGGGCACGGTGAACAGATTGGAATAAAACCCCCGAAATCTGTCCCGATGAGGCACCGGAACCACCACTCCCTGAGCCCTCAGGTCCCGCACCGCCAGGTGCAGATCCCGCAGGCGCTCTGGAGACAGTTGAAGATTTGAGGGAAAAAATCTGCTCTCCGGCCGAGAGAGAAACTCGATCTTGTAACCAGATCGAACGATTTCCAGAACCCATCTGTCCCGCACACGGGCCAACCAGGGCTGAAGAAAACCGAGCAAGCGTCCCCCCACCCCAAAACTGGGTGAGGGCGCCCCTTCAGGCCGAACTGTTATGGGCTGCAGGTCCGGATTGGCCGGACTTCTGTTTCCCAGACCAGGGCTTCTTCTGAGAGCCTTGGCCTTTGAACGGTTTGCCCTTGTAGTGCGGCCGAAAGGCACGAAAGGACCCCTGAGGGGGCCGAAAATTAGCATGCTTCTTCCCAGAAGCCCCCTTAGCCTTGGGGAAATGGGGCAAGAGAGTGCTCTTACCCCCGGTGATCCCCTTAATCAACACATCCAGGGACTCCCCAAAAAGGCGAGACCCATCATAAGGCAGATTGGCTAAGGTCTTACGTGAAGATTGGTCCACCGACCAACATTTCAACCAAACCAGGCGGCGAGACAACACCGCCACGCTGTGCACACGTGCAGCCAACAGAATCAGGTCCAGGTCCGCATCACACAGATACATGACACCCTGGTGGATCTGATCCACCATATCCAGGGTCGCCGCCGAGGCCGAATCGGCCACTAGGACGCGCCTAAGCATCTGCGTCCAACTTGCGATCGCCTGGGCCGCCATGAGAGAAGCAAACAGAGCCTTAAGCATAGAACCCGTAACAGAATAAGTACGACGGGCAAGAGACTCCAGTCTCCTATCCGTGGCATCACGGAAAACAGGGGAACCCTCTGCAGGAATCGCAGTGGCTTTGTTCAAAACCGCAATTGCATGATCCACTGGCGGAGGCACACACCACCGTTCATCAGTGGCAGGCGAGAAAGGATAACGCAGCTTGAATTTACTTGGTACCGCAAAAGGCTTGCGCAGATCGCGCCATTGATCCTTAACAGCGCGCTGAAAATCAGCATTGCAGGGAAAAACCTGCGGCGTCCTGCGTTTCCTCTGCGTCCCATAAGCCGCCAAGGCAGCGGGGGGACACACTTCGTCCTGCAAACGTAGCGTCTGCTTAATGGAAGCAATCAACTCATCCATGATTGCAAGCTCTTCAGGCGAGCCAGGGGGAGAATTATCAACCCCCTCAACTTCAGCCTCTACCTCAGACCCTACTAGATCAAGAGAGGAGCGGGACCCCGATAAGGAGGTCCCTGCCAGAACAGCCCCATCACCTTCACCCTCAGAATCAGAGGACAGAGCAACTCTGGGCCGTTTAGTAGATTGAGCAGCCACCAGCATTTGCACCTGGGCAGCAAGGCCAGCCACAATAGTGGCTAAATCCCCCCCTGGGGGGGAAACAGCGGTCCCCTGGCTTTCCACCAATACTGTAGGAAACTTGCCCTCCTGAGAATCCATTGCCCCTGTAATGCCAGACAACCAAGGGTTAACTGCCCCCTTTTAGCAAGCGCGGCAAGCGCAGCCCACCGCACCACACTCAGGCACAATGAGACCCCCACAGGGAATATACAAACTGAATACAGGCAATGGATAGCAAGAACAGAAGGATAAAACCTGAGGAGACCCCGCTGCTGCTGCTGCCTCGATCGGTGTTCCTGGAAAGAGGAAGTGATGCTGCCAGGGCGCTCTATGTAAGCCTATGGAGGCTACAAGAAAATGGCCGCCGTGCATGTAAACCATGCGGCCGGAGCGGGCGCCGGTAAAATGGCGTCGTTTGGCGCCGAAAACGCCGCTCCACAGTGCATAAAAACACACACATTACATCCCAATATAAGGATACATGTTAGATCGCCGCAGCGATCGCTGTATATGCCCAAACATGCCAAGAAAAAACATGCCCCACAGCACACAGCTTCTCACACTGCCCAGCCTGACACACACAGTGTCATACAGCTCCCCCCCCCCCCCTTGCAGCCCACAGCATGCAGCCGAGAGATAGGGAGACAAGCAGTGTGATTAAAGGCAGGTTACACAGTCCCAGACTGAGACCCCCCCAGACAGACAGGTCCCCACATAAATACACTTACCTCACATGGCGTGGGGAACCCGCACAGGCGAACAAGCCGCTGCACATGAGGCAGGGAGAGTCGCAATTCAAGACGCACACAATGGAGGTTAAGAAACCGCACAGCGTCCGGTGAGGTAGCCACCTCACCAATCATCCCTGCACCGAACAGGGATGGGTCGTTCACTGTGCCAGGAGCGTTACCTGGCTGAACGCTCGATGGCAGACTGGGAAGCCACTGACCCACGACCTGCGACCAGGGGGATCAGCCCGAGACCCAGTCCGCATGATCCTCTTCGTCCGAAGAACTAACTAATGCTGACAAAAATAACAGCTAAGTAAAGATAGAGAGAAAACTCAAACAAAATATTAAAAAGAAGAAAGAGTCTGGGACAGAAAGTCCCAGCACAGAGAGAGCCAGCCACTCCTGACAAGCTAGACATTAAAACTGAGATATGGTTGCAGGAAGTAGGAGGGTATTGACTGAGGGGACCACCCCTTGAGGGTGGGATATGTTAAAGCTTTATTGTTAACATATTCTGTTGCCTAGCTACTCCTTCGGAGCAAAGTCTAATACCCCATATGTGACGAATATGAAGAGGCGGCGACTGTCGGAGGACGTAAGAGAAAAATAATTATTTTAACTTGTAAGCAACATATGTCAGAAAAAGGATTAGGCTCCAAGGGGTTAAAAAATACCTGTAAAAAAGGTATTTAGAAAGTATGGAGGCTAATTTTTATTACAAATTTCTAAGTGCTGAAATACTGTATAGACTCAAAGTATTCAAATAATTTCATTGGAAAAGCCACATAAGTAACCAATTTACATGTGCTACCTCTTTTAAACCAGTGCAATAATACAACAAAGCATGCAAAATCAATTGTTTTGCTTACCATGGTGTACACACCTGTGAATGAGAAAAGCCACATGCAAGAAGTTGCTAGTGGTCAGCAGCAAAACAAATGGATACTAGGGCTGAAACAACTAATCGATCAATTGACAACTAATCGATTATGAAATACTTGTCAACTATTTTCGTAATCGATTAATCGGTCAGCCGATAAGTTGTCCTGCATACAGAATTTCTTATTTGTTTACATATCAGAAAATACAGTGCAACGCACATACAGCTCAGTATACCGTCCGTACATGGCAGTAGATGGCCGAGAATGTGTGAGGAGCAATGAAATGTAGTCCTGGGCAAGAAAAGGAACCAAGGCAGAGGTTTTTTTTTTTGGTTTTTTTTAACCTTGCTATATACCTTGCTTACAATCACTTTAGGCTCTGTGCAGGGAAGATCAGCATCTGAACCCAGAGAAGCTGGAGGATGATAGACTAGAGGTGATATAAGGCATTACATTTAGAGTAAAAGTTTACTAGTATACTGGTATTGTGCATTATATTTAAAATTTTTAGAACCATAAAAAAAAAAAAAAGTCTCAGCTGTTAGTACTACTTTAATATATAAATGTTATTATTTTTCCCCCTGCACCCTTCATATAGCTTTATGTCTAACTCCCAGTTAAAATATCCTGCATATCTGACTTCTGTGCATATTTTTTTATATACATACACATGATACAAGATATACTTTCACTGTTTCACAGTAGAAATGATAATTATATTACAGTAGTGATTATAGTGATTATCTGCTTTTTTTTTACTATAAAGGGCTATTTTTTTTTTTTTTTAATCCCATCATGACAGGCGATAAAAAAAAAAAAAAAAAAAAAAAAAAAAAGCATGCTGCTACTACTAAAATGTCTTCTGCTGCCCATACATGTATTGGATTTTTGGACAAAAAAATTTGTATCTATATTTATTAAAAAATGATTTGTATATTTGTTGAATGGATGAGTGTTGTTTGAAAATTCCACTTGCTTTTAACATTCAATTTTAAAATGAATATAACTTCTGAGCAAAAAACCACATCCACTATTTGAAGATTTGTTTGATCGAGAAGTTTTCCATTCTGCTCCTTTGAATTTTCCTGTCACTGTGGTTGACAACGAACACCAAATGGACCCCACTAAAGGTTGTAAAATCGGATAAATTGTTTTTAAATATTTTCTAAAAAAAATGAAGTTTGTGTATGGCCAGCATAAGTGACAGCAGGCACAGGGAGCTTGTATCATGCTACCTGCCTATTAATAAGGGAGTCTATCATGACTATCATATACCAATCCGGTCTGAAAATTTGCAAAAAAGTGTTTTAGGTCTTTTCAAATTTTAAAAATGTTGGTCTCTGAGTCTGATATGTACCACATTTAAACCTCCAATAATACATATATCTGTCTCAGAGTGGATTAAATATCCAACTATATAGCTGGATATTTAGATTTACCACTGCTTAGTTGATATTCAAGAATATTAACTAAAATTATACACCAACCTTTTTTTTGTTGAGGTTTTTATCCGATTAGTCGATTAATTGAAACAATAAAATCGGCCAACTAATCGATTATGAAAATAATCGTTAGTTGCAGCCCTAATGGATACTAGTTTAAATAAAACAAATATTATACTTAAGAAAAAAAAAATGCACTTTGTGCTAAAATCAAATCCAATAAATTAAACCTGTGTGAACTCAACAAATAAACAAGTAAAAATCTGTTATAAATTATGGTGTAAGCCTCGGTTCACACTAGGGCGACCTGTGAGGTGACCTGATCGCCTCACAGGTCGCCGCAGGTCGCCTCCCATAGGGAAGCTGCGGACCCGTTCTAATAGGAGCGACACAAGTCGCTTCTCGGCCTTTTGGCTAAGATCAAGTGTAGTATCTGTTCTTATCAGTTGGTATGGGCCTTAGCTAGTACCAGTATGACCGAAACCCGGAGCGCTCTTAGTTGGTGAGGCACGGGGAGTAGGTCATCTGGGAAAGCATGTGGGGCCCGCCGCCTTCTGATTCGAATGGGTTGAACTGTCCTAACCAGTTTGAAGGGGGCAGGAAAGCCGGTTCAGGAGGCCGGTGGAACTGCTCCTGGATGTAATGGGCTGAGGAACAGGATGGCGAGGGGAGGGCTTTCTCTCCTGGGTTTTGATCTGGCCTTGCAAAAGGCCTGTCCCCAGTGGTAGGCAAGCTCTCTCTAAGCTGTCCAGGTTCTGATGTCTGCTGGTGGGGATAGGCTACACTCGGTCTGGCCGGGGGCTGAGATTGAAAAAGCCCGTAGTGTAAGTGCCCCTGGGGTGGCAGCCCAGGGGTGCCTTAATTTCTCACTGGTGAGGGGCAGCTCGCTGTGAGTTTTTTCAGCACCTTGGTCACTGCACACCTTTTTCACACCTGCCTCTTGGGACAGGCCTTTTGGCTTGCACCAGAGGAATTTTTTATTCCGGCTGGAAGGCCTGCCTTGGTTCTTCACATGGCACCAAAGCACTTTCCCCACTACCCCTTCCCCACTTCTTTGTTTTGTTTGTCTTTTTCTTTGGAGTCCGTCACCTGCACTGTCACCTTTGTTTTCTTTATTTGCACAGACTGGAGTGTGTGGGTCCTCGGGCCCAGCCTTAAGTCTTGGGAGGGGGTGGATATGGCCTTTTGGCTTAGTTCGCCCTCTCCCATGGGGTCTCCCTTCGGGGGAGCCCTACTTTGTACTTGGTGGGGGCTGTTTCGGCAGTCCCCCTGAAGAACGGGGTCGGTCTGGTTTCGGCCAGACAGACCATGAGTACCTTATATCCCTGTCAGGAGTCTTGCGCCCCGGGGGATTGAGGTTTCGGGTCCTACCTCTTCGGAGGGAAGACCATACGATTTCGCACACCCTGTGCTTTTTTGTGTTCTCACCTTGTGTGTGTGCACTTTTTTATGCACCGGGTGGAGTCTTTTGAGTGTGTTGCACACGCTACGGGCTTTAAAAAAAAAAAAAAAAAAACAAGTCGCTCCGACCTAGAAAAAGGGTCCGGAGCTTCTTTGGGGCGACCAGGAGGCGACCGCCATAGACTTCAATGTTATGAAGTCTGTGGCGGCCGCTCCGAGGTCGCGGCGCACTGCTCGCACCGCGACCTCGGAGGTCGCCAACCGAAGTCGGATCGCGTGCATGTGAACGGGGGCTAACACCTGCACTCAGAACACCACAAAACAAATAAATAAAGAAGTGTCACAAATATCCTATACAAAGACTGTTGAGCTATGTATATGTTTCAGTGTAAACCAATCTTGAGCCAATTCCCTTGAGAATGTCTGTTCAGATAAAGCATGTCAGGGCCGAGCCTGTGCTGATTGTCATTGCATACGCTGGAGGCAGTAACAGCAGCGCTGGTTATTTAAATTGCTATGCGCATTATACTGATAATTTTGTGTGCAAATAACTGGATTTTTGACTTACTGTAAAATACTTTTCTCTTAAGTTAATTGACGGACGCAGTTCCTGATGCATATTAATAAGGTTATACTGCCCCCTACCGGAGTAGGACACTAGACATAAAAAAAGTTCTGGCTACGCCTATGGGCAGTCCCAGAGGGTACACCCTCTCTTCCTGCATAGATGTCAGTTTTGTATCAAAGCAGTGTCAGAGAAGTAATACCAACCCAACTACAATAGAGGGGTGGGTACTGAGTCTGTCAATGAACTTAAGAGAAAAGGATTTTACAGTAAGTCAAAAATCCAGTTTTCTCTATCGTTCATTGACGGACGCAGTTCTCTGATCCATATCAGTAGGGATGTTCCAAAGCAGTGCTATAAAATGAGGGGTGGGAACAGCAGAAAAAAACAAGTCCCCAAGGATAAACATAGCCAACCAGGCAACATAGGACTCATCAGAACAACAAGATGAGGTCCACCTGAAACAAACAGTAAACACCCTCAAGGAAGGCCAAAAAGCCCCCTAAACAGCCGCCTGCAAAACTTTGCGGCCAAAAGAGGCATCTGAAGATGCCAGAACATCTACCTTAGAAAATTTGGTAAAGGTGTGAACAGACGACCAGGTAGCCGCCTTGCAAATCTGAAGCACAGATGCCTGATGGCGAAAAGCCCAGGAAGCACTAAGCGCCCGAGTAGAATGCGCCTTAACAGGGAAAGGTGGAACCTGAACCTTAATTGAATAAGCCTGCACAACTGTCTGTCTGATCCATCTGGAAATAGTTGCAGAAGACGCAGGTAGCCCTTTCTTTGGACCATCCGTGAGCAAATCTGACTTCCGAAAAGACTCAGTAGTCGCCAAGTACCCCCAGATTGCCCAAACCACATAAGGAGTATGTAGTGCCAACTCTTTAGGATGTTTTTTGGCTTAGGACACAAAGAGGGTAACACGATGTCCTCATTTAAGTGAAAACTGGAAACTACCTTCGGAAGGAAGGACGGATCCGGACGAAGTACCACTTTATCCCTGTGAACCACCAGGTAGGAAGAATGGCAGGACAACGCCGCCAGTTCCGACACCCTGCCTTCAGAAGTGATAGCCACCAGAAAGGCCACCTTCTGGGATAAGATAAGCAGGGGAATCTCCCGAATACTTTCGAAGGGAGGTTTCTGGAGAACCGACAGCACCAAATTTAGGTCCCAAGGTGACAACAGAAGTCACTCCGGAGGTACCAAGTGTCGCACCCACTGGATGAAGTTACGCACCAGGGAATGGGTGGCCAATGGCCTTTGGAAGAAAACTGTCAAGGCCGAGACCTGACCCTTGACTCAAGGCCAATTTTGATCAACTCCCTGTGGAAGGAAAGCCCCCTGCATGACCTGGTCCAACAGCTCCTCGAAGTCAGAGGGAACCTGTTTCTCCTCCAGGTCACGGCATAGTAACTTAGCCCATTCAGTCAATGTGTGCGTGACAAGGGCAACCGTAAACACTGGTCTCAGTGCAGACCCCGCTAGGGAGTACATATTGCGGGCCACAGCCTTCGCCTTCCTATCCTCTGGATCCTTAAAGGATGGGGAATCCTCCACTGAGATAACGGTAGTCTTATTCTTAGTCTTGAGACTGGAGGGTCCACCGTAGGTGGCACAGTCTACTTCTTTATAAGGGACTCCTCAAAAGGATAGGGTCTAGCAATCCGCTTAGGCACCCCAGGGGAACGCTTTGGGCGGTCCCGTTCTTTTTTTAGCCTGTTGTCAAAATACATGGGAAAGGAAAAAACCTTTTTTCCACTCTGTATGGCTTGTAAATGCCAAAAGTAACCTGCGCCCCAGTCACAGCCGCAGCTGCGTCCTCCAATTTCAGGGTCTCGCATACAGAAACAACTAGTGCATCCACTAGCGCCTAATCTTGCGCGGCAGCGGAGGTAGAAATGTCATCCTCACTGTCATAGGAGACAGGGTGCGAGGTAGCTGACCCGGCAGGGAGACTCACGTCTGCGGTGGCTAAGTCAGACTCAGAACCTGAGGCGTCAGATGAGGCCGGGGTAGGCGGAGGGCGTTTCTTAGCACCTCGCCCCATAAAGACCACCTCCACCCGGGACACAAATGCTTCCAGGACCACCAAAATTGCATCGGTAGACAGCTGGGATACGGAGGACCATGCGGACTCCCTGAGGGGGTCAGGTAGGGACACATGAATTGTAGTGTCCACGTTGCACCAGGGGAACCCCTCAGCAAAAAGCTGAAAAAGTGACAGAAATTTTTATTATTTTTTTTTAAAAGTCCCACTGCGCTGCAGCGAAGGTCAGGCAATCGCACGACAGAGAGAGAGACAGAGAGAGAGACAGAGAGACAGAGAGAGAGACAGAGAGACAGAGAGAGAGAGAGAGAGACAGAGAGAGAGACAGAGAGAGAGACAGAGAGAGAGACAGAGAGAGAGACAGAGACAGAGACAGAGACAGAGACAGAGACAGAGAGAGAGAGAGAGAGAGAGAGAGAGAGAGAGAGAGAGAGAGAGAGAGACCCACTGCACCAAGATGCAGCAGAAGGCCCCAGAACGTCTGCACGTGTCAGTAGCAAAAGCTCGATCCAAAAGGAAATGAGCTGAGATGAGCCCAGGGTATAGGGAGGGGCTCCACCCACAGAAAAACGCCTCCAGGAACTCCCATACAGATTCCTAGCAGAAGAATCCACCGCAAAATTGCCGTGCAGGGTGTACCAAGATGGCCGCCGATCTCCTCAGCACATGTGGCTGGAGGAACAGACCGAGACCCCCCCGCGCGCGATCGTTTGCCCGACGGTGGCAGCGCACCCCCCAAACCCCCATTCGGCCTGGAAATGCGGTCTCAGCCCCAGGGAACAGGCCCAACAGCCCCCAGCATGGGGGAGGGGGCAGGTAACAGAGGGGGTGCGTGACCAGACAGAGGGGAACCTAGGATTGTGAGGGTCCGACCGTCCCAGGGAGGGGCCCGCGACCACCCTAAAATCTGCCCAGAGAAGAGGGGGGGGGACATTTACTCACCATACCAGGAGCACAGGCGGGCACCAGTCCCTGTCCAGTTATGTCGCGGCCGACCCAGCGCGGAGCTAAGGCCTGTGCGCGCTCGTTGGCCAGCTGGAGTGACCACTGGATCTATACATCCAGCCCATTCCCGAGATACGGCATAGTTGCTTGTAGTACTCACAGGAAAAAATCTGAAGAAAAGCTAACTAGAAAAAAAACTTTGCCAGGACCAGAGATCCCAGCAGGGAAACTAGTTCCTTACTCCTAACTGCTTTGATACAAAACTGACATCCTATGTAGGAAGAGAGAGGATGTACCCTCTGGGACTGCCCATAGGTGTAGCCAGAACTTTTTATCTGTCTAGTGTCCTACTCCTGTAGAGGGCAGTATAACCCTACCGATATACATCAGGAACTCTGTCAATGAATGAAAGAGAAATACAGATTTTTATGTGGAATTGATGTGGCGGTTTTACACTATGGAAGCGGTCATCTGATTTTTTTTCAGTGGCTGCGATACTGCTGAGGTGGGGAAGATACGAAGATACGCAGTTCCATTCCTGCTGGTGCGTCTTGTGGTTCCCCTGAAGACTCTTCAACTAGGTTTAAACACCTCTGAGTTCGTTTAGGCCACCTATGATTTGGGGTCTTAGATTTTGGTAAGGGGCTGTGTGTGATAAGGTGGAGGGATGCACCGGAGACATTTTAATTGACACAATGCACGGATAGACTTATTTTAAATATTTCACGTATGGAAGTTTTTATTTAATTAATTTTCAATTTTTTTTTCTGGTGATATTTTGATTGGATAGATGGAACTAATGATTTAACCACTTTCAGCCCGGAGGATTTTCCTCCTTAATGACCAGGCCATATTTTGCAAATCGGCACTGCGTTATTTTAACGGATAATTGCGCGGTCGTGCAACGTTGTACCTAACTCTAATTAGATGTCCTTTTTTTCCCACAAATAGAGCTTTCTTTTGGTGGTATTTGATCACCTGTGAAAAAAAAAAAAGGAGCGACAATTTTGCAAAAAACAATATTTCACATTCTGCTATTTAACATTCCAAAAAAAAAAAAAAAATGTAACATTTTAGGCCAATTTGTTTTCTGCTACATCGCAGTAAGCGTATTTTGATTGGTTTGCGCAAAAGTTATTGCGTTTACTAACTCCGGGAAAGATTTATGTCATTTTTATGGGGTTTTTTTTTTACTAGCAATGGCGGCGATCTGCGATTTTTTGCGGGACTGCGACATTGCGGCGGACAGATCGGACCCCTAACTGCCATTTTTGACACTTTTGGGGGGGACCAGTGACATTACTACAGTAATCAGTGCTAAAAATATGCACTGTTACTGTAATAATGACACCGGCAGTAAGCCCTCCCACCTAGTACAGGGCTTACTGAGGGGTCTGCACTGGGAGGGGGGGGGGGGCTTACTAAGTGGTCTGTACTGGGTGGGAGGGCTTACTGAGGGGTCTGCACTGGAAGGGGGGCTTACTAAGTGGTCTGTACAGTACAGACCACTTAGTAAGCCCCCCTCCCAGTACACTAGTACAGACCCCTCAGTAAGCCCTCCAACCTAGTACAGACCCCTTAGTAAGCCCCCCTCCCAGTGCAGACCCCTCAGTAAGCCCTCCCACCTAGTACAGACTGTACTAGGTGGGAGGGCTTACTGAGGGGTCTGCACTAGGAGGGGGGCTTACTAAGGGGTCTGTACTTGGTGGGAAGGCTTACTGGGGGGTCTGTACTGGGAGGGGGGCTTACTAAGTGGTCTGTACTGTACAGACCACTTAGTAAGCCCCCCCTCCCAGTACAGACCCCCCAGTAAGCCCTCCCACCTAGTACAGGCCATTACAAGCCGGTGTAGCGTCGCAGCTGGGTGATCGGGGAGGATGGCGAATGTGTTGCGGCAGAAGCTGTGGCAGTACAGGGAGTACAGGGGTGCTGGAGACGGTCAGCGATCACCTCTCGTCTCCGACGGAGCCCGGCGGGGGAATTTCACCCGGCCGGCAATGCTTCAAGCGGCGCGGCGGCCGGCCGGGGGCGTGTGACGTCACGCGTTGACGCGTCGACGCTTTTTCTGCACGTCGATGATTTTTTGTAGTCGACGCGTCGTGGCAGCCCTAGATCTAGTAGAACTTAATTTTCTGACTAAAGTTTGAAAATAAAAGAAAAAATGATATCTGTTCATTATTTTCCAGACTGGACAGACCCTGACAGCAGGCAGCTTGTGGACAGGCAGACATGTAATCAGATTTGATTTTAAAGCATTTTTTAAACCCCAAACAAAAAAATTTAAAATACTGCAGCTTTACTACCTGCCGAACGACCCACGTATATACTGCGGGGTGGGGGCTCTCCTGCTCAAAATCAGGTACAGGCGCCTGATTTCCCTGGTGACCAGCTCCCGCTGTGATTGGACGAGAGAGGCAGAAAGGTGGTCCGTCTATGTAACCAAGGCAGATTGCCATTCAGCTAGTAGGGGAGACCAAGATCTTGTATTTTTTTGCAGCAAAAGCACCTCCCCCACAGTTGGAAAGCACTCCCTAGAAGCACATTTAACCCGTGGCTTGCCCCTGATGTTAGCCCCTTCCCTGCCAGTGTGCCACAGAGACAGTGCATTTTTTTAGCGCTAATCACTGTATTGGTGTCACTGGTCCCCAAAAAACTCAGCTTTTTAACTTTTACCTACAGGTAAACCAATATTAAGGCTTACCTGTAATTAAAATTGAATATCTCCTAAGCCTGCACTGTTTGGGAGATATTCACCCTCCATGCAGCCGCTGACACCAACGGCACATGCGCTCTGAAGGTCCGGTGTATCTTGCTGGACCTTCAGAGCTCCTTGCTGGCTTCTTGACAGAAAGTAAACTCCCATGAGCATGTGCAGGAGTGACGTCATCGCAGCTCCGGCCACTCACAGCTGAACCCGGAAGAGAGGCAGAGGGAACATGTCAGCTCCCTCAGCGGTGTCTGGACGACCGCGTGGGGGCTTCGTTGTAAGGTAAGTATTTCATTATGTGCTAGTATGCAATACACACTAGCACATTATGCCATTGTCCTGCAGGGGTTTTTTTTTTTTTTTTTTTTTAACACAGGGGATACAACCGCTTTAATGTGCTTCTCGTATTGTAACAGATTAAAACCCCCTAATCACAATTATCAATAAATGTTGTAAACAGTATGCTGAAAACAGCTTACAGGTCTCTTGTCTTCAGCTGGTCTTTTAGACTTGCTGCAGTGTAATCAACAACATCATCAGCTCCCAGGTCCTTCATCAGTGTCTGAGCTCCTCCAGAGCAAACAACAGTCACATGGGCCCCCCATGCTTTTAATAACTGAAATATAGAAACATGAGCACATGTCAGAACAAAGTAAAGAAGAAATATACAGTATGTATGTGCGCCAAGCAGCTTAAAGTGGAACTTCACTCTCTCAATCAACCTTGACTATTTAATCCTTATTCTGCATAGGAAGGTATAATAATTTTACTTTTTTTTTTTTTTTCTCACTTTTTTTTTCCTTCACATTTCTTCAGTTACTTCCAGGTTTCTTGCCCAGGCAAATTACGTCATCATACAACCCAGGAGTCTTCAGGAGTAGAGGAGGGGCCTTCTAAGCTAACCCTGCCCCAGAATGCATGCCTGAACTAAGGGCAGGTGGATTCCAGAAAGTAAATGCTACATGAACCATTTGCCCTTACTCAGAAATGCTATGGAGTGTTTTTCAAAGTGATTTCTCAGCAAAATAAAGAATGGAGACATGGATGGGGGAAGTTTGCTTTGAATATAAAAAATGGGTTCAATAGTGGTTTTGGTGCTCAGATTCAGTGTAGTTCCTCTTTAAAGTGTTCAAAGCATCCAGGTCATAATTCTGTCACTTTTCTCTTGAAATATCACACCTTCCTGTCATGGAAACTTGCTTCATGACAGTTACATCCTTTTTGTACAGATAATTTATACATATACTGTATGTGCCAAGTACAATACACACAATACAAATATAAATCTGTCATAGCAACTTATAGTCGAACTCAGGGAAATTAAATGGGAGCTCCTACACAATTATTTTTATAAACGATTGTACTGTATATGAAACTATGCAAAACTCTTTTGGTCATATACTGCATAAATGTGAAAGAATAAGCACGTTTTAGGGCAAATGTGTACAGATCAGTATCTTTTTCTATAAATGGCCAGTATCCACAGACATCAGACCACTGAGGTTGAGGGAGAAAAACACTGCCCAGCCAAATCACTGTATCATCTATACTACAATTACATTAGAAGATATTCTTTTCTCAGTATGTATAATATAATTATATATGTAAGTATAATATAATTACACACACATACATACACTATCCTTTACTAGGGACTGATAAGATGTTAAAATGCTTTTTGTGAGAAACAAAAAAAAAAAAAAAAAAAAAGATTTACAGTGTAATCGATAAAATAAATCTGCCCAGTGTAAAGTTCACAGATAAAAATGCACCTAGAATGTTAGAAAATAATATTAATAGGCTGTTTTGAGGGTTATGCCACAATATGGCGTGGATAAGGTATGCGTAATAAGAAAACACAATACCGAAGCTAAAAAGAAAATGAGCAAACTGCAAAACAATTACCTGGATGGCAGCTGTGCCAACTCCTCCAGATGCACCAATTATTAAAATGCTGCAATAAAAAAAAAAATAAATAAATACAGGGTTAAATCTGTAATACAGCTAAAGTGTAACTCTTTTAGCAGTATATTTAAGCAATATACAAATCTATGAAAAAAACTGTACAACATGAAATCGTACACATCATAGATGTAAACATATGACACTTCTGTCACCAAATTTAAACTGGGATATTTTTTCAGTTAGTCCTAAACAACAAGTGATATAAATTCATAAACTGCTATCTAGGAAACAATACAATGTGCTAAAATTTTAGTTTTATATAATCCATTGTAGCCAGTTTCAGCAAGCATATAGGAAGAGATTTACTAAAACGGGTGCAAACTGAATCTGATGCAGCTTTGCAAAATAACCAATCAGCTTCTAACTTCAGCTTGTTCAATTAAGCTTTTACAAGAAAACCTAGAAACTGATTGGCTACCATGCACAGCTGCACTGGATTCTGTGTGCACCAGTTTAGTAAATCTTACCCATAAAGCAGACTTTTGTTGCAAGTTTCTGTGATCTGTAAAGGCCCGTACACACGATAAGAAAATCTGTAGGGAAAATTCGTCCGACGACCGATCTGCCGATTTTCGGATTGTTAGTATGGTGCTTTCGACAGCCAACTCCGACTTTTCGGCTGACAAAATCCTGATGTGCAGAATATACAAATTTTGTCGTCCGTAATACAACGTCCGATTTTCGTCTGATTAGTACAGATTTCAACGGAAAAAAATCTTACTAGGCATGCTCAGAGACGAAAGAACACATACAAAGCAATCCAACACATGACATCACTTCTGAAGTAGAATTCTGTCGTACGGGAAAATCCGTATGAAAATAGCCTCTTCACTTTCCACATCAGACTAGCATGCCACAAAAAACGGACGACAGATCGTTCGATAATCTGATCGTGTGTACGGGGCTTATCCTTTGTCTGAAAACTACTCAGAATAACGCCTAGCGCTATGGAACGCCTGCATAGCATTTTGCTGGATCAAATTTAGAGCCACTCCAAAAATAAGAACAAAAAAAAAAAAACACTACAAAGATATATAGATAGCAGAAAAGCTAGTCTCACAAGGTCAAAGCCAGGATAAAAGTTAAAGGCCAAGTCCACCATTTAAACCAGGTTACACTCATATTTGGGGTGTGACATATCATGGTGCCAAAACACAAGCCCCTACCAGCAAACCACTCCCTTCTACAGGATGACCGCTCCTATAACTTTTTACATTTTGTGTGGCTCTGCCTGCACTTCCATGTCACATGCCACTTGGATTTTGCAAAAGCGTTTGGCACAGTTCCTCACACATGACTAAAGATCAGTTTGTAATTGGATAGGAAACTGGCTAAAAGATAGAATTCAGCGGTTAATGATTCTTACTCTGAATGGTCTAAGGTTGTCAGTGGTGTACCCCAAGGTTCAGTGTTGGGACCCTTACTTTTAAATATCCTTAGAAGTTATAAAGGGTCTGGGATTAAAAGTACCATTTCATTGTTTGCAGATGGCCCCAAGCTATGCAGTGGGATAACCTCCTTACAAGAGGTCTCCAACTTAGAACTTACTCGCCGATCTCAATGCACTGTTTAATTGGGCGAGTATGTGGCAAATGAGGTTTAATGTTGATAAATGTAAAGTTATGCACTTTTGGGGGTTAAGAATGTGCATGCATCAAACATACTAGGAGGAGTACAACTGCGGGAATCCATACTGGAGAAGGATATGGGGGTCTTGGTAGATCAAAAGCTTAATAATAGCATACAATGGCAAGCTGCGGTTTTTCAATGTGAGCAAAATACTTTCTTGTATTAAGAGAGGTATGGACGAGAGAGAGGAGAGAGGGAGATCCAATCCTCCTTTTCTGGGGTGCCCTGGTGATGCTCCTGGCTCCTCCTCTTCATCGAGTGCCCCCATGGAGAGACACTTTCCATGGGGGCGCACTTACGAGTCCCGCTGTTGCATCCATTGACACAGACAGCAGGACTCAAACGTTATACTGAAAGCAATAATTCTAGCACTAGATCTCATCTGTAGCTCTAAAAATGTTTAAAGCGTCGCCTATGAAGTTTGGCGATTCTAAAGCCTTAAAGCGGAGTTCCAGCCATTTACTCACCTGTCCAACGGTCCAGCGATGCGGCCGCCGGAAGCCTCGATCCTCTCCCTCGGAGCCGGCATCACTGCTGTGGGCACCCGGCTGTTACAGTTTGCGGCTTCACAGCCGGGTACCCACTGCGCATGCGCGAGTCGTGCTGCGTGCCGTGATTGGCCGGCAATCTTCTGGGACCTCTGACGTGTCCCAGAAGATTGCAGGGAGGGAAGGGGAGAGGAGAACTTCCGCTCAGGGCGCCGCGGCGCTCCGAGCGGAAGTGGGAGCGGGTACCTGTCAAAACTAGGTACCCGCTCCCCCCCCCAAAAAATGACATGCCAAATGTGGAATGTCGGGGGGTCAGGACTCCCTAAAGCGGAAGTTCCACTTTTGAGTGGAACTCCGCTTTAAGGTTTTTCACCTTAATGCATCAAGGTGTAAAAACATCTGTGCTGCAAAATCCCCCCCCCCCCCCAGCCCCCCTTTTACTTACCGGAGCTCAATCCAGCGATGTCCACGGGAGCAGTGGCTCTTACCCCTGTCTGCCTCCTCCCTGGGCAGATTGATAGCAGCGGGAGCCAATGCCACTCAAATGCTGTGTCAATTGACGCAGACAGGGCGCTTAGGAATGAGCAGGCATGGGTGCCCTATGGAAAGCGGAGGAGCCCGGAGCAACGGCAGGGGACCCTAGAGAGGAAGGATCAGGGCTGCTCTGTGCAAAACCATTGCACAGAACAGGTAAGTATAGCATGTTTGTTTTTTAATAAAAAAATAAAGCTCTGTCACTTTAAGAACTGTAGTTTGGCACCATTCTACGAGCATGCGCATTTTTAAAGCGTAACAGGTTAGGTATCTATTTACTCAGCGTAACATAACCTTTCTCATTTTACAAAAAAAAATAGGTTATACCCTGGGTTTTGTTTTGTTTCTTTTAATTCATTAAAGTGTATTTTGTAATGCCTGTGTAAATACTGTGTGACAAAAAAAAAAAAAAAAAATTGCAGCAACCACCATTTTATTCTCAAGGGCCTCTGCAAAAAAAAAAAAAAAAAAGAAAGATTTTTACATATATGAGAGAATTGTCAAAAAATAGGCCTTGGTAGGCAAGTGGTTAACAGAGATCTGTGAATGAATAAATTACAACTCCCATGTGCCACCACAGCATTTGCAGTTATTAATGGAACACAAGCTCTGTGACCAAAAGTCTGTACCTCAGTATAGACATGAAGCAGGCTTATATGCAAAAAAATAATAAAGGCACTATTTTTCTGGAAACGTGGGAGCATTTATTATTTGTCGCAAAAGGCAGACTTGGCCTTTAAAGTATCTAAACCCATGAACATAAATGGTATTAATTGCAGTACAGTCCTTAGATTTGATGGCTTCATTTTTTTTTTCCTTTCAGGCTTTTTTCCCTACATTTTAAAATTTGGTGATCAGGTGATCCGATTTAATAGCACTCTCTGTCCCAGGGTGACAACACTCACTCACTGAACTCACTGAAGCAGCGCAATCACCCTAGGACAGGAAGACTACAGAAAACCTGGCCTTCTTTCATCTCTATAATACAGGTCACAGTAGAGGGCCTTAGTGAATTGAGAAGCCGCTCGGCTGTCATTACAAGGAGCCGGAGGGGACGTCCCCCCCCCCCTCCCGCCACCTTCTGCGGCTTGCCCGGGTCTCCCGTTCCACCGGGAGACTCCGGCAACCAGCCTGCAGGGCCGCCGAAGACCCGATCAAAGCCACATTCGGCTCTGATTGGGTCTTTATGCAAAAACCCAAAGCAAGGTTCATACACATTTAATTTTTTTTACTTTTTTTACAAACAAGGAGTGCTTTATTGAAAGAAAAAACAACAAGACAAGTAATTGTCAAACAATATATCACAACACCGTGGGAATGAAGAAAACATATGCAGACAATGAGGTAAACATTGAATACAATAAGCAACTGCATATAGCAAAAACAGTAAGTAGACATCCCTGAAGGAAAATCTCTACAAATTTTACAGAGCAGTAAGAAAATTAGGAGCAGACCAATTCCAGAGGAGGATGGGGTGGGGGGGGGGGGGGATACACTGATCTCTGGAATTAATCTGTAGTCCAAGGAGCCCAAACCTTGTCATATTTCCAAGGGCAGCCCCTATTCATATAGGTCAATTTGTAAATAGGCAGGCCAGCATCCACCAACTAAGCCAGGACGACACCGTGGGAGGAGATGGGGAGGACCATCTAAGCAGTATATCTTTTTTGGCATAGTACAGCAGGTATGACAACAACAGCTTAGAGTGGTGCGACCGCTGCTCATCGTCAGGGACTCCCAACAGCGCCAGCCCAGGGGAGACCTGAAGAGAGAGCCCTAGACTACTATTAATGACTCCAAAACAGCAGCCCAGTAACTTTCAATCCCAGAACATATGAAGATAGTTCCCCCCCGATGAATATGACAGCGAGGACAAGTAGGGTCCCGCTTAGGGTATATGCAATGCAACCTTACGGGGGTATAGTAGACTCTATGAAGAAACTTCACCTGTATTAGTTTACCCCGAGAAGGAATCACCAGTTTGGGACCTGATTCTAAACATTGTTCCCAGTCTTCCCGCTCCAGGAACGGAAGATCAGCCTGCTACATAGTCCACAATTGTTCAACCCTGGGAGAATCAATCCCCAGAAGCAACGCATACAGAGAGGACGAAGGTTTCTGCAAATCCCTCGGGGTCAGAAGCTTCTCAATAGGGTCAGATTGGAGGAGAGGGGCTCAGGAAATTGAGCTCGGAGGGTGTGGCGCAATTGAAAGTACCTAAACCTCATCCATAGGGGCAACCGAAACGTGCTTAGTAACTGGGAGAATGGCAGGAGCCTACCCGACGGCATAACATCAGCCAACATTTTCACCCCATACCTCGCCCACACCTGGGGGTACGGGAGTAAATGCAAATGAGGCAAAAAGGGGTTCCCCCATATGGGTTGGGCAGGAGACCACTGAGCGGGCTGAATAAATTTGCGACAAGCGGCAACCCACACCTGCCAGGTAAGTCGGGAGGGGTCGGGTACAAACCTATACGCCCATGGATCTCTATACACAAAGTTCCTCAGGTCCGTAAGAGACCCCAAGTAGGCAGCCTCCAAACAAGTGGCCGCATTCATGGTAGAACTCTGGAACCACCAATGGACCGTGACCAAAATCGCAGCCCAAAAATAGACCCGAAAATTAGGCAGAGCCAAACCCCCCAGGGCAGTCGGAAGCCATTGGGTAGATTTCGAAAAAAAATGACCCAGTACCCAGCACGGTGTATTACGGAAAATATAGGTATATTTAGGCAGGAGCATCATTTTGAGCAGGTTAATTTTCCACAAGAGATTCAACGGCAGGCTGGCCCAAGAGGAGCACCTCGCCTTTAGATCAGAGAGCAGGGGCAACAAGTTTGTCCAGAAAGGAAGAGAGAGGCTTAGTCACCTGAACCCCCAGATAACGAAACTCCGTCACCCAGGTCTTTCGAGACCACCCAGGGGTCTGTTGAGCCAACCTCACCGCATCATCATCAATGGGGAAAAGCACCGATTGGACCAAATTAATGCGGATGCCGGAGAAGTCCCAAAGGTCAAAAATATGCAACAATGCCTGAAGAGAGGGACCCACATCCCGGAGGTAGAGGAGAGTATCATCTGCATACAGGGATATTTTTTCCTCCAGAGCACCCACCCGCAAGCCACCTACCTCATCCGCCACCTGAATCAAAATGGCCAATGGCTCCAGCACAAGGGTAAACAGGCTAGGGGACAGGGGGCAACCCTGGCGAGTGCCCCGGTGGAGTGGTAATGAGTCCGGCAGGTCCCCATTCATGCGGACCCGCACCCTGGGAGCCCTATATAGCAACTGGAGGCCATAGAAAAAATTGGGGCCAAAGCGACGCAGCACCTCCCACAGATATTCCCACTCCACCGAGTCAAACGACTTTTCGGCGTCCAGGGACGCAACAACCCGTGTGCCAATGTTGTCATGGGGAAGGTATAGGTTAAGGAACAATCTCCGGATGTTAATGTCAGTTCCCCTGCCCGGCATAAAACCCATCTGATCAATATTGACCAGGTCTTCGATGACCGTGGACAAGCGGCAAGCCAAGATCTTAGCAAAGATGTTGGCATCTACATTTAGTAATGAGACGGTACGATGCGCAATCTAAGGGATCCTTGCCAGGTTTGGGTATCAGGACAACATGGATGGCACAGATGCACAAGTGCGGTGCTTACATTGAGTGCAGCTCTTTGTTAGGTCGAAGCAACAGTCCCACGAACAGGCAGAAAAGAGAGAAAGGTGCCACTCAGTGTAGCAGATGTAAATAATATTTTTGACACATCAAAAACTTATATGGAGGTAAGCGTCTATCTTCATAGCTCGGCGTCCTTCCGGGTCCGCGGAGTTTCCATCCCTGAGGCTGGCCAGTGTAACGCTCCTGCGTTTTATGTATGATGTGGATTTTCAGCTGCAGAAATATTCCACTTCAGTAGTCATGTAGAGAAACGCTGAGACACCATTCCCAACTCTCAATGACTCATGTGTGGATGATCTCAATTCAGCAAGTAAATACACACACTCAATAAGATGTTTCCTAGAGTGACTTATGTATATAGTAACACAGTGATGATAGGCTGAAGAGACAGGTTGGGTAGAGATGGTAGATGACAGACACTTGAAAGGAAATGTTCTTGAAAGTAAGATCGTAGCAGATGGGATGCAGATAGGTTTAGCAATCATGTATGGTAGCAGATGACAGAGTAGCAGGTGGACATACAAGAGAGATCAACCCAGTGCAAGAACAGGTGGCAGTAGGCTCAAGAGCTAGCAATCTTAGATAATGCAGATGTAGTAATAGTCCTTAGTATGCAGAGCTAGATAGTGTAAGCTTTAGTATGAAAGTTATAGAGGTTTCCCCTGTGGGGTACCTATCACTAATAACAATGTAGCAGAGGAGAGGTTCGGCAAGAGCGGATGATCCAGTAGCGGGATACAGGGATCAGCGCAGCGTGGTTCCGACAGCGAGGTATGCTTGCAAGCATGAGAGCTTCAAGACAGGTTAGCATCAAGGCACAAAGCAGTTTGAACGAACACATGTGAGTGAGAGCCGGCGATCTAAATAGCCATCCAGTCCGGCGCTCAGTGATGACAGCATCAGTCTTAAAGGTGTATGCGCACCTTACCAAAAGAGAATGGTGGGGTGCATACACTTATGAAAGAGTAATTAGGGTACCCAAAGGTACCAGAACATTACAGTACCCCCCCCTTAAGGCTGGCTCCTGAAGGCCTCTGGAGCTGGTTTGTCTGGGTACTTCGCATGAAAATTGCGGATTAATCTAGAGGCATGTATGTCAGAGGTGTTTAGCCAGGTGTCGTCTTGGGGCCCATAGTTCTTCCATCGAACCAAGTACTGAAGTCTTCCTCTGTGGATACGAGAATCCAGAATCTCTTTTATCTCGTATTCTTCTCCACCTTCAACTTGTACAGGAGGAGGTGGGATAGTAGGCCTTATTCGTTGGTCAGGAACATGGGGCTTCAGTAGCGACACATGGAAAATGGGATGTATTTTGAGGTCTATTGGCAATGTAAGCTGTACTGCAGCTTTTCCAATAAGTTTCTTGATTGGGAAAGGTCCCAAGAACAGAGGTCCAAGCTTTTTGCTAGGGATTTTCAGTCTTAAATTTTTTGTTGAGAGCCAAACGAGGTCCCCGATAGCGTACTGAGGAGAAGGTCTTCTGCGAAGATCATAGTACTTCTTTTGTTGACTATGAGCGTGTGCAATGGTAGTATTAAGCAAACCCAGAGAGTCCTTTATTTGGGTAAGATAGTCTGAAGCTACTGGGTTATTTGAAGGAAGGATGCGTGGTGGAAGAATAGAGGGATGAAACCCATAGTTCAAGTAGAACGGACTCTGCTTGGTCGTACTGTGGGTTGCGTTGTTGTAGGCAAATTCTGCCAGAGGGAGAAGATCCACCCAATCATCCTGTTGGTAAGAAGTGTAACAACGTAAATATTGCTCGATGCATTGGTTGACTCTTTCAGTCTGCCGTTGGTCTGCGGATGGTAAGGAGAAGTGAGCTTCCGCTCGATCCGTAGTATGTGACATAGTTCTTGCCAGAACTTGGAAATAAATTGTGATCCACGGTCAGACAGAAGAGTTTTTGGGATACCATGTAACTTAAAGACATGTTTCATCAGGAGTTCTGCCGTTTGTTTGGACGAAGGTAGGCTGCGAATAGCAATGAAATGTGCCATTTTTGTCAGATGGTTCACTGACACTAAGATGGTATTAAATCCTTTGGAAGGAGGCAATTCCACTATAAAGTCCAAGGACACAACTTCCCATGGAGTTTGGGGTATTGGTAGACTGCATAGTAGACCGGATGGTCTCGTAGTGTCAATTTTGGACCTGGCACAGACATTGCATGAAGAGACGAATTTTTGTATAGATGTTTTCATGTCAGGCCACCAGAATTGCCTGGTAATCAGATTAAGAGTCTTTGTCATACCCATATGTCCTGCCATAGGCACATCATGCGATAATTCCAAGATCTTGGTGCGTATGGTAGGTGGTATGTAAAGTTTGTCGTTGTAGTAGAGGAAGCCTTCTGCATCAGTATTTAGTTGTGGTGGGGGTGAATCCAAACTTATACCATGCAAAACCTCTTCCTTCAAGGAACGGACAACTCCAATAATGCGTTTGTGAGGTATTATAGGAGCGGAAGGGATTTCAAAGCAGTTTTCTTCAGCTAGTCGTGACAGTGCATCCGCCTTTTTGTTCTTATCTGCAGGTGTGTAGGTCACTAGGAAGTTAAACCTTAGAAAGAATAGTGACCATCGTACCTGTCGGTGCGAGAGAGTTTTGTTAGTCTGAAGATATTGGAGATTTTTATGGTCCGTGTATATAAGTATTGGTAATTGGGTGCCTTTGAGTAGATGTCGCCAATTCTCCAGAGCCAATTTTATAGCAAGCAGTTCCTTTTCACGAACGGGGTAATTTATCTCTGGACTGCTTAGGGATTTAGAAAAAAAGGCGACTGGATGAAGTGGTGAAGTGTGAGTTGGTCGTTGGGAGAGTATTGCTCCTACTGCCATGTTAGACGCATCTACTTCCAGAATGTATTGGAGGGATGGGTCTGGATGGCGTAGTATGGGAGCAGAAGTAAACCTTGTCTTTAACAGGTGAAAAGCTTTATTTGCTTCATCTGACCATTTGAATGGTTTTTTAATGCTAGTGAGCTGTGTGAGGGGTCTCACAATGGCAGAGAAGTTTCTAATGAACTTCCTGTAGAAATTCGAAAATCCAAGGAATCGCTGTAGCGCCTTGCGTGTGGTTGGTGTAGGCCAATCCTGAATGCAGGATATCTTACTCATGTCCATCTCGATTCCTGTTTTGGATATGATGTAGCCTAGAAACAGTACCTCTTCTTTATGAAACAAGCATTTTTTCAGTTTCACATAAAGGTTGTGTGCAAGCAATCTCGATAATACTAGTCTTACATGTCTTATGTGTTCAGACAGGGATCGTGAATATATAAGTATATCGTCCAGATATACCACAACACAGACATCTAGTAAGTCTCTGAAAATATCGTTTATAAATCGTTGAAAAACTGCAGGGGCATTGCATAGCCCGAATGGCATTACAAATATTCGAACAATCCGTATCTGGTTCTGAATGCAGTCTTCCACTCGTGTCCATCACGGATTCGAATGAGATTGTATGCTCCTTTCAGGTCCAATTTTGAAAAATAGGTAGCTCCACGCACCTGCTCAATGAGCTCAGGGATAAGCGGTAGAGGATAGCGATCTTTTATTGTAATAGCATTCAATTGCCTATAGTCGATGATAGGCCTGAGACTTGAGTCCTTATTGCGGACAAAAAAAGAGTCCTGCTGCTGTGGAAGAAGTGGAAGGTCTAATAAAACCTTTTTCCAAATTCTCATCCAAATAGTCTTTGAGATGGGAAAGTTCATCCTGTGAAAGAGGATAAACATGACCGAACGGCAATTTGCTATTTGGGAGTAGATCAATGCTACAATCATAGTCTCGATGGGGAGGTAGTGCTTGAGCATTTTTCTCAAGAAAAACCTCAGAGAGATCCTGATAACATAGTGGTGCAATCTCATCTGTCACCACAGACAGGATCTTCCCGAAAGACGGGAGGTTACACGTACCCTCGCAATAGCAAGAGAGGAAGGTCAGGGTCCGTTCCTTCCAATCTATGGTTGGTTGATGTGTGTGCAACCAGGGAAGTCCCAAAACAATGGGAAAGTGGGGTGAAGGTATTAGATCGAAGGTAGTGGTCTCCATATGAGACCCGTTAGTAGTGACTAGGAGTGCCTGTGTCTGATCAGTGATCGGACCAGAGGATAAAGGAACACCGTTAATAAGACTCACTGAGACAGGTTTAAGTTTAGAAATAATAGGAACTTTATTTAAAGCAGCAAAACGTATGTCAATATAATTTCCACAAGATCCTGTGTCAATCATGGCCTTAGTAGTAATCCTGTTCTGGTCCCACTGGAATGTTAAGCAAACAGAAAGGTAAGGGTTAGTGATTGAAGTTGTCAATCCCCCTAGGAGGACATGTGAACACTCACCCTTCTTTTTGTAGACTAGGGGACAGACGTTTATCTTGTGATCCGGGGATGCACAGTACAAGCAGAGATTACCAGATCGTCTTCTGGCTCTTTCCATAGTTGATAGAGGTGGGCGTATGGTTCCTACCTCCATAGGAACGGGGTCAACGGCCGAAATCCGAGAAGAACTGGATAATGACATTCCCATTTTCTCAGCCTTTCTTTCTCGTAGTCTTCTATCTATGGTGATACTGAGTTGTATCAATGCATCCAGGGTTTTTGGCAGATCCGCTCGGGCGAGCTCGTCTTTAACGGCCTCTGATAGGCCAAGCCTAAATTGGGATTTCAGAGATGCATCATTCCATTCTGAATCAAGGGTCCATCTCTTGAATTCTGCGACAAAGTCTTCTACAGGTCTCCCACCTTGTTTCAAGGATCTTAATTGAAGATCGGCAGTACTCTGCCTATTGGGATCATCATATAGGCTAGTGAGTTCTGCTAGGAACAAGGCATAGGAGTTGAGAAGCTGGTCGCTTTTCTCAAAAAGAGAGTCTGCCCAGGCCCGAGGATCGCCTGTTAGGTAAGAAATAATAGTACAAACCTTAATGTGATCAGTAAGGTAGGTACGGGGTTTTAGCAAGAAAAGTAACTCACGTGCGTTTTTAAATTCGCGAAATTTTTTGCGATCGCCTGTAAATACCAAAGGAGGATTTATTTTGGGTTCAGGGGACTGAGCAGTGGTAAGTTGTGTCAGTCTAATTACCTGCTGCGACAGAGCCTGATTGTCTTCTTTTAATTCAGCAAGTGCGTGTATTAACGCAGTTACTTGCTGTTTTAATTGTGTCATCTGAGTGGTTATTTCTGCTGAATCCATTTGTGGTTCGTTCAATCTGTAACGCTCCTGCGTTTTATGTATGATGTGGATTTTCAGCTGCAGAAATATTCCACTTCAGTAGTCATGTAGAGAAACGCTGAGACACCATTCCCAACTCTCAATGACTCATCATGTGTGGATGATCTCAATTCAGCAAGTAAATACACACACTCAATAAGATGTTTCCTAGAGTGACTTATGTATATAGTAACACAGTGATGATAGGCTGAAGAGACAGGTTGGGTAGAGATGGTAGATGACAGACACTTGAAAGGAAATGTTCTTGAAAGTAAGATAGTAGCAGATGGGATGCAGATAGGTTTAGCAATCATGTATGGTAGCAGATGACAGAGTAGCAGGTGGACATACAAGAGAGATCAACCCAGTGCAAGAACAGGTGGCAGTAGGCTCAAGAGCTAGCAATCTTAGATAATGCAGATGTAGTAATAGTCCTTAGTATGCAGAGCTAGATAGTGTAAGCTTTAGTATGAAAGTTATAGAGGTTTCCCCTGTGGGGTACTTATCACTAATAGCAATGTAGCAGAGGAGAGGTTCGGCAAGAGCGGATGATCCGGTAGCGGGATACAGGGATTAGCGCAGCGTGGTTCCGACAGCGAGGTATGCTTGCAAGCATGAGAGCTTCAAGACAGGTTAGCATCAAGGCACAAAGCAGTTTGAACGAACACATGTGAGTGAGAGTCGGCGATCTAAATAGCCATCCAGTCCGGCGCTCAGTGATGACAGCATCAGTCTTAAAGGTGTATGCGCACCTTACCAAAAGAGAATGGTGGGGCGCATACACTTATGAAAGAGTAATTAGGGTACCCAAAGGTACCAGAACATTACAGCCAGCAGATGACACTAGGGGAGAACCAATCAGGTCAGGTCGAGGCAGCGGTGAAGCGCATACCTCACCGGAGGGCCGCACGAACGTGATGACGCGGGGGGTGGTAACCGGTTTCCTCACTGTCTCAGCTTCCCCCGCACTCTATACAGGATAAGTAAGACAGGGTCATCCTGTACCTCTGGCCATTACTGTATAAATGGGACTGTAAAAACCAGGGCTATCAGTGTAAATTTTTTAAACCGTGTAAACTTTTCAAGTGTTATTACACCACAGGCCACACACTTTACCACCACTTCCACCTAGAGCCCTTAGGTACTCAGGTGCTTCCTCATGCCCTTTCACTATGAGGACTTCGATACAGGACGGTCTATACTCGGGTTGCTGCATACACCTTCTGGACACACAAGCCCCACAGAGGAATACCCTCAACTGTAGCTATGGTGCGCACGCTTCCCTTGCACCAGAGTAGAACCCGGTTTTAACACCTCTCTGATCCTGATATGCCCAGTCTAGAAAAGGTGGATAGAAAAGGTAATGAAGAGCGTACAGAGGCAGTGTTACAAGAGGCTGCAAAATGTTTCTCATCCCTTGACTTTGCTATACACCTGAAGCTGCAGCTTTACGTAAAAGGTTTGCCAATGTGGACACACTCACTTCTGCTGTGTGCGAAAGTCTCAGCATTGTTGCACTTGATTTTCCTCCGTCTTGCAATGCTGCTTTGGTTACATGGAGACCTGCAAACTTAAAGGAGCGGTCCACGCATGCCCCGAAACTGGTTACCGCCTCCCCCCCCCCGCATCATCAAGTTCGTACGGCCCTCCAGTGAGGTATGCACTTCACTGCTGCCTCGATCAGACTGAGTGCCCTGATTGGTTCTCTAGTGTACTAGTCAACTACCGGCTGCTGCTAGCCAGTCTCGGGGAAACACCGTGGACCTGGAAGGACGCCTACTTATGCAGATAGACGCTTACTGTCACTTTTAGATCCCCAGATCCCTCCTCAAGAGTACCGGTCAAGTAAAAAAAAAATATCGGTCCATATCTGCTAATACCGATACACGATGACCAAAATAACGGTATCAGTATCAGCAATGAAAAAGCTATATCAGTCGATCCCTACTACATACAAACAAACAAACAAACAAACAAAAGAAAACCTGCATTAAACAGTTTGACCACAGGATGAAAACAAGCAAGAGAAAATTGATGCATTAATAGCTTTTATGTCAGGAAAAGTAGACTGACGCTCACCGTTTTCCTGGACAGGTTTCCTTTTTCAAACCGCAGCTGTTAACAAGGGCAGCCCATGCCGTGAGGGCAACATAAGGCAAGGAAGCAGCTTCTGTATGACTTAGTGACTTTGGCTTCAACGATACCTAAACATAAATCAAACTCAACTGAATTTATGCTAAATTCCTCTGTGCTAGTTTACAAAGCTGAAACAGTAAACTGGAAAAAGCACTAATTTAGATTTTTGAAAGAGAATTCATTTTTTACTACATTCATCTCATTAAAATAGGAAAATCTAAAATGTATTAAATACCATTAGCACTCAAGGTAGACAATAAAAGTACAAACATCTAAAACTTCAGGAATGTATATATATTTTTTTTCCAGGTGTAAATAATAGAATATATAGTATGTAAACAGCATATTTAAAAAGATCTCCAAGTTCTGATGTATACACAATACAATATATAGATATACCCATTTTTAAAAGCTGGAAAAAACAAAAAGGTGGAGTTGTTTCCCATAAAGACCAGATTCCATGTTTAACCTTTAACTTAGGAGACCTGGTTGATAATCATGGTAAAAAAAAAAAAATAAATAAATGATATATTTTTTATAACCAGGCTTCCATTTGTTGCTAAAGAACAATGCATATTTTGTAAGGGAGGATACAATCTAATGTTTAAACTTTCCACAATTCAATTTTATTTGATATATTTACCTCATTGACATTTGCAACAACAAATTCTGCAAACGTGCCCTGCTTCCATGGAGGGACTGCCGCCCAGACCTGTCAAAACAATTTAAAAAAATAACTTGGATCAATTGGTTAAATTGAATATACATTTGTACCAAAATTATACAAAGATGCAAAGTTTATGCATGTATGGTTTTCCATTCTAGCCAGTCTAGTATAATAATGTAAGGAAATGTGATGATATTCCTTTAAAGGATTCAGCAGGATAAGGATGACATAGGCAGGGGATCTTACATATGAATATATTGACCCTGATGTAAATGTAATTCTAGTCCCCTACTGTGATTGTTGGCCCTGCTTGACTTTGTACCTGGTGGCTTTTTCACTTGGCCCGGCTTTATCCTCAATATATTTATATGTAAAGCCTTGTACACATTACTAGTTTTTTTTTTTTTTGGTTGAACGAAAAACGACCCCACCAGCTCCTTGTACTGACAATTGAGCGGCTACTCAGCCGTATTGGTTGTCATTACAAGAAAACCGACAGTCGGCTCTGAACAACATAGTTACATAGTTACATAGTTAGTGAGGTTGAAAAAAGACATCAGTCCATCCAGTTCAACCTATGATGTGTGTGTGTGTGTGTGTTTGCTATTAACCGTACATTGTATACCCCTGTATGTTGTGGTCTTTAAGGTGTCCATCTAATAGTTTTTTGAAACTATCAATGCTCCCTGCTGATACGACTGCTTGTGGAAGAGAATTCCACATCCTTACCGCTCTTACAGTGAAGAACCCCTTACGCACTTTAAGGTTAAACCGCGTTTCCTCAAGTTTTAGTGAGTGGCCACATGTCTTATTGTATCTCCTCTCTCTGAATAGTTTGTTCCTTATGCTCGGGTCGCCAGTACAGTATTTGTACATTGATATCATATCCCCCCTCAATCTTCTCTTCTCCAGAGAGAATAGGTTCAGTGCTTGTAGTCTTTCCTCATAGCTGCTGTCCTCCATTCCCCTAATTATTTTTGTTGCCCTTCTCTGGACTTTCTTCAGTTCCAGCACATCCTTTCTGAGGACCGGTGCCCAGAACTGGACAGCATACTCCAGATGTGGCCGGACCAGAGTCTTGTAGAGTGGGAGAATAATCTCTTTATTTCTGGAGTGAATCCCCTTTTTTATACAACCCAGTATTCTGTTGGCTTTGCTTGCGGCGGCTTGGCATTGCATGCCACTGCCAAGCCTGTTGTCTACCAGTACCCCCAAGTCCTTTTCCATCCTAGACTCACCCAGAGGTTCCCCCCCTAGTGAGTAGCTTGCTTTCTGGTTTCTGGCCCCCAAGTGCATTACTTTACATTTTTCAACATTAAATCTCATCTGCCATGTAGTTGCCCACCCCGTTATTTTGTTCAGGTCCTCTTGCAAGGTTTCCACATCCTGCATAGAAGATATTGGCAAGCCTAATTTAGTATCATCTGCAAATACTGAGATTTTACTAGATATCCCCTCCTCTAGATCATTTATGAATAAATTAAACAGGATTGGTCCCAGGACCGAACCCTGGGGGACCCCACTTTCCACACCCGCCCAATCCGAGTACTCCCCATTAATCATCACCCTCTGGACTCTACCCTGGAGCCAGTTCTCTATCCAGGTACTCACCTTATGGTCCATACCTACCTTCCTTAGTTTGTACAGTAAGCGTTTGTGGGGAACGGTGTCAAAGGCCTTTGCAAAGTCCAGGTACACCACATCCACAAGCTTACCTTTATCTAGGTGGCAGCTCACTTCATCGTAGAAGGTTAATAGATTGGTTTGGCACGAACGATTTTTCATGAATCCATGCTGATTACTACTTATAATACCGTTTTCATTACTAAAATCTTGTATGTGGTCCCTTATCATCCCCTCCAAAATTTTGCAGACTACTGATGTTAGGCTGACCGGCATATAGTTACCCGGGATATATCTCGGCCCCTTTTTAAATATTGGTACCACGTTGGCTTTTTTCCAATCAGCTGGCACCATACCCGTCTGTAAACTATCCTTAAAGATCAAGAATAATGGTCTGGCAATCACCTGGCTGAGCTCATTAAGAACCCTCGGGTGCAAGCCATCCGGTCCCGGGGATTTATTTATGTTAAGTTTCTCTAGTTTAGCTCTAAGTCTATCCTCTGTTAGCCATGGCGGCACTTCCTGAGGTGTATTATTTAGTTCGGCCTTACAAGCAAGGTTCGTGTAGCCCCCCCGATTCCTTTGTGAAGACTGAAGAAAAGAAATTATTTAACACTTCCGCCTTTTCTCTGTGGCCATTTTTCCTTTATCATCTTTTATGGGGCCAATGTGTTCTGACCTCGCTTTCTTACTGTTTATATACTTAAAGAACTTCTTGGGGTTCTTTTTACTCTCCTCCGCTATATGTCTCTCGTGTTCTATTTTAGCCGCCCTGATTTCGTCTTTACATTTCTTATTACACTCTTTGTAATGCTTAAATGCTGCCAATGACCCCTCAGTCTTGTATTTTTTGAAGGCCTTTTCTTTAGCTCTAATATACATTTTTATGTTGGAGTTTAGCCACCCAGGGTTTAGTTTTGCTCTTTTAAATTTATTTCCCTGTGGAATGCACTGGCCCACCCCTTTGTTAAGTATGCTCTTGAAGCACTCCCATTTTTCCTCTGTGTTCTTTGTTCCCAGGGTTCTATCCCATTTGATATTTTCTAGCAGCGAGCGCAGTTTAGGGAAATTGGCTCTTTTGAAATTCAGTGTCCTTATATTACCTTTGTGTCTCCTATTACTGTAATTAATACTGAAACCAATTGACCTATGGTCACTGTTCCCTAAGTTGTCCCGTATTTCTATATCCGTGAGCAGGTCTGTATTGTTGGTAATCAGTAGGTCAAGTACCGCATTGTTTCTTGTCGGTGCATTCACCATCTGACCCATGAAATTGTCCTGCAAAACATTTAGGAACTGCCGAGCCTTGGCTGAGTGCGCAGTTCCTTCTGCCCAGTCTATATCAGGATAATTAAAGTCCCCCATTATAATGACATTCCCCATCCTTGCTGCCAATCCTATCTGTAACATGAGGTCCGCCTCACCCTCCTCCCTCTGGTTGTGGGGCCTATAGCATACGCCCAATATTACCTTCCCCACCGTGCCTTTCCTTTGAAGCTCTACCCATAGGGATTCTGCCTCGTCCATAGCTCCATTATTAATATCATCCCTCATATTTACCAGTATACTGTTTTTAATATACAGACATACCCCTCCCCCTTTTTTACCCTCTCTATCCCTGCGATGAAGGGAATACCCCTGAATGGTCGCCATCCATTCATGAGAGCTGTCGAACCAAGTCTCAGTTATCCCCACAAAATCTAAGTCCTCCTCAAACATCAGCAGCTCCAGCTCTCCCATCTTGTTGGCCAGGCTTCTGGCATTGGTATACAAGCCTCGTAATTTTGATCGGTTACATTTATCCTCGTTTGATGTTTTTAGGCTGCTCTCTTGATTTTTCCCCATACCCACCCTGGGTTTAGGAGCTCCGAACACCCTACTGCTAATGCCCCCATTTCTGCCCTCTGAAACTTGCTTTCCACTGGCTAATTCTACATCTGTACCCTCCCCCCAACGGTACTGGGGTGATGCCTCTAGCTGCAGGCGTCACTCCGGTACAACCACTTGAAGTAATAATCAGTCATATCAGCAAGTTTGTGGCTGATACTAAAAAAAAAAAAAAAGTGACTATCGGCCTTCGATAATCGGCCGCACCCTAGTCTTTAGCAAAAGGGTTCATTTCAAAAAGCAGCAATCAAAGTTTCAAACGCTACCCCACTTCAGCGAAAATGTTGGTTTTAGTATTCAGTTCATATACAGTGCTCAGCATAAATGAGTACACCCAAACAGATTTGTCAGAAAACCCTTTACAAGGGTTGAAGAAAATTGCCGTGCAAGTCCACTGCAGTTACCTAAAGAAATAGAAAGCCAAACTGAGGTGATTGTTTCCCGTGACACAATACGGCGTACACTGCAGAGGAATGGCATGCATAGGTGTCGTCCATGAAGAAAGCCTCTCCTAAGCCCACTTGCACAAAAAAAAGCCCACCTAGAATTTGCCAGGGCCCTTGCTGAAAAAGAAGATGACTACTGAGACTGTGTACTCTGGAGTGATGAGACAAAGATAAATGTTTTTGGAACCAATGTCTTCAAAACTGTATGGTGTCGCAAAGGTGATGATTACAAAGAAAAATGCATGGTGCCTACAGTGAGACATGGTGGTAGCAATGTGCTTCTGTGGGGCTGCATGAGTGTTGCTGTGTCGGGGAGCTGCATTTCATGGATGGTATCATGAATTCACAGACGTACTGCTCTGTATTGAAAGAAGATCCTACCATCACACTGTGCCCTTGGTCGTCATGCATTTTTCCAACATGACAATGACCCAAAACACACATCTAAGGCCATTGTTGCATTTCAGAAGAAGAACAGGGTGAAAGTGATTCAGTGGCCAAATATGTCTTCTGATCTGAACCCAATTGAACACCTATGGAGAATTCTGAAGAGACAAGTTGAGCATCAGTTTCCATTTAGCATCCAGGCTCTAAAAGAGGACATTCTTGAAGAATTGAAAAAGATAGATATTGCAATATGTCACCAATTTGTTCATTGCATGCTTGGGAGACTTGGTGCTCTTCTTACAAATCATAGAGGTCATACAAAATACTAGATGTAGTAGTTTTTGTTTTGGGGTGTATTTATTTTTGCATCAACTAATTTGATTAAAACTGAAGATTTTGTAATCCAAGTTATATTATTAACCTTACTTTAATGTAATGAGCTAAACAGATGTGCCATAAAACTCAGTTTTATCAACATTTTGGAAAATGTTCTTGCGTTCATTGAGAGATTGATTAAAATCTTACTTTTCAAAAGGGGGTGTACTCATTTATGCTGCGTACTGTATCTAATCCTGCTGTAGGAAATATTCCAAGAGGAAGTAGAATGTATTTAAAGTGTACAAGACATGCATTACAAAGTAAGAATAGTGAAGACTTTGTTTCCAAACAATGAATGTCAACTTGTGACATCATTCAAGTCAAGTATTGGACAGGGGATCTATTTGTCAATATCATTACATATGTTGGAAAACTGGTTTTCTTTCAGAATAGTTTAATTGAGTTTTCATCAAAAAAAAGTGTCCAGACCACTTAATTATCAAGAAGGTCTTTGCCACATGGGCTATTCTTTGTTCATACTATAGCACAAATTGGGAATTTCCATTGCCCGGCCATGACCCATGACTGATATTTGAACAAAAAAAATCCCACTTGTTACACAGATTGCAGGTATTTACAACAATTATTAATTGTGGTAGGATAGGGGGACCATGTGACACATAAAAAATACTTTCATTGCTAAAAAAAAAAAAAAAAAATGCAAGGAGTTGCAGGTGTGTAGAAGAGGACTTTTGACCATTTGGCATTAGTACTTCTAAAGAACTCTCAATCTAGCAAAGCTTTTCATTTTCAAAAAACTTGCCTTATCTCCAGGTTTAAAGTATTTTACTGCAACTCCACACTCCATTACAACTCCGGAAATATCTCTTCCCAGAATTATAGGGAACTCACTGCCCGATGTTTTCAGTTGCAGAGGATCACGAGTCATACTCAGGCTGGCAGCTCCATAACCATCTGCAAAATATGTATATATGGTTAATCACGGACATCAACATTTACTAAATTCCCCAATCACACTTTCTTATATCATAGTATTTTGCAAATATTTTGATCAGCAAAGAAACATATCAATTACAACCATCAGAAAATTTACCAAAGCTTGGCTATACTGGCTACTCCTTTAAAAATTTCAGCTATCACATCTGTTTGTCAAAAGGGACCAAAACAATTTTTACATTTCAGGTAGAGATGCACCAACATTTCGGCCGAAAATGGGTTTATTCCTCACCGGGTGGCCGAGCGGCCGCTAATAGCTATAACTATGAGCGCTTCACTTCCCTATCAGGCGGGTATCTCCTCTGACAGGGAAGTGAAGCGCTCACATAGTTATAGCCATTAGCGGCCGCTCGCCCACCCGGTGTGTTAGTTCATTCATGCACAGATCGTAGTAGTAGTGACATCCCCGGGAGGCGGGCCGCCGGCCAGAGGTGGGTCTTTTAAAAAGAAAGGACACAGGAGAAGCCGAGTGAGAGTAAGGAGATTGCATTGGGATGGTGAGGGACGCTGAGGCAGGGGGGGTGGGATGCTGAGGCACGGGGGGGGGTTAGGGAGGGACGCTGAGGCGAGCTTACCAATGGTATTAGTATTATGCAGCATGAGGGGGTTAATGTATTGCCACTGCTGGTCACTGATGCATTAGTGACCAACCAGTAGCAGTTAATGAACCCCTTTGTGCTGCATTAGTGCAACCAGTAGCAGTGCAACCAGTGTTAATTAACACTGATACTGGTTGCACTAATGCAGCACAAAGGGGTTAATTAACTACCACTGGTCAATCACTAATTCATCAGTGACCAGCAGTGGCAATACATTAACCCCCTCATGCTGCATAATACAAATACCATTGGTAATTAAATTAACCACTATACTGCAACAGGGTGGCAGCTACAGGTGTACGTCGCTGCCTGTTTTTGGTGTATGCCCCTGTTCTATCTATTTTAAAATTATTTTAAACCTACTGGTTTGACATTCATTTTTTCACGACTTACAATACGGAAGTGATGCATTTATTGTTTTTGAGTGGACAAATAAGACTCGCTCTTGTTAATCTAATCTTCAAAGCATCATTTTTTTTCAGTTTTAAAAGGTAGAAAGGGGTTAGTAACAACAAAAAACACACTTTTTCCAGTTCAACCAATAATATTTTTAAAGGCTTAAAATAACGGTTTCTCTACAAAGGCACTGCAGATCTTGCTTTTGAAGCCAACGCTAATTTTTCAGAGCTGCTATCTAGGGCTGGAGTATAACTAGCGATCACAAAAAGACAAATGTCCTGCGCTCAAGAGAAACACACTGGCAAAGGGCGATCTGCAGTCTTCAGCTGACCCAGTATATGCACCGGTTTTGCTGCCACTGCAGATCAGGGAAACCCAAAGCAAATACTGCAAAAACAAGGAACAGAGGGCGCACCAACCTACCTTTGTGGGAGCTTTATTTGTTAAAAAAAAAAAAAAGAAAGAAAGAAGACAGCTGTATACTCACAAAAATCATCAGAAATAAGGCACATCAAAGTCCACAGTGTACTAGAAGCAACCTGGTCACTTTAGACAAGTCCCAGGCGCGAGAACACGCCGATGCATTTCGAGGGGAGGTCCCCTCTTCCTCAGAGAGGGAAACTAGCCCCAGGAGCCAATCAGGCTCTCAAACAGAGGGCATGTTCAAATTTGGAGAGCAGGGTGAACAGACTAATGACCTTATACAGTACATCCGGAAAGTATTCACAGTGCTTCACTTTTTCCACATTTTGTTATGGGACAGCCTTACTCCAAAACAGACATAAAACTGATTATTTTCCTCAAAATTCTACAAACAATACCCCATAGTGACATATAAGACGCTGGTTTGAAATCTTTGCAAATTTATTAAAAATAAAAAACAAAATCACATGTACATAAGTATTCACAGCCCTTGCCATGACGCTAAACATTTAGCTCAGGCACATCCTGTTTCCACTGATCATCTTTCAGATGTTTCTACAACTTGAA
The DNA here is from genome assembly GCF_965119305.1 of Pelophylax lessonae. Lineage (NCBI taxonomy): Eukaryota > Metazoa > Chordata > Amphibia > Anura > Ranidae > Pelophylax > Pelophylax lessonae. The sequence continues at coordinate 391,985,606 of NC_138770.1, forward strand.
TGAAGTCCACCTGTGATAAATTCAGTTGATTGGACAGGATTTGGCAAGGCACACACCTGTCCAACAAGGTCACACAGATAACAGTGCATGTCAGAGCACAAACCAAGCCACGAAGTCCAAGGAATGGTCTGTAGACCTCTGTGACAGGATTGTAATGAGGCACAGATCTGGGGTAGGGTACAGAAAAATGTCTGCAGCATTGAAGGTCCCAATGAGCACAGTGGCCTCCATTATCCGTAGATGGAAGAAGTTTGGAATCACCAGGACTCTTCCTAGAGAGAGCAGTCAGGCAAACTGAGCGATCAGGGAAAAAGGCCTTGGTAAGGGAGGTGACCAAGAACCCAAAGATCACTCTGACAGAGCTCCAGCATTTCTCTGTGGAGAGAGGAGAACCTCCCAGAAGAACAATTATCTCTGCAGTACTTCACCAATCAGGTCTGTATCGTAGATTGGCCAGACAGAAGCCACTCCTCAGTAAAAGGCACAAAACAGCCCACCTGGAGTTCTCCAAAAGGTACCTGAAGGACTTTTAGACCATGAGAAACAAAATTCTCTGGTCTGATGCAACAAAGATTAAACTCTTTAGCCTGAATGGCAAGCGTCATGTCTGGAGGAAACCAGGCACCGCTCATCACCTGGCCAATACCATCCCTATAGTGAAGCATTGTGGTGGCAGCATTATGCTGTCTAGATGTTTTTCAGTGGCAGGAACTGGGAGACTAGATGGGATCCAGGGAAAGATGAATGCAGGAATATACAGAGCAATCCTTGATAAAAACCTGCTCCAGAGCGCTCTGGACCTCAGACTGGGGCCAAAGTTCATCTTCCAACAGAAGAACGGCCCCAAACACACAGCCACCATAACAAAGAAGTGGCTATGGGACAACTCTGTGAATGTCCTTGAGTGGCCCAGCCAGAGCCCAGACTAGAACCCTATTGAACATCTCTGGAGAGATTGTAAAATGGCTGTGCACCAACGCTCCCCATCCAACCTGATAGAGCATGAGAGGTCCTGCAAAGAATGGGAGAATCTGCCCAAAAAAAAGGCATGCCAAGCTTGTAGCATCATACTCAAAAAGACTTGAGGCTGTAATTGGTGCCAAAGGTGCTTTAAAAAAGTATTGAGCAAAGGCTGTGAATACTTATGTACATGGGATTTTTTTCCTTTTTTTATTTTATAAAGATTTCAAATCAAACTTTTTTCACGTTGTCATTATGGGGTATTATTTGTAAAATTAAGGAAAATAATGAATTTAATCAATTTTTGAATAAGGCTGCAACATAACAAAATGTGGAAAAAGTGAAGCGCTGTGAATACTTTCCGGATGCACAGGAAGTGTGCTGCGGCTTTATTGTCCAGTCAGCAGGATGGGGATGTGTTCTTGACAAAGCTGTACTTCAGATTTAAAGAATCTGGCTGTGCTGTCTAGCAAGGGTGTCTGCATTAGAAGGCTGGCTGAATAGAATGACAACAATAAAAATTACAACATACCTGGATTACTAGGGAATACCAATACAGTATATCATTGTTGCTTGCTTCATAGAAAGGAAAATCTATAACTTGAAGTCCCAAAATTGATTTTGTAGGATGTGGACCACAATATACTCCAAACAACTAGGTTAAACTGTGAGCCTCATTTATCAAACGGTCTGCGATATCCCTAGCCAGCAATAAGATTCTCTGCTCAGTTGCAAGCGGCAACAGACAGTAATGTTCTTAAACTTTCGAGAAAAAAAAAAAGATCCTGTACAAATAATATACATGCATATTCGCCAGCACACCATGGATCTTGCAAAGCAGTCCAAAGGAACTCTTTATTGCAGAAAGCATCACATCAGGAACAGTGCAACGTTTCGCAGTCAAGCAGGGCCCCTTCTTCAGGCATGTGATGAAGATGTCACATGCCTGATGAAGGGGTCCTGCATGACTCCGAAATGTTGCACTGTTCCTGATGTGATCTTTTCTGCAATAAAAAGTTCCTTCGGACTGCTTTGCTAGATCAATGGTGTGCTGGCGAATATGTATGTATGCATGTATGTATATGTGATAGATCCAGGGTCCAGCTGGTGATCGCTTCAGCATCCACAACAGATGTGCCTATATCCAGGAAGGTGTGCAATGGGAATATGAACTTTTCTGTACAAATAAGGACATTTCTTTTTTTAAACCAAATGACATGCAGTGTAAGGAGGTCCTGATCAAAATGCTTCTTTCACATTTATGGGCCTCATTTCAACACGCTGAACTTAGGAAAACTATTTTACCAGACAAAACAATTTCTGTTCACCCACTCCTGTAACAAACACATCTTTGCACCCTGCCTAAGGAGGGTGACACCAATGTTTCTATTATATTTATGGTTAAGAAGACTAATCTCCCTGCCCGTGGTCTGCTGAATGGACAAGGAAGAAACAGGAGTGCAGTAATGAGGTCCTCTCAATGCCTTGTTCCCAGTGTTACACAGATGGAAAAAGCAATAGAGCCTGATCGGTCTTCACTGTTGGCTATTCATCTCTTATTCTGAGTTAAGTTGTGCAGAAGACCGTGGGGAGAAGACATTGAGGATGGTACTGGAGAAAAAAAAAAAAAAAGACATATTGGAGCTACGATGGGGACATTCCTTATTTTTAATAAAAGGATTTGTCAAAAACCGTCTCTTGTTTTTTGTAAAACTACACTGCTTTTTTTGGGGGGTGAATGGGTAGGGGCACAATGTACCCCATACTCATTCATATGGGGGGGGTGCCCTTTCCTAAAGGGGGCTTCAAGATTCTGATAAGTTCCCTGCCCGCAGACCCCCACAACCACAGCCCAAGGTTGTTGAGAAGAGGCCTTTGTCCCGATCAACATGGGGGCAAGATGCTTTAGGGTGGGGGAAGTCCCGATACCTCCATGTTGAAGGCATGTAGCCTGGTATGGTCCAGGAGGGGGGCGCTCGCTAATCTCCCCCTTTCCTTACCTGCTGGGCTGCATGCTTGGCTAAGGGTCTGATATGGATCTTAGGGGGAAAACCCCATGCAATTTTTTTTTTTTTTCCATTTTGGCATGAGGTTTCCTTTTGAGATCCATACCAGACTCAAAGGGCCTGGTATGGATCCGGGTGGAATTCCCCATCAAAATCCTCAGAGCACAAGTCACATGCCACAAGTCGAATCAGATCCCACTTGGATGCGACTTCCATTCAAATCAATAGGCTGAATGTCGGATCAGTTAAGATAGCTCTCATAGGGAACCATTGATTTTGACATGTCAAAAAAAAAAAGAACGTTTGATGCAGAGTAACTCTGTATACAGCGTTAAGCCGCGTCAAACGTTTTTTACAGCTGTAATGCCGGTCTTCAGAACGCGCTGGTCCTGGATTTTTTTTTTTTTTTGAAGCTTGAACACCTATGCTACTTACAGCTCCTAAAAGCCTATGTGTGCATGAACACATAGAATAACATGGAAAGGCATTTTTAACCACTTGGCCACTGCTCACTGTGCTGCTACTGCGGCACAGTGGCTTGTTATCGTCTGGCGATGTAGACCTACGTCACCAGACATTCCCCTCTCTCCGCGTCGCGCGCGCGCCACCGGAGGCTCTCTCCCGCTGTATTCAGTTACAGCGGGAGTCGGGCCAGGGGAGGAGCAGCGGCGATCGCCGCTGCTCTTCCCCGATCATCGGGGATCTAGTGTGGAAATCCGCCCGCTTGTGTAAACAAAGCGGGCGGATCTCCTGAGTGACAGGCAGGGTCAGATTGCAGGGTTCAGCATAGCTGAACCTGCGATCTGTCCCTGTGTCACTCAGTCACCTCCCCCCACACACGTCAGTAAGCACCAGGCATATATTAACCCCTCCCTCTCCAATAAAAATTAACCCCTTCCCTGCCAGTGTCATTTTTACAGTAACAGTGCATATGTATAGCACTGATTTCTGTAGTAATGTAACTGGTACCCCCAAAAGTGTCAAAAATGTCAGTCAAGGTTCCGATCTGTCCGCCGCAATGTCGCAGTCCCGCAAAAAAAAAAAAAAAAAAAAAAAAAAAAAAAAAAAAAAAAATCGCAGATCGCCGCCATTACTCGTTAAAAAAACAAAAAAACAAAAAAAAAACCACCAAAAATGACAGAAATCTTTCCCTTAGTTAGTAAACGCAATAACTTTTGCGCAAACCAATCAAAATACGCTTATTGCGTTTTTTTTTACTAAAAATATGTAGCAGAAAACAAATTGGCCTAAAATGATAAAAAAATTAGATTTTTACATTTTTTAGGGAGGGAATTTCATATAAAAAAAAATGTGAAAAATATTGTTATTTTTTCAAAATTGTCGCTCTTTTTTTGTTTATAGCGCAAAAAGTAAAAATGGCACAGGTGATCAAATACCACCAAAAGAAACCTCTATTTGTGGGGAAAAAAAGGACGTCAATTTAATTTGGATACAGCGTCGCACGACCGCGCAATTGTCTGTTAAAGTAACAGTGCCGAATCACAAAATATGGCCTGGTCAGGAATGGGGTAAAATCTTCCGGTCTTAAAGCGGTTAAAAATACGCTCATTGAGAATTTTTTTGTCAAAGACATGTAGCTAAATACATTTTGACCTAAATATATGACAAAAATTGAATATATTGGATATTTTTTAACTGTCAAAGTAGAAAAATATTGTTATTTTTTCAAAATTTTCGCATTTTTTTATTACTATCGCAAAAAAAAAAAATAAATAAAAAAATAAATCGCAGAGATGATCAAATACCAGAAAAGAATACCAAAAGAAAGCTCTGTTTGTGTGAAAAAAGGACGTAAATTTCGTTTGGGTATGGCGTTGCATGACCGCGCAATTGTCAGTTAAATTCGCACAGCGCCGAATCGCAAAAAGTGGCCCAGACGTAAGACAGCAAAATCCTCCAGTGGTTAAGTTGCAAAAAAAATGGGCCGGACGCTGGTAAAATGCGTAAAATGGCTGTAAAAATCGCCCTGTGTGCATGAGGCCTTAACCACTTTTTACCCGCCTGCCGTCAAATGACAGCGGAGAGGTGTATCCATTGTTCTGGGACGCCGTCATATGACAGCGCACCAGAACAGCCTCTCTCGCGCGCCACGGGGGGCACGCAGAGCGGCGATCGTGGCCGTGCCGTGTTGCAAGGACACGGCGTGACCCCGATCTCGGTAAAAAATCAATGAAATGACTCTTTACCCATGTGATCAGCTGTGTCCAATCACAGCCGGTCACATGTAAATAAGGAAGTGCCCTTTTTCGGCTCTCCTCGCCTCACACTCTGATAGTGTGAGGTGAGGAGAGCCGATCAGTGGCTCCTCCTCACAGGGGAGACAAGGACATGTAATCAAGGGACTGATCATCAGTGCCCTGATTACAGGGAATCTAAATAAAGTGCCAATCAGTGCCCACAATCAGTGCCTGCTGATCTAGGCACTGATAAACACTGACTGACAGCACTATGAGCACTGATTGTGGGCACTGATGGTGCTGCTCATCAGTGCCGCCCATCAGTGCCACCCGTCAGTGCCCATCAGTGCGTTATATTAGTACCTCCTCATCAGTGCCCATAAGTGCAACCTCATCAGTGCCCATCACTGCAGCCTCATCAGCGCACATCAGTGAAGGAGAAAAAATGTTCTCTTTTCAAAATGTACTCAAAGAAAAAAGAAAAACTTTTTTTCCCCCAAATTTTCTGTCTTTTTCTTTTTTGTAAGAAATAAAAAACCCAGTGGTGATTAAATACCACCAAAAGAAAGCTCTATTTGTGTGAAAAAAAATGATAAAAATGTCATATGGGTACAGTGTAGCATGACCGCGCAATTGTCATTCAAAGTATGAGAGCGCTGAAAGCTGAAAATTGGCCTGGGAAGGAAGGGGGTGAAAGTGCACTGTAGGCAAGTGGTTAAAGTGCAACCTATGGAGAATTTTGGGTACCATCATTTTTCACAGGCAAGTGAAATTTTGTAGCTTGCTGTTGAATCGAAAAAAACTGACTCATCTATGGGCTGCTTAGTTCACATGGCTGTTCATTGCTGTACACTGCCCAGATCATATTTCTGCATGTGGTGCAGGCAGGTGTTTATGCTCAGTTGCTGACAAGAAGTACATACAAATCAATGACAGGCTGACACTGTCTGTGGCATGGGGCAGATGAATGGCAACAGTTTGCATGCAGAGCCACTCATCTGTCCTTAACTGTAGGTAATTTCTCAATGTGTGATTATACATGGACGGCCTGTTATTGATTTGTACAGGCTGAGTGTCTGTAGCTGATCGCAATCATCTGACTGTGCCCACTGCAGAAATACACTGATGTGGGCCATGTATGACTATCTGAATGAGCCCTTAGATCTACCAACTACTATGTGGTGCAAGGGTCTGCCTGACTGAATAAAGATGAATTGTATTGTTTAGGAGGGTGCTTACATCACAGTTTCTATAAAGACTAAGCCCCTGATAGTTCCAAATCGCATGACAAATTGTCAGCAATGGAACTGTTCAAATTGCCGAAACTCAAGTTGCAGCAACTTTGAAAAAGGTTCCTGCACTACTTTTTGCCGATTTTATTGCAACCTGCATAGACTTCAGTTGTATGAAGTCGCAAGCCGCAATGAAATTGTCAGTGCAAATCACAGAATGGCAGTACAAATCATTTTGAAAAGGGAGGGTTATAACCCCTGTTAGTTAGGGAACAGGATGCGAGAGGAAATCTCTGCAAATTAAGGGAATCCCTTGGGGACCCCCAGAACTAGTGTCCTCTATATTACTTTTCTGGGGACAACCCAAGATTTGGTATTTTCTTTTACTTTCAATGATAATGGTAAACAGGACAAATATATTGAGTTTGAATCTCCTGAGCGGTGATACAGAAAGCAATAATGCCTAATAGGTGTTCCAATCCATCTCCACTCTATCCAAAACGAAGGCCCCTTTCACACAAGGTAGTCCGTCGACGGACTCCGTTTTTTTTAACGGGGGATCGATCCGCTGACCCCCCTGCTGAGCAGGCGGATGGCAGCTGTGTTTCCGCGCTGTGTGCGGAGACAGAGCTGTCAGGTCTCCATTCTTCTCTATGGGGAATCGGATGAGAAAGGACCATCTGTCCATCCTCATCCAATCCGATCCGTCAGACGGATGGAAAATAGGGTTTCCATCCATCCGGATTTGACGGATCGGATGTCAGCGGACATGTCTCCACTGACATCCGCTGTCCCATAGAGATGCATGGGATATCCATTCAGATCCGCCTGAAAAACTGACAGGCAGATCTGAACGGTCTGCTTGTGTGAAAGGGGCCTTGTAGAAAAGTTTGGCCTTTAGTTGTACTTTAGGTTGACTGCAAAATCAGACTATATTTTACTGTGAGAATTATGTACCGGGTGAAATAGGGTCACAGCTTTGATAAAAAAAAAAATCCTAACTTTGTGTTCTCATTCTGTGTTCCTATTCAGAAGATACAAAACGATCAGCATGTTTTACATGACTGCACCCAATGAGTAAACTATACGGGGCACTCCATTGCAGCCAATCAGAATCCAGACTGGATACTCCAGCTTTCTGCACATCCTCAGTGTACTGTGTCCACTGTCCAGCACTGATCATAGTAAACCAGGACTGAAAATGCACTGATGGTAATCCATACTCACTTCTCATATTGACATCAATAGGGTTGACACTTGAAGCATGGACCTGGATGATGACTTCATTGGGGTAATTGATGACAGGGAAGAGCATATTGTCATTGAAGCGTAGGACATCATTCTTCCCGTATTTGTCAATCACCCACGCTGGCATGATGGTGTTTCTTACCGATGACATATGGATTCCTCTGTCCTTGCCAGGTGTTATTATTGGTCTCCTATATAAACCAGCAGTCCTCCACAAGCATCTACTACATGCCATATTGAGCATTTTCAGTGCAATCTATAAAACAGTGCTATTAGTTCCGAATATTCAACTGGAAAATGTCAGTTTTCATGAGAAACATGTCACTTTGTGAATAATGTGCCCATTGGTATTAAGCTACCCCAGCAGTTGTAGGTGAATACACTAAGGCCTTTGTCAAGTTTTTCACATAAAACATGAGTTCCAAGAAAAGAACTGCCACATTACAATATCAAAGCCTGCAAACTGTAATATTAATTCCGCCGTTATGTCCTTATACTTCTCCGAGTTTCTCTTCTCCTCATCGTCTTGTCTCCTCGGTGTCCTCTAGTCACTTCCGCGTTCCGAGCCTCGTTGTGCTTCTATCCATATATGACGCGGTTTACTAAAACATTGACCAATCAGCTCTTTTGGCATTGTCAGGTGTATGTTTGCCAACCAACACATGTCGGCTTCCGTGAGCATCACGACTATGTGGTTGTCTGTTTAGTATAATAATGCTTGGGATAAGTTTACGTGAGGTGAGTGATTAGTACGAAGATATTTTGTTTAGCTTTGATATCGGGAATGGGTGAATGAAGTAAATTCGGGGCTGGGGTGAGAATGGCACAACCTGTATGGCTTATTAGAGCTGAAAATACCGAAGTCAGCTTATATAAGCACAGAACGTTTGAATTGGCAATAGGAATCTTTTGGATTGTGGATGAAGTAGGGAATGATTGTTTGCAGTCTGTGTCCCATTAATGAGAATTCCTTTCACTTCATGCCTGTGGAACCAAAATTAAAGTGGAAGTCCATTCAACAGGGGAAGTTCTGCTTTAAATAGGTTGGAAACCTCGAAAAAAAAAAAAACAACTGTAAGATAAAGGCATAAAGAGCTAGTATGCATCGCTTACTAGCTCATTATGAAATACTTACCTTAGAATGAAGCGCTCCAGGGGTCCCTGCTCACCACTGAGATGGCTGACATCTTCCCTGGTGTTTCTTCCGGGTTTGTGGGTTCCGGCGCTGTGATTGGCTGGAGCCGAGATGACGTCACTCCCACACGCGAGAGCCATCATTTGCGGCACAGACTCAGAAGGTTCAGCGTGGTAAACTGGACCTTCAGAGCGCATGCGCCAATGACATTTGGCAGGTCTTTTTTTTTTTTTCGGTGGGTGGGTACCTAGTTTTGACAGGTACCCACTTCCACTCGCATCACCAAGCTGATCCGAGCAAACATTCTCTCCCCCAGTCTTCTGGGGTATATCACAGGCCATTCAAAGCACACCGCAGCTTGCACATGCACAGTGGGCAGCTGGCTGTGAAGCCGCAAGCAGCACAGATGGCTGTCCACCATTATGGACCCAAAGGCTAGGGAAGAGCTAGCCCAGGTAAGTAGAAACATATTCGCCAGCACACCAAGGATCTTGCATAAGCAGTCCAAAAAACTTTATTCAAGATAAGATCACATCAGAAAAATATAGTGCAACGTTTCGGAGCCGCACAGGACCCCTTCGTCAGGCATGTGGGATCATCACATGCCTGACAAAGGGGTCCTGTGCAGCTCCGAAACGTTGCACTATATTTTTCTGATGTGATCTTATCTTGAATAAAGTTTTTTTGGCTGCTTTTGCAAGATCCATGGTGTGCTGGCAAATATTTATCTACTTGTAACTAATCCAGTTGCCAACTGGTGATCGCTTCAGCACCCAGTACACACGAGCCTACAAACCAGGAAGGTGTGCGATAGGAATATGAACTATACTAGCCCAGGTAAGGACAGCGCTGGATCCCTGGACAGATAAGTGTCCTTTTATTAAAAGTCAGCATCTACAGGATTTGTAGCTGCTGGCTTTTCATTTTTTTTTTTTTTGCAGAGTGAATCTCCTAGACATAATACCTCATTCATGTCCCATCAATTTTGGTGATGAGCTCAGGAATGTTTGGATCCTAGTCCGAACCCACGTGAGCGATCCTGTCAGGAAGCTGTCACTGTACTGTGCTAACTATAAGGGGGCAGAGGCATTCCCTCCCCCAGGCAGCCGCAAATAAACTATAATACCAAAAGTATTGGGGCGCCTGCCTTTACATGCACATGAACTTTAATGCAATCCTAGTCTTAGTCCGTAGGGTTCAATATTGAGTTGGCCCACGCTTTGCAGCTATAACAGCTTCAGCTTTTCAGGGCAGGATGTCCACAAGGTTTAGGAGTGTGCCTATAGTAATATTTGACCATTCTTCCAAAAGCGTATTTGTGAGATCAGGCATCAATGTTGGAGAAAAGGCCTGGCTTGCAGTCTGCGTTCAAATTCATCCCAAAGGTGTTCTATCGGGTTGAGGTCAGGATTCTGTACAGGCCAGTCAAGTTCCTCCACCCCTAACTCGCTCATCCATGTCTTTATGGACTTTTCTTTGTACACTGGTCCAAATCATTTGGGGGGGATTATGGTGTGGGGGTTGTTTTTCAGGGGTTGGGCTTGGCCCCCTAGTTCAAGTGAAGGGAACTCTTAAGGCATCGGCATACCAAGACATTTTTGCTCCAAGCTTTGTGGGAACAGCTTGGGGATGGCCCCTTCCTATTCCAACATGACTGCGCAGTGCACACCAGTGCTGCAAAGGGTGGGCCAACTCAATATTGAATCCAATGGAATGCCATTAAAGTTTATATGCATGTAAAGGCAGGCAACCCAATACTTTTGGTAATATAGTGTATATACGCCCCTTGTATACATGTGCTTCAGGACGGGGAATGCCCTGGCTGCTTAGGATTAATGCAGTCTAGTGACAGCTTTCTGACAGGATCACTCGTGTGGGTTCAGACTAGGATCCAAACATGCCTGAGCTCAAAGCACTTGCTGTGTGCTCTGTTCACATAATACAAGTGCGGGGGGGGGTGGGGTGCACCATATCACTGCAGTGCGTTGCAACATGCTGTGGTGCCTAGAGATGAAGAAAGTGTCGTTTTGCGACAATTCAATAAAATTGAAAGAAAAAGGTAAACTGTGAATGTGTTGTAATAAGACATAGAGTCAGCTCTTAAAGCCCCTGCAGAACAGGCACCAGGGCACTCTCATTTTAGTGTGCAGGCTGGTGTAAACTAGCTTATAAGGCTCTTTACAGCCAGCCAATAATTTTTACAGTGCTGGGAAGGACCCCTCCCCACGCCAGCCATGGTGGTTCCCGGCCTCTCCTGTTCCTCCAGGGAGGCCAGGACTGCGGTAAGCAGTTGGGAAGGCTTCCCACAGAGGAGATCGAGGAACATTCATTCCACCATCTCCTCTGTGACGAATGAAGCCATAAGCGTTGAGGATTTTGTCACTTCTGGTTTCAGAGCTGTCCTTCGCCTGGCTCTTACAGCCAGGGAAGTAGCTAATCAAACACAACCTGTTTTTGATCAGCTGCTTTGAAGGGCAGGGGAGACATCAGGGGTCTAATAAATGATGTCTCCATAAAGACTACCTGTCACCCTCCACCTGGACTTATTGCCCTCCTGTGAAATCAATAAAGGTAAAATGGTTTTAAAAGCAGGACGTTTTGTACCTTAATGCATTCTCTGTATTAAGATAAAAAACTTATTGCATGCATCTTCTCCCCTCCCCAGTCCCCCCTTATACTCTGCTCAAAAAGATTAAAGGAACACATAATTATATGATGTATAGTATCAAGTCAATTAAACTCCTGGTATATTGATCTGGTCAGTTAAGAAGACTAGGGGGTTGTTATTCAGTTTCAGCTTGGTGTTAATTAAATTAACGGGTGCACTAGATGGGCAATAATGAGACAACCTCAAAACTGGAATGGTTTTACAGATGGAGGCCACTGACTTTTTTTTTTTTTTTCCCCCTACTCATTTTTTCTGACTGTTTTTCACTAGTTTTGCATTTGGCTAGGGTCAGTGTCACTACTGGTAGCATGAGGCGATACCTGAACCCTATAGAAAGGTTGCACAGGCAGTCCAACTCCTCCAGAATGGCACATTAATATGTGCCATTGCCAGAAGGTTTGCTGTGTCTCCCAGCACAGTCTCAAGAACATGCTGGAGATTCCAGGAGACAGGCAGTTACTCTAGGAGAGCTGGACAGGGCAGTAGAAGGTCCTTAACCCATCAGCAGGACCGGTATCTGCTCCTTTGTGCAAGGAGGAACAGGATGAGCACTGCCAGATCCCTAGAAAATGACATCCAGCAGGCCACTGGTGTGAATGTCTCTGACCAAGCCATCAGAAACAGACTTCATGAGGGTGGCCTGAGGGCCCAAAGTCCTCTAGTGAGCCCTGGGCTCACTACCAGGCACCTTGAAGCTTTAATGACATTTGCCATTGAACACCAGATATGGCAGGTCCACCACTGGTGCCCTGTGCTTTTCATAGATGAGAGCAGGATGAGCACATGTAACAGACATGAAAGGGTCTGGAGAAGCCGTTGAAAACGTTATGCTGTCTGTAACATCGTTCAGCATGACCAGTTTAGTGGTGGGTCAGTGATGGTCTGGGGAGGCATATCCATGGAGGGACGCACAGACCTCTACAGGCTAGAGAATGGCACCCTGACTGCCATTAGGTATCGTGATGAAATCCTTGGACCCATTGTCAGACCCTACACTGATGCAGTGGGTCCTGAGTTCCTCCTGGTGCACGACAATGCTCGGCCTTATGTGGCGAGAGTATGCAGCCAATTCCTGGAGGATGAAGGAATTGATACCATTAACCACTTTCCCACCGGAGGATTTTGCAGCTTAAAGACCAGACCCCTTTTTTCAACTTGGCACTTCGTGACTTTAACTGATAATTGCTCGGTCATGCAATGCTGTACCTAAACGAAATTTACGTCCTTTTTTTCTCACAAACAGAGCTTTCTTTTGGTGGTATTTGATCGCCTCTGCGCTTTTTATTTTTTGCGATATTAATAAAAAAATGACATTTTCAACTTTGTCTTTTAAAAAATATCCAATATATTCAATTTATGTCATTTTTTTTTGCCAAAATATATTTAGCTACATGTCTTTGACAAAAAAAAATCAATGAGCGTATTTTTATTGGTTTGCGCAAAAGTTATAGCGTCTACAAACTATGGTGTAAATAGTGAAATTTACGCAGCTTTAATTTCTGACTGCCAATCTCATTTCATGAAGTGCTAAAATGGCGGGGCAGTACAAAACCCCCCCAAACTACCACTTTTTGGAAAGTAGACATCCTAAGGAATGTCCTGACAGGCATGTTGAGCTCATTGAATATTTCATTTTTTTGTCACAGGTGTTTGAAAAATGACTAAAAAAAATTTTTTTTTTTTTTTTTTACACAAAGTTGTCATTGAAATGATATATTGCTCACACATGCCATGGGTATATGTGTAATTACACCCCAAAATATATTCTGCTGCTTCTCCTGAGTACAGGGATACCACATATGTGGGACTTTTTGGGAGCCTAGCTGTGTAGGGGTCCCCAAAAACAAATCACCACCATCAGAATTTCAAAGGGCGTACATTTTTCATTGCATTTTCTCACTACCTCTAACGGTTTAGGAGGCCCTGAAATGTCAAGATACCACAAAACCCCCCCAAATGACCCCATTTTGGAAAGTAGACACCCCAAGCTGTTTGCTGAGAGGCATGGTGAGTCCATGGAATATTTTATATTTTGCCACAAGTTTTGTGAAAATTACAATTTTTTTTTTTAATTTTTTTTTTTTTACACAATGTTGTCACTAAAAGATAAATTTCTCACACATGACATGGGTATATGTGGAATGACACCCCAAAATACATTCTGCTGCTTCTCCTGAGTATGGGGATACCCCATGTGTGAGACTTTTTGGGAGCCTAGCTGTGTACAGGACCGCAAAAGCCAATCAACACTCTCAGGTTTTCTAATGGCGTAAATTGTTCATGTCATCTCTGCACTACCTGTCACAGTTTCGGAGGCCCTAAAATTCCAAGATAGCACAAAACCCCCCCAAATGACCCCATTTTGGAAAGTAGACACCCCAAGCTATTTGCTGAGAGGCATGGTGAGTCCATGGAATATTTTATATTTTGCCACAAGTTCCGGGAAATATATTATTATTATTTTTTTTTTGTTTTTTTTTACACAAAGTTGTCAGTAAATGATATATTGCTCACACATGCCATGGGTATATGTGAACTAACACCCCAAAATACATTCTGCTGATTCTCCTGAGTACAGGGATACCCCATGTGTGAGACTTTTTTGCCGTCTAGCCGAGTACAGGACCCCGAAAACCAACCTCCACTTTCAGGCTTTCCAAGGGCGTAAATTGTTGATTTCACTCCTGACTACCTATCACAGTTTTGGAGGCCATGAAATGCCAAGACAGCACAACCCCCCCCCAAATGACCCCTTTTCGGAAAGTAGACAACCTGAGCTATTTGCAGAGAGGCATGTTGAGTATTTTGCAGATCTCACTTTTTGTCACAAAGCTTTGGAAATTGAAAAAAGAGGAAAAAAAATGCATTTTCCTGTTTTTTCTTCATTTTCCAAAAAAAATTAGAGCTGCAAAATACTCACCATGCCTCTCAGCAAATAGATTGGAGTGTCTACTTTGCAAAATGGGGTAATTTGGGGGGGTTTTGTGCCATCTTGGCTTTTTATGGACTTCAAAAGTGTGATAGGTAGTAAGGAGTGAGATCAACAATTTACGCCCTTGGAAAGCCAAAAGGTGCGCATTGGTTTTCCGGGTCCTGTACGCGGCTAGACTGGCAAAAAGTCTCACACATGGGGTATCATTGTACTCAGGAGAAGCAGCAGAATGTATTTTGGGGTGTCATTTCACATAAACCCATGGCATGTGTGAGCAATATATCATTTACTGACAACTTTGTGTAAAAAAAAATAAAAAAATAAAAAAAAAATTTTTTCCCGAAACTTGTGGCAAAATATAAACTATTCCATGGACTCACCATGCTTCTCAGCCAGTAGCTTGGAGTGTCTACTTTGCAAAATGGGGTCATTTGGGGGGGTTTTGTGCTATCTTGAAATTTCAGGGCCTCTGAAACTCTGACAGGTAGTCAGGGGTAAAATCAGCAATTTACGCCATTAGAAAACCTGAAGATGTGGACTGGTTGTCGGGGTCGCGTACACAGCTAGGCTCCCAAAAAGTCTCACACATGGGGTATCCCTGTACTCAGGAGAAGCAAAAGAATGTATTTTGGGGTGTCATTTCACATATTCCCATGGCATGCATGAGCAATATATCATTTAGTGACAACTTTCTGTAAAAAAACAACAACAAAAAAAATAATAATAATTTTCCCGAAACTTGTGGCAAAATATAAAATACTGCATGGACTCACCATGCCTCTCAGAAAAAAGCTTTGGGTGTCTACTTTTCAAAAAGGGGTCATTTGGGGGGTGTTTGAACTGTCCCGGCATTTTATGCTCAATCTTAGCCACACATCACCCACTCTTCTAACCACTTGAAAATCAAGCCTTTTCTGTGCCTTTTTGTTTACATGAAAAAATATTTTTTTTTTACTAGAAAATTACTTTGAACCCCCAAACATTATATATTTTTTTAAAGCAGAGGCCCTATAGAATAAAATGGTGGATGTTGCAAATTTTTTTGTCACACGGTATTTGCGCACAGATTTTCCAAACGCAATTTTTGCGAAAAAAATACATTTTTTTTTAATTTATTGCACAAATACACTATATAATTCCAATTTTTTTGGTAAAATTTAAAAGATGATCTTATGCCGAGTTCATAGACACCTAACATGACATGCTTTAAAAATTGCGCATGCCTGCGCAGCGGCAAAAACATACGTACATTTTTAAAAACCTTTAAAAGTCTCTACAGGTTACCACGTTAGACTTACAGAGGAGGTCTACTGCAAGAATTACTGCACTCGATCTGGCGATCGCGGTGATACCTCACATGCATGCTGCAATTGCGGTTTACATATGACACTAGACCACCGCTTGCGTGCGCCATTGCGCGCAAGCATCGGGGGAAAGGGGGGGGCTCTTTTTTTTTTTTTTTTTTTTTTTTTTTTCTTTTGCTTTTTTATGTTATTTTGACACCTTTCCTTTCATTTTTTTTTTTTTTTTTAAATCATTTTTATTGTTATCACAGTGAATTTAAATATCCCCCATGATAGCAATCTGTGGTGACAGGTACTCTTTTTTAAAAAAATTGGGGTCTTTTAGACTCTAGATCTCTCCTCTGACCTTAACGCATCTGACCACACCAAAATTGGTGTGATAAAATACTTTCCCAATTTCCCAATGGCCCTGCTTATTTCTGGCGAAACAGAAGTCATGAAATGCTCGTAGCCTCCGGCATCTTAGGCCATAGAGATGATTGGAGCCATTCTCATCTCCAATTAGCTCTATGGTTAGACAATTGAACCACCGGCTGCACTCTCGGGTTAACCGATGGGACAGGAGAGCCCGAGAAAAACCACGGAAGGCTGCGGAAGGCGGCGGTGGGGGGGGGGGGAGGCCCCTCCCACTGCATGTAAAAGCAGTCTAGCGGCCAATTAGCTGCTAGGATTGCTTTTACATGTAAGCCGACCGCTGGCTGTAAAAAACGATACCAAGATGATGCCTAAATCTGCAGGCATCATCCTGGTATAACCACTCAAAGTCCAGCAACGTACCAGTACATTGCTGGTCCTTGTTTGGCATACAGGTTTTTTTTTTTTTCATGCAGCCTGTGGGCTGAACGGAAAAAAAGAGAACCTATCAGAAATCAGCACAGGAATAATGCGTAGTATTACTCATCATTAACCGCCCAAACAACCACCCACTGAATTTAATGATGGGTATACACGACACTATCCACGTATACCAAAATAGGATTTTAACTGCAGTGCTGAAATCAGAAAATCACCACAGCTGCTATCAGCAAAGGTATCCATATATGCTGAGCGCAAACACTGTTTGTGTCAGAATATATAAAATCAATGCGTGGTAGCCGACGAGTACCTGCTAGAGAAACAGGTCACAAAAGAATGAAAAAACAAAGGACATTAAAAAAAAGTACAGTAGGAAGAGTAGGACATATAAAATGACTGACACAACAAAAGTTTTTGGATTCTCATCATTAACCGCCCAAACAACCACCCACTGAATTTAATGATGGGTATACACGGCACTATCCACGTATACCAAAATAGGATTTTAACTGCAGTGCTGAAATCAGAAAATCACCACAGCTGCTATCAGCAAAGGTATCCATATATGCTGAGCGCAAACGCTGTTTGTGTCAGAATATATAAAATCAATGCGTGGTAGCCGACGAGTACCTGCAAGAGAAACAGGTCACAAAAGAATGAAAAAACAAACTAAGGACATTGAAAAAAGTACAGTAGGAAGGAGTAGAAGGACATATAAAATTACTGACACAACAACAGTTTTTGGATCCTTTTATTTTTCTAACTGTTTCTTGATTTGGGACTGCGATCTTCTGCGATCTTCTCTTACAGCTTGGGTCTCTCAAAATGTCGATGGACATCCAACATCTTTCGAGACCCTGTGTTTGTGTGCCCTACACTGTGTCGTGCTGTACCCTACGCTAATACTCCACTAGTGTATGGTAGCGCTCGAAACATTCCCCGATGCAGAGACCAGGTTGGTCAGGACATTTGGGACAATAATAACGGGTGTCACGCCTAAATCCGCGCCTGCTACAGACACGACATCTTTTTTGGGGGTATCTTTGGGTAGGGGTACTCGGGAGGACATAAGGAAAATGCCTCTCATGCAGCCGGCTCACTGCATCTGGAAGGGGAAGTTGGGCAGGCATGCCTCCTGGGTACAGGTAGGCAAGGATGATCTCTTCCTGGAATTCCCGGAAAGATCCAGTTCGTCCTGACGCCCTGTATAGGACAAAGGCGTTCAGCATAGCCAATTGGTAAAGGTAAACAGACACTTTTTTGTACCAGCGTCTGGCTTTACGGGCAACTAAATACGGCGCCAAAAGCTGGTCGTTAAGGTCCACCCCTCCCATGTTAAGGTTATATTCGTGGACACAGAGGGGTTTCTCCACAACGCCAGTTGCCGTAGTGATTTGGATCGTCGTGTCTGCGTGAAGGGAGGACAGAACATAAACATCCCGTGTATCCTTCCACTTCACCGCAAGCAATTTGTCCGTTTTCAAGCAGGCTCTCGCCCCCCGACTAAGACGGGAATTTACAAGCCGTTGGGGGAAGCCCCGGCGATTAGGTCGCACGGTGCCACATGCGCCAATTTGTAAATCGAGAAGGTGACTAAATAGTGGCACGCTTGTATAAAAGTTGTCCACGTACAAATGGTACCCCTTTCCGGATAAGGGTGACACCAAGTCCCAAACGATCTTACCGCTGCTCCCTATGTAGTCTGGGCAGTTGGGGGGCTCCACACAGCTATCTTTTCCCTCATAGACCCAGAAACTAACTGTATAGCCTGTGGCCCTGTCACACAATTTATACAGTTTGACCCCGTACTTGGCACGCTTGCTGGGGAGGTACTGTTTCATAGCAAGGCGGCCAGTAAATTTAATCAGGGACTCGTCAACGCAGACAACTTGTTCGGGGGTAAACAAGGCTGCAAACCGCTGATTGAAGTGGTCTATGAGGGGCCGAATTTTGTGGAGCCGATCGTATTCAGGGTCTCCCCGAGGACGACAGATTTCATTGTCGCTGAAATGCATGAATCGCAGAATTTGCTCGTATCTCCCCCTGGACATGGAGGCAGAGTACATGCGCATATGGTGAACTGGGCTAGTGGACCAATATAGCCGCAATTCACTCTGTTTAGTTATGCCCATGTGGAGGGAAAGGCCCAGAAAGATCTTAAATTCGGAAACCGTTATAGGTTTCCAGCCGAATTGTCTGGCAAGGTGTGAATTTGGGTTGGCGGCGATGAACTGTTGTGCATATAAATTTGATTGATCCACAATCGATCTGTAAAGATCTTCCGTGAAGAACAGCTCATAAAAGTTTAGGGGCGTAAAACCAGCTGTCTCTACGTGGATTCCAGGTTGGGCGGTGAATGGGGGGAAGTACTGGCGCTGTAGTATCGGTGGGTTGCCAATTAGGATATGCCAGCGCATCAGGGAGGGCACTATGGGCTCTACGGGCCTGTCTACGAATACGCGGTGGCTGCGGGCCACTACTTGTGCTAGCCACCGCACCAGCTTCAACTGCACTTAGGGGACTCGCCACGTCACCAGGTCTTACTGCAGTGCTGGTTGTACTAGGTCCAGGTTGTACTAGGCCGCTGGCGCTTGCCAGGTCGCCAGAAAAATGAGCGGCACTAGTAACCACACTCTGCTCCATACGAGCACCCTGCGATTCCTGCATCTCAACAACTTCAGAATGGGGTCGGGTACGCCTGGGTCTAACAGGGACCCATCTGTCGTCGGAGCTATCTGTCAGGGAGCCGCTGCTGTCATCAGGTTCATATACTGACACTAATTCGGTCATTGTAGCTTCCCCTTCGCTATCAGATGACTCGGTCAGCATAAAACTGATAAGCTCTTCATCTCTGTACGAACGTTTGGTCATTTTGGTAACTAAATTTACCCGTACAGTGATGCGACTCACAGGTAATAAAAGCACCTGGTTGTCGAAGATTATTTCAAGCGCTACCAAAAAAACTGCTAATGCTAGCAGGGATCAGGCCTGACTCTGCTAACACAGCGGTTTTGTGTCTTGTGTTTTTTTGCAAGTGACAGTAATCTATTGATTACTACACTTGCCTGGGTGAAAGGGTTAAACGCAGGTGCTGGCCGGAATCAGTGCTGATCGTGCAAACACCGCGTTTTGGGAACCCTAAACTATGGGGGCGCTAGTATAGTTCTGATCAGATCAGATATTGATCTGTTCAAACACTATACTAGAAATGGAAGTGTATGTGCGTGTGTGCGTGTGTGGTAATCTTCTAAACTATGTGAGGGGTTACTTCTAAACTATGTGCTGGGGATCTGGGGGGGGGGGTGGCGGGACCCTAAACCTCCTTTGGGAAAGAAACTAGCTAGCTAGCGCAACCTCAAGTCACAATGACACTAATACAAAATACAGTAAAAACAGTATATTATGTGTGTATTAGTGCTAATGTGACAGAGGGTGTAGGGGTTAACGGGATGTGATCAGGGGGGGATCAGGGGTTTAAATCTTTATTGGAAGGGGGTGGCGGGTATCCTAAGGATGAAAGGAACGGTGGCAAGCGCTAAACCTGGTCACAAGTCACACTTATACGGGTATATAGAAAATGCTATATACTGTATACAGTGTGTTGTGGCAGGGGGTGTAGGGGTGATCAGGGGGGGATCAGGGGATTAAATCTTTATTGGGCGGGTGGCGGGGACCCTAAACCTCCTTGGGACAGAAACTTAGTCGCCTGCGCTAATTCTGATCACAATGACACTAATACAAAAATACAAAAACACTGTATATTACGTTTGAATTAGTGCTGATGTGACAGAGGGTGTAGGGGTTAACTAGCGGTGATCAGGAGGGGATCAGGGGCTTAAATCTTTATTAGGGGGGGGTGGCGGGTAATTCAAGTGGAAAAAGGGGGGTCGCAAGCGCTAGACCTGACCACAAATCACACTTATACAGGTATATAGCAAAATGCTATATACTGTATACGGTGTGTGTTATGGCAGGGGGTGTAGGGGTGATGGGGGGGGTCAGGGGCTTAAATCTTTATTGGGCGGGTGGCGGGGACCCTAAACCTTCTTGGGACAGAAACTTAGTCGCCTGTGCTAATTCTGATCACAATGACACTAATACAAATATACAATAACACCGTATATTGCGTTTGTATTAGTGCTGATGTGACAGAGGGTGTAGGGGTTAACTAGCGGTGATCAGGGGGGGGTCAGGGGAGATCAGGGGCTCAAATCTTTATTAGGGGGGGTGGGGGGTAATTCAAGTGGAAAAGGGGGGGTCGCAAGTGCTACACCTGTTCACAAATCACACTTATACAGGTATATAGGTAACTGCTATATGCTGTATATAGTGTGTGTTGTGTCAGGTGCTGTAGGGGTTAATCGGGGGGGCGATCGGGGGTGAAATGTGCCTATCTACCTGTGTGTGGGTGTGCTTGGTGCAGTACTCGCAGTAAGATGTGCTCTCCTCTCACGCTGGATCCAAAAAGACCGTTGTGGGGGGAGGGCACATCTCCTCTAAGCCTGTGTTTACATTTCACAGGCTTAGAGGATGATCTGATTGGGCAGGACCGATCAACAGGTCCAGACCAAAAATGATTGGCCTGGACCTGATGACTGATCGGTTCTGAACCCAATCGAGCCATCGGTGTCGGCGGGCACGCGCGGGAGCGCGCACAGGACCGGCAGGAAGTAGCGACGTAGACCTACGTCACTCTGCCTGGCTGGGGCCGACTGCCGCAATAAATATACTGTGCGCAGTCGGCAAGTGGTTAAATGGCCCTTACGCTCACCTGACCTAAATCCACTAGAACACCTCTGGTACATTATGTTTTTCGGTCCATCTGACACCTCCAGGTTGCACCTCAGTGTGTTTAGGAGCTCAGTGATGCCCTGGTCCATATCTGGGAGGAAATACCCCAGGACACCTCATTAGGAGCATGCCCCGATGTCAGGCATGCATGCAAGCATGTGGGGGCCATACCAACTACTGAATATCATTTTGAGTTGCTGCAATGAAATTTCAGCAAAATGGACTATATCATTTTTTCACTTTGATTTTCGGGGTGTCTTTGAATTCAGCCCGCTGTAGGTTGATAATTTTATTTCCATCAAACGATGTGGCATCCTTTCATTCCTAGCACATTACCCGGTCCATATCAGTATGGATATCAAGCATGATATTTTTTGCCATTGAGATCTGATGTGTTTTTAAAGTGTTCCTTTACTTTTTTGAGCAGTGTACTTACCTGAGCCCAGTCTCAGTCCAGTGCTGTGCATGAGAGTGAAGGGACTGTCAATGCTCTCTCCCTCCTCATTGCCTTAGAGATAGCAGTAGGAGCTATTGGGGGTGGGGTGAAGGGTCAGAATTGATGACAAGGGAACCAAGAAGAGGAGGATTGTGGCTGCTCTGTGCAAAACCACTGCACAGTGCAGGGAAGTATGACCCTAGCACTTCTAGAAAAGCTGGAAAAGAAGAAATAGTATACAAGAATGTTAAACAACTAATAACTCACGAAGAATGGTTAGGGTGACATGGGGGCTGAGTTTGTAGCCTGATCATTAGTATTTCCACTTCAAAGGCCCCTTGAGGTAGTAGTATTAATAAGATATGTAGCTTGCATTCTGAGCTGTCAAGGTTGGCACCGCCTTACAGCACTGCTCAGTTCATCCTTGTTCTGGCCAAAGTCTCCCTCTCCGTTGTAAGATAGCTTAACATTGGGTTAGATTTTAGTGCTGCTTCACCATTTACACAAATATTTGAACATGTATAATTTACCCAGTATGGTGGTGCACAGTATTTTAATAAAATGATGGGGCTGGCAGTGCTGACCGCCTTAAGAAAATGATGGTTGCCTGGCTGTTATTCTGACCACCTGGCTTCAAAACTTTAACTTTAAAAAGTTAGCATTTTCTGAAGTAAAAGCAGCCTCCATGATTTCCCCATGAAAATATGCCTTTAAAGCAAACTTATCAGTCACCTAAAAAATGTTAATGACTGTTTCCTGCAAAAGAAAAGGTATAATACTCCCTCCTCCAGTGGCCCATGTCTTTATTCAAGAGACCTTTACTCTGTTCAAGTGCTGTAGCCTCAATCAGACTCTTCAGCACTTAACATTTCCAAGAATGTTGGATTCCCATATCCCCTGCTACTCACTGTGGTTTCATTCCCATACCCATATGCCACTGTTGTTTCCTACACCACTGAGATTAACCACTCCTGAGGAAAGGCCCATTGTAAATTAGGAGTCTGCACATTGCTCCACAGGCAGTGCTGCGGCTTGGAATTATTAGTGTCGCTGATTTTGTTCATTCTGTTCTTTACATAACTTGTGTGTGTTGTTTTTTGTGTTTTTGCAGATGATTTTAGTTCTTGTTTTTACTCATTCACAGGCAGCTGCTGCCTTAAGGCATGGACAACTGAGCCCTATAGAATTGTGCCAGAAATGTCTGTCGTCCATCAAGGAAACCAGATTTCTTAATGCTTACATAAATGTAACTGAAGAAGTTGCTCTTAAGCAAGCCGCTGAGGCAGAAAAACGCTTCAGACAAGGTATAGTTCCTTAGAAGGTGAACAACTAGTATTGATTGAGAAAAGCAGAGTGCAAAAGGCAGGATTGCTCATTTTTCATCATTTCTTTTTTTTTTAGCAAAGCCAAATTCTCAGCAACAAAAATATCTATAGCTCTGTCTCTGACCCCAAAAGGAAGCTCCATTTAGAGATATTTGAAGTTCTAATCCCTGTGATGTCAACAAAGTCTCCAACAGAATTATCACTAACTGGAGTCATTGGGAGGGGTTGGAGGGGTTCTCCATCATGTCTTCCTGTACACATAAAGTGCATATCAGAGCTAATGTGGACAGGACTATGAGAAGTGACAGGGAAGGAGAGATTCCCCTGTCATCAATGTAGCATCTTGCTAGTATTTATAATATTTGCAAAATGTAATGTGTTGTCACCCTGATACCCTGACACTGTTGCAAGTGCAGCAGAACAGCAATGTTTCTTTTCCCTGCTCAATCCTGTCTTTCTTGATACTAGGCCCACTGTGACAGTGATATTGACTTTGTTGTAGTTCTTGTTAATATAATTTTTTTTGTAAACATTTTGTTAAGTAAATGAGTTAAAGATCAACTCCATGCCCCTATAGAAATAATAAGCCAAAGCACCATATCCCTATTCCTTTGCACTGTTAAGTTATTTTAGGAACTGGGCATTTGCATGATCTTACCAGCAGAATAGCAGTATTGCTGCTCTCTACTTACTCCTCTTCAACAACACTGGCATAATGGGCTGAATGTCAGGAGAGCAAGGTAGGGGATGGTGAGTAGACAGGCACATCATTGTATTGTTGCCTTGTTCAGCACTGTCTGGTTCCAGGCAACAATATGATCCTAGCAGCACTGAGCAAGGCAGCAGATCAGTGTTGCTGTTCCCTGCTGCCTTCCCTTTCTTTCCATTTATGGCAAGCACATTGTAAGAATGAGTAGAAAAACACTGCTGTAAACTTCACAGGCTATGTAGGCTGAAGGTCGAGAGAGAGAGAGGCAGGGAATGGAGTGGTGAGCAACAATAACACGGTTCTGCCTTGCTAAGCATCCTTGACAGATCACAAGTCAGCAATGGATTGGACTTGCTGTTCACGGACGTCCACCCCCCACCTGCTTTGACCATCTTTTGATGAAAGTTTGAGCACAGAGGAGCAGGACAGCGTTGGGAAAAGAGAGGCGGAACATGTGAAGCTCCTCCCTGGCTCAGCAGAAACGACTTGTTCAGGACCAAAGTACAAACGTCAATACTCTGTAATCACACACTTTGTTGATGTTGGCACTGAGTGGCAACAACGGCCAGTAGGGCATCTTTTAGTATGTACAAATGTAACTGTGCACATATGCTACATGCGCACAATGTATGGACAAGACTTTTACACAAGATTTCCTGCCAGCATGCTAAGCACACAGCTTTTTTAAAGTAATAATTTTTGCCAAGAATGTCCTTTTTTTTTTTCAGGCATGTCCTGTTTTAGTGTGGCAATGTACTGTCCCCGAAATTGTTGTTACTGTCAGGAAACTTGAGTGTATGCACTGTAGGTAGACAGAAAAAGGGAAAGGGTTTATGGTGTGTTCCTTGACCTGACCTTCATGATGCTGTTTGTGCACTAACGTTCTCTAGCAAACCTCTGAGGGCTTCCCAGAACAGCTTTATTTATACTGAGATTAAATTACACACAGGTGGGCTCTATTTACTAATTAGGTGACTTCTGAAGGCAATTGATTCTACTAGATTTTAGTTATGGGTATCAGAGTATAGGGAGCTGAATACAAATGCACGTCACACTTTTCAGATATTTATTTGTAAACAAATTTGAAAATCATTTAGTTCAACTTCACAATTATTTGCCACTTTGTGTTCGTCTATCACATAAAATCCCAATAAAATACATTGACGTTTGTGTTTGTAACATGACAATATATGGAAAATTTCAAAGGGTAGTATGAAGTATTAGTTATAAAAAAAATCTGTTCTCTACATATAGAGCACATTGTTTTCTCTTATTCTCTATGCACACTTGTTACAATATATATATTAATAGTTTACTAGCAGTGACAAAGCAGCACCCAAACGGTTGCAGTACTAGTAGCTGCCTAACTAATAGAATTACTTGGCTTTGGCCTCAGAATCCTATTGAAAGCAATGGGGTTTCAGGACCGGAGCTACATTTTTCTGAAGAATGGAGAGAAGTTCTTTCACAGCCATAAAACAGCTGATTGTTAGGAATCCAAGAGACATGATCTCCACTATTCAGGCTAGTTTTGCTGTTTAAAGTGTTCCTAAACCCACCACTGTAAAATCAGTGTGTATATGCAGTAAAGCATATATGCAGTAAAGCATGCTTGTTATACTGACTATGGAACCTAAGGGGTTAATCATTACTCTGCATTGTGTAAAGGTTTGATCCTGTATGCACAGATCCTGCTTCTGACTTCCATCCTTCCTCTTTCCACTGACTCCAAAACAATCCCAGATAAGACAAAGCTACTGGAGTCAGGATGCACATGCTCAATTTGGTGTGTTATGCTAGACACATTTTTGTTTTGTTTTTTTCTTGGGAGAGTGCATGTGATCAGCACAGGGCTAATCAGCACTGTCCAGACAAAGGGTCAGGGGTCCCAGATCCTGATAGGACAGCTCAGTGCAGTATAACTCCTCCTACAATCTTTCCCCAGGAACTGATAGAAGTCATAAGACTGCTATATACTGCTGATGAGAAAATGTATTTAGCAGTTTATATTTATTAAATCTATTGCATTACCGTGTACTGTGCTAGACCAGATATAGTGAATGCAGGGTCCTGGGTTTAGTAACCCTTTAACCTGCTTAGTGAATTTAGAGAAGGAAGGTCATTCGGGCAGAAAGTCAAGCGAAACAGGATTAAAGAAAAATATAGGTACACCATATCAGGCTTATTCAGTAAATCAGGGCCAAATAAATAGGTGATATGCAAAGAAAAGTAACGTATAGCAACTTCAGTATACTCTTAAAGCAGAACTTGAAAATACTTTGACCTGACAGGAACTTCTGTAGCTATCCAAGGATTTGAAATTCAATACAGCTTGAGATTTGCACATCTTTGTTGCACTGCATAACTAGGCAGGTGAGTCACACATTTACTGGTTAAACAGTGCAGGTTTATTTGTCACATCTATATCTCCAGCCTACTCATTGGATAAGGGATTATTATGACCTCTGTCCACTGAGCATGAAGGTGATCCATGACATGGCAGAACAATCTTCCTGGCTGTGCTATGAAAAAGGCCTGTACATAGGCATTGTTAAACAAAACAAAATGTCAAATCCAAATATTTTTGGTAGTACCAGTCATCTTTGTGCTCTGCTATGCTTTGGTAACAGTGAGTACAGCAGGGAACACAGAGGTTTTGGCACCCCCAAAAGTACTGCTTTCTGCAGCATCCTCAAGGGTTGATTTTTCTTCACTGGATTATTTCAATGGTGTGAGCAGCAGGAGAGGTAAGTATTTCATTTTTTTTTCCTTTTTTTTTTTTTTTTTTTTTGTTGCATTACCCTCACTGGAGCCGCTTGGTAATTTGGGGGTCTCTATTTTGCACTTCAAATTCAAGAACAATCTCAGTCCCTCTAACACACCAGGTTGAATGAAAGTTGCTATAAGCACATTTAAGAACATGTGTATAGATACCTTTAACTCGGCTGTGAATTATCACCAGGAAATAGAAACAAGAACGTTTAGTGGTCTGTGAACTCAATGTTCTTATTGGTACAGGTTCGAATAAATGGTGGTTTGAGCATAAATGGACACACAGAAAGCAGGTTTAGACACAGTCTTAGAATAGAGTTCTGTACCACTAGACTGGAATTAACTCAACAAAGTCAGCAAAATAAGCATTAACTGCAATGTGAATAATAGTATAACTAGTCTAGAGTGCACTCTAGAAGAAAGGCTAGGATATTATGCATTGTCACCTAAGAGGTACCTCTTAGCATAAGCAGTAGGTGAAGATCTCTGTGTAACAGCTGCAAAGGGACAGTCTGTAGTCCTTACTCTTCAGCCAGCTAGCGTTCGGGCCCAATGGTACCATTGGCGTACATGAGAATAGTCCCAGTGGAGCCTGCAGGTAGCAATAATGCTACTAGTTACCAACAGCCCACCATCTGGTCACATACAGCGATTAGTCCATTCTCTGCTCTGCACCCAGGTGACTCTGGCTGTCGGCACCCCCAAACTCAGTGCTCTGGATCCTGCTCAAACAGTGATATGCAGTAGTCATGGTGCTCACTGGACAGCAATGTGCACCCTCCAGTCTCTCTCACGGCAAAAGGAAGCCATGTCCCATAAAGCCTGAGAAAATGCTGCCCTTTCTCGTCCTACTGGCAGCCTGTCTCTGGGAAATGCACTTGACAAGCTCCTGATTACCGTAGAGTCTCTGTCCTCTGAATTACAGTTCCCACAGTGCAGTGCTGCCTGTCTCCACCTGTCTTGAACTTTTGCTATTCTCTCTCCCTGCTCTCCCTAACCAGTTCACATCGCCGAGCAGCAGCTACAGAAACCAGCTGCAGTCAGTGTTTCTATCACTCTCTCTTCTTAGCCAAGCACCTGGCTACATATGCAGGGACACCTTTTAATTCTGGAATGTGTTTTTGTGAGTCATTTTTAAACACATAGGCTTTTTGCCCAGAGTTCATTTTTAACCATTCTGACGATGGAAATCAATTTTCAATGGGGTATGGCTTGCTGTACATTCTTGTTCCTTGCACCATTCTTTTAGGTAAAGCCTTATGCTTTTTGTGTATCTACAATGACTCACTTTGTGTGGTTAATTCAAAGGTTGTAGTCAGGGCTGCTGTTACAAATCACGTGGCCCTATACAGTCTACCTGACAGGCCCAAACCCTGAAAATATTAAAATGATATTTTTGCTAAAAATGCACTAAAATCATTATTAGCACACACATGCACAACATAACTTCCAAAACTCCTGCTAAATCTAAATTATAAAGCTGTATTGAATTAATAAATAAAGCTCTGTGTGTGAATGAGGTCTTTGGGGTTCATTCATATGAGTTCTGTGTCCTGTACAGTGTGAATCAGGGTTTGTTTATGTGGCTGGAGCCTCCTGGAGCTGTGTTCAGGCATCCTATGTTACTCTATCAGGGCACAGTAGCTGTACGAACACAGCTGTAGGTCCTAATTGGCAGATGAGGGGGGTGCAGGTGTATAACCCTGAACACAGACAGTATGCATCTGGGGCCACTCGCCCTCCCGTAGTCAAATAGGGAATTGCGACTATGTTCGGACAGTCGATGCGTGCCCATAGAGTAACAGGCGTGTCCTGCTACATTAACAAACCACTCGCATATGGTCAGAATACCTGTGGGAATGAACTCTTAGGGCTTGTTCATATGTAAGGTTATTGGGATGGTAAAATACCATGGAGATGTGCTTTTATGCCCCCCTTCCTTCCTACAGCTACCCCCTTTAGCTACAGAGGGAGCACATGGGGGTGCACAAATGCCGCGGCCACAGCAGGAATTTGACTCCTGCGGTACACAACTTTTTCAGTTGAATGGAGCTGCCCTGCAAATGGCATGCAGCTGAGTGCAATGCAAGCAGTTGCGGTAGGCTTTTGCGAGGTTGAAGGGTTAAAACGGGTGGTGAGGCGATGATACAGCTTATCAAATTCTCTCTGAAGAGTGATTTGAATGGGGATCGTACTTCAAACAGGAAAGTATGTGTGAACAAGTCCTTCTTTTTTTTTAATATTGATTTATTTAGTTTACATTTTTAACAGCCCATGTTGGGGGGGCCTTTGGTGAAATATCAGGGGTCTAAACAGATCCCTGATGTCTCATTTTTTGAACAGAGAAAGGGACTGGTGACAAAGTTGCCCAATTTTTTTTTCTCTGCAGCATCAGCTGTGCTGCAGATGAATGAACAGGACACAAACAAAAGCATAGTAAACAACAGTTTACTGTGCCTGGGGAAGAATGAATGCAGGAGCGATCGGTGCCAATAGCTTACTTTGTTTTTTCAGGAAAGGAAGAGGCTTGTAAACATGTTTACCAGCACCCCCTGCTCTCCATCCTTAACCTGATCCCCCCCATATGGCCCCAGCAGCAAAAGCAGCTGCAGCCATTGGGAGGGAAAGGAGGGGAAGCTGGCTAGCAGCACTGCATGGAAGGGGTGCCACAAGATCTGTTCCATGGGGGAACCACCACGATAGGGGGGATCAGGGCAGAGGGGAAAAGGATCCTTCTTTAGAATTCAATCCCCTTGTAGCTCCCCAGCAGCAGCTGAAGCTGGTGGGAGGGAGTAGAGTGAAGGAGCCTGGCAGTTTGCAGGAAAGGGATGCAGAGGAATCTGTACTGTGGGGAACCAGGAGAGGAAGGATCCATCTTCAATGTCTGATTGAATGTGTTAAGTTCTCAAAAATAGTATCTCTCAGGCCACTTGTCTTTAAAAAGAAGCTGATTAGAAAAGATATGTACAGTACATTTTCTGTTTCTTAAGCAGAACTACAAACTAATAAAAGCCCTTTTTAGTATTCTATCACTACAAAAAAGGAGTCCAGATCAGTTTAATCATGTGGATGCTGCACTATAGATATATCACATACATGGAGTTTGCCATGTCTTGCTTACAAACCCATGTCATGTTTGTTTGTTTTTTTGGCTGAAAATGACATTTGTATTTCTTTGCAGGCAGGCCCCTTGGGGAATTAGACGGCATCCCAGTTGCAGTTAAAGACAACTTTAGCACTACCAATATAGAGACAACATGTGCATCACAAATGCTGAAAGGTAAATTATTGCCTCTTCTGGGAATTTGTTCACATATGATCTTGTAACATGCTGTTGTTCCTAAAACTTTAATGTCCTTTTCATAATTAACATTACCCTCTCTTCAGATGAATGCCATTCAATGTTTCCTATGTTGCTGGTATAAGCATACCATTGAAACTTCATCCTATGCAAAGTTAGACGATTGCCTATGTTACACCCCACTTACTAGGGTGATTATGCTCCTTAGTTATCTACCTATCAAGGAATTACCGTGTAGTACTTGCCTTATGTACCAGTGTATATATAACTTACTGATATTGATATACTGTATGTACTGTATTGTCATCAGCACAGGAAGCAGCATCATAGATATGAGACGACAGGAAGTAAACAAAGCAAGTACTTCCGGTGGACATCCCGACCTTCCAGACTGTAACCACACATCATAACAATATTTGGTGATGCCCAAGAGTCCCCTTATCCCCTTTTGGTTGATTTGGACTTTGCTATTAAAGAGTATGATAAGTGGCCAGTCTACAGGTAAGAAGGGGAGGGTCCCGAACCCCGGAAGTACTTGCTACAGGGCATATATAATGGCGGTAGTGATGGCGCTGGCTCTACCTCCTATCTAAGTGGATGCCCTATCGGGAGAAACGCGTCAGAGAGGAGGCGCCGCGTCATCACATCTAGACCAGGCAGCGGTCCGCACTGCAGGCGGACCCCGCCATACAGCTCCTCCGTGAGGGAACTCGCTATTATTGTCTTCACAACTGTAAGTGCAACCATTTGTTTTAATAAAAATCTACTGTTGGTAATGCACCATTGCGGTCCCCTCTGTTGTGTCCCCTATTATTGAGGTCGACCAGACTAAGGAGTTATAGCAGCCAATCAGAGTCTAGCCACCTCTGGCAGGATCTTCTTTCGTCAGGCTTTCTGACTGGGTCTGTTCCTCTTGGACACAAGCAACTACATCAGCCATCCTAGAGTCCAGTAACCCCCGGCAGGACCACTCATCACCATAGAACCAGGCTTCTTGTTTGGCTTTTGTCCGGTAAGAGTCTAGGGAGCACGAGTGTGTCAGAGTGCCTTCTGTATTTCTGGGAACTTTTCTACCTGGCTGCATGACCTTTGGAGCGGTCATATTCATATATGCCCTTAACGTTTAACTTCTGGTAAGAGGCCAAGCTGGTGGTGGGACTTTGCACCTTCCAATCACAGTTCACCTTTCCCCAAGCTGGAAGTTTTTGTCACCATTTTTTGCACTTTATTTATGGACTTATAATATGGACGTTTATTGCACATTGGTGTATCACTAGTCACCTTCTGGACATTTTTTGTTTTACACGATTTGCATACGTTTTCATTTTTTTGCATTATTATTGCATTATTTGTTTACATCATTTTGTATGTTGCACATATGCACTAGGGCAGCGCACCTGATTTCTTTACCTATTCTACAACATACACTCTAAGGTAGCAGCACACCCTATATTGAATCAGCGCACTTTCCTACCCACCACATTCTTTTTTAATTTTTTCAAAGTGCAGCAGATTCCACTACCATGGACATCTTTGAATATCATAGCACCAGAAAATTAACGGTGGAGGATGTGTTTGTGAAAACCATCACTGACCCCACTGATCTCAGAGGCATTTTTATGCGCCTCAAAAACATCATGGTATCTGAACTTCATGCATCCTGGGACATCGTCTTCCTGGAGAAATACGTCCAGGAGAAGATGGTCCCAAGGAGCTTGAGGTGGAACATCAATCCTGACCAGGGAGAACCTGAGATCCAAGAATGGTTCCAATTTTTCAACGGAGCTGGGATGAGTCTTTTAAATTTTTTAATTGACAAGAGGAGGAAAAAAGTTATTAGGCTAAATAAAGAGATTCTAGAGATCAAAGAGAAACTAACTCCCTTTATGCAAGAGGAAGCATATAAGGTTTACAATCAAGAGTTAAGAGAAATTCTCGCTATGGAAGAAGAAGAACAGAAAATTAAAAAGAGGAAAAAATATTTCCGGGACCTGGAAGACTATAATACGTCTAAAGTCTTCAAATGGGAACTTAATTTAGTATCCGAAACTCCAACTGAAGGAGCTGTTACCAACCCTTCAGAAATGGAAGTGGCGGAAGAAAGGTCAAGACAAATCAGCATTGCTGAACCAGTCGCAAGCACCAGTGGGAATGTTACTTCAGGGACTTCCCTAAAGAGGGCTACAGAGCGGAAAGGTCCCAGTAACAATATCAAGAAATTTAAACCCCTGAGAGAACAGCCATCTGGACATCAGCCCAAAAGGAAGTCCAGAAAAGATGAAAGTAGGAATAGGTATGAGAATGCCGCATACGAACACCCTAGGGGAGAAAGAAGGAGAAGGGAGTCAGACTATGAAGGATACTATAGAAGATCCAGGTCCAGATCTCCAAGAAGAGGTCCCAGGGAGCATTCTGATTATTACCCAGCAACCCCTCAAACCCCGAGGAATTTTTACCCTCCTGTGGAAAATAGGTATGAGTCTCTTAGGGACAACCAAGATGAGGAGGAGGAATGGATAAATGAGTACCCAGAGCAATCGCAAACCCCCATCAGCACCAAACCGCGGGGTTTTTTAGGCCGGGGCTCTGCCAAAGCCAAAAGAAAAAAACGACCAGGGGCTGCAGGGGAGGAACGTCCAAGAAAAAAGAACAAATAGAGGCAGGAGGCATCTTCAATCTGAGTGGGATTGACCTTACCAGCTCAGAAAAACGGACTCTGGGGAAAGGATTGAAATTTGCCCCCAAAAAATCCTTAAACAAGTTCGAGACGTTTTTGGACGTACACAAATATATTAGAAAACTCAACATCAAACGTCATTTCCTCGACAAGGCCCACGAGAGAAACTATGTTTCTTACAAACAGCCTACATGTATACCTACTAATCTGAGGAATGCTTCCCTCTTTAACCCCCCTGGGAAATCCAGCCACCATATCAAGATCTTCAGAGATGTTATTCTCAAGGAGTTGGAACAAAAAGATGCTTCCATTAAACCACAAAAAGATCTATGGAATGGTATTAAAGCTCTATGTGATAAAAAGGATTTGGTGATCCGCCCAGCGGACAAAGGCGGGGGTACAGTCCTATTAAAGAAAGAGGACTACATGGAGGAAATGGACAATTTGTTGTCTGATAGAAGGACATATGAAATCCTAAAGAAGGACCCTACCTGGAGCTATAAAAAGCAGTTAGAACGCATTGTGTCCAAAGGTCATAAGGATGGCATTTTAAGTAAAAAGGAGAAAGAACACCTAATACCTCTTGCACCTCGAATTCCTACCATATACTACCTACCAAAGGTCCACAAGAGCCTCGTAAAGCCACCGGGGAGACCGATAGTTAGTGGCATTGACTCGGTCACATCCCGGATAGGGAAGTATGTGGACCATTTCCTCCAGCCGTTAGTTCAGGAGACACCGGCGTTCCTGAAGGATACCACCCAGTGTATCCAAGAGATCACTGAACTCCAAGTTCCAGGGAATGTGATAATGGTCACAGCCGATGTGGCCTCATTATATACCGTTATTCCCCACGAGTTAGGCTACGAGGCTGTCAGCACCTTTTTAGACCAAGATTATCACATCCCGTTAAATCAGAAGAAATTCATTTTAGAACTTCTCCAATTTGGTATGGAACACAACTATTTTTACCATAATCAACAATTCTACCTACAGCGGACTGGCGTGGCTATGGGGGCCAAATTTGCCCCCAGCCTCGCCAACCTGTTCATGGCTCTATGGGAAAATAGGAACATCTTTGCGGAGAAAACTAACGAGCTAGTGATGTGGCGGCGTTACATTGACGACGCCCTAATCATATGGAAAGGAGAGGAAGCAAGCTTACACCAGTTCATGGGGAAGCTAAATTGCAACAACTGGGGTATACGTTTCTCCTACCAATGGAGTACCACCTCTATAAGCTACCTTGACCTTGTGATATGGAGGAAAGGAGAAAGATTCATTACCAGCTCATACCAAAAACCGACAGACCGAAATGGCTTCATCTCCATCGACAGTTGCCATCACCCCATGTGGTTAAAATCTGTGCCCAAAGGGCAATTCAGGAGAATTAGACGCAACTGTACGGAAGATGAAGACTTCAAAACACAAGCTCAGCTTTTGAAGAATCGGTTTATTGAGAAGGGATATGACCGGAATGAATTAGAAGGAGAGATACGTGAAATTGCAACTCTCAAACAATCCGAATTATCTGTCCCTAGGGAGAAAGATAAATCAAAAGATGCTATGGGAAAATTTGAGTTTGCCTTCACAACTCAATTCTCCAGCCACTATCGATGGCTGAATCACATATTTCGGAAGCACTGGGGAATCTTACAACAAGATCCGTTATTGGGTCCTTCGCTTCCATCCAAACCAACAATGATCTACCGAAAGGCTAAGAACCTAAAACAAATTATAGCTAGGAATCCCGTTGAAAAACCTGCAACTCCTAAATTTTTCCCTAACCTTCAAGGATACTTCCCGTGTCGGAGGTGTAATATCTGTCTAAATGCTACTACCATTAAGACCAAGCAATTTACCTCTACCACCACAGGAAAGAGCTACCCCATTAGGGATTTTATCACCTGTCACACCAAAGGGGTAGTGTATCTGGTCACCTGTGAATGTGGGAAGCAATATGTGGGGAGGACGATTAGGACTGCCAACATCCGAATAGGCGAACATCTGGCCAATATTCGGAAAGGTTTCCCTGGTCACAGTCTTTCGAAACATTTTGCCACCCACCACCATAAAAATCCGGGCAAACTGAAGATTATTGTAATCGAGAAGTATCAACCCCACTGGCGGGGGAGTAATATGAAAAGAGCAATTTCCAGAAGGGAAACCTTCTGGATCTATGAGCTCAGAAGTTACAAGCCCCTAGGACACAACATTGAATGGGACATAAATGCGTTTATTAATAACAGCTGACATTTATGTCCCATGCTCCCTTTACTGGAAATTTGACCCATTTCCTTCATGTTTCCTCTATTAGTTAGAAGTGTGTGGGTCTCTGCATGGAGCTACAACATTTGTGACTAGGATCTTCTTCCACATTCTAATAGCTAGTTTTGAAGAAATTCAAATCAAAAAACGTTTTCCTCCTTTTTAATATTGATTTTATTTTATTTTTTGAGTATACTATTTTAAATTCCAATTCCACTTTTGGTAGGAATTTTTATTCATTTTTCTTTCAGAATTTTGTGTTTTAATACACCCAAGCTGGCGGGAAGCTTAGTAGTTACCCCACAGCTTTTTTATGATTTTTTATAAAAGCATTATACACCATCATACACTAGAAAGGGTTAAGTAGCCCGGTCAATTCAATGGAATTAAAAGTTTGTATGTTTTAATGTTTTTTCAATGTTCCTCAAGGCTCCTATCTATTTCGCTGCAATGATATGAAAGTTTGTAGAAGATATGCGGCATAACAATATTCTGTATATTAAGTAGTAGGTGGAGATCATCCGCTTCCTCTTCCTATTGGCTGTTATGCCTGTGGGGGAGAGGAATACATACTCTGCTTACACAGGAAATGCCCTTGTCATCAGCACAGGAAGCAGCATCATTTCCTGCTTACACAGGAAATGCCCTTGTCATCAGCACAGGAAGCAGCATCATAGATATGAGACGACAGGAAGTAAACAAAGCAAGTACTTCCGGTGGACATCCCGACCTTCCAGACTGTAACCACACATCATAACAATATTTGGTGATGCCCAAGAGTCCCCTTATCCCCTTTTGGTTGATTTGGACTTTGCTATTAAAGAGTATGATAAGTGGCCAGTCTACAGGTAAGAAGGGGAGGGTCCCGAACCCCGGAAGTACTTGCTACAGGGCATATATAATGGCGGTAGTGATGGCGCTGGCTCTACCTCCTATCTAAGTGGATGCCCTATCGGGAGAAACGCGTCAGAGAGGAGGCGCCGCGTCATCACATCTAGACCAGGCAGCGGTCCGCACTGCAGGCGGACCCCGCCATACAGCTCCTCCGTGAGGGAACTCGCTATTATTGTCTTCACAACTGTAAGTGCAACCATTTGTTTTAATAAAAATCTACTGTTGGTAATGCACCATTGCGGTCCCCTCTGTTGTGTCCCCTATTATTGAGGTCGACCAGACTAAGGAGTTATAGCAGCCAATCAGAGTCTAGCCACCTCTGGCAGGATCTTCTTTCGTCAGGCTTTCTGACTGGGTCTGTTCCTCTTGGACACAAGCAACTACATCAGCCATCCTAGAGTCCAGTAACCCCCGGCAGGACCACTCATCACCATAGAACCAGGCTTCTTGTTTGGCTTTTGTCCGGTAAGAGTCTAGGGAGCACGAGTGTGTCAGAGTGCCTTCTGTATTTCTGGGAACTTTTCTACCTGGCTGCATGACCTTTGGAGCGGTCATATTCATATATGCCCTTAACGTTTAACTTCTGGTAAGAGGCCAAGCTGGTGGTGGGACTTTGCACCTTCCAATCACAGTTCACCTTTCCCCAAGCTGGAAGTTTTTGTCACCATTTTTTGCACTTTATTTATGGACTTATAATATGGACGTTTATTGCACATTGGTGTATCACTAGTCACCTTCTGGACATTTTTTGTTTTACACGATTTGCATACGTTTTCATTTTTTTGCATTATTATTGCATTATTTGTTTACATCATTTTGTATGTTGCACATATGCACTAGGGCAGCGCACCTGATTTCTTTACCTATTCTACAACATACACTCTAAGGTAGCAGCACACCCTATATTGAATCAGCGCACTTTCCTACCCACC
Source organism: Pelophylax lessonae (assembly GCF_965119305.1). Lineage (NCBI taxonomy): Eukaryota > Metazoa > Chordata > Amphibia > Anura > Ranidae > Pelophylax > Pelophylax lessonae. The sequence goes on from NC_138770.1 coordinate 392,022,189, forward strand.
ACAATGTTTCCTATGTTGCTGGTATAAGCATACCATTGAAACTTCATCCTATGCAAAGTTAGACGATTGCCTATGTTACACCCCACTTACTAGGGTGATTATGCTCCTTAGTTATCTACCTATCAAGGAATTACCGTGTAGTACTTGCCTTATGTACCAGTGTATATATAACTTACTGATATTGATATACTGTATGTACTGTATTGATTACGGATCTAAGCCTGAACCTTATGATCCTTCTGTTATCCTCTTTATTGTTTCCTTTGTATTTGTGTAACAACAAAAATCCAACAAAGTAAGATTAAACTTGATTAACATTATCATATTTTTAAGGTTACATTCCTCCCTATAATGCCACCGTTGTGCAGAAATTACTTGATCAAGGAGCAGTGCTCATGGGGAAAACTAACCTTGATGAATTTGCTATGGGGTATGTATTCTGTTCCTAATTCTCTTTGTTAAACTGAATGTTAGTTTCTTAGTGTAGGGACTCTTCCTGTTTTTCTTTAAAAATCAAATAGATTGTTCCCTTTATTTAAAGGTCTGCTCCATGCAGAACTGAAATTGGCTGAGCTCTGTGTGTGGTAGTTGTGTGCCTTGGTTACCTTTTTAACGGTTTTGCTCTTGCATGTGTATGGTGTGTTTTGCACATTCTACTGGGCAAATGTGATATTCTAATTTAGCTTTGTAAATACCATGGGAGTTGGGCAAACGTGGAAATTCTGAGTGAGGATATTTACTATTAAAGTCCCAGAGAAATACAAGAAGGCAGCATATGATTCAAATTATAAGTAACCACACACATTTAAACGATCAGTTTCAGATGGAATTGGCCTTTTAATCTGCCCTGGAAGAATGAAAGATTCTGGTTGCTATGGATGACAAAAACATGTTATTAGCCAGCTTAGAATGGAGGTCCATTTCATATTTTACAACTCCTCAGTAAACTACATGATTTTAAAGTAATATTGTGGCTACTAGTCAATGGCATTGACTTTGCATTCAAGTAAAATAATTTTATTACGTTAACTATTCTTTTCGCACCTATTAACCACAGAACAAGATCATGTGGGTGACATTACATGATCTACTTGCCAATGTATCCTTTATAGCGCTTTGAATGTGATGGTTTCATTTGTGTAGGAAAACAGTAGCAGGTGGTATGTTATTCATGAAAGAATAATTTAGTCCAGTGCACTGTGATCGCAGACTACTTCCATGGTGCCAAGTTCAGGGGATTCTAATGGCTGGCTGCACAGATCAAATCTCCAAGCTTATCAGAACTCTAGAACAGCAAGCTGAACTGGCTTATCTTGTTCCATGGGAAAGCACACTTGTCAATTCTTTATGAGGAAAATACTGGCTGTCCTAGCACAGGAAACACTTTTCTCTGGGATTCATTATAAATATTTAATGTTTTTATGACTGATATGAATCAGTGTCAGGTAGCTTTGCTTTAGTATTCTCTACTGGGAGTAATTAGATGCATTTTAAGGTTGCACTTACTAAACTTCATCTGTTAATTTGAAAGAAGACAGGTATTCTTATTCTAGAAAGCTGAACAAAATATAGTAATGAAGTGCTGAGTGAAGTAACCTAAAGCAACCTATTAGCTTCCTTTCTGCTAATGTAATCCGAGGAAGATACATTTTTATTTGTTGGCAAATTGCACTTAGCCTAAAGTGATACTAAACTAAACACACTGTTTAATTTACATTGTCCTTTCTATTTCTATATATTGATGATGGCATTGTGATTATTTTAATTAAAAAAACACCCCAAGTTCCTTTTTCCTAATCGATATGCAGCTGTCACATGACCCAAATCTTTCCCAGCATGTCTGCATGGAAACATAGGCAGGAGGAGCTTCTAGGTCTCTGCTGCTGGTCACATAATCAAAATAAAAATAAAATACAGAGTAAAAAAAAAAAAAAATATCAATAAACTCTTTTAAATTGCCATACAAATATATATTTGAAATCAAATCTTTATTATTTTGTGGAAATAACCTGGTGTGGGTGGATTTCTGCCAGTCAAAGGCTGTGCCACACCCTTCCAGGCTGTGTCATAGAATAAGAGGGAGGTGAAGCTTCCAACAATCTACATAATATTCACCCCATTAGGTTTAGCTGGTTAGTGAGCATGGAGGAGGATGGAGGTAGTGGGTTGTCATTTTACCACTGTGTATGCGCCCACATGTGTGACTCTTTATTCACATCAGTTGCTCAGATGTGACAGGGAGGAAATGCTCAACATAGAAACTCACTGAAAACTGAGCATGTGCAGAGTTGCTACCCCAGCTGCAAAATCTCAAGCTGAATTGGCGACATGAAAAGAAGGTGGAGATAGAGAGCGGCAGGATCAACCAGGTTTTTTGCAGACTACAGAAAAGAAATCTTATAGTGACGGAGTATGAAAAGCATGTAATACAGCATTTATTGATAGTTTTTTTATGATGTGGGTTTAGTGACACTTTAACTGAATACGCCTGGAGACTATTTTCTTTAAAGTTTAGTTGTACATGTTGTTGGTCTAATATGTTTTGCTTGTTTTATTGCATCATATGTGATTTTTGCTTCAAAAGATCGTTTTACCCAGGAACAAAAACATAGGCATTAATAAAAAAAATGCATATAAGTATAACATTCCCAAACCTTTAGCTCAATGCATATACAGGTGCATCTAAAAACTTAGAATACCATAAAAAAAGTTATTTTTATTTCAGTAAATAAATTCAAAAAGTAAAACTCATATGTTCTATAAATGCGTTACACACAGAGTGATATATTTCAATTTTTTCATACTTTTAATTTTGATGACTATGGCTAGTGAAAACCAAAGCTAGTGAAAACCAAAAATTCAGTATCTCAGAAAATTTGAATATTACATAAGACCAAAAAAAAAAGGATTTTTTGATAGAAAAATGTTGGCTTGCTGAAAAGTATGTCCATGTACAGTATAGTATGCACTCAATACCTGGTCGGAGCTCTTTTTGCATGAATTACTGCATCAATACGGCGTGGCATTGAAATGATCACCTTGATAATGTAATTTCTGCCGAAACGTACGTCGGTCGTGGCGTGCTGATGTCACCGGATTGAGAAGAAGGGCGGGCGCAAGAGCCGACCGGCCGGCGGCTTGTGTGTTATACTGTATATGCGCACTCCCTTCCTTCAGATTGTAAGTGCATTACCTTTATTTCCTTTAATAAATTATCAGTTTTACGCTATGGGACAGTTTATTTTTATTCACATGTATGTGGCTTGATGGTGGATTTCCCATTATCTATGATCATTGTCCAAGCCCTGGAGGTGGAGTTGAGTTTTCATTCTTGGATTGCCTTTGATGCCTTGAGATCCTGAGTGATACCCCCCTTTTTGGCTTGCATTCATTTATCTCTGGTAAGCAGTTTGTACCACTGGTGGCGGTCACTGCACAATTGGTGAATTTTAGTGAATATCGGAATCTGCATTCACTATCTTTTGGGATCTTCTGGATTAAGAGACTTTATGAACTTTATTTCACCTGATTTTGAATTCATTATTTCACTATATTTAATCTGCACATCTATTTATTTACTTATATTACTCAGGATTGGGTGATATAATTTCACATATTTTGATCAATTATTCATTTCACTATATGAATATCCTTTTTGTGTAAAATGTATCTGCACAATTTATTTACACATTTTTTATTTTCTTTTATTCATTTATATTTATATTTCTCATGATTGGGTGATATTATTTCACATATTTTTAGCCCAGCTTGTTTATTTGTATTGAGATGATCAGCCTGTGGCACTGCTAAGGTGTTAGGGAAGCCCAGGTTGCTTTGACAGTGGCCTTCAGCTTGTCTGCTTTGTTGGGTCTGGTGTTTCATCTTCCTCTCAACAATACCTCACAGATTCTCTATAGGGTTTCGATTAGGCAAGTTTTCCGGCCAATCAAGCACAGTGATCCCATGATCATTAAACCAGGTATTGGTACTTTTGGCAGTGTGGGCAGGATCCAAGTCCTGCTTGAAAATAAAATCAGCATCTCCATAAAGCTTAACAGCAGAGAGATTCATGAAGTGCTCTATAGAATTTCTTGGTAGAGGGCTGTGCTGACTTTGGACTTGATAAAACACAATTGGACCAACACCAGCCGATAACATGGCAACCCAAATCGTCACTGACTGTGGAAACTTCACGCTGGATCCCATGCAACTTGGATTCTGTGCATCTCCACTCTTCCTCCAGACTTTGGGACCTTGATTTCCAATTGAAATGCAAAACTTACTTTCATCCGAAAGAAGACTTTGGACCACTGAGCAACAGTCCAGTTCTTTTTCTCCTTAGCCAAGGAAAGTCAATTCTGACGTTGTCTATGGTTTAGCAGTGACTTGACACAAGGAATGCAACAGTTGTAGCCCATGTCCTGGATACAGCTGTGTGGTGTCTCTTGAAGCACTGACACCAGCCATAGTCCACTCCTTGAATCTCCCCCAAATTCATGAATGGCCTTTTCTTCACAATCCTGTAAAGGCTGCGGGTATCCCTGTTGCTTGTGCACCTGTTTTCCCACATTTCTTTTCCTTCCACTCAACTTTCCATTAATGTGCTTGGATACAGCACTCTGTGAACAGCAAGCTTCTTTAACAATGACCTCTTGTGACTTATGTGAAGGGTACCAATGACTGTCTTCAGTACAACTGTCAAGTCAGCAGTCTTCCCCATGATTGTGTACTGAACCAGACTGAAAGACTACTTAAAGGCTCAGGAAAGCTTTACAGGTGTTTTGAGTTTAATAGCTGATTAGAGCGTGACACCATGAGTCTACAATATTGAACCTTTTCACAATATTCTAATTTTCGGCTCAGGAAAGCTTTACAGGTGTTTTGAGTTAAATAGCTGATTAGAGCGTGACACCATGAGTCTACAATATTGAACCTTTTCACAATATTCTAATTTTCTGAGATACTGACTTTTAGGTTTTCACTAGCTGTAAGCCATAATCATCAAAATTAAAAGAAGGAAATGCTTGAAATATATAACTCTGTGTGTGATGAATCTATATAATGAGTTTCGCTTTTTTGAATTACTGAAATTACTTTTTTGATGTTCTTCTTCTAATTTTTGGAGTTGCATATGTGTTTAATATTGGGGCCACAGAAATAAATAAAATGATGCAGTGTTGGACAAGAAATCAGGTTTTTGTAAAAAAAGGTTCCTGTCAACAAGGCCATTTGGTTGTAAAAGGACCCTGTAATAACAGAAATGTAGAGGATTCCAACAATGATCTCCTGAAAATACTAAGTGCCTTGCTGTCTCTGGCTTCAGTACGTTTAGGGGGTGACCTAGAACAAACATGTAGATCTGGAAATCCAAAACTAAGTCAAAGCTCTTTGTCTAATAATTCAGATAAAAACGAATCATCGGGATCTCACTGGTAAGGTTAATACTGTACCAGCACATTAGGAGTACGGATTCACCTGATCTGAGGGATGAACATGTCATCAGCATGTTTTCTTTGCTTCATGAGTAGCTCCTCTCTTGGTCTCAAGAAAGCCCATTTTTTTTTTTTTTTTTTAATTCCTCAGCAGTCTGTGTGGGTATTTTCTTTCCTTGAATCTCCCATAAAGCTCAGTAGCTTCTTTCCTATAATCAGTATTTGTAGGTTAGTATTTGCCCTTATTAGTGATTGTGTGTGATGACTGGTTGCTTCCGGAAGGGTGTTGGCAGCTGTTTTCTTCCTGTATGTCTTTGTGGTGAGCATGCCATCATTTATGCATATCCAAAGATCCAAGAATGAAATCTGATGGCTGTCTTAGGTGAAGGTTAAATTGATGTTCCTATTGTTGGGAATTCAGTTCACACATGAGGGTTTTCAGGATCTCTGGGATCCCTTGTCATAGCAGTAACATGTCGTCTATGTACCTAAGCCATAACTGAGCATGGCCAAGGAACATTTTCTAGTCTGCATACTTATTCTGGTTAGTGACTTTCAAAATTTCTAAAACAAAAAAAGACAGCCAAAGCGGTATTACATTTTATTATAGGGCTCTCCGATTCCTACTGTATTGGAATTGTAATGTCTTACCTCATGTTGTAAAGCGTGCGTAAACTGTCCGTGCTACATAAATCCTGACTAATAATATTAATAATATTGCAGCTCACTAATTCTTAGATGTTATGGCTGCTTTCGTTTTCTTTTTAAGCTTTCTTTTCTTTATTTTCACCTGGTGATCTAGGTCAGTAGTACTGTTTGCAATTTTTTTTGTTATGTTTATAGTAAACAAATAAAGCGCATTTAAAAAAAGATATAAAAACACAGCAGACCATCAACTGGTCACAGTTTCAAAAAAACGTATCATAACCGAACAGAATACATAAACAGAACTAGTCCCTGAGTGCTGAATAGAAAGTTGATGTTGAGGTCCCTTCTGACTTAACTGACCCAAAGGGTCCATTATCTTCAATATTAATCTGTCTAATACTCAGTAGAACTTCAGGAAGTTTTCCATAGAGGATGCCTAGTCGCAGACAATATGTAGGTCAGGATGATCCCTCAATTAAACGGAAATCAAAAACTATAGTGGGGAAGAAAAGTTGTGGTAGGGGCAAGCATCAACTCCAAAATTAGAAGGAATGTTTCTAGTTGAGCTGGAAAGTCTGTTTTTTCAACAGAACAAGCTGTTTTGCAAATGTAGCAGTTAGAGGTTTAAGACAAACCATTTATAACACTGACAAGGATACTTACGATAGTCAGCTTTTATTTATGTAAAACCTTTATCCCCAAACTGCTGCTGTAACCGCCTATAAAGTATTAGCTGGAGTTTGGCTTCAGTTTGTCAGAGTATCTAAATCAGGGGTCTTCAAACTATGGCCCTCCAGTTGTTCAGGAACTACAATTCCCATCATGCCTAGTCATATCTGTGAATGTCAGAGTTTTACAATGCCACATAGGACTTGAAGTCCCTCAACAGCTGGAGGGCCGTAGTTTGAGAATCCCTGATCTAAATCTGCTAGTACATCTAACATTCCCCTCCCCCCAGACTGACTGACAATGCTGCTGTCCAAAGGTGTCTCTGTTGCTTCTTCGTCTAGGGTGGAGGCACTCTCATACAGGTGGTGTGTTACTGGTCAGATCACTAGGTGAAACAGAGGGGGAAAAGCCTAAATAAAATTAATGCAGCCACAATATTGAATGACTGATAAGCTGCAATATATAACATTTTTGGGTTTAATAGTGCTTTAACTTTTTTAGAAGTTGTACATGAAATTGGATTACATTGGGAAACAACTTGGTATGTGTTTCCTTAGGTGCCCTGTTTTCAGTATTCCATAGACATACTGGTTTGAGTTTCCATATTGCATACTTGCTCATCTTACCAAAGGCTAACTTTATCGGTTTCTACTCCATATATAAACATACTCAGTTGGCTTGTGTGAAGATGTCTGTATGTGATGTGGAAGTGGTGACGTATGGAAATTAATACTTTAGCTGTGTGTGTAAATATACACTGCTCAAAATAATTAAAGGAACACTTTTTAATGAGAGTACAGCATCAAGTCAATTAAACTGCTGGGATATTGATCTGGTCAGTTAAGTAGCAGAGGGGGTTGTTAATCCATTTCAGCTACTTTGGTGTTAATTAAATTAACAGGTGCACTAAATGGGCAACAGTGAGACAACCCCCCAAAAAACAGGAATGTTTTACAGGTGGAGGCCACTGAAACTTTTTTTTTCTCTCTACTAATTTTTTCTGACTATTTTTCACTAGTTTTGTATTTGGCCAGGGTCCGGGCCACTACTGATAGCATGAGGCAATTCCTGGACCCTATAGAGGTTGCACAGGCAGTCCAACTCCTCCAGGATGGAACATCAATATGTGCCATTGCCAGAAGGTTTGCTTTGTCTCCAAGCACAGTCTCAAGAGCATGGAGGAGATTTCAAGAGACAGACAGTTACTCTAGGAGAGCTGGACAGGGCTGTAGAAGTTTCTTAACCCATCAGCAGGACTGGTATCTGTTCCTTTGTGCACAGAGGAACAGGATGAGCACTGCCAGATCCCTACAAAAACCTCTAGCTGGCCACTAGTGTGAATGTCTCTGACCAAACAGTCAAAAACAGACTTCACCTGCTAATTCTGGTGTTCAATGGCAACTGGCAATCGAGCTGCACGGCGCAGGGCAGTGAGCACAGGGCCCACTAGAGGACGTCAGGCCTGAGGGCTCACTGCCCTGCGCCGTGCAGCTCGATTGCCAGTTGCCATTGAACACCAGAATTAGCAGGTCCGCCACTGGCGGCCTGTGCTTTTTGCAGATGAGAGCAGGTTTACTCTGAGCACGTGACAGACCTGAAAGGGTCTGGAGAAGCCGCGGAGAACGTTATGCTGCCTGTAACCTCCTTCAGCACGACCGGTTTGGTGGTGGGTCAGTGATGGTCTGGGGAGACATATCCATGGAGGGAGTCATAGACCTCTACAGGCTAGACAATCCTGAGGTCCTGGGTTTCTCCTTGTGCAGGACAACGCCTTATGTGGCGAGAGTATGCAGCCAGTTCCTGGAGAATGAAGGAATTGATATAATTGAATGGCCCCCACGCTCGTCTGACCTAAATCCAATAGAACACCTCTGTAACATTGTTTCCATTCGACTCCACCATGTTGCACCTCAGTCTGTTTAGGAGCTCAGTGATGCCCTGGTCCAGATCTGGGAGGAAATACCCCAGGACACTATCCATTGTCTCATTAGGAGCATGCCCCAATGTTGTCAGGCATGCATACAAGCACGTGGGGGGCATACAAACCACTGAGTACCATTTGAGTTGCAATAACATTTTTAGCAAAATGGACTAGCCTGCTGAATCATTTTTTTCACTTTGATTTTTGGGGATGTCTTTGAGTTCAGCCCTCTGTAGGTTGATAATTTAGGTTGATAATTTTCATTTCCATCAAACAATGTGGCATCCTTTCATTCCTAACACATTACCCAGTCCATATCAGTATAGATATCCAGCATGATATTTTTCCCCATTGAGATCTGATGTGTTCTTAAAGTGTTCCTTTAATTTTTTTGAGTACACCCCTCACATTTTTGTAAATATTTTATTATATCTTTTCATCTGACAACACTGAAGAAAGGACACTTTGCTACAATGTAAAGTAGTAATTGTACATCTTGAAAATTTGCTGTCCTTTCAAAATAAGTCAACACACAGCCATTATTGTCTAGACCGCTGGCATCAAAAGTGATTACACCCCTAAAGTAAAATGTCCAAATTGGGCCCAATTAGCCATTTTCTCTCCCCGGTGTCATGTGACTCAGTGTTACAAGGTCTCAGGTGGGGATGGCGAGTAGGTGTGTTAAATTTGGTGTTATCGCTCCCACTCTCTCATACTGGTCACTGGAAGTTCAACATGGCACCTCATGGCAAAGAACTCTCGGTGGATCTGAATTGTTGCACTACATAAAGACGGCCTAGGCTACAAGAAGTTTGCCAAGACCCTGAAACTGTGCTGCAGCACGGTGGCCAAGACCATACAATGGTTTAAGAGGACAGGTTGACAAGTTCCACTCAGAACAGCATTATATCCAGAGGTTGTCTTTGGGAAATAGACTTATAAATGCTGCCAGCATTGCTGCAGAGGTTGAAGGGGTGGGGAGTCAGCCTGTCGGTGCTCAGTGCACACATTATATATATATATATATATATATATATATATATATATATATATATGTAATATAAAATGCTGTCTGCGTGCCTTGCCGAGAACCTATAAAGTCTGGATATGTTAACCTATATTTTATATAGATAGGAATTTCTTAGTACTCTATTATTCATATTATTATAATTCTAATACAGGATTTATATAGAACCAACAGTTTGCGCAGCGCTTTACAACATGAGGGCAGACAGTACACTTACAATACAATTCAATATAGGAGGAATCGGAGAGCCATGCTCATTAGAGCTTACACTACAGGGTTATGCTGAAGGTAAAATATGGTAAACTGTTTTTATGCTTCCAATTTTAGATCTAAAGTTTTTTTTTTATCTAGGTCTGGAAGTACTGATAGCATATTTGGCCCAGTGAAGAACCCATGGAGCTATTCAAAACAATACAGAGAGAAAAGAGCAGCATCTTGTGCCGTTGTCGATGAAGATTCTGATTGGGTTATCGCAGGAGGAAGTTCAGGGGGAAGTGCCGTGGCTGTGTCTTGTGGATCTTGTTGTGCGTGAGTAATGAAGACTTTTTTTTTTTTTTTTTTCTCATATGCTGTCATGATTAATTATGGTTAATATGTGGGCTGTAATATTTCCTCTTTCTTTTTTCAAATTAGTTTTTATTAAAGGTAAGAAAGAGTACAAGTAAGATACATACATTCAAACACAGCCGCGTTGAAGCGTACAAAACCAAAATACATTAGGCTAGTGAGAAAGATGATTACAGTGCAGCAATATAACAATGCCAGACAGTAAAAACATTAAACATCAGATCTACTTTCGTCATCAAAGGACATTAAAAAGCAGTACGATCCTCAGAAGCGTTTGAAGACTACAGTAGATCCACACTCAGTATGGAACATCTCACAGCAGGGCAATGCCAGATAATGAGTAATGTAAACAAGGAGATAACTGAAAATAAACTATTCTCACTAAGAAACCCAAAACAAAAAAAAAAAAAAAAAAGGGGGGGCTTACAACACATTGGGAAAAGACATGGATCACATAAGGGGAGGACAAAGGGGCCAAGAGGTGAGTAAAGGAGTATCCAGGAAAGGGGGACTAGGAAGGGCAGGGCAAGATTCAGGGGAAGACAGTAGGAGCCAGCAGGCAAAGCTGGTCGGGCGCCTACCACAGAGCAGCAAGGGGAAAGAGGGGGGGAGAGCAGGCAGAAATAGGAAGGGAAAGAGGTCCGATGGATCCCGTGCGAGGTGTCGGCTACATAGGTCCGGTGGGTCAGCAAGCGGCCCCCTGCAGCGCCCTGCCGTCGTCCGACAGGACAAACTCATTCCAGCAGCCCCACGTAGCCGTATAGAGTTCCCTCCTGCCCTGCGAGGTCAGTACCAGGTCCTCAAAGTCGTTAATCTGCTTGATTCTAGACAACCAGAGCCGCGTGGACGGCGGAACGGTGGACTTCCAGCATGCGCCTATGCAGGCCTTCGCCGCATTAAAGAGGTGGCGTAAAATCGATTTTTTGTAGCGGTCCGGTTGAAGAGAGGAGCAGTGGAGGAGAAAGAATGCCGGGTCATCCCGGAGAACATAGTCAGTCATCCGCTGGGATACCTCTCTCACCTGACTCCAGAAGTCGCTCAACAAGGGGCAGCTCCAGAAAACATGGAGCATCGTCCCACGGTCCTTCCGACACTGCCAACATCTGTCCGATGCCTCCGGGAAGAAACCCGCCACTCTCGTTGGAGTATAGTACCAGTGTGTCAACACCTTATAGTTGACCTCCTGGAGGCGAGTACAGATTGAGGACTTCAGGGAGAAGCGGATAATATTCCTACGCTGAGATAGTGAGAAAGTCCTTTGCAGCTCCTTCTCCCATTTCAGGATGCCGGGCAGAACAAAGTCATCTCTGGGTTCCGAGAGCAAGGCATAGATTTGAGATAAAGCGTGCGGAAGAGGGGTATCACATGAAAAGAGGGCTTCCAAAGTAGTCAGCGGTCTCTCAAAGGAGGAGCGAGAACCCAGTTCTCGAAAAAAATGCAGCAGCTGGAGAGCCTGCCATCGTGAGAGCATGAAGGGACCGTCAGCCGCCGTCAGCTGTATAAGGGAAGGCCAGGCCACCCCAGAGCCGAAGTGGGACACCCGGAAGCGTCCCATCTCCAGCAAGGTACGGAAACGCCCGCTACCACATCCCGACGGGAAGGCTCGGTTCCCCAGAATCGGGAACATAGGTGAGGCCACCCTTCGGGAGTCGTCTAAGGCTAGGGCCGCAGCACAGACCCTGAGGGTCGGGCCGATCAAGGGGTGTCGTCGGACCTCCATCGGTACCGAACCGACATGCCACGGGGCGCCCGGGAGGTGCACAGGACATTGGGACATCTCAAGAGTCGTCCACAATTTCAGGGTAGAGTGTCTGCACCAGTCCACCAGTCTATTCAAATGGGTAGCCTGGTAGTACCGTCGGACATCAGGGGCTGCCACCCCACCGTAAGCCTTAGGCATCGTGAGTATCTTCCCCCGAAGCCTGGGGCGACGGCCAGCCCAGATAAATCTGGTGAAAACTGCATTCACCTGTTTAAAGAAGGCCGCAGGGATCAACACCGGCAAGGCCTGAAACAGAAATAAAAACTTCGGCAGGATAGACATTTTAAGGATACTGCAACGCCCAAACCAGGAGTGCAGGCCGGAGGACCACTTGTCTAGAAGAGCACGCGTGGCAGCTAGGAGAGGCGGAAAGTTCAGCCGGAACACATTAGCTGGGTCAGGAGGCAGAAGGGTCCCCAAGTACTTCAGGGCAGACGAAGTCCACTTAAAAGAAAAGCTGTGGCTAAGGGTGTCCAAAAGTCGGGCGGGTAGAGAGATCCCCATTGCCGCAGACTTAGTGTAGTTGATCTTGAGGTGCGAGACTGCACCATATAGTTCAAATTCGCGGAGCAGGTTAGGTAGGGAGATCAGGGGGTTGGTCAGGGAAAAAAGAAGATCATCGGCGTAAGCCGAGACCTGATATGAGGTGGAGCCCACTGAGAGTCCAGAGATATCAGCATTGAGGCGGACCCTAGACAGGAAAGGCTCCAGGGAAAGGGCGAACAGTAAGGGCGAAAGGGGGCAACCCTGTCTGGTGCCATTGTATATGCCAAAGGGTCGTGAGAATACTCCATTCGCCTTCACCATTGCGCGTGGGCACGTATAAACACCTGCAATCCAGGCCAGCATGCGAGGGCCAGCACCATAACGCTGCAGTACCCCCAACATGAAAGGCCAGCTCACCCGATCAAAAGCCTTCTCGGCATCAGTACTGAGTAGCACCGTGGGGGTGCCGGTGGTCTTGGCAAGGTGGATCATGTTCAAGGCCCTGATGGTGTTGTCTCTGGCTTCCCTGGAGGAGATAAACCCGACCTGGTCCAAGTGGACCAGATCTGGGAGAAGTGGTTGCAGCCGAGACGCCACCATTTTGGTGAAAAGCTTAAGATCAGCATTCAATAAAGAGATCGGCCTGTAGCTCCCACAGGCCGCGGGGTCCTTCCCCTCCTTAGGGATCACGGAGATGTGTGCCAGTAAAGAGTCCGCGTGGAAGGAGGAGGATTTCCCGATCTCATTGAACACCTTGAGCATATGAGGGAAAAGATGGGCTTGTAGCAGCTGGTAATAAAGTGTTGTCAGACCATCTGGTCCAGGGGCCTTACCCTTTTTCGTCGACTTAAGGGCCATGGAGAGCTCGTCCTCAGTAAAGTCGTCCTCTAAAGCCTCACGCTCCGGTGAAGGGAACCTAGGCAGAGCAACCGAGTCCAAGTAGGAGGCGACCGCAGCATCATGGGACCGATCACGGGGTAAATGATATAAGGACGAGTAAAAGTCCCCAAACCGCTGGGCGATTTCCCTAGGCATATGTAACTTATGGCCGCCAGCATCAGTCACGAAAGGGATGTATGAGGACAACCGCTGCTCCCTAAGGGCCCTGGCCAACATGCGCCCACATTTATCGCCAGACTCATAATGGAACCGCCTACAACGCTGTAAAGCCGCTTTAGCGCGGTATTTCAACAACTCCGCTACCTGGGACCGTAGGCCCGATAACTCAGCCCCTGACGCAGCATCCATATGCCGCTTGTGCTGGTCCTCCAGGCGAGCGATATCCGCCAAAAGTCTGGTCAATTGTTTTTCCCTATCTCTCTTGATGCGTGCGCCATGTGCGATCAGTACTCCCCGAATGACGGCCTTATGGGCCTCCCAGACCACCCCCAGGTCACTGTCCGGGGTGACGTTTAGTTGGAAATAGGACTGGAGCTGTTGGGAGACGTCCGCCAGTACCACGGGGTCTTGTAGCAGACTCTCATTCAGTCTCCAATGCCAGTCTGACTCTCGGTTGGGTCCCCCAAGATTTACCTCCATAGTCACCGGGGCATGATCTGACCATGTGATGGAACCGATTTCTATACCAACCACCGAGGAAAGAAGGCGGTGGGGAACCAAGAAGAAATCGATACGGGAATAAACGTTATGGGGATTAGAGTAGAACGAGTAATCGCGCTCCCCAGCATGCAGGATGCGCCAAGCGTCCACTAATTGAAGTTCCCTAAGCAGTTTGGTAACTTGCGTCCGGGTGCCCCGAGAGACAGAGGAAACCCCAGAAGACGTATCTACCAATGGGTCCAAGGGTAGATTCCAGTCGCCACCCACAATCAGCTTCCCCTCTGCAAAATCCATCAGAGACAGCAGCGTTTTCCGCAGAAACGAGTCTTGATGGGAGTTTGGCGCATATACATTGGCGAGTGTCACCAGCTGGCCGCCGATACGTCCCTTGAGAAAGAGGAAACGCCCGTGCAGGTCTGTCTTCCTATCAAGCAGGGACCAAGGGATATTACTTGAAAGAAGGATGGATACCCCCCTAGACTTAGAGACATTGTTGGTAGCGTGATATGCAGTAGGGAAGAACCTGTTCTGAAGGAAGGGCAAGCCTCCCGAGCGAAAGTGGGTCTCCTGTATGAATGCGATGTCGGAACGCGAACGCCGCAGGTCACCCATGAGCATTCGCCTCTTTTCGGGCACATTAAGGCCCCTGGCATTCCAGGTGGACACGCGAACAGGATCCATAACAGTAGGGGCAGAGAGTTAAGTAGAAGCAGGTAGGGAGCAGACAGGTGTAAGAAAGTGGGTATGAGGAGGTAGGAAAGAGCAGCAGGGGGCGGGAAGAGGGGGACAGGGAAGTGAGGGTAGGTGACAGGGAGAGTGCAGTCACACGGGAGTAGTGTGCCGCGGTCTACTGAAGGGAGAAAAGAAGGGATAGAGGAGAGCGTTGGCAGGGGGAGGAAAACAAAGGGAGAAGACAATAGAGACACCCAAATAAGGGAGAGAACCCTCTAGGGTGTAGGCCTAAGTGGGGGGTAGAACCAAACACAGCGAGAGAGTCGAGCTCCGGTACCAGAGCTCCCTCAGCATGAAACCATATTATACCATAACATTAATGTGAATAGAAAGAAAAAAAAAAAAAAAAATTAAAAATAAAATACAATCGCAGTAAACCATAGAACCCAGTGTGTCCAAGGAATGAGCCCGAGGAAATCACTCAAGGCGCACCCCAGGGACAGCCGCAAGATCTAAACATGAAGAAAAAAAAAAAAAAGAAAAAAAAAAAAAAAAAAAAAAAGGAACCAGCGCAGTAAGGAGATGCCATAACCACCCAACATTAGAAACAGGACATATCGTGCCTAGCCCTACTGGGTACCGACCAGGCACGACCATAAACACTACGAGAAGCAGGCACCAAAGTGCCACCCCAATGTATGGTGATGCCGGACACGGAACCCAGTAGCCCGGGACCTCCCCCCCCCCAAGCAGAGCAGGGACGCCACCCCCCCCCCCCCCCACAGCACAAGACTGCACTCTCCCAATGGCGTCAACGGGCACCCAACCAAGAGACCGCAGTAACAGCAGCGGCCCGATCTCCGTTAAGAAGCATCTAGGGGAGGAGAGGGGAAAACAGCTCCATCCTCCCCCAGAGTTCGGGCCCCCCATGTAAACCAGCCGTCCCCCTAGAGCCCCCCCTCCCATCGAGAACAGACCCCACATAACTCCATACCCAGCTGTCAAGTAGGTCAGCAAAAGCAAATCACGAGATGTATACCAGAACCTTGGAAAGTCCGCAGGAACAGCCGGCACGGAACTCAAAAGACAGTCACTGTAACCAATGTCCTCCCGTGTTGGGACAGAGAGGAATCAGGCACACCGCAGCGGAGCCCAGGCCAGCAGACCCCAAGGTTCCCCGGGACAGCAGGGGTCCACCGAGGTGCGGATACGGGTGGGTGGGACAGTCTAGGCGAGTGCACAGGGTGGGGGGTTCCACTCCAGGAGACATCGGCATGTTCCGTGGGTCCTCCAAGCAGGGGGACAGGAATATCCAGGTAGAGGAGGGGGGGGGGCAACAGGAGCGTCGGGGTTGAAAGTCACAGGGCAGGGGACAAGACCCTCTCAGGTACGGGGAGGGCAGCGTGACAGCAGGCCATCGAGGGCCAAGGGCCACGGCGGGGTGAAGCAGGCCCGGCATCCAAAAACATGGGAAGAGATGGCAAACGGCCGTCACATCAACCGGCCGGGGAGGAACAATAGCACCGGACCAGGGTGGCATGGCATCAGTTAGTAAAGCAGAGGAGAGCATGAAAGTCAGTCTTCTCTCACCTCCTGCGGCGTCTCAGGAACCAGTCTCCTCCGGCTTCTGGGGGTGCGGGGCGGAAGGCCGCTGCCCCGGTTGGAAGAGTTCGGAGGCCGCCGAGGGGGGGTTGGTAGGTGCTGGAGCCAGTTCGGGACCCGGATGGGCTCAACATTGAGGAAGGTAAAAAGATCTGGCAGCTCCTCCGGGTGAGATAATGTAAATGATGACGATCCCTTGCGTACTGTGAGGGAGATGGGGAATCCCCAGCGATAAGTGCATCCCGTGCGACGGATCCTGTCCAAAAGAGGGCGCATCAGTGCCCGGCGTTGCAAGGTGGCTCTCGACAGATCCGGGAGGATTTTAACTTTAGCACCGTCAAAGTCTATGTCTCCGGATTCCCAGGCCTGCCGGAGGATCAGTTCCTTGTGGGTGTAATGATGGAGTCTGCAGATAACATCCCGGGGCCGGTCCGCATCCATGGAGCGCGGGCCGAGAGCTCGGTGAACCCTGTCAAACTCCAGTTCAGCCCGAGGGATAGTCGGCACCAGATTATGGCAGATGGACAGCAGGGTAGGTTGAAGTGAGTCCTGTTCAGTGGCTTCGGGAAGACCGCGCAGACGGAGATTATTGCGCCTACTGCGGTCTTCCATCTCCTCCATTTTCAGCTGCATGGAGGTCACATATTGGGCCTGTATCTTGTGTCCCTGCTCCAACTGCGACACCCGGGCCTCCAAGGCTGAAAGAGAGGACTCTCCCCCTGTCACCCGCTCTGAGAGCTGCTGAAGATCTGCTTGAACAGCTTGGTAATCCCTCTTGTGGGCCTCCTCCACTCGCTGTACTAAAGCCTCCATGTCCTGCTTAGTCGGCAAGGCCCGAATCAAGGCCCGCAGATCTGCTTCCATCCCGGGACCCGGCGGCAGCTGCGAGGGTCCCAGCGGGGAACAAAGAGGGAGAGGAGTGCCCGACAACGCCCACGGCTCCGACTGAACTGAGGCAGCAGGTGACGGTGGGGTGTCCGCCATGGTGGCAGAGGGGGAGAGAACAGCGCTCGGTCCGGCCGTGTGAGCGCGGGCTGATGCCGATCGGGTTTTAGGGAAGAACCGGTGGAGATCGGGCTTCGGGGATGGTTGCAGCGACTTCCGTGGTCTTCTACGGCGGCCAGAGTTCATGCCAAGCGTGGGTAAGGTAGGTATTTACGTTGAAATCGAGGGAGATGGTTGGAGCTCGCTCAGAATATGTCTTCACTCCGCCATGTCTAGGACACTCCCCTCCAAAGTGGAGCCTTTAAGGTTGCTTCAGATGCTGCTATATCGGGTGGACGGGTGGGGGAGCCCCCTCCTTACATGTTTCCCGCCATGTGCAACAGGTGTAAATCTTCCTGGAATTCCAGAGAGGGGCTAGCTGGTGAGCAGCAGGGCAGCCAGCAGAAATCTATAGTAAGGGTGCTTGCAAGTTAGGGTGAGAGGTGCGCTGCCTGCTGAGAGTCTCTGTCCCCTTCTGCAGCCAAGATGGCGGACAGCAATGCTGTAGGAAGCTTGTGGAGTCAATGGGGGCCCTTCTGTGAGGAGCAGGAGGGGATGAGTGGCTGAGGGGGCATCCAGGAGGAGGAAGAAGGAAGGAGGGCCCGGAGGAGGGTAGGCCTTACCGGATCTCGGCGGTCGCTTCAGGCGAGTCCGCGGCTTCTGGCCTTGGCTAGGCCGCAGTTATCAATCAGCTCCAGGTGGTCCGTTTTGTCTCCTGCAGCAGCGATGGCCCGCAGTGTGCAGCCGGGTCAGCTCTATGGATGGAAGTCCGCGGCCGGATGCCGCCTCAGGCGAGTCCGCGGCTTCTGGACCCGCCTAGGCCGCAATCGCCGATCGGCTCCAAGTAGTCCGAAATTCAAATTTTTTGGCCCAATACGCTCTCCAGGTGTGGGGGACCCTAGGTAGGTGTCGATGTCCCCCGAGAAAGCAGCCAAAGCTGAGGATTGAGGTGGATTAATTCGTAGGACCGGCGGAGCTCTGGATACACACTTCTGCCTCGGTCTCCGTCCGGCCACGCCCCCAATATTTCCTCTTTCTACTTTAAAATAGAAGTTGTAAGTTTCAAAAGAATTGCTCATACTTCTCAACAGTAAGGCTTCATGTACACAGGACGTTTGAAAACCTCTCCTGAACGCTGAAATTTGACGGCTAGTAACTGACAGTTAAAAAAGTCAGTTTTGCCGTGTTAACGTGCCGCATTTATGTTTCACACTAATGCAGCTGTGATTTGATCCAATTTTCAGTGTGACTATGTTGTGTGACTGGGTTGTGTTTTGGATGTGGTTTGCCTATTCTATGGGGCCAAAATCACACTGGAATATCACCAAAGTAGCACAGGACCCTTTTCCAGAATCACGCCGTGCCGTGCTGCATTGATGTAAGTGGGCACCATTAAAAAATATGTAATTTTCATGTTTTCATTTTGGATGTCTCCATTAGGTAGACTTTTTTCCTTAATTCTTGCCCTGGTGTCAAGAGGCCAGAGGGGCAGGAAGCAATGGGGACAGCAACAAAACAAAAAAGAAAACATTTCTTTGTACATTGTGTGCACAAATATTAGGCAAGTCGTATTTTTGAAGATTAATTTCATTATTGAACAATTACAGCGCTTTCGGTCAATACAAAATGTTAATAAACCTCAAATCGGAATATTTAAGAAAGTAAACGTGAGGTTTTGGCTTTCTTAGGAGAATATCTGTGTGCACAATTATTGGGCAAATATTAGTGTGCAGAATTATTATGCAACTAAATGAAAAAGGAAAATTTCCCCATCTTACTTTGTTTTCACCTGTTAGAGTTAGACTCCATTCACACTGCCGCGACCAGAAAGTCGCCTCATAAGGGGCAACTTTCAGCGAGACTTCAGCGCGACTTGTATTATAGACGACTTTGTATTTGGCCAATCAGAATATGATGGTTCTGGGTCATGCTCAATCACACAACAAAAAGTTCTTAAAAATTGTCGTTTTTGATAGAGAGCCAATTATTTAAAAAAATTATTAAAAAAAAAAATTAGATTTCTTTGGATTTAGTGTCTGGGGGTCTAAAAAGTATACCTGTGAAGTTTCAGCTCTGTAGCATGTCCAGAACCAGAAAAAAAATATAATTTTTCTTAGAATTCTTATTAGCGCAGGGATGGGGCTCCGCTCCTGTCACACCTGGGCCTTTTTATTGTTTCAGGCATTTATTGGGCATTTTTTTGGCGACATTGGAGGCAGGCATGACATCTGAACTTCTGTATAGGGGTACACACACACACACACACATTATATATATATATATATATATATATATATATATATATATATATATATATATATATATATATATATATATATACACACACACACATATAGGTGTGAAAGGATGGTAACACCATCCCTTCAAATAATTTCAGTAGCGCAGGGATAGGGTTCCGCTCCTTTCACACCTGTGTGTATGTGTGTATATATACATATATATATGTGTGTGTGTGTGTGTGTGTGTATATAATATACCCCTACACAGAAGTTCAGATGTCATGCCTGCCTCCAAAGACATCCACAAAAAAGCCCAATAAACGCCTGAAACAAAAACGCCCAGGTGTAAAAGGAGCGGAGCCCCATCCCTGCTCTACTAATAATTCTAAGAAAAATGATCTTTTTCTTATGGCGGTCACCCTGACATGGATGAGTTCTGTCACCCTGGCATAAAAGGAGCGGAGCCCCATCCCTGCTCTACTAATAATTCTTAGAAAAATGATCTTTTTCTTATGGCGATCACTCTGACATGGATGAGTTCTGTCACCCTGGCATAGCAGTCAGTCAGTTCACCCTAAACTACACTACGGTCACCCTGACACTTAACACTTTCCCTACAGAAACTAGATTATTGAATCTAACTATAGTGGTATATAGTACCCTAACTACACTGCATATCCCTTTCCTCACACTAAGTGTCCACCAGTGCCACGAATCAGTGTCCACCAGTGCCACTGCCCACCAGTGCCACGTATCAGGGCCACGAATCAGTGTCCACCAGTGCCACGTATCAGTGCTACGAATCAGTGTACACCAGTGCCATGAATCAGTGTCCACCAGTGCCATGTATCAGTGCCACGTATCAGTGCCATGAATCAGTGTCCACCAGTGCCACATATCAGTGTCCACCAGTGCCATGTATCAGTGCCACGAATCAGTGTCCACCAGTGCCACTGCCCACCAGTGCCAGGTATCAGTGCTACGAATCAGTGTCCACCAGTGCCACGTTTCAGTGCCATGAATCAGTGTCCACCAGTGCCACATATCAGTGTCCACCAGTGCCATGTATCAGTGCCACGAATCAGTGTCCACCAGTGCCACTGCCCACCAGTGCCAGGTATCAGTGCTACGAATCAGTGTCCACCAGTGCCACGTTTCAGTGCCATGAATCAGTGTCCACCAGTGCCACGAATCAGTGTCCACCAGTGCCACGTATCAGTGTCCACCAGTGCCACGTATCAGTGTCCACCAGTGCCACTTATCTGTGTCCACCAGTGCCACTCATACAGACCAGGCAGAGATAATGGTATATAGGAACTGTAGGCATGCCTGCAATGTGGGGAATGCCTGGTTAATTTTCCTTCTTCTTCCTGGAAAGTCGGATCACAAGTCGCTTCAAATAAGATAAGGATCCGACTTGGAGGCGACTCCCATTGAAGTCTATTGGGACAAGTCGGATGCAAGTCGCCTCAAAGTAGTACAGGACCCTTTTCTGAAGTCGGAGCGACTTCAGTAGTGCCAATTAAGACGGCTCTCATTGATTTACATTGCTTTTGTTATGTCAAGCGACTTGAGGGCACACAAGTCGCCTGACAAGTCGCGGCAGTGTGAATGGACTCTAAGAATACCAAAAAAACTCAAAATTTACAAATAAACATTTCTAAAAAAAAAAAAAAAAAATCAGTGACCACTATAGTCAATCTTCTTTTCAATAACAGTCATAAGCCTTCCATTCATGAAGTCTGCCAGTTTCTTGATCTGCTGACGATCAACTTTTTGTGCAGCAGCCACCACAGCCTCCCGGACACTGTTCAGAGAGGTGTACGGTTTTCCTTCACCATAAGTCTCCTGTTTAAAAAGGGCCCACAAGTTCTCAATAGGATTTAGGGCATGTGAGGAAGGGGGCCATGCCATTATTGTTTCTTCTTTTAAGGCCTTTACTGGCTAGCCACACATAGTTGTTGAAGTTGAATAAAGACAATAGTCCCGCCAATTCAACCTGTGTAGGTGTGTGTGGACGTATTCATTTCCCATACCCCTGAATGTTTTGATCTTGAAAATGTATGTCCAAAAGTCTTTTAAACGTAGCCATACTCCCCGTAGTTACTACCATTTGTGGAAGCGAGTTCCACAATCCTATTGCCCTTACTGTAAAAAACCCTTTGCGTAGCCTGAGGTTAAATCGCATCTCCTCTAATCGCATTGAATGGCCTTGTGTTCTCTTGCACTCCTTGCAACTGAATAGTTTTTTCTATGCTTAGATCACCGTTGAGGTATTTGTAAATCGCTATCATGTCCCATCTCAGGCCTCTCTCCTCTAGGGAGAATAAATCAAGCACTTGTAAACGCTCCTCATTTAGGTCCTCCAATCCCCTAATTAGCTTAGTTGCCCTTCTTTGGACTCTTTCCAGTTCCAGCACATCCTTTCTGAGGATTGGCGACCAGAACTGGACAGAATACTCCAGGTGTGGCCAGACCAGAGTTTTATAAAGTGGTAGGATTATGGATTTATCTCTGGAATATATCCCCTTCCTTATGCATGCCAATATTCTGCCGGCTTTGGCAGCTGCAGCTTGACATTGCATGCTATTGCTTAGTCTATCTTCTGCTAAGACTCCCAGATCTTTCTCCATTCTTGATTCCCCACAGAGGTTCCCCCCAACGCGTATTTTGCGTTTATGTTTTTAGTCCCCGAGTGCAATACTTTACACTTCTCTGCATTAATCCTCATTTGCCACATAGTTGCCCACTGTTATTTTGTTAATGTCATTCTGTAAGATTTCTGCATCATGATGTCAAGCTATTGCCCTGCTTAATTTTGTGTCATCTGCAAAAACTGAGATTGAGCTAACAATCCCCCCCTCGATGCTATTTATGAATAGATTGAACAAAATTGGTCCCAGGACTGAGCCTTGGGGCACCCCAATTATCACTCCAGACCAGTCTGAGTATGCGTTTATTACTACCCTTTGGACACGCCCCTTTAACCAGTTTTCTATCCAGGAGCAAACCTTGTGGTCTAAGCCTGCAGACCTTATTTTGTAAATTGTTTGTGGGGGACTGTATGGAATGCCTTAGCAAAATCCAGATACACCACATCCACAGGTCTCACATCCACAGGTCTCCCCTATCTAGCTCACAGCTCACCTCCTCGTAGAATGTTAACAGATTGGTCTGACAAGAACTTCCTTTTGAAAACCCATACTGATTACTGCTGATGATACTGTTGACTTTAGCAAATACTTGGATATAGTCCCTTATCATCACTTCCAGTAATTTACATACTATTAACGTGAGGCTGACCGGCCTATAATTGCCCGGGATATTTTTTGAATATTGGTATTACGTTAGCTTTCCTCCAGTCACCTGGTACAGTCCCTGTCAAAATACTATCTGCAAGATCAGAAACAGTGATCTAGATGTAACCTTTCTGAGTTCTTTGAGTACTCTCGGATGCACGCCATCCGGTCCTGGTGATTTATTTGTGTAATGTTATCAAGCCTTTTCATGATTTCACCCTCTGTTAGCCATAGCGGCAAGTCCTGCAAAGTACTGCTAACCATACAGTCATGGTCAGTATACCCCTCCTTTTCCTGTGTGTAAAGACTGAGGAGAAGAAAGCATTTAACACAGTTGCCCTCTCTGTGTCTTCTGTAACCATCCTCCCATCATCGTTAATTATGTGTGCAACATGCTCTGATTTTAGCCTTCTTGATTTTGTATTTACATTTCTTATTCGATTCCTTGTATTGGTGGAAAGCCGATAAAGTCCCCTTCGATTTATGTCTCTTAAAGACCATTTTTCCCCCCTAATAATACGTTTTTTTACATTACGGTTTAGCCACCCTGGTTTGGCCTTGGCTCTTCTAAATGTATTTCCCATAGGAATGCACTGTGCGATACTTTTGTTTAATATGTTCCTAAAGCATTCACATTTTTCCTCTGTGGTCAGTGTTCCTAGGGTTTGGTCCCAATTTATTTTCTCTATCATTGAACACAGTTTGGGAAAGTTTGCCCTTCTGAAGTTTAGGGTTCTTATATTCCCGTCTTGCCTTGCTATCTTGTGATTTACGTTTAAATGTGATCATCCTGTGATCGCTAGAAGTTACAACCCAAGTTGATCCTGGACTACATCTGAGATTAGATCTGGGTCATTGGTAATTAATAGATCACACAGTGGAGTACTTCAAGGCATGCGATTGAGCATTGTCCTGCATAAATATCATGTTCTTCTTGAAAGATGCAAACTTTTTCCTGTACCACTGTACAAGAAGAAAGTCTCTTCTAAAAACTGTCAGTAGGTTTGAGAGTTTATTTTGAGTCCATTTTCAACCCTAAAACGTCCAACTAGCTCATCTTGATTTATTACCAGCCCGTACCCCACCTCCACCTTGCTGTCATCTGAGTGCAAGTGGAGCTTCGTGCCCATTACTGATCCAGCCACAGGTCCATCCATCTGGTCCATCAAGATTCACTTTCATCTAATCAGTCCAAAAAACCTTTGACAAATCTGTCTTCGGATATTTCTTGGCCCAGTCTTGACGTTTCAACTTCTATGTCTTGTTCAGTGGTGGTCGGGTTTAAGGGCTCATGTACACTGCAACTTGTAAACGGCCATTTAGGAGCAGTTGGGCGTTTTTTTCAGAAGCCCCTGAACCCACCTCTATGTTATCTTATCTGTCCATGTTTACAGTCATTTACAGGCAGTTGAGTTCAGTGTAGTTTTTTGGAAAGCAATTATTTGCATTCGAACGTGTGTTTCCCGGCGTTTCAAATGCAAAAACGCGACCGAATGCGTTCACCCGTTGCGTTTTCAGGAGGCCTTTTTATATATATATATATATATATATATATATATATATATATATATATATATATATATATATATATATATATATATATATATATATATATATATATATAATCTAGATCTATAGATGGATAGATAGATATATATATATACACACACGGTCACCCTAAACACTAGTCACCCTGACATGGCAGAGTGGGGTCATGCAGCTGCCATGTAAGGGTGACCTGACTCTGCCATGCCAGGGTGACCCCACTCTGCCATGTCAGGGTGACTGGAGATTAGGGTGACCTGACTCTGCCATGCCAGGGTGACCCCACTCTGCCATGTCAGGGTGACCGGAGTTTAGGGTGACCTGACTCTGCCATGCCAGGATGACCCAACTATGCAGATTTTGGGTTAGGGGTGTATATGTATGTGTATATATATATATATATATATATATATATATATATATATATATATATATATATAGTGTATGTATATGTGTATGTATGTGTGTATATAATATATATATTCATTCAAATGAAAATGGCTGAAAAACATATATTTCTGTTGCATTGTGGGTGTTTGGGAGGGTCTCCTGATGTGTTTTGCAAAAAACGCCTCTGAGCGCAAACGCCACTGAACGTGTCCAAATGCGTCCCAAGCGCAGCATGCAAACGCGACACAATGGGCGTTTAAAACATCGTTCTGTAGCTGTCGCACTGAACACTTTGAACTTCTGGGCACTCCAGGTTACAGTTCTGGAATATGACAGCACTGGAGGATAATGGGTTTCTGGTAGCTTCACGCTTGATTCTTCTCAAATGTTTGGTAGTTTGCATCTTTTTTTTCTCAGCGCGTTTCTTGCAAGCCTGCTGACTATTTGCAACAAAACATTTGATGGTTCTATGATCACGTCCCAATATCTTAGCAATTTCAAGAGTGCTGCATCCATCGGAAAGATTTTTTTTTTTTTTTTTCCAATTTTTGACTTTTCAGATTCAGTTAATTCTTTCTTGGTCCATTTTGTCTGAGGAAAAGAGGCTCCCTAATAAATATACACACACTGATATAGAGTGTTAATCTCCTTAGGCTACACCCTCCCTCATTACACAAATACACATCACCTGGTGAGCCTAAATCCAATATGCATTCAAGTTTATACAGCTTGGATGGAGTTGGACAATATACAGAAAAATTATGATTTGGTCAAAATACTCACTTGCCTAATAAATGTGCACATAGTGTATAGCAGGGTTGTTATTACTGTCTATTTTTACACCTCTAAACTAAATTCTTATCCTGGTGTTAAAATCGAGATAAAATCTATCATCACACACAGCAGTCAAATTATGACACATAGTCTGACCTTTCTAGCACTCTTTTCGAAACTAAAAAAAAGAAAAAAGTTTTGCATTTAAGTGTATGTTCAATCAAAGTGTATCTAACCCTAAAAGCGAAAATGTAATATATTGCAGCATATTAATCCTTAGACTGGCCATACATTATACAACTTTTTTGTACAATGTTCCTTTTAGATTTACCAAAACCATATAATATAAGGTCAAACCTAAACACTTTAAGTTTGTATAAAATCAGGCAGGCCCTTGCACTACACAGTTGAAGGTAAAATCTAAAGGAAATTGAATAAGATAATTGTATAATGTATGGCTAGTTTAAGATGTGGTGGCTGAATTTGTTACTTTTTTATGGCATTTGTTCCTTTATTTTCACATGTAATCCTAGGTAAGTTCCCCTATTTCTATGGAGGGAACCATGGTTGCCACCCATGCTGGACTTCAAGCATGTCCGCTATTGTTCATCTCCATGACGTGGGGGATGATGGGATTAGTAGTTGACACAAGAAAGGATATATTTTTTTTTTGCTTCGAATTTATAACACAGGACAAGGTGACACAGTGACAAGGACACTGCATTTTTGTTAAAATCAACAGGTATTTTCTGTACAGATAGTGGTAAATCCTTGACAGGATATCTAAACTGATCCTCTTCTATTTCTAAAACTAGAAACCACATATGCAATAAAAGGAGTAGGTATAAAATTTGTCAAATAAAAACCTACGCACCCAGCGCTAAAAATAATAAACAATATCTCACTTGAACATCTGCAAGAGAGAGAATATCTGCTGCTATTAATATTAAATTAGAAACCACATATGTTTTGGCTGGGCATACTCTGTAATAGTGATGAGCCAAATACCCCCCCCCCCCCCCGGTTCGGTTCGCACCAGAACACCGCGAACAGAGGAAATGTTTGTTCAAACAAACAAACCCCATTGAAGTCTATGGGACTCGAACCTCGAAAATCAAACTACCTCATTTTGAAGGCTTAAATGCAAGTCATTGCCCCAAAAAACTGAATGGGGGTCCGGGTCCTGACCTGGGGAACATGTAGCAATGATAAAAGTTTTTAAAAACGATCGTTTTTAAAGGAGCACTGATTTACTGATTTTAATGAGGCTTAAAGTGAAACTATAAAAATTAAATATTCCTTCAAATATCGTGCCTGGGGGGTCCCCTGAATGTGCCTGTAAAATAGTGCATCTCTACTATGTATGTAGCCTGCTGCAGCAATACTGACATTTCTAAAGCAAAAAATGTCATATACAAATATACATACAAATTTCAAATCGCATGTACTTGTCATACAGATGCAGAAAAATTAGGCCCTGGTTGTTGGTGGTGCCTGAACACTGTAACCCCTCACAGTTACTCTTGCTGGGTGCAGGAACAGACCCTATTGCTTAAAAATCCATACAAATATGAAATTGCTTGTACATGTGCCAAAAATTTGGCCTTTGCTGTTGGTGGTGCCTGAACACTGTAGCCAAGACCTCGCAGTTACTCTTGCTGGGTGCAGGAACGGGACCTGCTGGTAAGAATTCCAGGCAAATTTGAGATTGCATGTACTACACAGGTGCCAAAAATTGGGCCTTTGCTGTTGGTGGTGCCTGAACACCGTAACCCCTTACAGTTAGCAGGGCACAGGGACAGGGCCTGCTATTAAAAATGACATACGACATTTAAATTGTATGCACCTGTCATACAAGTGCAGAAAAATTAGGCCTTGGGGCTTGGTAGTGACCTAAACCAAAAACATTGTTGGAAGCTAGCAGAATAAAGGTAGAGAAATAGGACAGGCAGCATATGCAGTCTTCAAGGATCAGGGGCCTGATAGCTGATAGCTCTTGTTGATCCAGGACTGGTTCATTTTGATAAAAGTCAGCTGGTCAACAGAGTCTGTGGACAGACGCACTGTTCTGTCCGTCACAAAACCTCCAGCAGCACTGAACATCCGTTCGAAAGCATGCTGGAAGCAGGACAGGCCAGTAGCTCCACTGCATATTGAGCAAGTTCTGGCCAGTGGTCCATCCTCAAGGCCCAGTAAGCCAGTGGATGCTCAGCTGGAAAGGTCTCCAAGTCTGTTCTTGCGCCTAGATTATCATGCACCATATGATGGAGACGCTGCTAATGGTTGCTTAAACCTAACAGCCCTGGGTGCTGCTGAGGACAAAAGAACTGTTTAAAGGCATCGGTCAGCCGGCCGCCTTCTCCACCGCTCCTCCTTTGGCTGAACGATGCCTCAGAAACGCGTCCGGAGAATGTTGACCTCCCAGTGTCTGGAAAGGCGGTACACAAATTTTTTTTCAAGGCCTTCTCAAGATGTTTCATTCTCTGCTCCCTCTGCGAAGGCAGGATGAGCTCTGCTACTTTACCCTTGTAACATGGATCAGGAAGGGTTGCCAACCAGTAATTATCCCTCTTCTTGATGGCACGAATCCTTGGGTACTTTCGAAGGCTTTGCAGAATCAGGGAGCCCATGCAATGTAAGTTGGAGGAGGCATGAGCTTCTGAGTCCTCTGGGTCACTAAAGAAGACATTGTTAGTCATCCTTGATGACTACTGTATGCTATCCTCTTCCTCTACATCCATGCTGCCGAAATCCTCCTCCTGTGTGTTTTGTGGTCCTGCAGGAATGATATCTGCACAAAGGGGGCCTTCTGCAGAAAGGAAGTCCTCCTCTTCCTCCCGCTGTTCTGCCTCAAGTGCCTTGTCCATGATTCCATGCAGTGTGTGCTCCAGCAGGTAGACTAGCGGGATAGTGTCACTGCATGCATCGTCCCGGCTCACCATCCTTGTGGCCTCCTCTAATGGTGACAGGACGATGCATGCATCCTTAATCAAAAGCCACTGGCGTGGCAAAAAAAAAAAAACTAGCTCCCCTGACGCTGTCCTTGTGCCATACTCACACAGGTACTCATTGATGGCCCTCTGCTGCATGTGCAGCCGCTGCAGCAATGCCAATTTTGAGTTCCACCTGGTGGGCATGTCACAAATGAGGCAGTTGGTGGGCAGCTTGAATTCCCGTTGAATGTCAGATAAGCAAGCACTGGCATTGAACAAACACAGACTTTCCTGGCATGCCTCAGGAGATCTTGGAAGCCCGGGTATCTGCTCAGGAAACGCTGCACCACCAGATTCAGAACATGTGCCAAGCATGGAACATGTGTCAAGTGTCCCTGTCGGAGGGCGGAGAGAAGGTTGGTGCCATTATCGCATACAACCATTCCTGGCTCAAGCTGTCGTGGCATCAACCATCTCTGAGCCTGCTCCCGCAGAGCTGACAGAATCTCTGCACCGGTGTGACTCGTATCCCCTAGACAGACCAACTGAAGCACAGCATGGCATCTTTTAGCCTGACTGCTTGCGTAGCCCCTTGAACGCTTAGGGAGCACTGCTGCTTCAGAGGACAATTGAGCAGAAGGAGGAAGTGGTGGAGTAGCCAGATGTGGCAGAACCAGCACCAGCTTTTTGGAGGCGTGGTGGCAAAACAAGCTGCAACACCGAACCCTGTCCTGCATTCTTCCCAGCTGCCAGCAGAGTTACCCAGTGCGCCGTGAAAGAAATGTAACGTCCCTGTCCATGCCTGCTGGACCAAGAGTCAGCAGTAATGTGCACCTTTCTGCTGACCGCTTTGTCCAACGAGGCCAACACACTACCTTGCACATGATGGTAGAGAGCCGGAATGGCCTTGCGCGAAAAGAAATGCCTTTTTGGGACCTGCCACTGTGGTGCAGCACATTCCACAAATTGGCGAAAGGGAGCCGATGAAAGGGCAGCAACTGTAATGCTAGCAATTTGGCCAAGCTAGCATTAGGACGCTGAGCTTGTGGATTGCTGGGACAGTATTTCTTTCTACAGTTCAGCAACTGGGGTAGTGAAATTTGCCGGCTGCTCAAATCAAGCGGTGGTGTACTGCTAGCAGATTGGGTGCAAGTCTCTGTGCTACTCATTGCTATACCATTATCCCTCTCAATTCTGGTATTTGAGAAGGCATGATGTATAGTAGGGTTAGAGATCGCAGATGAGGAGCAAGGTGATGTATGCTTGTTTTGATCTGGTGCCTCTTTCAGGTGCTGTTGCAAACGAACTGCATGGCAGGTTGTCATATGCCTTGTCAAGCATGTGGTGCCCAAGCAGCTTGTGTTCTGGCCGCGCTTGATCCTCTTCAGACATGTTGAAAACAGAAATGCTGCGGTCTACTGCACAGATGCTGAAAAAAGCCCACACTAATGAACTTTTTGGAGTCCACTGTGATTTTGCAGCACCCTGCACCTGTGGAGCTCTGTGCTGTGACGCAATAGGTTGGCTATGGCGGCACCTGGAGCACATCCTGCCTCGTTGGAGTTGTATGTCCTCCTTATCCTCCCCCCTTCCTCCTCCCCCCTTCCTCCTCCTTTATCCTGTCAGGCACCCAAGTAAAGTCAGTGACCTCATCATCCCCTCCCTCCTCGTCACTGGAGCAAACTTGCCAATATGCTTCAGCTGTGGCAACAAGACTGCTGGTTTCCTGTCCGTCATTGTCACCCCCTCTCTCTAGGCTCACGTTTATTCCCTTCATCAACCTGGGAACCAACATCACAGCTTTCAAATTGCTGGGCATTCTCCAGAAGCATGTCACTGACACTATGATCGAATAGTTCAGGTGACTCCTCCATGCATGATGATGGGGCGACTGAAGGAGTAGCTGTGGAGAAGGAGCCTGTGGAACGGGCCGCTTTGGCAGCTGCGGTGGTAGGCAAACTACTGGAAGCGTGGGTGTCAGAGGATGAGGAGGATGATTGGAGGCTTATTGATCCACTCCACCAACTCTTCCACATGTTGTGGCTGAATATCATGGGCAGCACCGGAAATAAAGGACAGTTGTGCCCCGCCTGCAGAGGATGCTTTGTCGACTGTGACCAACAATTTTCACAATGGACACAGAGGCTGCTTGTAATACTAAAAAAATAACCGCGCTAAAACACCTAAAAAGAAAATAGACAGCTGCAGCTAGAAGTGGGAAACACCTAGACAAATTAAATAAACATAAGAGGCTGCTTGCCCTCTTTTCGTGGCCTGTGAGCGTCGGCCTCTCCTTGTCAGCCTTTCGGACATG
Organism: Pelophylax lessonae; assembly: GCF_965119305.1. NCBI lineage: Eukaryota > Metazoa > Chordata > Amphibia > Anura > Ranidae > Pelophylax > Pelophylax lessonae. The sequence goes on from NC_138770.1 coordinate 392,053,014, forward strand.
ATGTTGATTCAGATCAATAAAGGGAAAAAAATAAAAAATAAAGGGTATACACAACTGACCAATAGATACTCAATGACCTGATATGATGTAATTGATAGCCCTATAGATGAGCTGTGGTGGTTATAGATGTGCACAAGTGACTGATTAATAATACTCTCACTGATATCTGATTTAATCTATAATCCTATAGATGGATGATCTGTGATGCTTATAGAATGTTCCACAACTGACCAATGAATACTCTGACTGATATCTGAAGTGATCTATAATCAAATAGGTCAATGAATATTATAGAATGTTCCACAACTGACCACTCTGAAAGATATCTGAAGTGTTCTATAAACAAATAGGTTTGTGAATATTGTAGAATGTTCAACAACTGACCAATGAATACTGTGACTGATCTCTGAGGTGATCAATTATCAAATATGTTTGTGAATATTATAGAATGTTTCACAACTGACCAATGAATGCTGTGACTGATATCTGAAGTGATCTAGAACCCCTATAGGTCTGTGATGATTATAGAATGTTCCACAACTGATCAATGAACAATACTCTGACTGGTATCTGATGTAAAGAAAGAAATATGTCCCTACCTCACACAGCAATCTAGCCCTGCTAGCAATGTCTCTCCACTGTCTGATATGATGTAATGAAATCAATCTGTCCCTACCTCACACAGGAAACTAGCCTTCATTAGCAATGTCTCACCACTGTCTGATATGATGTAATGAAATCAATCTGTCCCTACCTCACATAGGAACCTAGCTCTCCCTACACTGCTAGCAATGTCTCTCCACTGTCTTACGAACTCCAAAAAAAACTACTCTAGCCCGGCCTCAATTGCGTGCCTGTCCCTGTCTCATCGCCCGCACAATGACACTACACGCTGCGTGAGCAGCCTTTATGTAGTGTGGGGCGTGTACTTGGCCCCTAAGCCATGATTGGCTAAAGGCAGTCTGCCTTTAGTCCAATCATGGCAGAGATCAATTGATTGGCCAAAGCATGAGGTCAGGATGCATGCTTTGGCCAATCACGTAACGCGCTGCACGAGTGCAGTACATTATGGGAAACTCTAATTTCCCGCGAAGAAGCACATTTGTTCGTCATTCGACGAACGAACGAATGTACGATGTTCGAGTCGAACTTACTTTTGACTTGAACTCGAAGCTCATCCCTACTCTTTAATAGGTATCTACGCAAAGGCAATTAGAGCTGGTAATCGTAGTAACAAATCTACAGTGAATTAAATCTTGTTCCTTTGTGACCAAAATAAAAACTCTAATCTGCGTGGTATGCACATTAATCTCATTATTAGTTTTTGCTTTGATGATCAATGTAAGTGGTTTTTTTTTTTTTTTTTGATTAGTTGATCTGCAAATGTAAAAGGAAGGTAATATTATCACTTTAACTGAAAAAGGTTTGCAAATAAAGTTTCTTTGACCGTGTTGTGGATAACAATATAGGACATGCTAATTTTCATTTTCCTTTTATCATTAAAACTATAGCAAGATGGTTGTTATCTTGGTGCATTGCATGATGACTGTGCACTGCTATCTAGTACAATCTACTATAGTAGGTGGCAGCCCCGCTAAGTCTTCCTAGAGCATCCCCTAAAGTAATCTCTAGGATATCGGATAGATTAGTAGCCTGTTTGTTCTGAATCTGGTGCACATTTTGCATTTTAGTCTATGTATGTAAATATAGAAGCCCATATTTTAAATTTTTGCTCATGGAAAAAATGTTTGCTTGATTTTTGCATAGATGCATAAGCAAATACACAAAGAAACATCATGGAAAGTTTAGGGTGCAATAACTGACAGCCTTATACACACACCTTCATTTTGTCTTCTCAAAATCAAAAAAGTGTAATTTCAATGTGATTACTTTTCTACTTAAAAGTCAACTATATTGTAATGAGCCTATCACACTTAAATCAGCAATAGAAAAAACGTATTGCATTTATATGTAAACTAAGGTTTTGCCATGGTCTGCTTAAAGTGGAACTTTACCCATAACAACTTGATAAAAAATAATGTTCTTTAGCAAAGAACACACATACCAAAATTAGTGTATGCTGTAAATTGTCTCCAGGATTGCTCCTGTTTCTTCTTGCTGGAGGCTGCTGTTTTGCTGAAGCCCAAAGCTACTGAGCAGCAGTAAATCATAAAGAAGAACTAAACCCATCGTATAGACGGTTTTAAAAAACAGTTACATTCCTGGAATGCCGGTATTGCTAAGGCCTCATGCACACTGGACGTTTTTACAGCTGCTGTTTTTGGCGTCTGACTTTTTTTTTCTGCAGCCAGTAAACTCCCCAACATTATTATTATTATTTCAGGTACTTGTATAGCGCTGTCAATTTACGCAGCGCTTTACATATACATTGTACATTCACATCATGTTATCCTATGCGTCCATGCACACATAGCCTGTTATCAGCAGTTTTTTGGCAGGGGCGTTTTCTGGCTGGAAAAAAAAAACAGAACTAGTGGGTTTTTAAGAGGCACTTTTCAGCTGCAAAAATGCTCTAACTCTGATAAAAGCTTAAAAACACAAACGCTGAAAAACACAGCTATTTGGCATTTAGCAAAGTTTTTGTGCAATAAGCTATTGTGGGCGTATAGTTTTGCTAAAAAACACTACAGATGAAAAAAAGCTATAAAACACGAATGCAAAAAAGCTGAAAAACCCCTTTAACAGCTACAGCTTTCTACTGATGTTTTGATAATGTCCAGTGCGCATGAGGCCTAACTGTCACATTTGCTTGTGTCCACACCAAACAGTCAAACCATCAAATGGCTGGATTCATAACTGATCACACGTGCAGCACCATTGCAGTTGCAGATCAAACAGAATCAGCTTCCTTGGCTGTAAAGGATAGGAGGGTTTAATTCCGCTTTAAAGTGGGGTACACACTAGTAGAAAATCTCCCGAAAATTCCCGCCCGATGTGAAATCGTCCGATTTTCGCCTAGTGTGTACACAACTTTCAGCAGCCGATGCCAACATTTTCAACGAAAAAAAACGGAGGGAAAAACACCAAAATTTTTTTTTCGTCCGTCCCCAGACGACCGATTTTCGTTTAATGTGTATGCAGTATGTCCGTGAAAAATCGGATACGAAAGACCGCGCATGATCTGAAGTTGCTGACAACCCGGAAGTCTAGGAACAAATGTGCCAAAAAAAATAAAAATCGGACGAGAAATGTCGTGAACATTTATGCACTGTTAACTAAAAACGGTAATGAACACTGAGAAGACAGAGAAAAATCGGAGGATATTTCGTCCGATTTTCGTCAAGTGTGTACGGCCCTTAAAGCAGAATTCCGGGCACAAAAAGATTTTTTCAATGAACATACCCCCGGGACAGTCAGGGCTAGTACATTCCACAATGGCTAGCCTCTGATCTGTCCCGGTTTGCACTTACCTGCAAGAAGAAATACTCGCTTATAAAATTTCTTCTCCAGCGTTGCCATCTCTGTTGTGGGCAGCTGAAGCCAGCGCGATCCTCTTCTGCGCCCTCTTCCGTGTCTTCTTCTCCCAGAATGCACCTGTACCGGCCCCTCTCGTCACTTCCGGTGTGGCGCTGCATTCCTACACAGCTTCTGGACATGCCCAGAAGCTGTTTAGCAGGGAATGCGGCGTCGCACCGGAAGTGACGAGCGGGGCCGGTGCCGTCGCATTGATTCCTGGGAGCGATGACGTTCAGCTCCCAGGAATCATTGCAAACCGGAAGTGACGGAGCGGGCCGCGGCCACAGAGGGAGGAAGTGGAAAATAGGTGAGTATTTCTTTTACTCACCTATTTTTTCAATTACAAGGTAAGTAAAAAAAAAAAAATAATCCTAACTATCCAATTCCTTTTCAGGTGAAGGAGAGCAAGCGGTTAGGTCGATTAGGTTGATTTTGTGCCCGGAACTCCGCTTTAAGACTGTCAGCAGATCTGCGCGCCTCTAGCACTGCGCCCTCCCAGCACAGTTACAGACGCCGGCAGGAAGTCTCCCTCGATCCGGGCGGGCGTCGTATGACGTCAGCCCAGATCCGCTGCTCTCCAGCCCCCCCCCGGGCAACAGGGAACACGGTAACTAGCTGTCACGTGTTCTCCTCCTCACACACTGATCCTGTGTGAGAAGGAGATTGCGGTAACAGCCAGTTACCGATTACTGTGCACCCTAAAACACACTGATTGCCCCCCCAATAAAGAGTACCTGTCACTAGCCCATCAAAGTACCTGTCACTAGCCCATCAAAATACCTGTCACCAGCCCATCAAAGTACCCGAGTACCTGGCACCAGCCCATCAGGTACTCTGATGACAGGTACTCGGGTACTCTGATGACAGGTACTCTGATGGGCTGGTGTCAAGTACTCTGATGACAGGTACTCGGGTACTTTGAGTGCCTGTCATTAGAGTACTCGAGTACCTCTCTGCAGCACATCAGCGTACCCAACTACCTGTCACCAGCGCATCAGAGTACCCGAGTACCTGTCTCCAGCCTAGAGTACCCGAGTACCTGTCTCCAGCCTAGAGTGCCCGAGTACCTGTCTCCAGCCTAGAGTGCCCGAGTACCTGTCTCCAGCCTAGAGTGCCCGAGTACCTGTCTCCAGCCCAGAGTGCCCGAGTACCTGTCTCCAGCCCAGAGTGCCCGAGGACCTATATGCAGCCCATCAGATTACCCGAGAACTTGTCTCTAGCCCATAAGAATACCCAAGTACCTCTATGAAGCTCATCAGAGTACCTGTCTGCAGCCCATCAGAGTACCTGAGTACCTATCTGCAGCCCATGCCTCCTAGATTATGTGTTGGGGTGTTTGCTTTCCAAAATGGGGTAATTTTGTGGGGGTTTCCATTGTCCTGGTGTTCCAGGGCCTTCAAAAGTGTGATTGGTTGTAATGAAATTATATGTGTAATGTATGCTCCTAGAACACCTGACAGTGCTCCTTGCATGTTGGGCCTCTGTATGTGGCCAGGCTGTGACAAAGTCCCACATATGTGGTATCGCCATACTCAGGAGGAGTAGCAGAATGTATTTTGGGGTGTCATTTTTGCTATGTTCATGCTATGTGTAAGAAATATCTTATAAATTGACAACTTTGTGTGAAAAAAAAAATGCGTTTTCATTTTCTTTCCACATTTTCCGAAAACTTGTGGAAAAAAATGACATGTTCAAAAGACTCATTATGCCTTTCCAAAATTGGGTCATTTTGTGGGTAATTCCCTTGTCTTGGTGTTCCAGGGCCTTCAAAAGTGTGATTGGTTGTAATTAAATTTATATGTGTAATTTATGCTCCTAGAACACCTGACGGTGCTCCTTGCATGTTGGGCCTCTGTATTTGGCCAGGCTGTGAAAAGTCTCACACATGTGGTATTGCCATACTCAGGAGGAGTAGCAGAATGTATTTTGGGGTGTAATTGCAAGTATGCATATACTGTGTGTGAGAAATAACTTGTTATTATGACAATTTTGTGTAAAAATAAAAAAATATTTCTTAATATCACCATACTCAGGAGGAGTAGCAGAATGTATTTTGGGGTGTCATTTTTGCTATATACATGCTATGTGTTAGAAATATCTTATAAATTGACAACTTTGTGTAAAAAAAAAAAAAAAGAAAAAAATTTTATTTTCTTTCCACATTTTCCAAAACTTCTGGAAAAAAATGACTTGTTCAAAAGACTCATTATGCCTCATAGAGTATACGTTGGGGTGTTTGCTTTCCAAAATGGGGTCATTTTGTGGGTAATGCCATTGTCCTGGTGTTCCAGGGTGTTCAAAAGTGTGATCGGTCGTTAGGAAATTATATGTGTAATCTATGATCCTAGAACACCTAACGGTGCTCCTTGAATGTTGGGCCTCTGTATGTGGCCAGGCTGTGTAAAAGTCTCACACATGTGGTATTGCCATACTCAGGAGGAGTAGCAGAATGTATTTTGGGGTGTAATTGCAAGTATGCATATACTGTGTGTGAGAAATAACTTATTATGACAATTTTGTGTAAAAAATAAAAAATATTTCTTAATTTTCCCAAGAATTGGGGGAAAAAATTACAACTTAAAAAAACTCACCATGCCTCTTACTAAATACCCTGAAATGTCTACTTTCCAAAAAGGGGTAATTTGGGGGTATTTGTACTGTCCTGACATTTCAGGGCCTCAAGAAATGAGATAGGCCGTTGGTACATCAGGTGTGTTCAAATTTCAATGATTGGCACCATAGCTTGTAGACTCTATAACTTTCACACAGAATAAATAATATCCACTAATTTGGGTTATTTTTACTTAAGCTATGTAGTAGTATAAATTTTGGCCCAAATTTTAGAAAAAAATTACTTATTTGCAAAATTTTATAATGGAAACTAAAACAAAAAATTTTTTTTTTTTCAAAATTTTTGCTCTTTTTTCACTTATATCACAAAAAATAAAAAACCTAGTGGGGATTAAATACTACTAAAAGAATGCTCTATTTGTGTGAAAAAAATGATAAAAAATTTCATTGGGTACAGCGTTGCATGACTGAGTAATTATCATTCAAAATGTGAGAGCGCTGGAAGCTGAAAATTGGTCTGGGCAGGAAGGGGGTTTAACTGCTTTGTATGGAAGTGGGTATAGTATCCACTCAATACTTAGTCTGGACTCCCTTTGCTTGTATACCTGCATCCAAACGACTTGGCATTGAGGCGATCAGCCTGTGGCACGGTTGAGGTGTTATGGAAGCCCAGTGACTTTCCGCTCATCTGCGGTGTTGGGTCTGGTGTCTTTCATCTTCCTCTTGACAATACCTCAGATTCTCTATCGAACATTTGAATATTTACATAAGACCAAAAAAAAAAAAGGATTTTTTGATAGAAAAATGTTGGCTTGCCGAAAAGTATGTCCATGTACAGTATAGTATGCACTCAATACCTGGTCGGAGCTCTTTTTGCATGAATTACTGCATCAATACGGCGTGGCAGTGAGATGATCAGCTTGTGGCACTGCTAAGGTGTTATGGAAGCCCAGGTTGCTTTGACAGTGGCCTTCAGCTCGTCTGCATTTTTCGGTCTGGTGTCTCATCTTCCTCTCAACAATACCTCAGATTCTCTTCTATGGGGGTTTAGATTAGGCGAGTTTTCCGGCCAATCAAGCACAGTGATCCCATGATCATTAAACCAGGTATTGGTACTTTTGGAGTGTGGGCAGGTGCCAAGTCCCTCTGGAAAATGAAATCAGGATCTCCATAAAGCTGGTCAGCAGAGGGAAGCATGAAGTGCTCTTGAATTTCCTGGTAGAGGGCTGAGCTGACTTTGAACTGCATAAAACACAGTGGACCAACACCAGCAGATGACATGGCTTCCAAATCCTCACTGACTGTAGAAAATGTTTAATTTCATTTGGAAATCAAGGTCCCAGAGTCTGGAGGAAGAGTGGCGAGGCACAGAATCCAAGTTGCATGAGGTCCAGTGTGAAGTTTTCCAAAATTAAAAGAAAGAAATGCTTGAAATATATCACTCTGTGTGTAACGCAGCTTTATAAAATATGAGTTTCACTTTTTGAGTCCAATTACAGAAATAAATGAACTGGAGGTGTGTTTGGGGTCGTTATGTTGGAATACTACCCTGCGGCCCAGTCTCTGAAGGGAGGGGACCATGCTCTGCTTCAGTATGTCACAGTACATGTTGGCATTCATGGTTCCCTCAATGAACTGTAGCTCCCCAGTGCCAGCAGCACTCATGCAGCCCCAGGTTGCCCCCACACAATTGACACCATCTGAACCAAATTCAAGTTTATCTTGGTCTAATCAGACCACAGGACATAGTTCCTTTAATCCAGGGGTGCCCAAACTACAGCCTTCCAGCTGTTTAGGAACTATAATTCCCATGAGGCATTGTAAATCTCTGACATTTACAGACATAACTAGACATGATGGGAATTGCAGTTCCTGAACAGCTGGAGGGCCATAGTTTGGACATAGCTGCTTTAATCCATGCCCTTAGTCTGCTTGTCTTCAGCAAACTGTTTGCCTGCTTTGTTGTGCATCATCTTTAGCAGAGGCTTCCTTCTGGGATGACAGCCATGCAGACCAATTTGATGCAGTGTGCGACGTATGATCTGAGCACTGACAGGCTGACCCCCACTCCTTCAACCTCTTCAGCAATGCTGGCAACACTCCTACATCTATTTCCAAAGACAACCTCTGGATATGACACTGAGCACGTGCATCCAATTCTTTGTTCCACCATGGCGAGGCCTGTTCTGAGTAGAACCTGTCCTGTTAAACCGCTGTATGGTCTTGGCCACCATGCTGTAGCTCAATTTCAGGGTCTTGGCAATCTTCCTATAGCCTAGGCTATCTTTATGTAGAGCAACAATTCTTTTTTTTTTTTTTTTAGATCTTAGATCCTCTGAGAGTTTTTTGCCATGAGGTGCTATGTTGAACTTCTAGTGACCAGTATGAGAGAGTGAGAGCGATAACACCAAATTTCACACACCTGCTCCCTATTCACACCTTAGACCTTGTAACACTAATGAGTCATATGACACGGGAGAGGGGAAATGGCTAATTGGGCCCAATTTGGACATTTTCACTTAGGGGTGTACACACTTTTTTGCCAGAGGTTTAGATATTAATGGCTGTTTGTTGAGTTATTTTGAGGGGACAGCAAATTTACACTGTTATACAAGCTGTACACTCACTACTTTATATTGTATCACTCACTACTTTACATTGTATCAAAGTGTCATTTCTTCAGTGTTATCACATGAAAAGATATATAATTTATTTAAATTTATGTAAGGGGTGTACTCACTTTTGTGAGATACTGTATATTTATTATATTTTTTAGCAGAGGCTCTATAGAATAAAATGATGGGTGTTGCAATTTCTATGTCAGGTTACCAGTTCAGAGATACACAGTTCTGGTGCTAGAATTATTGGTCTGACTCGGACGTTCACAACAATACCTCATGTGTGGTACGGTCACCGTTTCTATATGCGTGCGGGAGTAACGTATACGTTTGCATTTGCATGTAAGAACAGGAGGATGCTGGGGTGTTTTTTTTTTTTTTTTGTTCTTGTTGATTTTATCCAAACCTCCTTTTTTATTTTATTTATTTTTTTTGTCGAACAACCTCCCTTGTGACAGCATGGGCTGTGACAGGCAGGGCCGTGGAGTCGGTAGATAAATGTTCCGACTCCTCAGTTTTTTGTACTTCCGACTCTGACTCCTCTGTATTAGTATGTATTAATCTTTCGACACTGACTTGGGTGGGTGGCATTGCAGTAACTATTCTGGCCACATCACTAACCATCTCTGGATAAACAAGGGTGGCTTCTTCAACTAACAAGATTTTGTTTTCCAGCAAAAGACTCTTTTCATCATTGAAGATGCAATGCCCTCCGCTATTAACCCTCCATTTTTGTTCAGGCGATATAACAGGCTCTTCCATTCCAAGAGGAATTTACCCGGGGTTAGGTCGTCACATTGCAACCTCTTGGTGACAGTGAAGGGGTGAGAAAGAAGGTTCTCCAGCTCTTTTGTTTGTGTCCACTGGCTTTCAGTTAATGCAAGATTTTCATGGTTTATTTCTTCTATGAAGTCTTTAAGTTCAAGCAAATGCTTCACCATTAAATAAGTGCTTCCCCAGCGAGTTGTTTGATCCAAAATGGCTCCTTTTCCTGCACGTCTTTTCAAAATTGCATCGGTTTTCGGGGCCCTGGCTGCAACAGTTACTTGCTGTAATTTGGCAATTAGTGTAGCTGCATGGCGATCTTTTAATCCATCTCTTATGGCAAGTTGCAGTGTATGAACAGCACATCGCAATGCTTCTTCAACAAAGTTGTCTAAAAAAATGTCAGCATTCTCTTCAGTTTCTAAACTTTCTCCAATATGGGCGGCACAGTGGTGTAGTGGTTAGCACTTTCACCTAGCAGCAAGAGGGTCGCCGGTTCGAATCCCAACCACTACACTACCTGCCTGGAGTTTGCATGTTCTCCCTGTGCCTGCGTGGGTTTCCTCCGGGTACTCCGGTCTCCTCCCACACTCTAAAGACATGCTGGTAGGTTAATTGGATCCTGTATAAAATTGGCCCTACCATGTATGTATGAATGTGAGTTAGGGACCTTAGATTGTAAGCTCCTTGAGGGCAGGGACTGATGTGAATGTGCAATGTAAAGCGCTGCGAAAATTGACAGCGCTATATAAGAACCTGAAATAATAATAATAATACTTGCAGAGCTGTCTTCCTCTAACTCTAATATCTGTTTGTTACCTTCTTCATCTGCGTTCATCTTCTCAATTCTGCTCAACATGTTAGAAGCGTTATCTGTCACAACACATAAAATCTGTTCCTTTGTAATTTCAAAATCTTCTAGAACATCCTCCACTAACTTCTGAAGGTAATCACTGGTGTGATGTGCCTGAGTGTCCCTTAATCCGAGGGTCCGTGTTATTGTTTTGTTGTTTTCATCCACAAATTTAACATTAATAGCAAAATAATTGACTCTGTGACGTGTGCATGCATCCATTTTAAGGAAGACAAAACGTCCTTTCAGAACTTTCTGTAGTTCTTGCTTTTTACATTTGGCCTCCTCAATTATAAGTTTCCTTATACTAAGTCATTATAACTTTTTGTGAATTGGGACATTTAAACTTGCTTTTTTTTTTTTTTTAATTCCAATCTAAATTTAGTAGGAGTCGGTGCATTGTTTGCCGACTCCGACTGCAGGTACCCAAAATTTCCTCCGACTCCACAGCCATGGTGACAGGTTCTCTTTATGGATAGATCTGGGGTCTATTAGATCCCAAGTCTCTCTTCTGGCCTCCAATGCAGCCAAACAGATACAGATCAGTCTGATTGGCTGCCTTCCTGGCCACTTACGGCCAGGTAAACAGAGGCTGAACAGGAAGTGACGACCTAGTCCTCACTTCCTGTCTCCAGGGTCACAGACAAAGAGGAGCATGCAGTAATTTAATTGTTTGTAAAGTGTTTGCACCTATTTGTGCGCAATTTAAAGGCCAATATATACATTTGTTTTTGCACTTATTCATAATTTAAAAAGTTGTGTTTTGTAATTTAATGGGACAGCACACCTATTATTTTAAACCACTAAATAGACATGACAAATATAAGCTAATTTACTTGCTAAAGGATTTGTTTTTCTTGCCATCTGCATCTAAGATGTACATATCACATGGATAAAGTAAGTACAGTTACTACTGCTTCAAATTTAGAATCAAGTCTTCAAGAATAGTTACCAATGACTAGAACCTCCTTAAGGAGTGTGAAAGGGGAATCTGACATTTTGAAACCTCAGAAAAGCAACCTACAAGTGGCACAGATTTCAAATGACTGCTAATTTTTCCAGGACTAGTCACTCCAAGAGCTGCCCTTTGATGCCAGAAGAAATCTCCAAGAACCCCAAAATGTATTTGTGTGATCATATCTGCAGGTATCTCTTGCAACAATTGGCATCAAGGTGCGTGCACCCATAGTCAAAATGAGATTGCACCATTTTAACCTGCCTGGAATGTGTGCCAGGGGGAAAAAAAACTTTTGCTGCCCAAAAATAACTTTAGAGCAAGACTACAGTTTTTCATAGAACATATGGGCGAAGATCAGGCCTTCTGGAACAAAGTTCTTTGGACAGATGAATCAGTTGTTTGGCTAGAGTAACAACAGACACTTCTGGCGCAAGCTGCAAATAGCATTTCATGATAAGAACCTCATACCAACAGTGAAGCATGGAAATGCTATGATTTGGGGTTGCTGTGCTGCTTCAAGGCCTGGGCAGCTTGCAGTCTTGGAAGGGCAGCTAGGCCTAGGCAGCTTGCAGTCATTAGTTGACTATGAGTTCTGCATCATATCAAATTGTGAAAATGAGACATCATCTGTTCGAAAGCTGTTGAACCAGAAATGTATTGGACATAAATGATCAAAAGCACAAAGAAATGGCTGAAGTAGAAATATGGGTTAGGGCCTAGTCAGGTCTCTGGTTTGAATCCCAATAAAACGTTGCAGAAGAATTTGAAACCAGCAGTTCATGCAAGGAAACCTACAAACCTCTTGCAACTGAAGGGATTTTGCAGAGTTGATGCACAATGTGCCCAAGAAGTAATTTATGCTAACGGGGGCAAAACAGGTCAGGGGTGTACTTCTTTCACAGTAAGTTATTACTTTCTGTTGATATGTATGTTGAAACGTTCCATGTACTTTTATTCAGGTATGTCACTTTTAGTTGTAAGAACTGTTTGAGGATCTAATGCCTGTTCACATTCAAGTTGTAAAGCGATGCGTAAACTGTCGGTGCTATATAAATCCTATATTATAATAATAATGTGTTGGAAATGTCAACAATTTCCATGTGCATTTACTGTTTTACATGACTGTATGTCTATATGTCTAGGGCATTGTTGACTTTATTGAAACAGAACAGTGTGCCTACAGTAACCGCTTTTCTTCTTGCCTGACTTTGTACAGGGCTCTGGGATCAGATACTGGGGGGTCCACCCGTAACCCTGCATCTCACTGTGGAATAGTAGGCTTTAAACCCACATATGGGCTTGTTTCTCGCCATGGCCTTATTCCCTTGGTAAACTCTATGGATGTTCCTGGAATTTTAACCAGATGTGTGGATGATGCTGCAACAATGCTTGGTAATTTACCATATATTTTTTTATTTAGTAGTGTATGTGAGGAAGAGAAATGCCCATTTATAATGCAACCCCAATTCCAAAAACGTTGGGAATCTGTGTAAATCTACATAAAAAACAGGATGAAATCTTATAAACCCATATTTTATTCACAATAGAAAACATATAAAATGTTTAAACTGAGATACTGTACCAGAAAAAATAAGGTCATTTTGACATTGATGGCAGCAACACATCTCAAAAATGTTGGGACACGGCAACAAAAAGTTGGCAAAGTAAGGAAGAGCTTGGAAGAACATTTTGCAACTTATTAGGTTGATTGGCAACAGGTCACCAATATGTTTGGGTATTAAAAGAGCATCTTAGAGAGTCAGAGTGTTTCAGAAGAAGAGATGAACAGAGGTTCATCAATCTGTGAAAAGCTACATCTAAAAATTGTTGAACACTTTGAGAATAATGTTTCTAAAATGACAACGATTTTAAATAGATAAACGTCTATAATCTATATTGTCATCAAAAGATTCCAAGAATGGAGAAATCTCTGCACAAGGGACCAAAATGCAATATTGGATTCCTATAATCTTAGGACCCCCAGACAGCTGTGCATTAAAAAACAGGCATGATTCTGTGATAGACATCACTGCAAAGGCTCAAGAATACGTCCAAAAATCACTGTCTATGAACGTAGTTTGCCATGCCATCCAAACAAGCATTATCATGAAGAAGCCGCATATATACATAATCCAGAAACGCTGCTGTCTTCTCTGGGCCAAAACTCAGGTAAAATTGGTCTGTGGTCAGATGAATCTGACGAAATTTGACATTCTTTCTGGCAACTATGGGCTCCATGTCCTCTGGGCTAAAGAGGAAAGAGACATTCTGGCTTGTTATCACTACATAGTTTAAAAGCCAGAATCTCTGATGGTATGGTGGTGCATTAGTTTATTTGGAATGGGCAGCCTGCACATCTGGAATGGCACCATCAACGCCAAAAGATATATCTAGGTTTTAGAGCTGCATATGCTCCCATCCAGACCATCCTCTTCTTCTTTCTTTCTTCTTTCTTCTTTTTTTTTCAAAGACCTTGTATATTTCAGTGGGACAATGCTAAACTGCATATTGCATTATTGCATGTGTGACATCAGAATGGCTTTGTAGTAGAAGAGTCCAGCTGCCTTACCTGCCTGCCTACAGTCCAGACCTTTCACCAATTGAAAATATTTGGCACATCTTGAAACCAAAAATATGACAAACTCGGGACTGTGTTCCCAAATGTTTTTACAGAGTGTTGTTGAAAGAAGAGGGGATTCTACATCATAGAAAACATGGCCATGTCCCAACTTGTTTGAGAAGTGTTGCTGCCTCCTGTTTCAAAATTGCCTGACTTTTTTTCCCTTCAAATGCTACATTTTCTCATTTTTAAATGTTTTCTGTTGTGAATAAAATGTGGGTTTATGAGAGTTGCAAATCATTGTATTCTGTTTTTTTGTCAACTTTACACAGCATCCCAACTTTTTTGGAATTAGGTTTAAAAAAAAAAAAAAAAAAAATTTTGCTTATAGCTATACTTTTATTTTTCAAATTGGACAGGTAAAGTTTTATTGCAAGTATGAGACCATCAGTTCCTGGGGATTTGTCTGTGTTCATGTCCTTAATCGCCACAGCCAGTTCTGACCACAAAATAAGGTCCTCCTAGTGTTTTATCTGTTCTCAGGGAGTGAATTCATATATAATATATATATATATATATATATATATATATACAGTACTTAAATCTATATACAACTATGTATGAAGTGCACCGTTAACCACTGCTTCTTTATAAAGCACTCATATGCATGTCGCACAGAAAAAACAATAAAAGAATGCCATAACGTAAAGCCATTTCTTTATTTTAAAAAGTTTTAAGACAATCTCACTCACATAGATGGTGCACCCAATGGAGCTGTACAATGGAGCCAGTACTGCAAAGGAACAAGCACAGAAGTAGGAGCTACCCTTCGAGGAATCCATCTTGGGGTCTGGTGGAAAGTTAAAATCTCCTCTGAGAACCAAGGTTCCTTCTGCAAAAGAATCCAGTTTTCTTTTTCAGGGGTGTAGAGGCCTTTGACATTGAGAGATAAAATATGGATAGTTAGCGATGTGTTCTTGGCAGACATAGTAGGCGTAGGGTAAATAAAGAAGTATGGGATAGGTTAAGTAATTAACAAATATTAGTGTAATCCTGAATCGTCCGTCCTATATTTCTTTGCTTTTTGTTTTTCCAGCAGGGGCACTTCATCTATCATGTAGGTGCCTGTAACAGTCCATTTGCTGTTTAAAAGTTTAGAGGGCGTGATTACAAGCTCAGCAGTCCACCCCCTCTTGGCTATACACATACTGAATAGGCACACACCTGAACAGTAAACACATTTAGGCACTGTGCAATATCCTAAGCATAGTGGAACGTGGTATAGACATGATCTGGGGGGAGGTTTTGGGGAGGACTGGGCCCCCCTCCCCCCAGATTTCCAGATTTTAGGTGCCCACCATCCTCAATGGGTGCCCGTTAAGCTCCTTCTCACAACCTTGTACTAAGCACAGGCATCACAGCTCATAGCACACAGCTCAGATTGATTCTCCTACAGGACAAGGATAGAAGGCACCAACAGGTAACCAGACCCTGTTTGAGGGGGCAGTCTCTGTATAAATATTTATAAGAAGTTCATAAGAAGTCCATATAAGTATGAAGTTCATAGGACAGGAGGAAGTGATCCAACAAGAATCGGGGGATCCTAAGACCTGGTGTCCATCTTCACACGCTGCAGTCCACACTGCAGTCTAGCTTTATCCCCTCTGCTTGGCTTTCCACCTGAGGCTTCCACCTTGCCTCCTCCACACAGCAGCAGACCCTGGCGGTCCACATCGCGGACATCCAGCACTGACATCTTGGACTCCCCTTCCTGATAAACTTGGGTTTACTTCACTCCATGTGAATTGCCCCTTTTATTTTATTGCACCTAATAAACCTGTAAACTGCCTGCGCTTAGAGGCACTTTTCTTCTCTCTCCTGCGACTCTCTTACAGGCAACCTCTATCTGCAAAATGCTATGCTGCACAGCTGTTTTTATCTAAGAACTTCACTGGTCAGAACTACAGCACAGCATGCAACCACACAGCGTGCATATATAGGCTGTCTAGAGAATCAGTCTGAGCTGTGTGAGAGGGGGAGAGCAGACAGCCCAGAGAACAACATTAATAAAACGGAGGAGAAAAAAAGGAGGTGGATCCCGACAAGATTGTCAGCATGATAATCCAGAGAAGTCTGTAGCCCCTCCCACAGGTATTTACCTCAATTTTATCAGAAAGTATGCACTTCTCAGAGGGCTGGAAAGATTTGTATGTATTAGTAGCTTCTCCTTTAAAGGAAAATGGTGGTTGACTGGGAGTGGATTGGGTCAAATGTGGGGATGCTAACAACAAATCCATTCATTTGCATAATATAATTTTTCCAACTTCAGGTCAAAATGATGAACAGATCATGTTTAGAGAAGTATGCAATTTAAATAAGCTATAGAGATGTTTGAACAAAAGTTCTTTTTATTCCCAATTTAACCTTAAGTTATATTGGTACCTCAATACACCTCTTTGTTTTCCAGGTGTGCTTGCTGGGCATGATCAACTAGACTCGACAACAATCCAAGATCCTTTTCAAACATTTACACTTCCAGATGTGATAGATGTAACCAATCTTTGTGTAGGGATTCCAAAGGTAATAATCAAGCTTTCACAATAATATGATTGAAATACAAACAATAAAATATGATCGGTTGTAAAAAAAAAAAAAAAAAAAAGAAGAAAGAACAAATAGATTTACTTACAATGGAATGGATAACATGAACATAGCATAAACAGTTGCCAACTGTCCAGATCTACTGTTATTGTTTTACAGTATTTTTTGTGTTTTTGGCCTACAAACCCTAGCCTTATTGGATATATTGGTTGCCACTTTCAGATGAATGATAATCCTGTGTTTTTACTAGGTATTTTCAGCTGGCTGTCATTTGACAAGCGGGCTTACCTAGAAATCACAAGACCCATAATAATCCTCCACCATCCCCCCACAAACATTGGTGTAGTGCACCCAGTTTCATTGGTTGGGGTCAGTGGTAGAAGGATCTATATAATCTCAGTACTATGTGCTCCTGGAGATAAAGGAAATATATATAGATATCAAATACAAACTTTAAACACAGGTAGCTGCTGCTTTTTCAAAACACATAGTCCTTTATATAGAGCAAAAAGTCCAATCACTCCAGCAGTGCTTCACCAAGGAAATTCAACAGAGGAGCCTCCACCTCCCAGTGTTAGTAGAGCATGTAAAGGTCAGAGCAGCCAAATTCTATTCACTGGTACTAAGTAGTTAGCTTGTAATCCACTTCAACACACCATAGGTGAAAGAAAATGTCTCACTCCCCTTATGCCACCTCACTCACTGCTACAGTATTTATTGCCTCTCATCCCTAAACGGCAAACACGCTTTGTGATCCACACCACAGCAAACCACAATTCGATTGTTTTCAGGGTCCACTGGAAATGTAAGCATAAACGACTTAGGCAATCCCCGTAGCGTAATTCCGTTTCACGTACTTCATTAAAACTATTAAAATTACACCCACAATGTATATGTTATAAACACGCTTATTAGTAATAACTCAGTGACTGGCCGTTTGTATCAAAACCGCGTCTCACCGCTCTCTTGGTTTGACGTCAGATCTTGTCGCATTATAGTCACGCCTACATGCACTACTAAAACTGGCAGGTGGAGGCTCCTCTGTTGATTTTCTTTTGTGAAGCGCTACTGGAGTGATTGGACTTTTTGCTCTATATAAGGTACTGGGAATTAAATCATTAAATTTTATTGGTGTCCGTAGGGCTGGAAACAGAAGTCCTCAATCATAGTGAGACTAAGGACCAAATCCTCCAGTTTATTTAGTGTTGGTGGGAGTCCCACCAATACCAATAAAAGAGTGTATGTATGTGGTTTTTTTTTTTTTTTTCTATTGCATAAGTAAAGTAGAACTAAACTCTAACCTTTTTTATATTTTGGTAAAGGTAAGGTAGGGTTATAACACTTGCCTGTATAGTTTATTTTGCCACCTGTGTCGCATTACTATGATTTCTCTCCACTTCCTGTCCTATAGCCAAAACAGGAAGTGAAGGGAAATCCTTCCAAAGTCAGATAGTTCCCAGGTTGTGTAACGGGGGTCATCGGAACTAATGTCCACATGGGAAAGATTTCCCTCTCTTTCTGTTCTGGGGCCAACCCAAAATTTGGGATTTTCTTTCTCTTTCACTCTCCGTGATAACAGTAAACCGGGCAAAAAGAGAGGTTGAATCTCTCTAAAAGTTTTTCCTTTAGTAATACTTTAAGGAACAAAGGCCATACTTGCGTGATACTTGGTGTCAGTGGACAAACCTACAGTATCTCCTGTACCAACTAACTCCTTCTTGTCTTGTTGTTGCCTTTGAGTAATTGGGCATATAGTGGGCACCAAGTGAAGCATTGGTGGAACAACTGCGTTGGGAAAAGTAAAGACAAAACAGCGAGTTTTCCCCGCATGATCCCCTTCCTTCCCACACCTCGGGCCTCATAGCAGCTGCATTGGCTACTATGATGGTAGCCTTGCCAGTGTTGACAAGCATGTATTACAAGGTTTTGTAGCATTTTAATATAATATACTGTACTTTCTTACGCTAGTTTGAAACATCTGAAGCATTCATGTAACCTATATGCATAAACAGTATTTCTGCTGTCTGCATTCGTAAGTTAAAGTGTCACTAAACCCACATCATAAAAAAACGATCAATAAATGATGTACTGCATGCTGTTTATACTCAGTCACTATGAGATTTATTTTCTGTATACTGCAAAATCCAGGTTGATCCTGCTGTTCTCAATCTCCCCCTTCTGTCCATGTTTTCAATGCAGCTAGGGATTTTGCATAGCAGTGTTGTTAGCTCTGCACATGTTCACTTTTCAGTGAGATTCCGAGCTCAGCATTTCCTCCCTAACACATCTGAGCAGCCCATGTGACTATAGAGTGGGTGTATACACAGTGGTCAATGACAGCCCACTCCTTCCCTCCTCCTCCATGCCCACTAACCAGCTAAACAAATAGGGATTGATAATACATGTAGATTGATAAGAGGTTTCACCTCCCTGTCATTCTAAGACACGGACTGGATGGACGTAACACAACCTGTGACTGGCAGAAATCCGCCCACACCATGATGTTGCAAAAAATGAAAAAGATTTGATTTCAAATATATATTTGTATGACAATTTAAAACTGTGTATTGATATTAATTTATTTTTACTCTGTATTCCAAAAGTTGTATTTTTTTGAACATGTGACCAGCAGCAGAGGACTAGATACTCCTCCTGCTTATGGTTTCCCTGCAGACAAGCTGGGAAAGAGCTGGGTCATGTGACAGCTGTATATCCATTATAAAAAGGGTACTTGGATGTTTTTTGTTTTTTTTTAAATAAAATAATCACAGTGCCATCATCCATATACAGAATGGGACAATGTAAATAAAACAGTGTGTATTTAGTATCACTTTAAACTTTTTAATGTCTAATTATTTCACAACACATAAGTGTAAAGGGTATTTGCCTTGTGCTATTCCTCCAACCTAACTAGCAGTCTTTTACTAGAATTATTTTATTACATACATAAGATCAATGAAACTGTGTAGAATGGAGGCACATATGATATCAACAGGCAATACTGCTTGACTGAACATTCTTGACTACTGTACTTGTAAAACTGGAAATGTGTGGCTGGCAATTTACTTGAATTTGAAAGAGTTGCTCTGTTTTCTGTAACTGACAATTTTAACAGTGACTTTAATTTTTTCCTATTTACCTCTGAAGGAATACCATGCCCCTGGCTTATCTACAGAAACACTGTCTCTTTGGTCAAAAACTGCAGATTTGCTAGAAGATGCTGGAGCCAAAGTAGTTGAAGTTTCACTGCCTCATACTCACTACTCTATTGTGTGCTATCATGTACTCTGCACAGCTGAAGTAGCATCCAATATGGCTCGATTTGATGGACTAGAATATGGTAAAATGTATATTTATAGTATATGTATTGTATGTGCCATTGGGTTTGAGGATATTATCCCAGTGTTCTTGCTTTTTGTTTGGTGCTTTCTTTTTTTCCTGCGTCTAAATTTCAGATTTTTTTTTTTCAAAAGCCTCCTTTTTTCAGTGCTGTAAGATGAGTGAATGTTGTTGCCAATTTTTATTAAATTTAGAAATGTGCGTTATTCATCCTGTTCTAAATGCAATTTTTAACCGAAACTATAGAAGTGGGCTTATCCATACAATACAGTGATCTGTATTGACTTGACTTATGCCCCATACACACGTGCAGATTATCTGCAGACTTTTGTCTGCAGACTTACCAAAACCATATAATATGAGGTCAAACCTAAACACTTTCAATTTGTATGCAATCCGGCAGGCCCTTGCACTACATAGAAAAGGTAAGTCTGCAGACAAAAGTCTGCAGATAATCTGCATGTGTGTATGGGGCATTAGTAGTTTATCATGGTTGTGCCAATATAAACCTATTTCTGACTGCCTGTTAGTTTGTGTGACCGTACACTTTACAAATTTAATCTAGTTTACCCTTTATTGCCCATTATTGAATTTGATCTTAGGAGCTGCCAGTTGAGCAGCCAGTAGAGATTTTCAGCAGGGCATGTCCGCTTTAATTAGATACATCATTTTTATGGGTTTCTGGAGTGTAATGTTTAGGCTACATACACGAGTGGTTCCCCCCCGTCAGTGTCAAACCCCAGTGCCCATGAGGCACAGGAGCAGCATCCAGCCCTGCGGCCTGTCAGAATCTATGGCAGGCTGAAATACACAGCAGCTGGACCCGTCATAGTTTTTGACAAGCTGCTTACATCGGGGCTGGACGCTGCACCTGTGTCACGTGGGTGCATAAAAACTTCAGGTTTTGACACTGATGGGCCAAACTGCCCACGTGATTGAGGCCTTAAATGTTACTTTACTTTTGTGCAGACAGAACTCTGCCTGCAACTGTGCCTGTTGAAAATTTAAATATGGATCACACTCCTTTACCGAATGCATAGTAGAAAGGTCTTCCTGCTTTAGTCAAATGACCAGTCCCAGTGTTATGAGAAGAGAGATTTCCTGCAAATGGCTGTCAGCCAAGATGCACAGAACAATAACTGTTGATATTGTTGTAAGGAAGTCATTTACATTTAAGTCATTTACATTTTTGCCTGTTTTAGCTTTTTGCTAGACCTAATTTGAAATGAGGAATTTCTTTTCCATCCATCAAGGGACACAAGAATAGTCCCTTGATGATCAACAAAACTTGAGTTATTCGTCTGCTTTAAGGGGATCTAGACACTGACAAACAAAAACATTTAAAGTATAACTAAAGGCAAAACTTTTTTTTTTTTTTTTGTATTGGACAGAGTTGAGAGGGATTAGAACCCCTGTAGGTTGTTATTGCCGTCGGTGCCCTTATTAGGGAGCTTCACACTCTCTATTTGTCCTGTTTACCATTATCAGTAAAAGTGAAAGTAAAAAAAAAAAAAAGATCCCACATTTTGGGTCGTCCCTAGAAAAGTAATAGAGTGGAAAACTTCCAATGAGGGCACTAGTTCCGGTGACCTGGGGATCCCCAAAAGATTACCTTAATTTGCAGGGATTTCAGCTCCTGTTTGGCTATGGGACAGGAAGTGAAGGGAAATCTCCTCCTCAATGGGGCACAGATGACAAAATAAACTGATACAGGGGTTATAACCCTCCCTTACTCTATCCAAAATGGGAAAAAAAGTTTTGCCTATAGTTCTACCTTAGGCCAGCCCACTGTATAACCCCACCGCCAACCAAAATGTTTTACTAGTGCCCTAGGAGCTTGGGTGCTTTTTAGGCAGCTTTGTTGTAAAAAAGCCTTTTAGGTATTTTGTTTTTTATTTTCATTTTTATTCTTTTTACCTATATTTTTGTGAGTAATTATTTTTCTTCAGTCATGACTTCTGACATGCTACTTGATCTAGTCTCAAATTGACAAATCCTAGACCCTGCCTCAGAGGTCATATCTAGAACCCACTGGACTGTAGATTGTGGGGCCTGTCAGTTATGTGCCCTTAAAGTGGTTGTAAAGGCGGAATGTTT
Organism: Pelophylax lessonae; assembly: GCF_965119305.1. NCBI lineage: Eukaryota > Metazoa > Chordata > Amphibia > Anura > Ranidae > Pelophylax > Pelophylax lessonae. The sequence continues at coordinate 392,074,853 of NC_138770.1, forward strand.
TTTATCTTTATGCATTCTATCAACCAGGCACTGCTCATTACCTGGCCAATACCTTCCCTACAGTGAAGCATGGTGGTGGCAACATCATGCTGTGGGGATGTTTTTCAGCGGCAGGAACTCAGAGACTAGTCAGGATTGAGGGAAAGATGAATGCGGCAATGTACAGAGACATCCTTGATGAAAACCTCAGACTGGGGCGAAGGTTCATCTTTCAACCGGACAATGACCCTAAGCACACAGCCAAGATAACAAAGGAGTGGCTACGGGATAACTCTGGGAATGTTCTCCAGTGGCCCAGCCAGAGCCCAGACTTGAATCAATTGAACATCCCTGGAGAGATCTGAAAATGGCTGTGCACTAACGCTCCCCATCCAACCTGATGGAGCTTGAGAGGTCCTGCAAAGAAGAATGGAAGAAACTGCCCAAAAATAGGTGCGCCAAGGTGGTAGCATCATACTCAAAAAGACTTGAGGCTGTTTTTTGGTGCCAAAGGCGCTTTGACAAAGTATTGAACAAATCTAAAAATTGCAAAGATTGTATTGTTTTGTAGAATTTTGAGGAAAATTATGAATTTGAATTCATTTTGGAAAAAGGCTGTAACATAACAAAATTGGAAAAAGTGAAGTGCTGTGAATACTTTCCAGATGCACTGTATTATGTTGTGTAACCCTATTTTCCACTGTTGCTTGTGTACTAGGTTGATGTCAGGTCGCCTTCTTTCCAGTTTGTTTAGCTTCTAACCTGAACCAGGCTCTCATTATGCGTTTTATTAAAAAAGGCAGTCAAGCTGTAGTGATGCAAACTAACTCTGTTTATCTCTGGGTGATACTATTATTCTGTGATTAAATTCCCGCCATTAATCAGGAATTTTAAAATAACACTGTAGAAGAGGGGATGATACTTTGCTGGTCACAATCGTCAGGACACTGTTATTATTGCCTGTTTTTTGTTTTATTGGTAGCATGCATGTTTTAAATACTGTACGACCAATGTCTGTGAACCTTTAAACATTGGTTATATGCAGTCCCGTATTAGCATTTACATATTATATTTGTTTCCTGTTCCTGAGCTCACTAATTGTAAAGTCCTGCCACACTGTCTCTCCTGTTCACATGTTTTGATTGTAATGACCTATGTTTTTTCTACCTGCCAAAAAACTTGGAAAAAAAAGGATGCAAAAAAAAAACAAATTCCCTTTTTTCTGGGGTAAAAATTTGGTCTGAGGGATTTTAGTGCTGATGCCCTCTACTGAGAGGAATGTTGTGCACATTGAATTGTTAAATCAGAATGACAATTGCCACTTGGGTTTCTCACAAACAAAAGGAGACCATTGCAAATAATATTTATGCTGTATGCATTTGTTTCAAGTTGGAGCAGCCAGGTAAATATATGAGTTCTCCTGAATTCCCTAAGTCTGCTAAAAAATTCCTGGTATTACTCAAAGGGGAACCAGTCCTGTATGGAGACTGAGCTCAGCTAGAGTGTTTTTTTACTCCTCCTAAACATTTTGCCAGACCGTGGCAAAATTGAGGAAAATGTCCTTAGGAAATAGGCACTTCCTGTGACAGATCCTGCAATTTCCTGCCTTAACAAGACCTCCATTGCCCCCGTGGAGGATAACCCTGTGTTCAAAGACCAAGGAGATAATAGGTTGGAAGCCCTTATTTTTTTTTTCCAATGGAGGCCCTTATTAAGGCTTTTTTTTTTTTTTTTCTTTGGCCGTCCCTGTCATGCAAACCATGATGGTGTCAATGCCAGTCTGTCAGACTGTTACTGTTGGGACTAAGGGTATGGCCTTCAAATCCCGGTTCCATCTGCACGGATGCCTTTTGATCACAGTGAGTTAGAACTACAGCCTACTTCTACTGCATGAATGGCTCAGTAGATACACTTTGCCAAATCTCCAGGATAAGTCTTCGCTCTATCCATATGTGCGAGATTCTCTTGCTCAGATGCTGCTCAGCTGAAATTCCATGCAGGAAATGCCTTGAGTGGCTTTAAGGCAAATGCCTGTTTGGTCCCTTCTTGTATAAGTATATCAAGGAGATCACGGCAGTAAGAAGTTTTTCCTCCCCCCAGAAGAAAATGGCTCCTATAGTTGCCAGTAGATCTACCTTGGAGCTTAGGAAGTTCCTTTCGTCACTCTGTCTTCCAATGCCAAGTTTTTGACTTGTTTCACATGGGCCTCGGCTCATAGAGGAGCATTGGGAACAGCAAACTTTTATGAAACTTTCAGCAAGCTTTTGCAAAGCTTTCGGCAAGCTTCAGGCAGTTTTCTCTAAGATTGCTTGCTGTTCACACTGCTCTTATACAAGCTGAAGCCCACGTGAAACAGGTATAAGACAGAAACGTACTTTCAAAAAAAGACATGGCCTTGCACGACAGCCAAGGCTAGTGCAAAGAGCCCTTTACATTGATGGGGCACTGTGTCTACCTTTTTGTCCAGAAAATCTTTGACAAGTGTCATTTTTAAGGGCTACCTGAAAATAGTAGCTCTCCCCCACCTTGTCAGTATGCCCCATGTTGGCATAGTGTCCCCTGTAGCATTTGCAGTGGCAAAGCAGTGTAGGACCGGCCATAAAAGAGATTATTTTGACACAGTTGGCTGGCTTAGGCATGTATTGCAACATTGCTATATGTGTGAACTAAAACTGCATTGTTTGCTAGAGAGGATGTATAGCAGTATGCAGAGGGTCCATCCAGAAATTGCAGTGTTAATATGTGGTCACACCCTTTTAGCACCTGATAGTTTAAATACATGTACAAGCTATTGGGATTTGAACACCGGTATATATTTTCTCCTTGCGATCTTAGGCTCTCGGCTCTCCAGGAGCCACCATTTTTATATAATTTGGGCTATTCACTTGTATGACATTACCCATAAGTTCACCTTTATAAAAAAAAATATAATAAATGCATGTGGTTTTGCATGAAAAACGTGCATTGATTAATTTAATCTTTTTTACAGAAGCCTGCAAAGCATTGCACCCATGATCACTGGGTCACAGGTGCAATTTCAGGCCCCTGCACACTCTCCATTCAACTTTCTGTCCTTTTCTCTGTATGGGCTTTACAGGGGTGTCCAAACTATGGCCCTCCAACTGTTCAGGAACTACAATTCCCATGAGGCATTGTAAACCTCTGACATTCACAGACATAACTAGGCATGATGGGAATTGTATTTCCTGAACAGCTGGAGGGCCATAGTTTGGACACCCCTAAGTTAGAAGGTTGGAGGAAGAATGAATCTACTACTTGTCTGTTGATCAATATGCTTGTAGTCCATTGATAACTACAAATTCATCTGCCGCAGTGGGAAACAGGACTTGAAGTTTATTCACTTACAGATCTCTGTGAATTAATTACGTTGCTGTACAGGGCTCCGGCAATTATAAATGTAACAGTAGCTGCAGGGAAAGAGAACCCCTCCCGCTGTCACAGGGGAGAGGGGGGTTATCAACCGAGATGGTGGGATTAGGGGTGGGAGTAGTGCTTGGGAACATGTTACACCCTAAATATATTTCTGTCGTAAGGTGCTACAAGCTGCTCTAGCCTCCTTGACTTGTTTTATTATGTGGGCCAATGAGCGTTGTTTGCTGTGCTGCTCACCCCTCAGATTGATTTAGGATATCCCAGTCATTATGGCTAAAGAGCCTGTTACTTGCTCCTTCTTTTCACTATTAAATGATCACACTTTTAAGTACATATTTTCCTTGAAAGATGCTCCTCAGTCTTTAGCTCCTGCTTCGCCATAGCTGCTCATACCTTAGTCGTTGCTACTTCTTCTGAGTGGCTCCTTATTTATATGGCCTTTTTGTAGGCATTGATTTCTTGTATATTTGATTCCAGTTTGTTGAATGTCTCAATGAATTTTACTTACCTCTCAGCTGGATTGTGTGTGCACTGCCCAACGGTCTATGATTATTTTCTATTCCTGCATCCCTCAAAAGATAAAGAAAATAAGATTTCGGTGCTTATAGTAAAAGTCCACTGAGAGTTCTGTCCCTCTAAGTTATTGGCTTCATGTATTACATGCTTACAAAACTGAGTTCTGACGTTGTTGGATGCAAGGTTATACAATTAGCTGGCTTAACATTTTTTGCTTGTCAGTGTCCAGACCTTCTGAAGGCTGCAGTATAACCCAGTTGTGTATGATTACAGTACCTTCTATTCCTGAGTTTGTCACTGAACGTAAAAAAAAAATAAATGGATAAAAATCTTATTTTGTTTAATAACCGTTCATTTCAAGCTGGTAAGTGTAGCCATCATGTATATATGTATGTGTATATTTGTTCAGCCATATCCAACTCTCAACGACTCTGAGTAAGCTCTCCGGGCAGTATGTCTGATACAATTGAGAGCTTTTTTCCATAAAACTTTCTTGGCACTGGGTCTTTCCTTAACCCTCCCTAGTTGCTTGGCTTGGTATATCGATCTTTAACAAAAGTGGTGTATAATTTTAAAAAATGTGTTTTAAATATTGTTAAATGTTTATAGCAATGCACCTTTTAGGTATTAGTTTTTCTAAGACTTTATATTTTGCTTGCGTAATAGGGCATCGCTCAGATATAGAGGACTCAACAGAAGCCATGTACTCTGCTACAAGACGGGAAGGTTTTAATGATGTTGTGAGAGGAAGAATACTGTCTGGGAATTTCTTTCTTCTGAAACAGTAGGTTAATAATTACTTTGCATGTACACATCATGTAAGACCTACCCAACAGCTTTGAGGTTTCTATTTTAACCACTTCAGCTTGTACCTGTATAAGGATAGCAAAGTACATTGTTCTGGAGGATAAGCTAGGCTTTCTTTTGTTAATATTATGTTTTTCTATGCTTACTGTGATTGTATCTGTATTATTACATTTCCAAAAACACAGCACTATCCGTAATACATTTTTCAAGACAAGCTTTTGCGGTGTACCCCTTTCTTCCAAGCAGTTAGCATTAACAAAAATGTTAAGCACAACAATCTCTGTAAAGAAGGCAAATGGTTTGTAAAAATACAGCCAAAAATATGTAATAAAGATGAACATATTTTCTGTTTTGACCAGTGTTCATTTTAAAAATATTAGCTTTACTGTGAGTACAAAGTGTACCATTTATTCTATAATTTGTCCTGTGTTTCAGGTAAAAAGCATGGGAAAGGTATTTGCAAATAAAAAAGGTGCTTTTTGTTTACCAGTCTGCACATTCTTATTTTATGCAAGTCTGAAAAATATAACCAATAAAACAATTGAAAACAACAAAAAAAAAAGTAATTGAAATGTATTGTAAATTAAAAAATAGCTACAGAGAGGAAGGAGTTAAAGCAGTATAAAAAAAAATCTTAGATGTGTTTGGCTGCCTTTCCTTTTCAGTTTTTTTTTTTTTTTTCTTCCTTTATTTTTTATTTTCACCTGTCAATCTGGCCAGCAAGTTTATTTTTCAGCTTCCATTGAACAGGCCAAGCTGTCCAGCAAATGTGGCAATTTGAGGATTGAAGGAGTTGTAAAGGCAGAAGGTTTTTATCTTAATGCACTCTATGCATTAACATAAAAAGCCTTCTGTGTGCAGCAGCCTCCCCAGCACCCCCCTCACACTTGCCTTAACCCAGTGAATCTAGTATTTTGTTCAGCTCCACCTCATCACTCCTAAGATTAATACTCTCAATTGTGTATTCTCCCAGATCTGTCTGAATCCCTGGCCCACTCTGGTTACTTCTGGAGTGGTACCCCTCTTGGATTCATACTGATCCTTACAGGAGGAACTTCTTTCCTTGAAAACTGTTGATCTCTTTGTGCTACTTGTTAGCTTACCCCCACCCTTGCTCTGCAGAATCTCCTGACCAGTTTCAGCTGTTCTTTTTTCAGGTAAGGTCTTATCCATCAGTATCCTTCAGAGGTTCTGTCTACTCTCCACATTTTATCCGCCCTATATTTTTTTCTAGGAATCCCTATTGTGGAACACCTATAAAGACCCTCACCGAAGAGTGTGTTTTCAGGACTCTTGCAGTATGAGTCATTCTGACCGGCTCGACATGTGCAGGCCTTATTTGGATCTGGCTTCTCAGAGGTCTAATTCTTGTCCCGGTAATTCACCAACAGGAAAAGTGTCTCAGTTTAAAGTGCTCACTAAAGAGGTTCCCTTCCTAATGGATCTTTATGCTCATCCTTACCTTTTGAGAGAAACTCATTTTACCCCCTTTAGGGCTTTTTGGGCACCTAGGGTTTGCCTCTTCTACCATGTTCTCCCCTTCTCTTGTAAACTGTCAAGTTACCTTCAGTCTCCCTCCTAGAGTCGGGTGTCTGGACTGGGAGAGACATCCAGATGGTTGATATGGACCAAGAGGTCCTGATGGAAACTTTCAGTCCCAGGCTGGGGATGGAGTGGCTTTTCCCCTTTACCCTAGGGAAAGCTGGTGTGTCCTCTTACCTGGGAGTTCCATTTGGTTAATCAGAACAGACAGTTCCTTCCCACTTCACTTCGTTGGACAGTTCTCCTCCGAGTTAGCATGCTGAATGGATCTCCATTGGGTATTTCTTCTGTGCTACCAGATTTTCATCTCTTGGAAGGTTTAGGAACTCTTCCTGTGATGATCTAAGTGGCTAGGTCCCTATTCTGGACCGTGCTGAGTGTGTCCCTATTAACCACACTGGCTCACCTAGAGTTAAGGTTTCACCTTCTAGATATCCTTGTCTGGTGGCCGCCTCATCATCATGTGAAGGATTGGAATGAAGTATTCATCACTGAATGGTCTTGTATTAACCTGAACTGCCAGCAGGCAGAGCACCCTAAGATCCTGCTGCAGGTATGCCCTTTGGGAGATGCAGTAAGTCCTGAGGCCTCCATAGGACCTGATCACTGGTAGCTAGATCCTTCAATTGCAGCTGTTTTGCAGCCTCTCAAGGATGTTTCTTCGTGCTCTTTAGTTGTTCCTGTCCTCAGTCAGGTGAATGCTTTTAGTGGTATTACAAAGGCTCTTACCCCTATGCTGTGGAGGATGCAGTATAGGTCTTACTGATTCTTAGGATTATGTGCTGTGGAACATGGTTAGGAAGATGAGCAATGTTCTGTCATCCTTCAGGTATGCCTCTAGATGTTGGGTGGAAGAATTTCTGCTCATGCTTTTGGTATGTTGTTTTGTTAGGGTGTACCCACTTTCCAGCCTACCCCCTTTTTTTAAAGTGGTTCACCTTCAGGATCACTTCAAGGGTGGTTCCACAAGGGCCCCTACAAGACTTGGTTGGTCATTCAGGGATCCATTGGGATATTATTTTGTGAGAACACCACTTTTGGTTTCCTGCTGTAAGATCACTTGTCTAAGAGGGCACTGTCCAATTTCTACCGAGCTAACAGTTTCTTTCTCTTTCACTAGTTCTATGACCCCACTATACATGGTTCTTATGAGTATGCTATGAATATTATAGAAACTGGGTATAAGAGATTAATGATCTCTTTCCTCTAAAACCTATTTTTCAGATAAGTATCTTTTAACCACCTCCCTACCGGCCACTGTATATATATATATGTCCTGCATTTAAACTTAAATACCGGTGTTATGGCAGCAGATAGCTGCCATAACCCTGGTATTTTTTTAAACTGCAGGCGATCGGCTTTCTGATAAGGGTGGTCCCAGCGGCGGATTCGCCGCGAGCTCACCCTCCGGGATGGCGGAAGAGGTGCACCCCTCCCGCCGCGTCCCAGTCCTTTTCCCCGCTTACCGGACCCGCCGGCAGTGGGGAAAACAATCGGGTCCCGGATCCTCACAGACAGGATGTCGAGTGAGGGCAAGCTTGCCCTCACTCGACTCTATGGTCTTGGAGGACCAGGCGACGGCAAACGTCGTTGCCTAGCAACCTACTAAAAGGTCCCTTTTTTTTTTTTTTTTCCATTTTTTTTTTTTTTTTTCAATCTTTAAGTGTACTTGTGAGATCTGAGGACTTTTTAACCCCAGATCTCACAAAAAAGAGGTCCTGTCGTGCCTAATTCTATTACAAGGAATGTTTACATTCCTTGTAATAGTAATAAAAATGATCAATTTAAAAAAAAAAAAAAACGGTGTAAAAATAAATAAAATAAATAGTACAAAAAAAAAAAATTCAAGCGCCCTGTCCCCGTTAGCTCACGCGCAGAAGCGAACGCATACGGAAACCCCGCCCACATATGTAAACGGTGTTCAAACCACACATGTGAGGTATCGCCACGATCGATAGAGCAAGAGCAATAATTTGAGCCCTAGAACTCCTCTGTAACTCTAAGATGGCAACCTGTAGAAATTTTTAAAGTGTCGCCTATGGGGATTTTTAAGTACCAAAGTTTGTCGCCATTCCGTGAGCGTGCGCAATTTTGAAGCATGACATGTTGGGTATCTATTTACTCGGCGTAACATCTTTCACATTATGACATTATGGAAAAAAATTGGGCTAACTTTACTGGATTCTTATTTTTTAATTCAAAAAAGTGAATTTTTTCCAAAAAAATTGCGTTTGGAAGACCGCTGTGCAAATACGGTGTGATGAAAAATATTGCAATAATCTCCATTTTATTCTCTAGGGTCTCTGCTAAAAAACAATATATATATATATATGTTTGGGGGTTCTAAGTAGTTTTCTAGCAAAAACAACTGATTTTCGCTTGTAAACACCAAATGTCAAAAATAGGCCTAGTAGGCAATTGGTTTAAGCAGGTTTGACTTACCCCTTTAATGTCTTGTACCTCTTGGTACCACAGCTTCAACATTTTTCTAATCAGATACCCAGTTTTTCCCATCCAGCAAAGAATAGCATCAAGATTTTAATAGGAGCCTCAGTCTTCGCTGTATTCGTTATACTTTTGGATAAGACTAGGCTGTCATGGCAGGTGGGCCAATCCAGGAACTTTAGACTGAGGTTTTGCCAGCACAGTCCCTGAAAGGTTTACTGTATGAAGGCAGTGGGTTATCAGCCCACTTCTTGGCAAACAAAATTGATCTTTCTGACTGTAAATACCCTTAGCCATTATTTTTGGTAATTAATTTGTATTTGGTCCAGTTGATGCAATAGTCAGCTTCAGATATTTGCCAATGCAGTTCCATTTATTAGACACATATATTAACATCCAAACATTTCAAAACCAAGTAGGGTGAACTACAAAATAAGTATATGTGTGTGTGTGTGTGTATATATATATATATGTATATGTGTATATATATATATATATATATATATATATATATATATATATATATATATATATATATATATATATATATATATATATATATATATATATATATATATATAATCTTAAATATATATATATATATATATATATATATATATATATATATATATATATAATCTTAAATAAATATATATATATATATATATATATATATATATATATATAATCTTAAATATATATATATATATATATATAATCTTAAATATATATATATATATATATATAATCTTAAATGTATTTTTAAGCACTGATGGTTTTGGAGGGATAAAGAAGAAAATCGACCATGTAACAAAAAAAAAAACAAAATCCCTAAAACTGATTTTACAATTACAAACACACATTGCTGGTAATGGCTTTGCGTCTTGCTAATAAACCACTGAACTTTCTATTCCTTAATGATGTTCATCAAAAATCTGACTTCCTGGAACAGCGAAAGAAGAATTAGTGAGGGCATTGGATAATTGTCAGATGCATTTCCTGTGGGAACAAATAAAGCCTAAGTCTCCAATAAAATATGTCATTCATCTAAAATGGGACTATTCTCAGAATTTGATAATATTAAGTATTTGGTTACACTGGTAACACTGTTGTGTTTCAGAATATTTGTATTTTATCAGAACATTTAGACTGGTCAGTTTTTGTTCTTTCCACCAGCACTTAGTTTCAAGGCCTGCCAATTGACATATCTGAGTTTCTACACCAGACGCCTAAATCGTTTAATATGTGCCATTCTTCGTAATCATTAAGAGTCACTGGAAGGTGTGTTTCATCAATGCCTGTCCCACTGATTGATAGTTATGACCTGCTGATGATGATGGGCGACTCCAAATTGTTAGGCATGGGGACTGCATAAACTAATTTTGTTCAAAAAGGCTTGTTTTCTGTAATTGGGTTGGGGGTCAAGTGATGTGGTCAGGCTGGATGTCAATTATACTTCTTTAATCTATTTATTTCTTTTCAGGAACTATGAGAAGTATTTTTTGAAGGCTCAGAGAGTGCGACGACTAATAGCAGATGACTTTAGAAAGGTTTTTCGATCTGGTGTGGATGTCTTACTTACTCCTACTACATTAGGGGATGCAGCTCATTACCTCGACTTCATCCGAGAGGACAACAGAACTCGAAGTGCACAGGAGGATGTCTTCACACAATGTGCCAACATGGCTGGTGAGCTTTATTTACAAGTACCATAAAAAGAATGCTCTTTTGCTCTTGTCTCATTTTTTAACTAAATGATTAACAAACTGCTGGATCTCTTTTTTCCATGGACATGAAAAATTCAGCAGACCGTGCATGATGAATCACTCCCCCCATAAACTATTTTGTACAGGAAAGGCTGAGCAAAGAAGTTGGATTCAGTACATTCCTAACAACTTCTGACAACCATATTTGAAGACCCTCTTATGACGTAGTGTTTACACAAACTTCACTAAGATTGTTGGATGATTCTGAGAAATGTGCTTCTAGTATGCAGCATTCATTCAATAGCCTTGGTGCTCACTGTTCAAAACGAAATAAACACATCATTATTGGCTATAATCAGCTTTTCATCTGTAGGTAAAGATGAGGGAGGAGTTTCAAATCTGAGAGGGTGAGGTTTTTATTTAGTACGTGCTTAAGGTCATTGGGGCTCCAAAGCACGGATTTATAGTACAAGAAAGATATTTAAAGATACATTTCAGTGCCTGTACTTTCATTGGTTCTAAAAGTTGAAGATTTTTTAATCTTCATGTAGTCTATGCGTTAGGGTAAAAAACTTTCAGTATGCAGCAGACCCTCTTATACTTACCGAAGCCCGATCTTGATCCAGCGATGTGCACAAGAATGGCTACTCTCCCGGGTCACTGGGGTCTCTGCTTCTTCATTGGCTGAGAGACAGCAGCGGGAGGCATTGGCTCCCCCTGCTGTCAATCGCAGCCAGTGAGGGAAGGCGCGAGGGCGGAGCCGAGCCCTGTTCTGTGTGTCTTATGGACACACTCAGCAGAGCTTGGGAACAAGCACGCACAAGTGTCTCACCAGCAAGCAACTTGCACAGAGCAGGTAAGTATAATGCTTGTTATTTAAAAAAAAAATGTTTCTTTTTCGTTTGACGGACACCGCTCCTGATCTTCTTAACCATTGGGTTATACTGCCCCCTACAGGAGTAGGACAATAGGCAGTATAGTCAGGAGTAAGGGCCTAGTTCCTTGCTGGGATCTCTGGTCCCGGCAATTTTTTCTCCTGTTTTTTTCCTGTGAGATCTACAATCAGATGCTAGACTGGGTGCTGGGCTGGATAATGTATATCCAGTGGTCACCCCAGTCTGGCCAGCGAGTGCGTGCAGACCTCAGCTCCACACTAGGTCGGCCGCGACATAGCCCCACCGGCCTCGTGGGGTCGCATACGACTGGGCCTCGGTCCGAGTCGCAGCATTCCTCCTGGCTGACAGCCCCCCTCATTTAGATGGCAAGGGGTTCTGTCTGGAGCGGTGCCCGCCCTGGTTCCTTGTATGTCCCCCCTCTCCCCCTGGAGGGTTTTGGGGTGGACGTGGGCCCATCCATGGGATGATCGGACCCCTGGGTTTCCCTCCTTCCCTTCAGGCACCCCCTTCATCTGTCCCCCCCCCCCCATCCTACCCCCCCCCTCCACTTATGCTGGGACTTTGTGGGTGGTCTGGTCCACTCCCTGGGGTGGGGGCAGGGCGTTATGCTACTGATGGGGGCAGGTAGGGTGCACCGCCAGCGACCGGATGATTGGCTCTGCGGGGGGGATGTACTTTGTGGGGGCTCCTACCAGGGCCCTCTGTCTTGCCTGGGAATGTCCTTGAGGCCTAGGAATCCCTCCTGGATCCATGGGAGCCTTGCGGCGCCACGCTGGGCCGACATTTTCTTGTAGCCTGTGTGCTCAATCCACAGCGGCAATGTTTGTGTAGTCCGGCAGCCATTTTGCGGTGGTTTGTCATTGAAAATAGAGGCGGCCATGACAGTGGAGCCCTCTGGGTGGCGATTTCAGTGGTGGGAGCCCCTTCTCATCCCCTGGTGCTGACTCCTGGATCCCTTGATTTCCTAATTGCCACTCGTGCAGTGCAGATTCTCCTGGTGGCTGCGGTGCCTGGTTTCTGTGGGGTGAGGAGTCTGGTGGGGTCCTCTTCCTCTCTGCTGAGGATTGATTGGTGCTCTGTGACTGGCAATCGGATGGGACTGCCAGAGCAGTGGGGGGTTGCCCCTTAGCAGTGTTTTACACTTTTTTGTGGGGTTCCCCTGGTGACTCATGGAGTCTTTGGAGCACATTTCTCCACCTGATACCCTCTCTAGGGCTGTAGGGCCCTCTGGGTCCCATCCACTTATCGATGCACTGGCGTGGTCCTGGAATCCCTTGTGTCCTGGGTGGAGGTGGCTTTTGGGCAACGAGCTGGCATAAAGTGCCCCCCCCCCTCCTCTGCCTCATCTGCCTCCTCAGATCCTGAATCTGATTCAGCCGCTGTGGACATGGGTCATCCTGCTGGGTCTGCGACAACGCGCCCTGAATCCTCATATAGTGCGGATGATTCCTCCGCTTCTGCAACCACGCACAAAAAGGTGCTGGTGTACGCACTGATTGTATCTGTGCTTGAGACTTAAAGTTGGAGGATGCAGCTGCGGCTGCAACAGAGGCGCAGATGCCCTTTGTGCACTCACAAGCCATCCAGAGCGGCAACGGTGTTCCCTTTTCTCTCCTGTTTTGCCAGAATTGTTGCTAAAGAGTGGGGACTACCAGAGCCCCTTGGAGTCCTTAAGCGAGTTGCTAGGCAATACCCCTATGAGGAGTCCCTACTTAAGAAGAGGGCTTTTCCTCTGATGGTGGACCCTCCGGTTTCCAGATTAAACAAGGCAACCATGATTCTAGTTAAAGAGTCCCTGGCCTTTAAGAACCCAGCTGACAGGAAGGCGGAGGCTGTGGCCTGCAATTTCTACACCCGAGCTGGTTCGGCACTGGGGCAGATATTCACCATTGCCCTAGTGTCGCAGACTCTGACCAAATGGGCTAAGCTTTTGTGCCGTGACCTGGAAGGGGAGTAGCTCCCCCCTGCATTTGCTGAGCTTGCAAACCAGCTGGTCCAGAGGCTGCAGTTTTATCTGTGATGCCACCTTGGATGCAGCTTTCCTAGTAGCTCAGCTCCCAGTTTATGCAGTGGTCCTTCAGCGTGTCTTTTGGCTCAAATGCTGCTCTGTGGACCAGACTTCTAAAAAGGTCTGGCTGATATTCCCTTTTAAGGAGATTGCCTGTTTGATGTTATCCTGGATGACATCATTAAAGGTCTCACAGGGGGGAAGAGTACCTTTCTTCCACAGGCTACTAGGGGCAAGGACCCTTGTAGACGTGGGCCCTCCTTCTTGGTTTATAAAGTTTTTTTCAGGTAAGGTTCTTCCTCCCAACGTGCGGCTGTCCTTGGTCCGCTTACAGGCTCTTTTTGGGGCAGCGCAAGACCTTTTCCTTCAAAGGGTGATTGTCCGACATCGGAACATTTTTAGGGGTTTTTGCTCAAAGTTGTTTAAAGTCCCCAGGAAGGAAGGCAAGGTGCGTCCAATTCTGGACCTCAAGGCGCTGAACTGCTTTGTACGGGTGCAGAAGTTCAGAATGAGGGGGATTTTCTCTCCTCCATCGACATCAAGGACGCTTACCTTCACATTTCGATATGTGTCGGTCGTCAGCGCTTCCTCCGCTTTGCCGTGGGAAATGAGCATTGTAAGTTTGTGACGTTACCTTTTGGTCTCACCTCCGATCCTCGGGTCTTCACGAAAGTGTTAGCTCTGGTGCTAGCATTGTTACGCCCATAGGCGATCGCGGTCCTGGGCTACTGGGACGACCTCCTTCTGCGAGTAGAGTCTCCTACTGCTCTGGTGGAAAACCTGGAAATCACCATACGAGCTTTGAGGGAGTTTGGCTGGATTCTGAATTTTCAGAAGTCTGTTCTAGTTCAGTCCACAAAGCTGGACTATCTGGGTCTAATTCTGGACTCTGCCTTTGCAACTGCAGGCTGCAATTTGTCTCCTGCTGTCCAGCAGATGGTTTTCCTTCTGGACTTGCATGTGGGTGCTGGGCCTAAATGTGTCTACCTTTTGAGGCGGTTCCGTTTGCACAGTTCCATACGAGGTCCCTTCAAGGGAGATTCTGGCCAAATGGGACAAGAATCCACAGTCTCTGGACAATCAAATCCGGCTGAGCCAGGGGCAGCGAAAGAGTCCCTGATATGGTGGCTTCGTTCTCCCTTGCTCCGTTGCAAAAATTCTGCGCAGGGGATATGGACACTGAAAGAGTCCAAAATACTGATCAATGTCTTTGAACTCCGATCGATCAGACAGTGCCTGGAACATTGAACAGATTGTCTTCAGGGATGTTCTCTGCGCATTCAATCGGACAATGATACAGCTGTGGCTCATGTCAATCATCAGGGGGGCACAAGAAGTGTCCTGGTGGCTCTGGAGGTAGCCGGCATTCTAAGGTGGGCAGAATTGTTCCAGCCCTCTCCGCTGTACACATTACGGGGGTGTAAACTGGCAGGCGGATTACCTCAGTCGGCAGGTGTTGGACCAAGGAGAGTGGTCCCTTCATCTGGAGGTGTTTCATCAGTTGTGTCTCCGGTGGGGCATCCCTGAGGTGGATTTGTTGGCGTCTCGGCTCAACAGAAAGGTGCAGAGGTTTGTGGCTCAGTCACAGGATCCTCTGGCAGATGCCACAGACACGCTGGTGGCCCCATGGGGTCAGTATCTTCTGATTTACACCTTCCCTCCTGTCAAGCTTCTGCTTCTGGTTGAGCAAAAACTGGCCTATCAAGGGTCAGGTGTCTGCCTTAGCGGTCGTCTTTCAACGGCCCTTAGAAACATTCTCCCTGGTACATACTTTTTTTTCAGGGAGTTGGGCACTTGACCCCTCCGAGGCGGTCTCTGTTGCTGCCTTGGAACCTCAATTTGGTGCTCTTCATCTTCCAGAAACCTCCTTTTGAGAATCTTGGGGAGATTCCCCTGTTTACTCTGTCCCAGAAGGTGCCCTTTCTGATGGCTATCACCTCTGCGCACAGGGTGTCGGAATTGGCGGCGTTATCCTGTCATTCACTTTACTTGGTGGTTCACAGAGATATGGTGGTTTTTGCCTCTGTGTCCATCATTCCTTCCTCAGGTTGTCTCTGATTTTCATTTGAATGATCACATTGTGTTGCCTTCCCTGTGTCCCAGGCCAAAACATCCAAAGGAAACTGCTTTGCATGCAGTGGATGTGGTCCAGGCAATTGGGGTGTACCTGGCAGCTACGGAGTCTTTTAGGAAGTCAAACTCACTATTTGTGCTAACGGATGGGCCTTAAAAAAGGGTTGTTGGCTTCCTCTGCGACCATTTCCAGATGGATCAGACAGACAGTGGTTCAGGTCTATATATGTTTTTGTTTTTTCAGGTGAGCTCCAGTTTTGGTTGAGCTCCTGTTTACCTGGTTGGCTATAGTTAGCCTTGGGAGTTTCTTTTTCGCTGTTCCCACCCCTCATGTTTAACAATGCTTTGGGACGTCCCAATGTTTAAGAAGATCAGGGGCTGTGTCCTTCAAAGAAAGAAAGGGAAAATGGGATTTTTTTTACTTACCGTACAATCCATTTCTCTGATGTTCATTGACGGACACAGCACCCACCCCTCTGTGGAGCTGTAATTCTTCTGACACTGCTTGTAACAAAACGGAGTACCTATAGCAGAGAGTGGGAGTATAGCCCCTGGGACTGCCTATAGGCGTAGCCAAACTTTTTTTCTGCCTAGTGTCCTACTCCTGTAGGGGGCAGTATAACCCTATGGTTAACAAGATCCGGAGCTGTGTCCGTCAATGAACATCAGAGAAATGGATTTTACGGTAAGTCAAAAATCCCATTTTATATCACTAAGCAGTAGTGTAATTTTAGGAATATACAACATTTTTTAACCTTGCAAAATGTTGAGGAAAATGCTTATACTTTGTATGTTCTTTTATTGGAAAACAAGTAAAAATCATTGAAAGAGAATTTACAACAAACATATATTTGTTTTGTCTAAATAATTTTAAAACCAGTTTTTAAGATTTACCATGTCATTTTCTTTTGCTTTTCCTCTCTCAAGGTATTCCTGCTATAACCGTTCCAGCAGGCCTTTCTAGTAGAGGATTACCACTTGGCCTTCAATTCATAGGACAAGCTTTCAGTGAACAGCAGCTCCTTAGTGTTGCTAAATGGTTTGAGAAGCAGATGGACTTCTGCCCCTTAAAGTTTTATAGACCTTTAGAAAATGCAAAAACTCTTCAAAGTAATAGTAAATTGGCTTCTTCATTGTAGCACATTCAGTTAAACAAGTATGATAATGTGACTATTTTGCAAGAGGCTGTTACTGCATTCTATTGAAATATTTCTATGTATTTTACGTGTAAATAAAAAGAGAACCAGTTATTATTTGTATTGTAAATGTTTTGATACTGATCGCATTTTTTAAAATTAATTTCTTCCCTCCTATGTTCTATTTGATCACTGACCTGATTATTCTTGGTTTTCTGGCATTGGATTAGTTTTTGTTCTAACTTTCCAGCTGGGCTTGCCTTCTTCCTACTAGGTGGGGGGTTCTACATTATCCGGTGCCAGTTTTGGGTGTTGGTCCTTAAGGCGTCCTTGAGCTGCGCACATTGCCCAGTTTTGTTTACGTTCCTTTGTTAGCAGTTTGCTACTGTTCACTCCTCAGTTGGACTACTTTGGATGTCCCTACAGTATATGATAAATCGGTTCCCCAATAGAGCAGAAAGAAAATAGCATTTTTTTCCACATCATTAAATCATTTTCTTGAAATCCCTAGAGCAGTGATGGAGAACCTATAGCACGCGTGCCAGAGCTGGCAAGCAGAGCCCTCTCTGTGGGCACGAGAGCGCCGCCGCCACTGCCCGCACTGTGATAAGGCGAGAAGTGAGGGTTGGCTGTCAGTTTATCCCCCCCCCCCCCTCGCCCTCTTTCTTCTGTCAAGCAGCACTGGACAGGGACAGAGGCGCTTTCAGGGATCGCCGCCCACTCTGATTCCTCCTGCCTCCCCATTGGCTGAAGACGGGGACTAATAAAGAGCCAGGACAAGTGCTCCATGAGACGTGTAGTCACTGAAGACTATGGCTCCATTTTAATCTATTAAAAAAAAAAAACTACAGACCCAGCATGCCCTGACAAAATAAGAGGGGAAGCCTGGAGCCTGGGAAAAAAAAGGGCTGGGAGAGAAGGGAGCGCAAGGGTGAGAGTAGCGTGGAGACAAGAGTGAGAGGAGGCTGAAGTGGTTCAGGAGGGAGAGAGAACTCAAGCCACAACAGCCTCTGGAGTTGAACCAGCCAGAGAGGAGCAAGAGGAGGGTGCTGAGAGGACACCATTAAGAGTGAGGAGGGTGATCAAAGGCACCAAAAAAAGGAGAAGCTGCTGCCAGGCACACCGACACCGGAGCCAGGTGAGTGCTGAATTGACTACAATCTCTTTTGGAGTGTGCAATCATCACCTGGGTGGCTGGATGTCTGCAGTTTTTAACGATAATTACAAAAATCTTATTTTTATATTTTATTTCTTGAGCTGGAGATCCTGTGTGATGCAGAGCATGCAGCTTCTCCCCTGGCCCTGATTTCATCAGCTCTACCACTCACTACCAGTGAAGTCTCATGCCATCCAAATGATAGCAATCAGTTAACTGGAAGTCTGCACACTCACACAGTGAAATGGTGGCAGCTTAGCTGCTGGGTCCACTACAGTCACTTACAAGATGGCAGCAGCAAGATACTGAAGACAGTGGAACAAAGAGTATTTAAAATGGTGAAATCTTTGGACACTTTGAAACTTACATTTGTATGGCTCTGTTCATTCTGTTGCCATTTATTAGTGTCTCTCCCGCAGGAGGAAAACCTGAAAATGGACACGTGCTTATGACATTACAGTTGGTATTAGACCAATTAGGAGTGCATAGTAACAATATTTTGATGTATAAAAAGAATTTGCTGGTTGTTGCTTCTTTTTTCTTTAAGCTTCACTACAAAACAAACCCACATCGTTTGAGCAAACACATTCGCTGCAGTCCAAGGTGGGAACATGTAAAATAACCAAACTGGGAGTGCAAATTAATTTTCATTCAAGCCGGCCATTGGTGGATTGCATCTCGGCCGATTCAGCAGGAACCGGCCAAGATTCGATCCATCTATGGGCTGGCAGATTGTACCTAATTTGATCCATTGATCAACTTGGGTACAATCAGAATTTTAGATCTTTGGCATGTGATTACGAACAGTGGCTAAAGCCGCTAGCAGTAATAGCTGTGTTCTCCTGGCATGGACGGCTCCCCATGATCCCCTGCTCCGCAGGTTGCAGGAAAGAAAAACCCATACTCTATGGTCTGTTTAAAGTTGTATGAAAACATTTACCAATGGAAAAGTTGTAAAGGAGGGCTTGAATACTGTTTTGAGACTCCTTGAAGGTAAATAAAAAGATAAGTTGCGTGAAAAATATCAAATCCCACTGTCTGCTTCAACTGCAAAAAAAAAAAAAATCAAAATATTAAACTGGTTCTGAACGTAGAAGGTTGTTTACCTTAATCAGTTCTCTGTGTTAAGGTAAAAAACCTTCTATATGCAACTCCCCCAAAAGCCCTCCTTATACTTACCTGAGCCCAATTTCGATCCAGCACTGTGCCCAAGAGCCTTTCTCTCTCTCTCCTCACTAGACAGAGAGGCAGCAGTGGGATCCATTGGCTCCTGCTGCTGTCAATCTCAACCATAGAGCAGGGGCGGGGCCATGCTATGCTCTGTGGATCACTGGACAAACAGAGCGTGGCTCAGGATCAAGTCTGCAAGCAGCTTGCTTTGGGGGCACTCGGCGAGGGGAAGAGCCAGGAGAGTCGACAAGGGACCAAAGAAGAGGAGGATCAGGGCTGTTTTGTGCAAAACCAAAGAAAAAAAAATATTTAGGTTTACAATTACTTTAACAGATGATGTACTGGCACAACTTGATGCAGCTTTTCAGAGTGCAGTATATATTTCCATAGCAATTGATGAATCAACAGGTGTAACTGATAAATACCTAGCTTTTTGTTTTTTCTTACAAAGGAACAAAAAAACTCTGTGAGGACCGGTTAGGTTAAACAGTACTTAACACATACAAGAGGATGGGACATATATGAGGCAATTAAGGAGATGTTGAGAAAGAGGAGGATAGATCTTAAAAAGGTCCTCACAGATTGTGCCCCCGCCATGATAGGAAAAGAGAGAAGAGCTGTGGCATGGCTGAAAGAGGACAACCCTGTCATTATTGCTTATTACTGTATCATTCATCAGACTGTCCTGTGTGCTATTCTGTCAGAAAAGTTTGCCATAATAATGGACACTATGATGAATCACCTCAACTTTCCAAGGGTATCCTCATCCCATCAACATTGTCTACTGAGAGAATTCCCTAGAGAAATTGCAGCAAATGCAAACAAACTATTATTGCTCAGCAACGTTAGTGGAGTAAAGGCAGTGTGTGGTAACACTATTAGTCCATTACAACAGAACAGAAATTGCAGCTTTCCAAGTACAAGGCTTTTGGGGGTTTTTTTGTATGATAGCACAACACTTTACCCTTGTGAACTCATTTTAAAGCTGTATGGCAAGAAAAATTCAGTTTGTGACTTGATGAGAGCTGTCCGCCTTTTTCAGAGGAAACTGGAATTGTTCATGTAAGATTTTCAAGAGTGTCCTTGATTTCACAAAGGTTAAAGAACAGAATTAAGGAAATAGAGATGTTTCTCCTTATGTTGACTCCATAATTTAACTGTTTGCAGACTTCAGTAAAAAGTTTGACAGCTTCAGTCTTGGACACCTCCTACCCATTCAGAATCCATTCTATATTAAAGATGCCAGAATGTTTTTAAATGTGACACAGACCTTCAAGTGGGCACACAAGGGATCTCTACAGACAGAATTTATTGATCTGCAAGCACAGGTTGCACTAAAAGAGTGTTTAGAGTAACTGATCTTGCTGATTTCTGGCTACAGACTGCCTGATTTCCCAGGTTTACCCGATCCAGAACTACATACCGTGACCATGTTTGGATCTACGCATAGCTGCGGGTCCGCTTTCTCCACTATGGACATTCCTCAAACGAAATATCGTTCCTGGCTCCCTAGTGAGCACCTACACATGTGTAAAGGAATTGCAGTAACTCGATTTAAGCCAAGATTCAAGCTACTGGCAGGACAGTCAAAGGCCCATTTCATTCAGAATACAGAGAAAGTAGAGTTTTTTTGGGCGCAATAAAAACAGAAAGCAGAGGATAATTATTTGTTCTAAAGAGCCTCTAAAAAAATAAAGGTGAAGTAGAAAAATACAAAAATAAAGAGCAAGGGGACCCAAAGCTTTGCACACTTTTTCAGATTCACACTTTTAGTTATTTTAGTCAGTAGGTTCTATTTCCTTTACTTGAAACGTGGATATGCCTTGCCTACATTTATGTTTTAATACAGTTATTTATTTGTCTTACATGTTGTTAAAGATAGTTGTATTCCCTACAAATACAAGATTAAATTTAAGGCCATCAAAGCTCAAAACTATCCACGTTTGATGTTGTTACTGAAAATTGGCAATAAATATTGTTGAAATGCTATGAAAGTTATTCAATTCTTTTTTGATGGACATACAAGGACTACGTCATACCCGAGTCATAGCGCACACATAGGATTTGGACACTCGCTGGAAGAAAATTTTATTGACTGGACCTTGAATTTTATTTCAACACCCCTGCTCTACACCCTACATGGAGGAAATCATGGAAAATATTTTTCAGTACTGGTTTATAAACACAAGATGTAACAATTTCTATAATTTCAAGGTATGTTAAAACACAGACAGCAGTGTCAGCACAATCCTCTAGAGAAAAAGGAGGGCAACATTCTTTAGAATGACATTCACCAAATCTGTCTGTCCCATCGATAATGAATGTTTTTTTGGACATCCACAATGGTGGATTCAGTGATTTGGTGAGATGTTAAAGCGGTGTTCCAGATGGGAGAAAATAATTAAAAGTCAGCAGCTACAAATACTGTAGTTGCTGACTTTTAATATATAGACACTTACCTGTGCAGGGAGCCCTCTATGTCAGCACCCCAGCCAATTTCAAGATCGGCTGCCGGGTGCTGCCACCGCCATTATTTCTAAGGGAAACTGGCAGTAAAGCCTGCGCTTTCTTTTTGGCCTGGCGGTAGGGAAAGGAGGAGGGGCCGAACTTCCTAGGGATGACGCCATGGCGCTGTCTCCCAGAAGTTGGAAATGGGTACCTGTCAAAAACAGATACCTGTTCCCCCCTCCCCCCTGAAAGGTACAAAAAGGGGCACCAGAGGGGGGGAGGAAGCAGATGAGCAGAAGTTCCACTTTTAGGTGCTTTAATCCACTTGTGCATAGGTGAAGCCTGAAATAGTTTTTTTTCCACTCTTCAAGTTTCTTCAGTTCAGCACAAGACATACTTTATGATAAAAAGTGTTGATGAATAATAATTTAATTGAATTAGGTGACAATGTAAAACCCAAGTCTAATAGGTAGTTCACGGGGCCATGACAGACAAAGAGACTTCCTTTTTGCCTGACATTGTTTCCCACCATGTGCCATTTACAGTGTCGGATAGGGATGGGCTCGGGAGTGTTCAAATCCTAGTCCCAACCCACCTGAGTGAACACGCATGAGCCCATCCCTAATGTCAGACATGCTATGTACAACAATATAGGGATAGCACTTTCGCCATTTTCAAACTGCTGGCTAGTGTATGTCACTAAACAGTTTGCAGAATACTCTGAAAAAATAAAATGGTTGCCTCATATATAAGAGGATGTGGTAAGCAGCTGTATCTGATAATCGTCTGGATGCCACAAAACACAAGTTACTCATTTGTCTTATCAGATTTTACATCATATTTATATCATAAAATATTTATATAAATTAATTTGGTAAAATATTTGTGCTATTTAGCCAATGTGAGGACACATAATAAAGCACATTACATATGCAGTAAAACTTTTGTAAATATGGTTTTATAAAAAGAAGAAACTCTTTGCATGGTGGTTGGCTACCTTGTTAGTATTTTAACAAATGTTTAATTGATGACAGTCATACATACAGTCTGCCCACTCAATAGTCTGATGTTTTTCCATCACAATTATAATTACAGTTCATCTTTGCTGCATGCTTTTTTTCTCATCATTGTGTACAATTTTATTTTAGGCTGTACCCAAAGTGATTTACATATATCTGTTATTTGTAACCTCATTGAATTGTGAGTTAATCTCTGCAACCCCATTGAATTCCTAAACGTTCTCCTTCTAGGATTCTGCAACACCCCTGAACTGCCAGGAAGTGCCTTAGATTCAGATAATTGTTTTATCTTAAAGCGGTTGTAAACTGCTGCAGGTTTTTTTTTTTCTTACCTGCAAGGCAAAGGCATAATGTGCTAGTATGCATCACATACTAGCACATTATGTGAAACCTACCTAAAAACTAAGCCTTCCAGTGTCCTCGCTGGAGACAGCTTCCATCTTTACCCATTTTGCTTCTGGGTTTGTGGATTCTAGCTCTGTGACTGGCCGGAGCCGCGATGACGTCACTCACTGTGTGCGGGAGCCGCCGGTCACAGTACAGGGCTCTGAAGGAACGACACAGGTGGCTGTTCCTTAAGAGCGGATGCGCCAGTGAAGTCACTGGCTGCATGTACAGTAAATACCTCCTAAACGGTGCACGTTTAGGAAATATTTACACTACCTATAGGTAACCCTATAATAAGGCTTTCCTATAGGTAAAATTTAAAGATGGAGGTTTACTTCCCCTTTAAAGCAGTATTAAACACAAACAAAATGTACTTTATTGATGCTTACCCATTCTTAGATGTGATGACTGCATTCATTTTTTCTTTTTTAGACTTTCTTTACTTTATTTTCACCCGGTGATCTGACCAGTAAGACTGTTGTTTTCAAAAGAACAAGCTCTCCAACAAATGTAGCAGTTTAGAGTGTTGAGACAAACAATTTACCAATGACAGGGCAGCTTACAGTGATCAGCACTTGTTCAATTATAACTTTCATCCCAAAATGGATGAAAATTGTTGCTGTAACTGTAGTGTGAGCTGGACTTTGTCTTCAATTTGTTAGTACATCCAACACTACCCTCCCCCCAACTGACAATGCTGCTGTCTATAGGTTTCCCTGTGCTCATTCATCCAGAGTGTTGGGACTCTAATACAGGAGGTGTGTTACTGGCCAGATCACCAGGTGAAAAAAGAGAGAAAAAACGTCTAAAAAACTAAAACTAATGCAACCACCACGCCTAATGATTGGTGAGCTGCAATATATTACATTTTCGAGTTTGGGTTTATTATCACTTTAAGAGCCTTCTATTAGCTTAATTTTCTATGTAGGCTGTTTTCTGTGACTAGATGATGACATTTATATTCAAGATTCAAGAACTGTACATTTTTTGCCATGTCCATTTTGCAAACGTTTTAACTATACAAATAATTCAAGGCAAAAAGGCTTCTAATCAGAAAATAGTTTTTTTGTAGAGAGCAGTTTTATCTAACTTTAAAATTATCCAATGAACTCATAGGGGCATATTTGTAAAGCAGTGGATTGTAACATTCACTAGAAGTAAACCTATTTTAAATTAAAACACAGTCACTACAAGTAAACCTATTGTACATTAAAAACACATGCACCAGGAAGATTCACCTGCAGTGAATGTTTCATTCACTGCTTTATAAATATGTCCCTTGTAATGTTCCAGCTGCCATTCTGACATGTGCTTTTTCCACCCACCCTGTATGCATGATAGTTTTTTGCAATTCTGTGATTTGCAAATGTCCTCTGTAATGATTGTAAGCTCTAACGAGCAGGGCCCTCTAGTTCCTCCTGTTTTGAATCCCTTCTAGATTGTAAGCTCTAACGAGCAGGGCCCTCTAGTTCCTCCTGTTTTGAATCCCTTCTAGATTGTAAGCTCTAACGAGCAGGGCCCTCTAGTTCCTCCTGTTTTGAATTGTATTGTAACTGTATTGTCCTCCCTCACATTGTAAAGCGCTGCGCAAACTGTTGGCGCTATTTATAAATCCTGTATAATAATAATAATGACTGTATCTTTGGTTCCAATGGGCTCTTATGTAAAAGTAGTTTAGGTACCTATTCAATCCATTACCCCCCCCCCCCCCAAGCATAAAGGAAACCGGTTATGAAAGAAAATGGGAGCTACCATTCTTACCCTTCTAAAAAAAATCTTGCCTGGCCTGCATTTTGATCCAGTGGCTTTTTCTGAGTCACTGTTCCGGACCAAGATTTTGAATAATTTCTGACTTCCTCCTAGCTTCTTATGCTGCAAGCTTGCTGTCAGTCACTCACTCAGTGTCAAAGCCAGGCAAGATGCATTTTTAACTATGGTAGCACACATAATTGTTGTATTATTAGTGTCCTTTAATCTCTCTATGGCCAAAAGCTGTTACACAGTATGGTAAGAAGCAATGAATTTTCCCATTTTCTTACTGCAAGCAGCGAGTCAGTCACTGTATCTTGATATCCATTCTGTGTACAATGTGCGTGATGGAACTTCTGATATGATGAGCTGTTGCTGATTTGACAACGTGGTAAGGATTTTTGCTTTGGAATCATGTGAGCTCTGTTGCTCCAATAACACTCCAAGTAGCAACATGGTGTTCAATTTACTCAGGAAACTATACAATTCTGCTAGCAAATGGGCCCAGTTCATGTAAAGTTGTCCTTGCTCAAGATTAATTGCTGTCCGAGCTTACAAACATCCAAAGAGTTTATGCCATGACCTGGTTCAAACATGCATGACAAAAAAGGGTTTGCAAAGTAGGCTGTTCAGTTTGCATTTCCATGATAGGTGGTTTAGAACTGGAATAGCTGTAAGTGTATTTTTAAGATCCATAAACTCAACTGTTTAAGCAAAACTAACAGCACAGTAGTTAATTAGACTGTGTCTGGTTTAAAAGTGCAGTATACTCCCCTACTGAGCATTCCGGTCGGTCCTACACTCAGATAACACATCACCATTAAGATTGATATCTGATTTTACTGGTTACTTATTTTCTATAATTAAACATTTGCCTTTAATGTGATGAAAAGCTGTAACTTTAAACTATTATGGTATGTATAGCTGACCAACACAAACCGAGCTGATTACCTAGTTGCCCTATACACATGATGCCTTCCAACTGCCAGTTTGAGCTATATATATATATATATATATATATATATATATATACTATGGGGTAGGGATGCACCGAATGTTCGGCGGCCGAACATTATTCGGCCGAAAATAGAAAAAATAGCACTTTCGGTGTTCGGCCGAATAAGTCAAAAGTCCGAATAATTTTGTGCCGAACAATGTCAGCGGCGGTCATTAAATGGCGGCCCGCGCGATGCTTCCGCCCGGACCGCTCCCCTTCCTCATTGCGGCTCCCTGCTCACACGCCGCCGGTGTCCTGTCCGGCCGCGAGTAGGGGGTGTGACGTCACGCGCGCGTCCCGTCCCCTGCTCCTGACTGCGGCTCCTTCACACTAGGTCCAGCGAGCGTGACACTATGTGCACGCCCCGCCCCCCTGTTCGCGGCTTTTGGCTCTGACCTGACTGCAGTTCAGGTATGTGGAGCACATTTGGGGGAGAATACGGTAGCTGCACAAGCATTAGTGTGCAGACTGCCATATGTTGTTGCCACTTGCCATGCTCATTACATTAGAGTGCCCTATAAAGTGCCCCTTAAAAAAAAAAAGAAAAAAAAATGTGCCCAACAGAGTGCTCCCTTGACATAAAATGTGGCCATCAGCGTGCCCCTTATTTTATGCTAAGGGACATGCTGATGAGCATATTTTATGTTAAGGGGCACTCTGATGAGCATATTTTATGTTAAGGGGCACGCTAATGGGCATATTTTATGTTAAGAGCAACGCTGATTTAAATGTTTTGCCCATCAGAGTGCCCCCTAACATAAAATGTGCCCATCAGCGTGCCCCCTAACATAAAATGTGCCCCCTAAAAATTGGCAAAATAAATGGAAAAAATGCGAAACACCGCGTTCGGTATTCGGCCTTCGGCCAAGCATTTCATTATTATTCGGCTTCGGCCAAGAATTTCATTTCGGTGCATCCCTACTATGGGGTTGAATTAGTAAAGGTAAATATTCTGTGCACTGCAAGTTCACCTGCAAGTGCAGTTGCTCTAGATCAGTGGTCCTCAACCCTGGCACTAACAGGCCAGATTTTAGGTATTACCTTGGGGAGATGCAGACTAGAGTACTGCAATCACTGAGCAGCAAATTATATCACCTGGGATGTATTTCAGTTATCTAGAATATCTGGCCTGTTAGTGGGCCCTGTAGTCCAGGGTTGAGGACGACTGCTCTAGATCTAAGAGGAACATGCAAGGAAAATAAAAAGGTGCTTATTTGCTTGCACATGATTGGATGACAGAAATCATCAGAGCTTCCTCTACGATCTAGAGCACCTGACATGAAATTTTCACCACATGTCAGTAACCATGACATGCAGTCCATACATACACAGAAACCAAAACAAATAAGTTCAGAAATTAAGTTATTTGTAATAAAATGGAATGACACAGGGGAAAAGTATTGAACCCGCTAACTAAAATGTATTTAATATT
This sequence comes from Pelophylax lessonae, assembly GCF_965119305.1. NCBI lineage: Eukaryota > Metazoa > Chordata > Amphibia > Anura > Ranidae > Pelophylax > Pelophylax lessonae. Next base: position 392,101,712 of record NC_138770.1, read on the forward strand.
TGGTACAAAATCCTTTGTTGGTAATGACAGCTTTAAGATGCCTCCTATATGGAGAAACTAGTTGCATGCATTGCTCGGGTGTGATTTTGGCCCATTCTTCCACACAAATAGTCTTCAAATATTGAAGGTTCCGTGGACCTCTTGTATGAACTCTGATCTTTAGTTCTTTCCATAGATTTTCTATTGGATTGAAGTCAGGGAATTGGCTGGGCCATTCCAACAGCTTTAGGCCCCATTCACACAGGCGGACCGTTCAGATCCTCCTGTTCGTTTTTTTGGCGGATCTGAACGGTCCCCCCATGCATCCCCATGGGGCATCGGATGTCAGCGGAGACATGTCCGCTGACATCCGCTCCGATCCGTCAAATCTGGACAGATTGAAACCCTATTTTCCATCCGTCCAGCGGATAGGATGGGATCGGATGAGAACGGACCGACGGTCCGTTCCCATCCGATTCCCCCATAGAGATGTATGGGGCTGTGACAGCTGTGAGACGCACACAGTGCGGAGAACAGCTGTCATTCTCCTTCTCAGCGGGGGTCGGCAGATCGATCCCCCGCTGAGAAAAGCAGAGTCCGTTTGACGGACTATATGTGTGAAAGAGCCCTTATTTTATTTCTTTGAAACCAGTTCAGAGTTTCCTTGGCTTTATATTTTGGGATCATTGTCTTTCTGAAATGTCCACCCTTCAACTTTATCATCCCGGTAGATGGCAGCAGATTTTTATCAAGAATGTCTTGGTAAATTTTTCCATCCTTCAATGACATGAAGTTTGCCAGTACCATATGTTGAACAACAGCCCCACACCATGATGTTCCCACCTCCAAACTTCACTGTTGGTATGACGTTTTTGTGGTGATGTGCAGTGCCATTTGACCTCCAAATATGGTGTGTATTATGGCATCCAAAGAGTTAAATGTTGGTCTCATCTGACCAGACTATATTCTCCCAGTATTTCAGGGGCTTATCTATATTTTGTGCAGTGAACTTTAAACAAGCTTCAACATGCTTTTTCTTCAGCAGTAGAGTCTTGCGTGGTGAGCGTGCATACAAGGCCATGGCGGTTGAGTGCATTACTTATTGTTTTCTTTGAAACCATTGCACCACCTAATTCCAGGTCTTTCTGAAGCTTTCCACAATTGGTCCTTGGCTCTTGGACATTTCTTCATTCTTTCTTTTCACTCCTCTGTCAGAAATCTTGCAAGGAGCACCTGGTCGTCGGTTCATGGTGAATTGATGTTCTTTCCACTTCCAGATTATGGCCCCAACAGTGCTCACTGAAACATTCAGAAGTTTTTAAAATCCTTCTGTACCAAATGCCATCCGTATGTTTTGCAACAATAAGGTTGCGAAGGTCTTGAGATAGCTCTTTGCTTTTACCCATGATGAGATGTTTCTTGTTTGACACCTTGTTAATGGGGCACCTTTTTTATAGAACATCGGTTGAGATTGAACCAGCTGATATGTATATATTTGCACTGACAAGAGGCAGGATTGCTTTCTAATTACTGATAGATTTCAGCTGGTGTCTTGGCTTTCCATGCCTTTTTGCACCTCTTTCTTTATTTCAATAATTTTTCCTGTGTCATTCCATCCACATCACTTTCTTGGTATGTATGGATTGCATGGATTGTTACCAACGTGGTGAAAATTTTATGTCCATAGCACCTAGAACAAATGTTGACATGTTCAATACTTATTTTACATGTTGTATATGAATATCAATATATACACACTATATATTACTAAAAGTATTGGGACGCCAGGCTTTATACACACACATGAACTTTAATGACATCCCATTCTTAGTCCGTAGGGTTAAATATTGAGTCAGCCCACCCTTAGCAGCTATTACAGCTTCAACTGTTCTGGGAAGGCTGTCCACAAGGTTTAGGAGTGTCTATGGGAATGTTTGAGCATTCTTCCAGAGGTGCATTTATGAGGTCAGGCACTGATGTTGGAGGAGAAGGCCTGACTCACAGTCTCCACTCCAATTCATCCCAACGGTGGTCTATCGGTTTGAGCTCTGTGCAGGCCAGTCAAGTTCCTCCACCCCAAACTCACCCATTCATGTCTTTATGGACTTTGCTTTGTGCACTGGTGCGCAATCATGTTGGAATAGGAAGGACCATCCCCAAATTGTCCCCTCAAAGTTGGGAGCATGAAATTGTCCAAAATGTCTTGGTTTGCTGACGCCATAAGTGTTCCCTTCACTGGAAATTGGGGGCCAAGCTTAACCCCTGAAAAACAACCCCACACCAGACCCCCCCCCCCTCCCCAACTAAATGATTTGGACCAGTGCACAAATCAAGGTCCATAAAGACATGGATGAGTGAGTTGAACTTGACTGGCCTGCACAGAGTCCTGACATCAAGCCAATCAAACACTTTGGGATGAATAAGAGTAGAGACTTCTCTCCAACATCAGTGCCTGACCTCTCAAATGCACTTCTGGAAGAATGGTCAAACATTCCCATAGACACACTCCTAAACCTTGTGGGCAGCCTTCCCAGAAGAGTTGAAGCTGTTATAGCTTCAAAGGGTGGGCCAACTTAATATTAAACCCTACCGACTAATACTGGGATGCCATTAAATTTCATGTGCCTGTAAATGCAGGCCTCACAATACTTTTGGTAATATAGTCTGTATAAATATATATATATATATATATATATATACCGTATTTATCAGCGTATAACACGCACTTTTTCCCCCTGAAGATTGAGGGCAAATGATGTGTGCATATTATACGCCGATATAATGTTAAAGGACCCATACCCGTACATACCACATAGGGGCGCAATGTAAGGCAAGTGGATGTCATTGGCGCGCATTGCAGTCCTCCGGCAGCCTTCCTCTGCTACAGGGGAACACGTCACACAATGTGCAAGTGGATGTCTTCTTGAGCAGCGCGGCATTGCAGGCATCCAGCAGCCTTCCTCTACTACAGGGGAATACAGTCACACTAGTAATTCTCTCAGCCGTCGGAGCGTAACCACGGTAACGCTCTGCACTGCTCGCGAGAGTTTGCAGACTCGCGAGCGTTTGACTGCTAACAAGGAGGTACAAGTAGTTTTAAGGAACTTCAAGTATGTGACAAGTACAGTATTGCACACAAAGATAAGACACTGCCTGACAGGGGAAGGGGGAGCTAAGAGACCTACACTAGCTGACCCCCCCTCTCTGCAAAGGCAGCAGTGTGCATTGATTTTAAAGGGGACCAGAGTATTAACAGAAGTCTGCCGGGGGGGGGGGGGGGCAAAGAAACACTGCCTGATAGCTAGTGTGTGAAATTTAATTTTTTTTCCTGAAATTTCCCTCTTAAAATGAGGTGCGTGTTAAACGACGATAAATACGGTATTTATATTTTTTTGTGAAGAACAGAAGTCCTTTTTAACTAACATTTGTGAGCTTTAATTTCTTCCTTATTAAATGCAAGTGCATGGAATTCAGAGATCAGCATTCTAATCCTCTGGAAGGTTTTACCCTCTTCATGACCAGGCCATTTTTTGCTATTTAGCACTGGGCTACTTTAACTGGTAATTGCACGGCCATGCAACAATGTGCCCAAATTAAATTTTTATCATTTTTTTCCCACAAATAGAGCTTACTTTTAGTGGAATTTGATCACCACTGGCTTTTTTATTTTTTTATTATATAAATGAAAAAAGACTGAAAATTTTGAAAACAAAAAAACATATTTACTACTTTCTGCTATAAAAACATATCCAATTAAAAAAAAAAAAAAATTTCTTCACAAATTTAGGCCAAAATATATTTTGCTACATGTCTTTGGTAGAAGAAAATCTCAACAGGTTTATAGTGATTGATTTGAGTGAAATTACTGTGTATGTGTGTATATATATATATCTTCTTTTTTTTTTTTTATACTACTAAAGTGACTTATAGTGGGACTGTGATAGTGTAATGGGCAATCTGACAATAACTGACACTGGTTGAGAACTGACTAACTGCAACTGACATCACCAGTGACACTTAATACAGTGATTAGTTATAATGCTATACACTGCATGCGTGTGCCCTAAACCCGGAAACTGGCAGCGACATACCAATACGTAGCTGTGCCTATACAGGCCACCCGCCCACAGTGCATATGTAAAGTTAAAAGTAGGTAACCAAAAGCACCATGTCTTTACTTTTTTTTTTTTTTATAGGTACACAAGTAATGTCATTTAAAGGACCTGTACTGAGAGTAATATGGAGGCAACCAGTGCTCTTCTTTCAGTACATACAGAGGTTACAGACTTTTGGTTATCCTTAGCCAGATGCAGCTGAGGGTCTGCCTAGCTAGTTTCAAAATATGGAGTGTTAAAAAAGAAATTAAATATTTGGTATTTCCATTTTTATCCTAGAAATGTAAGAAACAGGTCCCCAAATAAAACATATAGAAGAATTTGCAATAATAACAGCTGAAGAATTTCCTTTCCCATCCATATTGGGCAGGCTTATGTATTTGCCTTGAAACCACCATATTCAAGATCTGATGATCTGTGGTAAACTGATTTACAGGTCACAGGCTGGATGCTGTGTAAGCTGTGCTAAGAAACACAGTCTGGCTTTTATCAGCAGAGCCAGTTGTTATAGAGATGGTGACTACTGTATTATGCATGGACAACATGAGAATTTAGTTAGTTACAATATCTCCAGTGCAGATGTAGATATTCACATAGCATCTGCTTGCTGCTATGCTGTAATTTCCATTCACAGTTTTACACTTGTACACCTCAAGCCTTATTTTTTTTAAAAGCAGATAACAGGAAAAAACAGATTTGTTTTCTTGCCAGTACAGTTGTATATCTCATGGCTTAGGCAATCATTTTGGTACAGTGTATTCCAGTCCTGTTGTGCAAGCATACTACATTCTATCATAAATATTGCATAATTTAGCTCCACTTATTTTGTTCACTTAACCCTCTCCATTGTTTCCAAATTGTGATGGCTTTCCTAACCAATAGGGAGAGAGGAGGGACAAAACATAACGGTGGAAATTTGCATATACAGTGCCTTGAAAAAGTATTCATGCCTCATGAAATTTTCAGCAATGTTCAATTAGAAGTAAAAACATAGATGTATTTTATTGGGATTTTATGTGATAGACCTACGGAAAGTGGCATATAATTGTGAAAGAGAAGGAAAATGATAAATGGTGTGGTGTGCATTTGTATTCAGCCCCCTTTACTCTGATACCCCTAACTAAAATCTAGTGGAACAAGTTGCCTTCAGAAGTCACCTAATTAGTAAATAGAGTCCACCTGTGTGTAATTTATTCTTTGTATAAATTCAGCTGTTCTGCGAACACCTCAGAGGTTTGTTAGAGAATATAGAAGAATAAACCAAATGAGCTCACTGGTTTAAAGCAGGGGTTGGGCCTAACCGTCTCACCAAGTAGGTGTGAGGTACCTATTGGTTAATAACCATGTAACAAAAAAAAAAGGGGGGGGGGAACAACAGCTAAAGGAGCTATTCAAAAGATAGGTATGAATTCCAAGCGGTTTATATAGGCTGAAAAAATTCCAAACTTTATTGAATATAAAATGCATCAAAAAGTATCACATGTATTAATAACATGTCACAAACATGACATACAAACACAAGTTAAAAACATCCAGGTGACGATCCAAGACTGCAATGATATCACTAGTATGCACCTGTGATCAAGCATAAGATAGACTATGATGGGTGTATGATAATCCGTGTCTAGTCACCATTCACCATGATAGTGAGACCAAAATTATAACCTGGGAGTACTAATGGGGAGGCTGGACACATGGATATTGCTGGTTCAATAGTGCTAGCCAGAGGTATAATCCATAGGGAGACCAGTGATGTGTAATACTTACTAGAAGTCTAGATGGCCATGATATAACATATATAGTTATCCCTTAGCCATATAGCACACAATGGGTTAAAGTAAGTCCAGAGCAAATGGTAGCCTTTTCTCAATGAGCAGAGTTTGTGAGTCAAGGGAGATATACACTAGAATTCACCAATCCACCAAGACATTTAACTGGATAGGTTATGTACAAAGTCAATTATTCATGCAACATTATGATCAAATTATAAGTGAAGCAATCATCCTTCCATGTGCATATTGAATTTTTACTAATGCTGCTGGGAATTTACTCCTAGTAATAAACTTCACTATTCTAGGGACTTCTTTCCAGGGCGTTAATGACTCCCTTCATACTGGAAATGATCCCTGTAAACGAGACAGAGAACTGGACATAGAAGGCATAGTGGGATATAATGTCCTAACAGTTCATGTCTATACAGGGAGAGGAATCACAAAATCAGGAAAATATGAATCACTCAGATCCACTGAACGGCAAGTTGTAAATCCAAAATCCTGTCTTGTCAGTGAGTGTCTATGAAGAGGGAGGAATCAAGAGGTCACTATCATATACTGTACTCAAAACCACTTGACGGAAAATTATGGGTCCCAGGCTGGGTGCAAAGGGAGATAAAGCAGGATGATTTATGGGATTTTGGGAGTTTTAATTAACTCATAGCTTCACCCCTATGCATGGACTCCGCTGTGTCTACATAGACTTCACCGCTCAGGGTTAGTATTCCAAATCCTGAAGGTTTGGAGTAATGCTCAAATTGTCCTCAACTGTAGTGAAGTGATATAGGGTACAGGGATTAGAGCCGTGCTGCCCAAGGTAGATTTTAACCAGTGTCTCTACAACCAAACAGCTGACATCCAAGTCTTTACAGTCAATCCTGTCCTGGTAGTCAGCGTCTGTGGAGGGGGAGAAATTACGGAGATGGCAATCATGTGTGGTACTCAGAACCATATAGTGGCAAGTAGTGAGTCCCAAGCTAAGTTCAGAGGGAGGCTAGGCAGGATAATTAATATTTTGGGAGTTTTTTTACTCACTCTTGTAGCTTCATTGCTTAGTATATGGACTCCGCAATAACTGTGTGGACTTAACCGCACGGGGTTTAAAATCCTTAGGGTTTTGAGTAATGCTGAAATAGTCTTCAACTGTAGTGATATAAGGTGCAAAGATTAAAGCCGTGCCACCGTCACTTGTGAGTAACGGACGTCACAGGATGACGCGTTTCATCCGCCAGTCAGCGGACTTCTTCAGATCAGGGGAGTGGATGTGTTAATGTTCCTTTTACAGTGTCCATCACCGGACTCATCAGCTCCCTCTCCTGTCGTGATGCCATCAAGCAGTTAAATATATTGACAAATGACCACACGGAGTAATGAGGAAATGAAAATTGGCTGAAAACAAACATCCCAGGTAAGGGGGAACAGTATACAAGTTATTGATACATGTGATATTTTTTTGATACATTTTATATTCAATGAGGTTTGTTAGAGAACCTTGGTGAACAATTACGATCATGAAGGCCAAGGAACACACCACACAGGTCAAGGATAAAGTTGTGGAGAAGTTTAAATCAGTGTTGGGTTATAAAAAAATATCCCAAGCTTTGAACATCTCACGGAGCACTGTTCAATCCATTATTTGAAAATGGAAAGAGTATGGCACAAGTGCAAACCTACCAAGACATGGTCGTCAACCTAAACTAACAGACCGGGCAAGGAGAGCATTAATCAGAGAAGCAACCAAGAGGCCCATGGGAACTCTTGAGCTGCAGAGATCCACAGCTGAGGTGGGAGAATCTGTCCACAGGAAAACTATTAGTCGCACACTCCACATATCGGACCTTTTTTGAAGAGTGGCAAGAGGAAAGCCATTGTTGAAAGAAAGCCATAAGAAACTGTTTGCAGTTTGCCAGAAGCACTGTACATCACCCTGAACACACCATCCCCACCGTGGTGGTAACATCATTTTGTGGAGATGCTCTTTTTCAGCAGGGATGGGAAGCTGGTCAGAGTTGATGGGAAGATAGATTGAGTCAAATATAGGGCAATCTTCGAGGAAAACCTGTTAGAGTCTGCAAAAGACTTGAGACTGGGGCGGAGGTTCACCTTCCAGCAGGACAATGACCCTAAACATACAGCCAGAGCTACATTGGAATGGCTTAGAGTCAAGACCTAAATCCAATTGAGAATCTGTGGCAAGACTTGAAAATTGCTGTTCGCACACCCTCTTCATCCAATCTGACAGAGCTTGAGCTATTTTACAAAGCAGAATGGGTAAAAATTTCACTTTCTAGATGTGCAAAGCTGGTAGAGACATACCCAAAAGACTTGCAGCTGTAATTGCAGCGAAAGGTGGTTCTACAAAGTATTGACTCGGGGCCGAATAAAAATGCATGCCACACTTTTCACATATTTATTTGTAAAACATTTTGAAAACCATTTATCATTTACCTTCCACTTGACAATTATGTGCCACTTTGTGTTGGTCTATCACATAACATCCCAAAAAAATACATTTACGTTTTTGGTTGTAACATGACAAAACGTGGGAAATTCAAGGGGTATGAATACTTTTTTAAGGCACTGTAATGATGGGTGCCTGTTGGCCTTTTTTGACAACAAATGTCGCAGATCAGTGATGGAAAACTTACTTGATGTAGGAGGCCTCAAGTGTAATGCCTGACGTCACCTAAAGGGCCGCACATAATATTTAGTGAGTGTAATGCTAAACAAAGTTGCAGACATGTAACAGGAGATGATTAGAGACTATGGGCAAGAGCTAGTTGGAGACTTCTACCACAGTAGATAGCAGAGATGGGAACATAAGAAGTTGTCAGAGAGAGTCAGTCAGAGACTGGAGACGCTTTGCAGTTCAATACTTCCACATTTGTGTTCTCTACAACTAACTTAAAATAACTTGTGCCACATGTGATATGTCCCTTTGCGTTGTAAAGGATCAGAGAGAAAAAAAAAAAGATAAAAGGGACAACATGAATATTTTGTGAAAGAAATAAACCAAAGCAAACCATGTAGCTACTATTGGCCAGTCTAAAGAATATGCTATCTGCACTGACTTCAATAAGCACAAAAACACAGACACTCCATGTACACTGAGGGACATGTATTTGGTGCCAGAGGGAAAAAAGGTTAGGCACCAGGGCCCTAGACTGTACGGCCCCATTGTATGTAGAGTGTGAGTGACTGAGCTTCACAATGGGTGTATGCTTAAGCTATGTAAACAGATTACTGTTTTTTCAGCGGTATGTCATTTCATTAGCTTCTCTTGGTTTAAAGCCGTTGGAAAGGTAATACTGTGTTATATTGTACTTACCTGCCCTGTGCAATGGTATTGCACAGAACAGTCTTGAACTTCCTCTTCTGGGGCTCCCTAATGGCACTTTCAGCTCGTCCTCTTCTGTGTGTGCCTCCATAGCAAGCAGCTTATTATGCGGGCTTGCTCCCAAGCCAGCCTGTGCGGGTCCCTAGATACACACATCATGGCTCGGCTCTGCCCTCTGCTCCCTCCTCACAGGATTGGGTTGACGGCAGCAGAACCAATGGCTCCCGCTGCTGCCTTTGTGTTCTGTAAGGAGAGGAACAATGACGGGCACAGTGCTGTATCAAGATAGGACTCAGGACTCAATATTCAATACAATTACTTGGACATTTTTTACCTAATGCAGAATGCATTCACCATTTTTTTAGCTAACGTACCTATATGGGATTTTATCATTTTTTGAGAAAAAAACACTGGGTTTTTTATTTTTTGCTAAATGAAAAAAGACCAACATTTTTGAAGAACAAAATACTGTTATAAAATTTTGCAAATAAGTAATTCTTCTTCTTCTTAACTGGTGTGTGCTGATGGGCACTGGTAGACTGCACTGATGGGCACTGATGAGGCTGCACTGATAGGCACTGGTGAGGAGGCACTGATGGGCACCGATGGGGCTGCACTGATTATCAGGACACTGATGGTCAATGCTCTGATTATCCATGTAAATGTCCCTAGTCATCGGATAGCCGGTTATCAGCTTTTCTTTCCTCACACAGTGACGGTGCTAAGGAAAGGAAATGCTGATAACGGGCATTTGTTTACATTTGATCAGTTGTGATTGGACAGAGCTGATCACATGGTAAAGGGCCACTGTGATTGGCCTTTTACCTCAATCACAGAGCGCACCCTCGGGGCACGCAGGGGAGCGGGCATCTGGGAGGACGTCAATAGACACCGTCCCAGAACTTGATGACTGTGCTGTAGCCATCTTTCAGCTATAGTGCGGTCAGCAAGTGGTTAAGGTAAAAAAATGTCCCGTCTTTAGAACCACTTTAATTACTGGGGCAACAAACAATATATTTAAAAACAATGTTAAAAGAAGTAATAAAGAAAGCAATGTAACTATTTTTGATTCCTTAATAAAGTAACTCATGAGCTGATATCTGTACAAATTAGATTACTGCTGTACAGCAATTATTGCAATTTCTTATAAATAAGAATTTTTGCCATTTTGTTTTTTTCTGTTCTGATGTCTTTTCTAAAAAAGTATCTAGTACATATTCATTTAATCCAATGATACATAAACAAATACTTGCTGTTAAATAAAGATGAACAGAAATAACCGATATGGCAGTACAGACTACAGCAAACAATGTACATGAATGGGTATACTGTACATAACCAGGTAAACTTGGTGCCAAGGTGAACAATGCACTCTTCTATTTATTATGTAAATATTGTTTTAACTGATAACTTTTCCTTAGAATCAGCAAATAGAGACAACATAACAGGATTAGGTAAATTAAAAAATACACATCTACAAAATATACCCAACAGCCACCATATATGCACCTCCAGTAACATTTGCTGATGTCGTTCATGGAAGGACATGCATTGTTTTTCTCCTACATGTGACTTCATGAAACTGCCAAACCAAAACTTCTCTTCAAGTGCATTAGAGTATCAGTGGGCCCTGCCAAGTTCCCAAGAACAGAGTACTAATTATATAAAACAAAGTCAGCTCCTATTCCTTCACTTTCCTCCTCTATTTATATAACAGGCAGAGAACAAAATATAAATATATGATTATACAAGGCTTTGACAGTCTTCCGAGATCCCCAAACCCACAACACAATGTCTGAGGTTGTTAAAGGCAGTAAATATAATACTTTCTTTCAGGACAATGTTGCTTCATCTTAGATTTCCTTCCTTTATTGACCTCAGATCGTGTGCTCTGGGATTACACATAACTGAATATGTTGGCATCTAATTGATTAGAAAAGCAGTATTCACAATTACATGTTCTGTTAGATAAAATATATTAATATCTTATTCCTATTATAATAAATATTGTAACAAATATTTATATTTAATACATAATATTGTAGCAAATCTTTATATTTATCAAGTGTATTTTTTCCCTGTTTAAAATTGTATTAAACAGCTAAATTAAAGAATGTATTACAACTGGCATACATTCTAAGGTTTTGCTTTTGCTAAGCTGGGAATCCCTAAATATCCTCTTAAGAGTGTATTCCTGGAATTTAAAGTAAAATACAATACAATGAGCAGTTCCCAGTATTCTCTTTGTTAAAGAAGAGTTCCGCCCCCCCCCCCCCAAGGAAAAAATTAAAAGTCAGCAGCTACAAATTCTGTAGCTGCTGACTTTTAAATATTAGAACTTACCTGTCCAGGGTTCCCGCGATGTCGGCACCCAAAGCCAATTTTCGTATCGGCTCTTGGGTGCTGCTGCTGCCGCCATTCAGGGTAGGGGAACCCAGCAGTGAAGCCTTTAGGCTTCACAGCCGGTTCCCTACTGTGCATGCGCGAAGCACGCTGCGCTTTCTAATTAGCCCGGCAGTGGAGGAAGAAGGAGGGGGGCCGAACTTCCGAGCGACAGCGCCGCAGCGGAAAGTGGGGAAGGGTAACTGTCAGAAGGGGTACCCATTCCCCCCCCCCTGGAAAGCTGCCAAACGTGGCACTGGAGGGGGGGGGGTGGAAGCATATAAGCGGAAGTTTCACTTTTGAGCAAACCTCCACTTTAAATATCCCAGCAATTGCAGTTTAGAGGTTTTAGTGCTGCTGGCTCCTGCTCACTGCTGTTTCCCTGAACTTCCAGTTTTCACAGGAAAGAGTTTACAGTGGACAGTGCAGTCTCCGGATAGTCTGTTAGTTTGGAGAATGGCTTTGGATCAGGATTAAGCTGCGCACAGGTATCAGGTGTCAGGATTAAATGGTGCACAGTGTTCAAGGATCAGAGTTAAAGTGTTTGTTACTCCAACATTTCATATTACTGATATGTGCCTGCTGTACCATGTGCAGTGCATCCGGAAAGTATTCACAGCGCCTAATTTTCTCTGTCCTCTGACAGACACAGCTCCCTATGCTTCTTCTCTAATTGGTTATGCTCCATCTACAGGAGTAGACTAGGCAGTGAAAAGTTTTCATTTGACACGCCTATAGGGGCTGTCCCTTACAACATAACCCCAGACACACTGTGCTCTCAAATCAGTTTCTTGCTGCCTAGTTTAGGAGTAGGACCTAGGTTCCCTGCTGGGACTTCGGTCTTAGTTTTTATTTTCTTTTGAGAATGTTTATATTTATTTCTCTTTACTCATTATCGCTAGCCAGTGTCAGGGGGATCCTCCTGGTGAACTACAAGCGACAGCGGGGCTGAGCTTTCGCACTGGATAATATAGATCCTTAAGGTCTCCCAGCCTGGCCAATGACCATGAGCAGGTTGTGGTCCGCCCAGGCCTCATCACGACAGAGCCTGGTGGATGGGGACGAGCCTGCGAGCGGATGCTTCGCTGGGACGCATCGACCTGGAACGCCCTGAGTCGCAGCGTATCCTTTTATGGCTGGCAGCACCCCCACTAAGGGTGGGAGGCGAGCTGTTTCGGAGTGGAGCCCTCCGGTCCATGGTATTGGTGAGTGATGCAACATCCTCCGTGTCCCTGAGACAGACTTATGTGGGGAAGATGTGGGCCCACTCCTGGAGATAACAGGGCTGTGTTTCTCTGACAGATCCTATCAGAACAGGTCCTGCCCTCCACGCTCCCGCTGGGGGCGCTCTAGTGGTGTTTGATGCCTTGGGGGGGGGTTTGAAGATGTTACCTTGTTCTGGGGGGTCCTTTTTAGGTGGATTCCTGTGGTGGCCTCTCCCCTGGGTTCCTGAGCACTTGGCGCCATTTTTGGCCACCGTTTTGGGTGTGGGCATAGGCCGCTCTGTGTAATGGCAGCGGCCATTTACCCTCAGCCTCCTGAGCGTTTGGCACCATTTTTGGCCGCCATTTTTAGTGTGGGCACAGGCCGCTCTGTGTATAGGCGCGGCGGCCCTTTTCCCTTTGCTTCTTATGCTTTTGGCACCATTTTGTTGTAGCCTGAGACTACACAGGCGGGTTCGGCCTCTAGTGATGTTTTGTCACTTCCTCTCAGAAGTTTCTCATGCTGAAGACTGACTACAGAGCGGCTGCTTCTCAGGGGGCTGGTACAGTAAGGGGTGTTAGTCCTTTGGGCATTCCTCAGGCACACTTGGCTCCTACTGGGGCACATAATAACCTTAAAGGGGGACTCTAGATTTAGCGTGGTATTGCAATTTAATAAATTCTTTATTTATTTTAGAGGAATAAGGCATACATAACAATTGAGAGCAATTGTGTAAAACAGACTTGTATGACTAGTGATACAGAAAAATTTTCAGAACACATGAGAAAACAATGTAATCGAGTAAGTATCAAACAAGCGGTCCTGTGAACTCAGTATAGTGCGGGGGGAGCAGAGCTCCAGGGCATAAGCAGTTAACATACACCGTCTGGAGTTTGACGTATCAAGGAACATGGGAAATGCTGGTAGAGTGGGATAGCTCCGGGACAAAGTCCCCGCATCCACCGACACGCGATCGCAATTTAAAGGGGCAGTGTACTTATTTTTTTCTGCTCTTGCCAAATGGAGTCCAAAGGTGAAAATCCCCCCTCTGATTTTATTTGTGCGTCCGGGCCATCCGGATCGCCATCTCTCCTGTCTCTGTCTGCAGCCTTAGAAACTCTGGCGTCAAAGGTGGATCTTGTGATGAAACAAGTAACTACCCACAAACGGCGGATGCCTTCTCAGTCTTCTGATTCAGAGCCTGATGTGGTTGCCACGGACAATCCCATCCCTGAGGGATCCCTGTCCTCACAGTCAGATGGTGAGGAGGACTCGGCTTGGCTTGGTTGTGGCGTGGGAACGCGTTTTGGTGGAAGCACTGATTCGTTCAGTAAGGGAAATGTTGCAACTGGATAATGAGCCCACAAAGTCAGGAAAGCAGGTAGTTTTCCGCTCCCGCAAAGCTCAGAAGTCGGGTCAGGTTTTTCCCTGTCCCGAGGATTTTCACGATAATGTGTATGAGCAATGGCAGTGCATTAAGCATGTGCTGGTGGTGCCCAAGCGTTTTCAGCGCCATTACCCCTTTGCAGACCCAGTTTCCAAACGTCGGACAGTGTCACCTAAGGTGGATCTCACTGTTTCCCGGTTGAATAAATCTACTGTGGTAACTGTTGAAGATTCCCCGGTGTTTAAGGACCCGGTGGACAGGTGAATGGAATCCCTTTCCCGCCACCTGCACTTGTTGTCGGGTTCAATTTTAAAATCTGTGTTTGCGTCTGTCCTGGTTTCTCAGACAGTTACGGAATGGGTCAAGGTGCTAAGGAGTAACTTGACCACTGAGTCGGTTCCCCCGACCCTGATTGAGCTCACGGACCAGATGGCCATGGTGTATCTGTGTGATGCGGCCCTGGACGCAGCTCCTTTGGTTGCCAGAGTGTCTGCAGTGGGGATTTCCATACGCCGTATGGTATGGCTGAAGAGCTGGTCGGCGACAAGGCTTCCCTTTTTAGGTGAACGCCTGTTTGGTGACTCCTTGGATGAGTTAATCAAGGGTCTAACAGGGGGCAAGAGTACTCTTCTTCCTCAATCCTCTAAAGGTAAGGCACCTTGCAGCAAGCGGGGACCTTCCTTTAAGGCTCACAGGGGGCTTTTTCGTGCCTCAGGGGCGCAGATAAGGCAAGCCGTTTAGAACCTCTGGGGGAAAAAAGAAGGCTTGGTCGGGTAAGCCCAAAGCCCGCCAGTCCGGTGTGGTGGCCAAGTCCTCCTCTGCATGAAGGGATGCCCTCACCTGGTTCTTGGGTGGGGGGGACTTCTGCGTTACTTTCGGGAACCCTGGACGTCTCTGATTCAAGACAAATGGGTTCACGAACTGATTCATACAGGGTACAAGATCGAATTTCGGTCTCGACCAGCAGACAGGTTCTTTCCATCAAATCTCCGTCTGTCTCCGGATCATTTGACAGATCTCAGAGAGGCAGTGCAGGATCTCCTTGCACAGGGTGTAATCATCCTGGATCCTCAGCAGGACAGGTTTCGAGGTTTTTACTCAAACCTGTTCACGGTGCCCAGGAAGGAGGGCAAGGAACGTCCAATTCTGGACCTCAAATCGCTGAATCGCTTTGGTCGGGTGCAGAAGTTTCGGATGGAATCCATTCAGTCGGTGGTGGCGTCTTTAAATCAAGGGAAGTTTCTGGCCTCCATCGATTTAAATGATGTGTATATGCATGTCCCTATTTACGAGGGTCATCAGCTGTATCTCCGTTTCGCGGTGACGGAGGAGTACTTTCAATTTTTGGCATTACCCTTCGGTCTTGCTTTCGTCCCCAGAGTCTTCACCAAGGTTTTGGCCCCGGTGCTGGCTCTGCTACGCAGAAAAGGGATTGTGATCCTCGATTATCTGGACGATCTCCTGTTCTCCCTTCTGGGGTCTCTCCGCAGTTCACATTCCAGGAGTGGAGAACTGGAAGGGGGATTACCTGAGTCGTCAGGTTCTGGATCAGGGGGAATGGTCCCTGCATCCAGAAGTTTTTCACCTCCTGTGTGCCCGCTGGGGAACTCCGGAGGTGGATCTGTTTGCGTTTGTCTAAACAAGAAGGTAGAGTGGTTTGTGGCCAGGACTCAAGATCTTGGAGCCCATATCAATTGATTTATGCCTTTCCTCTGATACAACTGTTGTCAAGGTTCCTCCGCAGGTTGGCGGTGGAGGAGGTACAGGTGATTCTGGTGGTCCCAGACTGGCTTCGCCGGTCTTGGTAAGCAAACCTGGTAAAGATGGTCGTCGAGCCTCCCTGGTGGTTGCCTCTGCAAGAGGATCTGCTGTCTCAAGGACCGATCTTCCATCTTGCTTTACGGTCACTGCCTTTAACGGCATGGCTGTTGAAGGCCAGGTGTTGAGAGACAGAGCTGTGATTCCCACCTTGTTGAGAGCTAGGAAGGCGACTTCCAGGAAGATTTATCATCATACTTGGAAGATGTATATTGCCTGGTGTGAATCACTAGGGTTGCATCCTCGCTCTTGGCCTTCTTGCAGAAAGGAGTGGAACAACGGTTAGCTCTAGGCACGATTAAGGGTCAGTTGTCAGCCTTATAAAAAATCAAGTGTGACCAGCGCTATGGTATATATGAATGTTATCTACAGGTGTAAGCTGCCACCAACCTACCCTTGGGAATCCAAGGGTACAGGAAATTATGAATAGGAAGAATGTTGGTATGTGGCGCTACCTGATAAAGGGGATTTTGAGTTGAAAAGCCAAATAGTGTAAGGTGCAAAAAACTTAAACATATATATCCAGTGAATTGCTGGTTGCGCATATGCCGATGCCCTTACCAAATGCTCAGTGCAAGTGTAGCCAGAGGCTGTAAAAAATTGTGATAAATAAATAGTGCCCAATGGGTGGTAAAAACTTTATTAATTTATAAGGTGCTTATAGTGTTTTTGGTGATAAACCTCCTCAGAGGGAGTACCTCTGAGGCACTCTAGCACATCTTGTTTGTTTCATTTCAAATCAATGGTGGTATATAGAGCCAAAAAGATTAGAATTGTGTCAATGTCCCAATTTTTATGAACCTGACTGTACGTTAACATTTGGTTGCGTTCTTCCCACCCCTCATGCCTACACTGCTTTGGGATGTCCCATTAGTGAAGAAGCATAGAGAGCTGCGTCTGTCAGAGGACGATAGAGAAAATGGGATTTTTGTAAGAACTTACCGTAAAATCCCTTTCTCCGAGTCCTCTGACAGACGCAGCTCCCTCCCCTCTTTTTTTGGGGTTGGTTGTGTATTCTTTCACTGCTTGCTACGAAACTGATTTGAGAGCACAGTGTGCAGGCCCGGATTGGCTAATCGGGAGAACCGGGACTTCTCCCGGTGGGCTGGTCAGTTCAAGGGCCGTTCCGCTGGGTTGGCTTAGATTCAAAAATGGCGCCGCCTGGCGCCAACATGTCACCATGCATGCGCCGCCACTCAGGAAAGGCCGTACACGTACGGCTACCATGTACCATGCCCGCAGCCCCGCATTCCCCTGTACCATGCCCGCAGCCCCGCATTCTCCTGTACCATACCATGCCCGCAGCCCTGCATTCTCCTGTACCATACCATGTCCGCAGCCCTGCATTCTCCTGTATAATGCCCACAGCCCTGCATTCTCCTGTACCATGTCCGCAGCCCTGCATTCTCCTGTACCATGCCCGCAGCCCTGCATTCTCCTGTGTCATGTCCACTGCCCTGCATTTTCCTATACCATGTCTGCAGCCCTGCATTTTCCTGTACCATGTCCGCAGCCATTGCAAACTTATTCTGAGGTTTCAATTACATTATTTTAATATAGTCAGCTGGTCTAAGGCATGAAACTCCAGGGCTGAAAATGAGTCCCACTCCAGCCCTGACAGTGTGTTTGGGGTTATGTTGTAAGGGACAGCCCCTATAGGCGTGTCGAGTGAAAACTTTTCACTGCCTAGTCTACTCCTGTAGATGGTGCATAACCCATTAGTGAAGAAGCTTAGAGAGCTGTGTCTGTGAGGACTCAGAGAAAAGGATTTTACGGTAAGTTCTTACAAAAATCCAATTTTTTCCACATTGTGTTATGTTACAGCCTTATTCCAATATGGATTAAATGCATTATTTTCCTTAAAATTCTACAAATAATACCCCATATTGACAACATGAAAGAAGTTTAATTGAAATCTTTGCAGAGTTATTCAAAATAAAAAATGAAAAAAATCACAAAGTGATGCCATGACGCTGAAAATTGAGCTCAGGTGCATCCTGTTTCCACTGATCATCCTTGAGCTGTTTTTACAACTTGATTGGAGTCCACCTGTGGTAAATTCAGTTGATTGGACATGATTTGGAAAGGCACACACCTGTCTACATAAGGCTCCAGAGCTAACAGTGAATGTCAGAGCACAAACCAAGCCATGAAGTCCAAGGAATTGTCTGCAGTCCTCCGAGACAGGATTGTATCGAGGCACAGATCTGGGGAAGGGTACAGAAAAATTTCTGCAGCATTGAAGATCCAAATGAGCACAGTGGCCTCTTTTATATGTAAAGGGAAGAACTTAGGAACAACCAGGACCTCTCCTGGAGCGGGCCGCCCGGCCAAACTGAGCAACCTGGGGGAGAAGGGCCTTAGTCAGGGATGTGACCAAGAACCTAATGGTTACTCTGACAAAGCTCCAGCGTTTCTCTGTGGAGAGAGAAGAACGTTCCAGGAGTACAACCATCTCTGCAGCACTCCACCGATCAGGCCTGTATGGTAGAGTGGCCAGACTGAAGGCACTCCTCAGTAAAAGGCACATGAGAGCCTGCCTGAAGTTTGCCAAATGGCACCTGAAGGACTCTCATGAGAAACAAAATTCTCTGGTCTGATGCAACAAAGATTAAACTCTTTGGTCTGAATGGCAATCGTCATGTCTGTAGGAAACCAGGCACCACTCATCACCTGGCCAATACCATCCCAACAGTGAAGCATGGTGGTGGCAGCATAATGCTGTGGGGATGTTTTTCAGCAGCAGGAACTCAGAGACTAGTCAGGATAGAGGGAAAGATCCATGTAGCAATGTACAGAGACACCCTTGATGAAAACCTGCTCCAGAGTGCTCTAGACCTCAATCTGGGGTGAAGGCTCATCTTCCAACAGAACAACGAGCCTAAGCACACAGCCAAGATAACAAAGGAGTGCCTATGGGACAACTTTGTGAATGTCCTTGAGTGGCCCAGACTGGAACCCAATTGAACATCTCTGGAGGGATCTAAAAATGGCTGTGAACCGACTCTCCTCCACCAACCTGATGGAGCTTGGGGTCCTGCAAAGAAAAATGGGAGAAACTGCTCAAAAATAGGTATGCCAAGCTTTTAGCATCATACTCAAAAAGACTTGAGGCTGCAATTGGTGCCAAAGGTGCTTCAACAAAGTTTTGAGCAAAGGCTGTGATACTTATGTACTATGTACTGTATGTACATAGAATTTTTTTTGGTTTTTATTTTTAATAAATTTGCAAAGATTTTAAACTTTTTTCATGTTGTCATTATGGAGTATTGTTTGTAGAATTCTGAGTAAAATAATGAATTTAATCAATTTTGGAATAAGGCAGTAACATAGCAACATGTGGAAAATTGAAGTGTCTGCAGGCAATGGTGAAGCATGGTGGAGGTTCCTTGCAAGTTTGGGGCTTATGATTGGCAGGTACACAGGCAGATACTTATCCATCATGCTATACCATTAGGGAGGCCTGTGATTGGCCCAAGTTTATTCTGCAGCAGTACAACAACCCCAAACATACAACCAATGTCATTAACCACTTTAGCCCCGCTCACATGGAGGCTACTGCGGCAAAGTGCCGCGATCCCGTCCAGCGACGTAGACCTACGTCGCTGGACTCCGCCCCTTGTTGAGTCAGGCCAGGGGAGGAGCAGCGGCGATTGCCGCTGCTCTGCCCCGATCGTCGGGGATCGAGTCTGGAGATCCGCCCACTGTGTGTAAACACAGCGGGCGGATCTCCATAGTGACAGGGACTGACAGATCGGAGTGTTCAGCATAGCTGGACATCCGATCTGTCCTTCTGTCACACAGTCACCTCCCCCCCCCCACACGTCAGTAAGCACCAGGCATACATTAACCCCTCCCTCTCCAATAAAATTAACCCCTTCCCTGCCAGTGTCATTTTTACAGTAACAGTGCATATATATAGCACTGATTACTGTAGAAATGTCACTGGTACCCCCAAAAGTGTCAAAAATGTCAGTCAAGGGTCCGATCTGTCCGCCGCAATGTCGCAGTCCCGCAAAAAAAAATCGCAGATCACCACCATTACGCGTTAAAAAAAAAAACACCAAAAATGACAGAAATCTTTCCCTTAGTTAGTAAACGCAATAACTTTTGCGCAAACCAATCAAAATACGCTTATTGCGATTTTTTTTACTAAACATAGGTAGCATAAAACAAATTGGCCAAAAATTTAAAAAAAATTTGATTTTTACATTTTTTTTGGGGGGAATTTCATATAAAAAAATGTGAAAAATATTGTTATTTTTTCAAAATAAACGCTCTTTTTTTGTTTATAGCGCAAAAATTAAAAATCGCACAGGTGATCAAATACCACCAAAAGAAAGCTCTGTTTGTGGGAAAAAAAGGACGTAAATTTCGTTTGGGTACGGCATCGCACGACCGCGCAATTGTCAGTTAAAGTCGCACAGCGCCGAATCGCAAAAAGTGGCCTGGACGGAAGACAGCAAAATCCTCCGGTGGTAAAGTGGTTAAAAACTATCTTCAGTGTAAAGAAGAGCAAGGCAGCCTGGAAGTGATAGTTTGGCCCTGATTTCAACATCATCGAGTCTGTCTGTGATTTCAAGAAGAGACATGTAATGAGGAAGATGAGAGACACCAGACCCAACAATGCAGATGAACTGAAAACTGCTATTAAAGAAACCTAGGCTTCCATAACACCTCAGTAGTGCCACAGGTTGATCGCCTCCATGCCACGACGCATTGATGCAGTAATTTATGCAAAAGGAGCCATGACCAAGTATTGAGTGCATACTATACTGTACATAGTCATACTTTTCAGTAAGCCAACATTTCTGTTTTAAAAATCCTTTTTTTTATTGGTCTTATGTAATATTCTAATTTTCTGAGATACTGAAATGTGGGTTTTCACTAGCTGTAAGCCATAAGCATCAAAATTAAAAGAAAGTGCTTGAAATATATTGTGTTGTGTTTAATGCATTTATTTAAAATAAATGAGTTTCACTTTTTGGATTGAATTAACTTTTTGATGATATTCAAATTTTTTGAGATGCACCTGTATATTCTTTGTTTGTTTCAACTATGTATGTAGCTGTTTGCCTGTCTGATTTACTTCCTCATACAAATTGCTTCATATTATTTCACATCAGACTGAGCAATCTTAAGCAAGAACGATGAGCAATATTTGTACTAATTTAAATCAACCTCAAACCATTACATTTATGTGGTATATATTTAGACAGTAATATTTTAATATAGGAATATGAGCTCAAAAATTATCTTTTATTAAGGATTTTTTTTTTAAATTCTGATGTGAATATTAACCCTAATATTTAGATGCACATTATATCCAAATCTTAACTTGCAGATAAAATAGTAGTGTCCTCCATATCCCACAAATCAAAACATGTGCCTTTATAGGCCATGCTATTAGGCAACATGTTGTTTTATGGAATTGGGCACCATGAAGCAGGTGGAGACGTTAATATACATTGAAGGTTACTGTTGTTTTTAGGGGCAGTTGTGAAGATGAGCACAGGTACATTGAGGTAGTAGCTTTCCAGACAGTTTGTTGTCTTTTTGCTTCCTGCAAGGTTCACTTTAACTGAACGAATGCAAACTACGCGTGTGCACCTTGAACAATGGATTATAGAAGAAGTTGGAGGACCATTGCTACTGAACTTTTCACTGATCATCTTAGTTTTTCTTTTGGACGTTTTGTGGTGGGCACTCAAAGATTAGCAGTGCTGCTGCTATCTATCCCTATAACTAGTAAATGTGTGAAGAGTCCTTGACCGCATCTAGTCTGCTAAATAAAGTTTCCAGTGCAGTTAGTAGCTGCATTGCGAGGGCTAGGTGAGCCCTGGGTGCAAACATTCAGTGCTTGTTCCTTGTTTGAATCCAGTTTGAATCTGCTTTTGTTCTATATTGCATTGTATACTTCCCCATCTGAGCAGTATAAAATTTATGAAACCGATTGCCAACTTTTGTACATCACATACTGGCTCTATATAGCTCATCGCACAGGCTACAATTGGACTCTACAATCTACTTTAGATCTACCAACATCCAAATTGATGGGTTAGTTTAGGTAGGTCCTCATATTACATAGTTTTGGTAAAACTAAAAAGTTTATTATACAAAGATTGTGTAGCCAAAGTGTAATGTGTATGGTGACCGTAAAGCCTCGTACACACTAATGTTTTATTTTCGTTCAACCCAGCAGGGCTAAACAAAAATAAATGACAGCTCAGGGGGATGTAGTATGGTAAGCAACGGGTTAAGTTGCTGTCTGCAAAATGTTACAATTATGTATATGTCTGGGAGCTGGGTGTGGCTGAAGTTAGTTGCATGCTGATGTGCAGTGAATAAAGAAGCAACCTGTACAGCCTGCCTGTGTTAATACACTACATTTTGGCGACGAGGATGGCTAGCTTTCTGGATTTACCGGCTATCGGACCGTTTGATGTGTCTGGAGACCACACTAGTCTCTCACAGCGCTGGGACAAGTGGAAGAAGGGATTTCAGTTCTATGTTATAGCCACAGGAGTGACTGCACCTGCTCAGAAGAGAGCCATGCTGCTGCATCTAGCTGGACCTCAAGTTCAGGACATTTTTGAAACCCTGGGAGCAACAGGGGAAGATTCAGACTATGAGACAGCCATGAATAGACTGAGTGAGTACTTTGAGCCAAAGAAAAATATTCCCTATGAAAGATATAAGTTTAGACAGGCTGTGCAAGAACTGGGAGAAACCACAGACAGTTATGTGACTAGGCTGAAATATCTGGCAAAGTCTTGTGATTTTGGGACTGTAAATGAGGAGATAATCAGAGATCAGGTCATAGAGAAATGCACATCTGTGCACCTCAGGAGGAGATTATTGAGAGAACCTAGTCTCACACTTACTAGTCTGCAGGAGATTGCAAGAGCCATTGAACTGTCTGAGCTCCAGGCTCTGCATATTGAAACCAAGAACACTGCATCTGTCAATACAGTCTCCAAACCTACCTATAATAATAGGAATATCTGGAGTAGGAAAGAGAGTTTTCCAAAGAGGACTTTACATATCACCTGCAATAAATGTGGCAGGGCGGGACACACAAGTCAGGACTGCACTGTGGTACAGAATAAAATGTGCTTTGCTTGTGGAAAGACAGGTCATTTTGCAGCTGTGTGTAGAAGTACAACCAGAGATAACAAAACCAAAGGACAATCTGCACAAGTAAATGTTATAGCTGAGGATAAAGAGAGTGCTCCTGACTGTGAATTTATATTCTCCCTGTGTTCTCTGCAAGCCGGGACATTAACCATTAAGATTGGAAATACAGATGTGTCAGTGTTGATTGACTCTGGAGCTACATGCAATGTTATGGACTTGGCTTCTTGGCACAGTCTTAATGGCAGAGAAAATCACCTTAAATTGTGTAACACCACTAAACAGATTTATACTTATGGCTCCAGTACACCACTGCAACTTAAAGGCAAATTTTATACCTCTGTTCAACCACATGAGACTGGTCCTCCATTGCAGACCGAATTCTATGTTGTAGATGGCACAGGGTCGCCTCTGCTTGGTCGTCAAACCGCAATGGCACTAGGGGTGTTACAGATTGGCCGTGATGTAGGCAGCGCAAGAGTGAATATGGTGTCTCCTGCAATTTCTGCATTGAAAGAGGAATTTAAAGATTGCTTCTCTGGGTTTGGAAAATTAAAGGATTTTCAGTTGGAGCTTCACATTGATCCACATGTAAAGCCTATTGCACAGCCAGTACGCAGACTTCCTTATAGCCTGAGATCACCTGTTGAGCACAAACTGGCAGAGCTGCTAGACCTTGACATTATTGAACCTGTGGAAGGGCCCACTCCGTGGGTATCGCCGTTAGTTGTTGTACCAAAGGGCACAGATATTCGGATTTGTGTGGACATGAGATGTGCTAACCAAGCTGTGCAGAGAGAGAGACATCCAATTCCCACTATTGAAGATGTTCTACATGCAATGAATGGGGCAAGTGTCTTCAGTAAACTGGATTTGAAATGGGGTTATCATCAGATTGAATTGACCCCAGCATCTAGAGTCATCACTACATTTGCAAGCCATAAAGGTCTTTTTAGATACAAGAGGTTGATGTTTGGCGTATCGTCCGCACCGGAGGCCTATCAACATGTGATTCAGCAAGTGCTACATGGTTGTGAAGGCACGCATAACATTTCTGATGATATAATTGTGTGGGGAACAAACACACAGGAGCACGATGAACGCCTCCGTGCAGTGCTAAATCGCTTGAAGGAGAAAGGGTTAACATTAAATGAGAAGAAATGCACATTTCAAATGAATAAAATGACTTTTATGGGCCATGTGCTGTCTGACAGGGGCATTGGTCCGGAGGACTGTAAAATTAAAGCTGTGTCTGATGCCAGAAATCCTGAAAACCCTGCAGAAGTACGCAGTTTTCTTGGGCTAGTGAATTACTGTGCCAAGTTTATTCCAGATATGGCGACTGTCAGTGAACCTTTGAGAGTGTTGACTCGCAAAGCAGTCCCGTGGAAGTGGGGCTTTTTGGAACAAGGTGCATTTGATGAACTTAAGAGACGGCTGACTTGCACCACAACTTTGGCTTATTTCAATCCTACTGCACACACCCAAGTTATTGTCGATGCTAGCCCTGTGGGGTTAGGCGCCATCTTGGTTCAGAGACAATGCACAGGCAATTACAGGCCTATTCAGTATGCAAGCAGATCCCTCACTGATGTAGAGAGACGTTATTCTCAGACCGAGAAAGAAGCTTTGGCTGTTGTTTGGGGATGTGAAAGGTTTCACACCTATCTCTACGGCCTTGATTTTGAAATCATCACCGACCACAAGCCTCTGGAAGTGATATATTCGCCACGCTCAAAACCATCCGCCAGAATTGAGAGATGGGTTCTCAGATTGTTACCATATCGCTTTACAGTGCGGTACAGACCTGGACCGACTAATGCGGCAGATGCACTTTCCAGATTGCCTCAGTCTTCTGCACCTGTTCATAACCTGGCAGAAGAGTACATTCGTTTTGTGGCTACTAACGCCATGCCTCAGGCATTGACACCGCGGGAGGTTGAAGAATTGTCATCTGTGGATCCGGAAATTGCTCGGTTGAGAAAATGTGTAAGACAAGGGGTTTGGGTGGATTGTGACCCAAGCTATCACAGAATCAAACAAGAGCTGAGTATTGCAGGACAACTAGTTCTACGTGGCAATCGTATTGTGATGCCTAAAGATTTACGGAAACGTACATTACATTTAGCCCATGAGGGCCATCAAGGCATTGTACGCACCAAACAAAGATTACGTGAGAAAGTCTGGTGGCCAGGAATTGACAAGGATGTGGAACGTTTGGTTTCTTCATGTCGAGCATGTCAGTTGGTGGGCAGCAAACCTAAACCAGAACCAGTAACTCACACTGTTCTACCTGAGGGATCATGGGAAGATTTAGCCATTGATCTGTGCGACATTCCATCTGGACACCATCTTTTAGTTGTTGTGGACTATTATTCAAGGTGGCAAGAGGTGGTAGTTCTCACTAAAGCTACATCATCAACTGTAATTGAGGGGTTGGAGAGCATTTTTGCATCTCATGGGTTGCCTAAACGGATTGTGAGTGATAATGGTGCCCAATTTACTTCTCAGGAATTTCAGGATTATCTGAAATCAAATGCTATTTAACATCATCGTACAACTCCATACTGGCCACAGGCTAACGGGGAAGTGGAACGCCAGAATCGAACCTTGCTGAAAGCTTTGCGGATTGCTCATTTTGAGAGAAGAGACTGGAAAAAGGAACTGTGGCGTTTTCTTTTGGCTTATCGCACAACTCCGCATACTGTCACTGGCGTTAGTCCTGCGGAACTTCTTTGTGGTCGCAAATTCAGGACAAAATTGCCAGACATTGGGGGTCCTCCTACAAGTCAGAAACCTTTTCGGCAGCCACTGTACTAACTATCTGATGTTAGAACAAAGATTTTCCCTGCTGGTCTATTGTATTCTGACAGGGGGAGCCCCCCCACTGGTCTATTGTGTTCTGACAGGGGGAGGACCCCCGCCGGTCTATTGTGTTCTGACAGGGACGAGCCCCCTGCTGGTCTATTGTGTTCTAAAAGGGGGAGGCCCCTCCGGCCAGAACACTCCATTTAGCGCTCTCAGCCATTGGCTAACAGTACTGATCGGCAAACATTTTTCGGTCATGCCCTTTTAAAATAAGCCGGTCGAATGGCCCGCTTTTATTGGACCAACTCCAGTACACACGGGCTGAATGTCGGCCAGTTTCATTGAACCGGCCGATGCCGCCCAACATTCCGCACGCGTGTACTAGCCTTTAGATAGACTGACCTCTTAATAATATTCACTGCTGACTAAAAAATGTTGAATCTTCACAAAAAATCTAATCTAACCGTTCAGACCTTATCTTTTCTAAATGTGGTGGCTACCAGTTGCCTCTTTGCAGCCAAAATCTATCCCGTCTGTTTCCTCTCTCACTTCCTCTGTGGTTTGATTACTTGGTATCTCTAGACCCACCTGCACTTTTCACTGATTAGACTGTTATTATGGTTTAACATTGCATGCAAAGCAACTTCTATTTTGACTAAAATGATTTACCAAAAGTTTAGTATGTAAAAAAGAGGGATAGAAATATTCTGCAGATAGCAGGTCAATGTCTAGTAAACACATTTCATAATAGGTATAGTTTTAAGCAGAGATAAGAATGCTGATTTGCAAACTGTACCAATTCGATTCACCCTGAATATTTAAATGTGTAACTAAAGAGCAAAACTTTTTTTTTTTTTGGATACATAACCCTTTCAGTTTTTTTTTTTTTTTTTTGTCATCTGTGTCTTAAAGGGGAGATTTACTTTATGTTCCATGGCCAAAACAGGAAGTGAGAGGAAATCCCTCCAAAGTGAGGTAACCATTGGGAACTAGTGCCATCATTGGAAGATTTTCCCTCTATTAGTGGTCAGCCCACAATTTTGTTTTTTCTTTTACTTACACTTTCAATGATAAAAGTAAGAAGGACACATAGAAAGGGTGAATCTCTCTAATTGGGGCACAGGCAGCAATAAAAACAGATGTTCTAGTCCCTCTTTATTCTATACAAATTGAAAAACAATGGATTTAGGTACACTTTTAAATGTATTTTGCAATTGGAATATTTCACTTTAGGCATTATTAAAATCCTGCTCTGGTGTCAACCCAAAATTTGGGATGTTCTTTTACTTTCACTTTTGATGATAATGGTAGACATGACAAAATGCACAGACAGCAATAAAAACTGACAGGTATTCTAATCCCCCTCCACTCTATTCAAAATGTAAAAAAAAAATGTTTCGCCTGTAGTTATACTTTAAAGCTCAACTCTAGGCAGATACAAAAGGCAAATATTAATGCAGCTCTGCAAGCATTAGTACATTATTTAGGGCCTGTTCACGCCGCATGCAGTGCAGTGCTTTTTCTGCATTGAAAAATGGCATAGTTCACACCAGCGCAGTGCGTTCACGTAATCTTCAGTTCCAGAAATAAAGTACAACATGCTGCTTTTTTCCAGTACAGAACTGTACCGCTGGAATGCGGTAAAATGCATAAAAAAGGGGTAAAAATGCGAATGCAGAAACGCATCCAAAATGGCCCTGTAGGACAAATGTTTTTGTTAAATTTAAACAATGTATCAACCGCCTACAGCCCCTGTACAGCAGGGCTGGAGTGTGGGAGGAATAAGCAATACAAGGAACCAATCAGTTTATGTGCTCACAAGAAGCATGCTGATAGGAAGAGAATGCAGATTGGGATGAGCTCATTACTGAATTACTTCTCCTTTCACTGTCCAATCACAGGCCAGGGTGGGACCAGGACAAGCAGGAAGTAGTTTGAATGATGCTGGGCATGATGGGAACATCTATTAGCAGAAGGTAAGTACTATGGAGGACATATATGGAATAAAAGTGAATAGTGCAGCAAAATAGAGTTTTGTTATTTGATCATTTAAAGTCGGAGTAAACTCCCATCTCTGACTTTTACCTATAGGTAAACCTATATTAAGGCTAACCTATTAGTACTGTAAATATCTCCTAAACAATGATATTTACTGTACATGCAGTCACTGACGTTACTGGTGCATGCGCTCTAAAGGTACAGCCGCCCGGGCCATTCCTTCAGAGTCCTGTGTCGTAAGCGACGGCTGCTGTACTCATGCGCAGGTGTGATGTCATCAAAACTGGAGTCCGTGAACCCGGAAGCAAGATCAGGTGAAGCTGGAAGCCATCTCAGCGGTGATAGTGCTGCACTGGATAGCTTTGTTTTCAGGTAAGTTTCACATAATGTGCTTGTCTGCAATGCATACTAGCACATTATGGCTTTACCTTGCAGGTTGCAAAAAAAAAAAAAACAACACACACTTTACTGCCACTTTAACCACTTGCCGACTGCCGTACGACTATTTACTGCGGCAGTCAGCCGCTCCTGGGCAAAGCGACGTAGACCTACGTTGCTCCCACCCCTGCTCGTTCCCTACCTTCAATTAAATCCTTGTATTCTGCGGTAAATGTGAATTCATGCCAGTAATACCAGCGCCAGTGTCCCTGGTACCGTGCTCTGTCGCGACAAGGTCTTCCATTTCATTAGGGCAGGTTACCTTACGTAGTCACATAGCTACCGTGGGGGGCTGAGTCTTTTTCCAAAGAGGGGGGGGTGCAGCTCTTTGCCGCTGTGAACAGAAGCGGCAGTATTGATTTCCGATAGGACGCTCTCGGGAAGTCGTGAAGAGGGCCGGATCCAGTGTAAGGGCGTGATCGGTAAATTTTTAAGCGATGCGAAGCACAGACGTCCAAAAGGACTGTAAACGGTCACACAACCAGAACACATGAAGATAGGAACCTACCTCCTCTCCGCATCTCCAACAGACATCCGGACAGGCAGGGAACATCCGATGAAGTTTAGTCGGGGTGTAGTGCCATCGGGTCAGACACTTGTAACCCACCTCCTGGTATCGAGAGCAGAGAGAGGTTTTGTATGTGAAGAACAACAGTCTTTCGACTTGGTAGTCTGTAAAAGTCAGATTTAGATCCCTTTCCCAGTGCGCTATGTACGGGGGTCGGAAGGAGGCATCAGGTGTGATCAGAGTACGATATACCAGAGAGATTGTATGGTGTAGAGGGGAGAGATCAGTGCACAGATCCTCAAAATAAGTAAGATGTCTGGTAAACTGAGGTGCTGGGGGCAGAGACTGCAAGAAATGAGTAAGCTGTACCTTCTGTCAAAAGGACAGAGTGGCAAAGGTAGCATCAGAGTTCAGAAGAGTCCTGGAGACCCACCCTCCAGCTCGCCCGAAATGGCGGGCTTGATGGCAGCCGGCGGCCTTTAGGGAGCGAAAGCCGGAGTGATCGACCCCCCGGAAAAAGTCTGGGTTGTCAATCACCGGAAAGAGAGGCGACAAGAGAGTAGCCAGTTGGCCTCCGTGACACAGCCGCCTGCCCACAGCCAAAGTGGGGCCAATGGTCGGATGTGTCGACAACTCCCTGGGCACGGGGGAAGGACTCCAGAGAGAGGACTCAGGGGGAGATCCCAGGAGTGTCGCTCCACTCATACCCATTGTTTCAGGGATCCATGCCTGTACCAATCTAAGATCCGAGACAAATGACAGGCATCATAGTAGAGTACAGCATCTGGCAACGCCATGCCGCCACACAATTTAGGCATGCAAATGACCTGTAAAGCCAAGTGTGGAAGGGCCCCTAATCCAGAGGAACTCCCGGAACACCCGATTCACCTTCTTGAGAAAGGAGGACGGGATGGCTATGGGCAGTGCCTGGAGCACATATAGAAGGCGAGGCATCACATTCATCTTGATAATATTGCAGCGCCCAAACCAGGAGAACATTCCACTTCGCCAGCCTTCTAGATCTCTCTTTATTCGGGCTAAAAGAGGAGGAAAGTTGTGTTCAAAGATCCTATCCGAGCAATTCAGGAGAGAAATCCCCGGGTATTGAATATGGGAAGAACCCCATTTGAAAGGAAAGTCAGCTCTGAAGAGATGGGAGAGAGCGGACGGCAGCTCGACCGAGAGCGCTTCAGATTTCTGCTGGTTAATTTTATAGAGCGACAGGGATTCATACATGCAAAATTCCTTCAAAAGATTGGGAAGAGAGGTAAAAGGCTTAGTTAGGAAGAAGAGGAGATCGTCTGCGTACGCTGCCACTTTAGGGGATTCCGTCGTAGAAACTGACAAGCCAGCAATGTCCACATTGGCCCTCACTGAACGCAAGAAGGGTTCTAGGGTTAGAACAAAGATCAATGGGGAAAGGGGGCATCCCTGACGAGTCCCGTTAGCTATAGCCAGGGGATCCGAAAGAGAGCCATTCACTTTGACCCTTGCCGAGGGCCTGGAGTAAATAGCCCAAATCCAGGACATCTGATGACTCCCCAGGCCGATATGCTCCATCGTCGCAAAGAGGAAATTCCAGTTCACCCGATCGAACGCCTTTTCGGCGTCCGTCGAGAGAACCAGCATCGGGACGCGTTGGGCACAAGCAAAGTGGACAAGGTCTATCGCCTTATTGGTGTTCTCTCAGGCCTCCCGGGAAGCAACAAACTCCACCTGGTCGTTATGTATCAGCTGTGGAAGCAAAGGGGCCAACCTAGACGCTAAAATCTTGGTGAAAAGTTTTAAGTCAGTGTTCAGGAGTGAAATAGGCCTGTAACTTTTCACAGGAAAGAGGATCTTTTCCTTCCTTAGCGATTACCGTAATGTGAGCTCGAAGCGAATCTGCTGGAAATTCCGCTCCTTCACCGGCCACATTGTACGCGGAGAGGAAGTGTGGGGAGAGAAGATCAGCAAAGCACTTGTAGTAATGCAGAAGAGAGGGTGTTCCCTCTATCTTTTGGAGCCATCAGCACTTTTGGGTTGTCAATTGCAGCCCCCTCTTGGAAATGTATCTGCTGTTTGAAAATCCCCACCTCTATCTCTGGATTCATTCACCTCTTGGATCACTTTAAAACCAGAGTGTTTTGTAAGTACTGATACTATTTTTGATACATTGATATGCTTTATAATTTCATCCCTTTTGGAAATTTGAAATTCTATGTTCTTTGGTATCAGTATTGGTGGCCTCTATATGATGCACCACGCTATATGCTTGAGGTTGTTTGTCTAGATAATGATCCAGAGATAGATATTATTATGAACTATATACAATAATTGTTTCTGAAATTATTGTTTTTATTTTATATATATATATATATATATATATATATATATATATATATATATATATATTTTTTTTTTTTTTTTTTGATTACATTGCCTTTCATCTTGGGATCATTTTATCTGTATCCCGCGGCCCTACAGGAGAATATGGAGCCAATCCATTTCATGATGTCCTATATCTGGGATTTTTTCCAGCTAACAGTTTTCTATATGGTTCTTTTGGAGGAAGGATTTCATGGGCTTTTTCATCTATTTTCTCCCCCCCCTTTTCTGGTCAGTTGGAGTACAGTACCCACATACATGTATACTGTCATCACCCACGTATGTATATGTACGCAGTCTGTGTGTAACTGTTATTATGTCTTTTATTTGTAGAGTTGGGATCAATCCCTGATGAAGAACAGAACTATTAGTTCTTACTTTGTTTGAAACGCGTTGGATCGGATCTTCCCTCTACTAAGGGGTTTCATACCTTGTGTATTTATTGTCAAATGTGTGTGGGAGCTCTTTTCCATTGCCCCACTACACATATTTTTTATCATGTTGTGATTAATATGTGTACTTTTGAATAAAATTAAGGAATGTTTTATATATATATTTATTTCCATTTCTTTTGCCTACAAAATCCCACCCACCCAGAGGAGAAAATCTTTTTATTGTAATGCAGGGAATACCCGTCCCTCCCTTCATTGCCTTTAAGGCCGAAGAGAATTCCTCAGGCCGCAAGGGCTCCTCCAACTCCTCAATGTCCTCCACAGGAAGGGAGGGGATAAATAATTAATATCAATAAACTGTTTTAAAGTATCATACAAATATATATTTAAAATCAATTCTTTATTATTTTTTGTTTATAACATGGTGTGGGCAGATTTCTGCCAGTCACAGGCTGTGTCACGCCCCTTCACCCTGTATCTTGGAATAACAGGGAGATGAAGCCCCCATCAATCTACATGTACTATCTCACCCCCATTGTGTTGAGCTGGTTAGTGCAAATGCAGGAGGAAGGAAGGAGTGGGCTGTCATTTACCACTGTGTATACAGTACATCCACATGTTTGACTCTACAGTCATATGGTCTGCTCAGATGTGATATTGAGGAAATGCTCAGCATAGAAACTTACTGAAAACTGAGCATGTGCAGAGCTGCCAACTCTGCTCTGCAAAATGCCTAGCTGAATTGAGGACTTGGACAGAAGGTGGAGATAGAGAGCAGCAGGATCAACCAGGTTTTTTGCAGACTGCAGAAAACAAATCTCATAGTGACTGAGTATGAACAGCATGTAATACACCATTTATTGATGGGTTTTTTTATGATGTGGGTTTAGTGACAATTTAGTTAAGTTTGTGAGATTTAAGTTTGAAGGTAAGTTTGAAAACATCACAAATACCAGTCTGAAGTTAAATATAAGTCTGAAGTTAAGTCTGAAATAAAAGTCATAAGTTTGATTTGAAAACTTTACAAATATCAAGTTACAGACCTAAAATTGCTCTGACTGTACAATGTGCAAGATAGTGTACAGAGTACAGATATGTTGTTGGCTATTGGTATACAAATGACTGTATAAATTACACAGAAATATCAATTTTGTGAATATATTACGATGGGATTATGCCTGGAAATTATTTTGAAATACTGGCAATTAAGAAGATAAAGTTCATGTGTTAAGACAGACACTCTGAATATTTTCTTCATATCGCCACTTATTACCATGACAGACCTCATTTACCAGAGAATGGTGTCATATGGAGAGGGTATCTGCAACATTGATAAAAATGGCTGCATACTAATCTCATAATTGATTTTAAAGTATTTGTTAACCCAGCACTTCATATTCTTGATATGTGTCTGCTGTACCATGTACTTGTATGAGAAAGAATCCTGTTCTCTTTGAATTGCTTCCTTTGAGTGAAATCCCTGGTGTTCTGGCTAGCCCCCCTGCTTTCCTAAAAAAAATTGACCACACCAAGCAGGAGAGCACACCATGGTCAGTTCTCTTGTCTGCTCTCCTCCATTGATCAGACTTGTCCTGACACGCTCCCACAGCACAGCCCTTCACTCAGTGTGCTGCTGCTTCTCCCCTCAGCTCTTATGCAGTTGAGATCACAGGGAAAGTGATCATTTATAAAAAAGGGAAAAAAGGATATTTATAATGTTTTTTTTTAAATCTATACACAAATGTTATTCCTTTCATTTCTAGTTTAAACCGAATGGGTTGTTTTACACGTTGATTGTTTACAATCACTTTAAGGTTTATACTAGAAATCTACTAGAGATTTAACCACTTGCCGACCGCCGCACGACTATTTACTGCAGCAGTCAGCCCCCTACAGGCACAGCGATGTAGGCCTACGTCGCTCGCCCACGAGCCTGTAGGAGGCGAGCATGCGCCACCGGCGGCGTGCTCCCACCCCCGCTCGTTCCCTGCCTAGCCAGCGCGTGTGACCAGCGGCTCCGATGGCCACCAGCCCCTCACGATCTCCCTCAGGAGAGGGAGAAAGACAGACGGCTGATGTAAAGACAGCAGTCTGTCATTCTCCCTGAAGTAATCACAGAGGCTATGCGATCCTGCTATGTAGGATCATATGTCTCTGTGAATACTTCACTAGCCACGCCCCCTAACAGTTAGAAGCACGCCCCTAGGGACACACTTAAACCCATGATCACCAATAAAGTTAACCCCTTCCCTGCCAGTGTCATTTTTACAGTAACAGTGCATATTTATAGCACTGATTACTGTAGTAATGTCACCGGTTCCCCCAAAAGTGTGAAAAATGTCAGTCAGGGGTCCGATCTGTCCGCTGCAATGTCGCAGATCGCCGTCATTACTAGTAAAAAAAAAAACTATAAAAATGACATACAGTAAATCTTTCCCATAGTTAGTAAACGCAATAACGTTTGCGCAAACCAATCAAAATACGCTTATTGCGATTTTTTTTACCAAAAATATGTAGCAGTAAACAAATTGGCCTAAAATGTTAAAAAATTTTGATTTTTACATTATTTTTTTTTGAGAATTTCATATAAAAAATGTGAAAAATATTGCTTTTTCTTCAAAATTGTCGCTCTTTTTTGTTTATAGCGCAATAAATAAAAATCGCACAAGTGAGCAAATACCACCAAAAGAAAGCTCTGCTTGTGGGAAAAAAAGGATGTCAATTTCATTTGGGTACAGCGTCACAGGACCGCGCAATTGTCTGTTAAAATCACGCAGTGCCGAATCGCAAAATAGGGCCTGGTCATTGAGCAGCCAAATCCTCCGGGGCTAAAGTGGTTAAAATACAGCTGTTTCCTGTTGGATGATTTCTACAATCATAAAAGGTAATGATATGTTTTCTGACTTCCTCCTCTATATTATTTGCATATCTAATAAACAGTTATCTAGAAAGTTAACTCTACCAAATCTCCCACCAAGCATACAGTAGGTATAAGACAGCACCTGGGTAAAGAGTAACCAAAGTATACTCAAAGGAACAGATTGTATCCTGGTGCATGCAAACATGCTCTCTAGGTGTAACGGGCACAGTTAAACAATAAAAAACCTCTTCCTGAAAATGTTATTGTGAGTAGAAGATAAGGGCAAGGTGTCCATGAAGATATACCTATTATTTTACTACAACTAAGGGTCTATAGCCATGGATTCTTCCTATTAGTGTATGGGGTATGGTAGAGTCAATGTGCATAGCATTTTCTGGCACAATCTGAATAGGTTGTTTTTACTGAGTACAGGTCTCAGTACACTTAAACGATATTACCAAAAGTATTGGGACGCCTGCTTTTGCAGGCACATGAACTTTATTGGCATCCCAGTCTAAGTCCATAGAGTTAAATATTGAGTTGGCCCACCCTTTGCAGCTATAACAGCTTAAACTTTTCTGGGAAGGCTGTCAAGAAGGTTTAGTAGTGTTTTTATGGGAATGCTTGACCATTCTTCCAGAAGCGCATTTGTGAGGTCAGGCACTGATGTTGGACGAGAAGGCCTGGCTCGCAGTCTCCACTCTAATTCATCCCAAAGGTGCTCTATTGGGTTGAGGTCAGGACTCTGTGCAGACCAGTCAAGTTCCTCTACCCCAACCTTGCTCATCCATGTCTTTATGGACCTTGCTTTGTGAACTGGTGCGTAGTCATGTTGGAACAGGAAGGGGATGTTAGTTGGGAGCCTGAAATTGTTCAAAATGTCTTGGTATGCTGACCCTTAAGAGTTCCCTTCACTGGAACTAAGGGGCCAAGCCCAACCCCTGAAAAACAACCCCACACCATAATCCCCTCTCCACCAAATTATTTGGACCAGTGCACAAAGCAAGGTCCATAAAGACATTGATGAGCAAGCTTGGGGTGGAGAAACATGACTGGCCTGCACAACAGAGTGCTGACCTCAACCCAATAGAACACCTTTGGGATGAATTAGAGTGCAGACTGAGAGTCAGGCCTTCTCGTCCACAGCAGTGCCTGACCTCACAATGTCCTACTAGAAGAATGGTCAAACATTCCCATAGACACACTCCTAAACCTTGTGGACAGCCCTCCCAGAAGAGTTGAAGCTGTTATAGCTGCAAAGGGTGGGCCAACTCAATATTGAACCCTGCGGACTAAGACTGGGATGCCATTAAAGTTCATGTGCGTGTAAAGGCAGGCGTCCCAATACTTTTGGTAATATAGTGTAGATACTTCACTCAGGACCAAGTGTACATTTAATGATAAAGTTTCATTCAATAACAGAATGCAAGTGAAATAGACAGTGTGTTTTAATATGAAAAAAAAAAAGTGAGGATGAATGGCAAAAAAAACAAAACAAAACAGGAGAATATTAATGATACATGTTACTGAATCATATTCAGATTTTTTTGTTCAACAGTTTGCACCAAACATCGGAATGAAACATCCATGATTTCACAATACAGTTGCCTTGCTATATTCTCACTTAGCTCAGTGCACTATTAAGTAAGCTGTGCCAAGCCTTTTACCACTCAGGTTACCTGATATGCATTCATCCGCATACATGGTAGCATGTGAAAGTAGAGCAAAAGGTCATAAAAGTCGGAAACTGTTCAACCTAAACAGAGAAAAATTTAAGGTGCGCTACTGTTTCTTTAGAAAACAAGGATACATTTAATTATGTGTAAGAGTTGCTGGAGAAAGCAACTTGATACGGAGGTATATTATTACAGTTAGTATTGTTGATCTGAACACCTAGCCTAAGAAGACAAAAGGGTTTCTGTGTAAAGCTAAATAACATCTGTTGAGTATTTTAAATATGTTCTCACCTACATCATAATAGTTAATTAGTAAATGAATAGATGAAATCACTCTATTTTGAATTTAATGCATTCTTTTACGCCTAGGATTGACCTATGTGAATAATTGAGAAAGTCCCAGCTACCTTTGGAAGTGCTCCAGCTTTGTCCCTGTGGGCTCAGCCTGGAAAGAGTTTTGTAATAAATATTGAAATCAAAAGTGGCCCCGCACTAGTGGCAATGTACCCGATGTACCATCTGCTTGTTTACACATAAACTTCTACAACTAAAGCCTGGTATAGTGGTTCAATTAATATTTTGCAACTGCCAGCAATCTTTAAAAACTCCTGATACTTTATAAAGATTTTTCTTTTGTAGTACAGTGATTTTTTTATGACCAATTACCATTAATCTAGTGGAAAATCAGGTATATTTCTAGGCTTTATGGAATTAATAGTTGATTAACTCCAATGGAAAATCTATGTTAACAGTCTCTGGTAGCCTAGGGGAAATAGTGTAAATTAAATTCCTGTGAGCAGGGGTGTACGTATTTTGGTTTTGTGCTGCCCTAGGCAAGACTAAAAGCGGGCAACCCCCCCACCTAAATGTGTCCCACACCTTCCTACCCAAGTGGCTATTCGGGGTCTTTGGTGGCTATGTGGGACCTCTGGTTGATATGTGGGGTCCCTGGTTACTATGTGGGGTCTCTAGAGAGCACGAGGGGCTGAAGAGCACTTGGGGGCTGGAGAGCACCAGGGGGGCCTGAAAAGCACAAGGGGACAGAGAGCACAGGGGGGCTGGAGAGCCTGGGGGGGCCAGAGAGCACATGGGGGTGGAGAGCCTGGGGGGGCTGGAGAGCACAGGAGGCCTGAGCACACAGGAGGCTGGAGAGCACATGGGGGTAGGAAGGCACTGGGGGAGCCAGGGAGCACGGGGGCAGGAGATCACAGGGGGGTAGGGAGCACTGGGGGGGCTGGAGAGCACAAGGGGGCCTGAGAGCACGGTGGGGGGGGGGCAATAGAAAGAAGCTGGTTGGGAGGAGCTGCGGGGGGCTGCAGCATATAGAAGAATCTATCTCTCAATTTTCCTCCTGCAGCCTCTGAATGTCTGCGAGAGGGAGAGTAGGAGAAGCGGGCTTTAGGAGGCTGCAGGAGGAAAATACAGATATTGCTTCTTCTATATGCAGCCGCCCTGCCGCTCCTCCTTTTCAGGCACACAGGAAATGGACTCACTTTTCCTCTGGTTCGGCATCTCCTCCAGCTTTTCCCTCTTCATGGTCAGCTGACCTGTAGTTCTGGCCCCCTGGCCCGATGGCTGAAATGGACTGGCAGCCGGCTTTGGTAGGCTCAAGGAGCAGCCCAACTGCCTTGCCTACAAGGACATGCGGCCAGGCAGCCCCAGCCCACTGGGTCGTTTGATTAGGTTTTTCCTCACTAAAGGCAGAATAATGTTTTCCTTGGACTCAGGGTTGTGTCAGGATGGTACCCCCAGTGGACCCCAGCATGATGACTCTCCTACTACCATCTTACTTACAGGCAGTCCCTGGGTTACAAACAAGATAGGTTCTGTAGATTTGATCTTAAGTTAAATTTGTATGTAGGTTGAAACAGGTACATTTTTTAAGTGTAACTCCAGGCAAAAAAATATATATATTTAGGTTTTGGATAGATAGCATAGGAAACGGTTAACACCCCTGTAATGTTTGTTTTGCTGTCTGTGCCCTTGTTCAGAAGATTTTCACCTGTTCAAAAGAGATCACCTCGCTTTCTGTCCCTGGGACATGTGGATTTTGAACATTTTGAGTTGTGGAAACAAGGATTGGTGATAAAGCTTCAGTGCAGACACCTTTTTCCCATGAGAACTCTTACAGGAGTGAATTTCCCTTCCTAGGGGTAGATTTCTCTTCACTTCCTGTTGTCTCCCTCCATTTGTAAGTATGAGTTTGTAAGTCGAATGTTTGTATCTTGAGGACTGCCTGTAGCCCAAAAATCTCAGAAAACTATTATTTTTATTTGCTTATGTGTTAATTTATGAGCACTGGTATTTCTAAAATAATGAGGGTATTCTGCTGATGGCAGATAACACTAAGCACATTCACTGGACTCTATATGCCAGAAGCAATAACTTAACCTAAATGGTGCAAACCCTGACAAAAAGTAGTGGTACTCAAATGATATACTGTATATCAGCCTTTTCAGGCCAGTGTTTCACAAGGCAGTCAGAGGTTTGAAATTTCAGCTTGCACAGATGCACCCATATGAAGCTGTACAGAAAAAGGCCAGCCTCCATAGGTCCCTTCTCCACCGAGAATATACTAATCCACACTTGTACTCTACACACAATGCAATGTACACTATGTCTTCAAATCACTAAAACAACAGAGTTTTTCTACCTGCACTTGCACTGACCTCTCAGAACAATTTCTGTCAGGGACTGGGGCATGACTTGGAGCAACTTCAGTTTTTGTATTCTGAATAGCGTTTTCACCATTCACAACCATCGCAAAAGGCACTAACCTCAACTTGCTGATCATATCCAACCACCATGTGATGTGACCCAATACACCCCTTGTCTTGTTCTTCAGGAAGAGCAGAGCTTCCACTTAAAAGTCTATCCCCTCACACAATATTTGGTGATATACACCGCACCCTGCCTACAACATGCTTACTAGGCATTGACTACTATCCCTCACTGAACCAGCACACCCAACATGGCAGTCATCCACACTATGTTATTAGCAGACCCTCACACCCAGGTTTCTAAAAACAGTATATAACTAGCTCAGGTGTGCAAGGACAGGGCAGAACACAGGACAATACCGTTGTTTCCTGGCATTAGTAAGCTAGCTAACCCCACAAATACCTATATAAACTGTTTCACTATTTAGGTTAAAAACAAAAGTTTTTGTTGCATTCATTTGCAGAAACATTTGTAACCACACTGCCTCATCAAACACCTCTGTAACATATGGTCTCCAACTCTTAACTATTCCCCGGGTCAGACTCCACCATGCGTGTACCATGGAAACTGTTCTAAACATTCTGTGGATTCTTATCCTTGGATAGGGAAGCTGGCAACCTTTTATATCTACAATATATAACTGGAACTTCATGTCATAAATCCACTGAAAAAAGTTACCTTTTATTTGAATATGGTTTGATAAAATTTAATTCAGAGTAAGAGTGAAATGAGAAAGGAGGAAACAACATGCAATCGGATTATGAATTTACATAAGCAGGAAGTTTCTTGATATACTTGGCTAGTTAGATGTTACCACACAGAATTTGGGGTCAGATACTTTCAATAACAATTGTAGAGCACTGTCAACTAACATTTCTGGAAAAATGACATAAAGTGTATTTACTGTTATACATCTCAGCCTTTAACCATGTCTTTACAAAAAACAAAAACATCATGAAGATGAATAGACTATGGCATGGAAAGGGTGTGTAATAGAAGTAGGGTTGGATCCAATTTCAGAGGTTTCTGGAAGCAGAAAAGAGCGAGATTTACAATTGTTCCAGCTACAATGGAGTCACTGAAAGATTTAGCCAGGGAGGGAAATTATTGAATGGAGTGGAATGAAAATGAAGCTTTGCAGATTGATAGATAACACCCAGATCATGTGAAAATGGTTTCTATGTTATATACAATGTAACATGCATGGGAACAACATCAGGAAAATTCCTGTGTGTAGTTTCATCTATAAAAGAGAATATGACTTTATATCATATTGCTTTCAAACAATACAGATGTGTCACATTGTTATGTACATGTAAATAAAGCTGAAGGGAGATAAAAGATTAATTACTTACAAGGAGACAATTTTTTAAATTGTTTCTGAACTTCTATCTATTTATGAATTATCTTTCCCAAAGATATACATCTCACATACAAGCCATCAAGTAAACATTTTATGTTTGTAATGCCATACACACTATAAGATTTTCTGAAGACTTTTTCCTTTAGACTTACCAAAACCATATAATACGAGGTCAAACCTAAACACTTTCAATTTGTATGCAATCTGGCAGGCCCTTTTTTTGGTTGAAAATGTAATCTTTATTTGCATAAAAGATATACAAAAAACAATACTTTTGTCGGGGTACATTCTCCCCTGTACTGCGACGCAGCGCATAAATACACTACATTACAATACATTTCCGGTCATACTAATAAATACATTCAATCACATACATTCATTCTGCGGTATGATGCCTGATGTGGTGTGCGGAGTAAGGATACCCCGTGCCATCACATCATGCATGACGCCGCAATACCCCTGAAGCATGAAACTAAAAACATTGTCTATACGTTGCATTACTCATAACTGCATCAATACTATAACATTTTCAAAAACCAACCGGTGTGATGGGGGGTGGGAGAGAGGGGTAAGGGGAGGGGAATGAAATCACAGGCCCGAAGCTTTATTGAATGGACAAAGACACACAAGGGAGAGTGGGGGAAGGGGAAATCTTCAGACCTCCTCTTCCTCCATGAGATCCATCAGGTTATAGTCTCTGAGTAGACTGTGAACCAGTCTGCGACAGTCCTCAATGGACATCCTCTCCCGCTGGTGGATAAGGCGCTTTCTGGCGCACCATAAAGCGTCCTTAAAGCAACACAACACCCGCCAGGCGTTGTCAATGTCCTCCTGTGAAAAAGTCCCATGAAAAAGTCCATTCAGCACAGCAAAATGTGTGATGGCAGTCTGTGAAACAAAGTCTCTAAGTTCAGGTTCCAAGGCCCTCAACAGGCTCTGTGCAAATGAGCACTCCCAGAAAACATGAAAAGACGTTTCCTCGTGGATGATACAAAAGGGGCAGTGCCTGTATCTGCACAAGTTTCTGGCATGCATAAATGTCCTGAGTGGCAGCCCTCCCTGGACAGCCATCCACGCCAGATCTTTATGCCTGTTGGTGAGTTTCTTTGAAGAAACATTCCTCCAGACCACTTTGCAAGTGGCTGAAGGGAGGCCTGGAACAGTCTCAGCAATGTCCGATGCTCTGATCAACTTGTAGATAGTTTTTGGCTTCCACAAGTCAGGCTTAACTCCATGCAGCCCCAGCTCCTTGATGAACTTGAAAGTGTCCAAGTAGTACCAAGGAGTGTCCCAGTTGTAGGGGATGGAGCTGTCCCATTTGTCCCATCCAAGGGACCTCCAGAGAGGCAGGAGGAAAAAACGGGACATGGAGTTGCCTCCAGAGTCCGAAGTTCTGTCAATCAAAGTTCTGCGGATGCAGTTGCAGGCAAAGAACACCCCCAGTAACGTTGCGATGTCGGGCACGCCCTTACCGCCCTTGAGGGGTTCCTTGAACATGACTGCTCGCTTCACTCTGTCCATCTTGGAGCCCCAGATGAAGTGGAACACCGCCCTGGTGATGGCCTTGCAGGTGTTGACCCGGGGGGGCCAGGCCTGGGCGAGGTACTGCAACACAGGGAGGATCTCGCTGCGGAGTACCAGTGTTTTCCCTTCGATGGTGAGTTCTCTGAGGCTCCATAGTCCAAACTTTTGTCTCATCTTGGACAGTCTCTCCTCCCAAGACTTCAGGGCTGCGCCCTCAGCTCCAAACCAAACTCCCAGAATTTTGATGAAGTCCGCATTGATGCTGAAAGGGATTGATGCAGAAGAAGGCAGGAACCACTTTCCGAAGAGCATGATCTCTGACTTCCCGCAGTTGACTTTTGCCCCTGAAGCTTTGCCGAAGTCCTCACAGGTCTGGACGAGCGAGTCGATGGAGCGCTGATCAGCACAGAACACCGTTACGTCGTCCATGTAGAGTGAGCACTTGACAACCCTTCTGTCCGGTCCCGGTGCGGTGATCCCTCTGATCTCTGGGTTCTGTCGGATGCATTCGGCAAAGAGCTCTATACAGCAAACAAAAAGCAGAGGTGAGAGAGGGCAGCCTTGTCTGACCCCAGAGAGAACAGGGAAAGGGTCAGTTTTCCAGCCATTCACCAACACCGTACTACAAATGTCATTATACATCACATTCACATACGAACAAAACATGTCCCCAAGACCAAACCTGCGCAGAGCTCTGCACATAAACTCATGGGAGACACAGTCAAAGGCCTTTTCCTGGTCAAGACTGACCAGGGCCGCGTGCACACGGCGGCCTCGAATGTACTGGACCGTGTCCCGGACAAGCGCAAGGCTGTCCGCAATCCTGCGACCAGGAATGCCACAAGTCTGATCTGGGTGGATGATCTGTCCGATGACAGATTTCAGCCTGTTGGCCAGAACCTTGGCGAGGATTTTGTAGTCCACGTTCAAGAGAGAGATGGGACGCCAATTTTTCAGATCCCCTCTCTCCCCCTTACGCTTATACAAAATCGTGATCATCCCCTCCCTCAGCGACGGAGGCATTGTGCCCTCCACCACCATCTCCTCGTACAGCTCGAGCAGGTCCGGGCCAACGAGATCCCACAGCGCTACATAGAGCTCCGCTGGGAGACCGTCGCAGCCCGGGGTCC
Organism: Pelophylax lessonae; assembly: GCF_965119305.1. NCBI lineage: Eukaryota > Metazoa > Chordata > Amphibia > Anura > Ranidae > Pelophylax > Pelophylax lessonae. The sequence continues at coordinate 392,144,624 of NC_138770.1, forward strand.
TGCCTTGCCTAAAGGATCTGACGGCAGAGTGCAGTTCCTCCAGCGCCAAGGGGGCGTTGATTGCCGACATACCTGCAGGATCAATTTGGTTAGTGATACCTGACAAGAACCTGTCGGCCTCAGCCGTATCTGTTTCTTTCGGGGAGTAGAGGTTGGTGTAGTAGTCGCTGACCACTTGCATCACAGCCTCCTTCCCCTTCTGGAGTGTTCCGGTCTCGTCCCGCAGCTCAGACAAGGGAGTGTGTCCTGAGTGGAGTTTCCTGAAAAAGAAAGAGTTACATTTCTCACCTTTCTCAAGATTCTCCACCTTGGAACGGAAGACGAGGTGCCTGGATTCTTCCTCGAAGTGTCCTTTCAGGCTCTTCTTGGTGTCCTCCAGGTCCTGCCTAACGTCCCAGCCGCAGTGGTGAAGGTCCTGCAGGGACTGCATCTGACGTTGCAGTCTCCTGAGTTCCCTCTTCCTGGCACACACTTGCTGGCGTCCCCTTGCCTGAAAGAAGCTGCGTAGCTTGACTTTCACAAACTCCCAGTAGTCGCTTACCTTTCCGAAGAACCTCTTGTCCTCCTTCCAGGTAATGTAGGCCTCCCTGAGTTCCTCCAGCAGTTCCTCATTTTCCAGCAGGGTACCATTCAGCTTCCAGGAGCCCGGGCCGGGGGCAAAGCCCTCGCCCAGGTCACCCCGAAAGTGAATGGCCCTGTGGTCAGAGAAAAAGCAGGGGACCATGGAGAACCCGCGATGTCTGACTGTCTTGGAGGTGAGCACGAAGTCTATCCTAGAATGCACAGATCCATCAGGACGGCACCACGAATAGTTCACGGAACCTTTCCCTATGGATCCCACGGCGTCCTTCAAGGAAGCCTCCGCAATCATCTCCTTGAGCAGCCTAGACGTGGTGTCGAGCTTTGCGTACATGCTGGAGCTGCGCCCATCCTCCTCAATCGGACAGTTAAAATCACCGCCGATTACTACTGCCCTGGTGGTGACGAGTTGGGTCCGCAGGGTCTGGAAAAGCTCCAGTCGCTCATTCTTATCTGGGGAGGCGTACACGTTGATGAGCCTAACTGGCTCTCCCGCCCACGAGCCGTCTACGACCAAAAGACGGCCACAGACGAGCTCCTGGACGGAGTCAAGCGTGAAACGACTACCCCTGACAAGAATGGCTACCCCCGCAGACTTACAATCGACACCCCCAGACCAGTAGGAGGGACCATGGGTCCACTGGGAGGACAGATGAGTGTACCTCCTCGAGAAGGGTAGGGCACACTCCTGGAGCATGTAGACATCACTATGCTGAGTGGAAAGAAAAGTCAGCGCCACCTGTCTTCTAGACGCATCCTTAATGCTCCTAACATTAATGGAAAAGATGGAGATCTCTGCCATCATGTAAAGGAGATAAAGGGGCTAGCCAGCAGGTGGGCTGAACTTACCTCCCCTGAGGGGGGGGTGGTTCCTCCACTGCCTCTTGCGCCTGTCCGGTGTCCTGGTTCAGGCCGTTCTCCTCGAGGATGCTGTCCATCAGGTCCTGGGTGAGGTCAGTCTCTGGGGGAGCCAGATCCTTACCTTCCTGCATTTCTCCTTCATCTTCCCCCACAGACTCAAGGTCCTCGAGGTCCTCCACCACTGGGTCCAGTCCAGCGGTATCATGTTGCCGGGCCACGGTGGGCCGCTTGGTGGGTTCTTCAGTTGTCGGACTATCTAGGTTCCGTTTCCGGCCTTTGCTGGTGGGGGTGGGGTAGGGGGTGGCGGTGGGCAGGGTGGGGAAGTCCTCCATGGAGGACAGGGCGGGGGGGGGGCTGGGAGGGGGGAGGGGCAGGTGGGGTCACCTCCGACTCAGAGGGGGTGGGGAGGGATGGGTCGGAGGAGGTGGTAGGGGCCTGGGGAGGGGGGGACTCACCAGTGACTTTCCGCGGTTCCTTCGCTGTCTTTTCCCCTGGCTTCTTTTTCCCAGCGCTGTCTGGAGCTTTGCCCTTGATCAGGGCTCCAGCGTAGGACCGGGATCTCTGGGGGCAGTCTCTGTAGACGTGCTCAGCCAATCCGCAGAGGTTGCAGGTCTTGGACCTCGGGCAATCCTTGGTCTCATGGCCTGTAGCCCGACAGAACCTGCAAGAAGGTTCCTGACAACCAAAACTTACGTGACCCTGCATGCCACACCTGCGACAGGTCTGGGGCATGTCTGCGTAGTAAAGGAGTCCTGCGGAGGCTCCCAGAGAGAAGCAGGGCTTCAGGTGTTGGAGATCCCCCGAAGGTTCTCTCCTTAACCTGCAAGAAACTGCCCACTTACCTGTCCAGAAGCCGTTGACATCGAGGATTCGGACTGGGTCTTTGGCCACGATGCAAAACCTCTGGAGGTAGGTAGCGATGTCTTTTGCTGGGGTATGGGGATTCCTCATGGACACCGTCACCCGCCTTTCATCCCGTTGAATGGGAGTGTTCGCAACAAAGTTGCGGAAAGGGGAATCCGGGCCACAATTCTTCACCACTTCCCAGTACCTTCTACAGACCTGTAGCGACACAAAAGTTATATAAAATATACCTTTCATGAAGGTCTGTACGGACAGGGTCTCCGCTTTGCTGAACCCCTGCTCGAGGATCATTTTCTTGCCAAAGATTTCCGGGGGGTCATGTCGAGGATTCTTCCGTCCACCTCCTTCAGCTGCAGCACCACTGTCTGCCTCATCCAGGGTTCCAGGGTAGGAAGCCCGTCTGCGGACCTGGTTGGCCTTGCTGAGCCCGACTGGCTAACGGCCGCCGGGGTGGGGGTGGAGGTTGAAGCGACTTCTCCCGAAGTCTTGGCAGAAATGGCGGGGACATGCTTCTTCTTCCCAGTGCTCTTCCCCATGACGGAGGAGTTCGTTGGCAGTCGCTTCAGGAGAACTTCGGCGGCTTCCTTCTTATTCCTCGGCGTCTTCACTCTTTCGCAGCCTTTAAAAAGGCCCTTGTGCGCCTACTGCCCGAAGGTAGTAGCGCAGAGTGGGGGGGAGGAGGGAAGATCGCAATCTCGTTCCTTGTGGGGGCTAAGCTTCTAACCCAATAGCAGCGAGTAGGTGAAGCTGAATTTAATTAACGATCCTACAAGGCCGAGCAGAGGGTACCCCACAAGGACCAAATGGCTTGGATAGATACAAATGTTTCTCAACGTCCTAGCCGTAAAGCAGAGACACCCCTAAGGGCTAAAGTCGATACTACACTTGATCTTAGCCAAAAGGCCGAGAATCTGGCAGGCCCTTGTACTACATAGAAAAGGTAAATGTGAAGGAAAAAGTCTTCAGAAAATGTTATAGTGTGTATGGCCCTTTAGTGAGGAATAGCATACTGATTAGTGAGAGTGAAAAAAGGGTAGATACAATACGCTCTCCGATCCAACTGCACACTTACATGCAGGAAAACATTGAAGGTTCTGCTATAGGGATGAAAAGTTAAGAGTGTACCTAGCATGCAAATACAAGGTCCACTTTGTTGAGTGGCCAACCCACCTGGCCAGCAGCAAGAACAGAGCCATTATTAGAATAAAATATAATCTTTATTGTACAATAGTATAAAAGATAAAAACATTAGTATTGTACCCTATACATATAGGGAAGATAATACCCTCTAGGAATATATATCAGTAGCTCCTAATGTTAAGTAAAACCACATATACAGACTAAAATGATATCAGTCCAGTATAGATGAGGTGAGCTTTACCTAGTGCCTGTAAGGTAAATGCATTTCGTCAGATATTTGGCTTCTTCAGGACCCAGACAAACGAAGGGGGCAAACTATATAGAACAACACATATATTAACACATGATGTAACAAGACAATCTTCAAAGGTACATAATAATAAAATGTATTGAATTTGCAGGCTCATACCAGTAGATCAATGTGGCAGAAGGTCCACCTACCAATGCCCGGGGCGGGCACAGAGGTACAAAGGGCCCAAAACACCCTCGCACACACAAATTAAGGCGTCCAGGATAGGAATCTAAATATGCAAAATAGATGGTATAAGACCATTAGGAGCTAAATAATACTTTACAACATAATGCTAGAGCTTCTCAGTCCATACTGTATATGCAACTTACTTAAATGGAATGAACCATATAAGTACGGCAGAGAATGCGTGATAAAATCAGAGGTAGCTGGGTGATGTTCAAAAAATAGGAATGATGGTATTGTCCAGGATATACGGTATGGTGCACTAAGAATAAAAATATTAATAATATATATGTTTAAAATACTGAAATGCCTTATATATAGCTGCCATTATTTGGATACAGGATATAATCCTTTACTCACATGAATCACCAGAGCATATAGGGGATTCCAAATGAAGCAGTGAGGGGTAGGAGCACCACAGCTGACAATATTCCCAAAAATGGAGCTATGATTTTCCCTTTAGGACTAGGCAAGACAACCATCTGTGGGAGAGATTCACAGAGACTAAACAAAAGCCAGTCTGTAATAGACTGCAAATGGACTGTAATGGATCACACAATACAAAAAAGTAAACCAGGAGAAGCTTCTCAATGAAGAGTAGTGCAAAGACACTCACCATGCCAAAAAAGCACATCAAATAGGCAGGAGAGGGGGAGACCACTGACACAAAAAGGAAAGACAAGGTACGCAGACTATAAAGATTTTCAACCTATCTGATCACATTCCCACCACACCTGAGCAGTCCCTTCTAGCCCAAGGGCTCACTTTTGCTCCAACTGCAGGGCCTACAGATTAAATATGGGATATCATAGTAAAACGCTATTACAATATCTAGGCCATCAAAAACACTCCCAGACACCACCACAAAAATGATGTTAGTAATCCAGAACAGGATTCCCTTACAGAGTTATCACTTGATTCCACAACATTAAACGAAAGGGCATTGGATGACTTTGAACAGTTACAGTATCTCACAAAAGTGAGTACACCCCTCACATTTTTGTAAATATTTTATTATATCTTTTCATGTGACAGCACTGAAGAAATTACTCTTTACAACAATGTAAAGTATTGAGTGTACAGCTTGTATAACAGTGTACATTTTCTGTTCCCTCAAAATAACTTAACACACAGCCATTAAAGTCTAAACCACTGGCAACAAAAGTGAGTACACCCCTAAGTGAAAATATCCAAATTGGGCTCAATTAGCCATTTTCCCTCCCCGGTGTCATGTGACTCATTAGTGTTACAAGGTCTCAGGTGTGAATGGGAAGCAGGTGTGTTAAATTTGGTGTTATCGCTCTCACTCTCTCATACTGGTCACTGGAAGTTCAACATGGCACTTCATGGCAAAGAACTCTCTGAAGATCTGAATAAAATAATTGTTGCTCTACATGAAGATAGCCTAGGCTATAAGAAGATTGCCAAGACCCTGAAACTGCGCTGCAGCACGGGGGCTAAGACTATACAGCGGTTTAACAGGACAGGTTCCACTCAGAACAGACCTCGCCATGGTCAACCAAAGAAGTTGAGTGCACATGCTCAGCGTCATATCCAGAGGTTTTCTTTGGGAAATAGACATATGAGTGCTGCCAGCATTGCTGCAGAGGTTGAAGGGGTGGGGGGGGGGGGGGGGTCAGCCTGTCAGTGCTCAGACCATACGCCACACACTGCATCAAATTGGTCTGCATGGCTGTCTTCCCAGAAGACAGCCTCTTCTAAAGATGATGTACAAGAAAGCCTGCAAACAGTTTGCTGAAGACAGGCAGACTAATGCCCCATACACACGTGCAGATTATCTGAAGACTTTTGTCTGCAGACTTACCAAAACCATATAATATGAGGTCAAACCTAAACACTTTCAATTTGTATGCAATCCGGCAGGCCCTTGCACTACATAGAAAAGGTAAATCTGCAGACAAAAGTCTTCAGATAATCTGCACGTGTGTACGGGGCATAAGGACATGGATTGCTGGAACCATATCTTGCGGTCTGATGAGACCAAGACAAACTTATTTGGTTCAGATGGTGTCGAGTATGTGTGGCGGCAACCAGGTGAGGAGTACAAAGACAAGTGTGTCTTGCCTACAGTCAAGCATGGTGATGGGAGTGTCATGGTCTGGGGCTGCATGAGTGCTGCTGCCACTGGGGAGCTACAGTTCATTGAGGGAACCATGAATGCCAACGTGTACTGTGACATACTGAAGCAGAGCATGATCCCCTCCCTTCAGGGACTGGGCCACAGGGCAATATTCCAACATGATAACAACCCCAAACACACCTCCAAGACAACCACTGCCTTGCAAAAGAAGCTGAGGATTAAGGTGATCAACTAGCCAAGCATGTCTCCAGACCTAAACACTATTGAACATCTGTGAGGCATCCTCAAACGGAAGGTGGAGGAGCGCAAGGTCTCTAACATCCACCAGCTCTGTGATGTCAGCATGGAGGAGTGGAAGAGGACTCCAATGGCAACCTGTGAAGCTCTGGTAAACTCCATGCCCAAGAGGGTTAAGGCAGTGCTGGATAATAATGGTGGCCACATAAAATATTGACCATTTGGGCCCAATTTAGACTTTTTGACTTAGGGGTGTACTTGCTTTTGTTGCCAGCGGTTTAGATATTAAGCCCCCGTTCACACTGGGGCGACCTGGTCGCCTGACAGGTCGCCGTAGGTCGCCTTCCATAGAGAAGCTGTGGACCCGTTCTAATAGGAGCGACACAAGTCGCTCCGACTTAGAAAAAGGGTCCGGAGCTTCTTTGGGGCGACCCGGAGCGACCTGCATAGACTTCAATGTTATGAAGTCCGTGCCGGCCGCTCCGAGGTCGCGGTGCGAGCAGCGCGCCGCGACCTGTGAGGTCGCCCGGCGAAGTAGCGTTGCCCCAGTGTGAACGGGGCCTTATGGTTGTGTGTTAAGTTATTTTAAAGGGGACAGTACATTTACACTGTTATACAAGCTGTACACTCACTACTTTACATTGTAGCAAAGTGTCATTTCTTCAGTGTTGTCACATGAAAAGGTATAATAAAATATTTACAAAAATGTGAGGGGTGTACTCACTTTTGTGAGATACTGTATATATATATATATATATATATATATACACAGTTATATATATAGGTATATATATAGTTATATATATAGATATATATCTGCTGAGAATTACACTTTTCGGATTCCCCTGGGTTACCCTTAGCAACTGATAGCAGATACTTAGCATTGAAAGTCCGTTGCTCAATAATCAATCCAGGGGATGTTGGTTTTTGTGTTTTTATTTGGAACTGGGATAGGAGAAGGGATGAGTGGGATACTTCAACTATTAACTATCGTGAGGACAACTAGCTGTAATGTGCGGCAAGGCCGCTGCTTCACCTTGCCAATGAAGTGAAGATAGATAATGTGTTGCTGCTTGAATTACTCTTTAGGGTCTAACTTGACACCCCCTTTCTCACTTGCTGTGTGTGCTGACACCTGTCCACTGACTCTCTACTGGAGTGGTCCCCTTCCTGGGCAGACCCCCGGCAAGATTCCCGGTACTCACAGACACTGTTTTTTGCAAGATCGCTCTGCCTCCAACTCCACTAGTCAGCCTCCACTGGACTTCCTGGCTCAGCTCCACACTCCTGGCTCACAAGGCTGACTGCCTGTGACCACCATCCACAGAAGCAGAAGGAGAGACAACTGTATCATCACATATCTCAGTATGCACCACTGTTTGTGCCAACCCACTGGGATAGTTACAAAAGCGTGTGTGTCACTGGCTGGGTTTCCTCCGCTGTCCAACAGGCTCCCCTATTGGATACAGTTGGGACACTCCCTCAGCCCAGATGAATCACATTCTGGACACATGTATCAGGCCTAACTATAAATCAGGCTCCCCTGATAAGCAGATGGAGACAATAGGCTTTACCTAGCTAGCACCTACCTAGGAGGGTGCTACATACAGTACCTCACAAAAGTGATTAGACCCCTCACATTTTTGTAAATAGTTTATTATATCTTTACACTTTTCTACAATGTAAAGTAGTGATTGTACAGCTTGTATAACAGTGTAATTTTGCTGTCCCCTCAAAATAACTCAACACACAGCCATTAATGTCTAAACCGCTGGCAAAAGAAGTGAGTGCACCCCTAAGTGGAAATGTCTAAATTGGGCCCAAAGTTTCAATATATTGTGTGGCCACCATTATTTTCCAGCACTGCCTTAACCCTCTTGGGCATAGAGTTCACTAGAGCTTCACAGGTTGCCACTGGAGTCCTCTTCCACTCCTCCATGATGACATCACAGAGCTGGTGGATGTTGGAGACCTTGCACTCCTCCACCTTCCATTTGAGGATGCCCAACAGATGCTTAATAGGGTTTAGATTTGGAGACATGCTTGGCCAGTCCATCACCTTTACCCTCAGCTTCTTTAGCAAGACAGTGGTAATCTTGGAGGTGTGTTTGGGGTCGTTATCATGTTGGAATACTGCCCTGCGGCCTAGTCTCCGAAGGGAGAGGATCCTGCTCTGCTTCAGTATGTCACAGTACATGTTGGCCTTCATGGTTCCCTCAATGAACTGTACCTCCACAGTGCCGGCAGCACTCATGCAGCCCTAGACCATGACACTCCCACCACCATGCTTGACTGTAGGCAAGACACACTGGTCTTTGTACTCCTCACCTGGTTAGCGCCACACACGCTAGACACCATCTGAATCAAATAAGTTTATCTTGGTCTCATCAGACCACAGGACATGGTTCTAGTAATCCATTCATCATTCATCAGCTCCGTGATGTCGTCATGAAGAAGTGAAGGAGAACTCCAGTGGCAACCTGTGAAGCTCTGGTGAACTCCATGCCCAAGAGGGTTAAGGTAGTGCTGGAAAATAATGGTGGCCACACAAAATATTGACACTTTGGGCCCAATTTGAACATGTTCACTTAGGGGTGTACTCACTTTTGTTGCCACTTATATGCGCCCAGTGCGGCATATTTGGTGTTTCATTGGCACCTTCTCCTCTTGTCTAGGCTGTTTTCCGGCCCCCTCCATCACTTCAGCACGTCCCTCCTTCAGGACGTTGTTATGCAGGGTGGTTGCCATGCTGCTTCTTCCATCCCTCGCAGCGGTGCTTGGGGTGCTTGCGTGGCAGAGGTATATACGACCCTGTCTCCTGGCGCATGTGGCATTTGTCCTTTGATGGTGGACAGTTTATGACTTCTTTTTTGGCATGGTGAGTTTCTTCGTACTACTCTTCACTGTGAAGGTCCTTCTGCTTTACTATTTTGTATTGTGCTAGCTCATGGACATTCAATCTATGTGCAGTCTATTACAGCCTGGCTTTTGTTTAGTCTCTGTATATCTCTCCCATAGATGGTTGTCCTGCCTAGTCCTAAAGGAAAATCATAGCTCCATTTTTGGGAATATTGTCAGCTGTAGTGCTCCTACCCCACACTGCTTCATCTGGAATCCCCTATACACTCTGCTGATTTACCTTCATGAGAGTAGAGGATTATATCCTGTATCCAAATAATGGGGGGCTATATATTAGGCTCTCCAGTATTTTATACATATATAATACTATTATTTTTATTCTTAGTGCACCATACCATATATCCTAGACAATACGATCACACAGCTGCCTCTAGGTAGTGATTTTATTGTGCCCTCTCCTCCATACCTATATGGTTTATTACACTTAAGTAAGTTGCATATATGGACCACATAGCTCTAGCATTGTGTTGTAAAGTATTATTTAGCTCCTAATGGTCTTATACTATCTATTTAGCAAATTTAGATTCTTGCCCTAGCCACCTTCATTTTTATGTGTGGGGGTGTTTTGGGCCCGTTGTACCCCTGTGCCCTGCCCGGGCATCATTTGGGGTGATCTTCCGCCACATTGATCTACTGGTATGAGCATACAAATTCAATACATTTCATTATTATGTACCCTTGAAGATTAACTTGTTACATCATGTATTAATATATATGTTAGTTTATATAGTTTGCCCTATTCGTTTGTCTGGGTCCTGAAGAAGCCAAATATCTGGTTGTTTTTACTATTGTACAGTAAAGATTACATTTTTTTCTAATTTAACTTTGTCTCATGTGCTGTGCATGTGCGTATACTCGGCATTTCTAGGTAGATGGAGATTTTTTCTCCAGTTGGTACCTATCTTTTTCTCAGTTCCTAAATATGTCCTATTGTTGTCTAGCATATCGGTGTTTCTCACTTTCCTTCAATGACTTGCACGTCATGTTTTCAGGAATTTTAGTTTGAAGCGTACTTTGGTTTAAAGAAATGTGTTAAAAGCAGGACATCGAACATTTTTCTGGCAAACATTCAATGATTTTAGTTTCTGATCAACAAATAAATGTTTCTGTGCTAGGCATCTTGCAACACCCTTTCCTATGGACCGCTGTGAGTCAAATGGAAGATTCTTTTTACGAGAATGAAGAGAGGGCAGAGTTATCTCTCAGTGCAGCAAAAAACACAAATATCTCACAGTCAGGATGCATATCATGTCATATATGTCATATCTGATGACATATATTTAAACTATAGCATATGCAAGTGTAATACATATATCTATTTAGATTGCAGGAAGTTCTGTTAGCATACAGATTCTAGTAACATGATTAAAAAAAGACTTTTAAAGAAGTGCAATTAAGGTGAGAACATTTTTAATAACATAGGTACAAAAAAAAAAAAACACACAGAGAAGGTAAAACCCAGATAGTGATAATCATTCAGTTGCTTCAAATTTTTTCTAGAACTGCAAGGAAAAATCTTGTTTTTTAATTTTCTTTGATAAATATTGGATATTCAAAGATAACCCAGCTTTAAGTTCGTCATAAATGATCATAAACTTTCCAAAGTAAATATTCACTTTAAGTGAACAGTCTGTACCCCTTTAGTAAATCAATCCTCATGACTATAAAGATATTTTATAGTTCCCAACGGTCTTTCAATTTAAAGGAACTGTTCTTTATGGATCTAATCCCTTTGTTCCTCTTTCCTTCTTAGGTGTTCCTCTTATATGTAAAGTACTCTTTAAAAACATACTATTTATCTACCAAAAGTGTTATGCCACACAAAACCTTTTATTCAACCACTAAAATATAGATTTTTTTTATTTTAAAATCAAGTAAAAATGAAAAGCAGCTGGTTGAGTAATGTCAGAGGAATCAGGTCCATAGGGTAGATGGAGTTCCACTGTGCGCAAATATGCGCATGCGCAGATCAGCAACTGGCCAGGCAGATGTTCATGCTCGTGGGTAAGGGAGCGCGCATAGGCATGCGTGCATGCACAGTCGTGCAGCAGTGCACGTGCATGTGCAGCCGTACAGCATTGCACGTGCATGCCCACTCACCAATCAATGCATGCACCTGTCACTAATGCTGGCACCAGGCAGGCTATTTAAACAGGCCTTCTGTATGGACTCATTGCTGTTTGGTCTGCAGCTTCTGTGTGTTGTTCCTGATTGCGTGTGACCTCTGATCTTGATCTGGCTTATCCCTAACCTGTAATTGTCTGCTCCATACCCCTGACCCTGGCTTGTCTACTGGATTTCGCTTCTGCCTCCTGATTTTGCTTAACTGTTCCCCTGGTACCAACTTGGTTTGTGACCCTATCATCCTGCTGTCTGCTGTGTATGTCTAATCTGCCCATCCATCACCAACCCAGCTTGTCTAACCCTGCATCCTGCTCATCCAGCCTGCTACAACTGTCAGTCCAGCAAATCCTGCTTCCAGCTGCCTTCTTCAGTCTGCCAAGGTCTGTGCCAGCTCTTCTACTACCAGCCTGCTCGCTGCCACTTCCACCTGCTGACAGCTGCCGGGCAGTCTACTGGACTGATTATAGGTACTCCTATGTCACTATGCTCCTGTGGCTGCTTTCTCACTATCAGTGGCCCTCAAGCCGGAGCTGTACGAGAGTCCCTCCTCTACACATCAGGCTCACCGACCAGGTACGTGACAAGTTATCATTTTTCGTGTACTTATCCATGTAACCGAGTGCAAGGCTGGGACATGTACACCCGACATACTTTGTGCTAAAAGGTGTCACTCTCTTCTATTTCAGAAAATTGACAGTTGCAATGTTATCTAGCAACTTTATGTTTTTGGAGAATATTACTTCACAGCTGGAGAAAGGTAAGTACATTGTTCATTCTGCAGTTGAGGAAAGGTAAATTCTAATGTAAAGTGCCTTTAAATCACTTCAAGCTATGTAGAAATTAAAGCGGAGTTCCAGCCTATTTTTCAGTGCTCACTATGCTAAGGATGAATTGGGCATTTAACATTTTTTTAGGGGCTCACTTACCTTGTTTTTAGGGCTTTGTTGGTTCCACTTCCTCCTACCTCCCCCCTCTACGGCCGCCGACGCCACTTCCTGCTCTGCAGTGCGTCCTGGGAGCGGTTTGTCATCACTCCCAGGATGCAATGGGCAGTGACGTGGGTAGCCGGCTGCTCCTCTCAGAGAGGCGGCATCCAGGACGTCCTGCGCCATCTTTAAAAAGGGTATACAGGCTATTGTTGCCAGCATACCCTTTTGTCCGTGCGAGCGAGGCATACTGATTGGCTGTGTCAACACCAACCTTTATTCCTTGACTTTACTACAATTTTTGTATGTGAGTGCACTGTTGGAGACACTAATGTGGGCACTGTGGTGGATGGCACTCTGTGATTTGGGCAGCAGCACTGTGATGGCACTGTGATTGGGGCAGCAGCACTGTGATGGCACTTTGATTTGGGCAACAACACTGTGATGGCACTGTGATTGGGGGCATCAGCACTGTGATTGAGGGCAGCAGTACTGTGATTGGGGGCAGCAGCACGGTGATTGGGGGAAGTAGCACAGTGATTTGGGCAGCAGCACTGCGATTTGGGCAGCAGCACTGTGATGGCACTGTGATTGGGGCAGCAGCACTGTGATGGCACTGTGATTTGGGCAGCAGCACTGTGATGGCACTGTGATTGGGGGCAGCAGCACGGTGATTGGGGCATCAGCACTGTGATTGGGGGCAGCAGCACTGTGATTGGGGGCAGCAGAGATGGCACTGTGATTAGGGGCAGCAGCACTGTGATGGAGGCAGAACTGTGATGGGGGCAGCACTGTGTTTGGGGCAGCACTGTGAGTGGGGCAGTACTGTGATGGCACTGTGATGGTGGCAGACCTGTGATGGCGGCAGCACTGTGATGGCACTGGGATGGATGTTATACTGTGATTGAGCAGGCAAAGCACTGTGATGGCACTGTGATTGTGTCAGAACTGTGATGGATGGAAGGATGGCACACTATGATTGGGTAGCATTGTGATGGTGGGCAATGTCATGGAAGCACTTTGATGGGGGCAATGTGATGGGAGCACTGTGATTGCAGACCTGTGATAGGGGCATTTTTATGGGGGAACTGTGATGGGTGCAATTGTATTGGGGGCAATGTGATGGCAACACTTGTATGGGGGCATTTAGAGTGCAACACTGTAGTGGGGCACTTTGATTGCAATTTTTGTAAATTCCATACTTTGAATGTACTGTTTGTAAATTACAGATTTTGAAGGACAGGTATAGCACCTCACCCTACACTATTTTTACTATGCTAAAAGTTTATTTTTTGCAAAATAAATATACTGTTTTATAAGTGCATCTCTATCTCCATCAACCACACCCTATCCCCCCCCCCCCTATATTTTCCTATCTATTTTTTGTGTGTGTGTGTATATATATATATATATATATATATATATATATATATATATATATATATAATATATATATATATATATATATATATATATATATATATATTCATTTTTCAAATTTGTCTCTCTCTCATATTATTATTAATACCCCCTCCCCCCCACTCTCTCTCATTCTTACTACCCCCTCCCCTCTCAAATGCTCCCTCTCTCCTCTTCCTGTTAATTTTTATGTAAATTAATGCTATTGATATATCTTTTAATTATCATTTATTTTAATAATTATTTATTAAATTGAGTTTCTATTAGTGTTTTTATTTTTTTTATTTTTTCAGAAATGTACATATTTTATATATTTTGAATATTTATTTGTGCTAGACACTATTTTTATATTAAGCTAATTATAATATAACATCATATTTAATACTACATCTTCAACCTATTCTGTATTTTATTTTTTATGAATGCATTTGTTTTAAATTTTTATTTTATTTATTAAGACATTTATTTTGTGAGTAAAAAATGTAATATTTTGTTCTATTGTTGCTTAATGTCATCTTCAAAATATTGATGTTTCTGTTTTCTTTTTGTATCTGCTGTTTGTGCATTCTTTTGTTATTCTAAATTCTATTTTGTGTTTTATTATAAAGTAAAAAAACTTTTTTTTTTTAAAAAGTATAAAATAAATAAAAACATTCAACGTTCACATATTCTTGTTGTGTGTGACATTTTTCATGTTCTTTTCTCTATGTAGTGTAAAAGCACCCTTTGTAATGTTTGTGGATACATACCATTGTCAAATATCTCTCGTATATTATATGGATATACCCATTATTTTTACAAAAAATATATATATATATATATATCTATATCTGGAGACATACATACACAACAACTATATGTGTATATATATATATATATATATATATATATATATATATATATATATATATATGCGTGTGTATATATTATACAAACACACATTTTTACAGTTCATTCTGGTTATATATATATTTGATACAGAGAGATAGAGTATACATTACCAACAAACACTCACTATTTATTTAGTTATATATATTTTACATATACCATCAGAGAGAGTGAGTGTTTACACATATGCTTATATAAATATAGTATATATATATATATATATATATATATATATACAGTGCCTTGCGAAAGTATTCGGCCCCCTTGAACTTTGGGACCTTTTGCCACATTTCATGCTTCAAACATAAAGATATAAAACTGTAATTTTTTGTAAAGAATCAACAACAAGTGGGACACAGTCATGAAGTGGAACGAAATTTATTGGATATTTCAAACTTTTTTAACAAATAAAAAACTGAACAATTGGGCGTGCAAAATTATTCAGCCCCTTTACTTTCAGTGCAGCAAACTCTCTCCAGAAGTTCAGTGAGGATCTCTGAATGATCCAATGTTGACCTAAATGACTAATGATGATAAATAGAATCCACCTGTGTGTAATCAAGTCTCCGTATAAATGCACCTGCACTATGATAGTCTCAGAGGTCCGTTTAAAGCGCAGAGAGCATCATGAAGAACAAGGAACACACCAGGCAGGTCCAAGATACTGTTGTGGAGAAGTTTAAAGCCGGCTTTGGATACAAAAAGATTTCCCAAGCTTTAAACATCCCAAGGAGCACTGTGCAAGCGATAATATTGAAATGGAAGGAGTATCAGACCACTGCAAATCTACAAAGACCTGGCCGTCCCTCTAAACTTTCAGCTCATACAAGGAGAAGACTGATCAGAGATGCAGCCAAGAGGCCCATGATCACTCTGGATGAACTGCAGAGATCTACAGCTGAGGTGGGAGACTCTGTCCATAGGACAACAATCAGTCGTATACTGCACAAATCTGGCCTTTATGGAAGAGTGGCAAGAAGAAAGCCATTTCTTAAAGATATCCATAAAAAGTGTTGTTTAAAGTTTGCCACAAGCCACCTGGGAGACACACCAAACATGTGGAAGAAGGTGCTCTGGTCAGATGAAACCAAAATAAAACTTTTTGGCAACAATGCAAAACGTTATGTTTGGCGTAAAAGCAACACAGCTCATCACCCTGAACACACCATCCCCACTGTCAAACATGGTGGTGGCAGCATCATGGTTTGGGCCTGCTTTTCTTCAGCAGGGACAGGGAAGATGGTTAAAATTGATGGGAAGATGGATGGAGCCAAATACAGGACCATTCTAGAAGAAAACCTGATGGAGTCTGCAAAAGACCTGAGACTGGGATGGAGATTTATCTTCCAACAAGACAATGATCCAAAACATAAAACAAAATCTACAATGGAATGGTTCACAAATAAACATATCCAGGTGTTAGAATGGCCAAGTCAAAGTCTAGACCTGAATCCAATCGAGAATCTGTGGAAAGAACTGAAAACTGCTGTTCACAAACGCTCTCCATCCAACCTCACTGAGCTTGAGCTGTTTTGCAAGGAGGAATGGGCAAAAATTTCAGTCTCTCGATGTGCAAAACTGATAGAGACATACCCCAAGTGACTTACAGCTGTATTTGCAGCAAAAGGTGGCACTACAAAGTATTAACTTAAGGGGGCTGAATAATTTTGCACGCCCAATTTTTCAGTTTTTTATTTGTTAAAAAGGTTCGAAATATCCAATAAATTTCGTTCCACTTCATGATTGTGTCCCACTTGTTGTTGATTCTTCACAAAAAAATTACAGTTTTATATCTTTATGTTTGAAGCCTGAAATGTGGCAAAAGGTCGCAAAGTTCAAGGGGGCCAAATACTTTCGCAAGGCACTGTATATATATCTATATATATATATATATATATACACATTATACTGTATATATATATATATATATATATATATATATATATATATAATTGTTGTGTTTTTTTAGTCTCTATAGATATAAGAATATAGATTGTTAATAACAAAAATATAAAACTCTATCAAACTAAAAATTAAACAGATGAGCTTTGTCATTGTCAACATTTTATTCGTCAATTTAGCAATGAACATAAAGGGCATGAGAAGAAGATGACAGAATAGTGTAGTTATGTACAACATTTTTTATAAAAAAATAAGAGTAGTTTTTAAACTCAAATAGTAATGTCTGTTTATCCACACCTCTATCTATCTCTATACACATCTATCTATCTATCTATCTATCTATCTATCTATCTATCTATCTATCTATCTATCTATCTATCTATCTATCTATCTATCTATCTATCTATCTGTCTATCTGTCTATCTGTCTATCTGTCTATCTGTCTATCTGTCTATCTATCTATCTATCTATCTATCTATCTATCTATCTATCTATCTATCTATCTATCTATCTATCTATCTATCTATCTATCTATCTATCTATCTATCTATCTATCTGTCTGTCTGTCTATCTATCTATCTATCTATCTATCTATCTATCTATCTATCTATCTATCTATCTATCTATCTATCTATCTATCTATCTATCTATCTATCTATCTATCTATCTATCTATCTATCTATCTATCTGTCTATCCTAATAATGCATCTATATAGTGATAATGTGAATAAAACCAGTTTTCTTCCCACTTCAAAAGACTATAATTAAAAAGCGTTATGCAGATATTGGATTTTTAAAATAAATTTTTGGTGAAAGTGGAAACCCCAAGATCGATGGTTAGGTAAGTATCATAATGAAGATATTCAACGTCAAAAGTATCTAATACAAATGTTGTCGATTTTAAAAATGCCAAACTGCTTTGTCAACACCTGTGGTCATGGCACTGGTCGTAAAACAACACCAGCAAATATTTAATTCCATTTATTTCCAAAACAACCGGATCGCATCCAAGTGTGGTTAGCAAATGTTGGAATGGAGAAAAGCATGATTACAGAATTTAGCAAATTGATATTGGAAGACAGAAGAGGAGATAAGTTCAGAATATGTTCTGCGCATTTTGAAAGCGATTGTTTCATAATGAAAGAAACACTAAAAATGTGGAGGCCTAATGCTGTCCCAATCCTTTTTCAACCAACAACTGACATCAAAGTGGCTGATGACAGCTGGGAAAAAAGACTAGCCAAAAGGAGAAGATCGGAAGACACCAGCGGTGAAGCATCCACATCGTTACCAGTCAACACAGCTGAGTGTACATGTGCTTGTCATCGCTCCATCGCTCAGAAAATAACACACAGTACTGATGCAAGTACGCAAACTGGTGACTTCGATTTGCATTCAGAAAAATCAGAGGAGAGCTATTTTAAAATAGCTAATGAGCAAAGCATAGGTCTTGATCATTCTTATTCTAAAGAATTTCCCTCTGGTTTGCAGCCTCAACATGAGTCCACACCTCTAAAAAAAAGGGTTATTTCCATTTGTATCACACAGGAATGTCCCTGTCCAATCTTCTATGGACAGTGAAGGTTTTTTAATACCTTCTCCTTCGTTGAACATTCCTTCAACACCTCTACATTTGTTGCATGATAATGAGTCAGGGAGTGATTCACCCTTTGAAAGCTTGATAAAGGTAAAAAAAGAAAATTGAAATATGAAGAAGATTCAAGCTTTCATGTCTCTGACTGTGAAACGCCAGAAAATTGGATACAAGTTTGGAGGGTAATGATTTTTTGGAAATGCAACAAGATACATGTGAAGATCCAATAAAATGAATCAAGGAAAACAAGTTCATTGTCTTTGAAAGTTGCCTTGATAAGATTTTACTGACAATGAGATGTCCGCAACAACTTTGCTTGTCACGCATCACAAAATTGGAAAAACAATATTTTGGAAGCATGGTAGTTGTTTATTCAACTTGCCAAGTAAACCATTGGTCCAAGCTGTGGCAAAGTCAGCCAAAGATTAAGCTTCTTGTCGCTGGGAACATCATAATTGCTGGATCATTAGTTCTCTCTGGATCAAGTTTTCCCTAATTTAAAGAGTTATGCGATTTTGCGGGAATTACGATGTTCGGCAAATCCTCTTTTCACCAAAGTCAGCAACGGGTTATTTTTCCAGCTATCGACCTACACTGGCAAAAAGAACAGCAAGATGTTCGGAACATGTTACACGACAAACCGTTGTTCCTGGTGGGCGACGGACAATGTGATGGCCCAGGATTTTTGGCAAAGTATTGCACGTATATGTTTATGGACCGAGTTTCCAAAAAAATTGTGGATATGGAAGTTGTGCAGGTCACTCAGAGCACTCCCTCTGTGGCCATGGAGAAATTAGGTCTTCAGAAATGCTTGGACCAAATTCTTGACGCACAATTGGAAGTGAATTTTATTGGCACAGATCACCATACTGGAATTCGGAAACTGTTAAGCAGTCCACAGTATCAACCAATAATTCATCAATTTGACATCTGGCACTATGTGAAAAATACCAAAAGAAAAATGTTACAAATAACCAAAAAAAAAAGCATACCGACCAATAACACTTTGGATTGGGCCGATTCTGAATCATTTTTATTGGTGCAGTCGTATGTGCAAAGAAGATGAGGATATATTTCTAATCAGATAGGAGTTAATAATGCATCATGTAATAAATGAACACATTTGGAAAGTTGGAGATGAAGAATATGCGCGTCTACATGATGACATAAGTGCTAAAAAAGAAAATGTGGAATGGCTAATAAAGAACAGCCCAACCTATGACGCCCTGTCTGCAATAGTGAATGATTCCCAAATCAAGAAGGACATACCGCATCTTACTTATTTTTGCCAGACCGGTGCCCTGGAGGCCTCCCATAGTACCCTGTTCCCCCGAAAGTAAGATATCCCCCGAAAATAAGACCCACTTACAGTTTTGTCTCTCGCTGATATATATTATGCATCCCCCCGAAAATAAGACCTCCCCGATAAAAAAGTCCTCCCCGAACATAAGGTCTCCCCTATAATAAGGCCCCCCGAAGCTACCGTAGCTCTGGACAGTAGTGGCGGGTGCCGTCGTGCAGCTCACTGTTGGCCGCAGTGCAGCCGGAGCAGACAGGAAGCGCGAGGTCTCTTTTAATCAGAGAGCCCGCGCTGTCGCCAGGACAAGCTGCCGCCTGCTGCTCGCTCTGCCCTGACGGAGTCTGGCTGACTCACAATTAGACAGTGAGTCACGCGGGGCAGGAGTCGGGCACATTGTGTGGACACACAGGGGTGACTGAGGTAGGGGGAAAATACCTGATAAAGGGGTGGGGTGGATGTCTGGTGAAGGTGTCCACTGGCACAGGGGTGGGGGAGGGGGATCACTTAAAATGACACAAGAGGATCAGAGGGGGCAATCAAAATGACACAGGAGGATCAGAAAGGGGGGGGAATCAAAATGACACTGGATGATCAGAAGGGGGGGAGGGAATCAAAATGACACAGGAGGATGTAATTTGCTGGTTTGTGATGACAACTACTACCGTATCGTATACAGGTAATACGTTTCCTTTTTTTTTTGTTCAACAATAAATGTGTACTGTATTCTTCTTCATGGAAAATTAAGACATCCCCTGAAAATAAGACCTAGTGCATCTTTGGGAGCAAAAGTTAATATAAGACACTTTTATTGTGCAAGAAATGAATCAGCGCTAATAGAATGGAATCTCAAAAGCTCTAAAAATGCATCATGCCATAAAATCCTGAATAAAAACGTATGGATGAAATAAGAACAGTAACATTTTAAACTTGCGTAATCTCTGGTAAGCCTGGGACATATAAGACCAAATGTCCCCTCAACAATTGGAGTAAAGTATAAAAACAGTCAAACTATCGCATCATGTGATCAAGGTCGCAAAAAATGTATGTCTGCCTCCAATCCAAGGCAAATGATCACTAAACCAATCCAAAACAAATAATCACTAAAATGGTATCAGAAGATTATGAATAAAAATATGTATGGGTGATGAATCGGCGTGTTTCAATATTGTAAGTGCATATATATATATATATATACATATATGTGTGTGTATACAGTATATATACACACATGCACCACTATCTATCTACACACCACTATCTATCCACACAACACTATCTATCCACACACCGCTATCTATCCACACACCGCTATCTATCCACACACCACTATCTATCCACACACCACTATCTATCCACACAACATTATCTATATATCTATATACACACACACACCCCTATTAATACAAACAATTAGATAAATATGTACATCTTGGGATCAAGTTTTGCAAAATTTAAATAGTTTTACAATTTTGCTGGAATTGCAATGTTAGGCTAGTCCTCTTTTCAGCAAAGTCAGCAAACCGAGAAGTTTTCTCTCAGTTCACTTCTCTGCATTTCTCCTGGAAAAATAGTGTCCTCTGACACCCTATTTATGAAGCACAGAAATTCACTTCTCACTGGGCAAACAGAGTTGAATTTTTTCCAGCAAAAAAACCCTAGATCTGTGTAAAAGTGAATGTGATGCCTATACTCTTATGAGACTTAGCGAGATTACAGTGCAAGAAATGTTTTTTGTATGTTATTTGTAATAACAAAAAAATGTATTTGAAAAATAAATTCATTTTTTATTATTACTCAAAAGCCATGTCTGAGACTTCACAGTCATTAGAATACAAGAACCCTACATAAGAAGCATTAGGATCAGGAAAAGCATTTCGTACTGCATTCACAGCACAAGATGGGATGACTCTTCGATTTCCCTTTCCCAAGTAGCCATATGTCCACGCAATGAAAGTTCTGTAAGCCGTCTTACATAGCCTTCTAAAAAAAAATATATAAACATAAAATTTTGTTAGAAAAAAAACATAAAAATCATATAGCAAATATTTTTTTATGAACAGTAGAAGAAGTGCATAAACTATGCAAGTACAAAAAAACATTAAAAAAAATGATAAAGCACAAAAAACAAAGAAAAAAAAAACAAAGAAGGTTTTCTTTAATTTATAGAGACATTAAAAATATATTGTTGAAGTTATGAAAAATTACTTTTGTTAGCTGATATTTAAATAGGTTAGCGTAATAAATTGGATTTTTAATCTATACCTGTTGTTTTCAGGATCAACAGGAGGGGGACCTTCTAGATGCAGGCTGATGCTGTGGACTTTCTCATTTTCTTGGTTGGTGCAAAAATTCTGGAAGCTTTCGCACTGGGTTATGCACTTTGCACTCTCTGGTATGCTGCCCTCCACCTCGTTGATTTCCTGGCAGCACAACGATTCAACAGGAGTCGCCATGGGAATGCATTTCCCACACTTGCACCATTTGGTATTTCAAAGGCGAAATGTGTCACCATCCTCTTGACTTTCTGAAGATGGCTGCAAGCAAATGTTCTTTGAAGGATTCGAAGGGAATGCTGGATCATTTTCAAGCTCAGGATATTCGGTCCATATTTCCTCTAGCAACATCTTTCTCTGTAATTGAGAGGAAAAAAAAATATATAAAATTTCAAATTTCGGCTAATAAAGCCATGTAATTTAGTTTATCATCGTTTACAATTGATAGGTTTGGAATGGCAAAGGTTTATTTGTCAATAATTTGCCTGTTCATTTATTTTGAAATTTTCTTAATTAAAAAAAGTTATTTAAAAAATTGGCTCTAACCAATCATTTACTTTGAATGTAATAAGACAAAAACGTACAGCTCCTAGTCCATAAATATATATTTTTTGTAATGCTTACTCTCTCCTCCCATGTAGACTTGCTGTAACTGCTGACAGAGGGTGTTTCACCTTCCATTTCAGAAAATCTAGGATTAGCCTAAAAAAAAAAAAAAATATATACAATTTTAATATGAAATAAAAATTTTTCATTACAAAAATGATATGAATTTTTAACAAAAACTCTGTGCTACAGGAAATGTATGGCCACACTTTTATGTATTGCACTTGTCATGCAAAAGTGTAACTCAACATATTACGGAATAAGACGGAGCCCTGCATGTCACTTGGCACTGTCACCTGCCACCAAATGCTGCTTTGCACTTGCTACAATACTTGGCTCTAGTTTCAGATTGGGACTTGTCACGTCACTAGCACTGCTGATGGGTACTACTGCCACGTAATGTTGATGGGTACTGCTGGTGGGTTTTGTTGATGGGTACTGCTGGCTGGTACTGCTGGAGGGTAATGCTGGCGGGTAACGCTGGCTCTTCTGAGATTGGAGTGGCGCTCCATTCCACAGGCAGACAGCAGCGCTCGGATGGTGGGTCAGGATCACGCAGTCTGTGTTTACCAACCTGCCATCCCAGAGCCTCCTAGTGATACCAGCTCTAGACTTGTTAGGGGGGGAGTTACCAAGTTGCTAATACAAAGTACAGCCATGTAATTTTTGCCTATACTAATCTGTGCAATTACATACTGTTTCAAAAGTTACACACATTATACGTTAGTTTAGTGAATTTAAAAAGTTACTTACCATTTAGTTCCGCAATAAATCTCTTTTAACAAACTATTAAGAAAAAAAAAGAAAAAAAAATGTAATATATCTTCAAAATCTATATATCTAAATCTATATCTATATCTATGTCAATATCTATATCTATACATACATACATACATACAGTATCTCACAGAAGTGAGTACACCCCTCACATTTTTGTAAATATTTTATTATATCTTTTCATGTGACAACACTGAAGAAATGACACTTTGCTACCATGTAAAGTAGTGAGTGTACAGCTTGTATAACAGTGTAAATTTGCTGTCCCCTCAAAATAACTCAACACACAGCCATTAATGTCTAAACCGCTGGCAACAAAAGTGAGTACACCCCTAAGTGAAATGTCCAAATTGGGCCCAAAGTGTTAATATTTTGTGTGGCCACCATTATTTCCCAGCACTGCCTTAACCCTCTTGGGCATGGAGTTCACCAGAGCCTCACAGGTTGCCACTAGAGTCCTCTTCCACTCCTCCATGACGACATCACGGACCTGGTCGATGTTAGAGACCTTGCGCTCCTCCACCTTCCATTTGAGGATGCCCCACAGATGCTCAATAGGGTTTAGGTCTGAAAACATGCTTGGCCAGTCCATCACCTTTACCTTCAGCTTCTTTAGCAAGGCAGTGGTCGTCTTGGAGGTATGTTTGGGGTCGTTATGTTGTAATACTGCCTTGCAGCCCAGTCTCCAAAGGTAGGGGATCATGCTCTGCTTCAGTAGGTCACAGTACATGTTGGCATTCATGGTTCCCTCAATGAACTGTAGCTCCCAGTGCCGGCAGCACTCATGCAACTCCAGACCACGACACTCCCACCACCATGCTTGACTGTAGGCAAGACACACTTGTCTTTGTACTCCTCACCTGGTTACTGCCACACACGCTTGACACCATCTGAACCAAATAAGTTTATCTTGGTCTCAGACCACAGGACATGGTTCCAGTAATCCACGTCCTTAGTCTGCTTGTCTTCAGCAAACTGTTTGTGAGCTTTCTTGTGCATCATCTTTAGAAAAGGCTTCCTTCTGGGTCGACAGCCATGCAGACCAATCTGATGCAGTGTGCAGTGAATGGTCAGAGCAATGACAGGCTGCCCCCACCCCCTCCCCACCCTTTCAAACTCTGCAGCAATGCTGGCAGTACTCATACGTCTATTTCTGGATATTTCTGGACCTTGTAACGCTAACGAGTCACATGACACAAGACCTTTGAAAACGTCATCTGTGATAAAACGACATTAGGTCACGGCGTGCTGACGTCACTTCCTACAGCGTTCCTACGAGTGCGGATGTGCAGAGCCGTCCGGCCGGCGGCTAGTACGAGCGTTTATCATCTGTCTGCATGTGAGTTTATTACTTTTATTTATATTAAACATATTACGGTTTAAACTATGGCAGTTTTATGTTTTTATTCACTTGGGACCAACCACCATTGAGCTTCTAAGGGGATTCAATACTCACCTTTTGAGTTAACTGAGCCGGAGTTTGATCTGTTTCCTGTGTTCCTGTGGGGATTCTGAGGTCCATCCATCCATGATATCCAATACCTACTAATTATCTGCATTTGGTAAGAGGCTTGGAGATGTTGGTGTGCCGGATCTTTGGGGTGGAATTCATTTACTCTATTAAGACTGTTTTGCACTCAGTCTGGTAAGGGACTGATATATCAGTGGTGGACAATATCTGGTGTTTTCCTCCTCCTGGTGAAGAACTCCTCCTTATTTTTCCTGGCCTTTGGCTCTTTATTATCATGTATTGCTACTAATACATTTACCTCTGGTAAGCAGTATCAATGTTGGTGGTGGATTCGTACACTCTTTTTTCACTACTATTCCAGTTTAATACACTACTGGTGATTCACTAATTATCAGCACTTAATATTTATTTGTGGGATTTTACGCTATGGCGTTTTTCTATTTTTTATGATTTCATATATCCAAAATCCAGAGGTTTATCTGAGGATATCTACCAATTCACCTAGTTTGCCGATGTGGATTCTGGGCCTTTGAAATTTCACGTTCGGGTAAGCGCACTACCTAGAGGGAATTTGGACTGACAACATTTTTCTTCGATTTCACAACATTCATATTGTTTAACATTGGACAATATTGATCATTCTTTGGATTTTAATTAGTTCTATCTCATTTAGCGCGATTTTTGTTATATTTGAATCCACGTCCTTAGTCTGCTTGTCTTCAGCAAACTGTTTCTGAGCTTTCTTGTGCATCATCTTTAGAAAAGGCTTCCTTCTGGGTCGACAGCCATGCAGACCAATTTGATGCAGTGTGCAGCCAATGGTCTGAGCAATGACAGGCTGCCCCCCCCCCCACCCTTTCAACCTCTGCAGCAATGCTGGCAGTACTCATACGTCTATTTCTGGATATGACGCCGAGCACGTACACTCACCTTCTTTGGTCAACCATGGTGAGGCCTGTTCTGTGTGGAGCCTGTCCCAGTAAACCTCTGTATGGTCTTGGCCACCGTGCTGCAGCTCAGTTTCAGGGTCTTAGCAATCTTTTTTTTCAGATCCTCAGAGAGTTCTTTGCCATGAGGTGCCATGTTGAACTTCCAGTGACCAGTATGAGAGAGTGAGAGCGATAAAACCAAATTTAACACACCTGCTCCCCATTCACACCTGAGACCTTGTAACACTAACGAGTCACGAGGGAAAATGGCTAATTGGGCCAAATTTGGACATTTTCACTTAGGGGTGTACTCACTTTTGTTGCCAGCGGTTTAGACATTAATGGCTGCGTGTTGAGTTATTTTGAGGGGACAGCAAATTTACACTGTTATACAAGCTGTATACTCACTACTTTACATTGTAGCAAAGTGTAATTTCTTCAGTGTTATCACATGAAAAGATATAATAAAATATTTACAAAAATGTGAGGGGTGTACTCACTTTTGTGAGATACTGTACATACATACACACAAACATACTCAAATCACAGTGCCATCACAGTGATTTAATGACCCATCACACTGCTGCCCCAATCACAGTGCTGACCCAATCACGGTGCCCTCACAGTGCTGCTGCCCAAATCACAGTGCTGCTGCCCCCAATCACAGTGCCATCACAGTGCTGCCCCATCACAGTGTGACATCCATCCATCCATCCATCCACAGTGCCACTATCACAGTGCTGCCCCAATCCCAGTGCCATCACATTGCTTCTGCCCCCAATCACAGTGCTGCTGCCCAAATCACAGTGCCGCTGCCCCCAATCACAGTGCCATCACAGTGCTGCCCCATCACAGTGTGACATCCATCCATCCATCCACAGTGCCACTATCACAGTGCTGCCCCATCACAGTGCTGACCCAATTTACAGTGCCATCACAGTGCTGCTGCCCCCAATCACAGTGCTGCTGCCCCCAATCACGTGCTGCTGCCCCCAATCAAAGTGCTGCTGCCCTCAATCAAAGTGCTGCTGCCCCCAATCATAGTGCAATCACAGTGTTGCCCCATCACAGTGTCACATCCATCCATCCATCTACTGTGCCACTATCACAGTGCTGCCTCAATCACAGTGCTAACCCAATCACAGTGCCATCACAGTGCTGCTGCCCAAATCACAGTGCTGCTGCCCCCAATCACCGTGCTGCTGCCCTCAATCACAGTGCCATCACAGTGCTGCCCCATCACAGTGTCACATCTATCCATCCATCCATCCATCCATCCATCCATCCATCCACAGTGCCACTATCACAGTGCTGCCCCAATCACAGTGCTGCCCCAATCACAGTGCCATCACAGTGCTGCTGCCCCAATCACAGTGCTGCTGCCCCCAATCACAGTGTTACTGCTGCCCCCAATCACTGTGCTGCTGCTCCCAATCACAGTGCTGCTGCCCAAACTCACAGTGCCATCACAGTGCTGCTGCCCCCAATCAAAGTGCCCCATCAGCCATCCAAGAGCTTTCCTACTGTAATAGGTTAGGTGGCGTTTTGTGTGTGTCTCTCTCTCTCTCTCTCTGCTCCTCTCTGCTCCACGTGCATTGTCTTCCGGGAGGCGGGGAAGGGTTTTATAGGGGGAGCAATTTCCTCCGATGCTGCCTTCCCTATGGAAACCTGTACTATGCCGATCGCATAGTATTGCACATGTGCGAGATTACAAGGTGAATTCTGGGTAGCCAGAATGAACTGTAATCAGGAAAAAGGAAACCAACGATAACACTGCTGCTTGAGATGCCCACATCCAAGATGGATGCGCTCATTCAGCGTTTTTAAAAGTAAGATTTTCACTACAATCATGCACTGTATACTGATAAATATGAGAATAGCGGTTATGTAAAGTGCGATGGAGTAGTATTAATGGGGAAATCTTTTTAGCAGGAACGTTTCCAATCACAGTGTTCCCAGCTGCTTCCTTACTGTGACTGGGCCAAACGTGAGACCTACATCTAAAGAGTATTCATTTAACACCCAAGCCAGCTCTCTGCATCCATAAGACACAGAAAGCACGGCTCAGCTCAGACCCCCCCCCCCCCCCACTTGGCTGTGATTGACAGCAGCACCCGTGAGAGCTTCAGGTCTCATGCCCCTTGCTGGATTGGGATTGGGCTTAGGTAAGTATTAGGGGGGCTGAGGGGGGAGATGTACACTGACCTTCAGCCTTTACAACCACCCTAATGCCAGTTTGGGAAAGCTGTTGGTTTTGCAGCTGCTCTAATTCCAGCTCGTGGAATCATCTCTTCCTGGGCCTGTGCTACAGAACAGTTGCAGGTACCCAGCCTCCATTATTTTTCCCAGAAGGCCATCTTTGCCCTCCACCAGTATGTGGAATGCAAACAGACAGCAGGAAGCAGAGAAGGAATACAAGAAGGAGTAGGGTTAGAGTACTTGGGGAAAGGAAGAGGAGGCAATGGGGCAGGTTTGAAATAGGGCCTTTTACTATAAAATTCAAATAAATATAAGGCAGCACATACAGTAGCTTCCTTAAAATAGCATTTAAACAATTAATTGTATTCTTGTCTTGAATAGCAAAAGATTCAAATCTATTTTGCTGGTAGATCAAACAAGCCGCTGGCAAAAAACTATCCAATGAAATTGTAGGTAACGTGCAAGATTAGGTTTGCCGCGTTAACAATCAAAAAAATGTAACATGACAACATTTAAAAATATAAAACAAATGTGTCAAAAAGTGAGTCCCATGTGATAAAACAGCCCATTTTAACACAACATGAAAGTTCCAAATATGAAGATTCCAATTCTTTTTATATGCCCAGCAAGTTTGTCCAATATATGAATATTGATGACAAGCCAAAAAGTGAATCACCCAAGTGCGCCTCCACCATAAGGTAAAAAGTGGCTTCTTACCAGAAATGATGGGCTCTTAACCACTTGCCGACCGCCGCAAGTACATATACTGCGGCGGTCAGCCCCCCCCTGGGCAAAGTGACGTATCGGTACGTCACTCGCCCGCAAGCCAATAGGGGGAGAGCGCGCGCCGCCGGAGGCGCGCTCCCGCCCCGCTCGTTCACTTCCATTCCCGCATGAGTGACCGTCAGCTCCGATGTCCGCTGGTCACTCGCGATCTCCCGCTGGAGAGGGAGAAAGGCAGGCAGCTAATGTAAACAAAGCCGCCTGTCATTCTCCCTGGTGTAACAGCAGAGATCATACAATCCTGCTATGTAGGATCGTACGTCTCTGTGGTTACATCAAAAGCCACGCCCCTTTACAGTTAGAAGCACGCCCCTAGGGACACACTTAACCCCTGGATCTCTAATAAAGTTAACCCCTTCCCTGCCAGTGTCATTTTTACAGTAACAGTGCATATTTATGTCACTGGTACCCCCAAAAGTGTCAAAAATGTCAGTCAAGGGTCTGATCTGTCCACGGCAAAGTCACAGTCCCGCAAAAAAAATCGCAGATCGCCGCCATTACTAGTTAAAAAAAATAAAAATAAAAATGACATAAATCTTTCCCGTAGTAAACGCAATAACTTTTGCGCAAACCAATGAAAATATGCTTATTGCGATTTTTTTCACCAAAAATATGTAGCAGAAAACAAATTGGCCTAAAATGTAAAAAAATTGTGATTTTTACTTTTTTTTTGGGGAATTTCATATAAAAAAAAATGTGAAAAATATTGTTATTTTTTCAAAATTGTCGCTCTTTTTTTGTTTATAGCGCAAAAAGTAAAAATCGCACAGGTGATCAAATACCACCAAAAGAAAGCTCTGATTGTGGGAAAAAAAGGACATCAATTTCATTTGGGTACAGCATCGCACAACCACGCAATTGTCCGTTAAAGACATGCAGTGCCGAATCGCCAAATAGGCCCTGGTCTTTGAGCAGCCAAATCCTCCGGGGCTTAAGTGGTTAATCAAGAAGAGTCAAAAGCGCTTGTGTGAATGAAATATCACTTGAGATGGAAACCTTCACTCCTTTCCTCCTCTCTAATTAGAGCAATATCACAAGCAATGGTGGGAATTGTCCCATCATATCATGCAGAGAAAATGAATCAAAGATATCCACATAGCGTGAAACTGTATGGTAAATTTATTAAAAGCAAAGAGTACTAACTACTCACAATATGAATCATAAAAGCAAGTATGTAAAAATACCGATCCCAGGATCCAATCCAAGCACCTTGTGGTTTCAGCGTGCATGTTGACAAAATTGCTGTCATTGGGGCATGAAAGGCAAGCGTGTCACCACGCCTTTATATTAAATCCAAAGGCCATCAAAATTAAGCCTCTTATCAATTATCAATTATAAGATGGCCACACAAATGTTTATATAGATGGCCAAGCCTCACCGTCATATTATAATGGCCATATTCTGAATAAATAAACCAGAACTTGGGTTGTTGATATAAAAAGAGAACCAAATTGTTCTATAAAACAAAAAAAATTGTTATATAAAATGTATACCATAAAAATAAACTGGGAAAGTTACGGAAAAAAAAAAATTAACTTCGATCAGTGCAATTCTATAGGCTGATACAAAAATCTTAACGAAGGAGTGACAATCTTTAAAATATATAGGGCTGGAACTCCACCAACATAATAATAAGACATTCTAAGTATTCTATTCACTTGTATCGATGTTTGGTTTATATAAAACATATCTTATTTATAGACCTTATATAAACCAAGGAATTCAAAAAATGTATACAAAAATTAAATTTTGAAGAATAAAATTATAAATAAATAAAACAAAAATTCATCATACTACATATAAGGGAGAAATAGATTAAGCATTACTGATAATAGAATTTATTTCCCATTCGACATTCATGCCGTATGGGGTAAAAGATCTCAGCTCATGAATCCACCAGGTCTCCATTTGTGAGACCCCTCTTTTGGTTGATTCCCCTCTCCATGTTGCTACATATATATACAGTGGGTACGGAAAGTATTCAGACCCCCTTAAATTTTTCACTCTTTGTTATATTGCAGCCATTTGCTAAAATCATTTAAGTTCATTCTTCTTTCTCATGAATGTACACATAGCACCCCATACTGACAGAAAAACACAGAATTGTTGACATTGTTGCAGATTTATTAAAAAAGAAAAACTGAAATATCACATGGTCCTAAGTATTCAGACCCTTTGCTCAGTATTTAGTAGAAGCCCCCTTTTGATCTAATACAGCCAGGAGTCTTTTTGGGAAAGATGCAACAAGTCTTTCACACCTGGATTTGGGCATCATCTGCCATTCCTCCTTGCAGATCCTCTCCAGTTCTGTCAGGTTGGATGGTAAACGTTGGTGGACAGCCATTTTTAGGTCTCTCCAGGGATGCTCAATTGGGTTTAAGTCAGGGCTCTGGCTGGACCATTCAAGAACAGTCACGGAGTTGTTGTGAAGCCACTCCTTCGTTATTTTAGCTGTGTGCTTAGGGTCATTGTCTTGTTGGAAGGTAAACCTTCGGCCCAGTCTGAGGTCCAGAGCACTCTGGAGAAGGTTTTTGTCCAGGATATCCCTGTACTTGGCCGCATTCATCTTTCCCTCAATTGCAACCAGTCGTCCTGTCCCTGCAGCTGAAAAACACCCCCACAGCATGATGCTGCCACCACCATGCTTCACTGTTGGGACTGTATTGGACAGGTTATGAGCAGTGCCTGGTTTTCTGCACACATACCGCTTAGAATTAAGGCCAAAAAGTTCTATTTTGGTCTCATCAGACCAGAGAATCTAATTTCTCACCATCTTGGAGTCCTTCAGGTGTTTTTTAGCAAACTCCATGCGGGCTTTCATGTGTCTTACACTGAAGAGAGGCTTCCATCGGGCCACTCTGCCATAAAGCCCAGACTGGTGGAGGACTGCAGTGTTGGTTGACTTTCTACAACTTTCTCCCATCTCCTGACTGCATCTCTGGAGCTCAGCCACAGTGATCTTTGGGTTCTTCTTTACCTCTCTCACCAAGGCTCTTCTCCCCCGATAGCTCAGTTTGGCCGGACGGCCAGCTCTAGGAAGGTTTCTGGTCGTCCCAAACGTCTTCCATTTGAGGATTATGGAGGCCACTGTGCTCTTAGGAACCTTAAGTGCAGCAGAAATCTTTTTGTAACCTTGGCCAGATCTGTGCCTTGCCACAATTCTGTCTCTGAGCTCTTCAGGCAGTTCCTTTGACCTCATGATTCTCATTTGCTCTGACATGCATTGTGATCTGGAAGGTCTTATATAGACAGGTGTGTGGCTTTCCTAATCAAGTCCAATCAGTATAATCAAACACAGCTGGACTCAAATGAAGGCGTAGAACCATCTCAAGGATGATCAGAAGAAATGGAAAGCACCTGAGTTAAATATATGAGTGTCACAGCAAAGGGTCTGAATACTTAGGACCATGTGATATTTCAGTTTTTCTTTTTTAATAAATCTGCAACAATGTCAACAATTCTGTGTTTTTCTGTCAGTATGGGGTGCTATGTGTACATTCATGAGGAAGAAGAATGAGCCTAAATGATTTTAGCAAATGGCTGCAATATAACAAAGAGTGAAAAATTTAAGGGGGTCTGAATACTTTCCGTACCCACTGTATATCTATGGCTACAAAGGATGTCCCTCGTGAGTCCCTGTTCTGACAATGAGCATAATGTTGGGGGACTGTGTGTTCTTTCATACATTTTTTTATTTTGCTGATATGCTCATTTACACGTACTGAGAATGATGCTTCACACCTATTACCCCACAATATAAAAAAACTAAAATGTTCACTACTCTCATTTGAGTTATGTGATGTTTGATGCAGGCAACATGCCTCCATGACTTCACATACTACTCTTCAAGACACAAGGATTACTCCTGTATAGACCACTTTTTAGTGAAGCATGGGGGGCCTTTCCTTTGTTTCTTTGACATCACATTTTGTAACCACCCCCCAATAACACTCGAGCTCCACCTCCTGAACAAAGCCAATTATAATAAATAGTGGCACTTCAGTCAAAGTCTATTGCAAAACTTTACAGTTCTACAAGATCCCATGCTTAAATGTGCTTTGAACTGAGCCCTAGCCCAACACCATGCCCAAATGAGTCTGAATGGCT
This sequence comes from Pelophylax lessonae, assembly GCF_965119305.1. NCBI lineage: Eukaryota > Metazoa > Chordata > Amphibia > Anura > Ranidae > Pelophylax > Pelophylax lessonae. The sequence goes on from NC_138770.1 coordinate 392,177,098, forward strand.
CATAAACCCTTCACAAGAGGCTTATAGATCCCCAGGATGTCTCCCAAGCCTTCAGAGACTATTATGAGACCCTGTATAATTTTCCTGAGGCCCCCTCCAATGCCTCAGCACTAAACAAGTTAAAATATATCCATACTTATTTTTCCTCCTCTGCCCTACCTAAACTAACACCTAAGGAACAAACACATTTGGAAGCCCAGTTAACAGCCATTGACCTCTCCTGGGCAATTGCACTAAATCAAGCAAAGTATCTGGGCCAGATGGCTTCCCTTTACCATATTTCAAAAAATTCCAATGACAAGCCAAACACTTTTGAATGTACAATTTCCTTCACCAGACAATCCCCTAGACCAAGACTTGCTTTGTGCCTATACCACAGTCCTGCTGAATTAAGGTAAAATTTGCAACCCATTTGTAACTTACAGGACACTGGGCTCAATTCACAAAAAGTTATTTTCCTCTTTAAGATTAAGTAGCTCAGAGTTTTTTTCAAGAAAATGTTTGCAATTCACAAAAAAAGCTACAAAAATAGTTATTTCATCAGAATGTAAAATATTTATCTCAGGAAACCATTCAGTACTTTATCTCATCAAGTAATATTCATTGGGATTGATACAGTGGAGAAATATTCTAATCTGTCTAAACCTAAACTGTCAGTTTGTATTGCTAATAAAGAGGTATAATATGTTAAACCATAGAAATATGCCAGCTCATTAAGTCAGTGTGGTCCCTGCAGCATATGTTTTAAAATAAAAGAAAAAAGGTGACTTGAATACCAGTCAAAGGGAAGCTGCTTTCACAGGACACAGGGGGCATATCAAAAACAACTAAGTTAAATTATCTTTAGAAATGTCAAATATTCAATGAAAATAGTATAAAAACCACACACATATGTAAATATCCTTCTTCCACCAATACAAAAAACAATATTGTCATTTTGAAGATTTCCCTTTACTTCCTGTCCCATAACCAAACAGGAAGTGAGAAGAAATCCCCTGGGGACCCCCAGGACACCAGAAGCAGTGTCCCCATTTGAAGATTTCCCCTATATTACTTTTCTGGGGTCAACCCAAAATGTGGGATGTTCTTTTACTTTCACTTTCAATGACAATGATAAACAAAACAAATAGAGAGGGTAAATCTTCTCAACGGGGGCACAGGCAGCAATAAAAACCTGACAGAGGGTCTAATTGCCTTAAGTTATACTTTAAGTAAATAAACTCCCATGATTTCCATATTTCCATATTAAGGTTTCTATGCATTACTGTTGAGAGAAATGTTCTAAAAAGGCAGAGACTACTTCAAATTGGCTATTATATTATTACATTCCTTAGATACCTCATGCCTGGACCACTACTTGTTTAATTTATTCATGTATTTCCTTTAGAGAATTGACTTAAACATCTTTTTTTGAGGTAATTACAGAATGTTTTTGCTTTTTGTGGTAAATACCTTACAGGTGATACTGAATTGACATTTTCATTATCTCATGAGATAACTGGAAAAGATGTGTCATGTGATTCAATTATCTCATGTGATATTCTTTAGTGAATTGAGCCCACTATCCTTATTAAATGTTGATCTTAAATCATTCTTTAAAACTTTGGCATCCCAACTGATTACTTGCCTCCATTACTTGATACATAATAATCAGGTGAGCTTTGTGGAATCTATAGAGGCCAAGGACAACACTACAAATGCCATAGATATCATCCCCTGGCAAGGACAAAGGTGCAAAAAATGATGCTTTTATCCATGAATGCAGAAAAAGCATTCCACTACGTTGACTGGGATTTCATGGTAAGTGTTCATACATAGCCTTGTAAACTCTTTGCAGGGATTAAACCCAATGGCCTCTTATTTGACCGCTTCCATATACTGTACGCAGTAGTACCTGACAAGAGGGTTCACTGTCCCCTATGATATTTACTTTGATTCTCGAACCTCTCCTTCACAAAATAAGAGCCAACCCAGATATTAGGGGCATAAACTTATAAAAGTGAGAAAACGTATAAAAGTGCAGCACATGTAGATGATCTTCTTATATCCAACCCAACAGTCACCCTCCCCCCCCTAACTTTATGACTGAAAACAACAACTATGACTCTAACAAAAAAAAACAACTACCAGAAATCTGAGGTCCTTTGTCAAAACAATATTTCTTATCAAAGACAACTTTCCATGGGCTCAGAACACCATCAAACACCTAGGCACCTATATACCCAGAGACTTGGCTAATGTTTACACTTTAAATTGTCACCCAATATCAAAGTGAATTCAAACTGACTTGGAATGGTGGTCCACTGGCACCTTCTCCTGGACACAACATCAGTAAAGTAAATATCTTACCTAGACTACTGTACATCCTGCAAGCCCTGCCTATTAAGTGTCCAAGCATAATATTGTCAACTCAAGCTACATCTATCTTTTCCAAATTATAATGGGCACAGAAACCATCAAGGCTACACTGTTCTATACTTTGCATGCCCAAATCAGCAGGGGGAAGGGGCTACCAACATCTCACTCTACTTTACAGCTGTCCATTTGGGTAAGGTAGTGAACTGGTGCAGGCATAAAATCTTTACACAGTGGGTGGAAATAGAATAACCGTCTAACATTATATACCACTCAATAACCTTCAGTGGTGTACTCGTGACTCCTCCATGACCATAAAGGCCCACCAAACTATGGGACCTACCATGTCAGTACCTATGAAGAGCTCCACCACTTTGCACATTTCTCTTGCCCTATCATCTCTAAGCTCTATTCTAGGTAAACCTCAGTTTAAACCACAGATGCTTCACTTGGGATTTTAAGCTTTAGAAGGTTGGATCAGAATCTCAGACTTCTGCTCTGCTTCTACTTGGCCCTCACTGACAGACATGATTAAGGACCATACTATGACTAAAAACCATCTGGACTTCTGGAGAATTTTACAGATCCATTATTTCCTGATTATGTTCGACCCTTCTTTTCCAGGACTACAGTCCCATCCCCAACTTTCTTTGAAACCATGTGCATATAACATGGCTCCATAAGACATTCTCTACCTAAACTATACTGCACATTGACCACCCATGATAAGACTATTCCTTTCCTACACGAATGTGAAAAAGATCTAAAATAATTCTCTCTCATGAACAAATGGATAAAATATTATACTTTACACATAAATTGTCGATTAACCACTTCAGTACAGGCAGGAATCCTTTAACTTGTCAAAATTGTTTGTGATAATCAATGACATTAACATATGGAAGATCCTTCCTTCTACCTACACAGTCAAGGGAATCAAAGAGGCAGAATTCCTTCTACAAGATGGAAGACACCTATACCACTGACTACCTCTTTACCCTTGTACATCCTGTCTCTTCCACACTGTTCTGCTATCCTTCCACAACCATTAGCACTATGAGAGTTATTTTCTCCTATATATGGTCTGACAATGCTGAAGTGATTGTAGTGAAGCGCTGTTAGAGCTAGATCGCTGTAAAGGAGACCTGATTTTCAGTTTACTCCAATGTGGGTTCAGGCTAGACAGACCTCATGATTATACAGAGGTCAATTTGTAGAGGTGAGCAATTTGGAGTTGTACTGGGTGAAGAGTGAACACCTTTGAGTGTAGAATTTAAGGAAGAATCGCACTTTTCACATTATTGGATTGGGACTTGTTCACTATTATTGTTTATTTCATTCGTGTTTTGTGTAAAAAAAGCTGATGTTTGTGTATATATGAATATTTGTTGCACATTTTTTTTTTTTTTTATGCACAGATATGCGATTCACAATATATTTTTTATGGTTATTAAATCACACTGTAACACTGTATTTCGATTTGGTTATTCTTTTATTTATTTATATGTTTGATATCAGTTGGGAACTAATTGTCGATTTATAAGACGGTACTGCTGCACTGGCTTTTAGTTATAGGTTTATGGTAACAGTGGAGTGATTACTGTGTAGTGTCAGCAAGCTCCCATTGGATTTTTATTTATTGCACAGTTAAAAAATTTCCATTTTATTGCATATTTTTAGCCTATAGAAAATCATTTTTTTTTATTATTAATAATTACTTTGTATTCAGTCATTCTCATCATTACAATTATTATATCATTCTCTTCCAAAATACATGTTTATTTCTCTCGAAAGTACATAATTAGGAATAAATTGTTCCCTGTACTACTGTCCTCTCCAATTGTGCAATTAAATCACAAGGGCAAAGCACAACATGCCTGAATATTTATATATGTGTTTTGTTGTTTGCTTGTTTATTAACTGAAAAAAAGCCTATGCCAATATTTGAGCACATTTAATGTCCATGGAGGTAAAATGTTAAAATGAATGGAAAAAAAGCTAGCATATTGATGTTTCCAATATACCAGAAACCAGTGAAATACAATGTTGTAAACTTTCAGATGGCTGAAAGCAGATCATGAATTTAAAATACACTGTATTTCATACATTAGGCTGCTACATACTGTGGATCTTCATGTCAAGTATTTTTATTACCTGTGAAGATTCTCCAGTCACTCAATGAACTTGATTCATCAAATCCCAACTCCAGCTAAAAACCTATTTTTACAGTTTTAGATAGAGTAATAAAGAGTTAAACGTTTTAAAGAAAATTTTTAGAAAAGAAGAAAACATTTTTCACCTACTTTCTACACTTAGTAAATAAGTGTTTTTCCTTAAAAATTTTTAAAAAAATGCACCAAAATTTGCACCTGAATCCATTGTTATATGACATGCCACAGTGCCTCTTCTAGGAGTGGAGACTGGGAATTGGAAGCTGCTTGCCACCCCTTGTGTTGTGATGTCATGATGACACTAAGGCCCCTTTCACACATACAAATGTATCAGTTTTCCATCCGTTTTTCATCCATTTTTCATCCGTTTTCATCCATTTTTCATCCGTTTTTCATCCCTTTTTTTCGTCAGTTGTCATCCGTTTTTCGTCAGTTGTTATCCGTTTTTCATCCGTTTTTCGTCAGTTGTTATCTGTTTTTCATCCGTTTTTCATCCGTTGTCATCCGTTTTTCATCTGTTGTCATCCGTTGTCATCCGCTTTTCATCCATTGTCATCCTTTTTTGGTCCGATCCGTTTTTTTGACGGATGAAAAATAGGGCATTCATCCGTTCAAAAAAACGGACATTGACGGAAGCGGATGAAAACGGATGTTAACTGATGATCATCCGTTGTCATCCGTTTTTACATAGAGATACATTGATGTCCGTTTTTCATCCGTCAACGGATGGATGAAAAACGGACTGCATGTGTGAAAGGGGCCTAATGCTTAAAGCCTTCAGGACCCTTTAAGTATCCCTCTGATGGACTCTTGTGGCAGCCAAAAGACAGCATCTACAGGCAGCATGGGTGAGAGGAACTACACATCCCTAGCACTGTTAATGTATCTGCACCTGGACAATTGTGTTACTTTTTCTAGCGTCTGCTATTGAGTTACTTTGCAATTATGTCAAGATAGATTAAAAGACATATATAGCAGTCACTAACAAGGCAATCACAGTATTTGAATACATCGTTTTCCTTCTCATACTTTTATTGAATGAATATAAACTTTAAACTTGTGTTAATGCCCATCACATAAATTGTAGTGCCATTTACTTTGAAAGCTGCATTGTAGCTTGCTGCAATGCACGAAAACACACAGTAGTGCTTTGCATTAAGGGTCATGTGTGATTTGGGACACTTTAGAGTGCGTTGGCTGCCCATTAAATTTGAATGGGCTTTCTTAATACAACATATGTCAACATGCAAAATAATGTGCATTAAAGTGGATGCAAACCCTCACATATACCCAGTGAAGTGAACTGTGATTGCATTGTGAACAGCCTATAGATGATACACAGAGATTAAACAAATCTCCCTGCATAAGTTTTACATGTATATCTGCTGCCTTCAGCTTTCTATATACTTTAGAAAGTGAAGATATTGTTACACATTTTTTTTTCCTGTTTCAGCAGTGGGAGGGGAGTCTTGGCATACACTGTGTGTGAACTGATTGGAGGAAAGGCACACATCCCCCCTCCACATTGGCAGAGTAAGGAAGAAACTTGCAGAGCTATGCTGTGAATAGACAACCTCTCTGCTTATCTGTCTCTAAGTCCCTTTCCTGATACAAATTTCCAGCTGCTTTTATCTCCTGTGTCAGAGAGCTTGTCAAAAGTAACTCTGTTGATAACAGAGGAACGGAGCAGCAGAAAGACACTGGACTTAGGGCTTTGGAGAAAGATAGGTAAACAGTACAGATATATGTGCCCAGGTCAGATTTCATGAGTGGGGCTTACATCCACTTAACACTCACAAATAAGTAATTTGGCCCTTACTACTAGAGTATGGAATGTTTTGGACAAAAACTACTGGGCCCTGGTCTCAATAAGGTTAAATACCACTGATCTAGAGGTGGGATACATCTTAATTTTCTATCAGAGAGCAGCCATGCTATACAACCATATCACACGCAGGAGGTAGTTAGGTGGCTAACAAAGCCATCCTCTTCTTCCTCCTTCAGTTGCAAAAGGGCCAGTTGTTCAAAAGTGCTGCTAATGCTCTCTCATCCTAATCCTCTTACTGCCTCAAACTGGCTACGAGCAGCCACTGTAATTATTTGATCCTATGATCACTGACCTGCTACAGGAGGATGACCTGGTTTATGTATAAATAGTTCTCCTTTTAGATATTGAGGATGAGGAAAATTTCTCCATGACCATAGAGGGAGAGGAGTGATCAGCCTTGTGGAGCACACACTGTATGACATCATAAATCAGTCACTGGAGGCACAGCAGCAGGAGGAAGAGGAGGACTGTCCCAGGGCCACAGGAACATTTGCCTTCTACCTCTGTACCTGTGAGGAAGTAGATAGAGGAATATCTTATTGGGTTAAAAGAGCACCAGACTGTCATGGAAAAATGTATATTGGATCTTGGATGCATTAGTTGCATGTTGGGGAGATTGTGACCCTTAAACTATTTCATTCTTAAAGCAGAACTACACTGTTTCTGATCACCACAAACCAAAAATGCTGTTTAATTCATTTTTCATATTCAAAGTAAACTCTTTAATTTCTGGCTGTGGCCATCTTGATTAAGGGAAGAGTATTCATGTAGCAGTTATTTCCTGGAATCCATCCGCGCTTAGCTCTGGCATACAGACAGGAGGGTGTGCTTAGCTGAGAAAACCCCTCCTTCCCTCCTAAAGACGCCTGGGATTTATAAAATGATTTGTCTAGGCAAGAAACTAGGGTGTAGCTAAAGAAAGGAAAAAAAAAAGTTTAAAGCAAGTAAATATGATGTACTTCCCTATCTATTTACTAATGCTTACAGTGTAAAGATTAAAAATAGTCAATGATAACTGAGAGAGAAGTTCCACTTTAAGGGAAAAAGTTACCTTTTGTTATGCAAGTTAAGTTAGAAGAACATTTACAAAAACACTAGTTCAGAGCCATCGCCATTATGGGCAGAGCAAAGCAATCTACCTATTTCCATTCAATGGCAATTCATATTTTATTCTCAAAGTGAATGTAAAGTCTCGTTTTTTTTTTTTTCTATAAAAAATAACAAATATGTTATACTTATCTGCTCTGTGCATTGGTTTTGCACAGATCAGCCCCAATCCTCCTCTTCTTGGGTCCCACATCGGCGCTCCTGGCACCTCCCTGCTGCCGAGCGCCCCCACAGCAAGCAGCTTGCTATGGGGGCACCCTAGTCGAGCAGCAGCTCCGTGTATTCATTCAAACATGGAGCCGCTGTTTGGCCCTGCCCCAACTTTCTCCTCACTGGATAACTGACTTTGATTATTAGCAACAGGAGCCAATGGCACCGCTGCTGTGTCTCAGCCAATCAGGAGGTAGAGTCCCAAGCGGCCGAAGGACTCGTGGACATTGCTGGACAGAGATGGGGTTCAGGTAAGTATTAGGAGGGCTGAGCGGGGTTGCTGCACAGAGAAGGCTTTTTATCTTATGCATAGAATGCATTAAGATAACAAACCTTCTGCCTTTACAACCACTTTTAAGAGTAATTCTTAATTAATGTGGATTTTCCAAGTAGTATCAGTTGTTTTTAAATGATCCACGTGGAAAAACGTTTTAGCACAGCACTGTTTCATTTGCTAATCTTTAGTTAATCAAGCTCAATATACCGTATGCTTATATTTACCTATGGATAAGATTTGATTACCAAGAATTTGGCAGGTATGTGAAAATGTCAGTTACAAATTTGGCAGATCACCACTTTTTTTTATGCAAAGAATAAATTATACAATAGATGTGTTCAAAACAGAAATATTCAGTCTTGTTCCAAGATACAACTTACAAGTACATTTTTTGCAGAATAAAAATATGACTAATAAAATAATAAATTGTGTATTTTACTTACGATTTAATAGGAATGTTTCTTTTATTCACATTGTTAATATTTCAATTGGTTTACATAAACACCATAACCTACTTTAAAATGAAAGTAACCCAGAATAGAAACATACTTAAAGTGTTACTAAACCCAGGATTCACTATATCTGGTCCCTGCATTCACTATAAACCCCTGCATTCACTATATCTGGTCTCCCACAGTACACAAAACATGGAAATGGAATTATTTTAGTAAATGTAAACAGCTAAATACCTTTTCCCATCAGTAGTATATAGCAGTCTTGTGACTTCTATCAGTCCCTGATTAAGATTGTAGGAGGAGTTTTCATACTGCACTGAAATGTCCTATCAGGATGCAGGACCCCTGATCCTCTGTCTGGGCAGTGCTGATTGGTCCTATACTGATCCCATGCTCTCCCAAGCAAAAACCTCTCTAGCAATACACACCAAACTGAGCATGTGCAGCCTGACTCCAAAGGCTCTGTCTTATCCGGACATGTTCTGGAGTCAGTGGAAGAAGAGGAGGATCTGTGAATACAGGATCAAACAGCCCTTTTACACAGTGCAGAGGGTTAACCCCTTAGGTTCCACAGTGAGTATAACAAGCATGCTTTACTGCATATACACACTGATTTTACTATCGTGGGTTTAGTAACACTTAAAAACTATGCTGCCATTACACTTGAAGCCTTTTTTCACTTGTCCTTATGACTAAACATAAAGCTTGGTGTGACAGACTGTCTGACACGCTGACTGAGTATCTCCAACAAACTGTAGCTTCTTCCACTCTGGAAACATATGGCAATTTCAACTCAAAACTCCCTAATTACAAGACAGCACCAGTATATTTATATTAGGTAGATAGCAAATTTACCCCAAGCATCAGACAGAACCAATGTTGAAGTAAAACAGGACTGACTTTATTAAGAAACCACAGAATATTTATACACAAAAATCTTCCCCCTAGACAGGCATGGCACACATGACAAGTCCCAGGAAAAAATGACATTACGTAAAGAAAAAAATAATCAAATACAAGAAAACAATGGATTCCTTCCCTGCACCTTGCAGTCTGGACTCTGGAGGTGATTAAACATATTAAGAGCGTATCACCTAAACCTAATTTACAGTAAACAATAGTTGATGCCAGTAAACCTGTAGCAGAAAATTACGTTTCCTAACCTTTCAAATGCTGGAATTCCCCCCCCCCCCCTGCACATATCACACCGCTCTAGTATAATGGTTCCACTATACACATTAACCACTTCCATACAGAGCAGTTAGACCCCCTTCCTTCCCAGACCAATTTTCAGCTTTCAGCACTCTCACACTTTGAATGACATGCTACACTGTAACCAAACAACATTTTTATATTTTTTTTCACACAAATAGAGCTTTCTTTTGGTGGTATTTGATCACAACTGGGTTTTTTTTTTCGTGATATAAGCAAAAAAAGCGCAAAAATTTTGTAAAAAAAAACACTTTTTTTTAGTTTCTATTTTAAAATTTTGCAAAAAATTAATTTTCTTCATACATTTGGGCCAAAAGTTATACTGCTACATATCTCTGGTAAAATTAACCCAAATTGCTGTATATTATTTAGTTTGTGTGAAAGTTATTGAGTCTAGAAGCTATGGTACCAATTGCTGAAAATTGATCAGATGTACTGACGGCCTATCTCCTTTCTTGAGGCCCTGAAATGTCAGGACAGTACAAATACCCCCCAAATGACCAATTTTTGTAAAGTAGACAGTCCAAGGTATTTAGTAAGAGGCAAGGTGAGTTTTCTGAAGTTATAATTTTTTCCCACAATTCTTGGGAAAGTGAAGAAAAAATTTGTCAATTTATAAGCCATTTCTAACACATAGCACGTACACAGCAAAAATGACACCCCAAAATACATTCTGCTACTCCTTCTGAGTATGGCGATACCACATGTGTGAGACTTTTACACAGCCTGGCCACAAAAGGAGACTCCACATCCAAGTAGCACCTTCAGGCGTTCTAGGAGCATAAATAAACATAAAAGTTTATTACTACCTATCACACTTTTGAAGGCCCTAGAGCACCAATACAATGGAAAAGTCCACAAAATGACCCCATTTTGGAAAGCAAACACTCCAACGTATATTCTATGAGGCATTATGGGTAGTTTGAACATGTCATTTTTTTACACAAGTTTTTGGAAAATGTGGGAAAAAAAATGAAAACTTTTTCTTTTACACAAACTTGTCAATTTATAGGATATTCCTAACACATAGCATGTACACAGCAAAAATGACACCCCAAAATACATTCTGCCACTCCTCCTGAGTATGGCAACACCACATGTGTGAGACTTTTTCACAGCCTAGCCATATAGAGGGGCCCAACATCCAAGGAGCACCATCATGCATCCTAGCCACTTGCCTAGGCCTATTTGTGACATTTGGTGTTTACAAGCTAAAATCAGTTTTTTTTTTGCTAGAAAACTACTTAGAACCCTAAAACATTATATATTTGTTTTTAGCAGAGACCCTAGAGAATAAAATGGAGATTATTGCAATATTTTTTATGACACTGTATTTGAGCAGCGGTCTTCCAAACGCAATTTTTTTGGAAAAAATTCACGTATTTTAATTAAAGAATAAGAAACCAGTAGAGTTAAACCAATTTTTTTTCCATAATGTTAAAGATAATGTTACGCTGAGTAAATATATACCCAACATGTCATGCTTCAAAATTGTGCACGCTCACGGAATGGCGACAAACTTTGGTACAGTACTTAAAAATCCCCATAGGCAACAATTTAAAAATTTCTACAGGTTGCCATCTTAGAGTTACAGAGGAGGTCTAGGGCTCAAATTATTCCTCTTGCTCTAACGATCACGGCAATATGTCACATGTGTGGTTTGAACACCGTTTACATATGTGGGCGGGTTTCCGTATGCGTTAACTTCTGCGCGCAAGCTCACGGGGACAGGGCGCTTTAATTTATTTTTATTTTTTTACTATTTATTTTATTTATTATTTTTTATTTTTACACCATTTTTATAAAAAAAAATGATAATTTTTATTTCTATTACAAGGAATGTAAACATTCCTTGTAATAGAAATAGGCATGACAGGTCTTTTTTTTTGTGAGATCTGGGGTCAAGAAGTCCTCAGATCTCACAAGTACACTAAAAGATAGAAAAAAAAAAGAAAAAATAATAATTATATAAAATGAAAAAAAAAAAGGGACCTTTAAACCGGTTGCTAGGCAACGACGTTTGCCGTAGCTCCGGTCCTCCAAGACCACAGACCATCCTGTCTGTGAGGATCCGGGACTGGATCGTTTTCCCCGCTGCCGGCGGGTCCGGTAAGCAGGGAAAAGGACCGGAACGCGGCGGGAGGGGGGGGAGCACCTCTTCCGCCATCCCGGAAGGGTGATCCCACGGCGATCCGCCGCTGGGACTACCCTTATCGGAAAGCCAACTGTCCACCGTTTAAAAAAATACCAGGATTATGGCAGCTGTCTGCTGCCATAACACCGGTATTTAGGTTTAAACGGAGGACGTATATAAACCTTTTTGGACTTGGACATGGTGGCTGTATGAAGGGTGACAGGTACTCGGGTACTTTGCTGGGCAGGTGACAGGCAGGTGACAGGTACTCTGGTACTGATGAGCAGGTGGCAGGTACTCGGGTACTCCGATCAGCAGGTGACAGGTACTCGGGTACTCTGTTGGGCAGGTGACAGGCAGGTCATAGGTACTGATGGGTACTGATGAGTAGTACTGATACTGATAGGTGACACAGATACTGTACTGATGGGTACTGATGATCAGTACTGATACTGATAGGTGATATGTACTGATGGGTACTGATGAGTACTGATGAGTAGTGATGGGCACTGATGAGCAGGCAGCAAGTACTTGGGTACTTCAGGCGTCAGGTACTCTGATGAGCAGGTGGAAGGTACTCGGGTACTCTGATGGGTAGGTGACAGGTACTCGGGTACTCTGGTGAAGGGTACTCGGGTACTCTGATGACGGGCACTCCGGTGACAGGTACTCAAAGTACCCGAGTACCTGTCATCTGTGTACTCGAGTACCTGTCATCAGAGTACCCGAGTACTCGTCACCAGAGTACCCGAGTACCCGTCATCAGAGTACCTGAGTACCTGTCATCAGAGTACCCGAGTACCTGTCATTAGAGTACCTGAGTACCCGTCATCAGAGTACCTGAGTACCCATCATCAGAGTACCCGAGTACCCGTCATCAGAGTACCCGAGTACCCGTCATCAGAGTACCCGGGTACCCGTCATCAGAGTACCCGAATACCTGTCACCAGCCCATCAGAGTACCCGAATACCTGTCACCAGCCCATCAGAGTACCCGAGTACCTGTCATCAGAGTACCTGATGGGCTGGTGAAAGGTACTCAGGCACTTTGATGGACTAGTGACAGGTACTTTGATGGGCTAGTAACAGGTACTTTGATGGGTTAGTGACAGGTGCTCTTTATTGGGGGGGCAATCAGTGTGTTTGGGGTGCACTGTAATTGGTAACTAGCTGTTACCACAATCTCCTCCTCACACAGGATCAGTGTGTGAGGAGGAGAACACGGTGACAGCTAGCTACCGTGTTCTCTGTTGACATTTGTGACCGGCTGTGATTGGACACAGCTGGTCACTTGGTGAAAAGACAATTTTATTGGCTCTTTACCTAGATCGGGGATTGGCTCTGTCCGGGGGATGAGCCTCGTCCCCGATCGCTGCTCTGCGCGCCCCCGGGGGCGCAGATTGCAGAGAGAACGAGCGACTCATGCTGGAGCCGCTCATGTGATCGGCTGTGATTGACACAGCCGATCAGATGGTAAACAGCCAATTTCTATTGGCTGTTTAACTTGATCAGGGAGGGGCTATGTCTGAGGGACGAGCCTCATCCCTGATCGCTGCGCGCCCCTGCAGCTAGAACAGGCGGACGTCATATGACGGCCGCCCGGAACGGTAAAGCCATCCTGCCGGCGTCATATTACTATATGCCGGTATGAATGTGGGTAAGGGGTCCCAGAAACAGTCCCCCCACTCTTAATTGCATGGAAAGGGTAGCTGGTATATTTCACAGCCAGCCAGATACCCAGGAAAGTGGTATAATTCTCTTGGTGAAATGGTTCCTTGTAACCCCAAGAAGGGGGTCTTCTTAGTCCTGGGTCTATAGTTTCTGGGAAGGAGGCTGTCCCCCAGCCCCTCCAGGAGCCCAGGTCACAGTGGTTTCCATAACACTTGGGGATTGGAGTGGGCCAGGACCAGGTGCTTAACCCATATTACTTAAGATGCCTTTTCAAAGAAAAGCACAGAGACATTCCGGACACAAGCTGTACTTAAAGTGGTTGTAAAGGCACAAGGTTTTTTACCTTCATTAGCAGCAACGAGAACCATTGGCTTTCGCTGCTGTCAATCACAGCCAGTGAGCCAAACAGGAAATGGAAGGGACAGGGCCGAACCCTGGCTCCATGTGTGAATGGACACACAGAGCAGTGGATTGGCTACAGCAAGCTGCTTTCTGTGGGGGCACCCAAGAGGACGGAGGAGCGCTGGCGAGGGACCCGAGAAAAGAAGAATGCGAGCCACTCTGTGCAAAACTACTGCACGGAGCAGGTAAGTATAACATGTTTATTATTTTAATGAAAAAAAAATTATAACTTTACAATCACTTTAAATTAAAAAGGTCCTGACATACTGTACAGACATCTGAAGGTGCTTGATATAAAATAACTGTGCTGGTAAATTCAACAAGAGTCTTGCCTTAAATCGTTGTGAGTATTCCCAAATATTGTTACATCCCAAAATAAATTGAAGGATAACACATTGAATGCTTAAATTTAATTCCTTTTTTGTTACTAAAGACATCTATATACTGTGTATGTATATATATATATATATATATATATATATATATATATATATATATATATATATATATATATATGTATATAGAGTATATAGAGATATATATACTATGTCTTCAAAAAGTATTGGGACTTCTTCCTTTACACGCACATGAACTATAATGGCATCCCAGTCTTAGTCCGTAGGGTTCAATTGAGTTGACCCACCCTTTTTCAGCTATAACAGCTTCAACTCTTCTGGGAAGGCTGTCCACAAGGATTAGGAGTGTGCCTATGGGAATTTTTGACTATTCTTCAAGAAGCGCATTTGTGAGATACGGCACTGATGTTGGACGAGAAGGCCTGGCTCACAGTCTCCATCCTAATTTATCCCAAATGTGTTCTATTGGGTTGAGGTAAGGACTCTGTGCAGGCCAGTCAAGTTCCACCACCCCAAACTGGCTCATCCATGTTTTTATGGACCTTGCTTTGTGTACTTGTCCAAATCATTTGATGGAGGAGGATTTTGGTGTGGGGTTGCTTTTTAGGGGTTGAGCTTGGCCCCTTAGTTCCAGTAAAGGAAACGTTTTATTTGATTTTATGCCTTGATTTGTTGTTGCTGCTGCTCCTACTTTTGAAAGATCAAGTATTTACCTGGGAAGCCAATTAAGGGTTAAAAAAATGAATTTGCTATCCAAATCGCACCAGATTTGCATGTACCTATCATCTCTGTGCGTTTTCACTGAAGTCCATGGGGCCAAAATCTTTCTGGAATCGCACCGAAGTAATGCAGGAAACTTTTCAAAGCTTGCTCCGTGTTGAGTCACATTGATGTGAAGGTGCACCATTATAAACAATGTGATTTCCATTGTTATGCGATTCTGTCAATTCAAGTCATTAGAACTCGCACTAGTGTGAACCAGGCCTGAGCCACGCAAAATTTAGTTTTTCTATTTACAAAAGATAACATAAAATAAGATATAATAAGAACTATCTACAGTATCTCACAAAAATGAGTGCACCCCTCACATTTTTGTAAATTTTTTATTATATCTTTTCATGTGACAACACTGAAGAAATGACACTTTGCTACAATGTAAAGTAGTGAGTGTACAGCTTGTATAACAGTATAAATTTGCTGTTCCCTCAAAATAATTCAACACACAGCCATTAATGTCTAAACCGCTGGCAACAAAAGTGAGTACACCCCTAAGTGACAATGTCCAAATTGGCCATTTTCTCTCCCCGGTGTTATTTGACTCATTAGTGTTACAAGGTTTCAGGTGTAAATGGGGAGCAGGTGTGTTAAATTTGGTGTTATCGCTCTCACTCTCTAAATACTGGTCACTGGAAGTTCCCAGCAGGGCACCTCATGGCCAAGATCTCTCTGAAGATCTGAAAAAAGAATTGTTGCTCTACATAAAGATGGCCTAGGCTATAAGAAGATTTGCAAGACCTTGAAACTGAACTGTCCAAAACCATACACCGTTTTAACAGGACAGGTTCCACTCAGAACAGGCCGCGCCATAGTCCACCAAAGAAGTTGAGCGCACATGCTTAGCGTGATATCCACAGGTTGTCTTTGGGAAATAGACATATGAGTGCTGCCAGCATTGCTGCAGAGGTTAAAGGGGTGAGGGGTCAGCTTTTCAGTGCTCAGACCATACGCCACACACTGCATCATATTGGTCTGCATGGCTGTCGTCCCAGAAGGAAGCTTCTTCTAAAGATGATGCACAAAAAAAATCCGCAAACAGTTTGCTAAAATTAAACAGACTAAGGACATGGATTACTGGAACCATGTCCTGTGGTCTGATAAAACCAAGATAAACTTATTTGGTTCAGATGGTGTCAAGTGTGTGTGGTGGCAACCAGGGGAGGAGTATAAAGACAAGTTTGTCTTGCCTACAGACAAGCATATTGGTGGGAGTCTCATGGTCTGTGGCTGCATGAGTGCTGCTGGCACTGGGGAGTTACAGTTCATTGAGGGAACCATGAATGCCAACATGTACTGTGACATACTGAAGCAGAGCATGGTCCCCTCCCTTCAGTGACTGGGCCACAGGGCAGTATTCCAACATGATAGTGACCCCAAACACACCTCCAAGATGACCACTGCCTTGCTAAAGAAGCTGGGGGTAAAGGTGACGAACTGGCCAAGCATGTCTCCAGACCTAAACCCTATTGAGCATCTGTGGGGCATCCTCAAATGGAAGGTGGAGGAGTGCAAGGTCTCTAACATCCACCAGCTCTGTGATTTCATCATGGAAGAATGGAAGAGGACTCCAGTGGCAACCTGTGAAGCTCTGGTGAACTCCATGCCCAAGAGGGTTAAGGCAGTGCTGGAAAATAATAATGGCCACACAAAATATTGACACTTTGGGCCCAATTTATACATTGGCACTAAGGGGTGTACTCACTTTTGTTGCCAGCAGTTTAGACATGATTGGCTGTGTGTTGAGTTATTTTGAGGGGATAGCAAATTCACATTGTTATACAAGCTGTACAATCACTACTTTACATTGTAGCAAAATGTAATTTCTTCAGTGTTGTCACATGAAAAGATATAATAAAATATTTACAAAAATGGGAGGGGTGTACTCACTTATGTGAGATACTGTATATTTCCCAAGAAAAACTAAATTTGGATTTCCATTGCAGGTTTGGTTTTGATTGATTTCTGTGTTCTTAATATATATATATATATATATATATATATATATATATATATATATTTTTTTTTTTTTATGTTTGTTAACATGCATCCAGATGGTATCTAATGCTGTTAGGTAGCAATGGAGAAAAAGTACACAATTAGCAGGTGAACTGACAATGGTTTTGTAAAAAAAAAAAAAGAAGTACATCGAGAGCTACAAGGGCAAATTACATATGGTAATTGGCAAAATATGATTGAATAGTCATGGAAATTAAATTGAGAGTGAAAACCTATATTTGCTTAGCCATGTGCTCCAAACCGTAGAGAGCCTGGCAGGTGTTCCTTTATGAACATATTGTTCAAAGGAAATTATAGTATTACCTCTAACGTCCCCTAGACTCTAGACTAGAAATTGATTGGGTAATTCAGAGCTTGGAAATCTATTTTAGCTAGATATAGGAGTTCCCTAATCCACTAATCCACTGAGATTATGTATTGATGAGTCCCTTAGGGCCCTTTCACATTGGTTCTCTTAAAAACGTGACATGTGTAAAAAATGCATATTGTGTTTTTAACATGCTTCAAATGCTTTTTTGGTGCGTTTTCTGGATTTTTTTCTCCCAGCATGCACCTGTGAAACTTGGACCTATGACTCAAAGAATGCACTAACTTTGCTTGGTACACTTTATTTACTTGTTTTGTATCTTTATTGAAGAAAAAAGCATATACATACTTTACAATTCTAATTTTTTCAATTTGCAGTTCTCTTGTTTCTAACTTGAAAATTAAATGTGAATTTATTGAAATTAGAAAACACGCTAAAAACACACTGCAGGAGCGTTTTTAAAACTTTTTGATGCATTTCCTGTAAAAATCAATGGGAGGCGTGTTTTTGGTGTGCTGTTGACAAACGCACCAAAGATGCAGCATGCAGAACTTTTTAAAACGCAGTGCAAATGCAGCACATCAACGTGAACAGCTACAATGTGAACAATCCTCATGCGCTTTTGTTGTGTTGGAAAGGTATATTTTAGCATGGGAAAAACTCATCAGAGTGAAAAGACCCATAAAGTGTATGAAAAGCCAACAACTGTTTTTCAATCTTGAATATAATAGGGCATGGTTTAGACCCTTTTTGAGTTTTTTCTGTGTTCCATCGAAGAGATTTCCCTTCCTTTCTGAGACACAGCAGGAAGTAGGAAGAAATCTCTCGAAAGCGAAGGTAAATCCTGTCCTAGACAAGTGATCAGTAGCGGCCTATCTATACGGAGCGCAGGGGCGCTGCCCCCCTAATCCATGCACCCGGCCCCTAATCTACATGCAGGGGCACCATACGCATGGATTTCAATTTTTTTTTTTTAAGCACATGATTAAAGCCTGAAGCTTTATTGGCTTCAAAAAAGGGTGGGCTCAGGGCGCAGAGCACTGCGTCCCAAGCCTACCCACTTATATGACAATAGCGAATTAATATTCTTCTTGATTCTCCTCCCGGCCAATCAGGAAGCGAGTCCAGAGACCCAGAAACTGAAGAAAGGAAAACACTTCTCCAGGTGTATAGTGTGTAGTAATTTCCAGGAGATAGGATATCCCATAGAGTGCTGGCCCCGGCCCGCCTCCGTGGAAACACTTGTAGAAAAAGAAATAGCCGCACATCCAGGGATTCCAATATGTTTCAAATACCTTTAATTCCAAAATGTTGCAAGTGATGACACCAAAGACACCAACATGAAGTCTCGTAGACGCGTTTCACACATACATCTTGTGCTTAATCATTACCTAATAATGATTAAGCACAAGATGTATGTGTGAAACGCGTCTACGAGACTTCATGTTGGTTTCTTTGGTGTCATCACTTGCAACATTTTGGAATTAAAGGTATTTGAAACTTATTGGAATCCCTGGATGTGCGGCTATTTCTTTTTCTACAAGAGTCCAGAGACCCGATTGGCCAGGAAATCTTAGGACTCCCAGCCAATTGTGTCTTGGGACCCACTTCCTGTTCAGCCGGGAGGAGAAGAAACGGTCCCACAGCCCTACTATCTGCCTCCTAAGTTAAGGAGGCCTCTGATCACCGCCTTCACGTCCATCTCCCACGGGTGGGAGGGAGGGAGGGAGGATTGCAGCCTTAATGTCCGTCTCCCACGGGGAGGAGGGAGGGTGGCGTGGTGGTGGCGTTGGTTTTCCGCCCCCCCCTCCCCAAAATGTTGAGCTTCAGCCGCTGCTGCAAGTGATGCTAGGGTGTTCCTAGGATTGTAGAAAATCTGTGGCACCCTGGGCACACTGTGGGTGAGGCCAAATTATTACTGTGATAAAAAGCAATTTGTTTGATCCTACTTCAAAGGAGATTGAAGTAATTGGAAACTACATAGCAACCAGAAACTAAGACCAAAAACATCTTGTTTTGGTAAAGTGGCTGTAATCCCCATTCATGAAAGTGTATAGAATAAAACAGTGAGCAATAGAGATTGTACAGCACAACACACAGAATAAGACAGAAAGGAAAAGAGATGCAAATGTTCTGTGTAGTGTGTACTTTTAAAACAGTGCAGGACCTATTTTATTTCATTGAGGTGCGTTGACACCTAATCAAAATGAATGGGCCATCTAACACAACATGCATCAACGCATGAAAATGCATTAAAGCACTTGTTTTGCGGTTTCAATAAATATACAATTAAGTATACAAAAATATATACACTATATTACCAAAAGTATTGGGACGCCTGCCTTTACACACACATGAACTTTAAAGGCATCCCAGTCTTAGTCCATAGAGTTCAATATTGAGTTGGCCCACCCTTTGCAGCTATAACAGCTTCAACTCTTCAGGGAAGGCTGTCCACAAGGTTTAGAAGTGTTTCTATTAATATGTTTGACCATTCTTCTAGAAGCGCATTTGTGAGGTCAGGCACTGATGTTGGACGAGAAAGCATGGCTCGCAGTCTCCGCTCTGATTCATCCCAAAGGTGTTCTATCAGGTTGAGGTCAGGACTCTGTGCAGGCCAGTCAAATGCCTCCACCCCAAACTCGCTCATCCGCAAAAATGAATTCATCCTGACACCTGCTAGATGCCAAGAATGAAGGCTCAGATTACATTTAGAAAAACTATTGCAGCCCAATGCAATACAGGGTTATAAATTTTGTACTATGTAGCATGTAATATGTTTTGCTCTTGCCTAGATGTCACCTCATTGGGATCAGCTTCTCTTTTTTATTAATTTAAATTGTATTGGAGCCTGTTGTTTTTTTTGTTTTTAATGTATAATTATGATCAGAAATAAAAAAATTTGAAAAAAAAGAAAAAGAAAAACTATTGCTGGCAGGCAGGTTAAACACTCTTTTGCAAAAGGGATATACTAAGTCTCTTCTGCAATAAAAATATACTTGCCAAGTTGCCAGAAATCTTTGTAGGAAATTAGTTCCCCTTTAAGATTAGACCCTGCACCACCAAAGTTGCACGTATGTATATTTTGTTAGACTCACATTCTTAGCATGCAGTAGAGACATTTAACTTGAATCTCTACAGCCCACTGCCTGAATAAATGAAAGTGACACAAATTTCAGGAACTCACCTCTTAAACCTGGAAAAGATTCTCAAGTGGCTGGTGCTTCTGTCCAGTAAGCGGTCTATATCCACAACTTTGACTTTACACACCCTTGACATTATCATATATACAGGTTATATGAGTAAAAGGAACAGAAATCTGAACAAAACACTTCCTGGCAACAATATATGCATCTTTGACACCACCATGTCATATAAATAAAGTTTTTTGTATGTAGATGACATGGCAACACTGGTGGTAAATAAGGCTTAGTATTAAAATTGCATACTGTATGCATTATGTACGCAGGATATCTGATATAATTTTGGTAAGCCATTCAATGAAACATTCATACTGGAAAAAAAAAAAAAAGGGGGTAAACCTGGCGCACAACTGGGGAAATGAGTATCCAAAAACTTCCACAAACTCCAATACAGACATATGCTACTTAAATAAACACAGTAGCCTAAAGGTATTAAATTGAATTGGAAGAGTCCATATAAAAAGTCCATGTACATACGTCTCCATATGCTACACTCCGCAGGCTGCTCTGCAAACAAGTAGGAGGGACTTGTGACGAGCTGCAGGAAGAAAACAGGCGCCACACTAAGTGCAGTATGTCTGGATAAAACGTTTAATAGACCAAATAGAAAGGTACTCACAAACGATGGTATAAAAACAGCATAACAGTAGTAAAGGGAATGGTAATCCCAGTGTCCGAATTCAGGATGGCACAAGCGGTCTCAAAGCATAGGGCAGTAACGAGTGGAGGATCGATACTTCCCATCTACTGGGGACACAGCGCTGGCCGCTCTGACGTCACTTCCGGGATGCGTACTGGCGCGGCGACGCGTTGTCGGAGCATGCGCTCCTTCCTCAGGCCGATAATGCGCCATTTTGCTCAAGGGCTTAAGTAGACAAGGAGGCAGAGCCAGCTGGGTCCTAAAGAGTGCCCTCACAAACGATGGTATAAAAACAGCATAACAGTAGTAAAGGGAATGGTAATCCCAGTGTCCGAATTCAGGATGGCACAAGCGGTCTCAAAGCATAGGGCAGTAACGAGTGGAGGATCGATACTTCCCATCTACTGGGGACACAGCGCTGGCCTCTCTGACGTCACTTCCGGGATGCGTACTGGCGCGGCGACGCGTTGTCGGAGCATGCGCTCCTTCCTCAGGCCGATAATGTGCCATTTTGCTCAAGGGCTTAAGTAGACAAGGAGGCAGAGCCAGCTGGGTCCTAAAGAGTGCCGAGTAGTAAAGGGAATGGTAATCCCAGTGTCCGAATTCAGGATGGCACAAGCGGTCTCAAAGCATAGGGCAGTAACGAGTGGAGGATCGATACTTCCCATCTACTGGGGACACAGCGCTGGCCGCTCTGACGTCACTTCCGGGATGCGTACTGGCGCGGCGATGCGTTGTCGGAGCATGCGCTCCTTCCTCAGGCCGATAATGCGCCATTTTGCTCAAGGGCTTAAGTAGGCAAGGAGGCAGAGCCAGCTGGGTCCTAAAGAGTGCCTGGTAGTAAAGGGAATGGTAATCACAGTGTCCGAATTCAGGATGGCACAAGCGGTCTCAAAGCATAGGGCAGTAACGAGTGGAGGATCGATACTTCCCATCTACTGGGGACAGTTCAGTGTCACAGCAGGTTCCTCTTGAGTAAGAATTATTGGCACTCTTTAGGACCCAGCTGGCTCTGCCTCCTTGTCTACTTAAGCCCTTGAGCAAAATGGCGCATTATCGGCCTGAGGAAGGAGCACATGCTCCGACAACGCGTCGCCGCGCCAGTACGCATCCCGGAAGTGACGTCAGAGCGGCCAGCGCTGTGTCCCCAGTAGATGGGAAGTATCGATCCTCCACTCGTTACTGCCCTATGCTTTGAGACCGCTTGTGCCATCCTGAATTCGGACACTGGGATTACCATTCCCTTTACTACTGTTATGCTGTTTTTATACCATCGTCTGTGAGTACCTTTCTATTTGGTCTATTAAACGTTTTATCCAGACATACTGCACTTAGTGTGGCGCCTGTTTTCTTCCTGCAATGAAACATTCATAGTAGCCTCTACTGCTCATTCATGATAGTGCTAACATCTGCAGCTCAAACGTCCCTAATGGTGACAAATCTTTTAAAGAGCCCATCAAAGACTGAAGGTTTGAGTGCCTTTATGACCGAGCCAGAACAGGTCTCTATCGCTACTGAAGGACACCTAAGTAAAAAAAAGGGAGGAACAAAATGTGATTGCAATCACAAGGTTAGATGAAGAATGTCATCACAGACTGTGGAAACTTCACACTGGACCTCCTGCAACTTTAATTATGGGCCTCTCCACTCTTTATCCAGACTCTGGGAACTTGATTTCCAAATGAAATGCAAAATGTTCCACATTCTGTGATGATTTGGGGGGTCATATCATCTGCTTGCATTGGTCCACTGTGTTTTATTAAGTCCAAAGTCAGCAGTCCTCTACCAGGAAATTCTAGAGCACTTCATGCTTCTCTCTGCTGACCAGCTTTATGGAGATGCTGATTTAATTTTCCAGCGGGACTTGGCACCTGCCCACAATGCCAAAAGTACCAATACCTGGTTTAATGATAATGGTATTACTGTGCTTGATTGGCCAGCAAACTCGCCTGACGTAAACCCAATAAAGAATCTGTGGGGTATCGTCAAGAGGAACATGAGAGACACCAGACCCAACAATGCAGACGAGCTGAAGGCTTCTATCAAAGCAATCTGGGCTTCCATAACACCTCAGTAGTGTCACAGGCTGATCACCTCCATACAACGTCGCATTGATGGAGTAATTCATGCAAAAGGAGCCCCAATCAAGTATTGAGGGGATACTATACTGTACATGGACATACTCTTCAGTAAGGCAACATTTCTGTATTAAAAATCCTTTTTTTTTTTTTTTTTTGGTCTTGTATTTTCTATTGTATTCTTGTAATTTTTGTAATTTCTTGTATTGGTCTTTGTATTATTCTAGTTTTCTGAGATACTGAATTTTGGGTTTTCACTAGCTGTCAGTCATAATTGTCAAAATAAAAAGAAAGAAATGCTTGAACTATATCACTCTGTGTGTGACGCATCTATATAAAAGATATGAGTTTCACTTTTTGAATTGAATTACTGAAATACATTACCTTTGTAATGATATTGATAATTTTTGAGATGCACATATTTTATTTTGAATAGATGCTAAAAACTATTGAAACTAACTGAAGTATTGCCTTCATACAACTCAGCCAAAGGGTGCAGACCTGGCTCTAAGGAAGAGTTATTTGGAAGGTCCTCCGGCATGCTGCACACTGTCCTGGTGACCTGGTTGCTTTGTGTCCATTGTGGACTGATAAACTTTTAAGATTTTTGTGTTTGTGAGTATACTTCCTTCCACTTTATTTTAATAAAGCTCCACTAGGGTAATGCATAAGGTCGGTGCGCCCTCTTTTTGTTCTTTTCACAGTGTTTCCATTTGGTTTCCCCTGACCCTAGGAGGGCAGCAAAATTTGTGCATATACCCTAAACCATAGAGACTCACCGCCGCCACATCTCTCTTGAGCGCAGGACAATTTGTTTGTGGGTGCAGACCAAATGCATGTCATTGAGTTTTCCGTTGCAATAGGTTACACTGTGGGATATTTGAGCTCTTCCATAGGTGGGTAATATTGCCATACCCTTTTAAAATTATTAGAATTTTAAGTTTTTGCCATATTGCTTCAAGGAGTACTTTTTAAGACTTCGAGGTGTTCTTTATATTTATTTTACCCACAGAATCATTTGTTTTTAGAGCCCAGACAAAACATTTTGTGGCCTATAAACCGTTGCATTTGACTTGCAAGAAACATTTACAGTAAACGTATTAAATAGCTAAGCCTCTAAGTCTTAGTTTTTTCTAAGGCGTTATAATTTAATTGTGGTGGTTTATTTGTCCATTTTAGGGTGTGGAACAGAGGCTGCAACTTAGTATGAATATGTAACGAAACTATGAAACCAGTGAACCATGTAAAACTTCTAACTATTTTGGCATTAGTACCACATTGGGATATTATTATCTCTGTGACCAAAAACAAGGGTCATTTATAAAATGCTTAGGTTTCATGGTGGTCTCCATAAAGTTGGGATCTTTGTGTTACAATATTTATTCCTCATATTGCCTGAAATTTGGATTCATAAATAGTGAAATTAAAGCATTTGTTACCCCAACATTCATATTCCTGATATGCGCCTGCTGTACCATGTACCTGTATGAGAAAGTATCCTGTTCTCTTTGTGTTGCTTCCTTTGTGTGAAATCCCTGGTGCTCCTGCTAGTCCCCTTGCTTTCCTATTAAAAACTGACCACACCAATCAGGAGAGCACAGCATGGTCAATTCTCTAGCTATGCTGGTAACTCAGCCTGCTCTCCTCCAATGATCAGACTTGTCCTGACACCCTTCACCTGCACAACTTTGCACTGGGAAGCTTAGTGTACTGCTGCTTCTCCTCTCCCCAGCTCTTATGCAGAGAATGAACAGAAGATATAAGATCACTTATAAAAAAGTAAAAAAGGTATTTATAAAGTTTTTTTTATATATCTATACAAAAATGTTATGCCGTTCAGTTCTATTTTAATCTGAATGTGTTGTTTTACAAGGTGATTATTTATAATCACTTTAAGTCAAACTGGGAGTTTGGGAAAAGGCAGGGGTTGAGGTAAAGGAGATGGATCTATTATATTATTGTTATTAACTGGTATCAGTGGTGGCCGTTTAGTAGTAGCAATAGTAATTGCCAAAGCTCTCCGCAAGTTCCTAAACAATAGTTTTCTATTTAAACCACATTTTATATGGTGTTTCCCTTTTCAGAAGTCTAACAATATGTTTGTTTTGAAGCTCACCAAAATTCTAAATTTACTGGTAACTTTTTATCTTATCAAAGCCCATGACGGGTTATACTCTTTAATAAGCCTAGGTGTCGGTGGCGGGCCGGGTTAATCTGGTTAAGATGATCTGGGCTCCCCAGCATCTCTATGTACTACACAATGCTTCCCTTCTGGATCTCGAGGCGGTGGTTCCTCCGTGTGGAATCCTTGTTTCGCGATCTAATTTGGAAAAAGAAGGTGGCTCGTATTAGACTCACCACGCTTCAGATTAGTAAGGACAATGGGGGACTTGCGGTCCCCAATCCTAGGGTGTACTTCCTTGCCTCTCAGGTTCAGCACCTGGGTGGCTGGGAACTGCATGACCTTTCTGACCCCATCCGTGCTCTCCTGGTTCCCTCCGACTCCCCGTACGCAGCGTTCACGCACTTAGAGGCCAGGTTCACACATTTAAAAACCTCCCTCCCGACGATCAGGCTTCTCATTACATTGTGGCAATGTGTGCGGAGAATGCTCCGCATAAAGGGGTTCTTCCATGGTACTTCACTGTGGAGGAATTCCAACTACAGAGAGTTGGAGGGGGTGGAGTGCTGGGAGACATGGGGCATTGCTTTCTTTGTACAGGTCTATAGGGAGGGGGGGATACTGAAGTAGTTTCAGGAACTCCGGCAGGAGTTTGACCAACCTAGGCATTACTTTTTTCGATACCTGCAGTTGCGCCACGCCATAGCAATCCAATCACGGATGGTTCCACTTAGGCTAACTGAACATAATCTGACCTTAGATGTTTTTAAGACTAATGATAAACGAGGCATGATCTCTCGCATATATCTTACTCTGTTGGCTGCTTTAAAGGACCCGGCCTCTCTTCCGGCCCGGGCTGGCTGGGAGAGGGACTTGGGCCCTATTGATGGAGAGACTTGGGAATTGTGTCTTTCCTCTATACCCTTGGTCTCGGTGTCAGCATCACAGAAAATCTCTCATTTATTCCTTTTTCATAGGGCTTATCGCACCCCGGTTCAGCTGTTTAAATGAGGGCGAAGGGAAAATGATGTATGTCCCAAATGTAATAGGGATCAGGGCACTCTTATTCACATGATTTGGAGATGTCCTAAATTGTTCCGATATTGGAGCGATTTCATTGACTCTATATCCAGGGTCTATAATTTTAGATTGCCTAGAGACCCGGTTGTGTGTCTGCTTGGTGCATTGGAGGAAGAGACCTTGACACCACATGCTCACACGGCGGTCCTTCGACTGCTGTATGTGGCTCGCAAATTGATAGCTAGATACTGGATTACCTCCAGTGTTCCGACGGTTGCACAATGGGTCGAACAAGTTAATCATTTACTGATTAGAGAAAAAGTTACTTATCAACATCGTAAGGCACACAAAAAGTTCTATTCCTTATGGCAGCCATGGTTGGATGACGCGTCCCGAGCACCTCCCCAGCTGGTGATGGATAGACTCTTGATGTGTTAGGCGTTATTTAGTATCCTACTGCTAACTGAGTTATTATCTGTTTACTCCAGTGGAAATGTTTCCTCTTTCTCCTTCCCTTTTGTTTTGTTAATTGTTTTGGTAATTTCCCCTCTGCTAGGATAGATTTGTTTTCCTGAAACATTACACTGTGATTGAGCTCTGTTATTTGAACTGTTTCTGCTGCCATATAGTTGCACTTCCCACTGAATATGTCATGATTGTATGCAAATTAAATATCTTGACCTGTATTGCACTGTATCGCACATTACGTTACTGTTATACCTTTTATCTTTTATACTGTTTGTACTATGAGATTTTTAAGCTCAATAAAAGTTTATTTTCTTGAAAAAAAAAAAAAAAATAAGCCTAGGTGTACCCCAGTTCCAGATAGCCAAATGTTTCTACTCTGATAGGACATATCTTTGCTACTAAGCAAGGATGAAAGATTATTTTTGATTTATCTGATAGATACTGACACAACTTACTTTCTGTATTTCTAGAAGCAAAAACATCTCCTTTAAGACATCAAATACTTTCAGAATATATCATTGTCATATATAGATTTCACTGACTTTGTAAACAGTTAAAAGATTTTCATATTCTTTGCTCTGCTAGTAGACAGTTCAATCTTACTCACTTGAGTCCCCAGTGGCACACTTTATATTTCTTTTTCTTTTTATCAGAGCAAATTCTATGAATTATGTGCTTTGGTTGCTATTAGTTTTATCACAGTTGTTGTTTTAAAACTTTGTATATCCTACTACTTTCCTCTCCCAATTTTAGAGTTGCATTTCTTTATCTGCTATTTTCCTGTTGTGTTTTGTTCTTTGTTATTGATCCAACATGTCCCACTGTGTTATTTGTATGTGATGAGTTTAACAATGGATATTTAATTGCAATTTCCTTCTCAGGCAGTCATATTCTAACTTAAGAATGATAATTTTTGAGGGGAATTTACTAAGACTATAAGATAACGATAGATAAAGATTGGTTACTAAGCTCCAGATTTCGTCTGTTCCAGTTTTAGTAAATTTCCCCTTTTAAGCCCACTGTGTATATTCTGTCTTCTACTAGTTTTGATTGTCAATGACTAATAATGTTTATAAGGTTCAAAAAAGGCAAGCTTGAAGGACATGATTTTTGCCATTGGCATTGCCTTCTGGGGACCCTCACATTTAGGTCAGATTTTCACATGTAGACTTTAAACCTTTCCAAGTGAAAGATATGTTTATCTACATGGTCTCTGAGCCAGTAATTTTTTTTTTATCAACATAATTGTTATTGGCCCATTCAATAAAATAGTATGAGTTTATAAATGATGTGTGCAAATTTGAGAAGATACAGGCAAACACCTTGTAGATGAAGTGGAGAAATAAAGGTGAACATGATGAATTTGTTTGCCCACAAAGACATGCTGGGGTTTATTTACTAAGACTGGAGAATACAAAATCTGGTGCAGCTGTGCATGGAAGCCAATCAGCTTCTCACTTCAGCTTGTTCAATTAAGCTTTGACAAAAAGACCTGGAAGTTGATTGGTTTCTATACAGAGCTACACCAGATTTTGCACTCTCCAGTTTTAGTAAATCAACCCCATTAAGTGTTATCTTTTATTATCTGTGAAAATTAAACAAGGATACAGATTCATCCCTATGTACAGTTTTTTTCCCTAATTCTTACTTTCCAGATTTTTTTTTATAAATAGCTTGTATATGAAGATCACCCTCCAACACATAGAAAATAAAATCTGTTTTTTTGAACATTTTTTTCAAGTCAAAAAAGCAAAAATGTATTTTATTTAATTAGGTTTATTTGATTAAACTTACAAAAACAGTGGAGATCAATATATCTGGCACATATAGTTAAATACATATATAACACCCAGGACCTTTAAAGCCATACACCATTATTAGAGACAACAACTAACTACTGTATCTTAAATGCTCCATGGGCAGCAGGTATGGGAGGAAACTGCACTGGTCATATTCAACAACAACGTTGTATCACAGCACAGATTATAAATACAGGGAAATTGGGAAATTTGGTGGAAAAGTCGTTTACTGCAACATAGAAAATCAAAGGCATAGTTTAATACACTTGATTTGTACCTTCCATAGTGTTGTATAGCAGAGTCTACTATAGTTCACTCTTTAGTACATGCATATGACGAGAAACATTCCATTTCCAGCCAAATGTGGGCATTTATTTCCTATAGTCTAAAGACTTGATGACCTGAACAGGTGTGATGGTGTTTATGGTTTTACCAAAAAGCTAATTCACTGCTCTTTCTCTCACATAATATGTTAATACTGCAGAAGGCAGCTCTTACTTTGAGGGCACTGCTTAGCCCCTAATACAGTGTAAATTTTTCTGACCTATTGAGGTCAAAATTAAATGTGCTTTCACCAAATGAAAGCACAAAGATGTAAACAGAGCCTTAATTAATACTAGTAAAAAAAAAATTACAGTACTGTTAAAACAAATCTGTACTCAACTTAATCAAAGTAATTAGACCAAGGGGAATAAATGTGGCACCCAGAGGTGCCTGAATTTACCTTTTGAGCCACACAGAGTACATAAAGAAGTTGAATACTAAAACTGGAGAGTGCAAAATATGATGCGGCTGTGCATGGTTGCCAATCAGCTACTAACTTCAGCTTGATTAATTAACAAAAAAGCCTGGAAGCTGATGGGTTTCTGTGCAGAGCTGCACCAGATTTTTCACTTTCCAATCTTAGTAAATTGACCCCCAAGGGTCCCAAAGCATAGGGTTGTCTATTACTTACACATAAAATTTACCTCTTCGGCATATTCTATGGGTCAGTGAGGTTGGCCATCAGACCCAGTGACCAATAACAAGGCTAAAGTGCTAGCATTATTGGGTTAAAGTTGATATTTACATTACTGAGCAAGTATATCTTGAAGGCACTTTGAGGAGGACATACAGTGTGTACAGGCACTTCTGGGAACATATGTTTAATTCTTATGGTCTGCTGTATGGCCAATTTAGCTGAGAATAAGTAGACTTTATGAAATCTGGCTGTAAGAAAATGGTAATGACAATTATTTTCCTTTGAATTTAACTGTGTTGTGATTTTTAGATTTTTCTGGAAAGCCTTTCTTTTTTTTCAAAGTAAATTTGCATCATAAGAAAAGTATTTTATTTGTATTGCATTGATTGTATCCCATTAAGGAATGAATGTAAATGTTAAAAAAATGAAAATAAAAACATTTTATTTTTTAGCGCTAGCAAAATAATGTTAATTTGCTTGTTGTTTCTTGCAAAGTATGAGTTTATGCATAGGTAAACACTTCCATGCTCAAACTGCAATCTCTGGCATCAAGCTATTACGTGAAGCGCATTGAAATTATATCCAGCATAAACATAAAAAGAAAAAAATGAAAGCAGGAATATACTGTAATAATTTGTACAATATCAGTTAAAAAAGAAAATACAGTTAGTTTGATTAAAAATAAATCCTTTCATTTACCATATGTACAATAAATATATTGATGAAATTATGGATTATAATATCACATTGTACCCAAACCAGAAAATATTTATATTCTTTTATTTTTACTTTAGTTTATTTTAATGTCTTCTGACTTTCTCCACAGTTTCATCAATTGCTGCCATTGATGGTTGGCAAATTACAGGAACATGCACTCTCACATTACAAAACAAGGCACTATGGGGGAGATTTACTAAACCTGGTGCACTTAGAATCTGGTGCAGCTTTGCATGGTAGCCAATCAGCTTCTAACTTCAGCTTGCTCAATTAGGCTTTGACCATAAAACCTGGAAGCTGACTGGTTTCTATGCAGTGCTGCACCATATTTTGCATGCTCCAGTTTTGGTAAAAAAAAAAAAAAAACCCATGTGTGCAAATGCATTGGCTGTGCTCTGGGGCATACAAAAGCTTTAGCCTAGCTGGCTTTGAGCTCCTGGGGGGAGTATTTTCTTGCACTTGCATGAAGGGCCCATCACAAATATGAAAGCATGCAAATAATCCTGATTTGGGTATACATGTGCATTTTACATATAGGCACATTAGATATTAAATGATTAGAATAAAGTATTCCTGCTCCATTATCCAATCCATGTTGACAACCAATTGAAGAATAGTATGACCCTGGTAAATCAGGCACTACATATAGGCCCATACTGTTTCTGCAATACACATTTTCATGCAGATGGGCTTTGTCCACCTAACTTAAATGTTTTGAATTTTAAGATAAATGGCATTACATCCAATAGGATGACAGTTTGTAAACAATCCAAAAAACGTATTGATTTAATTGTATGCTATTGCTCAGTTTGCATCATGAAAAGAAAAAAAATGTTTTAGCTGTTTCTAGTCTTGCTTTTTGTGCATCTTTTTTGCCAAATGACACACAAAAAAATACACCAGCATCTTGTTGGCATTCTGGCAAAGATGAATCAAGATGTTAATAAAAACAATATAAGCCTTAGATAAGAATGGACAAATGTAAGGTATGCATTTAAAAGCTGACTGGAAATGGAATGCTTCCACATCAAGCTTATCTGAAGATGATTCCAAAGAACAAGGCAGGTATTGTCTATCCTTCCAGCACAAAGGCTACCTTTCATGAGAGTAATCCAAATCTTTCTACCTGCTTGCATCCTGCATGACATAGGTTATGTCTGTTTCACTCCTAAATATTGAACTGACATACTCCTGGTTGCAGGTGGAATATTCCATAGAAGAAAACAAAAAGAAATCAATGTGTACCATACAAATTTATTTGGTTACATGGTTACAAATGTGTTACTCAGTCTACATGTTGTTATATATATGAACATAGCTGTCTACATATGATCAAAACAGTCTGTAAGTCTTTTCAGTCCCTGCTATGGTCTCTGTGACCCGGTCATCATCTCCGTTACAACTGTGTCTTGCAGCTCATATTATGTATCTTGTTAGGTTTCACCATGGGATAGTGTCTCGGGTGTTCCACTAAGGAAACACGGTTCTTCGAGGTTTCGTTTCAGGAGGTGTTCAATTCCCTGTGTCTGATACAACAATGATTGGAGGGAAAGCTTCAGTCAAGAGGAGGCAAACATTCAGAAAAGGGGGTACATAGATCTTGCATGGCATTACATGCCATTCCATAATGTGCTTGGTCATCAGAAAAGAGCTGAAGTGGCGAGAGTGGTCTGTTGTCGTACATAGGTCACAATTCCTTAGCAGCAAAGGGTTAGAAGAGAGATGGAGGCAATGCTGAAGAGGAGAGCAGAAGATGTATACAAAGACTCTGCATGCGAATGTGTTGTTGTAGTATTTGTAAAAGTTGTAGCCGGTGGTGATGAACTAGAATTTGTTTTGGATGATGAATTATAATTCACTAATGATAGAGGTGAATCATTGGATTTTGTAGTGGATTGACTGCGAACCTGAAATAAATAGACATCAGTGGAATTAATAACAATCTAGATACAAGTAATGTTAGGCACATGATTTTGTGATTGAAATATACACTGCAATAAACATTATTGCCAGTTGATATTTTCTAACCTGAACAAATTATCATTTTATGATTTGAGCATTGACCAAAACCAAAACATTCATTACATTTTTGTTGCTATAATGTATTCAAACAATTTAGTCTATATCGAAAAACAAGTTTTTATAGTTTTAGATAAAATAGGGTATGGTGAAAGCCCCAGGCATGTTTTTATTTGCTGCCTGTGCTCTGGTGGGGAGATTTTCCTTCAGCCTGGGTTTACACTACTGAAAACACAGACATCGCGTGTGATTTTCACTGCGATGCAAATGTTTGAATGTTCCCTTTATTTTACAATGTCAAAAAAGGAAGTGAAGAGTGAAGTTCCTCAGTGGGGACACAAACAACAATACAAACCTGAAAGATGCTCTAACCCTTCCGTAATTTATTAAAAAATTATTAAAAAAAAAGGTTTGAATGATATATAATTTCCTTTTTATTCATTACTTTTTAATGAACATAGGTAATAAAATACATTAGAAAATAGAATACATAAATCAAAAGAAGGGCAGTGTGTTACAGCTGGATGTAAATCTTAGGTTTATACATTATAAAGAAGCTATGTGTCCTGGGGTATGTGCAAACAAGGTGCGCACCAATCAGTGTCTTATGGGCATTATACTGACAGAATTTTTGGAAAATATCTAGCACAGCCAGTAAGCCCAGATCAATAAAATTATGATAAACATCTCAAGAACCATAAGTGAACCCTTTTCTTAGTCCAACCTTTTTTTAGTTTGGATACAGGGTGATCAAAGAGACTTTGTGTCCAACATTTTGGATTGTATGAAAGCATACCAAAAGCCAAGAATTTGTTTTTGAATAAGGTGTAGAAGGTTTATATTTTATTTCTGTCTGATTGCCCACTGGGGAGATTTCACCTTTTCCATTTGTCTTGTTAACGATTGCCACAAGTACAGAAAGTAAGGAGAAAACCAACTTCTGAGGGTGGATATGTGAAGGCTCAATTACATTTTTTGTGCTGCAAAACTTTTCTTTAATATACATCAATGCACAAGCTATTGCAAAGTATGTTGTGCACAATGCTTTTCATTTTGAGAGCCTTTGATAAAGTGAGTTGACAAAACTTTGGGGTTGATTTACTAAAACTGTATAGTGCAAAATCTGGTGCAGCTCTACATAGAAACCAATCAGCTTCCATTTTTTTTTCATTTCCTCAAAGCTTAATGTACAAACTGTAGCTAGAAGCAGATTGGTTACCGTGCACAGCTGTCGCAGATTTTGCATTCTCCAGTTTCAGTAAATCCACCCCAGTGTATCCTAACAAAGGCCCCTTTCACACAGGCTTTCCGATCCGATCCACGTCAGTTTTTCAGGCTGACTGGATCGGATGCTCCATGCAGCCCTATGGAGCAGCAGATGTCAGTCTCCGCTGACACCCGATGCTATCCGATCCGATTCTGTCCATGATATCCGGAGGGATGGAAACCCTATTTTCCATCCATCTGGAGGATCGGATTGGATAGGATCAGATGAGAACGGACAGGTGGTCCGTTCTCATCCGATCTCCCCATAGAGGAGAGCGGGGATCTGACAGCTCTGTCTCTGCACACAGAGCGGAGACGGAGTTGTCATCCGCCTGCTCAGTGGGGATTGGCGGGTCGATCCCCCGCTGTGCAGAACGGACTCAGTTGGGCGCACCGCCTGTGTGAAAGGAGTCTAAAAAAGTTTAGATTAAAAAAAGGGTTCACTAAGGCTGGCCATACATGTTCAATTCTCTTGTACAATTTTGCTTTAGATTTACCTTAACCTAGGTAGTGCAAGGGCCTGGCTAATTGGATACAATTGAAAGTTGTTTAGTTTTAACCTCATAAAATATGTTTTTTGGTAAATCCAAAAGAAAATTGTACAAGAGGATTGAACATGTATGGCCAGCCTTATGGTTCTTGAGATGTTTACCAGATTTAGCACTATCCGTTTTAGTAAACCAACCCCTTTGTTTAAAAAAAAAATCAGTTACACAATGCCGATTTTTTTTTTGTTTTACATCTTGGGACTATGTATCAAGTTCCTGCTCAATTTATTGGTGGAAAGTCCCAGAAAATTTAAGCTGAAATTCTATATATGCTAGTGTAGAGCTTGGGAATGATAAAATAGCTAGAAGGAGGAAGAACAGCATGGAAAGGTAGCTGTTGCTACTGTTAAATACCTGGAGAACTGATGATCAGGACGTTGTAGCACAAGCTTTTTTTTTTTTTAAAAGAGAAGGGTACAAGCTCTTTTTAGAGCTTCAGAAATGAGGGTCTGACATTTCTGATGATCTGATGGGTATTTGTTTGTAATTGGAATCACAGCTGTTGGAAAACTATTGCAGCATTAAGGCAAAATTGCCCTGACTCACATGCATTGCAGCACACTACAAAGCACAGTATCAAGCTTCCTTGCATTGTGGGGCACTGCATTGAAAAAATGCTGCATGTCCGGTTTTTAGTCTGTTCTTGTGCATTGGCAACCCGTTCAAAATTAACAGACTGCCTTAATGCAAAACAGGTTAACATGTGACACAAGAAGAGAGCAGGGGGGGTTTCTCCTCACTTTAGGAAGATTTCCTCACACTTTCTTTTGTGTCTCTGGGACAAGAAAAAACAGACAAAATATTCTTCCATAAAAAAAAAAAAAGTTTGTGCTTTAGATACGCTTAATTAAGTAAATAAGGTATAATAGCTAGTAGGTCAATTGGTTCCTGTCTAAAAAGAAATTGGCCCTAGTATGAAATCCTTCCTTCTTGCCCAAGATGGCTGGCTCATCATCTACC
Organism: Pelophylax lessonae; assembly: GCF_965119305.1. Taxonomy (NCBI): domain Eukaryota; kingdom Metazoa; phylum Chordata; class Amphibia; order Anura; family Ranidae; genus Pelophylax; species Pelophylax lessonae. Next base: position 392,212,177 of record NC_138770.1, read on the forward strand.
CCAACAGCAGATAAAAGGGCTTTAAACCCCCAGGGAGAAAAGTGAAATAAGATATAATAATAATAATGGATTAAATCATGTGTAGATAAGGTTGAATTTAGAACTTCTAGCTTACCAGCTAGGTAGATTGCTTAAAGAGGAAGTAAACTTCTATCATTAAGTTTTACCTATAGGAAAGCCTATATTAAGACTTACCTATAGGTAGTGTAAATGTCTCCTAAACATGCACCGTTTAGGAGATATTTACTGAGCTAGCAGCCAGTTACATAACTGGCGCATGCACTCTAAAGGAACGGCCACCCATGCCGTTTCTTCAGAGTAGTGTGCCGTCACTGCCGGCTCCTCTCCGCATGCACGGTAGTGACGTCATCACGGCTCTGGCCAGTCACAGGGCCGGAACCATGAACCCGGAAGGAAGACCGGGTAGAGATAAACGATGCCTCCAGCGATGGCATCGCATCATTGCAACGCTTCGTTTTCAGGTAAATTTAACATAATGTGCTAGTATGTGATGCATACTAGCACATTAGGCCTTTGCCTTGCAGGTAAGAAAAAGTGCAGTGGTTTACAACCACTTTAACCACTTCTGGACCGCCCACTTCTGGACCAGAGTTATGGCAGCAGATAACTGCCATATACCCAGTGTTTTTTACACGGCTGGCGGTCCTCTTTCACATAAAAGTGGTCCCAGCAACAGATTCACGGTGGGAGAGGAGGCCACCCCCCTCCTGCCGCTTCCCAGTCGTTTTCCCTGCTTACCGGAGCCATCGGTAGCAGAGAAAACAATCCGATTCTATTCCCTGATGGACAGGAGGTCGAGTGAGGGCAAGATGGCCCCCACTCGACTCTATGACCTTGCAGGACCAGAGCAAAATCAAACATCACTTCCGCTCGATAGGCCTAATGAGCCAAATGTATTATTTTTTTCTTTTTAAATGCATTCTTTTTAATCTTTTTTGTTGCTTTTAAGTGTAAATGTGCGGTCTGAGGTCTTTTTGATCCCATATCTCACATTAAAAAGAACCTGTCCTGCTTATTTCTATTACAAGGGATGTTTACATTCCTTGTAATAGGAATATAAGTGACAGAGTAAAAATAAAAAGTAAAATAAACAAGAAAAAAAAATTTAAAGCGCCCCATCCCTCCGAGCTCGCGCACAGAAGCGAACGCATATGCAAGTCGCACCCACATATGTAAACGGTGTTCAAACCACACATGTGAGGTATCACTGCAATTGCTAGAGCAAGAGCAATAATTCTAGCACCTCCTCTGTAACTCTAAACTGGTAACCTGTAGAAATTTTTAAAGTGTCGCCTATCAGGATTTTTAAGTACCAAAGTTTGTCGCCATTCCACGAGCGTATGCGATTTTGAAGCATGACATGTTAGGTGTCAATTTACTTGGTGTAACATTATCTTTCACATTATAGAAAAAAAAATACTATTTTTTTTTTTATTTTTTATTTCAATAAAGTGTATTTCTTCTCAAAAAATTGCGTTTGTAAGACCGCTGCGCAAATACAGTGTGACAAAGTATTGCAGCGATCTCTATTTTATTCTCTAGGGTCTCTGCTAAAAAAAAACAAAAAACATATATATATATATATATATATATATATATATATATATATATATATATATATATATAATGTTTAAGTGTTCTAAGTAATTTTCTAGCAAAAAATACTGATTTTAACTTGTAAACAACATGTGTCCGAAATAAGTGGTTAAAAATAGGTGGATGCATTCCTAAATGCACGGAATGTATTACCACCAGAGATTGTTGATCCAGGGAATATATGACTGCCTTAAGAGATCAGGAAGGATTTTTTTTTGCTCCTGCTGGAGTAAATAGGGTCATGCTTTACAGGTTTTTTTTTTTGCCTTTTTCTGGATCAACTGTGGTATAGGGTTCTGTATATGAAGGTTTCCTATTTACTTAATTCATTTATTTATTTTTCTATTGGTTAAAATGGACTGACTTGTGTCTTTTTTTCAGCCTAACTAACTCACTAAACTAACTAACTAACTACCTAACTAACTAGCTATAATTTTAAAATGAATTTCCTCTAAACTGGAATGGATTTAGGACATGATACACAAATCAGATGTTTCTCTTCAGTAGGGCTTTTTTTTTTTTGCTAAATATGTTTTATACAGCAGACATGGAGTATATTAGGAAGAGGTTTCCAATAAAAAGAATTTACTAACATTTTAATTGTAAAAAATTAATGCCACTAAATTGCACATCTTCTATATTATTATTGTTATGTTCATTTTATTGTTATATTTTGTTTATTTTTGCTTATACTATGATATGAATAATTGTAAAACACATAGGCCCATGGGTCTATCTTTTTCCTAAAGGTTAAAACTTTATATGTCCAGTTGCATTTGAAATGTATTAGATCAGTCTGCTTTTGAGTACCCCAAGGAAAGGGCATAAAATACCCTGGTCTACACTGGAATCAAACTCTGGAACCAAATTCAAAAAAAGGTATTTGTTCTGCAAAGTTTGGATACACCTCCAGTCTGTGAACTCACCCAGCTCTTTGCATTCGCTATGTGTCAATGACATTCAGGATCACTGTAATGGATGTATATAATTTATTTCCTAACATTCTATATGGTATTTAGGTCAGATTTGTGGATAGACTACACTATCTGGATACCTGGAAGCAAAGTTTTAGTGTGCTGACAGGTCATTTTTGTTTTAAAATTTTGAAGAAATACATTTTTTGTAGCCATGAAAGTGTTATAAATAAGATATTTTATCTTCATTATTTTATTTTGCATCTTAGTTTTTATATGTAGTGTGCTGGGAACTGAGCAATACTATATATAAATGATGATGTACCTGGCACCAGGAAAGTAACCTGGAGGGTGCCTTTCAGAAACATAGCCTTGCAAAACACTGAAGTTTAAGGAATCATAGTGTTTTCTCTTTAGACTACATTGCTAAGAGCTACCTATACAAAAAAAGGGGTAAAAGGCTGTGGGGAACAGTTTATCGTGAGCAGGTTGTACCTAACCAGCAATTTAATTATGAAATAGGAACTTAAGGAAACTGGAGTTTGGAATTATTTAGTCCCTGTGTACTTCTAAAAAGGAACAAGTAAAGGTAAAATATGTGTTTACAATCCTGTTAAAAAAAAATTATCAATTTAAACATTGAATTTTAAAAGCACAAATGTAACAACAGTGTTCGTGTTCCATTTTCTTCATCATAAATTTCAAGGCATCAAATCACTGAGCTATCTATCTCTTCTCTCCATCTCCAGCCCACTCGTTAGATAGGGAAGCACATTGGTCCAATGAGCAGGGGGTTATAACAGGAAGCAGGAAGTCTTGTTAGAAAAAAAAAAATTGCTCTAAACAGCAATATATGGTATTAAAAAGTCTAGCAACAGTGTATAGAGAACCCAGGAAGTCCTATTAAAAGAAATATGCCTTGAAGAAAACATTATTTTTGTCTACAGTACTAAGGTGTCCACATACACAGTAGTGTTGGTATTACACAGCTTTTATAGGAATAAATTAAAGCAACCAGTAGGGGGTAGAAACTACTAATCTAATGAATCTTTCTGAGTCACAAAAAATACAGTCAAACATATCACTTATGTTGTATGAAAGGCAAGTTTTTATTTAGTTTTGAAAGGGCAAGGAGATAGGAGTACTTCGATTTGGGAATCCATGGCCAAATACATAATTTTTAACAATCAAGGCTTTCTTAAAGCTGACTTTTTTCATAAATATCAGTTTAATTTTAGATGCCTGAACCAGAAAAATACAGAAAGGAGTGCCAGGCTAAAATTGGACAAAAGAGTCTAAGATCATTTTAATTGTTGATAAAAAAAAGTCATATAAAAATATCCAATGCGTTCTGAGGGCAATACCACTGCCATTTCATCAGGGCTACAACTACTGGTGCCTCGAAATGTGTTGAATGTTTTTGTAATTTTTTTATCAACAATTTAAATAATATAATTTTGCTCTGACTATCTTTTTTCTATTTTTATGATTTAAGCTCCTGCTGGGTGCCCATCAAAGAAAGCCTTGCTGTGTGGGAACCGCCCCACCAGAGCTATTGAGCATGTTCGAAGTTTTTCATCATCCGACTACACTTTCAAGTTTAAAAGTTCCCAATTTGGATAGTGGTAGGTAAGGGTAGAACCTCTGTCAGGCTTAGTGAATCTAGACTGCTCATTGGATCCCTGTAGGGGAGAATTCTACTTATTTCTTAGCCCAATGTGCTACAATGTGTAGCCCAATGTGCTACAAGCATAGTGAATTCTGGGGGTATAAACAGCATTAAAAACATTTTAATTTTCTAAGAAGTTAGGGGAACAGTTAGAATTTCAGAGGTGATAGGAAAATAAGTAAAATCTCCCTAGAGAGGTCACTGATAGCAAAATAAGTATGACGTAAATTAGATCATTTCTTCATGTTATCTCAAATTGAATACAAGTTTGGCTGGAGTTAAGTAATCTGTTTACACATAAAGTTGCATATGTAGGGCAAAAAAACCCAATAATTTTAGAAAATTACTACTTTTACTATACTTCTCCAGTGTTACTGACGTTTTATTGGTGTTTCTGCCATTCAAGTTGTGAGTGAATTTCAGAGGCAACTATAGAATCAAGAATATTTCACTTTTAAAAAGAAAAAGTCTCTTCTTAAATCATGGAAATGTGAGATCCAAATTCCACGACATTAAAAGTTCATAGCTTATGAGAACCAAAGAAAATAATTACATATTAGGTTAGTGATCTAGATGGCTTACACGGATAGGTTGGGTTTTTAGAACCAGCAATTAAATAATTGCCATTAGGAAAGTGGTACAGCCACACCTTTGTGGTTGAGTTGAGTCTCTGTGCTGGCTCCCCTTTTGTACTGTTGGTGGAAATTTGGGGGTATTTTAAGTGATGTTTTTACCAAAAACTCACCCAGGATATACGCATAAGCTTTAATTACAAAAAATGTGTGAATGTTGGGTTAAAGCTTTGCAAATTGAAGGTGCAAATGTTTACTTGTGTAATTGTGTACTTGTGGAGGCTTCTGATTGTCTACAATGTGAGCAAGGCTCAGTTCCAGTCTACACAAGTAGAGGAACTCGATGTCTCCAAAACTGTTGACTGTACTCCTTAACAAACAGTGCTTCAACTAAGGCAATATCCTTTTCCCTAAACATCTATACTGACTGCAAAGTAGTAATGTTGTCTAACAAAGACTCTTCATCTTTTTTTTTTTTTTTTTACAGTGGAACCAAACCAGTACATTTTCCAATAATTTTATTTTACTGGACACCCCAAGCATTACCTGAGTCTCATTATGGGGTCCTAATCTATAGATTGCCCCACTGTGTCTAGGTCTTTCATGTCTTCAGTTGACAATTAAGTCACTACTTGCCTTGAAAGATTATTGTTATGTGAATTTACTGTTCATTGCAGTAAAGCTAAAAAAATATTCAAAGGTGTGATATTTCTGCAGCTCTGCATTCTGTTGATAAATCTCTTTATATCTGGAGGCTTTTAAACCACATATTAAGAAGGAAGTGTATCTCCCCAAAATAATACCTGTACAGTATTATAGAATGCATAACTTATTTACATACAATAGTTCTGCTTAAAATGTTTTGGTTACTGTAATCAGTTTGTATATAAAATGCCTTTATAACTCACGATGGCAATAAATGGAATATATAATGGATAAGAAAACATTTGCTAAGGCACACTCAATGCGATCCATTGAACTCTGCTAATTGCCTCTTATTTAGTTTATAAGACTAAAGGAAATACATTAAGCATAACTTATTTACGATTTGCGTTAAATAAATACTCTCAAATTAAATTGTACTATCCATTAGGGGGAGTCTGAATAATAAAAGTACCCTTAAAATGTTACAGTACTCTCAAAAACTCCTTAGGAAACATCGGCACACTTCACTACAGCTTGAACTCTTTGTTTGAGGATGACTTGTTTGAATTGATGATGCAGTAAACATCAGGAAAAAATAATTCACAAAAGGAAAAAAAAAATCAGCTTGATAATGCCACATCATTGGCAGTGAAGATCAATATTGGTCAAATACTGCTGTGATGTCTGTTTAGTATTTTTTGGTAAATTGTGGTAGCTAGGTGAGAACATACTTTTTCTGTCAAAAAGGGAAATGCGGCAAAAAGTATCAATCTTATTTATTATATACACCCTTAAGTGAGATTACTTAAGCAAAAGTGTAAAAAAGCGGTGGTACTAGTTCATTTAATAAAAAGTAATTTATTCAAATACTATTGCATCACTTAGACATTTATTTACTCATTCAATTTATCTTTTGTAATAAATAGAAAGTCTCACCTGACTGGGTATAAGCAAAGCCAGTACGACAATTCCTAGGCACAAGGTAATCATTTGACTCATCTTGCTCAGAGCTGCTGCTGTGTCTCCCTGTTTTTAGGATAATAGTTACTAGCCTATATGGCTCTTCTTGTTTCACGCGACAAAAGCTGTGTCCAGTTGAGAAGGATGACTGATTTGGGTTGGGTTTTTATGTGCTATGTAGGAGACCTTCACACTACTGATAAGCATATTCCCTCCCTCAACCATTTCATGGTACTCCCCCCTCCCTCTACCTCCTGCTTGCTTCATGTACATCAAGCCACTTTCCTATTTATCTGTCTCTTTTGTCTTCTTTTTATTTATTTTGTCCTTGTTTACAGAGGATTTTTTAACCTTTGTTGAACGTATTATATAGCCATATGTTTAAAAAACAAAACAAAAAGGAAAAAGAATAAAGAGACAAAAGGAAAAAAAGAATGAATAGACAGATGGATGATGATACAGAAATAGATAGATAGATAGATAGATAGATAGATAGATAGATAGATAGATAGATAGATAGATAGATAGATAGATAGATAGATAGATAGATAGATAGATAGATAGATAGATAGATAGATAGATAGATAATTTCTGTTGCTATCTAGACAGGTATGGATATAAATTAATAATGTATAGATGTTAGAGATAGATAAATAGATAATTGATAGATAGATAGATAATTTCTGTTGCTATCTAGAAAGGTATTGATATAAATTAATAATGTATAGATGTTAGAGATAGATAAATAGATCATTGATAGATAGATAGATAGATAGATAGATAGATAGATAGATAGATAGATAGATAGATAGATAGATAGATAGATAGATAGATAGATAGATAGATAGATAGATAGATAGATAGATAGATAGATAGATAGATAGATAGATTTTATTTTACAGTGTTTTTTTTAACATGGGACAAATGTAACTAATAACTAATAGAAGTTGCTACATGAATTTATACACAATTTATGTGCTTCGTAACACATTTTAGTGTGAGGATTAAGAGATGTTCATTGTGTGGAATCAGAAAATGTTCACTCTTGAAGGGTTCAGTAAAGAGGATTAAAAAGTGTAATAGTTGGGGAGTAGTTGTCCCCAGTGACCATTTTGCGTTCCTCTTTCAAATGAAGCATGAAAACTATCTGTTCGTGTTTTTGTAAACCAGCTATATAGGCTAGCCATTTAACAAACGGGCGATTCATATCTAAAACTGAAAGAAAAAGGAACATTTCATTTTGCATGGCAACCTGGCAGATGCCACATCTAATTTTTGTAGTGCAGGTTAGAAAATCAGGATGACTGATGGCTCTAATGGCTGCCAAAGTTTAAAGGGTAAAAATAAAAACAGCATAACACCTATTTATAAATGTCCAGGGGTAAAATATAAGCCACCAGACCAGCCTTTAAGTGGTTGTAAACCTTAGAAGTGAAGTATGAACTAAGTATATCACTCTACAGCAGGGGTCTCCAAACTGCGGCCCTTTGCTTGCCTTTACACGGCCCTTAAGACATTATTCCTCCCACTGACACCAACAATGGGGCACTATTCCTCCCACTGACACCAACAATGGGACACTATTCCTCCCACTGACACCAACAATGGGACACTATTTCTCCCACTGACACCAACAATGGGACACTATTCCTCCCACTGACACCAACAATGGGGCACTATTCCTCCCACTGACACCAACAATGGGGCACTATTCCTCCCACTGACACCAACAATGGGACACTATTCCTCCCACTGACACCAACAATGGGGCACTATTCCTCCCACTGACACCAACAATGGGACACTATTCCTCCCACTGACACCAACAATGGGGCACTATTCCTCCCACTAACACCAAAGATGGGGCACTATTCCTTCCACTGACACCAAAGATGGGGCACTATTCCTCCCAATGACACCAACTATTTCTCCCCCCTAATACCAACGATCTGGCATTGTTTATTTCCCACTGGGCATAATCCGGTGCCCCTAAAGTCTGAAGGACAGTACTTGTCTCAATTAATAGCTCTCAGTACCATTTCTGTCTGCTACTTTGTTCCTCTGCTATCAGCATGAATCACTTCTGACAAGTCTTCCTGACACCAAAGGGAAAATGGTGACAGGGGAGGGAGCTCCAGCTAATTGACAGTCTCAGCTCTGCTCCTGTGTGTTGTGTAAAGGGGGTGTATGAATCTCTTCCCTTCCCTCTTCAGCTCTTAGACCTCTCCTCACTGAGCTTGGTGGAATCCAACTTTAGCTCCATTTTTTCTAACTCAGAGCCACAAATCTGTCCTGGTGTACATCTGCCTGCAAGCTTCAAATGATCACAGACAGACTTTTATTTATGGTGTTGTTGTTTACACTGCCTAAATATATTTTAGGTCCTCTGAGGCCAGGGCTACTTTATCTGTATAATCAGACCAACATTTTCCACTCTGACATGTGTAGGTTCAAAAGCTAATAACTTTTCAGCTGATTTTTCTATTAATGCACCAATTATGCTACAATGTTTTCCAGCCCTGTAACTGCAGCTTTAATAATTGGTCAATCATTTTATAGTAATTGCACAGTGTTTTATAGCAATACAGTGTATTATTCTGATCTCTCCCTTGACACTCTGTCAGAGGAAGTAGACATCAGGATAAAACACTGCAATCAATACATCACTTTGTCACATGACCCCTCTGCGTAATCAGGGAAATCTGTCACTGGGAGACCAACGATATCTCCAGGACTGAGAATCCCTGGCCTGGCACAAGATACAAGCTTGGGAAGTGGGCGCTGGAGCAGTTGTTCTGGCATCTAGCCATGCCCTTTGGTGGGAACTCTCCATAGATTAGGCTATACATAAACTTCCTGCAGTCATTAATGAGTGCAAAAAAAAAAAAAAAAAAAAAAAAAAATATATATATATATATATATATATATATTATAAATAAATGAAAGCTGAAAAAAATGCCTACTGCTTTAGTCAGGTCACTTACCTGCAGCTGGATCCTGAAGTAATTTTCCATGCAGGGTTGCCCCGTCCTCTTCCTGGATCTGAAAATCCAGCGCTGCAATGATTAACAGTTTCGGGTCTTTAGGCAAAACAACAGTACAAATGGTCTGATGACGACACTGCCCCTCCTGTCCTCTCCTTCCTTAAAGCGTTAGTAAACTGCATCTTTAAAAAATATATATATATATAAAAAAACCTGCAAGACAATGCCATAATGTGCTAGTATGCATCCCATACTAGTACATTATGAAATGCTTACCTTAGAACGAAGCCCTCTGACAGGGCTTCCATCTTCTCCGTCCATCTGATTGGCCGAGCCGTGATGAGGTCACTCCTGCACATGTGCATGGGAATCATAGACGCAGCATGGAGCTCTGAAGGGCCGGCACGGGTATGCTGTGCCCTTAGAGTGCATGCGCTGATGACGTATCTCCTAAACAGTGCAATTATTAAGTGCCTTATTATAGGCTCACCTGTTGGTACCAGTGAAAAAAAAAAGGCTTTACTACCACTGTAAGAAAAAATATTTCACTGACTATACTGCCTGTAACAAAATCTGTGAATAGTGGGGGGGGGGGGGGGGGAGGGGAACCTGTGACTGATCAGACTCTCCCCCTTTATCCACTATCCTTGGTGCTGACGACAATCCGAAAGGTAGGGTCTAAATTTAGAAGTGAAACATGCCTGTCAAAGTTTGTCATGAGGGGGAACATGAGCATGTTCTGAGGGAGTCTGTCAAATGATGTATATGCTTTCCATCTGTATGTTACAATTTTGTTTACCTTTTTCAGGTCGATGATGAGTCAGAATTTCCAGATGGTTTTAGCAAGATGCGAATAAAATCCCTTTTCCCTGCAGGTTCTCGGAAACAAGCTTAATTACCCACTGGTAAATGAGTTCTCCCAGCACCTGGTTCATTGCAGCTGCCGAGAAAGGGTTTCTGGGGAAACTGTTCAGAAAATATCCTCTGGAGGCGGGGTGGGTAAATTCAGCTCTGCATTTCCAGCTATTGGCCAGTTGGTTTAAATGCCCTTGCTCCAGCTTACCACACTTTCCTAAGAAGCTTGTCAATTGTCTGATCCTTTGAGCCTTTTAACTGTCTCATGTCATCAAATGAGAGATGTCGCTAATTGGTGGTGGGATTTTCTATCACAGAGCACTGGATTCAGCACTCTCAATCCATTTTGATTTTCAGCACTTGGTGGAGAACATCATTGGATTTGATTTTGGATTTACAATTGGGACTTGCTTTCTGGGGGGGCTGGCTCTGTCTGTATATGGGGTGGCTCTGTCTGTATATGGGGGGATATGTCTGTATATGGGTCAGCGAGGCATCTAGTGTTGGCTGACTCTTTGCCAAGTGGAAATCTTCTTATAGGAGATTTTTAGAAGAGTCTGCTTTCTGGTTTCTTTTATTTTTTAGGATGATGTTCTTAATGAATTGGTGCTCAGGGAAACAGCAACCCTTGGTCTTGTCCACACCCCTATATAGGCAATATTGTATTGATTTTGACTTTACTTGTTCCTGTATCTTCTCCAGTGCTTATATAGTTTTAAGGGTTTTTTCTCTTTCTTTAGCTGGGAATAGGTATCTTGATTATTTATTTTTGGGTGGGAAAGTTTTTTTTTTGAGAAATCTTACTCCTGCTCCGGATCTGAAAAATAATTCAAATCAGATTCCTATACCATTTTAGCAACATTTTTGGTAGCTATGGCCCTGGGTACTGGTGATTGTGGACTAGAAGAAGGGTGTTTAAAATCCTCAAATGCTTAGTAGAAAGCCTGAATGGTGGATGAAACTGCCCATAAGGACTTTTACCAGTGCTGAAGTTTCGGCTCCCATCACTTTATCTAAATACTACTGACACGGATGCTTTTTCTAAAGCTGCAATTCCTGCATCTCTTCTTGGGCTCTGTAAGGGTCTTGTCTTGAACTTTAGTCTGATAGATATTATGGTGAAACAAGGAACAGCCCTCATAAGAAACCCTACTGAAGATGAGGGGGGGGGGGGGGAAGAGAGAATGTTAGAAGTTTTAGGAACACCACCAAGCAAAACCGGTGAATCCACAAATATCTCCCCCTCCACTACCTAAAGAAACCCCCCCCTCCCTGAAAAAACACATGCCCCACTTACTGTTGGAAGACCTTTGCCTTGCTCTGCAGATGCTTCGGCCTGTTTGTCATCCATGGTGCAGCTCATCATGAAGAGCTAGATCAAAGGGGGAAAGAAGTAGAAGGTTCCCACGATCCAAGCAGTCTCCTCTGTAAATAGAGGTGTGCTGCTGTTGCTGTCAATCATCCTCAGGAGGCCTGCCGGGAAAGGTTCCAGGAAGCTGTCCCTACATGCTATGACATACAAGCACAGTGCATGTAATATCCCTGTGCCTTGCTAAGTGCTCATCCTCCCTGGCTGACAGCGGACAAGATGTAAGGGATATGGGGGAATGTTTGAAGGATGGCCCCTTCCCAAGGGCCCCTCTGTCTTGAGACCACAGGTCTCTCTGGTCTGCCCCAGGGTCTCTCGGCTGATGAGAGAGAGGCTTTTGACCTCTCCAACAAAAGTCACGGGATGCAAAAACAAACTAGTAAAGAAAGGGTGTGTTTGGAGAAGGTAGAAAAAAACATGAATGGGGGTCTTCCAGGAGCCTTATAAATTCTCTGTCTCTTGAATTTGTGCAGGTGGGCAGAACTATCTCTCTTTTGAACCATCCTGGAGGATGATGGAGGGAAAAAACTTACATATATAGTTGCAACACAAATCAATGAAATTAAAACTGACAGCCATTGCAGCAAATGTATGGAATTGATTTTTAAAATATTAATTTTCTGCTTGTAAGATTGATTATTTTTCTTAGACGTCTGCACCGATCTTGGGGTGAACTGCAGGCATCATCAGCTCTCTTTTAAGTTTTACCTTTGTATAACTATATTATTTATATTATAATTTGGTTCATGCATCTACACTTGCACTGCAGTTAAAAAATGTTTCTTATTACAACACTGGCAAATGATAAAAGGATTATAGCAGGCATACCTTTTCACTCAGCAGTGAGAAAGGGTAAGTTACTAAATGGCCTGATTCAGTGTCTTCAGAGCAGAAGCAGGTAAGAATCTGCAATGCAGTTTGCTAAACATTGTATATACTTGGCTAGGCAGTAGTAATAAAGGGGCTTTGCAGGAGGTATCAGGTATCTAATACATGCCAGCAGCTGCTGTACTTCTGCAAGAGAGCAAAGATTAAAGCCACCACCCACTGAAAAGTTTTTTTTTTATTCCGTTGCTTCTTTTACAGAATGACTTACATTAATTTTCTGTGTGTTAGCAATAGAGGGGCTTATCAGTGAGTTTTTAATTTCTTAGGGACAGCTGTAACTTCATTGAAGTTGTCCTTTATACAGCCCCCTAGCCCCCAAGTGCAGGCAGCCTGGTTTCCAACCTTCATTGGTGATCCAGTGATCCTACCTCAGACATGGACCTGTTTTGTTTTAGCATTCATGTGCCACGGCCCCATTTGTTTCTGTTTTTGAGCTGTACTTTGAGCAGGTGCAGAAAGTTGTGATGAGTATGGCTACCCATAGGAATGAATTGGACTGCAGCATGCATGTGCAGAGTAAACATGTACTAAAAGAATGTATAAAACCAGGCTGCCTGCACTCAGGGGGGTGCTGTAACTTCTTACATATGTTAGCTGGAGTTGGAATTTATTTTGATTGTTGCTAGCCTAAAGCAACCCTGTTAGAATACAATACAGGGAGTGCAGAATTATAAGGTAAATGAGTATTTTTGAGGATTAATTTTATTATTGAACAGCAACCATGTTCTCAATGAACCCAAAAAACTCATTAATATCAAAGCTGACTATTTTTGGAAGTAGTTTTTAGTTTGTTTTTAGTTTTAGCTATTTTAGGGGGATATCTGTGTGTGCAGGTGACTATTACTGTGCATAATTATTAGGCAACTTAACAAAAATCAAAGATACAGTAAACCCATTTCAATTATTTATTTTTACCAGTTAAACCAATATAACATCTCAACATTCACAAATATACATTTCTGACATTCAAAAACAAAACAAAAACAAATCAGTGACCAATATAGCCACCTTTCTTTGCAAGGACACTCAAAAGCCTGCCATCCATGGATTCTGTCAGTGTTTTGATCTGTTCACCATCAACATTGCGTGCAGCAGCAACCACAGCCTCCCAGACACTGTTCAGAGAGGTGTACTGTTTTCCCTCCTTGTAAATCTCACATTTGATGATGGACCACAGGTTCTCAATGGGGTTCAGATCAGGTGAACAAGGAGGCCATGTCATTAGCTTTTCTTCTTTTATACCCTTTCTTGCCAGCCACGCTGTGGAGTACTTGAACGCGTGTGATCGAGCATTGTCCTGCATGAAAATCATGTTTTTCTTGAAGGATGCAGACTTCTTCCTGTACCACTGCTTGAAGAAGGTGTCTTCCAGAAACTGGCAGTAGGACTGGGAGTTGAGCTTGACTCCATCCTCAACCCGAAAAGGCCCCACAAGCTCATCTTTGATGATACCAGCCCAAACCAGTACTCCACCTCCACCTTGCTGGCGTCTGAGTTGGACTGGAGCTCTCTGCCCTTTACCAATCCAGCCACGGGCCCATCCATCTGGCCCATCAAGACTCACTCTCATTTCATCAGTCCATAAAACCTTTGAAAAATCAGTCTTGAGATATTTCTTGGCCCAGTCTTGACGTTTCAGCTTGTGTGTCTTGTTCAGTGGTGGTCGTCTTTCAGCCTTTCTTACCTTGGCCATGTCTCTGAGTATTGCACACCTTGTGCTTTTGGGCACTCCAGTGATGTTGCAGCTCTGAAATATGGCCAAACTGGTGGCAAGTGGCATCTTGGCAGCTGCACGCTTGACTTTTCTCAGTTCATTGGCTGTTATTTTGCGCCTTGGTTTTTCCACACGCTTCTTGCGACCCTGTTGACTATTTTGAATGAAATGCTTGATTGTTCGATGATCACGCTTCAGAAGCTTTGCAATTTTAAGAGTGCTGCATCCCTCTGCAAGATATCTCACTATTTTTAACTTTTCTGAGCCTGTCAAGTCCTTCTTTTGACCCATTTTGCCCAAGGAAAGGAAGTTGCCTAATAATTATGCACACCTGATATAGGGTGTTAATGTCATTAGACCACACCCCTTCTCATTACAGAGATGCACATCACCTAATATGCTTAATTGGTAGTAGGCTTTCGAGCCTATACAGCTTGGAGTAAGACAACATGCATAAAGAGGATGATGTGGTCAAAATACTAATTTGCCTAATAATTCTGCACTCCCTGTAATTCCCAAAAATATATTAACATGTAAATGAACATTGTACATATCCACCTTCATATTGATGTCTTGTAGAAAGAGGCTGCTGTGCAGCAGCTGCTGCTCTTTTTTTGAGCAGTGATACTGCTCAACTGGGTGGCAATAAAGAGAGTGAGGCAGCAATCCACAGACTGCTGGCTTACTTCCTAAAGTGATCGCTTCTTATCTCAGCTCTCTCTCACAGAGGTCCTCTGTACTAGACTTCCAGTAGCCAACTGGGGAGAACCAGATGGAGAGCTCTTCAAAGATTTGGGAAGCCATTCTGGACCCAGAAAGGCTATAAATAGCTGGATCAGTCTGGAGTGCCCTGAAGTGTGGGAAGTGGAAAGTAGGGATGGGTACACTCTGGCTAGAGACAGATAGAATTGAACATAAAGAAAGGTTCCTGCAGATTAGGAATGGTCCAGGGAATCCTTGAATGCTGCTTGGAGTTAGGATAGGACCCTATTGCCAGTATGTTTTTAGATAAGCGCATTCTTGCGCCCAACAAATGCCAGCACAGAACTCTATCTGGAGGTCTACTGAATAAGTCTAAGAGCACATTGTGCATGTAAGTTCTGCCTACTGTGTGCCTTGATAAAGAATTCTGAAGTACCTTATTGTACACATGGATACTTGAAATCCGTACAGTATTATTGTACTGTTCATTATTCATTGCATAAGACTAGAAAATTCTCAGTAGACGCTTTGCCTGGTCCCTTTAAATTACTGTCACTTAGTAAGCTCCACTCACATTTTGTCAGCAGGATCATGGAACCATCATCTTCAGCAGCATATGAAGCAAGACGGACAGCCATGTTGCATTATGGAGCTGCAGTGGTGTTAATCCTAAAATTTTATGGCACAAACATTCCCCTGATAGACTGTGCAGAATGGTTGGAGGTCTCTGTACATTTTTTCTGGATTCCCGCAGCATTCCTTAGTAATTTAACTGTCAATTCTCTGGAAGATGGGGCCCATCAAAGCTGTTAATCTTGCTTGAGAAGGAGAGAGACAATACAGCAGCCATTCTCAGAATACAGGAACTGAAGTATTTAGACCTTCAGTGGACCTGAATTCTATATGTGGCATTATCCATAACTACTTCTGGTAAGCAGTTTGTGGATTGGGGTGGCGGTCACTGTTCCTGTGTGGAGTCCAGTGTCCATCTGGATTGTTCTATATTTCTCTTTACTGGCGAATTATATGTTTACTTCTGGTAAGCATTTAGCACTGTTGGTGGTGGACACTATTCATTTGATTTTTTTCATTCATCTGGTAAGCAGACTGTACACTGGTGATGGTCACTACACTTTCGGTGGTTTTGATTTAACCTGGGATTTTTTGTCACATACTAAACTTCACTGTTTAGTGTGATATATTTTCATGCACATTCATTTGTGCACACAGTAGTTTTATTTCCAATTTATATCAGTTTTACGCTATGGGATCCTATACTATTTTTCCTTTTATATACGTGGTTTAATGCCTGCTGAGCCTATTGTATGGATCCAAGACCTGCGAATAATTCAAGGTTTTGATCCGGCTGTGGGATATCCATTGGAGACTTTGGGTGCGCAAACCCCTGAATTTGGCACAATAATCAATACACTCTGGTAAGCAGTTTGTACCACTAGTGGATGTTCGGTCACACCCAGTGGATCCTACGAACACTTATTATCATAATTTCTTTGGAATCTGAATCAAGAGATATATGGACTTTTTTAATTATATATTTAATTTCACATATTTTTATTTATTTTCACATAAAATTTGATATTGTGTGGTTACAGCACTGTTTTAATTGAGTAGCGCAGCTTGTTTGTTATAATTTGTTCTTGGGTTTATGTCACACTTTAAGCTGCTGCTTTATTTATTTACTTAGAGCTGTTATCTTTTCTATACACATGCACTTATAGATGACAGTATATGGTGAGATTTAATGCTGAGCTGCCAAATGTATGCGTTCAGCTGGAATAGTGCTCATTCAGTGCCCCCAACAGTGACCGCACTGTCACCATTAACTCCCAGTCACGGTTTACGTTCTAGGACTTGCGGGGCGGACTCCCGTTTATCTGATCACTGTCACAGCCAATCACAGTGGTCACATGGCCAGGAAGCCTAGGAACCACCTCTACAGGTATGACATTTTATAGGGTCAGCTCCTACAGGCTGGAAAGGGTTAACTGAAAAAGGATGCTTATCACAAAACAAAAAGCATTGCTTTAAAATTCATCATAAAAGCCAGTAGAGGAAAAGTCAGCATTAGCATTCATGATAGACTTTGTGTTTTTTGTAAACTCACTATTTGAGTAGTGTTTATGAGTCACGTTAGTGTGAGTGTTAGTTTCCTGGTAAAAAAAAGTGTGAGTCATTAAAACAGATACACAGCATGACCGGAACTCTCTAGAAGTGTTAAGCTATTCTGATTAGCTAGCACACAAGATTGAGATAATATTTTCTATTAATAAATTGCTTAATATGATGATTTACCACACATTTTAATTTGCAGTGATATTAAATGAATATATTAAACATATGTGAGGACTGTTAATGTAATTCAGAAAAACATTGCTTAAATATAAAAAAGAACATCCTAATATACTGTATGTCAATGTCCGTTTTATACCACTTTCCTAGGATCCCTTGCAGCCAGCTCAATCAGGACTATTAGGACCTCTGTTGATGGGCTTTGGGCTTGTGTCAGTATAGCATCAGCTTAAGACGCTTCTGAAAACAATTCTTTACTTGGTGCATTTGACCTGCAATGGACCTCCAAGCCTACATTTGATCTGCTTCGGGAGATTTGCTTTCCCATTGACTTTTATAGCAATGCAAAACCCTCTTCTCGGTTTTCGTCAATAGTGTCAGGGCCATATAAAGAGGAGTAGAATGAGTGCATCACCTTGGCTATGTCGTCAGACGAGGTGACAACGTTGCCCGCCGCGTCCCTCATCTTAGGGATATGTACGGATGCATGGGAACCTTTACAAAGGTGGGCCAAAAGCTTCCCCGCTTTATTACCATATTTATGAAGTTTAAGGGATTGGAGTGACTGTCTAAATTTCTCTTTCGATTCTGCCCAGTGGTCAAAAGCAGCTTTAGCCTCTTTCCATCTGGATCTATTTGCCGGAGAGTTGCAGTGGGAGAGTTGGGATTGGGCCAGACGCAGATTATCACTAGCCGTTTTAAAGTGAGCAAGGGTTTTCTTTTTATGAGTCGCAGCAAAGGACAATATCCTACCTCTGAGGACCGATTTTCCGGCCTCCCACAGAAGGATAGGGTCTCCCGTATGTGTAGCATTATCAGAAAG
Organism: Pelophylax lessonae; assembly: GCF_965119305.1. Lineage (NCBI taxonomy): Eukaryota > Metazoa > Chordata > Amphibia > Anura > Ranidae > Pelophylax > Pelophylax lessonae. The sequence continues at coordinate 392,230,199 of NC_138770.1, forward strand.
ATAATCCTGCCATGTTGATTCTAGCAAGGCTTTTAACTCCTCGTTATCGGAAAGATACGAGGGAAAGCGCCAAATTCTCGGGGAGGAAAAGGTTGGATGGTCACCAACAGTTATGAAGATGGGAGCATGGTCGGAAATAGCAATGTCACCTATGGAGGGTGAGAGCGTAGATTTGAGTAGGGACTGGTTGCAAAAAAAATAATCTATTCTGGACAGACTATTGTGTGGGTGAGAAAAAAATGTATATTCCCTGTCAAGGGGATGGGAAAGCCTCCAAGTGTCCGTGAGCATCAATGAGGATACAAAATCGGGTAGAGGGGAGATCGGAGCAGGTGGTATAATTGGAGAAGAACTCCCTTTAGACCTATCTTCCCCAGAATCCATGATAGAGTTAAAGTCCCCCCCAATCAGTAAGGGGAGATGGGCATAGGGAGCAATAAGGGAAGTCAGAGTTTGAAAATAGGACTTAGTGGGTGAATTAGGGGCATAAACATTAGCAACGGCATACACTGTATCACAGATTTTAAGTGTCAGAAGCAGAAGCCTACCCTCTGTGTCAGGCGTAACAGTGAGAACTTCACAAGGAAGGTTTTTGTTAATAAGTATTAGGACCCCAGCTTTACGTTCGGGGGAGTCAGAGCCAAGGACCTGACCCACCCAAAGTTTATGCATACGGTGATAGTTCACAGCAGGGAGGTGGGATTCCTGCAAAAGCGCTACGTCCGCTTTGAGACGTTTCAGGTGGCGCAGAACAGCCATCCTCTTATGTGGAGAGCGCAAACCTTTGACATTCCAGGATATTAGATTAAAATTAAGGAGGTCGAATGAGACGGGGCTTTAGAACCAGAGAAGTGGAAATAACTAAAAATTTGAGAAAAAAAGACAAAAGTTGGTCGCAGCAAACAAAATCTGGTGGGGGGGGGGGGGTAAGAAAGCTTGCCTCGGAGCGGATGGGGAAGAAATAGGTGTTGTCAGCCACTGGATAAAAATGTAAAATAACAACAATGTGAAGGAAAAAAGTACATACCGAGGAAGTCTGGGACTTCACTTTTTTCCCAATGAGTACCATATTCCAGTCGTGGCATTACCGGAGTTGACCAGTGATCGGCTGAGGGACCAGAAGAGATCCTCGGGACTTCTGCGAGAACCGTGAGAGAGGAGCCGCTCCCGTTCGTGACAGAAGACCCCATCAAGCCCATATCCGCGGAGGGAGAGGGCAGAAGATAAGTAGGACCGCTCCGGTAAGGCTGCGAGGGAAATACTAATGCATAAGGTAACAAAAAGAAGAGGACAAGTCTATATGAATAACATATCAAGCCCATATATAAATAACAAGAGACCATAAAAAAAAAAGAACAACCAATGAAGAACATTGCCAACTCTGAGTACACGGCCTATAGCACAGTAGTGTGGATGGAGAATTCAAGGTGCAAATATATCTCGTGCATCAAGCGAGACAATAAGAAACTCAGTGCTCCATGAGAGAGGAGAGGGCGTTTAGGGTTAATGCCCCCGGGAGAAAATCAGCGTGATCTGTTGCTGCGTGATCCAGAGGAATAACGAGGCCTTTTGGGCGAGCCTTTCCTAGGATTGCTGAGGTCCCTGTTTCCAGGGGAAGGTATCTGGTTGGGGGAGCTCTCCATGGAGATCTGCATGTGCGCCCGCATATAATTTGCTGCGTCGTCCGGGTGATGGAAGGTCTTAGCTTCGCCAGTCGCCGTAGTGAGCCGCAAGATTGCAGGATAGGCCAGGGTAAACTTTATACCACTTTGAAACAATGCTAAACAAGTAGGCTGGAAGGCTTTGCGCCGTCTTGCGACTTCCTGAGAGTAGTCAGCGAAGAGAAGGAACTTTTGTCCATCCACTTGAAGAGATTTGGCATTTCTAAAAGAACGTAAAATAGCCACCCGATCCGCATAATTCAGGTAGCGTACGATCACCGGGCGCGGTGTGCGTCTATCGTTGGACGGTGGGCCTATTCTATGGGCTCTTTCCACTATGCACGGCATTGTAAGGCCCAAGGCCTGAGGAATGCGCGAGGAACATAAGTCCGGGAGTGCTGCTGCAAGAATGGACTCAGGAACACCAATGATGCGCAAATTATTCCTGCGTGAGCGGTTTTCTAAGTCCTCCAGTTTGTCAAGAATGTAAGTCTGAGTTTGTGCAGTTTTTTGATCATTAGCCATATTGGATTGTATCTCATCCTCGACTTCAGATAGCCTGTGCTCAAGGTCATTAAGCCGCTTGGCCTGATCTCCAAGCTCCTTGCGCAGCTGTGCTATGCCCGCCGTGACTGCGGTGTCAACCGCTGCTGTAATGGTCGGGGAGAGGAGGGCTGCCACAGCCTGGGCTATCCGGGCATATTGATCCTCTTCAGGGAGGGGGAGAGGTGTCCCTGCTTGTGTCTGCATGGGCGCCACAGGTCCCGCCTGAGCTCTATTGAAAGAGCAGGGCGCGGGAGGAACAGTGTCCTGGCGGGTATCCCTGTAGCTCGGGGGACCGTGAATCACGTACCGGTCCGTGGCGGATGGCGGGGAGAGCGTACCGGAGTCGGTTGGGAGCCGCAGCGGGAGGTAAGAAGCCTGTAGCAGGGTCTTGTATAGCGAATACACCGGAGCTGCCGGAGACACCGCCTAGCTCATCGGGCGCCGGAACCGGAAGTGCAAAACCCTCTTGAAGGGGAAAAAAATAAATAAAAAATTGGTCAACACAGGCTCTTACTTTGCCTCTAGGTGGGACTGCGGCCTCTTGCCAATTAATCTGTTCTATACTTCTTTCTGTGTGCACCCCTGGATATCTTGAAAGGTGAGCAGAGGTGTAAATAATGTTTTCCTTGCTGATTGGAAATCCATCGATACACAGCCATAGGCTTAAGATCAGGATTTCATAGAACACCAGATTATTATCTGCTAAAATAGGATTTTATACAGGAGGATGGTCTGATGTTTTCAGATATTACCAGGCTAAAAATAAAAGCTCCAGGCTGGTATTATATACCCACAGTATAAGGTTGGTTCCTGATTTCAGAGGTTCAACTTGTGCACCTTGCACACTGGGCCTTTAGCCCCTGTTCATGAGGTCCTGACTTGTATTAGATACAGGTGCACCATCCAGCCCTGTTGCTAGCAGCCTGTAAAAGCCTATGAGAGGCTGAAAGCTGCTGTGCCTGGACAGGGCTGAGTGGTGCATAGAGTGGTATACCCAGGGACGAATTACTTCTTTCCTTCCAGGCATTCATATAACTGCCGGAATCTCATGGGCTAAACTCCCAGTGTGCATGAGGCCTTAAAGTGGTTCAAAAGGCTCAAGTTTTTTTACCTTCACGCATTCTATGCATGAAGGTAAAAAAACCTTCTTTGTGCAGCAGCCCCCCAGCTCCCCTAATACTTACCTGAGCCCCATCTCGAGCCAGCAGTGCCCGAGTGCTTTGGCTCCTCAGGGACTTTTTCTCCCCATTGGCTATAGACCAATGAGGGGAGAGAGGGGGCTTGGGGCGAACCGCAGCTCTGTGTGTGAATGGACACACAGAACGATGGCTCAGAAACAAGCCTGCTTGGGTGCCCCCATTGCAAGCTGCCTGCTCTGGGGGGGCACTCTGCAGGAGGGAGGGGCCAGGAGTGCCGGCGAGGGATCCAAGAAGAGGAGGATCGGGGCTGCTCTGTGCAAAACCGCTGCACAGTGCAGGTAAGTATGACATTTTTGTTATTTTAAAGAAAAAAAAGACTTTATTATCACTTTAAAGTTTCACTAAACCCGCATCATAAAAAACTATCAATAAATGGTGTATTACACGCTGTGTCACTATAGGATTCGTTATCTGTATTCTGCAAAAAATCTGGTTGATCATGCTGCTCTCAATCTCCGCCTCCTGTTCATTTCCTCAATAGAGCTAGGGATTTTGTAGTTGTGGTGGCAAATCTGCAAATGCTCAGTTTTCAGTGAGTTTCTATGCTGAGCATTTCCTCCCTATTACATCTGAGCGTCCCATGTGACTATAGAATCACACATGTGGGTGTGTATACAGTGATAAATGACAGCCCACTCCTTTTTTCCTCCTCCATGTCCACTAACCAACTAAAAACAATGGGGAGGAAAATTATATGTAGGTTAATGGTGGCTTCACCTCCCTCCTATTCTAAGACACAAACTGGAGGGGCATGAAACAGCCTGTGGCTGGCAGAAATTCGCCCACACCGTGTTATTTTCACAATATAATAAAGATTTGACTTTACAAAGCTTCCAGAAGTTTTTGCATGCCAATTTAAAACAATTTATTGATACTATTTATTTTTTTTTTACTCTGTTTTCCAAAGGCATTTTTTTTTATTTCGGACATGTGACCAGCAAGAGAGGACTAGAATCTTCTCCTGTTTATGTTTCCCTGCAAACAGGCTGGGAAAGAGCTGGGTCATGAGACAACCGTATATCAATTAGGAAAAAGATACTTTTTTAATAAAATAATTACAGTGCCATCATCCATATACAGAAATATAAGGGACAATATAAATTAAACAGTGTGTGTTTAGTATCACTTTAAGTGCAAGTTCATAATAACTTGAGAAAGATTTGTCTAAATCAAAATTTTAATCAAGTTGCCTTGCATACCTCTCAACTTTGGGAAATGGGAATGAAGGACACATTATAGCATGAAGTAAAATTACACACCCCTGCCATGCTTCAGTAACTTGGTCCATGAGGATTAATTAAAAAAATATATATATATTGTTTGAGTCCATTTTTTTTGTAATTCTACTTATGTTTGGCTTTTCAAAATTACAAATAGAATTCAAAGGTTAAATAAAAGGTTTAATGCAGCAAACTATTTACTTTTGATAGTTAAACAATTCATTTCTGTATGAAGGTTCCTAAATCAGGCCAATAAGAGGGACAACTGAGGAGGAAAGGGGGACAGAGGCAGTTGGTTCCAGAAGATGAACAGTCCCTTTAAATGAGGGACAGTTGAGATTTATGACCTGGTATGCTTTCCACAAGATGCCAAAATATAATATAATTTATACTAAGCTTTTTATTCTTTTAGAACAGATGCACTAATAGCACTGATGCACCAGCCTTGATCATGCTGCTCAGATTACAGCTTGACATTTATTCAAAACATTAGAGCTATACTACCATCTAATGGATATTTTCAGTACTGCAAAAGTTCACTGTCATTTACAGTTATTGACCATCATAATACTATTTTTTTTTTTTTATTATTATTATTATACAGGATTTATATAGCGCCAACAGTTTGTGCAGCACTAACTGCAAGTGAAATGTATAATTTCAAGTTAATGATGTTTCCATGTGCACACCTCCCAACATTTGAACTTCAGAATGAGGGACACTGGAAGAGGGATAAGACCTGCAGCGTTCATAGCGCGCCACAGTAAAATGTAGGCTTGGCCAATCGCTTAGCAGTGGGAGGGGCTTAAGGGATGTGGTTAAACAAAACCCAGGCTTCCTTGTACCCATAAAATATGCTTTGATTGCTTTATCTGAGCCTACCTTAAAGAAGAACTTCATTAAAATTGTCAGGCTCTGCATAGCAACCAGCAAATGTTGAGACAATGAATACTTTGGTGAGAAGTATATCATTTACAGCATTGTGTATATAGTGCAGGAGGATGTAATGTATAGGATGTAGGGGACAGGAGTGTGTAATGTACAGAATACAGGAGACAGGAGTATGTAATGTACAGAATGTAGGGGGCAGAAGTGTGTAATGTACAAAATGCAGGGGGCAGGAGTATATAATGTATGGAATGCAGGGGTCAGGAGTATGTAATGCATAGAATGCAAGGGACAGGAGTATGTAATGTACAGAATGCAGGGGATAGAAGTGTGTAATATACAGAATGCAGGAGTCAGGAGTATGTAATGTATAGAATGCAGGGGACAGGAGTGTGTAATGTACAAAATGCAGGGGGCATGGGTATATAATGTATGGAATGCAGGGGGCAGGAGTATGTAATGTATAGAATGCAGGGGTCAGAAGTATGTAATGTATAGAATACAGGGGGCAGGAGTGTGTAATGTACAGAATGCAGGAGTCAGGAGTATGTAATGTATAGAATGCAGGGGACAGGAGTGTGTAATGTACAAAATGCAGGGGGCATGAGTATATAATGTATGGAATGCAGGGGGCAGGAGTATGTAATGTATAGAATGCAGGGGTCAGAAGTATGTAATGTATAGAATACAGGGGGCAGGAGTGTGTAATGTACAGAATGCAGGGGGTGGCTCCATCCATTCCCTCCAATCCCACCCTGGCTCCATCTACCACCCTGATCCCATTCTGGCTTCATCCACCACCCTGATCCAATCCCGACTCCATCGACCACCCCGATCCAATCCCAGCTCCATATTTTCCCCGATCCCATCCCAACTCCATCTGTTCACCGATCTCATCCAGGCTCTATCCGTCCCCTGATCCCATCCCAGGTCCATCTGTCCCTCGATCCCAGTCTGGCTCCATTCATTCCCTGATCCCATCCCAGCTCCATCCTTGTCCCCCCGATCCCATCCCAGCTCCATCCATTCCAAACACCCATCCCAGTTTCATCCACCCCAAACATCCACCCTAGCTCTATCTATCCCAAACACCCACCCCAGCTCCATCCATCCCAAACACCCATCCCAACTCTATTCATCCCAAACACCCATCTCAGCTCCATCCATCCCAGCTCCATCAATCCCCCCCACACCCATCCAATCTCCATCCATCCCAAACACCCATCCCAGCTTCATCCACCCCCCACACCCATCCCACCTCCATCCATCCCAGCTCCATCCATCTCAAACACCCACCCCCCCACACCCACCCCAGCTCCATCCATCCCAAATACCCACCCCAGCTCCATCTATCCCAAACACCCATCCACCCCAAACACCCACCACAGCTCCATCCATCCCCCATACCCATCCCAGCTCTATTAATCCCAAACACCCACCCCAGCTCTATCCACCCCCCACACTCACCCCAGCTCCATCCATCACAAACATCCATCCAAGCTCCATCCATCCCAACCTCCCACCCCAGTGCCATCCATCCCAAACACTCATTCCAGCTCTATCCATCCCCGCACCCATCCCAACTCTATTCATCCCCCGAACCAATCCCAGCTCCATCCATCCCAACCACCCATCCCAGTTTCATCCACCCCAAACACCCACCCTAGCTCTATCTATCCCAAACACCCACCCCAGCTCCATCCATCTCAAACACCCATCCCAGCTCTTATCATCCCACATACCCATCTCAGCTCCATCAATCCCCCCCCACACCCATCCAAGCTCCATCCATCCCAAACACCCATCCCAGCTTCATCCACCCCCACACCCATCCCAGCTCCATCCATCCCAAACACCCACTCCAGCTCCATACATCCCAAATATCCACCCCAGCTCCATCCATCCCAGCTCTATCCATCCCCCACACCCATCCTAGCTCTATTTATACCAAACACCCACCCCAGCTCCATCCATCCCAAAAATCCATCCCAGCTCCATCCATCCCAACCTCCCACTCCAGCTCCATCCATCCCAAACACCCACCCCAGCTCTATCCATCCCCCGCACTCATGCCAGCTTAATCCATCCCCTGCACCCATCCCAGCTCAATCCACCCCAAACACCTTTCCCAGCTCTATACACCCCAAATATCCACCCCAGCTCCATCCATCCCAAACACCCATCCACCCCAAACACCCACCCCAGTTCCATCCATTCCCCACACCCATCCCAGCTCTATTCATCCCAAACACCTACCCGAGCTCCATCCACCCCCCACATCCATCCCAGCTCCATCCATCCCAACCTCCCACCCCAGTTCCATCCATCCCAGCTCTATCCATCCCCCACACCCATCCTAGCTCCATTTATACCAAACACCCACCCCAGCTCCATCCATCCCAAACATCTATCCCAGCTCCATCCATCCCAACCTCCCACTCCAGCTCCATCCATCCCAAACACCCATCCCAGCTCTATCCATCCCCCGCACTCATGTCAGCTTTATCCATCCCCTGCACCCATCCCAGCTCAATCCATCCCAAACACCTTTCCCAGCGCTATACACCCCAAACACTCACCCCAGCTCCATCCACCCCAAACACCCATCCCAGCTCCATTCAGATATGTATTGCTGTCTGTGTCCCCTTTAGGGAGGTTCACCTTCTCTATTTGTCCTGTTTACCATTACCAAAAGTAAAAAGCGAAAGCAAATTTCAAATTTTGGGTTGTCACCCGAATAGGAGCAGAGGGTAAATCTTCCAATGATGAGACTAGTTTCTGTGATCTTGGTAAAAACCAGGGATTCCCTCACTTTGAAGGACTTTCTATTTCATATTATTCTCATGTGTTTAAAGTCTATACATGCAGTTACATACAAATACACCCATGCATAACACTTTGTAATACTTAATACAGTGTGTCAATGATTAAATCAGGTCTCTCAGTAAGAAGTCCTTTAGGGAGGTTCACCTTCTCTATTTGTCCTGTTTACCATTACCAAAAGTAAAAAGCGAAAGCAAATTTCAAATTTTGGGTTGTCACCCGAATAGGAGCAGAGGGTAAATCTTCCAATGATGAGACTAGTTTCTGTGATCTTGGTAAAAACCAGGGATTCCCTCACTTTGAAGGACTTTCTATTTCATATTATTCCCATGTGTTTAAAGTCTATACATGCAGTTACATACAAATACACCCATGCATAACACTTTGTAATACTTAATACAGTGTGTCAATGATTAAATCAGGTCTCTCAGTAAGAAGTCTGTCCACACTCACAAGTGTCCACAAAGGTTTCTTATTGAGAGTTAGTTTAGTCATTAATACACTGTATTAAAGCGGTTGTAAAGGCTTGAATTATTTTTTTCTAAAACAACAAACACTGTCTACTTATCTGCTCTGTGCAATGGTATTGAATAGAGTGTCCCTGAACCTCCTCTTCTGGGATTTCCCCCTTGCGTTCTTGGCTCCTCTTCTTCTGTGTCTGCCACTATAGCAAAGTGCTTGCTTTGGGGGCAGACGTGCTGACTTTCTCCTGAGCGGGGCTGTGTGGGTCCATAGAAACACACATCACGACTTATCCCTTCCCTGCCCCCCGCTCTTTGCTCGTGGGATTTCATTGCCTCTGTGAGCAGACAGAGAGGAGAGAGTCCCTGCAGAAGGGCACAGTGCTGAATCAAGATAGGACTCAGGTAATTAAATGGGGGGTAGTATTACTACTGGGATATTTTTCTTTACCTTAATGCAGGTAGTACATTAGGGTAAAAATGTCTAGCCTTTTATAATCACTATAGGTAGAAAAAAGTGTCATGCATGGGCGTATTTTTCATGTAACTTCCTGTTAGCAAGTGGCTACATTTGTTTTTCATTGTCCCACTGTATGTCCGTACATACAGTGGGTACGGAAAGTATTCAGACCCCCTTAAATTTTTCACTCTTTGTTATATTGCAGCCATTTGCTAAAATCATTTAGGTTCATTCTTCTTCCTCATGAATGTACACATAGCACCCCATACTGACAGAAAAAACACAGAATTGTTGACATTGTTGCAGATTTATTAAAAAAGAAAAACTGAAATATCACATGGTCCTAAGTATTCAGACCCTTTGCTCAGTATTTAGTAGAAGCCCCCTTTTGATCTAATACAGCCAGGAGTCTTTTTGGGAAAGATGCAACATGTCTTTCACACCTGGATTTGGGGATCCTCTGCCATTCCTCCTTGCAGATCCTCTCCAGTTCTGTCAGGTTGGATGGTAAACGTTGGTGGACAGCCATTTTTAGGTCTCTCCAGAGATGCTCAATTGGGTTTAAATCAGGGCTCTGGCTGGGCCATTCAAGAACAGTCACGGAGTTGTTGTGAAGCCACTCCTTCGTTATTTTAGCTGTGTGCTTTGGGTCATTGTCTTGTTGGAAGGTAAACCTTCGGCCCAGTCTGAGGTCCAGAGCACTCTGGAGAAGGTTTTTGTCCAGGATATCCCTGTACTTGGCCGCATTCATCTTTCCCTCGATTGCAACCAGTCGTCCTGTCCCTGCAGCTGAAAAACACCCCCACAGCATGATGCTGCCACCACCATGCTTCACTGTTGGGACTGTATTGGACAGGTGATGAGCAGTGCCTGGTTTTCTCCACACATACCGCTTAGAATTAAGGCCAAAATGTTCTATTTTGGTCTCATCAGACCAGAGAATCTTATTTCTCACCATCTTGGAGTCCTTCGGGTGTTTTTTAGCAAACTCCATGCGGGCTTTCATGTGTCTTACACTGAGGAGAGGCTTCCGTCGGGCCACTCTGCCATAAAGCCCCGACTGGTGGAGGGCTGCAGTGATGGTTGACTTTCTACAACTTTCTCCCATCTCCTGACTTCATCTCTGGAGCTCAGCCACAGTGATCTTTGGGTTCTTCTTTACCTCTCTCACCAAGGCTCTTCTCCCCCGATAGCTCAGTTTGGCCTGACAGCCAGCTCTAGGAAGGGTTCTGGTCGTCCCAAACGTCTTCCATTTGAGGATTATGGAGGCCACTGTGCTCTTAGGAACCTTAAGTGCAGCAGAAATCTTTTTGTAACCTTGGCCAGATCTGTGCCTTGCCACAATTCTGTCTCTGAGCTCTTCAGGCAGTTCCTTTGACCTCATGATTCTCATTTTCTCTGACATGCATTGTGATCTGGAAGGTCTTATATAGACAGGTGTGTGGCTTTCCTAATCAAGTCCAATCAGTATAATCAAACACAGCTGGACTCAAATGAAGGTGTAGAACCATCTCAAGGATGATCAGAAGAAATGGAAAGCACCTGAGTTAAATATATGAGTGTCACAGCAAAGGGTCTGAATACTTAGGACCATGTGATATTTCAGTTTTTCTTTTTTAATAAATCTGGAACAATGTCAACAATTCTGTGTTTTTCTGTCAGTATGGGGTGCTATGTGTACATTCATGAGGAAGAAGAATGAACTTAAATGATTTTAGCAAATGGCTGCAATATAACAAAGAGTGAAAAATTTAAGGGGGTCTGAATACTTTCCGTACCCACTGTAGCCACCCTCTCATGCCAACTCCCAAGATGGACTATGGGAATTTGGAGGGTGAATAGTGCAGTGTACATGACCACAACTAAGCGGCACTGCTTGTTCCCAACAAATGGAAGTAAGGGGGAAAAGAAGAGGTTCAGAATCTCACAAAGGATGTTACAAGGAGGTAGAAAACCCCAGTAAGAAATGATTTCATGTAAAAATAGATTACAGAGCTATCCATTAGTGGATGTTTTATTTTTGGAGAATAGGGATATTATTTGGTGACACTTTCATTATTTGCTATTAATAGGAAAGAGATAAGGTCTGTACTTTTTTTAAAGAATAGTCCTCAAGTTCATTAACTAATGGAAATGTTTATTCTCAGTGTTCATGTACATGTCTTTATGTTGTAAATGCAGCTAAAACATAGTGAAATGGAAAAGGGGAGAACTGGACGAATGTTCTAAGTGAACAAAACTATGGGCCAAATTTTTTATCCACCTATCGACCGCCCTATAGCAGTTTTACGATATACAGAATCTAACAAAAGTGAGTGCACCCCTCACAATTTTGTAAATATTTTATTATATCTTTTAGTGACAACACTGAAGAAATGACACTTTACTACAATGTAAAGTAGTGAGTGTACAGCTTGTATAACAGTGTAAATTTGCTGTCCCCTCAAAATAACTCAACAAACAGCCATTAATGTTTAAACCACTGGCAACAAAGTGAGTATACCCCTAAGTGAAAATGTCCAAATTGGACCCAATTAGCCATTTTCCCTCTCCGGTGTCATGTGACTTATTAGTGTTACAAGGTCTCAGGTGTGAATGGGGAGCAGTTGTGTTAAATTTGGTGTTATCGCTCTCACTCTCTCGTACTGGACACTGGAAGTTCAACATGGCACCTCATGGCCAAGAACTCTCTGAAGATCTGAAAAAAAGAATTGTTGTTCTACATAAAGATGGCCTAGGCTATAAGAAAATTGCCAAGACCCTGAAACTGAGCTGCAGCACGGTGGCCAAGACCATACAGTGGCTTAACAGGACAGGTTTCACTCAGAACAGTCCTCACCTATGGTCAACCAAAGAAGTTGAGTTCACGTGCTCAGCATCAAATTCAAAGGTTGTCTTCGGGAAATAGACGGATGAGTGCTGCCAGCATTGCTGCTGAGGTTATGGGTTAGGGTGGGGTCAGCCTGTCAGTGCTCAGACCATACGACGCACACTGCATCAAATTGGTCTGCATGGCTGACGTCCCAGAAGGAAGCCTCTTCTAAAGATGATGCACAAGAAAGCCTGCAAACAGTTTGCTGAAGACAAGAACACTAAGGACATGGATTACTGGAACCATGTCCTGTGGTCTGAAGAGACTAAGATAAACTTATTTGGTTCAGATGGTGTCAAGGGTGTGTGGCGGCAACCAGGTGAGGAGTACAAAGACAAGTGTGTGTTGCCTACAGTCAAGTATGGTGGTGGGAGTGCCATGCTCTGGGGCTGCATGAGTGCTGCCGACACTGGGGAGCTACCCCCCCTATGGTTCATAGAGGGAACCATGAATGCCAACATGTCCTGTGACATACTGAAGCAGAGCATGATCCCCTCCCTTTGGAGACTGGGCTGCAGAGCAGTATTCCAACATGATAGCGAACCAAAATACACCTCCAATACAACCACTGCCTGCTAAAGAAGCTGAGGGTAAAGGTGATAGACTGGCCAAGCATGACTCCAGACCTAAACCCTATGGAACATCTGTGGGGCATCCTCAAATGGAAGGTGGAGGAGCACAAGGTCTCTAACATCCACCAGCTCTGTGATGTCATCAAGGAGGAGTGGAAGAGGACTCCAGTGGCAACCTGTGAAGCTCTGGTAAACTCCATGCCCAAGAGGGTTAAGGAAGTGCTGGAAAATAATGGTGGCCACACAAATTATTGACACTTTGGGCCCAGTTTGGACATTTCCACTTAGGGGTGTACTCACTTTTGTTGCCAGCTCTTTAGACATCAATGGCGGTGTGTTGAGTTATTTTGAGGGGACAGCAAATTTACACTGTTATACAAGCTGTACATTCACTACTTTACATTGTAGCAAAGTGTTATTTTTTTCAGTGTTGTCACATGAAAAGATATAATAAAATATTTACAAAAATGTGAGGGGTGTACTCACTTTTGTGAGATACTGTATGTGTGATCCTGCACGTCCAGGTAGGGAGATGCGAATGCGTGCTGCCAGCAGCTCGCTCCCACTGTGATTATATACAGCAGGAGCTGATTGGTGGGTACTGCAGACCTAATGTCTGCCAGCACCCTCCAATCATCAACCAGAGAGACAGAACTGCAATCTGCCTATGAACACAGGGCAAATCGCCGTTCTGACAGGATTGAAGGCATGGATCCTGTGTCTCTGAAAAGCAGGGACTAGGATCCATGTCTTCCCCTAGTAAAAGCACCTTCTACACAGTACACAAACTACTGGCACACAGTTAACCCTTTGATTGCCTCTGATGTTAACCCCTTCCCAGCCAGTGTCATTAGTACAGTGACAGTGCATATTTTTAGCACCGATTACTGTATTAGTGTAACTGGTTCTCAAAAAAAGTCAAAAGTGTCAGTTAGTGTTCGAATGGCCACCGCAATATTGCAGTCCCGCTATTAGTCGCTGATTGTTGCCATTACTAGTAAATAAATAAATAAATAAAACTATCCCACAGTTTGTAGACGCTATAACTTTTGTGCAAACCAATCAATATACGCTTATTGGGATTTTTCTTGTAGCAGAATACATATTGGGCTAAATCCATTACGAAATTAGATTTTACTGGATATGTTTTATAGCAGAAAGTAAAACATTTTTTTCTTCAAAATTGTTTTTTAGTGCAAAAAAAAAAAAAAAAACCGCAGACGTTATCAAATACCACCAAAAGAACGCTCTATTTGTGGCAAAAAAAGGACATACATTTTATTTGGGTACAGTGTTTCACAACCATGCAATTGTCAGTTAAGGCAACGCAGTGCCATATCACAAAAAATGGTCTGGTCACAGGGGGGGTATGTGTAAATCTCCTGGAGGTCAAGTGGTTATAAGCCCCTGTTCACATTAGGCCGATTGAACTTGTCAAATCGCATGCCAAATCAGAGCCTATTGCCGACAACGGCACCGCCTGAATTGGTGCGGCGCTGCACCGATTCCCAAAAGTAGATCCTGCCCTACTTTTAGAGACTTCTGTGCAACAGACTTCTGTCAAATCGCCCCCAAAGTTGCACTGAAATGCAAGTTTGAAATTGTGCGAGTTCAGCAGTTTCAAACCCGCCCTCCGTGTGAATGAGGGCTAAGTCAGAGTTAGGCTGGGTTCACACTGGTGCGAATTGGATGCGGGTTTCCCATGTCAGGAGGCTGTGACTACCTCTCAATGGAGCCGGTTCACACATCCTCCCGGGGAGAGCGGTTTTCAGAAGGGTCATGTGTTTCTTCTGGTCCGTTTCAGGTCTGAGTTCAGCCAAAAATTGGGACCGAATTAGAATCTGAAACTGTGAACAGGGAAGCACCGGACCCCCTGTTGCGAGCCACCATGTGAACCCAGTGCTGGTTCACACTATTGTGATGCGGGAACACTGTGAATATACTGTGTTTTCACGCATCCGCAGCACAGGCAGTTCACACTGCCATATGCGATACGCTGGGGGTGTCAATTCAAAGTTAACGACAACCCCAGATCAGTTCACATATCGCAGTGCGATCTGACAGTTTGCACAGGAATCGGATCGCACTAGTGTGAACCACCATGCGATCCGATTCTGCTGCGGACCAAAAAAAGGGTCCTGTGCGAGTTTGCTGTATGTAAACTGTATGGCTGAACTCGCAACGCACAGACATCCCATGTGATTTTAGGAGCAGTGTGCTCCGAATCATATGTGATGTCTGTGATCGCATTAGTGTGAACCGGTACTAAAACTGAGCTTTAAAAGTGCAGGACCCTCAACTCTCCTCTGCAGGATCCTAATAAAGCAGGCATGTTCCCCTGAGTTAAAGCGGTAGTACAGAGGTATGCCGCTAGGTGTCGCCCACATCCCTGGCTTGCAGTAAAGAAGACGGTGACAGACGGAAGAGGAAAGGCTCTCACAGCGAGGCTTGGTACGCAGAGCTGGGCTTGGGCTGAGGTCAGCCTTGCAGTGAAGGGTGAGCGGCGTGTGCACTTTTGCTGACAAATAGGGTAAGTAGACTGAAAGGTGTGTGGAGCAGAGTGCTGTAAGCTGCCCCGCATAGTCCTACTTGTGAGGTGACAGTCATGGTGCAGTAAGTGCGGGAGGGGAGGGGGTGACACTTGTCACTTGCTATGGAAGGTGTCGGCACTTCTATTTTTGCCTTAGGAGGTGACAGTGAAAGATAACTGCGCATGTGTGTTCCCACACTATGTCTATGGACAGGCATGGTCTGTAATGACCTGCCCAGCAGTCATGTGACCAGGGCTCACCTCTAGGGCACCCAGGCAGTGGTGTCAGGGCTGGAATGCTGGGAACAGACCCAGGAGGGGCTAGGAAACCAACCAGTACCACACAGGCACTCTGAAGGGCTTGTGCTTCAAAGATGGCCAGACGTTGTACAATCTGCATGAAGACACACTCAAACCACTGCGTTCCGGATGCGTTTCTGCATGCGCATTTTTGATGCGTCCCTTGATGCATTTTTCCTCCTGTTTTTTTTTTTTTTTTCCCTTCGTCTCAATTCAAGAAATGTGCATTCCAGTGTGTTCTGTTGCAATTTGAATTGATATTGCCGTATTTCAGGTGCATTCTATACAGAAAAAATACAACGTGTTCTTCTTTTGTTGACTGCCCTGGTGTGAACTAGGGCAATTGGAATCCAAGTTAAACCCTGTCCATGCCTTTTTGATGCAGAATAATAATGCGCACTGGACTGCGTCTGGTGTAAACCAGCCCTGAGAGTTATAACATTTTGTAATGGAAGGGCCTCTCCAAACAGACCCCTTCAATTTGTATTCAATCATGCAGGCTTTTGCATTTTATAATTGTTGGTAGACCTTAAAGTGATGGTAAACCGCAGTTAAATAAAAAAAAAAAAAAATCCCATGCAAGGCAATGTCATAATGTGCTAGTATGCTAGTTTTTTCCATTTATTTATTTTTTCAAAAATCTAGCTCCCCTATATACCATTATTGTACCTCAGTTGCAGAAAAATACAAGCTTTCTTTGATTTTGAGAACAAGGCCTTACCTTAGCCCTTGCTATATTTTTTTAAGCCCCTTTCACACGGGTGATCCCATCAGGTTTGCCTGTCAGTCTTCAGGCGGACCTGATTAGACCCTCCAGGCTGTTCTACGGAGCAGCAGATGTCCGCTAACACCTGTCGCCATCCAGTCCAGACCACCAAAAACCGATGGATGGTGGGCCTATTCACCAACTGTCTTGTACAGTGGTGTCACTGGGGGAGGGGGGCCACGGCCCCCAAACATTATGCTCCCCCCCCCCCCAACAAGATCCCACCTCCTGCTCTGGGATGGCAGATCAGTAAGCCCAGAATGCAGGATCCCGACTCGCCATCCCTGAGCATTACTGTAAAGAACTGCACTAGAGGAAGCAGAGCCGATGCTTTCTGTATAGTTCGGGCTCCTGTCACAGGCGGAGTGATACCAAATTTACTCCGCCTGTGACAGGTCACAGGAGCGATACAGGAAGTAGCTACTCTGCTCTCTACTGCAGCCGCATGCTTCCTCCAGCGCCACACTCTGTTGGTGTTTCTCAGAGAAACCAGCAGTACCCGCCAGCAGTACCAGCCTTGGAGGACAGCCAGCAGCAGCCACCAGGCTTACCCACCGCGCTCTGTTGGTGTAAAAAAAAAAAAAAAATATAGCATACAGCAAAAATTGTAGAATGTACAGTATATAATATAAGGTCAACATGAACAGCCAAAGATCTATCAAAATTCAGCGGGTCCCTGCTGAACCATCTGATTTTTGATCCATCTATGGCTCCGCTGAATAGATCAAATTGAGATTTTCAAAACATGCTTAAAGGGAAGTATGGTATTGAAAAAAAAAATAAACACACATACTCACCTAGGTGAATGCAGCATCTGTCCCCTGCTTCTTCTAAGACTGAAAACTGAGTGATTGCTCAGTTCTCAGTCTTCAGTGAGCAGAGAGTGGTGACTGTCAGCCATTGGCTTTCTGCTCTGCTCCTCCAGCACTCACTGGAGTGCCAAGCTGTGGAGGACGTGGGAGCAGCTGGCTCAGGCTCTCAGCGGCAAACAGAGGCTGAGCCAGCTGGGTGGATCATGACATTAAAGTCAGGGTTCTCTAGAGTCTGGAGCGGCTGAGTGACATGAGCCAACAGTGGACTTAAGCCCGCTGTCAGCTGAATACAGGTTACAGGAGTGCAAAAGTAAGTGCAATCCTGAGATCCATAGGTGAAGTAGGACCAACAGAGCTTTGGCTATACTTCACCTGTAAAGTATAACTTAGGGCAAAGCTTTTTTTTTTTTTTTTTTCCATTTTTGATAGAGTGAGGGAGGATTATAACACCTTTCAGTTTTATTTTTGCCATCTGTGTCCCACTTGGGATATTTCCCTTCACTTCCTGTCCCTTAGCCAAAACAGGAAGTGAGATGAAATCTCTCTAAACTGAGGGAATTCTGGGGTGTCACCAGAACTAGTGTCCCCATTGGAAGATATTGCTGTTCTGGTGACAACAAAAAATTTGGGATTTTCTTTTACTTTTGATAACAGTAAAAAGGACACTTTAGCCGGGTCAAAGACTGCTGGAATCTCGACCAATTAAGCAGAAACCGGACAAGATTCAAACCATGTATGGGCAGTCTGAATGTACCCAAGTTGATCAATTTGGGTACAACCAGCGTGCCAGATTTTTCATGCTGTTAAAGCTACTAGCAATAATCATTGTGTTCTCACAGCGGGGGTGGCTTCTTGTCGGCATTGTCTGTGTTGATGGGGGAACCGAGTGATTTTCTTTCCTGCAACCACTGCCTGTGGTTAATTAGGCTTTTACAAAAGGGCTCCATTTGCACATGTGCAACTCCAAAGATGTGCGATTTCCATTGCAACTTTGGATGGGTGTGACTTGAATGCAACTTTGGCTGTTGACTTTGACTGTTGCACTACTGTCACATTCATAAGATTAAGATGAAGCTTTTTAGAGTTTACATTACAGTCTATGGCACTCAAGTTGCATCAAAGTAGTGCAGGAACATATTTAAAGTCGCATAGATTTAAACGGCTTCCATTGAAATACAAGGGCTGCCACTTGTCAGTGTCAAGTGTGAATAGAGCCTTAAACCTGGAAGTGGATTGGTTATTACACACAGCTGCACCAGTTTTAGTAAATCTCTCCCATTCTGTTGTCTTGCCTCATTTATGATGGAAACCTCTGAAGAATGTTACTTCCTTTAGTACTGGTGTGCATGATTACTGTTTTCTCTGGGGTTTATGCTGCAGTGATGACTACTCAGAAGTATACAGTATGTATGTTCAGCATTGTAGTGTTCTTGGTTACTTTGACTTTGTTTCTTTCTCCTTTTTCCTCAATTTGCATGCAGGCTATGCAATGACTGGAGTCAGATTATCCCTAAGGGTCTTCAGTAACCTGCATTTTTATTCACGGATCTGTCAAAAACCTGGTTTATTTACATCCAGTACTTCCCAATGCAGTACGTGTTGGACACATCAAAGACATCTGTCACAGTATTTAACAAACCACAGCCAGACAGCCAATGGCTTGTTCCATGCAGTTTCTGGTAATTTACTGGTCACACCCCCAGGAACTATCTGTTTATATAACAGTGTCAGGCACAAAAGTAAGAAAAGTAAAAACAAGAATAGACCAGATGCCACTGATGAGGAAGAGGATGACGATGAAAAAGAGATTGATCCAGAAGATAGTGACTATGAAGATGAACCAGTGGAAGATCCCACCATCCCCAAGGACTATAAAGATATAGAAAAGGCTGTGCAATCGTTTCGCTTTGATGTCATCTTTACTGCTGGATTAGACATGTCACGGCAGTAAGTCACCATCTCTGATAATATAATGTAAAGACAAAAAACAACTCAATTGGATGAATTTAAAAACATATAAAGCTCAAATATGAAATATAACTTTAAATCAATAAGTAGACAAACACTTCCCTATGGGAGATCTTCTGAGCCTTGTGGTGTTGTTTTTTCAGAGCAAAGCAGCTTCAGCATAAATTAAAGGAGATGTACAGGCAAGCGGACTGGCGCCTGGGCTACACTGCGGCAGGTGTCTTATCCCCATGCGCCCACCACCCCAACCCCCCCCCCCCCCCCGCGCTGCAGGTGCATGGACTAAGATGCCATGCCGGCATTTGAAGCCGTGGCTTTGTGGCCTGCTGGAGCGAGATGCTTACATTGGCTGGGGGAACTGGCGCCTTGATGGCGCTGAGGGCTTCCCCTGCCTGCTCTCACTTGCCCGCTTACCTCCGACATCTCCTTCCCAAGAGGGAAGAGGTTGAAGGTGTTGCTGGCTTGATCTGGCACCCTTTGCTTAACGGTGAGTGTACAGGGGGTGTGGGGCAGCTGGTTGAAACAGCCTCTGTTCCGTTTACACCCCCACAAAAATGGAAACTGCTTTTAATTAAAATTAATTTGTCTTCTATTTAATTCTCTTCAGTTTTGCACTCTCTCCCTGTCATGCCACATCCACAGGCCCTTTTCACATGGCTGTCCAAGCAGGTCCGCCTGTCAGTTTTGGTGAATTTACAGTTTTAATAAATAATTGTATCAGACATACATTTGATTACAATGCTTGGACTGAGTAGATGACTCAGTCTATGGGGGTGATAATGCTTCATGCGGTGGACTCTTCCTGGCAACATCACCTCTATAGACTGGCTCTGGACATGAAGACGTTAAGAATAGTCCACCGCTGGACCCAAGGGAAGCACTGCTTTCCAGAGGATCAAAGGATCGGGAGAGTATAGGCTCTGTGTTCAGCCCTAGACAAAACGAGCAATTAACCAATACAGTGCGGGCACAGCCCCACTGCATGGGGAAAAATACATTTTGCCTGGAGTTGGACCCTTTCGCTGCCAGGTTCATATGTTGTGTGTAAATCTGAGAAGCAGACTCCTGCTGCCTGATTGCTTCCACACACCCCAGGTAATGGTGCGTACCCCCACCATTTTTTTAGGGCTCCACTTGCCCATCTGCAGGCCCAGGACTGACATAGCAGGTGCTGCCGGATAGAAGGGAGGGAGAAGAGCAGACACACATCTGCTCTCCTCTCCTCCTTGTTGCTGACCTGGAAAGTGATGTGTCAGCCTCTTAGTCTCAGGATGGCTGGAAAAGAATATACTGCAGGGCGATCTGCATTACATTCAGTGGAGCACAGGGCAGACATCTGGATATCTTATTAAAGAGAAATAAAATATGTAGCGCTAAAATATTATGAACAAAGTCCATAAATAAAGTCCATTTCCACCAGTGATATTGCACGGCACCAATTTGCAGTAAAGTGAAAGGAATCCACCACCAAAAGGAGTGTTCAAAACACGCTTACCAGATAGTTATATGCATTGGGCCTTGAACTATCATAGAACTGCAACACACTCGGTGACGAATTGGACCGGACCTCTTCACAAAGATGAATCCCAGAATTGATACCTTGACAGTATACCTTAAGGGAGCCACTCAAAAGAAGGAAATAAAACCCCTCATAGTGCAGTAATTTCCATAAACTTTATTGGATGTAAAGCAAAGATATATAGCACTCACATTTGAGAAGGGTATAGTGTGCGAATCACACGCCGACCTGCGTGGTTCCAAATCGGTTAGCAAGGTAGCAGCCAATGTCCTCTATTGCATGTAGGCGTCCAGCAAGGGCGGCCCGACGCGGCGTTTCGTCACATATGACTGACGTCTTCAGGGGCGTGGCCCCACTGCTGAAGTACACCTATTTATGTCCATAAAGGCGATCCAATTGGCTGGCTACAACCCGGAAGCGGAAATCACCATCATGTGTCCCGCGACCCGGAAGTCTAATTGACTAGCTACGACCCGGAAGCGGAAATCGTCATCATACGTTCCGCGACCCGGAAGTCTAACTAGAAACAGGAAGTGGAAGTCGCTGTCATACGTCCCGTGACCCGGAAGGTAAATAGAGCTCTGTATACAGGAAGGAAGTCACAATTCAATGTGTTCCGCCCTCCCAGAGAAAAATATGTCACCAAGAGTTTAAAAAGGCCGAAACTGATGATGACAAATAGATAATAAAAATTATTATGCACAATACAATCTAATCTGACCCCAAAATCAACTCCTAGAGGCAGATTATCTGTCGCAATATAAAATAAAATAAAACAACGCAATATATGACAATGGCGCCACCTTGTGTTCAGATTTGGAACCTACAAGTACTACATATCGATTAAAACAACGCTAAAAACCACTAAAATCATACCCAATACATTAATAACAATACACATATATCAATTTAAAACAGCTTCATACAACCCAAATATAAAAAATATAAATAGAGTGAATGGGCCATCAAGAATTTGCTATAAAAGCGTTAATATCCCACTCGATGTTCAGTCCGTATGGCGTGTAGGATTTTAATCGATAAATCCAGGCTGTCTCCAGTTGGGACACCCCACGAGTAAGATTGCTCCCCCTCCAGTTAGGAGTAAATTTATCGATCCCCAAGAATAGTGTGCCCGTAGGGTCCCTATTGTGACACTCGTCATAGTGACGGGACACACTATGCTTGGGGAAACCGCTTAAGATGTTAGTGATATGCTCATTAAGGCGTACCCTCAACATCCTCGTGGTGCGACCCACATACTCCATCCCGCATGGGCACCTAATAAGGTATACCACATATCTCGTGGTGCAAGTGATGAATGGTTTTATTTTATGTGTGAGTTGGGTCACGCCAGTCACAAACATTTCACTTTTCTTTCGGCCCGCAGTATTGTATTTGCAGACTCTACAGGACCTGCATGGGAAAAATCCACACATATTTTGAAAAAAGGAAACCCGTTTGGGGGGGTTCCGAATATTCGGCGCCACCTGCAATCTCAATGGGGGGACACCCCTAATGATTAAAGAGAACCTGTCACCAAAACATCACATGAGGGACTTTTTGCCCCCTATGTGATGAAAAAAAAAAAGTTACACTCAAGCATAAAATACCCCCCCAAATTTTTGAGATCCCCACCCCTACATATATGCACATACAAATGTAAACGCATGAAAATGTCAGTTGCGATACACGTTACATATCGCCACCACACGCTGGAATAAGAGCAATATTTCTAGCACCAAACCCACTCTGTAACCCTAAACGATGACCTACTTTAAAAGTGTCGACATGTTTGGGTATCTATTTACTCTTGTCTTTTAGATTTTACCTAAAAAAAAAAAAAAAAATGGGTCATTTATTATGTTTGTGTGCTCTAAAATAAAATTTGCAGTAATATTTGTATGAATTTAAAAAATGGAACTACCATGATTTTATTCTCTAGAGCAGGATTCCTCAAACTATGGCGCCGCCAGAGCACGCACAGAGGGGAAGCAGACCTCGCCTCTATCACCCTGCCCATCATGTGAGTCTCATGGACCGATTCATAGAGCACCAGCGTGCCCAGTCCACCCCCAGCAAGGAGCGAACGGAGACTGCTGCAGCTCCTCTCGCAGCGAGAGAGGAGGGGGTGAGCGCTCCTGTCTCACTCTCGCAACACACAGGACCTGCTCAGCCCCAGTTCGCCCCTGCTACCTATGAACTCTCTGATCCAGCGTATCAGAAGATGGCAGAAGTTGTTGCTGCCATCCTGTCACCCACCATTAAAGCCACCATAGAGGCAGCCATCACACAGGGGCTGACACAGTTTCAGAAAGAACTTGCCATGCATAAACAGCAAATACAGAAGGCTGAGCAGAGAATCACATCCCTGGAAGAGGAGACCCTGCTCAATAGCAGGGACATAAACCACCATTAAAAAACGGCCGCTGTCTGCTGACTTTTTTTTTTTTGCGTGTGCAGGAAATCGGCTGTGGCGGTCACCAATTGGCTGTGTTACTGCCGTGCTGCATTCTGAGAGTTGTAGTCCTGACCGCGCTCAAGTTCCTTGTGGCGGTGGGTGGGGAGAACTGAGCAGGGGCGTGTAATAGGAAACTACAACTCCTGGAAACTTTGAAGGCGGGCAGAGGCTCGGCGCACGGCACGCATCAGGCTGGGTGCTGGATGGCTGCAACAGTGCAGCCTAAAGTTTTTAAAAAGGGTGAGAGCAGCTTATTTTGGACCTGGAGTCTCTGGGGAGCCTGCCAGGGGATGCATGTGACTGGCTAGGGCTGGGCACTGGCTGCAACTTGAAGAGGTCATCACCCCCAGGAGGCCAAACAAGGACCTGCTGAGCTGTCATCGGCATCGCTGAGGCGAGACACCCCCAGCTGACCCCCACATCCCACCCCCCCCACATACACCCTATTTACCCTGCCCCAGTGCCCTGCCCACCCAGTAATCTCAAAATAGGAAATAGCCCCAAACACTGTCTGGCTGTCAGGTCCTTTGCTGGCCATGGCCTGTGGGGTCCTTTGCTGGCCATGGCCTGTGGGGTCCTTTGCTGGCCATGGCCTGTGGGGTCCTTTGCTGGCCATGGCCTGTGGGGTCCCTGCTGGGAGCCGACCATGGCTACCTCCCAGCAGAACTTACAGGCCAGCAGGACCCACATGCCATAGCCAAGTGAAGGACTGCAAGTTCCAGCATGAACCCCTCAGAGCTGAGGACGTGACACCCCCTCCTAACTAGTGAAAGACTACAAGTCCCAACATGAGCCCCTTAAATCAAAGAATGTGACCCCCCAAAAGTGAAGGACTACTAGTCCCAGCATGAACCCCTCAGAGCTGAGGACATGACAGCCCCCAACTAGTGAAAGGCTATAAGTCCCAGCATGAGCCCCTGAGATTTAAGAATGTGACCCCTTAGATCTCACGGGTTAATGCTGGGGACTTGTAGTCATTCACTAGATGGGGGAGTCAGGTCTTCAGCCCTGAGTGGGTTCATACAGGCACTGCTTGCACTTTAGTTCCTGAGGCCATGGTTTTAAATATTGTATTGTTTTTCCTGTTTTTTGTGCACTACAAATAAAACATGTGCATAGGAATTCATTCATATTTTTTTCAAACTATAGTCCGGCCCCCAACAGTGTCCCTGGGACAGTGAACTGACCCCCTGTTTAAAAAGTTTGAGGACCCCTGCTCTAGAGTGTTTGCTTTCAGAAAATATATAATGTTTTGGGGTTTTATGTAATCTTAAGGGCTAAAATTATTATTTAGCATGTGTGCAAAAACAGCTCTGGTAGCAAAAGGGTTAAGGAACCTGCTACTGATGGCTTGATGGCAGATGCCACAACAAACATTCAGAGGTTTAGTGGAGTCCATGTCTCAATGGGTTATGGTGTACAGTCAAACTATTATGGCTGATCATTGTATGCCATGGTGTTCATTTTAACACAAATATTATTTTACAGAAGAGTGTTATTGTTACTAGTGTACGGCTCCATTCACCCCTAGGCCATTTAAATAGCGGGTGGAATCAATGCGATGCCCACCCATGACCCCAAGGATGGCAATCAGGGCTCAGGGAGCCCCCCATTGCCCTCCCCATCAGTGCTGCCCACCAGTGCCCATCATTGCCATCTATCAGTGTCACCCACCAGTGCCCATTATTGCCTATTAGTGCCCATCAGTGCCGCCTATCAGTGCCCAGCAGTGTCACCTATCAGTGCCCACCAATGCTGCATATCAGTGCCTCCTCATCAGTGCCTATCGGTGCTCATCAGTGCAGGAAAAAACGTATTTATTTACAAAATTGTATAACAAACAGAAAAAACTTTTTTTTTTTTTTTTTCAAACTTTTCGGTCTTTTTTTTATTTGTTTCGCAAAAAGAAAAAAACCCAGAGGTGATCAAATACCACCAAAAGAAAGCTCTATTTGTGGGGGGAAAATGACATAAATTTGGTGTAGGTACAGTGTTGCATGACCGTGCAATTGTCATTCAAAATGCAACAGCGCTAAAAGGGGAAAATTGGCCTGGGCAGGAAGGGGGTGAAAGTGCCCGGTATTGAAGTGGTTAATGACACCCCAATTACAATGTACGACACAGTTGCCCAAAAGAAGCTTGTGCTTCTTTTTGAGCGACAAGTGTTGCGTGTTGCAATTTGCCGCGATTGTAGCGCAATTGGGGTGCCATTAAGAAGTAGTGGCATCGCAAACGTGTCCCGTGTTTTGTCGCAGTTTGGAGTGGTGGGCAGAATCACGGCAATTCCACCCACGATTCAAATCGCCTAGGTGTGAAGGGAGCCTTAGGTTTAACATATGATTTATCTTTTTAAATTACAGAAGTATATAACATTGTTTTGTTTCTGCAATGTATTTTCGTTTTATGTAAAATCTAAAAAGAATAGATGACATGAACTCTTAACTTTTTTTTATAAGCAAAGTGGAAGACTCCTTTTACAGTGGCAAGCTTCGTCTGAATGGAGAAAAGCTGTGGAAGAAAAGTAGAGCGGTAGGATTTCTTTGTATGGGGTTGCATGACTACAAAATAGGTGGTCAGGTTGAGCTGCAAAAAGGTCCCTCAAATGAAAGAGATTAGGGCCTCCTGGGGTATTAAACTTGTAACTTGATGCCTTGGAGTTCTAACCAAGCCCACACAAAATGTAAAAATTTTCTGTAGTTATTCAGAGAAAGGTAATAGACAAAGATGTATGAGGCGCAATGTTTAGTTTCCAATCAGACATTTTAACTGGAAGAAAACCAGTCTGAATTATGAACAATATGGGGTTGCATTACTAAAACTGCAGAGTACAAAATTTGGTGCAGCTGTGCATGGTGGCCAATCAGCTTCTAACTTCAGCCTGGTCAGTTAAGCTTTGATAAAAAAATAAAAAAACAAACCTGGAAGCTGATTGGTTTCTATGCAGAGCTGCACCAGATTTTGTACTTGACCCCTATGTAAATATTTTTCTCGCCCTCATCCTCTCAGTCTGAAAACTGTGGGAATTGAGGCACGTAAAACTGATCACGGTGTCAGGGCTCAGTAGCCATGATACACCATGGTCAGTGTACAGAGGGGAGGGTACAAACTGGCAGGATCAGACAGGTATTTAATGTGATATGGGGGGCCAAATTACACAGCACGTGCACTGTGCTGTATAACATGCTTTAAAGAAACTGGATCTATATATAATATATATAATTTTTTTTTTTTTTTTGAGGTAACAAACGCTTTAATTTTAACAATAGTAGAAACAAGTTTTTGATTGAGGTCAAACAGATTTCTAAGATATTTGTATATTTAAGATTCACCCTTTGAGTACTGTGCCGTTGTTTGAATTACATACTGTATGTCCTTTAGCCCAAAACTGAATTTTCTGGTTAAAGATTGCAAAACAAATCCTGTCTTTGTTTTTTTCATTAATCTAGCAACAGATTTCAGATCTTTTGTGTTTTTAGATAATTCTTCCTTAAAACATGTCTGCCTTTTTAGGTCAAAGTTGGAGACATTTTGGACCTAATTGTAGAAGAAAACCGTGAAGCTGAAACGACAACAGTTATGAGAACTATGCTAATGGAAGTACGAAAAGAAAAAACATCATCAGACAAATACAAAGTTGTGCTGAGGCGATGGAAAAAACTGACAATTCCAAAGTCTCCAGATCCTCCAAAATCTCCATTGTGAACATTATGTACTTAGACCTGACATTTTCATAAAAAAAAGTAATAAAAAAAAAAACATTTTTACTGTGTGCACCTGCATGATATATTGTCAATACTACTAAAAAGTGTGTCAGATTTTGCTGCTAGAATTTTTTTCTTTTGGGTCTTATAGCTGAGTAGACAATGTTTTTACTTTACATACGATAAGAGTCCTTTAAAGTTTATCTTATGTTTAATAAATCCCCTATTTTATACACATCATAAAGACTATATCTTTGGCAAAGTACATAACCCATCTTGACCACTTTCTGAAAATCTTAGGCTAGGCACACAGTTTTTTTTTTTTTTCGTTCAACCCATTGGGCTGAACAAAAAAAAACAGAAATAATGACAGATCGCTATCCTAACACACGCAATGTTAGTGCGGCGATCTCCCCTGCTGTGCCTGACAGGGAAACTGCCTCACCAACACCAGAATACACTGATCAGCGCTCGCAGCCACTGGCTGCTAGTGCCGATTGGATGCTGGTTTTCCAGCATGTCCTGTCAACAAAAGCCGGTCATTAGATCTGCTTCTTTAAGACAGACAGCTGTAAACACTGACCGAATGTCAGCTGCTTTCTGTTGAACCAGCCTAGTTGCCTGGGGACCAGAGAATCAACACCATTTGTAACCAAGGCTGCTATTAATTGGTTCTAAAGATATCAGCCCACAGTTCAGGTAGTACTTTAGTTCTGTGGGTATAAAGTAAACCTATTGTGAAATTAACAGAATGCCATTGCTGACCTCTCCTGCTGAGAATCCTTTTGATTTGCTGTCATGTTCATTATTTTGCCTCTATGCTTTGAGTCCCTGACTTGTAGCCAGGCAACTAGCATTTTTAGGAGATGGCCAGCAGTGGTAACCTCCATACTACTCTTATTACAGGAGTACCTTAAGGGACAGTTGGGTTTATCGTTAGAGCTAGGAGTGAAGTCTGAGTGTTAGAGGGAGAGAGGAGTTAGGGGGAGAGGGTTGACTTAGGATTGGTTTTTAAAGGGTGTTAATGTTTTTCCACCTTTGTGGCCATATTTATTTAAAAAATACTTTGTTTGTTACATACTCCTATTCACTTAACATAACAAAGAAAAAAAAATTAAAAATGGCAATTTACACCTTTCAACTTGCTCTGAGCATAAGATAAAGAAGCAATCTTTCTTCATCAGATGAACAGAGACAAACTAGACACACATGTTTTAAAGGACAACTATACCTTTAGTACCCACCCTCTGACTGAAGCCTGCTGTGTAAAATAACCTGTTTCCCATTCCTGTGACATTCACTGTGCATGCAACTTTCCTGCTGGGTTCTCTTCTTAGGCCCCTTTCACACGGGCGATCTGATCAGGTCAGCCTGACCGTTTTTCAGGTGGACCTGATCGGACCCTTCAGTCTACTGTGGAGCGGCGGATGTCAGCGAACACGTCCGCTGACACCCACCGCCATCCGATACCCCCAAAAACCGACGGATGTGGGACCTATTTCCCATCCGTCTGGCATCAGATGAAAACAGACAGGCCGTCTGTTTCCGTCCGATTAACTTATAGACAAGAGCAGGCTGTGTCCTGTCACCCACCTGCTCAGTGGGGATCAGCGAAGAGATCCTCAGCTAAGCAAGTGGATCCCGCTTCATGGAGGTGTCCATGTCTAAGGGACCTAAGTGAACATGTGCGCTACAGCCCCATTTATTCCTTTAGGTGAGACATACGGTGCTGCATAGCTAGAAACTACTATGAGTACAGCTCACACAAATAAATTAAAGGGGGAAGATGGCACCTATGCAGAGTAGGGAGAGGACTTGGAAAGAATGATTTTCAAGCAAATACTGTGTGGGGCCTCACTGTGCATATTGCAGGAATGAGGAAGAAGGTAAGTATTTCTTTTAGAAGACTGCACTCTGGGGGTGGCGGGTTTAATTAACCAGTCCCTGTCCGGCCTATAGGCAAATGACGGTGGCCGTGAGCTCTCTTGATCTGAGTGGATGTCCTATGATATCCTCCAAGAACATGCCACACAAATGCCGATCTGTCACCCGATGTGTCTGGTATACACAGATGACAGATCAGTGTACCAGCCCGCTGCCAGTACCATGTGATCGCTGTGACCAATCACAGTAAATCACATGGCAATTGTACACAATGGATGGCTTCCATTCATTGTTTTCATTTGTGTTGCTTTCTGTAATTGGTCTCAGTAATCGCATGGTACAGACGGGGTCAATCACAGCCCATCTGTACCATGTGATTAGCTGTGGCCAATCAGAGCTACTCACAATAGTAAACACTGAATGAATAGATTTCATTCAGTAAAAAAGGTTGTTTATAACTGTGAAATTAACTGTTATAAGCAATCATAGTGTATAATAAAAAAATAAATACCTCCCCAGGGTAGTGCAGTGTTCCTATGGTCACAGTATGCAAACAAAAAATTGAAAAGAAAAACGTTTATTTAAAAATTGAAAATAAATTACTATATATATATATATATATATATATATATAAAAAAAAAAACATTTTTATATATACTGTCACCAGTGTCCCTGATCACTGTCCTATATTACTGTACTGCACTGGTGACCGTATGTGAAAAACATTTATTTTCCAAAAAATAACAACTTCAAAAAATCATGCCAAACTTGCCATTACTAAATATCTTGGACTGTCTACTTTCCAAAAGGGGTCATTTTGGAAGATATTTGTACTGTCCTGGTATTTTCAGGCCTCCAAAAAATGAGATGCACTGTCAGTACATTAGAAGTGATTGATTTTCATATATAATATATATATATATATATATATATATATATATCATAGTTTGTGGACTCTTTAACTTTGCTACAGACTAAATAATATACACTGATATAAGTCATTTTCACCAAAGAAATGTAGCAGAATAGATTTTGGCCTAAATTTATAAAGAACAATTATTTATTTGCAAAATTTTATAACCAAAAAAAATGCATATATTTTTTAATTTTCTGTATTTTTTCATGTATTTAGCAAAAAATAAAACCCCCAGCAGTGAATAAAAACTACCAAAAGAAAGCTCAATTTGTGTGAACAAAATGATAAAACTTTCATGAGTACAGTGTTGCATGACCTGTGCAATTGTCATTCAAAATGTGACAGTGCTAAAAGCTGAAAATTAGCCTGGGCAGGAAGGGGGTTAAAGTGCCTGGTATTGAATTTTTTTAAAAGGAAAACTACTAACGGGTACAGTTGTCTTTTAAAGTGTATTTCCACTTTTGAAGTCAAATTAGGATAGCACCTACTTTTATATTTGTTGCATGTGTGAATTCACTTAGCATAATTAAAAAAAATTAAATAAGTAAAGATTTGGGCTTAACATTTTTTGATGCTTTTTTCCTGATAATTTCATTACTGAAAAATACTACTTAGTTCTGTTTGTGAGAGAGCTGGAGAGCTCTCTTTGCCTTAAGTAACCTTGTCTGAGTTGTGCTGGCAGATCACATCAGCTATAATCTAGATTTGAATCCTAATAAATAACCTCTCTTAACAAGCAATGAAAGGGTAACTCCACTTTCATGGGGGGAAAAAAATAGCAAATAAAAAACAATATAGCATATACAATTGCAACACAAGTCATATTGTAATTAAATGTTATTAAAAATGTCCTTTTCTTTTCAATCTGCAGCTTCTGTAAATTTCTGGCAATGCAATGCAATATGGCTACCTGGAGGTGTTCTGTACACAGAATGTGTACAGAAGGCTCCCACGAAACATAATTTCCTGCTCATTTGATTGGCTTACTGATTTTTCCCAGAAGTCTGCACTAAGATACAAATCAGATTTCTCTTGTGTTCATTGATGGACACAGCTCCTGATTCTTCCATTGGGTTATACTACCCCCTACAGGAGTAGGACACTAGGCAGGAAAAAGCTTGACTATGCCTATGGGCAGTCCCAGGGGGTATACACCCACTCTCTGCTATAGGCACCCAGTTTTTTTCTGCCTAGTCAGGAGTAAAGCCCTAAGTTCTTGCTGGGATCTCTGGTCCTGCCAATTTTTTCATTTTAAATTGAATTTTTGTCCTCCTTTTATTATTTTGTTATTGTAAGAACTACAATAAGGGGCCGGACTGTGCGACGAACTGTATAATATAGATCTCTTGGGTCCCCCAAGTCCAGCCAGCGAGCACGTGCAGACCGCAGTTTTGAGCTAGTTGGTGGGCCGCGACATAGCCCCACTGGACGGGGGCTGGCCTGTGAGGTAAAGTTCTTGCGAGGATGCATACAAACTGGCTTGGCCCTGAGTCGCAGCATATCCTCCTGGCCGACAACACCCACATTATGATGAAGCTGTGTCCTGTCCGGAGCGGTGCCCACCCTGTTCTTGGTGTGGTAAGTAGCTGTCCCCCCTACCTCTGGAGGGTTTTGGGGTGGACATGGGCCCCTCCCTGGGATGGTCAGACCCCTGGGTTCCCCTCCCTTCCCCCCAACCCCTCTAAAATTTCAGTCACTGTGGGTTTTTTGCCCCCCCCGAGTGGGTTGGTGATGAGCTGTCTTTGCCACATGCTCTTAATGGGGGCTGGTTGGAGTTGCTGCTGGGTTTTCCTGGTGCGCAACGGGGGGTTGAGCAGGGTTCCTTGCCAACCTGGGGGTTGGCGACTAGGGCAGGGATGTCCTCTGGGCTCCCTGCGGTGGTTGTTGTGCTGGAGAAGCAGATGTTTTTACCATCCGCGGGCACTCCCAGCCGGATCCGGCCAAAAATTTAGGCTGCCTTGTTTTTGGCCTACTCGTCAGAACCTATGTGAGGCAACCCCTGTGAGGATGGCTGAGACCACTGCCTCCCATTTGGGCATCCACCTTCCCCTCTGCTGCCCCAGGGTGGTCGGCTCCCGTGGGGCACGCATCCTGGCGCCCTCAAAAACTGTAGGCTGCAGCTTGCGGCCTACTAGGCCATGCAGTCGAGTTAGGCACCACCATTGGGGGGCGGCCTCAGTGCTTGTAGCTGAAGCCCCCACTCTTCCTTTGGGTATCTGCCGGGCTGAGGATCCGTGAAATTGCGGCTGGGGCCCCCCACAAAATTTTAGGCCTGCTGGGCCATATGATCAGCTTGGCACCTACCTTGGACCGGGAGGCGCTGTGGGGGTGCTTCATATTTAATTACAGTCTTGCCCCCATTATTGTGTGGGGCACCTCTGCCTTGTTTTAGCGAGGGTACCCTACTTGCGTGTCTGCATCACGGCAGGCCGCTCCCTTTTAAGGGGGCCATGTCCTATGATGTCCTCTATGGAGGGCTCGGAGGATGACCCCCTTGTTTTTTGCAGGGTCCAATAGATGGTCCATTTGTGGACTCTTGGCCTTGGCAGGTGTTTGAAAAATGACTAAAAAAATATATATATATATATTTTTTTTTTTTTACACAAAGTTGTCATTGAAATGATATATTGCTCACGCCTGCCATAGGTATATGTGTAATTACACCCCAAAATATATTCTGCTGCTTCTTCTGAGTACAGGAATACCACGTGTGAGACTTTTTGGGAGCCTAGCTGTGTACGGGACCAATCACCACCTTCAGGTTTTCTAATGGCGTAAATTTTTGATTTCACTCCTCACTACCTATTACAGTTTTGGAGGCCCAGAAATTTCAAGATAGCACAAACCCCCCCCCCAACCCAAATGACACCATTTTGGAAAGTAGACACCCCAAGCTATTTGCAGAGAGGCATGGTGAGTCCATGAAATATTTTATATTTTGTGAAAATAAATTGGTGCGCTACAATGTGTTCTGATGTTTACATAAATAATGATAAAGCATATACAGTGGGTACGGAAAGTATTCAGACCCCCTTAAAATTTTCACTCTTTGTTATATTGCAGCCATTTGCTAAAATCATTTAAGTTCATTCTTCTTCCTCATGAATGTACACACAGCTCCCCATATTGACGGAAAAACACAGAATTGTTGACATTGTTGCAGATTTATTAAAAAAGAAAAACTGAAATATCAGATGGTCCTAAGTATTCAGACCCTTTGCTGTGACACTCATATATTTAACTCAGGTGCTTTCCATTTCTTCTGATCATCCTTGAGATGGTTCTACGCCTTCATTTGAGTCCAGCTGTGTTTGATTATACTGATTGGACTTGATTAGGAAAGCCACACACCTGTCTATATAAGACCTTCCAGATCACAATGCATGTCAGAGCAAATGAGAATCATGAGGTCAAAGGAACTGCCTAAAGAGCTCAGAGACAGAATTGTGGCAAGGCACAGATCTGGCCAAGGTTACAAAAAGATTTCTGCTGCACTTAAGGTTCCTAAGAGCACAGAGGCCTCCATAATCCTCAAATGGAAGACGTTTGGGACGACCAGAACCCTTCCTAGAGCTGGCCGTCCGGCCAAACTGAGCTATCGGGGGAGAAGAGCCTTGGTGAGAGAGGTAAAGAAGAACCCAAAGATCACTGTGGCTGAGCTCCAGAGATGCAGTCAGGAGATGGGAGAAAGTTGTAGAAAGTCAACCGTCACTGCAGCCCTCCACCAGTCGGGGCTTT
This sequence comes from Pelophylax lessonae, assembly GCF_965119305.1. Lineage (NCBI taxonomy): Eukaryota > Metazoa > Chordata > Amphibia > Anura > Ranidae > Pelophylax > Pelophylax lessonae. Next base: position 392,263,493 of record NC_138770.1, read on the forward strand.
ATGGCAGAGTGGCCCGACGGAAGCCTCTCCTCAGTGTAAGACACATGAAAGCCCGCATGGAGTTTGCTAAAAAAACACCTGAAGGACTCCAAGATGGTGAGAAATAAGATTCTATGGTCTGATGAGACCAAAATAGAACTTTTTGGCCTTAATTCTAAGCGGTATGTGTGGAGAAAACCAGGCACTGCTCATCACCTGTCCAATGCAGTCCCAACAGTGAAGCATGGTGGTGGCAGCATCATGCTGTGGGGGTGTTTTTCAGCTGCAGGGACAGGACGACTGGTTGCAATCAAGGGAAAGATGAATGCGGCCAAGTACAGGGATATCCTGGACAAAAACCTTCTCCAGAGTGCTCTGGACCTCAGACTGGGCCGAAGGTTTACCTTCCAGCAAGACAATGACCCTAAGCACACAGCTAAAATAACAAAGGAGTGGCTTCAAAACAACTCCGTGACTGTTCTTGAATAGCCCAGCCAGAGCCCTGACTTAAACCCAATTGAGCATCTCTGGAGAGACCTAAAAATGGCTGTCCACCAACGTTTACCATCCAACCTGACAGAACTGGAGAGGATCTGCAAGGAGGAATGGCAGAGGATCCCCAAATCCAGGTGTGAAAGACTTGTTGCATCTTTCCCAAAAAGACTCCTGGCTGTATTAGATCAAAAAGGGGCTTCTACTAAATACTGAGCAAAGGGTCTGAATACTTAGGACCATGTGATATTTCAGTTTTTCTTTTTTAATAAATCTGCAACAATGTCAACAATTCTGTGTTTTTCTGTCAGTATGGGGTGCTATGTGTACATTCATGAGGAAGAAGAATGAACTTAAATGATTTTAGCAAATGGCTGCAATATAACAAAGAGTGAAAAATGTAAGGGGGTCTGAATACTTTCCGTACCCACTGTACATATAAACAAAACAATCAATGTGTTATCCACATAGTGAATACAATTGCTTGTTTACATTAGCCGCCTGCCTTTCTCCCTCTGCACCGACGATCGTGAGTGACCGGCGGACGATCGGGTCCGCCGGTCACACGTGCGGGGGGGGGGTCCGTGAGACCTCCCGAGACCCTCACAGGCTAGCGACCTAGTACTACGTCGCTCTGCCTGTAAGGGGCTGACCGCTGCAGTAAATAGTCGTGCGGCAGTCGGCAAGCGGTTAAAAAAACAAATTGTCACCTTCCCGAAACTTAGGGCAAATATAAAATACTCCATGGACTCAATATGCCTCTCAGCAAATAGCTTTGGGTGTCTGGGTGTCTACATTCCAAAAAGGGGTCATTTGGGGGGGTGTTTGAACTGTCCTGGCATTTTATGCTCAATCTTAGCCACACATCCCCCACTCTTCTAACCACTTAAAAACCAAGCCTTTTCTGTGACTTTTTGTTTACATGAAAAAATTTTTTTTACTAGAAAATTACTTTGAACCCCCAAACATTATATATTTTTGTAAAGCAGAGGCCCTACAGAACAAAATGGTGGATGTTGCAAATTTCTTTGTCACACGGTATTTGCGCACAGATTTTCCAAACGCAATTTCTGCAAAAAAAATATATATTTTTTTTAATTTAATGCACAAATACACTATATAATTCCAAATTGTTTGGTAAAATTTAAATGATGATCTTATGCCGAGTACATAGATACCAAACATGCCATGCTTTAAAAATTGCACACGCCTGTGCAGCGGCAACAAACTACGTACATTTTTAAAATCGTTTAAAAGTCTTTACAGGTTACTACTTTAGACTTACAGAGGAGGTCTACTGCAAGAATTACTGCCCTCGATCTGGCGTTTGCGGCGATACCTCACATGCATGCTGCAATTGTGGTTTACATATGACACTAGACCAACGATTGCGTGCGCCTTTGCACGGGGGGACAGGGGGGCTTAATTTTTTTTTTTTATTTATTTATTTTGCTTTTTATGTTATTTTGACACCTTTCCTTTCATTTTTTTTATATAATTTTTATTGTTATCACAGTGAATTTAAATATCCCCTATGATAGCAATCTGTAGTGACAGGTACTCTTTTTTTAAAAATTGGGGTCTTTTAGACTCTAGATCTCTCTTCTGACCTTAACGCATCTGACCACACCAAGATTGGTGTGATAAGATGCTTTCCCAATTTCCCAATGGCCCTGTTTATTTCTGGCAAAACAGAAGTCATGAAATGCTCATAGCTTCCGGTATCTTAGGCCATAGAGATGATTGGAGCCATTCTCGTCTCCAATCAGCTCTATGATTAGATAACTGAACCACTGGCTGCACTCTCGGGTTAACTGGTGGGACAGGAGAGCCTGAGAAAAACCGCGGAAGGCGGCAGCCCGAGAAAAACCGCGGAAGGCGGCGGGAGGGGGGGGTGTAGTTCCCTCCCACTGCTTGTAAAAGCAGTCTAGCAGCTAATTATCTGCCAGGATCGCTAAGCCGACCGCTGGCTGTAAAAAACGATACCAAGATGATGCCTAAATCTGCAGGCATCATCCTGGTATAACCACTCAAATTCCAGCAACGTACCAGTACATTGCTGGTCCTTGTTTGGCAAATAGTGTAGATTTTTGTTTTTTTTTCATGCAGCCTGTGGGCTGAACGAAAAAAGAGAACCTAACAGAAATCTCTGCAAGAAAATTGTGTAGTATATCCACCATTAGCCGCCCAAAACATCCAAACCCACTTTCTAATGATAGGTATACATGACAAAATTCCAAGTATACCTAATGGTTTTTTAACTGCGGTGGTGAAATCGCCTCCTACAGAGCTACAATACAATACAGAAAAATAGGCAAATGCTATATACTGTCTATAGTATGCAATGTGACAGGGGGTGTAGGGGTTAAATCTTTATTGGGGGGGTGGCGGGGACCCTAAATCTACTTGGGACAGAAACTAACTCGCTAGCGCTAACTGAAGTCACAATCACACTATCACAGAAATACAGAACACCACTATATTACCTGTATATAGTGTGCAATGTGACAGGGGGTGTAGGGGTTAACTTGGGAGGTGATCGGGGGGTTAATTGTGCCTAGCCAGGTGTGTGGAAGTGTGCTTGTGCGGTACTCACAGTTTTGATCCTCTCTCTTCTCTTGATGAATCCAAAAAGGATTTTGGGAGGAGAGAGCGGGTCATTTGTGCCTGTTTTTACATTACACAGGCACAAGTCAGTTTCTGATTGGGCAGGACCGATCAACAGGTCCAGGCCAAAAATAATTGGCCTGGACCTGATGACTGATCAGTTCTAAACCCAATCAGACCATTAGCGGGGTAAAACTGCGGCGGGCAGTCGCTAAGTGGTTAAATTCTAGGCTGTCTGTATCAGCAGCGGCCCTTCTGCGTATTTTCTAGCTGAAATGCTAGTCTGCATGCTAGACTTCTAAAAAGCCGTTATCTTACCTCCCTCTTGTAGGGGGGGGGGGGGTTGCCTGTTTGGAGCTTCCTTGGATGACATCTTTAAGAGTCCCACGCGGGGAGGAGTACTCTTCTTCCGCAGGCTACCAAGGTCAAGGAGCCCCGTGGTAGACCTGGGCCATTCTCCCCAGCTCCTAAGTGGCCTCTTCATCTCTCAGGATCTCAAGATTAGGGATCAAAAGTCAGGGCCTCCACCAGAGGTTCCAAGAGGTGCATGAAGAGGTGCCCTCACCCGTATCTGGGGACTTCTTCGCTGGTTCTGGATCCCTGGACCTCCCTGGTACAGGTCAAGTGGATCCACAAAATGATTCGGTCAGGCTATGAGATAGAGTTCGGTGTTGTCCTCCGGAAAGGTTTTTTCCCTTCCAACCTGCACTTATCCCCAGATCACTTACGGGGTCTCTTTGGGGCAGTGCAAGACTTGTTATTTCAAGAGGTGATTGTTCCTGTTCCAACTTTGGAACATTTTCAAGGGTTTTTTACTCAAACCTCTTTACAGTCCCCAGGAAAGAAGGCAAGGTACGTTCTGGACCTCAAGGCGCTAATGCTGCTTTGTGTTAGTACAGAAGTTCTGCATAGAGTCCATTCACATGGTAGTGGCGTCCCTACATCAGGGGGATTTCTTCTCACTTCTTTCACGTCAAGGATGCGTACCTTCACATTCTAAGATGGGCTGGTCACCAGCGCTTCCTTCGTGTTTCCGTGAACGAGGAGCATCATCAGTTTGTGGCACTGACCTTTGGTCTCTCACCTCCGCACCTCGAATCTTCACAAAAAATGGCCTATCTGGGTCTGACCATGGATTTGGCCTCAGCCAGAGTGGTTCTTCCTCTGGAAAAACTCCAGACATTGCAGGAGGCAATTCAGCTTCTGTTGTTCAGCAGACTGTCATTTCTCCAGGCTTGCCTGCACGTGCTGGGCCTTATGGTGTACACCCTCGAGGCAGTCTGTTTGCACAGTTCCACACAAGATCTCTGCACTTTTCATCCTCGCTCCTTCTCAGTGGTTTGGATTAGGGATCGCCCGATTATCGGCAAAGCCGATATATAGAGAGGGCCGATATGCACTTTCCCCGATATATAGGAATCGGCCCCGGAGGTTACCGATATTACAGACATTTCAGGAAAGTGCTTGTACCGGAGTGATGCCTGCAGCTAAGGCATCACCCTGGTACCAGCATCTTTAGCCGACGGTCCGCTGTCTTGTAATGACACGGCTGCTGAAGGCCTGATCAAAGCCGCATTCAGCTCTGATCGGTTTTCTATGCAAAAACCCCGAAGTGATGTCATGACTTCCGGAAGTTCCAGGTAATGGCGCCAGATTAAAAAAAATGACAGCATTCAAAACAGCCAAACTTGGCGAGTGCAGCGGAGGGGTTTGAGGTCCCCCAGATCCCTCCACAAGAGTACCTGTAAAGTAAAAAAAAAAAAGTTTTAAAAAAGGTACGAAAATAATCAGCCGATTCCGATACGCGACGACAATATCGGTCGATCACTAGTTTGGATCATAACCTTCCTTCAATGGGGGTTGAACAAAAATTGGCCTTGAGTACCATCAAGGGCCAGGTATCTGTTTTTGGTGGTCTTTTTCCAACGACCTTTGGCCACACACTCCCTGGTGCGTACCTTTTCTTCAGGGTGTCCGACATTTGATTCCTTCAGTGCGGGCTCCGTTATTGCCCTGGAATCTTAATGTGGTGCTTTCAGCTCTCCTGAAGCCTCTCTTTAAAAGTATTTGGGAAGTTTCCCTGCTTACACTGACCCAGAAGGTGGCCTTCTTTGGTGGTTATCACCTCTGCATGCAGGTTGTTGGAACTGATGGCGTTATGCTGTCGTTCACCTTATGGTGCTTCACAAGGATAAGGTGGTGCTTTGCCTCTGTCCATCATTCCTTCCTAAGGTGGTCTCTGACTGTCATTTGAATGAAGATGTTGTGTTGCCTTCCCTGTGTTCCAGGCCTAAACATCTGAAGTAAATTGCCTTGCATGCCTTGGATGTGGTCCGGGCAGTTAGGGTGTACCAGGCAGTTACAGAGTCTTTTAGGAAGTCAGACTATTTGCGCTCATGGACAGACCTCACAAAGTGTTGTCCGCTCCCTCTGCGATCAATTCCGGATGGATCAGACAGACGGTGGTTCAGGCCTATAGCATCAGGGGTCAGGTTCCTCTTTTCCCTGTAGGCACACTCTACTAGGGTGCTTAGTGTCTCCTGGGATTTCCGTCTTCAAGTGTCAGTGACGCAGGTTTTGCATGGCAACCACCTGGTCGTTGGTGCACACTTTTACAACGTTTTTTTGTAAAGTGGTCGTGTTGGCATTTGCGGATGCTTCTTTTGGCCACAGGGTTTTGCTGGCTGCTGTTTAGAGCACCTGGTCCTCTTTGAGGGTGTATTGATTTTCAGGTGACCTGGTTGGCCAATTTTCTCAGATTTTTTCCCACCCCTCATGTTTAACACTGCTTTGGGATTTCCCAATATTTAAGAAGAATCAGGAGCTGTGTCCGTCAATAAACAGAAGAGAAAATGTGATTTTTGACTTACCGTAAAATCCATTTCTCGGATGTTCATTGACGGACACAGCACCCACCCCTCTGTGGAGTTGGCTTTATTCTGACACTGCTTATAACAAAACTGAGTGCCTCTAGCTGAGGTGGGTGTACTGTATACCCTCTGGGACTGCCCATAGGCGTAGTCAAGATTTTTCCTGCCTGGTGTCTTACTCCTGTAGGGAGCAGTGTAACCCAATGGTGGAGAAGAATCAGGAGCTGTATCCATCAATGAACATCAGAGAAATGGATTTTACTGTAAGTGAAAAATCCCATTATCAGGCATCCCCTGCAACAGTAATGTCATTTTTCCATACTCCCAATAGGAAATCACGTCTCAAGGGATGCAGGCCCAGCAGTTTCCCTCATTAGTGCCTTGCAGCTGATTGAGAATTATGAAACCACTCCCATTTTGATTGAAAGCTCTGCATCATAAACAAGGAGCAGAAGCTGTTTGTGACATCTTGGTCACTATGCTGGGAACTCAGAAGAGCAGTTCCCCTTGGGCATATAGGTATGGCAGATCAGTGTTAAGGCCCACCCACCGTGCTGCCACATTATACAGTATGCCTACAGCTGTTAGGAACTGATTTAACACCTCTCATACACAAATTACACACATAAAGTACACATGCGCACTATGCACATTTTGTGTGTTGGTGTGCATTAACCCCTTGATGCTGATGTAACACATATGTGGCTCCACTGCACTAGGCTTTTTTTCTCCAAAGGGCCGCATATATACGTATCTCCCTTTGTGCTGGAAGTGCATCACACAGCCCCATGGTCATATACTAACGAACAGGACCCAGATCTCCTGATTCTGGGTCACCTGATTGCTGTGGTAGCCTCTGATTGGCTAACCAAGTGATCAGTCACTGTGAAGTCCACCATTGTGTTTCTATTTGTGAATGCTGAGGAAAGATATAAATGTAACTTTCTCTCTCTTTGCAAAATAAATCAAAATTAAGTTTAATCTAGGTCAGTGCTAGGGTTAGTGTTTGGGTGAATGGTCAGGGTCAGTATATTTTGGGATGGATTTTTTCTTATTTTTTTAAAATAGCATCAGTGTATTTTAGGTAGGACACCAAAAAAAAAAAAAAAAAAAGCAAAATAATGCACACAATGGCTTCTGGGCTGTACTACGGTGTTTAAACAATAAATAACATACACACATGTGGTATTGCTACGATAGTCAGGAGCAGGAGAATTTATTTCATATTTGGTGGTAGGTTATGGTAGTAACAAGAAATATACAGCTAAATTTAAATAAAAAAAAATAATATTTTTTTTTTACTATTTTGGGCCAGTTTTGCTTTGATAAGGAAAAAAAAACGAAATCAGGGAGATATCCATAACCATTTACCACCAAATGAAAGCCAAAATGGTCCTGAAAAAAACAAGCTATAATCCACCTGGATGCACAAAGTAGTTGTGATGATATGTACAGTTTTAAGAACACCATGTCAAAGTAGCAAGATTTTACTTAGGCGTTCAGATTTGTTTTACCCTTAGGTGTGAAGGGGTTAAGGCTCGTTCACACTAGTGGATGCACATTATGGTACACATGTAAACATATGGTGCAGTACATGGTTACAACCCATAGCAATGCTTATTTTTATTCTTTTTTTTTTTTAACCAATATTACCATTATTTAACCACTTGCCGACTGTCTGCCGCAGATACACTGCGGCAGGCTGGCTTGGCTGCACAGACTGCTGTACCTGTACGCCGGTTCGCAGTAGCGCTCCTGGAGGTGCGTGCCCGCCCATACTAGCCAGCAGAGATGCCGATCCACGGGACCGGTGGCCGCAATCGCTCCCTGCTGAGAAAGAATGACGGTCTGCTGTTGTTGTAAACACAGCAGACCGTTTTTCTCTCTGAAATGAACAGAGCGCCTGTGATTCTCCTATTTAGGATCACAGGTCTCTGCGTTCACTTACAAAGTCCCTCCCCCGTACAGTTAGAAAACACTCCCCTAGGCTCACACTTAACCCTTTCATTGCCCCTGGGTTAACCCCTTCCCAGCCAGTGTCATTATTACAGTAACTGCATATTTTTGCACTGATTACTGTAGTAATGTCACTGGTCCCCCCAAAAGTGTCAAAAATGTCAGTTAGGGGTCCGATCTGTCTGCCGCAATGTCGCAGTGCCGCTAAAAGTCGCAGATCGCTGCCATTACTAGGAAGAAAAGAAAAAAAAGACAAATCTTTTCCCTAGTTTGTAGTTGCGATAACTTTTGCGCAAACCAATCAAAATACGCTTATTGGGATGTGAAGAATCTTTTTTTTTTTTCTTTTTCAGAATTGTCGCTATTTTCTTGTTTAAAGCACACAAAATAAAAACTGCACAGGTGATCAAATACCACCAAAAGAAAGTTCTTTTTGTGGGAAAAAAAGGAGATCAATTTTATTTCGGTTCAGTGTCGCACGTCTGTGAAATTGTCAGTTAAAGTAACAGTGCCGAATCGCAAAAAATGGCCTGGTCATTAGGGGGCAAATCCTTCCAGTCCAGAAGTGGTTAACACTTGCCATGTTATGCGATAAGTATGCTTGGATCATTTTTTTTTGCAATACAACACCAAGGCAGCACAGACCCCTTTGCAAATCAGATGTTACCGCAACACTTGTGAATCCAACCTCCAGATTTGTAGCCTAAGCGGTTTACGGTTTTATGTACTTTAAATTTTCACAAAAGGCACCATTTAAAATGTGTTATTTTTTAACTTAATACAGGTTTTTTTTCTAAATTCAGTTGGAATTGTTAAGTTATGTTGGGTTTGTTTGTAGGCTAGTAATAATTCTAGTGTATTTTTTTTAAATAGTGGTTTGATAAACATTTGTGCAACTATAACAGAAGGCAACTATTACAAATATGGTCTGGCCACCTGAGGTTAAAATTGGAGCGCATTGGCCTGGCAGCGAAAGGCTTCAACAAAGCTGCTTGAAAGTTGCTGAATGCTTTGCAACCTTGTTGAAACCGTTTCCTTAGCATTCTTTCCTTGTCCAACTTGTATACAGTTTGGTTTGTGGAGTATAGAAGTGGTTCTAAAAGCAGAAGGTTATTTTACCCTAATGCAATCTATGTAATAAGGTAAAAAAAAAAAAAAAACTTCTGCGTGCAGCCCCCCCTCCTTATATCCACCTGAGCCTGACCTCGATCCAGCGCTGTGCATGAGCGCAGCATCTCTGCTCACTCATGCCCTCTCTTACCCCTCATTGACCCAGAGGCCATCACAGCCAGTGAGGAGAAAGTGAGAGCTAGGTTGAGCCACACCATGTGTCAATGGGCACACAAAGTGCAGCTCAGTAGCGAGCCTGCATGAGTGCCCCCATACCAAGTGGCTTGCTGTGGGGGCATTCAGCGTGTTGCGCCAGAAGCATAGGCGGGAGATCAGATAAGAGGAAGATTGGAGCTGTTCTCTGCAAAACTATTGCACAGAGCAAGCAAGTAGAACATGTTTGTTAACAATTTTTTAAAAAGTATATTTTTCCCTTTACAATAACTTTAAGCAGTTCAAAAATAGATGTCAAATAGAATCCTAAGTACAAAGTTTTTTTTTTTTTTTTTTTTTTTTTAATATTTAGCTTTAGATATTTTAGAAGTGTTTTTTCTGTAAGTATCTAGCTCTAGAATTGTATACCGCCAATACAATTATTAAAAACACATAAAGCAGGTTTATTTGATAAAAATGTGTTTACTTCATCTCAATTTTTGGCAAGGAAAACAACTGGTGCATTATTCTTAAAGGAAAACGTGTTAGTAAATAAGTAAATAAAAAAAAAGTAGATTTTCTGATGAAAATATTTAATGGCATACATATCTAAATACCAATGACTAACCTGAGATTTAGAGCATTTTGTACAGATTCCACACCTGTCGCTGATGTCAGACAATTCAATGAATGAGCTGCCACTAATAACACTAATAAAATGTATACATTACATCTCCCTGTGGGGTTTAAAAGCAGGTTGGTAACTAAAAAAAAAAAAAACACAAAAAACGGTAAATGAGTAGTAATCTTAGCCACCTAGGTATAGCTAGGGGACTGCTCAAAGGTCTAGCCTGGGAAATGTTTTACCTACATATCTTTTCACTCATTCTAGACTTTTCTAAATTGTGGAGTGCTGCCATTTGGAATTCCAATAGATTTAATGACACCAATCTAATAAGCTGAATAGAGTTTACCTGTGTTACATGATTTAAAAAAAAAAAAAAAATACAGAAGGCCCCAGAATGTACGACTACAGTAAACCCCCCTCCATTGCGGGGGTTACGTTCCGGACCCAGCCGCGAAAAGTGAAATTCCACGAAATAGAAAAACCCTATTAAAATGCATTGTAGGCATGTTTTTTTACTGTCACTCTACGTGTAAAAGCATTTTAAGGTCTTTTAACACACTTTTAAAACAATAGAAACTAATTTAAACACATAAAAGATACTAAGAGACAGAGCAAGAGCTGTGAAAAACACAAAAATATTTCATTTTTAATGATTTATATAGTAAAATAACATTACAAAAAAAAACGCGAATTACCGGGACCGCAAAAACTGAACCGCGATGGAGCGGGGGATTACTGTATACCCAATATAGCAATTATGAAGGAATTAGCTATTGCAAGTCATGAATAATAATCTGTAAAAGTAATGATTTACTAAAACAAAAACAAAAAATTATATATATATAATTTTAACATCTTCAGAAGCACCAGCAAGTCTGTTATTAAAGTGTAATATGGCACATGATTATTCAGAGAAGCAACAAAGTGGTAAAAGGGAAGTATAAAAGAAAAGAACAGCAGAGATCCACAAAAGAGATGGATAAGACCATGATGAGACAACTATTAACAAGCCACTCTACAAAGCTACAGAGCTCTAAAGCAGGCCTTGTATGTGCAGACCTGATAGGCAGCCCAACAGCCAACCCAGAGATAGCAAGTGTCAGACTGAAATAGAAGTGCTGTGCTGGCAAGTTTCCCAGGCAAAAAAAAAAAAAAAAAAAATGCAATGAGGTATATCAGACATACCTGCAGTTTTTTTTTAAACTACTAAGGATTTTCCCCCTTAATGACCAGGCCATTTTTTGCGATACGGCACTGCGTTACTTTAACTGACAATTGCATGGTCGTGGGATGCTGTACACAAATAAAATTGATGTCCTTTTTTCCCCCACAAATAGAGATTTCTTTAGGTGGTATTTGATCAGCACTGCGATTTTATTTGTGCTATAAACAAAAAAAAAAAAAAAATAAAGAGCGACAATTCTGAAAAAAAAAAAAATATATATATTTCTTTTTTTTTTCCTTTTCTACATTTGGCTATAAAATATTTACAATAAAAAAAAAGTAAAAATCTATTTTTTTTTATTATTTTAGGCCAATATGTTTTTAGTGGGACTGCGACATTGCGGGGGGAAAGATCAGACACCTAACTTACATTTTTGGGGGGACCAGTGACATTACTACAGTAATCAGTGCAAAAATATGCGCCGTTACTGTAATAATGACGCTGGCAGGGAAGGGGTTAACACCAGGGGCGATCAAAGGGTTAAATGTGTCCCTAGGGGATGCTTTCTAACTGTGGGGGATGGGCTTGATGGATGAACACAGACCTGTACCAGTATAAGTACGGCGGCTGGTCGGCAAGTGGTTAAAAAGAGTAGGAGCCTATTTATGAAACAAATTCCTGATAAGGTATTTCAGGAAAATACCACATTATCGCCACTAGATAGTGTGGGCAATCACAAGAAAATATGGGATTTTAGCCTTACAGTAAAATCCATTTATATGATGTTTATTGACGGAAACAGCTCCTTATATTCTTAACTATTGGGATATACTGCCCCCTAGAAGAGTAGGACGCTAGGCAGAAAAAGTCTGGTTACGCCTATGGGCAGTCCCAGGGGGTATACTCCTTCTCTCTGCTATAGGTACTCAGTTTTAGAGAAAATACAACTCCACAGAGGGGTGGGTGCTGTATCTGTCAATGAACATCAGAGGAATAGATTTTACGGTAAGTTAAAAATTCCATTTTCTCTTTCGTTCATTGACAGACACAGCTCCTGATATTCTTAACCATTGGGACGTTCCAAAGCAGTGTTAAACATGAGGGGTGGGAACAGTAAAAAATTCCTAAGGGTAAAAACAGTAGCCAACCAGGCAACAGGGGCTCAACCAAAACAACTGGAGCCCACCTGGAAAAAAACAATACACCCTCAAAGAGGACCAAGTCCTCTAAACAGCAGCCTGAAAAACCGTGCGGCCAAAAGAGGCATCTGCAAATGCCAACACATCCACTTTAAAGAATCCAGCCGAACTTCCTCAGGGTCCATATGGAGATCTCCAGGTTTTCCACCAGTGCAGTAGAAGATTCCGCTCCCAGAAGAAGGTCATCCAAGTAGCCCAGGATCGCAATCCCCTGCTGACGCAAAAATGCTAGCACCGGGGCCAACATTTTCGTGAAGACCCAAGGAGCAGAGGCGAGACCAAAGGGTAATGCCACAAACTAAGTATGAGCCGGTGCGGTAGGTAAAACGGGATCATCCATCTTCTTCTGCTGGGTACCGTTGTGGTAAAGGAGTGTTGCAGGGTGCCGGTAGCGCGTGGAGGCTGCTGTTTGGCAGCATGTCTAGTGGTACTGCGGTGGTGGAGGACTCTCGGCGGGGCTTCGACTTCCTACTTCCGGTCAGCCCGACATCACTGCTCAGTTCTGCTCCCCCCGGATAGATTATCATGTTCGCATGGCTGATAGAGATAACACTTTGTTCTCGTATGATTTCTATTCAGTTAATCGGGTTAATTCAGTTAGACAGGCTGCCAAACCAACAGCCTCCACGCGCTACCGGCACCCCCCAACCCTCCTTTACCACAACGGTATCCAGGAGAAGAAGGTGGATGATCTAGTTTACCTACCGCACCGGCCTATACTTACCTCAGAGTAGGTCACTACATGTTTTTTTGTATTAATAAACCTTATGCCTCACTAAGCCGGCGCTGCTTTCTTTTTGCTTATACTCCTCAGAGCCTCTCCTTGCTCCAGCTGGCAGCCGCTGTACGTGCCCCCCCCCTCCCCCCTTCCACCTCATCTTTCAACATATTTTTCTACCCATTTTTACCTTTTTTCCCCTCATGGTGTGCCACCCACCAACATCAGAGAGCGCCATGTAATCATTGACTTAATGCCACAAACGGATAATGCTCCTCCCCCACGGCAAAGTGGAGGAAGCGCTGGTCCCCCTGATGCAGGGAAGCCACCACCATGCAAATAGACTCCATTCTGAACTTCTGCACCTGCACAAGCAGTTCAGCACCAAAAACTCCAGGATTGGACGCACCTTGCTTTCCTTTCTGGGGACTGTAAACAGGTTTGAGTAAAACCCCTGAAAACATTCCGAATTTGGAACTGGGACAATCACCCCTTGAAGTAAAAGGTCTTGCAACGCCCCAAAGAGAGCCTGTAAGCGGACCGGGAACAACCGCATGTTGGAAGGAAAGAACCTTTCCGGAGGGTGAGAACGAAACTCAATCTTGTAGCCGGTCCGTATGACTTCCTGCATTCTTTTGTCTTGTACTGGGGAAGTCCACGGGTTCAGGAACCAGTGAAGACGTCCCCCCACACCAGATACGGGTGAGAGTGCACCTTCAAGCTGAAGGGTCCTTGTCCTCGGGTCTGCAGAAGCCCGCTTTTGACTTGCTAGACCAAGGTCACTTGGATCCTCCAGAGGAGACCCTGAAGGGATTCGATCCCTTGTTAGTCGACCCTGAAAGACGAAAACAACTTCTTATGAGCCAAGGAGGAGGGCCCACATCTAGGACGAGGGTCCTTGCCCTTAGTAGCCTGTGGAAGAAGGGTACTCTTCCCCCCCTGTGAAACCTTTAATGATTTCACCCAGGGTAGCACCAAACAGGCGATTTCCTTAAACGGGTAGATCAGTCAAGGCCTTTTTAGAAGTCTGGTCCGCAGACCAGCATTTGAGCCTAAAGACAAGCCGAAGGATCACCGTCGAAACAGAGCAGAGCAGAGCCACATCCAAAGAAGCATCACAGATAAACTGCAGCCCTTGGACCAGCTGGTCCGCCAGCTCAGCAAAGGCAGGGGGGAGCCGTTCTCCCTTCAGGTCACAGCGTAAAAGGTTAGCCTACTCGGTCAGAGTGTGCGACACCAGGGCAATGGTGAATATCGGCCTCAGTGCCGAACCAGCCAGGATGTACATATTGCGGGCCACAGCCACCGCCTTTCTGTCAGCCGGGTCTTTAAAAGCCAGAGACTCTTCAACCAGAATCATGGTTGCCTTGTTTAATCTAGGCGTACATCCGAGAGTACTCAAGGAACTCAGTAAGGTTATATCTAGACCACTGTTCCTGATCTTTGCTGACAGTATTAGGACAGGAGATGTACCAGGGGATTGGAGGAAGGCTAACGTGATTCTGATATTCAAAAAGGGCCAGAGGCATATCCCGGGAAATTATAGGCCTGTCAGTTTGACATCAATAATATGTAAACTTCTGGAGGGGATGATAAGGGACTATATCATAGAGTATGCTAAAGACAACAACATCATCAGCAGTAATCAGCACGGGTTTACAAAGGTTCTTGTCAAACCAATCTCTTAGCATTCTACGAGGAGGTGAGCTGTGAGCTAGATAGGGGCAGACCAGTGGATGTGGTGTACTTGGATTTTTGCTAAGGCGTTTGATACAGTTCCCCACAAGGGCTTAATTTATAAAATAAGGTCTGCAGGTATCGACAGCAGGGTTTGCTCTTGGATACGGAACTGGCTAAAAGGCCGTGTCCAAAGGGTGGTAATAAACAGCGCATACTCAGACTGGTCTGAGGTAGTAAGCGGGGTGCCCCAGGGCTCAGTCCTGGGACCAACCTTGTTCAATTTATTCATAAACAGCATTGAGGACGGGATCAGTAGTTCGTTATCAGTTTTTGCAGGTGACACAAAATTGGCCAGGGTAATAACTGCACAGCATGAAGCAGATATCCTACAGAATGACCTGGACAAAATAACGGAGTGAGCAAAGACATGGCAAATGAGGTTTAACGTGGAGAAGTGTAAGGTTTTGCACTTGGGGACTAAAAACATAAAAACAAAATACACGTTAGGAGGGGAACCCTTGGGGGAATCAAAAATGGAGAAAGATCTGGGAGTCTTGGTTGATGATAGATTAGGCAACAGAATGCAATGTCAAGCGGCAGCTGCCAAAGCCAGCAGATTATTAGCATGCATAAAGAAAGGGATGTATTCCAGAGATAAGACTATAATCCTTCCACTTTATAAAACTCTGGTCCGACCGCATCTGGAGTATTCTGTCCAGTTCTGGTCGCCAGTCCTCAGGAGGGATGTGTTGGAGCTGGAGAGAGTCCA
Source organism: Pelophylax lessonae (assembly GCF_965119305.1). NCBI lineage: Eukaryota > Metazoa > Chordata > Amphibia > Anura > Ranidae > Pelophylax > Pelophylax lessonae. Next base: position 392,278,819 of record NC_138770.1, read on the forward strand.
GAGAAGGCAACTAAACTGATTAGGGGGTTGGAGGACCTTAACTATGAAAAGCGGCTGCAATTGCTCGATTTATTCTCCCTGGAGAAGAGACGTCTGAGGGGGGACATAATAGCAATTTATAAATATCTTAATGGGGATCTCAGCTTAGAAAAAAAGCTGTTCATTCGAAGGAATTGCATGAGGACTCGAGGACATACAATGCAATTAGAGGAGAAACGTTTTAACCTCAGGCAACGAGGAGGGTTCTTTACTGTTAGGGCTACAAGATTGTGGAATTGTCTACCACAAGAGGTGGTTTCTGCGGGTAGTATGGTGGCTTTCAAAAGACTTACATCTCAAGGATCATGACATTAAGGGGTATGTGAGATGATTACAGCCACACACACCTACACAGGTTGAACTGGATGGACTATTGTCTTTATTCAACCTCACCTACTATGTAACTATGTAACTAATCTGGAAACCGGAGGGTCCACCACGGGTGGAACAGTCCACTTCTTAAGAAGGGACTCCTTATAGGGGTATCGCCTAGCAAAGCGCTTAGGGACCCCAAGGGGACGCTTCGGTCATCCCCACTCTTTAGGGACAATTCTGTCAAAACAGGATGGGAAAGGTTACACCTTTGCCGCTCTGGATGGCTTGTGAGTGGCGGCTGACTCAGGTTAAGGATCAGAGGGGACAAATGAGGCAGGAGAAGGCGGGGGCGTTTTTTTGCCAGCCCGTCGCTCAAAAGCCAACTCCACCCGGGACTCAAAGGACTCCAGGACTGCCGTCAGTACGTTGATGGATGGTTGGGACCCGGAGGGCCCCGCGGCCCCAGAGAGGGGATCTGCTCTAAAAGTCTCCATGAGTCACCAGGGGGACCCCACAAAAAAGCGTAAAACACTACTAAGGGAAAACACTGCTCTGGCAGCACACCCGGTTGCCAGTCACAGAGCCCCAATCAATCCTCAGCAGAGAGGGAGAGGACCCCACCAGACTCCCCACCCCGCAAAAACCAGGAGAATCTGCACTACACGTACGGAGTTCAGGAAAACAAAGGATCCAGGAGTCAGCACCAGGGGATGAGGAGGGGCTCCCACCACCGAAATCGCAGCCCATAGGGCTCCACTGTCATGGCCACCTCTGTTTTCTATGACAAACCACCGCAAAATGGCTGCCGGACTACACAAACATAGCCACCGTGCATTGCAGCAGAAAGGCTACAAGAAATTGGCAGCACCACAAGGCTCCCAGGAGGAATCTTTAGGCTTCAGGACAGGCAGGCAGGATGGAGGCCCTAGCAGGAGCCTCCACCAGGTACATCCTCTCCGCACAGCTGATCGTCCGGTGGCGCACCCCCGACCAGCATAGTGCCCTGCCCCCACCCCGGGAGGTGTTCCAGACCAACCACACAGCCCCAGCATTAGTGGAGGGGGGGGTAGGATGGGTAAACAGGTGAGCACGGTGCCCAACAGGAAGGAGGGGAAACCTGGGGTCCAACCTTCCCATGGAGGGGCACGCACCCACCCCAAAACCCTTCAGGGGGATAGGGAGGACAGCTACTCACCATACCAGGAACCAGGCGGGCACCGCTCCAGACAGAACCCATCGCCATCAAAATGGGGTCAGGAGGAATGCTGCGACTCAAGCCGAGACCTGGTGTGTTTAAGGTGTTTAACTCGCAGGCCAGCACCCGTCCTGTGGGGCTATGTCACGGCCGACCTAGCGCGGAGCTGAGGTCTGCACGCGCTCTCTGGCCAGACTGGGGTAACCACTGGATCTAGATTATCCAGCCTGCGCCCAGTCCGGCAATTGATTGTAGATCTCCCAGGAAAGACCAGAGAAAAAAATCTATCTAAAAGAAAAAAATTTGCCAGGACCAGAGATCCCAGCAAGGAACTAGGTCCTTACCCCCGTCTAGGCAGAAAAAAAAGTACCTATAGCAGAGAGAGGGAGTATACCCCCTGGGACTGCCCATAAGCGTAGCCAGACCTTTTTCTGCCTAGTGTCCTACTCCTGTAAGGGGCATTATAACCCAATGGTTAAGAATATCAGGGGCTGTGTCAGTCAATGAACGAAAGAGAAAAATGTAAAATATACTTATCCTACTCTGACGTCTGCTGTAATCGCCAAGGTTAAGCGGACAATACTTGGCCTTCCCCTTGGAGAGCTAGAGATCCTTAATCCCTGCAATAGGCAGAAGCACATTCCCTGTGACAACCAAATAATTAGTAACAGGACAATCTATTTGAGAATCTTAAAGACTGTTCATGAACATCCAGATGCACAAAGCTTGCAGAGACACTCAAAAATAGTTGCAAATAAAGGTGGTTTCTAAGACCTATTGACTGAGGGGTGAATACTTACGTAACTCAAAAATATCTGCATAAGATTTATACAGTAAAAAATATTTTGTACTGTTAAGGTGTTAAGCATGGTGTGTAAATGAAATGGAAGCATTTTCAATTAAATACATTATCATATTAGTTTTTACACCGCAAGATAATTAAGGAAGGAACACTTATGCAAAGCACAGTTTGTCCCTAAGGAACAATGAAACTTTATTAACATTTTATGTAAATCTAATCTGAAACACCCTATTTGTGCTACGAAGTATAAAAAAATAAAGCACCAAAAGTAGACGTTTAACATTGTATTGAACCAATAAAATTCCAGTGTATTAGCCTTATGAGTATATTCAATAATACCAGTACAAGAGCAATGATGATAAGTGTGGCATCCTATAGCAATCAGTGATGGCCCACTATTTCTCCCACTGACACCAGTGATGGACCACTATTCCTCCCACTGACACCAACAGTGGGCCACTATTCCCCTCACTGACACCAATGATGGGCCACTATTCCTCCCCCTAATACCAAAGATGGGGAACTGTTTACTCCCACTGACAGCACTTAATTTTCTACCCCCATTGGCCACAGTCTGGCCCCCTCTAAAGTTTGAACAGTAAACAGGCCCTTTCTTTACAAAGTTTGGAGACCTGACTAACACACCTATATGGTCAAAAGCATGTGGAACCTGCTCTAAATTATTGAGTTCAAGTGTCCAAAAAAATCATATAAGGCGAGACAGTGTTGGTAGATCTTGCTGGGACTTGAAGATCTACAGCAGATAGAACACTACTGGCTGCTGATCATTGCTCTCTCAGATGACTTAAAGTGTTACTAAACCCAGGGCCTCAATATATCATTCACTATATCTGATCTCTCACAGAACATGGAAATGCAAAAGTTTTAGTAAATAGAGACTGCTAAATAGCTTTTCTCATTAGCAGTAAATAGCAGTCTCGTGACTTCTATGAGTGTCTTGTTAAAGCTTGTAGGAGGAATTTTCATTCTGCTCTGACTGTCCTATAAGGTTGCAGGACCTCTGACCCTCTGGCTGAACAGTGCTGATTGGCCCTGTGCTGATCATATGCACTCTCCCAAGAAAAAAAAAAAAAAAAACTCTCTAGCAATACACAACAAACTGAGCATGTGCAGCTTGTCCCCTAGCCTCTGTTCTAGCAGGGGATGGTTTGGGGACTATGGAAAAAGTGAAGAAACAGAAGACAGGATCAAGCATGCTTTACTGCATATACAGACTTGTTTTACTGTTGTGGGTTTAGTAACACGTTAAAGCAAACCTAAAGATTTTAAGCAAACCACCTAGCAAAAGAAGTGGTTCTATTTTTCAGTTTTCAAACAACTGTGGTCGCCAAAGAATCTTAAGCATCTGAAACACTTCCGGGTCTGTTGACACTCCCTGCTGTACACTGTGGTTTAGATACTTTAGATTTTTTTTGGCTGTTGTAGCTCTGTAAGAGAGCAAAGATGAGCAAAGAGGAGTCACCACCTGCCAGGTTTGGTAAGCTTAATAATACCTTTTCTTTTGCATAGTGGCTTGTAATTAAATGTTTGTCCTAGTGACAGAGTCGCTTGTGCTGTGAAATAGAAACTTAAAGACATCAGCTAATTTATCAGTTAGATCATAAATACATTCTTTGTAAATTTTCTTTAAAAAATAGATATAGTGGTCACGGTTTATTTATATCTGCTCGTTCGTACAGTTGCTGACCTCTTTCTGAAAATGCTAGTTGCTAGGCTCTCTCTGGTTTCCATAATTTGAGTGGCATGCAGCAAAACTGGATAAAAAAGAAATCAGAACTCTTAACCTGAGGCCAATGGATCTCCACAAATAAACAGCGTTTAGCATTTTCAAAATGATAAATCTGCAATCGCAGCCTACATATTGTTCTATTTAATTAGTGCTATCTGTGAAAGATGTTAGCCACACTGAATTAACTGGCTGCAGGTAAAAACAAATAAACTTACAAAAACCTAAGTATATAAGGGTTATATACACAATCTGCTTTCAACAGATGAGAAAACACCTGAGTGTATGAAATGTACATCCTAAACTTAAAACATACAATTTGATAGCACTTACTAGCTGCTATTTTATTTTAAAAGCTAGCTACAGTAGACACCAGCATTTCAAAATATTTCATATATGGTTCAACTAGTAGAGTTAATGGACATTTATGTAGCTGTCAGCATCATTTTATAAACACATGCATTAATAAAAAATACCTGTCCACTGCAGAATGTGTTATAGGGTATGTGTTTTCTTTTTTATCTGCTCAAAAAACACCTGCGCGGAGTATAGACATGTACAGTGGGGAAATGATTTTAACCCTGCAGATTTTGTAAGTTTGCCCACTTACAATGAAATGCAGGGTCTATCATTTTTTATCATAGGTGTATTTTAAATGATAGTAACAGAATATCAACAAAAACATAAAAAAAAAACAAAAAAAAAAAACACAATATAAATGTTATAAATGGAGTTGCAGTTCATTAAGTAAAATAGGTATTTGATCCCCTACCAACCAACAATAATTCTGGCTCCCACAGACTACAGTATATACCCCAGTATGTGCGCATGTGGTACACAGATTTGTCCTGTCAATTTAGGAAGGTGCTCCTATGACAACTCGTTATGTATATAAAAGAAGAATGTCCACAGAATCTCTTTCTTCCATTCAAACCTCAGCATCATGGGCAAGACCAAAAAGAGTTGTCAAAGGACATCAGGGACAAGATTGTAGACCTGCACAAGGCTGGAATGGGCTACAAGACCATCAGCAAGAAGCTTGGTGAGAAGGAGAGAACCGTTCAAGCGATTTTTCGCAAATGGAAGAAATACAAAATACCCATCAATCGCCTTCAGTCTGGCACTCCATGTAAGCTTTTTCCTTATGGGGTAAGGATGATAATGAGAAAAGTGAGGGATCAGCCCAGAACTACACGGGGGGAGCTTGTACATGATCTCAAGGCAGTTGGGACCACAGTCAGCTAACAAACCACTGGTAACACGATACTCCGCCATGGATTGAAATCCTGAAGCGCCTGCAAGGTCCCCCTCCTCAAGAAGGCACATGAACAGGCCTCTCTGAAGTTTGCCAATGAACATCTAAATGATTCAGAGAAGGATTCGGAGAAAGTGCTGTGGTCAGGTGAGACCATAAATTGAGCTCTTTGGCATTACCTCGACTCACCATGTTTTGAGGAAAAAAAATGTTGACTATGACCCTAAGACCACCATCCCTATAGTCAAGCACGGAGGTGGAAACATTATGCTTTGGGGCGGTTTTTCTGCTAAAGGTTTGCCGCATAGTGGGGCCATGTATTGTAAAATCTTGGATGAGAACCTTCTTCCCTCAGCCAGAACACTGAAGATGGGTCATGGATGGGTCTTCCAGCATAACATGACCCAAAAAATACCACTAAGGCAACAAAGGGGTGACTCAAGAAAAAGCACATTAGGGTTATGGAGTGGCCTAGCCATTCTCCAGACCTTAAACCTATAGAAAATGTATGGAGGGAGCTGAAACTTCGAGTTGCCAAGCGACAGTCAAAAAACCTTAGGGATGTAGAGAAGATATGTAAAGAAGAGTGGACCAAAATCCCTCCTCAGATGTGTGCAAACCTCGTAAACAACTAAAAGAAACGTCTTACCTCTGTGCTTCTCCGCCAAGTACTAAGTCATGTTTTGCTTGGGGATCAAATACTTATTACATTTGTATTATGTGTTTTTCTGGATTTTTGGTTGATATCATTTAAAATACATCTCTGATGAAAATGAAACCCTTAATTTCTTTGTGAGTGGGCAAACTTACAAAATCTGCAGGGGATCAAATAATTATTTTCCCCACTGTATATGTTGTAAGGTGGACAGAGACCACGTGGATCAGTTGTTGCTGATACCATAAGAGTACCTAAATATATGGCACCAGAGTAACATCGGATGGAAATCACCTACGTGTGCAGGCAACCAAGGTGATGAGTTACCCAAAAAGACACCGCCCTGGCCAGAATATCAGCCAAACATTTTGGGCTATTAGCACATTAAAATGTATCTACTAGCACAACTTAAAAAGATGCACTGCAGTGTACAAGAGCCACTATTCTTGAAAAGGGATTTATATTGATATTTGTGTTGCATATATTTTAAAGTGCACACATGCCCAAAATATGGACAAACTACTTACATAATTTTAAGGAGCAGCAAGAGAGCTTCAAAAGGATAGGTTCACCTTTTGGAGCATGTTACACCCATATTTACAGTGTATCATGTAAAATGCTCCAGCACCTCTCTCCACACCCCCTGATCCCCCCATCCCTTTGAAAGCAAACAGGGGTTGCTCTCCCAGCACCTGTTACCACATTTGAGCCCTGCACAGCCGCATCATCTACTCACAGGAACCTGTGAATGAGAAAACTACAAGTTCCATCTCCCACTGCAGCAGGCGACTTGTAGCTCTCAATGGACTGTGAGGGCGCTGATGACCACCTTCGTAGTCTACTGGCATGTCTTCCAGGTTTCTAACAGAAGGCCTGTACAGAGGTACAGGTAAGAAAGCTGGAGGATATGTCTGCAGGAGCCTGATATAGCACCCACAGTGTCTGCACCCTCTTCAATGGCCTGCCTGTGAGCAGCTCTGAAGTAGATGCAGATACAGCACAAAGCATGTCAGCACCACCCGAATGAGCCCTTAGATAAACCTTCTCTGTGTTTACATTAGAGAGCTGGCAAATTGGTAATAGTTTGCTTTCATAGAGAATGCCTCTGTTGTAGACTTGAAAATGAATTTCTCCACAATGCCCATACCTAGAGGCGAACAAGGGCTTGTTTTAAAATGCTTTTAATCATTATTCAAAATATGTTAATATTTTTGTGTGCATAAACTGGGCTCAGGCTCACTTTAAGTAAGCTTTAACATAAATCCTGACCAAAAATGTTTAAAATCAAAAACAGAAAAAAGTGTCTTTGCATAAGAACCATACTACATTTTCAAAGAGGTAGATGCTGGTTCAAATAATCCTCATGATGACTGTTTTCATGGTGAAAATGAAAGTCAACAAATACCCTCATTTTTAAATAGGTGGCTCAATCGCCTTTGGTCCTAGTCAGTGCTGTATTTAGGGATTCCAGTTTGCTGAAGTAGAGGAGAAAAAATCTCCTTCAAAAAGCAAGTGGTTTTTTTAGCACACAAGTGCGAGAGCACTTTTAAGATGAATAGGCAGTGTGTCCACTCCTCATATTCTACAAAATCAACAAACAGGATAAATCTGCATTTGGATGGAGTAACCTTTTAAGAAAAATTATGACCCGTTATCCTGTCAACTCCAACAAATTAAAAATCAACTTCAGTGTAACAAATAAATATAAAAGAAAAACAACTTTTTTACTGTTGTAAACGAAAATAAAAATATGGCAAGTCACCAACTTCTCACCAGTAACCCACTGCTGCAAGCATGACAACTTGAGGGCATTAAAAGGAAAAATGTAAAGACATCCTGTTGCTTTGCCCTGCAAAACCAACATCAAGGTTCATTTTAGTGGAGGTGCCATTCTTACTGTTGTGAAACTAGTTCCCAGTTACCCACGCAGCCATATGGCAATCTTCATTAAAAGTTTAAAAGATACTGCACAGAAAATCAAAACACATTGGGACTGAATTACTAAATAATGAAATGCTGTTCACTTTGTGAGCCGGTTCACACTACTCCGACTTGTCAGGCGACTTGGTCGCCTGACAAGTAGCACTCCAAGCTGTGCAATGGAACCCTTCTAATCACAGCGACTCAAGTCGCTCCGACTTAGAAAAAGGTTCCTGCACTATTTTTGGGCGAAGTCAGAGCGACTTGCATTGACTTCTATAATGAGAAGTTGTTTGCAAGCGGCGATGAGTCGTGCTGCACGGGCGACTTCAAAGTCGGGGCAACTTTGATTCGGAGTAATGTAAGCCGGCTCTAAAAGTGTATGTAACTTTAAATACCAAATATGTGGGAAGAAAACGCAAAACAAAAAAAACACACAGGATTTCCGCTGGGACATTATTGGTTGATTGAAGTAGTGTAGATCCAGCTTTATCCAATTTATCAAGCTAGGTGAGCAGTTTCTGTTCAATTAGTAAATCAACCACAAAGCCTTGGCCTCACCAATGTATAATAAAAAGTGAAGTCTAAAGCTAAATACACACTATACAACTTTTGTTGTTAGATTTCCTTTAGATTTACCTTTTCTATGTAGTGCAAGGGCCTGCCAGATTGCATACAACTTGAAAGTGTTTAGGTTTGACCTCATATTATATGGTTTTGGTAAATCTAAAGGAAAAAATCTAGGACATTTATATAGTGTGTATGGCCCATAAGAAATGTGAATTTGTTAAAAGGAACAGAGGAAAAAATAAAACTGTAATAAACCCAGAACCTTAAATCTATTATATTGCAATTGGCCAATTCTTAGATATGGTTGCTGCACTTTTTTTTTTCAGGATTTTTGCCCTTTATTTTTATCTTTTGATCCTGCAAGTATGTATATTACTTTTTCATCAGACCAAGCTCTCCAAGTTAAAAGTGTCAAGGAAAACTTTTTACCACTGACAGGTGGTTACAACGATCAGCTATTTTTCATTTGTGTAAACCTTTTATCCCAAAAAGGAAAATAAAACAATTTGCTGTGACTGCTTAAAAGGATAACTTCGCTTTTGGTAACATTTTACATCCAGATTTAGCACCCCCATGCTCCTGTAACAAATAATAAATGCACATTTTTTTTACATGCATTACCAAGTATTTGTTTTTTTTTTTAAGGTGAACTCAGCCTTTAAAAAGTGTTAGCAGAAGTCAGATTTTTGTTTGTTAGTCAAGCCCTAAAACCACACTCTCCCCAGGATGAAAAGTGTAGCTGTTGTGCCTCCATCCGGAGTGGAGACACCTTAAAGGGGTACTAAACTCTTTAAAAATAGTTTCCCCCTGCAAAGCAATATCATACTAGCACACATTATGAAAGACTTACCTTAAAATGAAGCCCTCCAGTGGCACGCTGTCAACGCTGAGAAGAGCTTCCATCTTCACCTGGTCTTCCTTCTGGGTTTACGTTCTCCGGCCATTTGACTGGCCGAGCCGCGATGACGTCACTTCTTGCATGCCCGTGGGAGTCTTGGCTGCAGACCACAGCTCTGAAGAAACAGCACGAGTATGCCGTTGCTTCACAGTGCATGCGCCAGTGACAGTACCGGCTGCAGCTTGCTAGAATATCTCATATTCATTTTACCTTCAGGTAAGCTTTATTATAAGCTTACTTGTGGTTAAAAATAAAAAATGAGAGTTTACTACCACTATAATACATTAAGCATGTTACTGGCTGGCTCACCATCAGTGATTAGCTCATGCTTGTTCAGATATGATCCCAAACCCATTTGAACTATCCCACAGCGCGGCTGTCAAAGCCAACACTCCATTATGGGGGCTGCAAGAATGTAGGGAATGCCACTTACGACTGACTGTCAGCTTGGAAAGCTTTCCAGTGAGCTAGCTCAGCTGGGTTCCCTAATAACCATTTAAAAATAAGGGAAAAAAGGCTAAAAAATAAAAAATGAATGCAGCCACCACATACAAGGATTGGTAAGCTGCAATATATTAATTGATAGTTTTTGGGTTTAATCCTGCTTTAATAGACTACACTGTTTAATAGACAAAATGACTCTTATTGTGGTTTTAGTTAAGAAAAGACTATATATACCAACTAGTGTTGTTTGTTTTTATGTAGGAAATTCTACAGCAATTTCTTTACAAAAATATTGGTAACCCATTACTAATGTTGGATTCCACACCACTTTACAAGCAGCAAAAATAGTATACCTAGAAAAATGAAATGTAACGAGCATATTGAAATGAACTATATAAAAAAAAAAAAACATTCAAAATGTACAAAATTGAACAAACTTCTGTTGAGAAAGCAGTTAATATTAAACACACGGAAATGTTTTAGGGGAGTGCAAACACGCAGTCTCACATTCTAACAAACTATTTTTCTATACTCTTTTACAAGTAATTTTCGGAAAAGAAAAATAGGTGAAAGCAGCACTATAAATCTCTATAAAGACAACTAAAATAATTTACTATCATTTACTACATTTTCAGCAGTTATTAACTTGATTTTTTTGTAGCTTTTTTAAGTATGTCACATTTTTTCCTATTTGGGCGCCTGCACCTTTCATCAATGCTCGGAATACATTCATAATGCCATACTTCCTCCATTTTGTCTACAGGGTATACAGCTTCCACATAGTGGCGTATCAATCTTAGTCTTATGGGATCCAGCTGCTTCTTGTTGCATGCACCTGAGTGGTTGTACTGCAGCCTAAGATTTTCTGGAGTAAACAGCTCTGGAAAGAGTCTCACTAATAGTCTGGCAGCAAAATTCCCAACAGAAAGGCTCTGTTGAACAATGTCCCTTATTTCTTTGTCACTAAGTAAGTAAATTGTAGGCACAGGGAAATCAGGAGGTGGAATGACAATCTTATCCAAAGGTATTTTACAAAAGTCTTTCGTGCTACGTTCAGGAGGCAGAGGTGGTCCTTCTATAAGATCTCTGTATCTTTCAGAGTTCAACTCGAAAGGCACAAAGTCTCTTCTCTCAGGCAAGGGTACATACACTTTTCTTTGCTGCTGGTAAGATCGTCTTTGTTCTGTATCCCTCCGCCGACATCTTTCATCCAGTTTCCCCACAAACTCCAAAGTCCAAACTCTATCATTTCTTGCCCTGGGGTAAAGTACTTGAACGTAATGCCGGATAAGTTTTACACGAACAGGATCTAGCTGTTTCTTACCCAGTGAACCACTGCAGTTGTACTGTTTTCTCAAATTCTCATGTGTGAAAAGTTCAGGGAACAAATGCACTAAAAGACGAGAGGCAAAATTACCAATAGACAAGCTAGTCTCGTATATATTTTTGAGTTGCTCTTTGCTGAGCAAGAATTGTGGAAAAGGAACCTCAAAGTCAGGGGGTGGAATGTCAATTTTATCAAAATCAAAAGGAACAAGCCAAATTTTTTTGGACCTTCTTCCTGGTTTTTCCATGTCATTATCCGTGTCATCTTCAACCTTTACAATAGACAGGTCATCAGGTAGACCAGATTCGTAACAGTCATCTCTCAGGTCATCACACTCACTACCATCCATGAACAGACTCTCCAACTCATCATTTATTCTTTGCACACACTGCTGCAGCCAAATATCATCTTCCTGTATTTCTGGAAAGTATATTTCTGTGTACTGACGGATGAGCTGCAGTCGGTGAGGATCAAGAGTAAAATTCTCAGGGTCTCCGAAATTCCTTTCACCAAGTTTTCTTTGGTTAAATATTTCTGGAAATAATCTATGAAGCAAAAATACTGCAAATTCTCCTGCATTAGAAGCCTCTTCTAAACATTCATTGAGGTCATTCACATTGATGGCATATTCTGAAACTATAGGGTTGGCTCTTTCTAAAGTGGTGTTTTCCTCTTGTTCTTTACTTTCAACAAAATGAGAATTCTGACATGGTTGATTTTCAAAGAAGGGGGAGACCTGCATACCATGATGGCTGCTTTCCATTTCTCTCTCAGCCCAAAAACGATTAAAGAAATCATTAACTTGAGGCAAGACTTCAACCTGCCAAACAGCATTATTCTGAACAGAGGGATAGCATGCCTCCACATAGTTTCTTATGAGCTGCAGATGAAGGGATTCTAGTTTAATCTTGTTTACATAGCCACATGTACTACAGCTCCTGGACAAAGCACTGCTTCCAAAAAGCTCAGGGAACAGTTGAACCAGCAAATGACATGCCAAGTCACCAGCTGAGGTGCTCTGGTCCATTGCCTGTTTAAGTTCAGAGGTAGTAAGCTGATACTCGGGAGGTGGATGAAATTCTGCCACCATGTCATTAGGGCTGACTTTTTTCTTTATTCTACTTACCTCAAGGGACAAAAGGTCAACTTTACTATGAAGGTGAGACATATTGGAATTGAGAGTGTTGAGTGTGAAAAACATTTTTTGTATTAAAGTGTAAAGATTTGACTCATCACTGACTGGTGAAGTTACGGAACTGGAGCCTAGTTCTCGTTTACGAAGATCGTTGAACATCTGAACTCCTGAAGAGCTACACTGATTTACCTTCTCATAAATGTCAAAAGATGCCAACAGGTCAGATGTAACAGAATGTTTTTTCTCTGTAATCTTGTGTGAGATTCCATACAGAGGTTTTTTGTAAGATGTGGCACATTCGCTTACTGTGTCTTCTTCGCCTGGGGATTCAGTACTGTGTTCAGAGCTGGTACTTAACTCAACATTTGCCTGGGCAGAGCATGCAGAATCCCTGTTTTTCAAACCTGAAGGAAGACCCTAAAACACAAAGTATAAATAAAGTATAAATAAAATAGAGTATGCACGTGTAGTAGCTGGGGATATCAAAACCTAATATACAAAAAAAATAAGGGATCCAATGTAAATAGAATGAACACATCCCTGGTTACTGCCCATTCACTAAAATCTAGATAGCGGGGCTCAATGGTTAAAAAAACCTAAACCAACCGATTTTTTGGCAGAACAAAGAAATGCTCAATATAAGGACCATTACCATGAGCCTCCGGGCCTTCAATGAAACTAAAAATCAATTAGAGACTACAGATTTAAATTACCTTTATTGCATATAAAAATATCAGGTACAAATATAATATAAAATAAAATAAAACCAACCACCTACCATCATCATTAAAAAGACAACATGGTCTCAGTACATACTATACGTCTAGACGTCATATGCACATTCACTCCACAATAAGGAAAACATGCTGACTAGCAAAATCATAAACCTGGATGAGGGGCTATAAAACGCTCTCCCAAATGGCATCACACAGATGGGGTCAAGGTGCTATATTGCAGTGGCTATTATCATTACCATCATGGGTAGTAATCCATCTATTTAGCTGCATAAGGTCCACAACAGCAAACATCAATGTGACACCAATTAGCATGCGGAACACTTTGTGACAGCCAGGCATGGGAGATGTCTCCCACCTAATCATAAATGCTTGTCTACTCCAGAATAATTAAATAGCAGGCAGGAATTTCGAAATATTGAATATAGATAATGGCCCCTGCAATATAGGACTGTGACCCTATCGGTGTGACGCCATTTGGACAATCCTTTTTACAGTCCCCCGGGTTTATGATTATGTTAGTCAGCATTTATTCCTTATTGTGAGGTGTATGCATGTGCGTATGACGCACATGGAAGATGGTTGGTTTTTTTTAATATTGTACCTGACTTTTTTTAATATATAATAAAATGTTTTTGTAATTCTGTAGTCTCCAACTGATTTTTGGTTTCATTAAAGCTCTGGAGGCTTATGTTAATGGACTTTATCTTTACCAGTTCTTTGTTCTGCTAATTAATTGGTTGGATATCAAATCCTGCACATTTGAATTAGTACTGAAGCACCAAAAAAAAAAAAAAAAATTGCCATTGTAACACTCCCAAGTATTATTTTACTGTCTAGAATTTGGGGTATATTATACAGATTATAAAATGAACTTGCGCTAAGAAACTTGCCTATAGAAGTTTTGTAGTTGTTAAAGCCATGCCTTTTTAACATCTTAACATACACAATATATACTTCTAGAATGGTAACAAATGGAATTTACAAGGACTACATCATTTTTTATAAAAATCAAACCTGTTACCTTGAACCATCAAATTATGTTGTACATTAGAATCCTCCAATACATAGTTTCATAGAAAACTATTATCAGTATTAGTATTGTGGTGAAAAGTTTTAACACATAGCTGGGCATTTAGCTACCAAAAGTGATGGCTATGAACATTCCTTTAGGACAAATGTATACACTCTGGTTGAAGTCCCTTTTCTCGGTTTGGGCAGAGCATCTGTCTGCCACCATAGGAAGCCACTTCCCATGGGGGGCACATATGCGGGCTCGTTCCCTTTGATTAACCACTTGGCGACCGGCCCATTGTAGCTTTACTGCTACAGGGAGGCCGCTCTGCCCAGAATCATATACACACATACACATCCGTGATTGTGCCCTTCCGGATAGGGGGCGCGCATGCCGCCTCTGCTGTGATTAGTAGCAGCAGAAGCTGATCAGTGGGTGCCGGCCTATGGATGACCGTCAGCGCCCGCTGATCAGCGAGGAGACAAACTGGACGGAGCTCCGTCATACAATGTAGACAATGAAGAGCTCTGTCCTGTCAGCGGGGATGTGCTGGATTTTGTTTCCCTGCGAAGGGATTAAAACCAGAACATCCCTTAGTGAAAGCATCACATAGTACACACAAAAACAATGGTTAGGCACACGTTTAACCCTTTGATCGCCCTAGATGTTTAACACTTTCCCAGCCAGTGACAGTGCATTTAAATATATATATACACCATAGTTTGTAGACACTTTAACTTTTGTGACTATGTAGCAGAATACATATTGGCCTAAATGTATAATGACATTTTTCAAATCTATTTATTGGATATGTTTTATAGCAGAAAGTAAAAAATATTGTTTTTTTTTTTTTTTCAAAATTGTCAGTCATTTTTTTTTATAGCGCAAAGTACCACCAAAAGAAAGCTCTATTATTGTGAAATAAATCTCATTTATATACAGCGTTGTAGGACCACGCAATTGTCAGGTAAAAGGAACGCAGTGTCGTATACAAAAAAATTGGCCTGGTCAGGAGGAGGGGTAAATCTTCCGGAGGTCAACCGGTTAATCATATTTTCAGAGAAGGTGTGTCGGCAGCTGTAGCTGTCAGAAAAGCAGTCTGAATCAGGGTTTATATAGAACCCAGAATATAGAAAGATACAAAGTAGCATAATGTTACTTTTGTATTGTTTTATTCACTCATCTGCGGGGATGAACTTCTATCTGCAGATAGATGTCAGTTAAAGCAACCTGACAAGTATAAATTAATATTCCTCTGTTTAACACCTTAACTCCGTATTCTCCTCCTCCATTTAGGCATTTTCCTGCTGATTTTTTTTTTTTTTTTGTTTGTTTCTATTAACTATTAATATTTAAATTTTTTCCATTTTTGTTACATTTCCTACTAAAGAAAAAAAAAATTGAAAAATAAAAAAAAAGGAGAACATTTTATTTCATTTGTAAATAACTGCAATGTTTTGCACCAGAATCCTGATTTTTGTGTCATTTTAAACAGGACAAATTACAGAATAAAATTTGCACTTTTTAAAATCATTGCTGCAAGACAATTTCATGAAAAGAAAGCCTTGTTTTGTCCTTCTAAAAAAAATAATTGTATTACCTTGATATCTTTAGTAATGACAAAGATATTACTGAATAAACAGGTCTAAAGCAGAATTGTAAAAATTGCTCTGGTCCATAGGGGGTGAACAGGTGTGAGAGGTAAGAGTGGTTAAAGAGATGTACAAACACTTTTTACAGCTTGTACATTTTATAGACTAAGTGCCGGTTCACATTTGTGCGATTACGGAGATCGCATGTAACTCGGAGCGCACTGCACCTAAATTACATGCGATCTCATGTGCGGTTGCGAATTTCAGCCATACACTTTTTATGGCTGAATTCGCACCGCATCCGCAATAAACACGCACATGAGGCTTTTTTTCATCCGCAGCAGAATCGGATCACATAGTGGTTCACACTAGTGCTAACCGATTCTGTGCGAGCTTGGAGATCGCACTGCGATATGCGATCGCAACTGGGGGTGTCGTTAACTTTTAATTGACACCCCCTGCGTATCGCATATGGCAGTGTGAACTGCCAGAGTTGCGGATGCGATGCGGGATCACGCTGCATATTCGCAGCGTTCCTGCATTGCACAAATGTGAACCGGGACTTATACCTTTTAAAGTGGTTATAAATCCTAGTTGTTTTTTTTTTAATATAAAAATAACAAACAAGTCTTTACTTACCTGCTCTGTGCAATGAATTTGCACAGAGCAGCCCTGATCTCTACTTCTGGGGTCCTCCGCCGTGCTCCATGCCCCTCCTCTTCATTGGGTGGAAGCCACTGCGCTCGTGCACATAGCTGATCAAATGGGTTTAGGTAAGGAAAGGGGGGGGGGCGATCTTGGAGGGAGCTGCAGCACAGAAGTTTTTCACCTTAATGCATAGAATGCATTCAAGTGAATGTAAAGTCTTTTTTTTTTTATTAAATAACAAACATGTTATCCTTACCTCCTCTGTGCAGTTGGTTTTGTACAGGGCAGCCTAGACCCTCCCTTCAGTTGAGTGCCCCAACGGCATGCAGCTTGCTAAGGGGGCAACTGAGCCGAGCTGCAGCTCCGTGTGTCCATTCAGACACGGAGTTGCCATTCGGCTCTGCCTATTCTCTCTCCCGATTGGCTAACTGACTTTGATTGACAGTGATGGGAGCAAATGGCACCATGGCTGTGTCTCAGTCAATCAGGAGGGAGATTCCTGGATGGCCAAGGGACTCGTGGACATCGCTGGAAAGAGATGGGGCTCTGGTAAGTATTAGAGAGTGCTCTGGAGGCTGCTACACACAAAAGGTTTTTTATCTTAATGCAAAGAATGCATTAAGATAAAAAAAACTTTCCGACTTTACAACTCCTTTAAGGTGAAAAACCTTAAGGCTTTAGAACCACAAGTTACATCTATTCATTCAACATTCCTCAAGCATGTGGACATCTGCATGAAATTTTATACATATTCTAAAATGGTATTAAAACTCAATTCACTAAAAATTGCTGTCAGCTGGTGTTTTTATAACAGAAGAGACCCTATCGGCCTCTTCTGCAATAAATGTTTCCCTCTGCCAGTCAGTTGTAATGTACACAGTGCAGCGTATATTTAGGGCACAATCTCTGTGCTGTGATGATAGGACTCCCATGTGCATGGGCGGATGTGACTTTCTTGCAGTCTGGCCATTCAAGCAGCTGAACAGATGGGACCCAGAAGGAAGGCCAGGTGTGAAGATGGAAACACGCAGGACCAGCAAAGGTGCTGACAGTGCAGGGCTGGAGAGCACGGTTTGACAGGCAAGTCTGCCATAACGTACTAATTAATGGTGCATACTGCCACATTATGGCATAATCCATAGGGCCAAATTTAGAAAACAAAAGATAACTATTTTTCACATTCTCTAGCTAAAATATCAAAAGTGTTTACATACACTTGTTAGGAGCACAAAAGGCAAAAGACATTTTGTTTAAATTCACCTCTTGAGTGAGTCGCCGTTTTTTAAAAGTTGTAAGATTTTCTGCTTCCCCACTGGACCCATTAGACATAAGAGATGCTTGTTTCCTTTTACTGGAGTGACAGTTAACAGTATACTCTGGATCCGCTTTGCCCACAGATGGTGTACGTAAGCGTCGCAGGCGAATTTCTTCTTTTGATGAATCCACTGTCACAATTTTTACTTTAAGGATGATAAAAAAAACATGGATCAGTAGTGCA
Organism: Pelophylax lessonae; assembly: GCF_965119305.1. Classification (NCBI taxonomy): domain Eukaryota; kingdom Metazoa; phylum Chordata; class Amphibia; order Anura; family Ranidae; genus Pelophylax; species Pelophylax lessonae. The sequence goes on from NC_138770.1 coordinate 392,296,608, forward strand.
TTTTTTTTTCCATCAAAATAAAAAAAAAAAAAGTCTAGGTAATTTAAACACATGAAATATGTGCTAGTGGGGTTGTGAACGGCGCTACCGTGTTAAAAAATACACTTGGTGAATAAATAACGTAAAAATGTTGAAAGTGCTTGATATTAAATAATTTAATATTAATAATTAATATTTATTATTTAATATCAAGCACTTTCAACATTTTTACGTTATTTATTCACCAAGTGTATTTTTTAACACGGTAGCGCCGTTCACAACCCCACTAGCACATATTTCACTCTTTAACCCTTTTGGGTTTGGTTGTTGGCAGCTTACACCGTACCTACTCTCACTGTATATTCCATAGCGCTGGTCACCTTAGTTTCAATTAATTTAAACACATACCTTTATCGTCATCTTCATCTCGAAATTCAGCTGCGTTCATTGTTTTCTTCACCTGTAAAAATTTTTTAAAAAATTACATGTTTTGCTGCAACTGTAATTATTGCAACCGTTTTGCAAACTTACCCATCAAATTGTATCAATCACTTTTACACTAAAGAAGACATTTTGTGGGGGGAAGCCATAATTATGACTTTAAAGTCTAACAATTTAAAAAAAGAAAAAAACTGACAAAATTAGAGAAGATGAATAACACCCCTACAGCTTGCCCATGGCATTGACTGGCATTTGTGAAGCTTCAAAAATGCAGATGAAATGCCTGCTTTTTACGCAACCTTAAACTTAGCCGAACTTAAAGTGTGTGTAAAACCTGTAATTTGGCGGGGGTTTTTTGATCGTAGTGAGACTTTTAGACCAGGGGTGTCAAACTCAATTTAATTGTGGGCCGCATCAGCATTATGGTTGCCCTCAAAGGGCTGGTTGTATCTGAGATTAGATGCCCAGAGGACCCCACGCCCCCTTACACCCCTACATGAGATGTCAAATCCCCCCCACCATCACAAGTCAAGAGTCACCCACCCTTCCTTATATCACAATGCACCCCCTTACCTTGTTCTACTGCCAGGAAGAAGATGCGGATGGATCTGGGAAGAAGTACAGGGTCTGGAGGAGAACACAGCGGAGGGCTGGAGTTAGCTTCCAGAGTCTGCTGAATGCTGAGACCAGGGGAGGCAGAGGAAAGGTGGTGTTGCGGCAGCACAGAGAGGTGCAGGATCTGTAGGAGGAGTTCTGCCCTCCTCTCTGCTGGGGGCTGCTGAGAAGGGGTGGGGGTCAAAGACAAGCCTTTCTGCAGCTGCACAGAGGAGTGCAGGATCTGGCAAAGGAGTTCTGCCCTCTCTGCTGCCAACTACTGAGACAAGGGGGGTGCCACAGCTGCAGGAGAAGTGTGAGGGCCACATGGAATGGCCTGGGGGGCCACATTCGGCCCATGGGCCTTGTGTTTGTCCCTCTACTGCACAGGTGTCAAACAGTACTTGACAGCCCACATATTTAAATGAAAACAAATAAAGTATGGCACATTTCACAGTGTAAAAAAAACAAAACACACCCACAATGAACCAACTATCTTTAGATTTGCACTATCCAGTTAGTTTTACAGAAGGAAACCTAAATTGATAAAAGTTTTCCAGCCATCTCCCAAAAATGCCAGCTGCCTGGCTTTCTCTGGCTTTAATACTTAATTTCACTGACCTGAAACTACTATGCAAGACCTCATGTACACTGTATGCTACTGACGTTTTTTTGTTTCTCCTCCAGTAGTTTAGCAGCAGCAAAACAGGATAAAAAGACAAGTTCTGCATGGGCATTAATGCGCAATCCCATGTCTGATGTTAATTCACTCTATTAGGCAGAATTCTGAATGCATTATTGCACATTAAGTAGCTTTTGAAAGTTTTTATGCTCAAAAGCTCCTCTCCTGCACGCACAGCACAAGTCATGTTTGCTTTATCTGTTTGGGTCCTCTCCAAAATCCATACCAGACCCTTTTCCGAGCATGCAGCCCAGGAAAGGAGGGGGGGGGGGGACGAGCGAGCGCCTTTGATGTTGGAGCTACACCTGAAGAACATTTAAAAAAAATAAATAATTTTAACAAAGAACTTTGCAAAACTGGATGTCTTTTTATTCACTTTTACCACTTTTTTGGTAAAGCGTAAGGGTACTACATACATGGGGGGGGGGGGGGGGGGGGAGCCAGGATCTGGGCCTCTTCCAGATTTCAATAAGCCCTCCACCTGCAGTTTTACACAACCACCCCCCAATGTTGAGGGCATGTGGACTAGTATAGATCAGGAGGGGGGCGAACGCTCACTCTTCCCCCCCACCTTTTCCTGGCCAGCATGCTTGGAGAAGGGTCTGGTATGGATTGTGGGGGTGAACCCCACGCCAATTTTTTTTTATTTTGGCTTTACTACGGTACCCCTTGAAATCCTTTAATTAAAAGCTGTGAGTGGGGAATCACCCTAACAGCTGATGAGTCATTAGCTCAGCCGCCCACTCCTTAACAGCCTGATAGTCGCTACCAAACGCCGGTACAAAAACTCAAAATATTAGCGTTTATTATCTGGCTATTTTTTTTTTTTTTTTTAGTTTTTTTTTTTGTTTAGTTAGTGTGGAGCCTCTAACGTCTATAGAAGCAGCTTTTTCGAGCTTTAGTGTGCATAAAGCCTAAAAGTACTAAAGTTATTTTCAGAATGAAAGATAAGCAATAGTAGACTAAATATTAGTACAGGATTTTTTTTTTAAAAGCACAGTGCTGGAATACAAATCTTACTATTATTTATTTATTTCAGGTACTTATATAGCGCTGTCAATTTACGCAGAGCTTTTACATATACATTGTACATTCACATCAGTCCCTGCCCTCAAGGAGCTTACGATCTAAGGTCCCTAACTCACATTCATACATACACAGTAGGGCCAATTTTATACAGGATCCAATTAACCTACCAGCATGTCTTTGGAGTGTGGGAGGAAGCCGGAGTACCTGGAGGAAACCCACGCAGGCACAGGGAGAACATGCAAGGCAGGTAGTGTCGTGGTTGGGATTTGATTACTAAAAGAAAGCTTCATCTGATTCTCTTGCAGACACCAACATAGCTAGCTTAGTGCATGCTATAGTGCCAGTAATATGAATTAAACTCAAATTCCCTTGGAAGTGCATTGTCCATTATTCCCTTTGGAGAATCCAAAAGGAAGCTGGGGACCAGCCCCTAGTCAATTCTTCAAAGGAATATATAAAGAACGAAGTCAAGACAGGGGAAACAGGGAGTATAGTTCACACCAATTTACTGTTTTCTCAGGATGGGAAGTGCAAAAAAATCTCCAAAACAAAGCCAATCTTTAATACTCCGCTCAAACCTCCAAAAAATTGACTGGAGGTCCCATAAAAGACTAAGGCCTCATGTATACTACAGCTCCTAAACTTAAGTTTAGGAGCTTTTGGCTTTTTTTTGCCAAAGCTCCTAAACTCAACACCATAAAAGCCTGTGTCTCCCTCTCCAGAACGCAGAAGAATCATGTTTAGAATAAGAACGCTTTTACCACCGGCCTCAAGACACAGCAAAATTGCGGCGCGATTTTGCAGAATTTTGCTTTTTCCCGCACCCGGCAGTCAACATAGGCTATATGTACAAGAAGCCTAAGGCTGGCCATACATTATACAATTCTCTTGTACAATTTTCCTTTAGATTTACCAAAACCATATAATATGAGGTTAAACCTAGGCACTTTCAATTTGTATGCAATCAGGCAGCCCTTGCACTACATAGTTGAAGGTAAATCTAATGTAAATGAAACAAGAGAATTCTATAATGTATGGCCAGCCTAACTCCAGGTTTTTAAGAACTTTAAATAGTTTTTTTTTTTTAACCAAGCTGGTCCAAATTAACTATTTCCTTTAAAGTGGAGTTCCACCCTAATTTTATACTTACCTCCATCTTCTCGCTCCGGGTCACCTGAAAAACAAATGGCTAATCGCATTTTTTCTTTTTTTTACTTACCTCGTAGCGAAGAAAATATACTTACCTTACTTCCTTCTTCCTCCTTCCTCGGCCGCGGCCCGTCGTCACTTTCTGGCTCTGCAATGATTCCTGGGAGCTGAACGTCATAGCTCCCAGGAATCATTGCGCCTGTACCGGCCCCGACGTCAGTTCCGGGGCGCGCGCGTCATCCCCTTCTAATCAGCTTCTGGGCATGCCCAGAAGCTGTGGAGGGATGACGCGCGCGTCCGGAAGTGACGGCGGGGCCGGCGCAGGGCATAGTGGGACCGAAGAAGGCGGAAGAGGACTCCGAAGAGGATCGCGCTGGCTTCAAGCTGCTCACATCTGAGATGGCAGCGCTGGACAAGACTTTTTCAAGGTAAGTATTTGTCCTAACAGGTAAGTGCAACCCGGGACAGATCAGAGGCTAGCCATTGTGGAATGCACTAGCCCTGACTGTCCCGGGGGTATTTAAAAAAAAAAAAAAATTCCAGGGTGGAACTCCGCTTTAATAACACATTCAGCGCCTGAGTGCCGGTTCACACTTCTGCGAGTGCCGGGTTCGCATGTAATATCGGAGCGCACTGCTCCTTCATTACATGCGATCGCCTGTGCGGTGCGAGTTTAGCCATACAATTTGTATGGCTAAATTCGCATCGCACCCGCAGCAAACACGCACAGGAGGCATTTTTGCAGCCGCATCAGGATCGGATCGCACAGCGGTTCACACTTGTGCGATCCGATCCTGTGCGAACTGCACGATCGCACTGCGATATGCAATCAAACTGGGGGTGTCGTTAAGATTACATTGACACCCCCAGCGTATCGCATATGGCAGTGTGAACTGCCGGGGGTGCGTGTGCGATGCGGGAACAGGCTGCGAATTCACAGCCTTCCCGCATCGCATAAGTGTGAACCGGCACTGAGAGTGCTGCATGAACCGCGTATGTAGCATCAGCAACATACAGTACATGATGTGTGTAGTACAGGAAATAAACCTCCATCCATTATACTGTAGTCGCAGAATACTATCAAAATTGCCCATGGAACTTTTCTTGAGGTACATCAAAATGACAAAAAAAAAATTAAGAATGAAACCAAAAAAAAATCAATATTTACAAATATAAAAGACAATTAAAAAAAAAGAGTCGAAGACTGATTTACTATTGTGAGTTTGCTAACAAAACTAAATAGTTATGGAAGGGAGGGAGTGGGGCAGACCATGAGGGTATGATGTTTATAAGGTCTCAATTAGATATCAATAGCTGGGGAAGAGAAAGATGGATATATAATATCTCCAAAACATATCTATATATATATGCATCATACCCTCATGGTCTGCCCCACTCCCTCCCTTCCATAACTATATACTCGATATAGGGAGACGCCTCTTGGTAGGTATATTATCCCTTTTTCTATAAGATTTATGGGACTGATTCGATTTATATGGTGTGGCCATTGTACACCACTGCATGGCAATTCTTTGCATGACCATATGGGAGTGGGATATATTGTTTTCTCCCCCTCATTTCCCTGTGTTTTGGGCAATATTCTTTCTATCTTTACCACACAATATATATGATATTTATCCTATAACTTTATTTCACTCTTTTTTCGTCCCCCGCACTCGCCGGGGAGACGTCTGCATGCCACGCACAACCAAGGTCATCTGGTCAGTTTGTATGGTTTGCAGGGCTAGCGTGACTACTAGCATTTTTCACATGCTGGGGGAGCTGGGAACGTTTGAGAATTAATATTGCAATTATATGCATATTAATATTCCAATTTGTTATTTCATAGACAATAAAATAAACTACTTGTTATACTTATTCGCCCTTGAGAAAGTTTATATAGCAAAATATATCGGGCAAAAACATGGGTGGCAGCATGCAGGCCCCCATCTCAACAGTTTCAGAGGATCTACAACAAGTTCATCAATTGTCATACCATATTCGAATATATGTATATTTCTTTATGTATATTTTTGTGGTGTAATATATGTTTTTTTAGCTTGTAACTTAAAAATCTCAACTTTTTTTTATATTTGTATTAGTAGTGATCTATATTTTAAGTATGATACCAATAAAGTCCCCACACAGCCCCAACATTACCAATCCCAAGTAGGGGAGTTTGGTAAAAAAAATACTATTTATTGAATTTGGGATGTAGGTATCGCATGGTATCAATTTTCTAACTTATAGCACAATCATCTTTTTGATTATTGCTAACAAAACTAGTTCATAATTCGAATTTCTTATCCTATTTGTAAATACTCATATTGGAATTCCCCAGACTCACAGTTGAATGTAATGAATGAAATATTCACCTTTTTTGTAAGCTTCAAGCCTACCTCTAGTGTTACCATGGGCTATGGTGACCTTTATTCTCCAGCTGCGCTTGATCTGCCCCCCCCTGTTTGTCCCGTTGATCCTCAAAGGCTTTATTCTCACAGCTGGGGGTCACCATTTGGAAATGCTACTTTTTTGTTTTCATTTCCACAGCAGATTTGTAAGTATCTGGCCCTATGGTTGCTATTGTGACATTATTATTCTCTTTAAAATTCAAAATTTTGGTCTCTTATTCTTTAGATACCGTCAATAGCATCCACTCCTGATTAAGTGAATGGAATACAGGAAACGTATTGAGATTTGTGATCCGCTACATTTTTGTATTCAACTGTGATTCCGAAGAATTCCAATATGAGTATTCGCAAAGAATATATGATATTGGAATAATGAACTGCTTTTGTTTAACATACTGACAATAGTAAATCAGTCTTTGTTCTCTTTAAATTGTCTTCATATTTGGTAAAGATTGATTTTAATGGTAGGATATTAAAAATAAAAGCTTTTTTATACCTATTTTGCTGTTTTGATGTACCCTTTAAGAAGAGTCCCATGGGCAATTTTGATAGTATTTTTGTCTATTTACAGTATACAGCGCTGTGTTTCAGCAGCAGTAAAGGGACTGCCCATCCCACTCCCAAAATAAAATCAAGCTGGGCTGAGCGCTGCTCAGCCATTCACTTTTTATGAATACAAAGCTTTCTCTGAATAACTGAAGTGAAAAGCCAGGTAGATGATGTCACAATCTCCTCTTTAGCCAATCACAGAAAGCTTTGTATTCTTTTAAAAAAATAAACAGGTTACTGTGAATGGCTTAGCAGCACTCGGCCGGACTCTTTGGATATTACGAACAAAGAAAAAGATTTCCCAGCCCACTTACCAGCTAGCTTACAATAAAAACAAAGTTACCCCCCCCCCCCCAGTATGTGTTCATGCCAAACTTCCAAATTCTGTCACATCATTCTTCACCAACATATTAAGTCTTTCTCCCTGTAAAAAATTAGTGTTGGTAAATTTCTAGCTACACTTTTACAATTTAAAAAGAAATAAAAACATTAGAAAAGGAGGATGAATAATAAAAAAATATGAAAGGCAAAGATCAGTGCAGATAGGGAGAAGGATATAGGGGATAGGAGTAAAGAAGCAAATGACAGACACATGGATATTGTGCAATTAAAAGGGGATTTTGGACAAAACCTTTTTTCTGTTTTTGTGTAGGATCTGGAAGGGCTAGAACCTATACAGTTTTTATTTCAGACTTAAAATCTAAAGGAATTATAATCAGTGCAATCCAAAAACTAAATATTAAACAATGATAATCCATAGGCTGCATACATTCAGTGCTTTCACTACATCCAAATGATATCAGATAAATAAAATGCAGTGCCAAAAGGTAAAAATTATTAATCAATAAATACAATAATTAAATATATATCTCGTGACTGTATTCAGTGCATAAAGTGACAAGATGCGTAAATTTCATATTGCAAAATCCAGATCATAAAAAAATAAAATAATAAAAAGTCCACAATTAAATATCAAAAAGTAAGTGAAAAAATTCTTCTGTGCTGGATAATAAATATAAAGTGCTGGTGCTCACTCCACACACAAGTTATCAGTGTACTTCTGTGCTCAATAGCAGCTCACCTTAAGGCCACACCCCGCTGATGAAGTTACTGTGGTGACGTAACACTTACGGGGCGGAGCCTGCGCACAGACGCTGCATCCCAGCTCAGACACATGTGGGTGCAACCTGTATGTGTGTCCTGTTAAGTAATACAGTTTACAGAGAGCACTAGAAGTATTCTCCTGTTTTTTTTTTATACCACGGCCAATCATAGCCTGCATCCCTGAGCTCAAAGGAAGAAGGTGGAGGAGGCTGTGTGTCACTATTGCTAGTTACAGCTTGTCATTTGTGTGAGATCCTGCATCCCTGAGCTTAAAAGAGGAAGGTGGAGGAGGCTGTGTGTTATTACTGATTGTTAAAGCTTGTCTGACTCATTGAAATATATGGGTCAGACATTAAGGTGAGCTGTTTTTGAGCACAGAAGTACACTGATCAACTTGTGTGTGGAGTGAGCACCAGCACTTTATATTTATTATCCAGCAAAGAAGATTTTTTTCACTAACTGTTTGATATTTAATTGTGGACTTTTTATTATTTTATTTTTTTATGATCTGGATTTTGGAATATGAAATTTGCGCACTGTCACTTTATGCACTAAATACAGTCACAAGATATATATATACATTAATTATTGTATTTATTGATTAATAATTTTTACCTCTGGCGCTGCATTTTATTTATCTGATTTTATTGCAGACTGCTCCCATTGGGAAGATTTAGTTGTCACACGCACAGAAGCTGAAGGGAATTTTTTTTTAACCTGCTGCCATCCGCGCTACAGCCTATATACGGCTGCAGCGCAGACTTAAATTTTCGGGAGGCCGTTTTTAAACGGCCTCCCAGAAAGACTCTCCCCGCGCGCTCCTGCGAGCGCGCATCGGGGAGAATCTGTGTCGGCCGTGTCCCTTGGACACGGCTGATCACAGATCGTGGTGAATGGCCAATCACAGCGGCCATTTACCACGTGATCAAGCCGTCCAATGAGAGATGATCTCATATGTAAACATATGAGATCATCTCTCATCGCCGGCGCTCCTTCCTCACACAGAGCCTGCAGTGTGAGGAAGGAGGGGGAGCCTCACAGCGCCGGGGACACACAGCAATGTAATCAGGGCACTGATCACCAGTGCCCTGATTACTAGAGGTAAAACACATACACAAATTGCCCCCCCCATCAGTGCCCCACATCAATGCCCACAATCAGTGCCCATAGTGCTGCCAGTCAGTGCCCATCAGTGCCTGCTCATCTAGGCACTGAGGAGCACTGACTGGCAGCACTATGGGCACTGAGTGTGGGCACTGATGGTGCTGCCCATCAGTGCCGCCCATCAGTGCCACCCATCAGTGTCCATCAGTGCCATCCGCCAGTGCCCAGTGCCGCCTATTTGTGCCCATCAGTGCCGCCTCTCAGTGCCCAGCAGTGCCACCTCTCAGTGCCCAGCAGTGCCGCCTATCAGTGCGGCATATTAGTACCTCCTCATCAGTGCCCATAAGTGCCACCTCATCAGTGCCCATAAGTGCCACCTCATCAGTGCCCATCAGTGCAGCCTATCAGTGCCGCCTCATCAGCGCACATCAGTGAAGGAGAAAAATTTATTTTCAAAATTTACTCGCAGAAAATAAGAAAAACCTTTTTTTTTTTTCAAAATTTTCTGTCTTTTTTCTTTTTTTTTTTGTAAAAAATAAAAAACCCAGAGATGATTAAATACCACCAAAAGAAAGCTCTATTTGTGTGAAAAAAATGATAAAAATTTCATATGGGTACAGTGTAGCATGACCGCGCAATTGTCAGTCAAAGTGTGACAGCACTGAAAGCTGAAAATTGGCCTGGATGGGAAGGGTGTTTAAGTGCACAGATGGCAAGTGGTTAAATTCAGCTGCCACCAGAACCTAAATCGAAGGGAAATTTTTCAATGGATAGTAGGTAACTGTCACTTCTGGCACTCTACAGTTGCTTTTGTGTTTCTATGCAAGGAAGTGAAAAGAAATTCCACCAGCCGGGACAAAATCAGCAATAAAAACCTGAAAACACTTGTGCTGGAGTCAGGGGCAGACTGGCAACTTCCAGCCCAGGGGGCAAGTACAAACCAGAGGCCCATGGTGCAGCGACTTGGCCCCACTCTTCCTCTTTCCGCCATCCTCTTGACCCCCATTCCAGGCTGAAGCCCTGCTCCAGGTACTCTCTACTGACCTGCTGAATCCAGGTTCCAAACCTGGCCAGCAGGGGGCGGTTGGGGGGAACTGGGACAGCTGGGTTGGGGCTGGCCAGGGGAGGAGAGTCTCTAGTGGGGCACGGAACCGGCCTCTGCTCAGACACAGTTTACACCATCCATGCTTGGGAGGGAGGCCTGCGCTCTGTCCTTGTCTTCATCCTCCACACAGTAGGTCAGTGGTAGAGACTTTTTACTTCTCTTCACCAGGAATCCTATAGGCATGTCTGTGGCAGAAGCGGTGCAGCCTTTTTACAGGACATCAGAACGGCCCAGGGGGCAATTGTCCCCCTGCCCCAGTCCTCCCCTGGCTGGAGTGCACAAATCAGAGCCATTCACAGTAAGCTCGAGAAGGGAGCATGCATGCCCCACCACTGCAAGGCGCATGCTCTGAAACACGGCACACTGCTTCCTGGTCCTTGCTGATGTCAATCCGCTCTCTAGGGTGGGCTCCATGCTGCCATCCACCGGACCGAGAGGGATACTGTGACGGGAGTCACTTTGATTGGGGGGGCCTGTGGAACACAGATTACTTTAGAGAGATCAGGAAACTCCTTGACCAGCTTCCCCAGCCCCTCCTATGTGTAAGTCACCCTGTGTCTATTAGGAGCACAGGGTGACCAAGAACCCCAGTCTGGTCTGCACTAATCAGACTCGCTGTACAACCACACTGGACTCAGCCTTTCATGCTACCCCGGTTATCCTGGGTTCTATATGTGTGGTTTGTGTTGAAAGAGTGAGGGGCTCTTTCACTTGGGACAATAATATTTCTGAACAATGTCCCTCAGGAAATATATGAAGATGAACAGTTTGACTTTTCAGATTGCTAGAATATTGCAGGAGACCTTTGCTAGTGGGGTTGGGTTTGTTATTGTTAAGTACCTGCATCCCGGGGGGGCGTGGCCAAGCAAGGCATGTGAGCGGACGCGCATCACGGAGCTCCCGCTATTACCCTGTTCATCGATCCTTCCTCCGGTATCCACCTTACCTTTAACCGGCACCGACGCCTTCCTCTCCTCCTGGGGAATCCACCGGTATCCTCTACGCCTCGATCCGCACGATGCTTACCCGGAAAAACCGTGAGGAATCTACCGGCCTGGAAATCCAACATGGCGCTGCGGCCTCCACGTCGAAGGGGACGCCGCGCGCCACGGACAAGGGCAAGGATCCTGGGGGTAAGTCCGGTAAACCCCGCAAAGAGGGCACCAAGGACATGTTATATTATGCCCAGAAGCTCACGTACGCCCAAGCTGCGGGCCCGCAGGATGGTGGTGCGGGGGGAGCGGCTTTAGTTCCAGAGCCCGGCCTGGAAGCGGATCCCTCACCCAGTCTGCCTGGTACAGACGTCCCTGCTGCCATGGATCTGGGGATGGACGGGGATGTGGTGGATGGTGATTCTCAGCCCACCCTGGGCCAAATACTTTCAGCGGTGCAGCAGTGCACGGCCTCTGTTGGCAAAGTGGAAGTACCTGCATCCCATTGTTCTTCTATTGTTGTTCTGTCTGCCTTAAGATACTTATTATGGGATGTATATGTGTATGTGTATTGGCTGCTAAGGGGGAGGGGGTTGTCCCACAGTGTATATCTGTTTGTGCCTGTGTTTCAATAAAGAGTTAGTTGCTTTCAGACACATACAAGCTAAGTTCAGGCTAGTTTTTGTATGTAGGGCAGCTGGAATCTCCATCTATGTTCAGAATGTAGGAAGCCGTATACTGACGAAAACCCACAAGTACGCTGTGGGTCGGCGGTACCGTTACAGACACAGGCCAGCTTCCTCCTCATCCCTGGGACACAAATTACAAGACATCCGGCAGTTCCCATGGCCCCGTTCCAGACACTTTTCAGCTATGGGGTTAGCTATTCAGCAAAGATTTTGTTATTACTAATGACAGAGAGGTGAGGCAGGCATTTCTTTATTTTTGTGGTGGCACTTTCTGTAAAGATTGAGGTTCAAGGGAAAAAAAGGAAATATTTCAAAGAAATTGTATGCACAGTAAAAATTTAAGAAACTATGAAAAAACAGTTGAGAAGAGAATGGGGAGGAAGGAGCAAATAAGGCCCTATGTACACTTGTGCGTTTTAGGAGCTGTGCCCTAAAAAATCCTGTTTGCATACCTTTAATGAAAACGCATATTATATACAGCCTGCACTGCTCCTAAAAAAAATTGTGGGGCCTTAGCCCCGGTTCACATTTGTGCGATTGCGGAGATCGCATGTAATCCGGAGTGTACTGCTCCTAAATTACATGCGATCTGATGTGCGGTGCGAATTTCAGCCATACACTTTGTATGGCTGAATTTGCACCGCATCCGCACTAAACTCGCACATGAGGCTTTTTTTTATTCGCAGCAGAATCGGATCGCATAGTGGTTCACACTAGTGCGATCCGATTCTGTGCGAACTTGCAGATCGGACTGCGATATGCGATCGCAACTGGGGGTGTCGTTAACTTTTAATTGACACCCCCTGCGTATCGCATATGGCAGTGTGAACTGCCAGAGGTGCGGATGTGATGTGGGATCAAGCTGCATATTCGCAGCGTTCCTCCATCGCACAAATGTGAACCGGCACTTAATGTGATATTAAAGTCTTGTTTTTTTTTTGTTTAAAAATACCGAACATGTTATACTTACCCCAGATCCTTCTCTTCTCGGGTCCCTCCTGCCAAGTGCTCCCACAGCAAGCAGCTTGCTATGGGGGCACCTGAGCCGCTGCTCTGTGTGTCTATTCAAACGCGAAGCCGCGGCTTGGTCCGGCCGATCTCCTCATTGGCTCACTGACTTTGACAGCAGCGGGAGCCAATGGTGCCTGCTGTGGTGTCTCAGCCAATCAGGAAGGAGATTCCCAGACAGCCGAGGCTCTTGTGCAACATCCCTGGACCGAGATGGGCTCAGGTAAGTATTAGGGGGGCTGCTGCACTGAAGGTTTTTTATCTCAATCCATAGAATGCATAAGGATCCATTCACACTAGCGCGACTTGTCAGGCGACTTGGTCGCCTGACAAGTCGCGGTCGGTCGCTCGCCATAGAATAGTACAGGACCCGTTCTAATAGGAGCGACACAAGTCGCTCCGACTTAGAAAAAGGGTCCTGTACTACTTTGGGGCGACCTGGAGGCGACTTGCATTGACTTCAATTATATGAAGTCCCTGCAAGTCGCGCCGAGGTCGCGGTGCACGCTGTGCACTGTGACTTCACAGGTCGCCCCAGCAAGTCGTGTTGCGCCAGTCTGAATGGGCGCTTAAGATGAACAAAAAAAAACTGCGTTTAGAACCACTTACCATAAATATTTTCTTATTTTCCATGTGTGTGTTCACATATGTGTTTTATAAATCATAATTTCTATAATTTTCATGTACTTCTTCTATCTGAAGTACCTGGTTGATCCTGCCAGTCACCTTTTTTCTTTGTAAACTGACCACACAAAGCACAGAAACTGATCTGTGTTAGTTTGGTCAGTTTGTATCATTCAGTTTGGAAGAGAGCAGCACAGGGTGCAAGGATTAGCAGGTATTAAAAAACAAACACTCACATCTGAAAAAAATGTGCTTCAGTTACAGTGGCACTGAGTGGAAGGAATGTACAGAGGCAGCAATCCTAGCGACTGGATGCCCAATAGTTTAACATGCACACAGTAAGGGACCTGCTGATGGGATGGATGGCTGGTGGCGTCCACAGCCGCCCCCACAAGCCGCTGACAGGAGCAGGTGCCGGCTCTTTCCTACACCCCTTCAAAAAGGCAGAATCATGTTAAAATTCTTTTTCATCTGTTAGTCTCACAGAGGAAGGGGTGGAGAGACTGCAGTTACAGTGTGGGATTGGAGGAAAGAACACACCCCCTTCACACAGCAGAAGAATTGTGTTGTGAATAGACAAGCTCCGTGATGAGCTCCCTCCTTACAGAAATGTATCTTGTGTCGGGAAAACTTATCACAAATGACTCATGCCGATAACAGAGGAACGAAGCACCAGAGAGAAACAACACTTAGAGCTTTGGAGAGAGAGAAGTAAACACTACAGATATATGTGCTTTGTTCAGATTTCAAGACTGGGGTTTACAACGGTTTTAAAAACAAACCTAAACAATTTTTTTCTGCTTTAAAGGACTTATTGACACCAGGTGCAGTGAGTGGAATAAGTGCAAAAATTGCGTGTTTTCCTGCAATGCAAAAAAAAGAAGCATTGCTTTTGCAGGTGCAAGTGGGTGCCATTAATGCTTGATGGTGCTCCCACGCATCTGCCATTAGAGTGCGCTCGCACCTACGAAAACACATAGTACCGCAGTACCATGCAATTTGGTGCGGTGCAATGTGAAAAATCGTGCCTGCACCTTTTTTGCATATTTCATGTTCATAGGCAGCAAGTGTGGGTGTGGAGACTAAGGAGAGAAAGAAAGACTTGACAGGGTATGAGGTGCATCCTAGATTCTAAACTGGTTAAAATAAATACCTGTTTACCTTTGAGGTTCATTTATCTCTCTGCTGTGTATTAGGACACATGGAGGTTGATTTACTAAAACTGGGAGTGCAAAATCTGGTGCAGCTGTGGAAGGTAGCCAACCAGCTTCCAAGTTTGTTTATCAAAACGTAACCGAATACGCTGAAGTTAGAAGCTAATTGGCTACAATGCAGAGCTGCACCAGATTTTCAACTCTCCAGTTTTAGTAAATCAACCCCATTTCGTCAAGCTTTAACATGCACCGCATAAAGGCAGCCTAATTAAAAGGAATGAGCTGCCAAAGCATGACCTTTTTTTCTAATATAATGCACTACTGTGCATTGCATCAAGCTACAGTGCACCTGCGTTGCTTTAGTACATTGCAATGCCATTCAAAATGAATGGCACTGCAATGCAGAAATGTATGTTTTTTGCTTCACTGCAACACGTTTGAAGTGGGCCCCTTACAATGTACACCCCCGGTCATAATAGAAAAAAATAAATAAATAAAATTCAATACATCCCTGTGATATATGACTGCTTAGAGTGCAGGGATCCCACGCCGAGAACCCACGCCGAGACTGCTAAGTGCAACGATCCAACTCCGAGACCCCACACCAAGACTGCTAAGTGCAGGGATCCCACCCTGTGCAGAGTGTGTACGCCGAGACTAAGTGCAGAGAGTGTACGCCAAGACTAAAGCCCCGTACACACGTACCGATCGTCGGCATACAAACGTTCGTCTTTTCTCCCCGGGATGTCGGTGTCTGTTGAAAAGTGCAAAGACTGCCCAAGAATTTTGTCCGCCAACTACAGCCGACTGCAGAAGTGATGTCATGTAATGGTTAACTTTCCCTGTGTTTTTTCTTTTCTGAGCATGCCCAGTCTTGCAAATCTGCGGTCTGTCGGCAGAATTCTGTACTGACTGGCGAACAATCGTCCGTTCTAGTGTCGGCATACAAAAATTTTCATGTTTGCAAGAAAGACTCTTGTCCGCAGAATGTGCGCAGACAGCTGTCGGAGGCACCATACTAACAAGCGTACAATCGGCAGATCTTTCGTCCGCCGACGTTTGTATGACGACGATCGGTACGTGTGTACGGGGCTTAAGTGCAGAGAGTGTACGCCGAGACTAAGTGCAGAGAGTGTACACCGAGACTAATGCCCCATACACACGTGCAGATTATCTGCAGACTTTTGTCTGCAGACTTACCAAAACCATATAATATGAGGTCAAACCTAAACACTTTCAATTTGTATGCAATCCGGCAGGCCCTTGCACTACATAGAAAAAGGTAAGTCTGCAGATAATCTGCACGTGTGTACGGGGCATAAGTGCAGAGAGTGTACGCCGAGACTAATGCCCCATACACACATGCAGATTATCTGCAGACTTTTGTCTGCAGATTTACCTTTTCTATGTAGTGCAAGGGCCTGCCGGATTGCATACAAATTGAAAGTGTTTAGGTTTGACCTCATATTATATGGTTTTGGTAAGTCTGCAGTAGGGATGCACCGAAATTTCGGCCACCGAAATTATCGGCCGAAAATGAGTTAACATTGCCGAAAATAATGGCCGCCCTGGAGAAGGAGGAGGGCGCAGCGCAGCGCAGGGCAGGCTTTAAAAGTCCCGCCTCTGGCCGGCCGTCCGCCTCTCAATGACGTCCCTACTACTCTGTGCATTAGTGAATGGACATACCAGGCGGGAGGGCGGGGCGAGCGGCCGCTATAGATATTACTATGTGATCCTTCCCTGTGCATCCCTGTCAGCCTGTCAGTGTCAACTATGTGTGAATGCGAACAGAACTGACCTAACACCGGGCGGGGGGGCGGGGCGAGCGGCCGCTATAGATATTACTATGTGATCCTTCCCTGTGCATCCCTGTAAGCCTGTCAACTATGTGTGAATGAGAACAGAACAGAACTGACCTGACACCGGGCGGGGGGAGCGGCCGCTATTAGCTGTAACTATGTGAGCGATTCACTTCCTTGTCAGCGGAGATACATGCCTGTCAGGGAAGTGAAACGCTCCCATAGTTACAGCTAATAGCGGCCACTCCCCCCGCCCAGTGTCAGGTCAGTTCTGTTCTGTTCTCATTCACACATAGTTGACAGGCTTACAGGGATGCACAGGGAAGGATCACATAGTAATATCTATAGCGGCCGCTCGCCCCGCCCTCCCGCCTGGTATGTCCATTCACTAATGCACAGAGTAGTAGGGACGTCATTGAGAGGCGGTGTCCCCGGCCAGAGGCGGGACTTTTGAATGAAGGACACCCAAGGAGGGGTAGCTGGGGCAGTGGGGGGGGGGGGGGGAGCTGAGGCAGCTTACCAATGATATTTGTATTATGAAGCATGAGGGGTTAATGTATTGTCACTGCTGGTCACTCATCTATTAGTGACTGACCAGTGGCAGGTAATTAACCCATTTGTGCTGCATTAGTGCAACCAGTATCAGTGCAACCAGTGTTAATTAACACTGATACTGGTTGCACTAATGCAGCACAAAGGGGTTAATTACCTGCCACTGGTCGGTCACTAATAGATGAGTGACCAGCAGTGACAATACATTAACCCCTCATGCTTCATAATACAAATACCATTGGTAATTAAATTAACCTCTTGCCAACCCGTCACAGTACATATACTGTGACAGGGTGGCAGCAACAGGTGTGCGCCTGCCTGTTTTTGGTGTATGCCCCTGTTCTATCCATTTTACATTTTTTTGGGGGAAAAAGTCATTTTCGGTTTCAGTTTTCAGCCAAGGGCATCCTGCATTTTCGGTTTCGGCCCAAAATTTTCATTTCGGTGCATCCTTAGTCTGCAGATAATCTGCACGTGTGTATGGGGCATAAGTGCAGAGGGTGTACGCCGAGACTAAGTGCAGAGAGTGTACGCCGAGACTAAGTGCAGAGGGTGTACGCCGAGACTAAGTGCAGAGGGTGTACGCCGAGACTAAGTGCAGAGGGTGTACGCCGAGACTAAGTGCAGAGGGTGTACGCCGAGACTAAGTGCAGAGAGTGTACGCCGAGACTAAGTGCAGAGGGTGTACGCCGAGACTAAGTGCAGAGGGTGTACGCCGAGACTAAAGCCTAGTACACACGCAACGATTTTCCGCCGACCAGTCGTTCGTCTTTTGTCCAGAGTTGTGTTTTGTTGGTTGGAATGTGCCTAGACTGCACTGGACTTTTGTTGACTGACAAAATTCTACTTCAGAAGTGATGTCATGTGTTGGTTTGCTTTCTTTGTGTTCTTTCTTCTCTGAGCATGCCTAGTCTTGCTCATAAGATTTTTCCCTGTCTAAATCTGTACTGACTGCATGAAAATAGGCCGTGTTTTGACGGAGGACAAAAATGATATAGCCTGCACACCAGATTTTTTTCGGCCGAAAAGTCGGTTGTCGGAAGCATCATGCTAACAAGCCGAAAATTGGCAGATCGGTCGTCGGACGAAAATTCCCGGCCGAATTTCGACTCGTGTGTACGCGTGTGTAAGTGCAAAGATTGTATACGGACACTAAGTGCAGAGATTGTACACTGTACACCGACACTAAGTGCAAAGATTGTATACGGATACTAAGTGCAGAGATTGTACACTGTACACTGACACTAAGTGCAAAGATTGTATACGGACACCAAGTGCAGAGATTGTATACTGTACAGTGACACTAAGTGCAAAGATTGTACACCGACACTAAGTGCAAAGATTGTACACCGACACTAAGTGCAAAGATTGTACACCGACACTAAGTGCAAAGATTGTACACCAACACTAAGTGCAAAGATTGTACACCGACGCTAAGTGCAGCGACTGTACACCGACACTAAGTACAGAGATTGTATACTGTACACCGACACTAGGTGCAGAGATTGTATACTGTACACCGACACTAGGTGCAGAGATTGTACACCGACACTAGGTGCAGAGATTGTACACTGTACACCGACACTAGGTGCAGAGATTGTATACTGTACACGACACTAAGTGCACAGATTGTATACTGTACACCGACGCTAAGTGCAGCGACTGTACACCGACGCTAAGTGCAGCGACTGTACACTGACACTAAGTGCAGAGATTGTATACTGTACACCTGACACTAAGTGCAAAGATTGTACACGGACACTAATGGTGCGTTTCCACTGAGCTTTCTGGTACGGTTCGGTACGCTATTTATGCCGTTTCCATTATGAATGGTACCCTAATTCCGAACCGTACCGTACCACTTTTTGGTACCCTTTCATTGGGGTACAAAGCACATTAGACCCATACCAACTGGGTGGAGCTACACTCTGCAGAACTTTGATTGGTTGACAGAGAATCGTCTATCACAGCTTTCCTGCTGTGACCAGCTACACCACGCCTATCATGAAAAGGGTACTATTGGCAGTGGAAACGCAATGTGTACCGTACCGAACCGTACCGTACCACTCAGTGGAAACGAGGCATTAGTGCAGAGATTGTATACTGTACACCGACACTAAGTGCAAAGATTCTACGCCGACACTAAGTGCAAAGATTGTACACCGACACTAAATGCAAAGATCGTACACCGACACTAAGTGCAGAGATTGTATACTGTACACAGACGCTAAGTGCAAATATTGTACACCGACACTAAGTGCAAAGATTGTACACCTACACTAAGTGCAGAGATTGTATACTGTACACCGACACTAAGTGCAAAGATTGTACACCGACACTAAGTGCAAAGATTGTACACCGACACTAAGTGCAGAGATTGTATACTGTACACCGACACTAAAGCCCCGTACACACACGTACTGATCGTCGGCCGAACGATCGGCCGTCTTTTGTCCAGGGCTGTCGTGTCTGTTGAAAACTGCAAAAGACTGCACACGAATTTTGTCGCCCAACAACAGCCGACTGCAGAAGTGATGTCATGTGATGGTTAACTTTCCTTGTCTTTTTTCTTTTCTGAGCATGCCCAGTCTTGCTAATCTGCTGTCTGTCGGCCGAAATCTGTACTGACTGGCGAACAATCGGTCGTTCTGGCGATGGCCAACAAATATTTTAAAGTCTGCACGACAGATTCTGTTCGGCCGAAAATGCGCTGTCGGAAGCATCATACTAACAAGCCTACAATCGGCCGATCGGTCGGCGGCCGAATATTTACGGCCAACAATCGGTACGTGTGTACGGGGCTTTAGTGCAAAGATTGTACGCCGACACTAAGTGCAGCGACTGTACACTGACACTAAGTGCAGAGATTGTATACTGTACACCGACACTAAGTGCACAGATTGTACACCGACACTAAGTGCAAAGATTGTACACCGACACTAAGTGCAGAGATTGTATACTGTACACCGACACTAGGTGCAGAGATTGTACACTGTACACCGACACTAGGTGCAGAGATTGTATACTGAACACCTGACACTAAGTGCAAAGATTGTATACTGTACACCGACACTAAGTGCAGAGATTGTATACTGAACACCTGACACTAAGTGCAAAGATTGTACACCGAAACTAAGTGCAAAGATTGTATACTGTACACCGACACTAAGTGCAGAGATTGTATACTGTACACCTGACACTAAGTGCAAAGATTGTACACCGAAACTAAGTGCAAAGATTGTATACTGTACACCGACACTAAGTGCAGAGATTGTATACTGTACACCTGACACTAAGTGCAAAGATTGTACACCGAAACTAAGTGCAAAGATTGTATACTGTACACCGACACTAAGTGCAGAGATTGTATACTGAACACCTGACACTAAGTGCAAAGATTGTACACCGAAACTAAGTGCAAAGATTGTATACTCTACACTGACACTAAGTGCAGAGATTGTATACTGTACACCTGACACTAAGTGCAAAGATTGTACACCGACACTAAGTGCAGAGATTGTATACTGAACACCTGACACTAAGTGCAAAGATTGTACACCGAAACTAAGTGCAAAGATTGTATACTCTACACTGACACTAAGTGCAGAGATTGTATACTGTACACCTGACACTAAGTGCAAAGATTGTACACCGACACTAAGTGCAGAGATTGTATACTGAACACCTGACACTAAGTGCAAAGATTGTATACTGTACACCTGACACTAAGTGCAAAGATTGTACACCGACACTAAGTGCAAAAATTGTATACTGTACACCTGACACTAAGTGATGCTCTGCCAGTCACATGATCACTCCCCTTGGTTCGGCGGGCCGTGACGTCACGATGACAGCAGACGTCGGCCGTCACAATGGGCTCACAGTGCTCTCCTAGCAGACAGTGAAGTTGGGACAATGATGACACAGTGTGGGTGGGTTGCACTTGTGTCTGTAGTAGCTGCAGGAATAGACTTACCTCGCATATAGCCGTGTGACAGGAATCCAGCAATGTTCCTGAGTGGCCCCCCCACACGCTCCCTCCCGCCCGGTGCACGCTGTACACGGCTCCTCTCCCGGCGTGTCTTGGTGCCTTTGTGTGCTGCGTGTCCGTGCGCTCTCGCGTGACGTGACGGGACTCCGCGTGTGTCATTTCCGCAGAAGGACACAGGAGACAGAGGAGGCTGCGGTGGGAACAGCCCCCTGCCCTCTCGCCACTAGACGTTACACAGTGCCACGGCGGGGGGAGGGACACCGAGCAAGGACACAGCGCTCATGTGCTTTCCACTGGAGGCACTCACATGACTGGCTGCAAACTTTCCTCCCTCACAGCTCACTATTCACAGGACTGACCACAAACTACTACTGAAGGCATACACTAAGGGAGGACTGTATCTCTATCCTATTGGGGAAATGTCCCTTCACTTCTGTGCCAGAGCCAAACATGGAAGTGAGAGGAAATCCCTACAACAGAGGGAGTGTCCCCAATGAAAGATTTCCTCTTCTGCTGACAACCAAACATTTGGGATTTTTCTCACAGCTGGTGATATCAGTGAACATGAAAAGTTGACAGGGATATCTCCCTAATAGTGGTCATACACACTTCAATAAAGGATCAATCTTCTCCCATAAGAATAATCAATCTATAGTCAGTTCACATGGCACACACAGGGATGTGGATCTCAATGATTAAGCGCTGATCCAGGCTATGACTGTAAATGATCAATTGCATCTCTTTTTTCCATCATAACATCTCATAATCTGTTCAATACCATTTGTATTTCAATTGATCAAAGTATCTCTGTGATGCCGATCAATAATCAATAATTCTTCACCTTGGCTGATCAAATCCAATCTGGATCAATTGGAAGAGAGCGCATGGCATTTCAATTGTTTGCTAATTCTATCGTTTTGATGAATTTTACATCAATAATTAACCCCTTCCTGCTGAGTGTACACATCAACGCAGAAGTGGGGTTTTGCTGTGAGAGAATGCTGCCAACACACTCCCAACAAAGGAACTGAGCTGTCAGTGAGAGCCCCAGGCCTGCTACTAACAATCAGGAAGCCCTGTTCTTGATCACTCTGACAGCCTTTAACCCCTTGGCACTGGCCGCATGCAAATCTGCCGCCTCTCCCGAGCTGTCAGGGAGAGCCCCAGGTCTGCTACTAACAATCAGGAAGCCCCCTGATCATTCTGATAGCCTTTAACCCCTTGGCACTGGCCGCATGCAAATCTGCAGCCTCTCCCATAAGAGCCCCAGGCCTGCTGCTACTAACAATCAGGAAGCCCTGTTCCTGATCATTCTGAAAGCCTTTAACCCCCTGGCGCTGGCTGCACGCAAATATACGACCAGTGCTGTATTTTGGCCTAGGCCGACAAGGCCCAGGCCTAGGGCGGCACTTTGCAGGGGGGCAGCAAAACCCCCCCCCCTCCACCTGAGACTCTTTTGGCCACTGGTTGCTAGAGCCGCCTCTCCCACCCCTCCCTCCTCTCTCTCACTCACTCTGTCTCACCCCCCTCTCTCTCTCGACCCCTCTTCTCTCATCCCCCTCTCTTTCTCTCTCATCCCCCCTCTCTCTCACCCCCTCTTATCCTCTCTCTCTTTCACCGCCCCCCTCTCTCCCTCTCACCTCCTCTCTCTCTCACCCCCCTCTCTCCCTCCCTCCCTTCCTCACCCACCCCCCCTCTCTCTCTCCCATCCCCTCTCACCCCCCCTCTCGTGAGATCTCAGGTTCATGCTGGCTTTTGGAGTCCTTCAATTTTGGAGGGAGTCACATCCGTTAAAAAGGAAGGAGTGGGGCAAATTTACATAGAAGGGGGCGCTCAATTTTAGTCTTGCCTAGGGCAGCACAAAACCAAAATACACCACTAAATACGGCCTCTCCTGAGCTGTCAGGGAGAGCCCCAGGTCTGCTACTAACAATCAGGAAGGAAAGGTTTGTGAATATTAGTTACCCACGTGATCGCGCCTAGGTATTATCGATTGTGAATTAATTGCTGTGTGTATACAATATAGAAAAGAAATTGAGCAGCTAGTCTAAACAACAATAGGTTGTGTGGATAGTGGTAAAAGTGAGACAGCGCTCAAATTAATAATTAAATAAATGAATATAAATACACAAATCACAAAGCAATAAATAAGATGGAATATAAAATAAAAAATATTTTATCAATTATACAAGGTTTTTTTTTTTAAAAAAGTGCACAAATATTAGAGTGATTGTGCATATATTAGCATTCCAAATATATTAAAGTGATTGTGCATTTATAAAGTGCAGGTGCAAAAACGTGCAGCAAAAAACAATTCTTTAAGGTGCTTCATGTGCGGCAAAAAGCATTTCTTCATGCAGATGGGGAATCCTTCACCTAGTGCTCAGCCCACTTACCAGACAACCCCTTGGGGTCTAACATAGGTAAATGGTGTCTTTACTCCCAATGAATTCTATTTCCCCGCTGGAGTATGACCAAGGTATCCTATGGCTGGTTACAAGGGCTGGCTTAGGGTCCCAGTGTCCGTCCCGTTTCAGGCATAGGGTGGTATCGGCATGATATAAAGGATGCAAAAAACTCTCATGGTGTAGTATGCATGGATTGTGGTTTAATAAAGGAAAGTAGTCACTTACAGTTTGAGTTTCATACAGCCAGCTGAAAGACAGTGCCGTGGCCGGTTTGCGTTTCGGCTGCATTCCAGAACCTGGAAGTGACGTAGGGCGTAGCACGTGATCCAACGCGTTTCGTCATCAAGCGTATGACGTCATCAGTGAATCCCTGATGACGTCATACGCTTGATGACGAAACGCGTCAATATATGCCCTCTCCTGAGCTGTCAGGGAGAGCCCCAGGTTTGCTACTAACAGGAAGCCCTGTTCCTGATCACTCAGATAGCCTTTAAGCCCCTGGCGCTGGCCGCATGCAAATATGCAGCCTCTCGGCGGCTGGGCCTTGGCACAGAGTGGCCACATATTTGTGTGAATTAGTGACACTGCAGGTGTGCTTAAACCCCACCTTCCAGCATCTTTTAAGGGGCTGGGAGGCACCAGCACCAAGAGATTAAGGCCCTGTTCGGTTCTCTGCAATGTCCTGTATGTGTTTTTTGGAAAGGTGCAGGGAGTATTTTTTTAACATAGCATGGTGTTTTTCGCTTCATAGACTTCAATGAAATCACATCAAAAATGCATCAACATATAGCTTGCCATTGGCCAAAACAAAAAAAAAAAAGAAAAAATGCATTAAAATCACGTGAAAAAAAAAATCAAATGAAAAAACACAAAACGTTCCCGGAAAACTGGGTTTACATCTGTGCAGGTGGTTCCCACTGCAGGTTCGCACCTGCTTCTGCAGTCGCAACCACTCGCTCAGAAAAAACGCTCTGGATATGTATGGGTGGCATTAATCCTAATGGCACGCCGCACACACTGGAAATCACACCCACATGGTGCAGGTTTTCGTGTGCACTGCGATTTATGAAATGTTGCAGGGACCTTTTCCCTTTCAGGAGACACGGCAGCCCGTTCGTTTGCCCATTCCCGTGCAAAATGTGGCTCACAGAGCTGCATAGGTGGGAACCTAGCCATGGCTATCACAGTAATCAGTCATTGTACAGCTCACCTCTTGGAATGGAGAATAAGATACATTGTGTTACCTACTACCAGATACATTATATAACACATTGTATCTTTTTCTCCTTGCTAGGGGAGAATATTTAAAAAAAAAAAAAAAAAGTGTGTCTAGTAAAATAAATAAATAAAATAAATTAAGGGCTGGTTCACACCAGATATGGTGGGTCTACGTTGAATGGCTGTTCCACCACAGTCACACTGCATGGACAAGGCAAAATGCCTTGTCTCCTATGTACTAGGTTCACACCACTGCCTTGTTGTGAGAAAAAGTTCTGCATGCACTACTTTTTATTAACTCAGTGCAGTGCAAGGCAATTCACTGCCTCACACTGCACAGCTGGCAATTGAACTTTATGAGATGTCTGTGTGACATCTCAAAAAAGTTTGTTAAAAAAAAAAAAAAAAAAGTAAACTGTGCAATCCCCCAAGCTCAGCCCCACCACACACCAGCTGCTTCGTTGTAATGCAGATCAGGATTTGATGTACGTAGGTCAGGGTAAAGGCCCGTACACACGTACCGATCGTCGGCATACAAACGTCGGTGGACGAAGGATCTGCCGATTGTACGCGTGTTAGTATGGTGCCTCCGACAGATGTCTGCGCACAATCCGCGGACAAAAGTCTTTCTTGCAAACATGAAAATATTTGTATGCCGACACCAGAACGGACGATTGTTCGCCTGTCAGTACACAATTCTGCCGACACACAGCTACAAATCCCAACACGCATGATCAAACCAAATGAGTTCCCGGAAGAATTTTCTCTAGTAAACTCAACATTTTATTCAGAAAGAACTTTCGGCTCGCGGAAGTCCAAGAAATAGGTGAAATGCGGAGCACATGCTCATCTTGATAAATGTGAGAAGAAGGAAGATGCTGCTCATAATGCCATACTTTTCTAATAAAAAGGCATGTGTTCTGTTATGATGAAGATAATGTTTGTCTATTCTATCTGTTCTATCAAATTTTAGAATTAAATAATTTGAACTCTTCACCATTATTTTTGTATTTTCACACCAAAGATCTAACTATTGATATGACCCTTTATTCTTGTATGAATTAATGTCTAAAACATATTTTTCAGGTTATGCACAATATTAAACATGTTAACAAATTCAGATAGGCCATTTTTTATTTTCAATTTTCTTTATTTTTTGGATCTCAGCAAAAAAAAAACAAAGCAAACATCAATACTTTCCGTATAATAAACTAAACATAAAAAAGGTCCATTTGGACAAAATTAAACTAGAAACTGGCAAACAGGGGTAAAATAAATAATAGGGGGTTACACAAATTAAAGTTGCTGGTAACTGTAATCAGGTTGCCATGAGGGCAGGTTTGGATCCTGCTGGCCATATTGCCACTGGCCATGTGGCATTTGGCGAGGTGGTGGGTGTTGTGGAGGTGGAGGTGGAGGTGGAGGTGGAGGTGGAGGGCACGGGTGCTCCTGGCATGCGTGGCTGTGCTCAGTAAGTATGCCGTTTTCTGCGTTTTGCAGCACATCCAGAATAATTTTTCTGGCATACTGACACTGCCTGAGGTCCACCTTATCCAGGATTTTGGCAGTCATATTCCCGAAGGACTCATTGGCCTCCGGTTTCCGACGTAGGGCTATGGTGGCCTCCTGGATAAACTCATCGGTGATGTCATCCACGTGCTTCCTCTTTTGCCTCCGTTTGGCAGGAGGAGGTGGTGGTGGAAAGAGTTCCGCAGGCTCCTCAGGCTCCACAGGCTCCCCAGGCTCCTGGCTGCAACCTGGCTCCTCCTCAGTGACACTTCCCTGTTGATGAAATGAACAATTGATTAGAATGTTATAGTGTATATAAAAATGCATGTTTGTTATATTATTGTGAACAAATAGCAGACTTTACATACAGTGGCATATCTAGGGTCTCCAGTGCCCTTGTTGAGGAGCTGTATTTGGCAACAACCCCCCCCCCCCCCCCAAGATCAATGTAAAACTGTAACCCACCCCCCCAAAAAAAAATTAAAGGGCATTAAAAGTTTCTAATTTGCCCCTTGTTTGCCCAGTGTAGAGCTCTCTAGTGGGCAATCATTGTCTCAGGTGTGAAAAAGAAAGAGAGGGTTGAGAGATAGAGAGAGGGAGAGAAAGAGGGGGTGTGAGAGAGAGAGGAGGGGGTTGCAGAGAGAGAGGGGCCTGAACTTGCAGAGGACTTGATGTAGGGCATTGAGGGTGAAGCAGTGCAGGGAAACATGAATAAGGAAGCCACCTG
The DNA here is from genome assembly GCF_965119305.1 of Pelophylax lessonae. NCBI lineage: Eukaryota > Metazoa > Chordata > Amphibia > Anura > Ranidae > Pelophylax > Pelophylax lessonae. Next base: position 392,323,366 of record NC_138770.1, read on the forward strand.
CCTTGCTGACCCAGAGTGAGAGACCAGAGACATGGAAGCAAGGATGGATGGATCATTTGCAGGAGCTGTTAGTTTTGTATTAAAAAAGGTTGAGCCAGAGGAATGCTGAGGCTACAGCAGTGTTTCTTAGGACCAGAGGTGTGCTGGGGATGCAGCAGTGTTTGTAAGACCGGAGGGGTGCTGGGGATGCAGTGAGAGGCAGTCTCAGTCTCCTGGTCTTTTGGCTCAGCTGCTCTCAATGTTTTACACCTGCATGAAGCAGCTCTCAATGTTTTACACCTGCATGAATCCGCCTGCAAACTGGGGGTTCTGGGGTGTGCAGGCTGAGTGGATTGTTAAAATAAACAATAAAACAATGCCAATGTTTTTGTGACCCACCCCCCTTGGCCTGCGCCCCTGGCGGTTGCCTGTCATGCCAACCCCTTGCTATGCCCGTTTACCTAAAGGGTCAATTATGGTTTAGCTTATAATTTTGTTACATGATTACATTTTAGCAGACAATATATTGTGAAATGCCATACCTGAGTAAAACTCTCCTCCAGGAAATCCTCATCCTGGCTTGGATCTACCGACACTGAGCCCTCTGCCGAAGTAGAAGGCAGTGTAGAAATTGACGGCCTGGATTCCATGGTGTCTGCCAGGAACCGCATGTTATCATAGTACCACAGCCGTGGTACATATACATTCCGTGCCCCTGCTCCAGACTGGGTGGAATCTTCTATTTTTTTTAACTCCCGCCTGTAGGCAGTGCGAATACTGTTTATTTTTTTGCGGATATAATCAAAATTTGCCCCAGGACAGACGGGCTTGTAGAAGGCCACCAAATGTTCCATGGCCTGTTTTCTGAGTTTTCGATTTTTATAATCTGCGGACTTGACTTGCCACAAACAGGGCAGTTGCCTGAACTCATCAATAAAACTTATTAAAAAGTTGTGGGTGGTGAAATTGTCCACCATATTGCAGGACAGTATATGCCTGCAAGACACAAAACAACACAAAACATATTAAAATAGCATGTATTTTGGCACATAATAAAGATATTCCTAATAAAAGCTGTATAGGGCCCAAAACACACACTTTCTATTAAAAGAGTCGTACCTTTGTTTGTGGGGAAAAGTCGTGATTCGCCGCTCGATCGTGCTCCAACTCTCGATATGTCCGCTAGCGAATCGTCGGCCGAACGATCTGGCGTCCTTTAAATACAGCGCAGGCGTCAACTCCTCCTCCAGTGGCGGGCTTGTGCAGGGGTGTGTACGTGCCGAAGATCAGGCCTACATGCGACACTCACACCTGAGGCAGTGGAATAATCATTGTTTAATTAGGAACCATGTCTCAACAATCTGGGAGCTCAATTAGTGGGGGCCGAAGTGATTGGGCCACCCGAAAATCAAGGGCTACACCCATGTCAAAGCCAGAAATGGTGGAGATGGTCTCCATTTTAGAAAAAATGGATTACGATGGAAAGTTGGCAAATTACGATCGGCCCAATGCCAGGAAAGATGGCATCATGGACAAGGTGGTGGCCTGTTTGGTCAAAAAATTCGGTGTCGAGCGATCGAAAGATCAGATTCGGAAACGGTGGTCTGACCTCAAACACCGTGAGCAGGATCAGCTTTCCCAAATCCATCGGATTTTGAAAAAAAGTAAGTTTTATTTTTTCTTTATTTTTTTAATCATGCAATATGTTTTTTATAATTTGGTGTATGTTGTATTAACATGTCTAGATTATAATGTCTATGTAAAAAGTTAGATTACTCATTTTAGTTGTCATGTCGTGATTTGATCGATCTATTGTTGATGTTTTAGTATATGACATTAAAAGTCAGGAAGCCATAGTGAAAAATATATGTATTGTGTTGCAACGAACGTTCTTTCCTGCACGAATCTTCTCAGCAAACATTCCTATTAATCACAGATTATTATTCAAACCTTTAAATAGGAGAAAAACGTAAACTCCGTGCCAAACAATGGGAAAGGAGGAGGAGAGGTTTGGCAGCTCCATCGGCAGTTGTGGAACAAGATGAGGACATGGGCACAGAAGGTGGCACAGATTCCACTAAAGGTAATTGGTTCCTATGCACTGTCAAACATTAATGTACCATATTTTTCGTAGATAACCATGTACATGTCTTCATATTTGTTACTAAAAGAGCTATCAAGCAGGGCACCATGTCCTAACAAATGTACCTCTTGTGACTTTTATGATATGGCCAATGTTTTGTATTATGTAGATGAAGACATTATTCCGGAAATAATCCTGGTGGAGCCAACAAGTGATGAGACACCAGAGCAACAAGAAGGTTGGTAGTCACAGATTTTTGTGTAGTGGGATCATAGAAATATGTGTATTTGCAATGATTGTTTAACCTTATATTCTTGTATTCCCTTACAAATTTACATTGCAGATGTTGCATCATGCCAGGATGTGGCATCCCCAGCCAGGTCAGAAGCCCGATCTCCTGGCAACTTGCCAAGCAGCATGGAAGCCAGTTCCGAAACTGTGGAGGAACCAGGACCAAGTGTCCAAGAGCCAATTGTGTGCCCACGTAGGTTTTTGCAGAATGATTTTTATCAGTGTTATTTTTAGCCTCCAATTTACAACACTAGTTCCCTATGGGAGCCTCTTTATTTGAATGGAAGTCGCACCGTAAGTCGGATCAGGATGCTCTGACTTGCGGGGCCACTTGCGTTGTGAAGATTTTTGAGGGGGAACTACACCCAAAAATTGAACAACCGTGGGTGTCCCCCCAAGTTCACAACCAGGCCTTTTGTGTGTGGTATTAAGTTTGAGGGTATGCCCACAACAAAAAGACAGCGTGGGTTACCCCCAAAACCCCTACCAGACCCTTATACAAGCATGCAGCTTGTCAGGCCAGGAAAGAGAACGAGCAAGCGGACCAAACACCCCCTGGACCACAGCAGGACACATGCCCTCAACATGGGGGGGTTTTGTTGCTTTGGGCCAGGGGGCCTCTGCACCGCACACCCAAAAGCACCTTACTCCCATGTAGAGGAGGACAAGAGCCTCATCCCCACAACCCTGTCTGGTGGTTTTGGGGGGTCATGCGGCCAGGGGGTTCCTAGGACTTTGGAAGCAACCTTTAACAAAGGGTGGCCCCCAGATCCCAGACCCCAATCACTATGTGAATGGGTATGGGGTACATAGTACCCCTACACATTAACCACATAAATGGAAGTGTATGTGAATAACGACAGGAGACGTTTATGAAATGTTCTTAAATATCTTCATCCGGTCTTCTCCACTCTGCTCTTTGGATCTTCTCCTCTCCACTCTTCTGCTGTCCAATCTTCTGCTCTTATGTTGTCTGCTCTTTTGCCCTAGGCTCTTCTTCTTCCTCCTGTCCTCCTCCAATGCTGTTGCCGTGCATTCTGCCCGTCTCTGGTCTCTGCATCTTAATATATATACATTACAACCATGCCCTCACAATGACGTCATCATGCGTTCACACCCCTAATGAATATATAGTAAGCTCAGGAGACCGGCAGAATCATCAGCAACAGCATCGGAGGAGGACAGGAGGAAGAAGAAGAGCCTAGGGCAAAAGAGCATAAGAACAGGGTAGGTATTAACTCGAGAGGAATTTAAGATTACCTGGACACCAAATGTTTCTCTATTATTATGACCTCATGTAGGTGATTCACATTGACTCATTTTTTTTTAATTTTTACAGACCATGTTTTACATAGTTGCACATTAGCCAAATTGACCCGTGAGGCTCTCCAATGCTGCGCAGACCTGGAACAAATAAAGGAGACTGCAACGGCATTACAAATCAAAATGCGCAATTTTGTGGACATGATTGGCAAATTTTAAGCCACAATTTTACTAGGTTTTTAATGTTTGTATTGGGATGTTCCTGATGTTACAATTTTTTAAGAATGTTTTAGGGCATTTTAATTACACTCAGATGTTAAAGAGTGTACCCAAGTTTGGGAAAAGCACTTTACAACACCCTAACCCTAACCCTAACCCTAACCCTAACCCTAACCCTGTGAATGTTTGATACTAAAACGTTTTTACATTCAACAATGTGTGTTCAATTCTTTATTAGACTTTAGTTGGGGGGTCGAGGTCTAAAGCTGTGTAAAGAAGCACTAAATGTATGATGGCTGTCCTATTCCCATATTTACATGTTAATGAAAGCATTTTGGTCACTGCCATATGCGAGTTGCTGGAGGTGTCAATGAAATGTTAAAGATACCCCCAGTTTTAACGCATATCACAGTGCGATCTGACATTTCACACAGGATCGGATCACACAAGTTTGAACGATTGTGCGATCCTATCCTGATGCGGCTGAATAAATGCATCATGTGCGACTTTTGTGCGAGTGCAGTGCGAATTGAGCCATACAAACTGTATAGCTGATTTTCGCATGAACATCTGATCGCATGTAATAAAGGAGCAGTGCGCTACGATATTACATGCCATCAGATGTGCAGTGTGAATTGAGACATACACTTTGTATGGCTACATTCGCACTGAACACGCATACAAGTCGCACATGACCCTTTATTTCTGATGTATCTGGATTGGATCGCACAGTGCTTAACACTTGTGGAATACAATCCTGTGGAAAAAGTAAGTGGCGGGTCACCCTTATGCAATGCTGGAAGGCTGCAAAGTCGCAGACTTCCCGCATCGCATAAGTGTGACTCAACACTCAAGGTACTAGCAGTCCTAGGATTCAATATGGCATTGATATTGCCAGTAGCAATCAGTGTAGGGAGATCAGTGTAATCTATAGTGTATTGCTTGTTCGTTGCTCTAGTTCACTTTCCATTACCTATATATATAACACTTTGAGATGAACAATGATCAAGTTTCACATAACACTGACATATCCTAACATTGGTGGGCAGTGAGAAGGATGTCATAAATGAACACAACATAACAGGTGTAGGTACTTTGTTAATACCCTAATGTATTATATGAAATATATAGTATGGGCAACTTCTGGACAATGAACACCAATGTAAGGTGACATTAGATGAACCTTGGGTGTGACCTAGTTCTCAATGTGACAGGGTTTGTGTACATTTTGTGGGGTGCAGAAGGCCCTTGTATTTACACCACTGGCTAAAAAATAACACATGGCCATCATCACTTTGGATCAGCTGGTGAGAGACTACAGTCAAGAAACACACTGATGAATGTATTAACCCTTCCAAAGTCACACATATATAACACATGATTAACCCAAATAATTGTGTTTGGCATATGTGCCCAAATGATTATAATCCACAATACAGAATCATTGCAATTTTTGTTTAATGTGTTGAAAAATAATATATCTCTGACATTTATCTTGTGTGTCCAATCTTTAACAAGATTAATGGGTGTGTGACAGTGATTGCTGCCAGGACACAGCTCCTCTCCCCACGAAATAGTCCAGATATTCCTGGCGGATCTGACGGGCCCTGTGTGATGCCAATGCTGACCGTCCAACTTCCATTGACGTCATGGACTCCACTTGGTTAGAAGGTTGGGCCTCTCCACTTGTACCTGGCATAGCAGGGTCAGTATCCAGTTGCTGCAAGACATAATTTTGTGCATTCCTGCGTAGGAAGTTGTGCAAAATGCAGCAACACAAGACCACATTATCCACTTTGTACAGTGCCAGGTTTATGGACGTCAGGAATATCCGGAACCGGTTGGCCATTATCCCGAAGGCATTCTCCACAACTCTGCGAGCTCTGGACAACCGGTAGTTGTAAATCCTTTGGTCTGGGGTGAGGTTCCTCTGAGGGTAGGGCTTCATGAGATGCTCCCCAAGCGCAAAAGCCTCATCTGCGATAAACACAAAGCTCATACCCTCAACAGTTTGCTCCCTGGATGGCAGGTTCAGAGTGCCGTTCTTTAGACGACGAGCGAACTCCGTCTGATCAATAACTCCCCCATCCGAATTGCGGCCATTTTTGCCAATATCCAAAAAAATAAACTCATAGTTTGCATTAACTATGGCTAGCATGACTATACTAAAAAAACCTTTATAATTATAATAAAATGTGCCGGAATTCGGAGGGGGGACAATGCGGACGTGCTTCCCATCAATAGCACCCCCACAATTGGGAAAATTCCACTTCTCCAGAAATTGATCAGAAATCTCCAGCCATTGCTCTGCGTTTGAAGGAAACTGTGGGGAAAAAATAAAAAAAATAAAATTAGTGCTTGAGCACATCACATTATTAATTACACACACAGTTGTCTGTTAAATGCTTATGCAACTTGCTAAAAAAATATACAACAGGAAGGCAAAGGTTTGGATATGGGGATGTAACATCTACATACATTTATTTTCAACCTCCTATTGTTCTTATATTGTAAAGGGCCATACACACTAGAAGATTCTCTGAAGACTTTTTCGTGCAGATTTACCTTTTCTATGTAGTGCAAGGGCCTACCAGATTGCATAGGATTTGAAAGTGTTTGTTGGACCTCATATTATTTGGTTTTGGTAAATCGGAAGGATAAATTGTTCTGACAATCTTCTAGTGTGTATGGCCCATTATACTCACCAGCTAGAGCTGAGATTTACAAACTACGGCCATCCAGCTGTTGCAGAACTACACATCCCATGAGGCCTTGTAATTCTCTGACATTCACAGACATGACTAGGCATGATGGAAATTGAAGTTCGTGAACAACTGGTGGCCCATAGTTTGAAGACCTCTGAACTTGAGCTTTGGTATACAGTAATCCCCCGCTACATCGCGGTTCAGTTTTTGCGGTCCCGGTAATTCGCGTTTTTTTTTTGTAATGTTATTTTACTATATAAATCATTAAAAATGAAAGATTTTTGTGTTTTTCATAGCTCTTGCTCTGTCTCTCAGTATCTTTTATGTGTTTAAATGAGTTTCTATTGTTTTAAAAGTGTGTTTAAAGACCTTAAAATGCTTTTACACATACAGTGACAGTAAAAAATCATGCCTACAATGCATTTAATAGGGTTTTTCTATTTCGCGGAATTTCACTTTTCGCGGCTGGGTCCGGAACGTAACCCCCGCAATGGAGGGGGGTTTACTGTATGCTGACTTTGAGATTTAGCATGTGGGTGGGGGGATGGGTAAGTAAAACTGGGCATTTATACATCAATTAGGGCTTGTGGTCAGTGAAGGTTTTAACATCATTACATAAACATACAGAATCATAGGTGGGAATGGATGGACTGATGTATTTTAGATAAATCATTAACTAGGTACTAAAACATTGGCCAAGGAATAATTGTTTGAGGGAAAGCAATAAAATGACCCAAATTCAAAATACTGTTAACAGGCAATGCGTTTAGGGACACATAGGAGAGAATGGTGGGGTGGTTAGTGGGTAATTTTACAAATGGTTAAAGATAATCTACATCTTTACTACTATGTGCATGCGGACAGAGGGTAGTTTACAAATAATGGCCTGTGTCAATTGCTGTACATCCAAAAACATCATAATTCAGGTGAAACTAGTAATACATGTAATGTAATGTAAAAAATCAAACATACCTTGATATAGTCCTTCTGCAAGACCTTGATGATGGCAGAGCAGGTCTCAGGGATGATGACTCCAAGAGCTTGGGGGGAGATGCCTGTGGTGAACTTCAGATCCTGCAGGCTTCTCCCTGTTGCAAGATACCTCAACGTCGCAATTAACCTTTGCTCAGGAGTAATTGCAAGCCGCATACAAGTATCCTGCTTCAGAATATAGGGGGACACCAGGGCAAGAAGACGGTAAAAGATGGGATCCGTCATCCTCAAATAATTCCTGAAGTCATCAGGATTATTTTCCTGGAGCTCCCTCAGCAAGGACATATGAGAAAATTGATCACGGTTAAGCAACCAATTTTTCGTCCAGGAGGTCCGCTTCTTCTTCCTATTGCTCGTACGTCGTCTCAGAGCCAAAACTCCAACACTAACGACAGCAACGGACGAATTCACGGTCGCCATAATAAATTCTCGAACGATGTCTCGGAAAATAGCGAAATGTCGTCAACCAAACAAATGCTACCGAAATCAGCGCGAGATGCCCAGAAGGGTCACGGCCAAACACTCACTTCCTCTTTTGTAGCGGCGAACGTGCGTGGAACGTAGTGACGTCATTTTCTGTCGGAAGACAAATGTCCTGGGCAAGTTTGGAGCACTTTTCAACAGACAAACAACAAACACACCAGCCGCGAACATTTGTAGGACGTTCCGTCGGCCGACGATCGGTACGTGTGTACGGGGCTTTAGGGTTAAATGGCATGGTCAGAGTTAAGGGTCAGTGTATTTTTGGCAGGATGACAAAAATACAGTTGACTTTAAAAAAAGTTTTTTTAATATTTTGTGCCAGTTTTTCTTTGATTAAAAAAAAAAATCAGGAAATGTTCATTACTATTAGGCTCGGTTCACATATATGCGAATTGGAAGCATTTTGAACCACATCCTATTCAGATGACATGTGAACCAGCAGCCATCTGTATGGATCTGGTTCACATATCTGGGATCCAGCCCCAGCCTGTTTTTATAAAGAGCCCTGTGCGCTTTTCAGTCTGGTTCAGGTGCAAATTCAAGTAAAAATTCGCTCCTGAATTGCACCTGAACCGGTGAACAAAACTGCACTGGACTCCTTTTAAAAAACGCAGGGAAACTGCAGTCTGACATATGTGAACCAAACCTTTAAGTGGTTGTTAAGTCACTGATTTAAATAGCTTTTATCCCCTCTGTTTTAGGCAGATATAAAGCACGGTGTATCTATTTTTTTAATGATTTAATTCCTAAATACCTTTTTCCACAGCTCCACTGTGAGGTCACATGATCCCCGCCCTCCTTCCCTGATCTAAAGAGAGCAGTGGGAGGGGCTGTGATGTGAATCCCCTCTGACGCAGAGGGAGACCACATGACCGCTTAGCAGAGCTGTACAAGAAGGTATTTAGGTATACATTTTATTTTTTTTTTTTAAATCGACACATGGTACTTTAGATCTGTCTAAAACAGAGGGGATGCCAGCGATTTAATCAACTACTAATCGATTACAGGTATAGCCTCAGGACGGGAGGGGCGGGAAGGAGATCGGCTCTCACACAGACTACTAAGCTGAAAGGGAGGGAGGGGGAGCAGAAGAGACTCACAGCAGATAGCAGGATGATGGAGGCACATAAACTGACCACGGTATCATGGATCAGCAGCCATGATTACTAAGGTCAGCACACCTATGGGGACACAGGAACTGGCAGGATCTGCAAAAGTGATTTTATTTTCTACAATGGGACAAATTACACTGCACGAGCACTATGCTATATAGATCATGTTTTAAAGGAACAGGACCATTTTTTTCTTTTTTGGGTTACAACTACTTTAACCACCAAATGAAAGCAGTATTTGTCCTGAAAACAACAAGGTATAATTCACCTGGATACACAAAGTAGTTGTGCTGATATGTAAAATTTTACTAACACATTTCAAAGTGGCAAAAACTTGTTCAGGTGTTCAGATTTGTCCCCCCCCCCCCCCTCCATCGTGAAGGGGTTAAATTGAAGTGTGTATGCCCACCATAACTAGGTGCACAGACAGCAATAAAAACTGACAGGTGTTCTAATGCCTCGTCCCTCTGTCCAAAACTGAGAAAAAAAAAAGTTTACATGCTGTAAATAGAACACGTACTGTATTTACAGTAAGCCCCCATTCACACTCATGTAGCATGACATTGGACATCATGTAATGGGCTGCCCTACCCATGGAACAAATGCTCAACCACCTTTTTGAACTTCTGATCTATGGCACTTTTTTCCATGCTTTCAAACACGCATCTTGCTTGGTGTGTTTGAGATGCCATTAATTAATGATGAATGGCATCGCAAATAGAGATGTACCGAACTGTTCGCCGGCGGACAGTTCCCGGCGAACTTAGCATGTTCACGTTCGCCGCTGCGGGCGAACATATGCGATGTTCGGTCCGCCCCTATAATACATCATTGAGGCAAACTTTGACCCTGAACTTCACAGTCAGCAGGCACATTTCCAGCCAATCAGCATACCTCCCTCCCACACCCTCCCACCTCCTATAAATAAGCAAGGGCAGCATCCATCTTAGATCATTCTGAAGCAGTGTGTGTTAGTGAGAGCAGGGAGAGCTGCTGCTGCTGTTAATAGCTAGGGACAGTTGTTAGTCAGTGTTCCTGGTCTTGCTAGTCAGTGTTCTTGGTCCACTACTGCTGTAAGGACAGCATCCTGACAGCACCCCAAAAAGCCCTTCTAAGGGCTGGTATTTGTGTAATTTTTTTTTTTATATATATATATATATCTAGTGTCCCCAAAAGCCCTTTTAAGGGCTGGTAATTGAGTTTTTTCTTTATATATATATATATATATATATATATATATATATATATATATATATATATATTGTACACTGCAGTTGCCTGCCCGCTGTGTGTGAGAGGCCACAGACCCACCACAGACTGTACTGTGTGCACACCACACTCATTTCGGGTGGCACAGGCACAGTACCTTGCATTTTAAAAAATATTTTTTTTTTCCTCTGTCATAATTGCAGTGAGTGCTGTGTCAGGTCCAGGGCTGGCCCTAGGTGCTCAGGCGCCCTGTGCGAGCTAATCCTGTGGCGCCCCCACCGCGTGTGACATTCCCCCCCCCCGGACATTTTCTTGCACTTTTTTGCACTTTATTTGACTTTTCTTTTTTATGATCACTAATAACTTAGCCCCCCTTACATTAGAGACCCCTCACAGAGCCCCCCTTACATCAAATACCCCTTTGCATTAGAGATCCCCACAGAGCCCCCCCTTACATTAAAGACCCCTTACATTAGAGACCCCCACAGAGCCCCCCCTTACATCAGAGACTCCCCCCACAGAGCCCCCCTTACATCAGAGACCCCCCCACATAGAGCCCCCCTTACATCAGAGACCCCCATACAGAGCTCCCCTTACATCAGAGACCCCCCCACATAGAGCCCCCCTTACATCAGAGACCCCCACACAGAGCTCCCCTTACATCAGAGAACCCCCACACAGAGCCCCCCTTACATCAGAGACCCCCACACTGAACCTCCAGGCCGCGGTCGCCGCTTACCTCCAGCTGTGCGGCCTGATCATCTGCGAGCTGTGATGACCGCACGGCTCCCCTGTTGCCCATGGCACCCTGTGCGGCCGCACAGCTCGCACACCCCAAAGGCCGGCCCTGGTCAGGTCCACAGAGTGTACTGTACCCACTGCAGTGCACTGCCCACCACTGTTATATATACGGTGGCACAGCATCTTGTTGCAAATTGAAAAAAAAAAAATTTTTTATTATTGCAGTTGCCTGGGCTGCCAGTGACTGTCAGGTCCACAGAGTGTACTGTGCCCACTGTAGTGCCACTGCGTGCCCACCCACCACTGATATATATACGGTGGCACAGCAGCTTGCAAAGTAAAAATATATATATTATTTTTATAATTGCAGTTGCCTGGGTGCCAGTGACTGTCAGGTCCACAGAGTGTACTGTGCCCACTGCAGTGCCACTGCCCACCCACCACTGATATATACGGTGGCAGGCATGACTTTTTTTGGATTAGTGTCTGGGGGGGTCTAAAAAGCGTACCTGTGAAGTTTCAGCTCTGTAGCATGTCCAGAACCAGAAAAAAAAGATCATATAGGTGTAAAAGGGGTTCCCACCATCCCTGCTCTACTGAAAAATTATATTTTTTTCTGGTTCTGGACATGCTACAGAGCTGAAACTTCACAGGTACACTCTTCACAGGTACACTTTTTAGACCCCCTAGACACTAAATCACACAAAAAGGTTCTTAAAAATTGTCATTTTTGATAGAGAGCCAATTATTGAAAAAAAAAAAAAAAAAACTTAAAAAAAAAAAATTCTTTGTATTTATTGTCTGGGGGGTCTAAAAAGCGTACCTGTGAAGTTTCAGCTCTGTAGCATGTCCAGAACCAGAAAAAAAAATCATATAGGTGTAAAAGGGGTTCCCACCATCCCTGCTCTACTGAAAAAATGATCTTTTTTTCTGGTTCTGGACATGCTACAGAGCTGAAACTTCACAGGTACACTTTTTAGACCCCCTAGACACTAAATCACATAAAAAGTTCTTAAAAATTGTCATTTTTGATAGAGAGCCAATTATTGGAAAACTTAAAAAAAAAAAAATTCTTTGGATTTATTGTCTGGGGGGGTCTAAAAAGTGTACCTGTGAAGTTTCAGCTCTGTAGCATGTCTAGAACCAGAAAAAAAATAGAATTAGGGTTAGGGCTAGGGTTAGGGTCAGGGTTAGGGTTAGGGTCAGGGCTAAGGTTAGGGCTATTTTTAGTGCTTAGGGTTAGAGGGTTAGAGTTAGAGGGGTAGGGGTAGGGCTACTAACTCTAACCCTAAGTATCTCACCGTAACCCTAACCCTAGCCCCTAACACTAAACCTAACCCTAACCTTCTAACCATAACCCTAACCCTCTAACCTTAACCCTAACCCTCTAAGCCTAGCCATAAAAATAACCCTAACCCTAAGCCTAACCCTAACCCTAGCCCTAAGCCTAACCCTAGCCCTAACCCTAATTCGTAATTTTTTCTGGTTCCGGACATGCTACAGAGCTGAAACTTCACAGGTACACTTTTTAGACCCCCCAGATGCTAAATCCAAAGAAATGTTTTATTTTTATTTTTTTTTTAATTTTTCCAATCATTGGCTCTCTATCAAAAAGGGCAATTTTTAATAACTTTTTATGTGTGATTTAGTGTCTGGGGGGGTCTAAAAAGTGTACCTGTGAAGTTTCAGCTCTGTAGCATGTCCAGAACCAGAAAAAAAATAGAATTAGGGTTAGGGCTAGGGTTAGGGTCAGGGCTAAGGTTAGGGTTATTTTTAGTGCTTAGGGTTAGAGGGTTAGAGTTAGAGGGGTAGGGGTAGGGCTACTAACTCTAACCCTAAGTATCTCACCGTAACCCTAACCCTAGCCCCTAACACTAAACCTAACCCTAACCCTCTAACCATAACCCTAACCCTCTAACCTTAACCCTAACCCTCTAAGCCTAGCCATAAAAATAACCCTAACCCTAGCCCTAAGCCTAACCCTAGCCCTAACTCGTATTTTTTTCTTGTTCTGGACATGCTACAGAGCTGAAACTTCACAGGTACACTTTTTAGACCCCCCAGATGCTAAATCCAAAGAAAATTTTTATTTTTATTTTGTTTAATTTTTCCAATAATTGGCTCTCTAACAAAAAATTACAATTTTTAAGAACTTTTTTTGTGTGATTCAGTGTCTGGGGGTCTAAAAAGTGTACCTGTGAAGTTTCAGCTCTGTAGCATGTCCAGAAGAAGAAAAAAAATTAGAATTAGGGTTAGGGCTAGGGTTAGGGCTAGGGTTATTTTTAGTGCTTAGGGTTAGAGGGTTAGAGTTAGAGGGGTAGGGCTACTAACTCTAACCCTAAGTATCTCACCGTAACCCTAACCCTAGCCCCTAACACTAAACCTAACCCTAACCCTCTAACCATAACCCTAACCCTCTAACCTTAACCCTAACCCTCTAAGCCTAGCCATAAAAATAACCCTAACCCTAAACCTAACCCTAGCCCTAAGCCTAACCCTAGCCCTAAGCCTAATTCGTATTTTTTTCTTGTTCTGGACATGCTACAGAGCTGAAACTTCACAGGTACACTTTTTAGACCCCCCAGATGCTAAATCCAAATAAAGTTTTTATTTTTATTTTTTTTAATTTTTCCAATAATTGGCTCTCTAACAAAAAATTACAATTTTTAAGAACTTTTTTTGTGTGATTCAGTGTCCGGGGGTCTAAAAAGTGTACCTGTGAAGTTTCAGCTCTGTAGCATGTCCAGAACCAGAAAAAAAATTAGAATTAGGGTTAGGGCTAGGGTTAGGGTTAGGGCTAGGGTTATTTTTAGTGCTTAGGGTTAGACGGTTAGGGTTAGAGGCGTAGGGGTAGGGTTACTAACTCTAACCCTAAGTATCTCACCGTAACCCTAACCCTAGCCCCTAACACTAAACCTAACCCTAACCCTTAAAGCCCAGTTCCTGTCCCATTTTGGTCGGTTCTGGTCTGTTTGCGGTTGTTTGCGGTGCGTTAAACGGGGAGTTTGGTCTGTCACTGTGAAGCGGGCGTAACCCTTACACTACCTGATCGATACAACATCATACCTGATCGTATACACACACTGGATGTTTTAAAGCACGTTATTCCAAACAATTTAGGAATGTTAGGTGATTTATGCCCTTTATGGAATAAAACCCGACTCTGCGTCAACTACGTAATTTTCCATGGGAGTTTTGCCATGGATCCCCCTCCGGCATGCCACAGTCCAGGTGTTTGTCCCCTTGAAACAACTTTTCCATTACTATTGTGGCCAGAAAGAGTCCCTGTGGGTTTTAAAATTCGCCTGCCTATTAAAGTCTATGGCGGTTCGCAATGTTCGCCGGTTCGAACGGCGAATTTTATGTTCGCGACATCACTAATCGCAAACACATGTTTGTTGAGCTTTTCCCAAACACAGACAAAATCACTGGATTTTGCGCACGTTAACGCACTACGTTAGTGTGAATGCAAGCTCAAATAACATCACAAGAAGTGTTATAAAGCTCAATTTTGGGAATTACCCATGGTGTAAGGGCTAAATGCTCATTATCCACTTGAGGAACAGACCTTTTCTGATACTTTTTTTGTTTACATGTAACAATCAGTTGTTTTCTTTTTTTGCTAGAAAATTACTTAGAACCCCCAAACATATATATATATATATTTTAAAGCAGAGGCCCTAGAGAATAAATTGGTGGGTTTTGCAATTTTTACGTCACACGGTAATTACGCAGTGGTTTTTCAAGCGCAAATACACTTTTTTGGTGGTTTTAATGCAAAAAAAAAAACAAAACAATACATAACCCATGTTTTTGAAAAATATAAATGATGTTACACTGAGTAAATACATACCAAACATGTCATGCTTTAAAATTGCACACGTCAGTGCAACAGTGACAATCGACGTAAAGTTTTCTATCCATAGGCGATGCTCTAAAAGCCTTTACAGGTTACCACTTTCGATTTACCGAGGAGGTCTAGTGCTAGAATTACTGCCCATGATCTGACATTCACGGTGATACCCCACATGTATGTGATGATTGCTGTTTGCGTGCATGCGGGATAAATGCACACATTCACCTTTGTGCGCTAGCATGGGGGGATGGATTATTTTAATTCTTTTTTTTTTTATTTTTTCACTGTTGCTTTAAATTTATTTTTTAACACTATCATTTCTGTGACAAGGAATGTAAACATCCGTTGTGACAGCAATAGGCACATGACTGGTCTTTATGGAGGGATCTGGGGTCTATAAGACTCCAAATCCCTCCTCTGCTCTTGAAAGCATTCAAAACACCAAGATTAGTGTTTTTGAATACTTTTGATTTTCAGAAAAAAGGTGCTGTTGACAGTTGAGTAAACCGGTAGTGATGTCATGTCAATGCTTCCAGGTTACCGTAGCGGAGACTTGATCAAAGCTGATCCAAGCTTTGTATTGGTCTCTGTCTAGCCGGGTTTCTCATTGGAACGGGAGAGCCCGAGAGCCGCGTCCCCTGTCCCCTCCCGCTGCTTGTAATAGCAGTCGAGCGGCTAGATAGGCATCACTCAAATACAACCACTTAAATTCAAATTACATACTAGGTATTTGATTTGGTGGCAAGTGGTTGAGTCTAGGACGTACAGGAATTATGAGCAATACATACCAGAGGTATTCAGATGGACAATCTGGGACAAAAGGTTGCTGTGTTCACTGCACATGCAAACTGGTCAATTAGCTACAACCAAAAACAACCATCCCTGAACACAAACTATCTGTGTACAAGGCCAGTAATGCCTCGTACACACGTACCGATCGTCGGCCGACCGATCGGCCGTCTTTTGTCCAGGGCTGTCCTGTCCGCTGAAAAGTGCAAAAGACTGCACAAGAATTTTGTCCGCCGACTGCAGAAGTGATGTCATGTGATGGTTAACTTTCCCTGTGTTTTTTCTTCTCTGAGCATGCCCAGTCTTGCAAATCTGCTGATTGTCGGCCGAATTCTGTACTGACTGGCGAACAATCGGCCGTTCTGGTGTTGGCCAACAAAAATTTTAATGCCTGCACGACAGATTCTTTTCGGCCGAAAGTGCGCTGTCGGCTGTCGGAAGCATCATACTAACACGCCTACAATCGGCCGATCGGTCATCGGCCGAATATTTACGGCCGTCAATCAGTACGTGTGTACGGGGCTTTAGAGTCCCTGACATTGGTGTGCACAGCCTTTTGCATTAGGGCGTGCACCCCAAAGCTCGAACACACATTTTAAATGTATTAAAACATGGACGGTGTCAGTAGGGCAGAGGACAATGTCAGCAGGGCAGAGGATGGTGTCAGTAAGGCAGAGGACGGCGTCAGTAGAGCAGTTGACGGTGTCAGCAGAGCAGTGGACATGTCAGTAGGGCAAGGGTTAATATCAGTAGTGCAGTGGATGGCGTCAGTAGCCCAGTGGACAGTGTCAATAGGATTGTGGACAGTGTCAGTAGAGCAGTGGACATGTCAGAAGGGCAGAGGTTAATGCAAGTAAGACAGTGAATGGTGTCCATCAGTAGAGCAGTGGACGGTGTCAGTAGGGCAAAGGATGGTGTCAGTAGGGCAGTGGATGGTGTCAGTAGTTACTTATTTGTATTTTTTTTACAATATTATTTTTAATGTTTTTTGAAAAAAAATTTTAGGAGCCACGTTGGGTGGCTTTGGTAAAACATCAGGGGTCTAAACAGACTGTCTTCATGTTAATTCACAATTGGAAGCATTGTAAACACAGTTCAGCAGCAGGGGGAATCTGTGCCACACAGGGTGATTAGGATGTGGTCAGGCACACCTGGCACCCCCTGTGCGCACATCTATGGTCACTGACCACTGAGCAGTTGCATGTGAATAGTGGCAGCACCTGCTATTGATTTGTGCTGGCTGCGGCTATTCACACATAATGCTTACATGCCCATCAATGAGAATCACAGATTTTTGCCAGCAGCAGCCCCTAGTCACCCTTCTCAATGAGCCCTTATACCTTACTCCAGCAGGCTTCAGTGCCCTCTTTATCTCCTGGGTGCTCTGGGTTGTGGGCGATCACTATCCTTGAGCACAATGGAGGACTATTGGTCCTGCATTATATGTGATGAAATCAGAGTTTGATCAGTGGCTGCAGCGTCTTAAGGTGACCACACACTATACAATATGATTGTACAATCCCATTTAGATCTACAATTAACTATGTAGTGCAAAGGCCTGTCTGATTTGATACAAATTGAAAGGATTGTTTTAGGTGTGTCCTTATAATACTTTGTTTTGTAAATTCAAACAGGATTATACAATCAAATTGCACAGAGTGTGGCTAGCTTTAGAGAAGAGAAAAGGTTTCAGGGAACTGGTCACAAAGCTGAAGAGAGCCTGCCAGAGCAAGGAATAAGTTAAGTATTACACCTTATTCATCTACCCCTAGACTGGAAAGCAGAGCTAAACTCTCCTATCCTTTACACAATAGGAAGCTGCCATCTTATCCTCTGCCTGTTGCAGTTGTCCACAGTTCCCATGAACGCACAAGCAACTGTGACCGTTATCATTCACAGCATGCCTTGATTGTAACTGTTTTAAAAAACTGTTAAATCAATGGGTTTAGGTCTGCTTGAACAAACATTTAACCCTTGCAGTGCAGGGGGACTCCACTGCAATGTCGTTTTTGTAAAGTTTCCCAAGTTTTGCTTTAAGTTCTGTTTTGTTGCCAGGCTAGTAGTAATGGGTGTTGCTCGGTCTTACCCCAAGCTCCACACCAAGAAGTGAAGGACACACATAATTGTGTTAAAGTATTTGTAAATGCACGAATTCAAAGACTTGTGGTTGTAGCCAGGTGAAGTTCAGCCTCCCTGAGAAGGGGGTGCTGTCACAATAGCCACTGTGCAGAGAAAATGGAGGTGGAGAGGAACTTTTGTTCCTCTAATGCCTCTGTAGGCATCATCTGGGGAACAGCCATCTGACTGGACACTGCTGTAATGGATTACCTTGACGGCCTATGTGTCTAGCATAGAAAAAGGTTCCAGTGAAGGAGGGACAGTGTAGGGACCTTTTGGCTGAGCTTCTACCTTGAACCTCCTTTCCTCTGCCTCTTGAGTGCCTCAGTCTCCTCCTTCGTCAGATGCTGTCGGGTATCGCAAACTTGCTAATGTGTCTTCTACGGTACTGTGACTGTGTACTACGAGTCCTTCTTTAAAGTACTGCTGTACTGGGTTCGGCCATGATGTTCAGGCCCTGTTTCCACCTTGTTGGAACTCTTGAGTTAATACACTGTGCTGCGTTTCCTGGTCTCCAAGTTCATTTACTCCACCAAACATCTGGCCCCTCTTACATGGTGATGAAGTACGTAATAGTTAGGTATCATATTAGCATGTATTTTTATAAAGATCAATGTATTCTACCTTTTTGTCAGCTTTTATCGTTCGGTTGTGTGACCGCACAGCTCTCCTGCATGTCCTGTTCTGAACAGCGGAGACAGGCATGCCAAGAGGCTGCCAAACTGTGCAATCTCTGTAACCAAGTCCTGGTGGGCAGGGCAAAAAATGTCAGGGGGGCACGGCTGGTGCAGCTCTGGCTGAGGCCACGAACTGCGAGAGCACTGTGTCAGTTTGAGCGGCATCTTACTCTTGACGTGCTTACACTTCTGTATTAGTGCAATGATGCCTGCTCCCACATTCTGAATACCGGTGGGGAAATCCTCAATCCTCCAGGTTCAAGCGGCGCTACAAGTTCAACGTGATCACAGCAGAGACAGGCAGTTCATTACATCACCCAGAGACAGGAAAGTAGGTTCCCTGTCTGTACAGTGCACTCCAGAAGGCTGTGTCTTCTGTGCTCCACAATCCCATAATCTGCAGCTGCAAAGGGCAGTTGATCAGCAACAATTGGCAGGGTAGGAGGTGGACAGTAAACAGACTATGGAAGATACAGGCACGATGTGTGTGTGTGTGTACGGCGTCCTGTACTTCTGAACAGAAAAGCCCAGGGACACACACTGACCACTCAAGAATGGGTCTGCTGTCATGCTTTGAATGTAAAGTTCTAACAAGGAAGAAGGGGGACTGTCTGGATCACCAGGTATTTCAGATAGTTGGAGTCAGTGAAACAGTAGAAGACTACTGTAGCCACCTTGTCCAAAACAGGTGCTACTGTCCAAATTTAAACCTGTATATTAACTCTGTTGAAGCCAACTAACATAATTTATTTCCCATTAGGGCACCATCCCTATCTCTACAATATACTCAACTGTCTGTTCCCCAATAACCACGAACCTGTGAATAGGGAAGGATATACAATAGAGCAGGGATCTTCAAACTATGACCTTCCAGCTGTTGGCGAACTACACGTCCCATGAGGCATTGTAAAACTCTGACATTTATAGACATGACTAGGCATGATGGGAATTGTAGTTCCTGAACAACTGGAGGGCCATAGTTTGGAGACGCCTGCAATAAAGGGATTTTAAATGTACCTTTCTAAGAAAACCACAGTACCATAATATACACTGAACAAAAATGATAAATGCAACACTTGTTTGTTATGCTGCCATTTTTCATGAGCTAAACTCAAAGATCGAAGACTTTTTCTTTGTACACAAAAGGCCTATTTCTCTCAAATATTGTTCACAAATCTGTCTAAATCTGTGTTAGGGTCCTTTCACATGGGGCGGACTGTATTTTCCTCCACTCAAGCACTTTTTTTTTTTTTACACGGACACGGATGACACTTTGGAGTGTCCGTTCCGTATTTCCGTTTATCATTCCAATTATTTGTGGATGATAAACGGAGATAATATATGTCAATGGGATTGCGGATGTCAGCGGATGACACCACTGACATCCGTTTTTGCGTTCCTTACGTTTTTTTTTTAAACGGAAGAAAAATAGGGTTCTCTCCAATCGCTGGGATGAAAAACAGACATACGGACTGCCCGTGTGAAAGGACCCTTAGTGAGCACTTTGCTGAGATAATCCATCCATCTCACAGGTGTGGCATATCAAGATGCTGATTAGACAGCATGATTATTGCACAGGTGTGCCTTAGGTTGGCCACAATAAAAAGCCATTTTAAAATGTGCAGTTTTATCACACAGCACAATGCCACAGATGTTGCAAGTTTTGGGAGAGCGTGCAATTGGCATGTTGACTGCAGGAATGTCAACCAGAGCTGTTGCCCGTGATTTGAATGTTCATTTCTCTACCATAAGCCGTCTCCAAAGGCGTTTCAGAGAATTTGGCAGTACATCCAACCGGCCTCACAACCGCAGACCACGTGTAACCACACCAGCCCAGGACCTCCACATCCAGCATCCTCAAGATCGTCTGAGGCCAGCCACCAGGACAGCTGCTGCAACAAACGGTTTGCATAACCAAAGACTTTCTGTACAAACTGTCAGAAACTGTCCCAGGGAAGCTCATCTGCATGCTCGTCGTCCTCATCGGGGTCTCGATCTGACTGCAGTTCGTCATCGTAACCGATTTGAGTGGGCAAATGCTCACATTCTATGGCGTCTGGCACTTTGGAGAGGTGTTCTCTTCACAGATGAATCCTGTTTTCACTGTACAGGGCAAATGGCAGACATTGTGTATGGCGTTGTGTGGGTGAGCGGTTTGCTGATGTCAACATTGTGGATCGAGTGGCCCATGGTGGCAGTGGGGTTATGGTATGGGCAGGTGTATGTTATGGATAACGAACACAGGTGCATTTTATTGATGGCATTTTGAATGCACATAGAATCCGTGACAAGTTCCTGAGGCCCATTGTTGTGCCATTCATCCACGACCATGACCTTATATTGCAGCATGATAATGCATGGCCCCATGTTGCAAGGATCTGTACACAATTCCTGGAAGCTGAAAACATCCCAGTTCTTGCATGGCCAGCATACTCACTGGACATATCACCCATTAAGCATGTTTGGGATGCTCTGGATCGGCGTATACGACAGCGTGTTCCAGGTACTGCCAATAGCCAGCAACTTCACACAGCCATTGAATAGGAGTGGACCAACATTCCACAGGCCACAATCAACAACCTGATCAACTCTATGCAAAGAAGATATGTTGCACTGCGTGAGGTAAATGGTGGTCACACCAGATACTGACTGGTTTTCGGGTCCCCCCCCTGGACGACCCCCCAATACAGTAAAACTGCACATTTTTGAGTGGCCTTTATTGTGGCCAGCCTGAGGCACACCTGTGCAATAATCATACCATCTAATCAGCATCTTGAGGAGAAGTTCTCACTAACACAGATTTAGCCAGATTTGTGAACAATATTTGAATAGGCCTTTTGTGTACATAGAAAAAGTCTTAAATCTTTGAGTTCAGCTCATTAAAAATGGTGGCAAAAACAAAAGTGTTGCATTTATAATTTTGTTCAGTGTAAAAACAATCACTTTTATAACAAATTTAAAATCATTATAAAAGATTAATCAATGCCATCATGATGTATCCTCAAGATACATCAATGTCAACTCGTATTAAAAGTAATGACACGTCATACTATGACTAGAAGATACAAAATCCCAATGTAGCGTCATGGATCGAGGCATTTTACCAAAATACAGCTTTATCAGGATCCACGCCGTTCAATGACAATTGATGGAACTATATACTAGTAAACAATCTTCAGCCAAATCACAAACCGCAGCCAGGTCAGGGCAATCAAAGGACCATGGGATTCCCAGTAACTACAAAAGATGACCAAGAACGACCTCTTACAGGGCTATCAATATTTGTCAACAGTCTAGTATCCTTGACACTATTCAAAAGTAAAGGGATGATCTTCTACCCAAACTGGCGAACCTCCCACTCTTTCTTATAATCCTGCCATCACACATGGCTGAATCCACTTGTGTCAACAACTTGGAAATGGCATGGCGCACCAATGTCAGTGAATGGCGCGGATCCCGATGAAGCTGCATTTTGGCAAAATGCGTTGATCCATGATGCCAGTTTGGGATTATGTGTCCTATAGCTATGTTATGACGTGTCATTACTTTCAATATGAGTTGGCATTAATGTATCTTTATTATCTTTTATGATGTTTAAATTTGTAATAAAAGTGATTGATTGTTTTTATATTATGGTACTGTGGTATCCCTAGAAAGCCACATTTAAAATTTCTCTATTGTATGTCCTTCCCTATTCCCAGGTCCATGGTTATTTGGAAACCGACAGTTCAGTATACTGTCCAAATGTAGTTTTTGACTCGGTGGTAGCCCAGCCTGATTATGTCATTTTTTTCCTTGGTCTTTACCTTCGCTTCAGTTGGATTATGACTTCTTACATCTGCCAGTGGGTGTCACTGGTACCACTGGCAATAGTATGAGATCTCACAATCAAGACTGAGTTACAAATATTTACATTTCCTTCAGCCAACCTAGCAGGACATTCAAGCCACTGGTGTGAAATGCTGGCCCTCCCCCTGCCTCTGAGGTGCCAGGGGGTGCAGAAACACATATTTTTGAAGACATTCAAGAATGTGCAAAAAAGTGCATTATGCTTGTGTTGCCTTTAGTTGTCAATGGCACTCCAAATGCAGCTAGGAAACATGTATTTGAGGTCTTAAGGAGTTTGTGTTAGAATATCAGTGAGGGGATGTGCAGCAATTCCAGTTAGGTAACATCGGGTATAGTAAAGGCATTGCTCTGCTCCTTCTTCATGGTCAGTGGTAAGGGTTTGAATAAAAGATTCCCAGGTATCAATTAATTTTTGTGTAGGGAGGCCTCTACTCATGCTACACAAAATAGGTAATTTAACTTTTCTAGGATCAAGGAGATAGATGGAGGTTTAGAACAGTTCCATTTACTCAAGATTGTATTTTTGTCTACCAGAGAAACAGTGGTAAGAATTTATTTGCAGTCATTGGAAATCCTGGTGCCAGGAATGTCTACTATGCCCATTCAGGGGTTACAGATAGTCAACTAGATGTGATTTAGAGTATTGTGCTACTTACATAATTGATAAGGTTGAATAAAGACACCAGTCCATCCAGTTTAACCGGTGTGGGTGTGTGTGTGTGTGCGCAGTCTAGAATTGTTTGATTTTGGGACATGCCCAAAATGTGGGTAGATGTTTGCATCCAGTTGTCCTGCTAATTTGTCGTTTTAGAATGTAGACATCAAAAGTGGAAGATTTTGTTCATTAACAAGCTTTAATAATTATTTCATGCCTTCCCTGTTCTCTTTACACGTAGTCATTGGTACCAATGGCAGACAACATCACCAAGGGGCCCCTGTGCAAGACCAGGCTTTTGTTCCCACCCCCATTAAATAAATAAGTAAATTATTTATCTGTGTATTTATTGAATGCTAAATAGATAGATATGTCCATGTCTACAAGACAGTGAAAAGGGATCCCAGCACCCAGTTGGACATATACAGCCTAAGGACCATGGTACACTGGTGATTTATTTGTTGATTTCTCACTAAGCAAATCAAAGTTGTTTTCTATGCATTAAAATTATTGTAAAGCTTGATTTTTTTTTTTTTTTTACCTGCCCTGTGCAATGGTTTTGCTCAGAGCAGCCCAGATCCTCCTATTTTCAGGTCCCCTATCTGCACTTCTGGCTCCCCCCCCCCCCCCCGTGCCAGTGCCATTTTAAGAGCATTAAAGGTCCCCGGGCAATGCGGTGCACTGGGGCCCTGCCTATACACAATCATCCACAAGAATAAAAATGCTAATTATCGATAAGGATATATTTATTAGAATCTCCAACAAAATCAGTGTTTAAACATTAAATTAATAAATAATACATAATTTAAAAAAAATTTGGCAATTAATAAATAATTTAAAAAAAGGCTAAAAAAAATGTATTAATGTTTAAAAAAGCGAAAAAAATAAAATGCACATATAGCCATATTATTTGGGCATCAATTGTATACAAAATGAAAGTGACATGCAGATGTTTTGGCTTTTTGAACATACAAAGACAAAATTAATTTCTGCAGATAAAAAAAAGTTAGTACTTACCCTTTCTATCTTTCTTTCCTTTCTGCCATGCTGGCTTCCAGTTTAGGCTTCTACAGCAGTGCCCCCATCCTTGCAGTTTGCGTGGCGGCGGTCCTGGTGTGTGGGCACCTCTCCATGGCTGGATTAGCCTGACAGCAGTGCCAGGCTAAAGACAGCTTTCAAGTTCTGCATCTGGGTCTGGTGAACACACACGGGAGTCAGACTCGACTGTCCTGTATGTGCCTCTTTCGTGGAGGCAAATATGTGCCATTTCAGGAAGGTGGCACTCTGCGCCCCCCTTCCCCACACCAGTTTAACACAACTAGAGGATGATCAAATGAAATGCAATCAGTATACAGAGGTTTACTTCCTCTGAGAGATAATAAAGGAACACTCTAACCACCATGACCATTTCAGTGATTTGAAGTGGTGATGGTGGTAGGAGTCAGAAACACTGCACATGCTGGGATATTTACAATTATGTGCTTGGGGCTAGTTTCACCCCTAGCACATGTGACTTACTGCTGGCAGGTACAGCTGGCTGGGTACATCTGTGGGTGCTGCTGGATGGGTACTGCTGGCGGGAAATGCTGGTGGAGAGTGTAAAGGAGCAGTGCTGGAGGAAGCATGCAGAGCCAATGCTTCCTGTATCTCTTGGTCTCCTCACAGGCGGAGTGCATTTTATAGCACTCTGCCTGTGACGGGATAGAGCCGGAACTATACAGGAAGCATCGGCTCCATTCTGACAGCTGACACAGACAGCCGGGATATCGTGCGGCACTTGCTGGAGACTTGGGATGTCTGTTGCCACCTGCTAAGTTCAGCGGCGGGATGCACACAGGAGTCGAGACTAATGCTTGGCTGGGGCTTGGTCGCAACTGCTCAGCGTGCCCATGCGGTAAGACGGTCCTGGTGAGTGCCCCCCTTAGGCTTCCCATGGAGGTACTTATGCGTCTATTTGCATCTGTTCAGACACACAGTCCAGCTTTGCCCTGCCCCCTCTCTCTATTCACAGGTTTTGATTGACAGCAGCAGGAGCCAATGGCTCCCACTGCTCTTAGCCAAGTTTGTGAGAGCCAGCAGAGGGGAGAAGAGCTGCTGCAGATGTGCACGGTGCTGAACCGAAATCGAGTTTACTTGGGTATTTAGGGGGAATTGGGGGGTAAGCCACTCTTAAAAGTTTTGCAGAGAATGCATTAAGATTAAAAAAAACTTTTACCTTTAGAACCACTTTATTGTGCTGTGATTTGTAGTTTACATAGTTACATAGTTAGTTAGGTTGAAAAAAAACACAAGTCCATCTGGCTCAACCAATAATAATAATAAAAAAAAAAAAAAAACAGTAATGAAAATACAACCATACAATCCCTCAATACATAATCCTATACCCACAGTTGATCAAGAGGAAGGTGATAAAACCCCAGCATGGCATGATCGAAGTTGATACGAAGTTGAGAAAAAAAAATTCCTTCCTGATCCCCCGAGAGGCAATCGGATATTCCCTGGATCAACTTTACCTATAAATATTAGTACCCACTTATATTAGGGGAACCCAGGAAAGAATCCAGGCCTTTTTTAAAGCAATATAGTGAGCTACCCAGAACCACCTCTGGAGGGAGTCTATTCCACAAGTCTATTCCACAAGTTTAGTCACTCAACAATTAAGTTTGTGCAGCATTTCATGTCAACGACAATCTAGTCAGTGAAAACTGTTTTGGATCTACCTCAATGGCTGAGCTACAGAACACTGATGAAGAACAATTTGTAGCAACAAACAGTAATGTAGGACGAGTTTGATCTGAAACTGTGGTGAATCATTGCTGGCAACAAATTACTAGTGACTATAGCAATTACGTCACTAGCTAAAACTCACTGGCATTATGGATTTGTAGCTGCTACAGTATTTATCACCAATCTGAATGGGCCCTAATTCCCAGAGGGCCCTTGTGCAGCTGCCTGGTCTGCACATATGGCATGTCCACCCCTGGTTAGTATGTTTAAAGTTGGCGGTGGTGGAAGTGATAGGCAGTTTCACAGCTGCCTGTATCACTTCCACATGAAATCCGACAGTCGGCTTTACAGTACACACACAGTATGTAAAAAAAGCAAGTCTGCAGCACTGTAAAAATCTGCATCCCCAGAAAGTGGCTTGGGATTCAGATTTTACCACCCCGTATCCTGGTGCCCTAAGATGGCTGCATGGTAGAACCAGCCCTTATGCCCAGGATTGGAAATAACTTTTAAACTCCCATCATGCAACACTTTATGGAGCTCTGGGACAGTAACAGGTATTCTGGAGGTCTGCTCTCTCCTCACCTACTGCTACTGTCCATCATTTGCAACCCCTTGTTCACCCAGGATTTTGAATCCTCTGGGGTATCTAAACCTTGAATAGCATCAAAGACTACTTTTGCTGACCTCCAATGAACTTACCACCTACCTTGCTCTGAGTTATTTTGGTATTTGCAGGTTAAACATTATGTGATGTCAATGGTCCTTTGACCACTTGACCTCTGGAAGGTTTTTACCCCTTCATAAAGCAGGGCATTTTTTGCTTTTCAGCACTGCGCTACTTTAATTGGCAATTGCGCGGTTATGCAACACTGTACGCAAATGAAATGTATATAATTTTTTCAGACAAATAGTGCTTCCTTTTGGTGGTATTTAATCCCCACTTAGTTTTTTTTATTTTTGTGATATAAACAAAAAAATATTAAAAATTTTAAACTAACATGTTTTTCTTAATTTTGGTTATGAAAGTTTGAAAACAAATAACATTTCTTCATAAATTTAGGCCAAAATGTAGCCTGCTACATTTCTTTGGTAAAAAATAACCCAAATCAGTGTGTATTATTTAGTCTGTGTGAAAGTTAGAGTCTACAAACTATGGTGAGTGTATATATAGTATATTTAAAAATGTAATAGTCCTGATGTACTGATGGCTTATCTCATTTCTTGAGGCCCTAAAATGTCAGAAGAGTACAAATGCCCCAAGATGACCCCTTTTTGGAAAGTAGAAAGTTCAAGGAATTTAGTAGGAGGCATGTCAAGTTTTTTTAAGTTATACATTTTTTGTCACAATTTTTTGAAAATGAAGAAATTAAATAAAATTTGGGGGGTTTTCCCCACATTTTTTTTACAGACTACCACCAGTGCAGTACAGCCTTATGTGACTGGTGTGGCAGTGATGAGAAATACTAAATGGTGAGCGTATGTAAAAAAAAAAAAAATAATAATAATAATTTAATTCAAATTTTTTTAACTTTTTGTTAAACATTTTTTTTCTTTCTCTTAACTTTTTTTTTTACATACTTTCTTCAGAGTCAGCATAGTGACACTGTACTACTCAGAGGGAAGGGCTAGAAATCAGGGTTTTTTTTTTTTTTAAAACACTGTTACTGCTCATAACAGTGGTTATAACTGTTATAAGCATTAGCTAAAGTGATACTAAACACAAACTGTATAACACACATTATCCCTTCTCTTTCTGTATATGGATGATGGCATTGTAATTATTTTAATAAAAATCTAAGTATCTTTTTTCCTAATCAATATACAGCTGTCACATGACCTGGCTGGAGTCAAAATGTAAAATTGACCCCTATTGGGCAGGGATGGTCTCTCTACTTTACGGAACATTAACCTTCAAAAAATCAACAATACCCCTAATTTACGTCAGTAAACAGATGCCCCCTGACCCTTAACATTGGGACCAAATTTGGGCAACCATAGAATCCTGTTCCTGCAATGCTAGGCAGTGGAAACTAGTTAAACAGTACTGTTTATGTGGTACATGCTAGTCTAGCTTACAGTAATCCTAATGTTTTCACACACTGCTTTCATGGCTGTTTAGGGATTGTTCCTTTTTTCCTTGTCAAATTTGTTTGTTTTGAATAAAATAAAGGAGAACAATGGATTGTGGTACATATTCAAAGGGTAACAAACAAATTACTTCAATTGAAAAGAGAAAAAAAAATTGAAATGCAACATCGCACTATATAAACATCAAATAGACCATCAAAGTCAAATGTAAAAAATTTCACATAATTGAAAAGAAAGAGAAAGGTAGATTGTTGACTGTCGGTCTAGTTTAAAAACAAAGTGATTAATAAATCAGTAAAGCAACAGTACATTTCAATGGGTCTGGAGAACAACCCTGTGAGTACCACATAACTGATAAAGGGAAAGGGTCATGAAAAAGGAGTAAGACAGAAGAAGTAAAGATAAAGGAAAAAAACACAGTGGGAGTAAAGGATAAATTTGATAGAGGTAGGGCGGCTTCAACTGAATGAAGGGTGATGAAGGGAAAATGAAATATTATTACCATGGCAATACTAAAGTGTCATCATAGTCTGGAGATAAACAATGTTTAACCCAAGGTAACCAAAGTTTTTCAAATTTGCAGATCGGATCACTCTAAATTGCTTCCATTTTAGCATGGACAAGGGCTTGATTGGTTTTGTGAATGGTTTCAGCTACAATCAGATTTTGAGTTTTCCATGCCTTAGCTATGGTTTGTTTTGTGGCTGTTAAGAGCTGTAAACGAAGGCAAAATTGATTTTGTGTAATTTCGTCTGGTTTTAGATTCGAAAGATCTATAGCAGGATTAGATTGTATGGAAGTTTCAAACATTTTAGAAGCTAAATCAAAAACTGCCTTACAAAATGTTTGGGCTATTGGACAATCCCACTATATATGGAGTTGGGGGCCAGGATCTGAATACCTGCAAAAACAAGCTGCAGGGTAATCGGGAGCGTATTTCGCTATCCCAGCAGGAAGTAAATACCAGCGAGAAAGCACCTTATAATTTGTTTCCACAGGAACAACATTAGAGGAAGCAGATTTAGTGGCTAACCATATACTGGACCATTCAGTATCACACAATGACTGGTTTAGAGCTTCTTCCCATTTAGAAACATAGGAAAGGGGGGCTAGTATCAAAACTAGCTAGAATTTTTGTTTATAAAGGATTGAAACAAGTCTTCTGATATGTGGGACATAATTACATATATGCTCAAGACACGAAATCTGAGAAAACGGTGCCTAATGGTATATATGGTTGAAAAAAATGTTTAATCTATAAACGGCAGAATAATTCCGATTGGGGATGTCCATACGTTTCACATAGAGTAGGAAAAGAGTGTAAAGAAGATGCAGATACAAATTTATATAATCTAAATAGATTAGCTGCACTCCACGCATGAAAGGAATTAGGGGAGATCCAGGCAGGGTAAAAGGCAGGGTTTTTAATAAAAGAAAGAAGTGGTATATGGGTCGATTGAAAGCCAAGAGTGGTTTTGAATCTATCCCAGATGGATAAAGAGTATTTCGGGATAGGATTGCGGATAGGGATACGATCAACTGGACGTAACCATAACATATTAGCTACTGAGATAGAGTAACAGTCAACAGACTCAATTGTTACCCATAGCAGTACTTCCTTTACTGCATGGTATTTAGGTAAATGTGCAATCTGAGCTGCATGATAATAGGCAGAAATATTGGGGGGAACTAAGCCTCCATGTTGTTGTGGAAGACAGAGTGGATTTAGAGGTACAGGGTTTAGCTGTGCCCCAGATAAAGGAGATAATTATATGCTGAATAAGTCGTATGAAATAGGATGGTAATGAAATGGGCAGGACTCTAAAAAGATATAAGAACTTTGGTAAAATAGCCATCTTGATTACATTAATTTTGCCTATTAAGTATAAGGAGATAGAGGACCATTGTGTTAATAATTCAGTAACCTGTTTCAGTAACAGAGGGAAGTTAGCTGAATATAAATCAGTTATTTTAGCAGTAAGATGTATTCCTAAGTATAGGAGTTGATTTGGTGTTCGTGAAAAGGGGAGCGAGTTTTTAGCAAGTTGAAGTTCAGCAGAAGATGGGGAGATGTTGAGTGCAATGGATTTTTGGTAATTAACTGTCAGACCTGAAATGTGTGAAAAACGGTTTAGGATAGAAAGGAGATTAGGTGATGTAAAATAGGGAAGGGGACATAAAGAGTAAGATATCATCAGCAGAAGGCAGACTTTATGATGATATCCCCCTAATATAATACCTTTAATGTTTGGGGCCAATCTAATCAATTGGGCAAGTGGTTCGATGATGAGAGCAAAAAGAAGTGGAGAAAGAGGGCATCCTTGATAGGTGCCACTTCCAATAGGGACTAGGTCAGATTTAAAACTGGCATATTTGATATATGCTTTTGGTTTATCTTATAGGGATGAAATCCACTTCAAGAAATGCAGTCCAAACCCCCATTTTTGAAGAGCGTACTGAAGATAGGACCATGGGACGGTGTCAAAAGCTCTTCTAATATCGAGGGAAAGAAAACATGCTGGAAAACGTCTAGATTGGGCTGCATGAGCTCTGCGAACATTGTCACCTGATTGGCGTGGGGGGGGGGGGGGGGGATAAACCCAACTTGATCAAATGAATAATTTCACCTATCACCTGATTTAAACAAATGGCTAGTATTTTGGCTAAAAGTTTTATGTCAAGATTAACGAGCAAAATAGGATGATAATTTGTCCAGGAGGTTGTATCAGATTTGTGTTTAGGCAACATAGAGATTATAGCCATTAAAGATTCTGAATGAAAAGAGTGTCCCTTCAGTAATGAGTTAAAAGCTTCAGTCAGGATAGGAATTAAAATATCAGAAAACTTCTTGTAATAAGAAGCTGAAAACCCATCTGGGCCAGGACGCTTATTAGGTTTTAAAGCTTTGATATGAAAGTTAAAGTGTACCGCGCTATGGGTATAAAATGTGCTAAACCTAAATGCAGCTGTTCAAAAATTATGGTGGTAACCAAATTTCTCAAATGCAATGTCCAATCACAGCGCAAATAGGTATTATTTGTGAATAAATAGATATGTATAAATAGGAAATTACTACAAATAAGTAACTACTAAGGTGCAACGTGCAAATAATTGTGCAAATAATTGTGCAAAACTTATGTGCAAAAAGGCATACATGCAAGTATGCCTTTTTGCACATAAATTTTGCACAATTATTTGCACGTTGCACCTTAGTAGTTACTTATTTGTAGTAATTTCCTATTTATACATATCTATTTATTCACAAATAATACCTATTTGCGCTGTGATTGGACATTGCTTTAAAGCTTTGATAGCCATACTAACTTCTGCTGCAGAAATGGTGCACTCAAGTCTTTCACGATGAGTATGAGAAAGTGTGATATGGGAAAAAAGGGCAGCCGCAGCTGTGTGATCAAAGTTAAGATTTTGAAAAGTATAATTTAGCAAGGTTTGAGCGACAGGTGTGTAAAATTTTGACAGGATTACTTGTATAATTATCTTGATTAAGCTTAAGTCGCACAAATCTTGTGGGTTTATGCAGTGAACTCAA
Source organism: Pelophylax lessonae (assembly GCF_965119305.1). Taxonomy (NCBI): domain Eukaryota; kingdom Metazoa; phylum Chordata; class Amphibia; order Anura; family Ranidae; genus Pelophylax; species Pelophylax lessonae. The sequence goes on from NC_138770.1 coordinate 392,354,756, forward strand.
GGTTTGAGCTAATAGGGTATCAGGTTTGTTTGCCTTGAGATAATAGAGGTGTTGGGATTTGCGTAAAAAATTATCTGCAGAGTTTTTTAAGAAACAAGTCAAACTCTCCATTCACATATAGGCATCTTGGATTGCGGGCAGAATTGGCGCAATTCTGCTCGCGATCTCAAACCATTGCAAGTTGCGGTACGCCCGTTCGATTCCCGTGACTTGCAATGGCACCCCCAAATGCAGCAAGATTTTGCAGCGATTGTCACGCTACGTTTGGGGTGCCATTGAAAGTCAAGGAGAATCACACGGGCGGCCCTATCAAATTTAGCTTTAGTGGAGAGGAGGGAGAAGTTTGAAATGTGTTCTGACAATAATTTAAATCAGTTTCTAATTTTTTATGGAGGAGTTTGCACTCACGTTGATAGTTGTCGGATAACGGCACCCCGGATTAAAGGTTTATGGGCTTTCCAAAGTGTGAGTGGAGAAGTGTTATTAGTGAGATAGTCATTGGGAGCGAGCTTGATATCTAATGAGTGGGATGGGTGAGTTATAATCAAATTGTTTTTACACCAGGATGTATCTCATGCTTTTGGGACAGGGGAGGAGATGATAGTACAAACTGCACTATGATCAGACCAGGTAGAGGGTATAATGATCGAGGAAAGGACTTCTGGTGCCATACCTATATTTAGGAAAATATGATCATCCCTAGAGAATAATTTATGTGGATTAAAGTAGTGCTATAGGGGAGGCAGGCTGTGTCCAAGCATTGCCCGGTGTCTGGAAAAACTGTCAGAAGTCAGAAGAATATTGATAGCAGGGAAAGAAGAGAGCAGATAAGAGCCCAGTGCATTGGACTGAGGCAAGTACATATTTTTCATCAGAGATTTAGAACCACTTTAGGCTAAGGGTGAGTTCTCTTGCAAATTTAACAGTCAATTTGCCTTTTAGGAAATCATCCCTGTACTATGGGGTAGCTGAGGCTTCCTGGGATCATAGTGCTAATATCATGGATTTGAAGTGGCTCCAAGCTCAACTGCTATATGGGAATGTAACCAGTGGAATCATTATGGGGTGCAGACCACATCTGGGTGACATCATCAGGGCCGGCGCCAGCATAAGTTCTGCCAATGCCATCGCCACTTATGCTATGCAAACACAGCATCCCCGGAATGTCTGGATGAATGCATAGCACCAGTGGCACCTGCAGGGACTCCTGCAAGTAAGTGTCGTCTGCTGGAACACAATGCCGAGTGGGGGAGAATGGCTTAACAGAGGCAGGACCTGCGGAGGGGAGGACCTAGGACAGGCTGAGATTCAGCTGAAGTAGAATGCTTGATTGTTGGTGCTGGGGTCCCAAGATGGAGGGTAGACTCAGGCACCAGCTGCTTGCAGTAGAGCTCCCCCAAACTTTTCCTATGAGTCACAGAACCCAGCTCCTCACTGCACCCCTGCCAGCTCCACAATCCCTGGGCACCCTGTGACACTGCTCAATGGGGGGCTAAAAAATCACTAAATACCCACCTCCTGGCTCACTAGTGCTGCCCATCCCCACCTCACCATTTTAACCTTGTGCCTGATGAAATGCCATCATCACCATTACCCCCAAACTTGGGGGTTCCTAGTTGATTCTGTCCTTTTTAGGGTGTCACCTTCCCAATAAAATTAGTCCTCCCCTTCCTTACTTTTCCAGAGGCCTCCATTTCTAAGAAGGGTGATCATGGTGACAGCTCTGACATTCACTGATCAGTGGCCTAATGTGCTTTGCCAGAATTTATTAAAACAATTATTATAACTTTTTTATTCTCGTTTGTCCTGCCATTTGCCCCCTCTTCCAATCAAATACTCCCCTGTCCTCAATCCATTGAGATCCAACCAAGATGCACAGTTGCTTGCCAAACCTATTTAGCTGGGCTGCGCATAGGCTGGGCACTATCTATTCAATCCTAGGGAGAATTTATGCTATGTGCTTAGGCAAAGTAGAATCAATTTTCAAAGGATTGAATAGAAAGTTCACATTTCATGCTCAAGCCTGATTAAAATTTGACAACAAATTTGCAGTGTTCTTACACCAAAAATAACACCTGATACTGTAAATGACATTATGTAAACAGAATAAGAATTTAAATTGTGCAGCCTTCATATGTGCAGAATAAGTACAAATACTAGGAATCTGAACCAGCATACAAAAAAAGTGGACTAGTAATGTACAGCATCCACGCAATGCCCAAGTATGCAAATCTGTGGAGTTGGCGGCTTAGATAGATGAATTGTACTTGAAAGGTTCCTAATTCTTGAAAGAGAACTCTATTTTTTCTCCAATTAAGAATGACTGGAAGAACATGTAAGCAGCAACACACCATCAGCAAGGAGAGGATTAAAACTTTTTATTAGATGGCATACTTATACTGGTTTTGAGGCACAAAAATGTATAATTGATTTTTCTTTCAGTGATATTTGCCTTTAAAAGCTTCATTTTTTTTATCATTTAGTAGTACACCTAAAGGCTTCACAAGATGACAGATTTTCTCAGTCATCAGGAACTCAAATTAGCTAACGGTTTCTAAATTCCCAGATATTGTGGATGATTGATTTATCAAAGAGGAGGGTCACCAATGCCATTGATAGATCTATATAGAGGGAAGGTTAGTAGGCTCTGACAAGGGTTTACAAAAAGTGGCCATTCCCTTTCTGGTTTGATTATTTTACAGTTTTAAAACAATTAATTTTGATTATTCTGACTGTAGATATGCTTTAAGCACCTTCTCTGACTTTAACTAAAATAATGGACTTTGCCTGGTTAAGCGTGGTAAAAAGGTAACTTGATTTCAGCCTCCAATGAATGGGACCTATGCTCCTTTACCCTTATAAATAGATCCAAATGTATAAACATGTTGAAGTTAATAAAAGCAATTTAATGACCATAACTTAAACCAAAGTTCAACTGATGATGAAAATCAAAAAGCATTATAAAATATCTTACTCCTTTAAGAGGAATTCCCATTTTTGGGGTGGATATTTCTTGATACCTTTTATTATCATTTGTTCAATATATACATGTTATGCTTTATATAGTCATGTTTAAAATAAGTTTTAAAAAGTCTGATCCTTCAAACGTGTTGCTCCTGTAGCTTGCTATTGATTAAATTGTCCTGTTTTTAAAGTTCGTTTTATTACCACTAGAGGTCGCTTTTGCACCAATATCAAATCTCTTGTACTAATACTTGTCACATAATAGCACAAAACAAAGATGTGCAAATCATAATGCGTACATAAAATATTTTCTCATACCATCAGTGTTCCTTGGCTTATTTAATTTAACAGACAAATTGACCTATAAATGTTACTTCAGATTTCCATTGCTGTTGGCAAGCTGAATCACATATTGTCTTTTTTCTAATCAGGATTTGAAAAGGTGGTAGGATATCCCAATCATTATTTCTAGATTGATCAAACTGCTCTTCCCACTATAACCTATTTGAAGACTACAGTATAAATGATCTTCCAGGGTTGTAGCTTGTATCCTCTGCTGGGTAGCATTTTTACTACAAACAAGCATATTTGTGCATGTATGCATGTAAGAGGGCAGTGTCGATGAAAGCCTAGAGATACTAGATAAGACCTTACTCTCGAGCCAAAGGCTTCATGTACACGGGATGTTTGAAAACTTCTCCTGACAGCTAGTAACCGATGGTTAAAAACGTTTGCTGCGTTTATGCGCGTTTAGCGGCATTTGCGTTTAGAAGCCTTTTTACATTGTAAAAGGATCAGAAATGTACCCCTGTTGAAAACACCTATAAACCAAGCGCTTATAAATGTGAGTTAGGCTCCATGTACACGGGACGCTGGAAATGGCTGTTTAGGAGCAGTTGGGCGTTTTTTTTAGAAGCCCCTGAACCCATCTACATTTTATCTCATCTGTCCATGTACACCAGGTCGTTTACAGTCATTTGCAGGCAGTTGCGTTCAGGGACTTTTTTTAGAACGCAATTATTTGCGTTCGAACGTGTGTCTCCCGGCGTTTCAAATGCAAAATCGCGACCGAACGTGATGACCCGCGTTTAGCGTTCGCGTTTTTCCATTTTAAAGGGGAATCATTTTTTTGACCTCTAGGAATGGTTCTAAATGCAAACGCCCGCTAAACGCCCGCTGAACGCGGGTACAAACGCGACCGAACGGACGTTTCAAACGTCCTAAAAATTCCAGCATTCAAAGGGACTTTTAACAATGTCCCGTACATGGAGCCTTACCACGTTTAGACACGTTTGCACACTGTTACAAGCATTTGGCGTTTCAAATGCCAATAAACTTCCATCTGAATTCATTTTTTTGCTTTCAAAAAATGCCACTAGACTCAACTGCCTCTAAACAACTATAAACGCCTTAGTGTACATGGACAGATAAGATAACAGAGGAGAGTTCAGGGGCTGCTGAAAAAAAACGCCCAACTGCTCATAAATGTCCGTTTATCAGCAGCAGTGTACATGAGGCCTAAGAGGTAATAATAGCTAAGGAGTGGGCGCCTAAAGGATAAGTTCACCTTTGGAACATGTTCCATCCAGCTCCTGCCCCCTCTTCCCTGTGACATCCGGCAGGGGTTCTTCTCCCCACACATGCTGTCACTTTTTAAAATAGCTCTAATGTGGGGGGCTCCAACCCACACAGCCGCATCATTCATTCACAGATTCCTGTGAATTGATAAACTGCAAGTACCGACTTCTACCACGGCAGATGGACTTGTAGTTTTAATGGGCTGGAGGGACACTGATGAGCACTCTCATAGTCTACCGACATGTCCTCAAGTTTTTAAACAGAAAGCCCGTAGAGAGGTAGTGGCTGGGAGCCAGAGGACATGTCTGCAGGATCCACTGATCGTGGGTGCAATGCTGTCCAATAATATATGCATATTCTGTTTCTGCAATATTATGTGCATTTATTTTTTCCCCCCAAAAGTTGAACTTGGTCTTTAACCACTTGCCCACCGCTCACATTGAGTGTACTGCGGCAAAGTGGCACGATCCCGTCCAGCGACGTAGACCTACGTTGCTGGACTCCTCCCCCTGTAGGCGGCGCTCGCGCGCCGCCGGAGGCTCGCGCGCCGCCGGAGGCTCGCTCCCGCTGTTTTCAGTCACAGTGGGAGTCGGGCCAGGGGAGGAGCAGCGGCGATCGCCGCTGCTCTGCCCCGATCGTCGGGGAATCGAGTGAGGAGAGGATGAGAGGACTGTGAGCACAAGGAAGGGAGGACAATGTTCTCCTTCAGATGAAATGCAGATACCACCTTTGGGAGGAAAGTGGGATGCGGAAGTAGAACCACCTTATCTTTGTGGAGAACCAGATAGGGAGACTTACAAGACCTGGCCGCCAGCTCAGACACTCGATGAGTGGAAGAAATAACAACTAGAAAGGCGACCTTCTGGGAGAGCGTGAGCCAGGGGAGGTCCCTAATGTTCTTCAACGGTGGCTTCTGCAGGACCAAGAGAACCAGGTTCAGGTCCCACGGTGCCAGCGGCGAGCGCACGGGGGGTGGGGGGGGATGGGGAAACAACATGCTGAACCCCTTGAATAAAGGTACTAACCAATGAATGAGTAGCCAAAAGGCTCTGTAAAAATATTGCAAGGGCAGATATTTGACCCTAAACAGTACTCAAGGCCAGTTTATGAGCAACACCCCATTGTAGAAATGTCAGGATCCAAGATACAGAGAAGGAGCGCTGTGCCCACCTACAGGCTGGCACCATGAAATGTAAGCCTTCCAGGTGGGATGATAAATCCTCCGGGAAGTGGATTTACGCGCCTTCAACATTGTGGGAATTACAAAAGCCGACAACCCTCTGTGCCAGAGACAATAAAGCAGGGTGAAATATTGGTCCTTGAGACAGGAGATCCTCACACAACAGCAGCCACCAATCCATGTCCGCAACCATCTCTACCAAAGCTATTAGAATAACTTGTATCCCTTCGACCTCTACTCTGCGCAGTAGACAAGAAACTTATATAGTTACATAGTTTGTGAGGTTGAAAACAGACATCAGTCCATCCAGTTCAGCCTATGATGTGTGTGTGTGTTTGCTGTTAACCGTACATTGTATACCCCTGAAGGTTGTGGTCTTTAAGGTGCCCATCTAATAGTTTTTTGAAACTATCGATGCTCCCTGCTGATACGACTGAGAGGGGGTAAAAGCATAAAATGAACCAATAATGAATCCACGGCGCCACTACAGGGTCCCTCGAATCCGCCAAGGGATCCCTTGCTCTTGCACCACAAATCTCTACACCTTCTGATTGAGGCAGGAGGCCAGCAGATCCACATCCGATGTGCCCCACTGCAGGCAAATGACATGAAGAGCTGTGTCCATCAATGAACAAAAGAGAAATACTTAGCTGTACTCTTTACCTCCAGTACATTTTTGGCCTATTATCCTAGATTAAAACTTTCTTGCTTACTGGAGAATTCTTACACTGCTATATCCTCTGTAGAATCGTAATTCTTGTAGTAAAGCCTTAGCCCGTGCTATTTGTCTCTGGTACATTTGGGCCTAGTCCTGTTGTCTATTTTATTTTATCCTGCTTCTGTCCACTACTGTGATGCCTGTGGTCTCCTAATTCATGTAAAACTCCAGTCTGTACGCTTTTTGTCTAGTTTATTCCAGCCAGTTCTCCCTCTTTTAAAATGTCTTGCTGCTGGACACGTTTACACTGCTGTATCATCTGTGGTCTTTTATTCTTATTGAGAGCTTGATAGAACTGCAGCAGGACAGTTTTGCATCAGTGAGAACAGGAACAGTCACAGGAAGCTACAGGCAAGTGGGTAGCGGATCTATTACTGTTTGGTTAAAAAAGGTATCACTGCTAAAGCTAACTGGAAAAAAAAAAGCATTTTTTTTTCAAAACTAAAATTAACCTGGATTGGGATGTTGCTGCTGTAAACCAATCTAATTGTAAAAGAAATAAATCAATACCACAGTCAAATATGCACTTCCAGAGTATGCTGTCTGTGAAAATCTTACTATTGCATACCACCATGTACATCTTTAGGGCTTCCCCAAGCATCATATTTAAAGGCCTTTGAAGACGCATGAAAGACCCTTTCCCCACTGTACCAAATGATTTTCATTGGTACATGTCCCCATGGCAGTGCACAACTTCCCATGCCTCTTTTGGTGTTTTGGACAGTAGTTTATTAGTCCTAAAAAGGACCATAATTTACAAGAACAACCCCCCCCCCCTTCCCCATACACTTTAATGGCATTTGCCTCTAAATTCAGATTTGCCAAATTCTTCTCAAACCCTTGGCAAATCAAACCTGGGCAGATTTACCCATCACTACTTGTTGTGAAGTTTTGAAGAACAGTCAGGAATCCAAAATAGGCAGGCATACTGGTGTTGATTTACTAAAACTGGAATAGTGCAAAATCTGGTGCAGCTAATCAGCTTGTTCGGTTAAGCTTTAACCACTTCAGCCCAGGAAGGTTTACTCCCCTCCACGACCAGGCCATTTTTTGCAATACGGCACTTTTTGTTAAATTATTTGTGTGACAATTGCACCGCTGTGATACGCTGTACCCAATTAAAATTGATATCATGTTTTTTTCCCCACAAATAGAGCTTTATTTTGGTGGTATTTGATCACCTCTGCGGTTTTTATTTTTTGCCCTATAAACAAAAAAAACTGTCAATTTTGAAAAAAATACTTTTTGCTATAAAACATATCGAATTAAAAAATGTAAATAAATTTAATTTCTTAATCAATTTAGGCCAATATGTATTCTGCTATATATTTTTGGTTAAAAAAAAAATCACAATTAGCGTATATTGATGGTTTGCGCAAACGTTATTGCGTCTACAAACTATGGGATAGATTTGTGGAATTCATTTTTTTTTACTAGGAATGGCAGCGATCAGCAATTTTTAGTGTGACTGTAACATTGCGGCGGACAAATCGGACACTAAAAGACACTTTTTGGGGACCAGTGACACTAATACAGTGATCAGTGCAAGATCATTTTTCGCAGGAAGGCTGCCCTGCCGCAGTATATCTGCGTGGGGTGGTCCAAAACTGGTTAACAATTTTTTTTTTTTTTTTTTTATAAATTTCTGTTTATTGTTTTTAAACAAAAGAAAAAAGAACATAACACAACATTTTGCCACGCAGGGCAATTACAAAAAACATGCATAACTATAAAAAGCCCCCCCTCCAGCAACCCCAACCTCCTCTACCCAACTACCCAGGCTCAACACCCTTCAGGTAAACCTCTATTGTCGGAGAGAGACTTGTACACCCTACAACAATTCAGATATATTGTCAAATTTTTTTGCTCAAATATGTAGCTTTATAGCGCGGAGTCACCTTGTTCACCAGATTTTTCCAATAGAAGACACACGGAGTCACTGGCTTTTTCCAATATAAGATTAGTGCCTTATGGGCATAAAACAGCAACAAGCCTAATATTATATGGAGGGCCCTAGTTGGCAACAGAATCTCCACCAATCCCAACAGACAAGTGGCTACAGTTCTAGGGACCTGTATGGACATTATCTCCTCAACAGTGCAGCACAGCCGTGCAAAACACCTGAACCACCGGGCACTACCAAAAGATATGTCCAAAATCAGCCGGAGAGTGTGAGCATTGTCAGCACTCTGCTGAGGACCCCGGATACATTTTTGCGAGGCTGGCGGGAGTATAGTAAATTCTATAGAGAAACTTAAATTGAATTAGGCGATCCCTGGCAGAAACTAAATGTGTGAATGGCAAACTCCACATATCATCCCAGTCTTTTCCCCCAATTCGGACACTTCCTCCACCCATTTCTACCTGCACCTGCGTACCAATAATGGGGGGGTGACAAACAACTCTTTATACAGTTCTGACAGTGGCTTTTTCATGGTATCAGCTAACACAATGTTTTCCAAGGCGGAAGGTTTAATCTCCACCTGGGAGGAACCAAACTGTGTAAGAAAGGTATTAAGTAACTGAAGATACCTGAAGAAATATGAGTTGGGCAGATTGAATTTTCGTTTCAAATCATCAAATTGGCACAATTCCCCATTGATCGTAATACCTGCCAACGTCCTAACTCCTTTGGATGCCCATATGATGGGGTAAGGTACAGAGCTTAAATGCGGGAAACGGGGGTACCACATGCGCTACAGGCGCCAACAGCGCTTGTGTCTGGTCCCAAGCCTTGATGGTGGTTCGCATCGTCCCCGTTAGTGGGAAGTCAGCCCCCAGGCCGCGGTGCAAAAGCCGGAGGCTCTCATAAGAGCCCAGCACCGCCGCCTCCAGCACCGTAGGAGAATCCCCATCATCACTGCGGAGCCACCTATGCGCAAATACCCCCTGGCCTGCCAGAAAGTACCTATACAAATCCGGCAATGCAAGACCCCCCTGTCCCCAAGGTTCTTGAAGTACCCTAAGACCTATTCTTGGAAGTGAGTTTCCACAAACTAACCAATCAAGCCGTGCACCCTTTGGAAAAAGGAGCGTGGGACTCACACAGGAGAATTCCTATAAATACTTACTAAAAACCAGAAGTATTTACATTTTAACAAGGTTTATTTGCCCCAGAACTGACAGTGGTAGATTTTTCCACACCTCCACTCTCCTTTTAAGGACATCCAGAAGAGGCAACAGATTCAGGATAAGGTAGTCCGCCACCCTCGCAGAGACACAGACTCCCAGATACATGAAACTGGTAACCCACTGTCTGGTTAACAAATTAAACTGGAAGCTGATTAGTTTCTATGCAGACCTGCACCAGATTGTGCGCTCTCCACTTTTATTAAACCAACTCCATTGTTAACTAGGAATAGTGGAGCAGATCAGTAGTGCAGTTGCTAACTGCAGCTTCACATGAGAGATGGGTAGCTTTTGAGAGTTTTCATAAAGGAGGCAAGGAAATCTCATAAGGATCAAATAAATTACTTAAACAATGGGTATGGGCCCAGGGCACTGGCACTCAGTAAATATACATCAGATGTACAGTAGATTGTATCTGTAACTCAGTGCAAAAGTTTGCTTTAGGTACTGCTCAGGGAACTGATTCCTACTTTTTATCTAGCCATTCTCTGTATTAAGGAGAAGAAAATCGACATCTCAGTTAGATGCTACATTCTTTGGGATGTCATGGAACCTAAAAAATGGAGGTTAATAAATGATAAAGCTTTATGGAAATTTTCTAGGGAAGGCCACCATTCCAGTGTGATCTACAGCTTTGCTTTAATAACATTGTTCCAACATCTGGAGTAGAGTATATGGGGTACAAAGACTATAAGTGGCTTCTAAAAGGAGCTCCCAAAAGCTCTATGAGAGAGAAAGAGAAACTTATACTGGATTCTTGCTTTAAGGTAATAAAATACACACAACAGAAAACCATTTTAGGGTGAGCAGAATCCTCTGAAAACACAGTTAATAACTCTTGGTGAGTAATATCACATTTTCACTCAGTAGGCACAAACCTGCAGGAATAGAAGGCAGAAAAATGGAGGCTGCACTGGAAATTCTAAATGTAAATGCACCAATGCCTGCCTCTAATGCATGAACTTTAATGAGCATGCATTGTACACAAGCTTGTACCTAAAATGCAAAAGCAATGGATGTATTATTATTACACAGGATTTATTTAGTGCCAACAGTTTGCACAGCACTTTAGAGTCGGTAAGGCCTAAACAGCCTCTAAGGGCAAGAGGGTTGGTTGGTATTCTTAAAGACTATTTACTATTTTTTTTATAAATGTCCCCAGGTGTTGGCCTCCCAGATGCAACATAAAAAAATCTCATGGACCCAATACAAAACGAGTCCCCTTTTCACACGAAAGTTTGTTGGAAATGCTTGAGGTGGGATGGTTTGATCTATCCAACCTACCCACTCTAAAAATGCTGGGAAAAATCTGGATAGTAGTGACGCACACCATGGGGTTTATGAAGTACTCAGTAATTTGGGATGATCACAAATATATAGAGCCTAAGAAACAACATAGAGGAATCCCATATTCATCATTTATATCAAGATAGCATTTAACCACTTGCTGACCAGCCGTTGTAGTTATACTGCGGCAGGTCGGCTCTGTTACGCGAAACAACATACATGTCATGTACGTTGTTTCATGCAGCAGTTAGTGGGGATGCGTGCATGTGCCGATTGGCTAGGGGGGGAGCCAATCAGTGGGTCCAGCAGATGCAATGTCGCCCTGAGCACCCGCAATCGCTCCCCACGTAGATAGAAGGGACGTCTGCCGATGTAAACACAGCAGACTGCTGTTCTGTCAGTGATGAACACAGGGATCATGTGTTCCTCCTATTTAGGAACACAGGTCTCTGTGTTCATCCAGTGAATGCAACCCCCAACACAGTTAGAAAGCATCCCCTAGGCACACATTTAACTCTTTGATCGCCACTGGTGTTAACCCCTTGCCTGCCAGTGTCATTAGTACAGCAACAGTGCATATTTTCAGCACTGATTACTGTAATAATGTCACTGGTCCCCCAAAGGTGTCAGTTAGGTATCCGATCTGTCCGCCGCAATTTCGCAGTCCCGCTAAAAATCACTGACCAATGCCATTACCAGAAAAAAAAAGACATAAATCTTTCCCCTAGTTTGTAGATGCGATAACTTTTGCACAAACCAATCAATATACACTTATTGGGATTTTTTTTTTACCAAAAATATGTAGCGGATTACATAATGGCCTAAAATTATGAAAAAATATTAATTTTTTTTATTGGGAATGTTTTATAAGAGTAAAAACTTTTTTTTTTTTCAGAATTGTCACTTTTTTTTATAGCGCAAAAAAAGGGATTTTTGACTCACCGTAAAATCCATTTCTCTGATGTTCATTGAGGGACACGGCTCCTAATCTTCTTAACCATTGGGTTATACTGCCTCCTACAGGAGTAGGACACTATAGGTACTCAGTTTTGTTACAAGCAGTGTCAGAAGAATTACAACTCCATAGAGGGGTGGGTGCTGTGTCTGTCAATGAACATCAGAGAAATGTATTTTACGGTAAGTTTCACAATCCCATTTTCTCTTTTGTTGATTGACAGACACCGCTCCCTCCTGATCTTAATAACCATTGGGACATCCCAAAGCAGTGTTAAACATGAGGGGTGGGAACAGCAAAAAATACATTCCCAAGGCTATCTATGGTTAGCAGAGGAAACGTACAACGCTTTCCGAGGCCCATCTGTAAGCACAAATAGTGAGTCTGATTTCCTAAAAGACTCCGTAGCTGCCAGGTACACCCTAATCGCCCGGACTACATCTAAGGAATGCAAAGAAATTTCCTTAGGATGTCTTGGTCTGGGACAAAGGGAAGGCAACACAATGTCTTCATTCAAATGAAAATCATAGACAGCCTTTGGAAGGAACAATGGACAGGAGCAAAGAACCACCTTATCACTATGAACCACCAAGTAAGGTGAATGACAGGGTAACGCCGCCAATTCTGACACCTTGCTCGCAGAGGTAAAAGCCCCCAAAAAGGCCACGACGGAGGAAGGTCAAGATCCGGACCACCAAAAAAAAAAGTGATGATGAACCCCAGGAAATTCACACGTACGATGGTAGATCTTCCTAGAAGTAGATTTCCTAGCTTTTAACAGCATTGGAATCACTGACTCAGACAAACCTCTATCCATCAGCACCTGGCATTCAACAGCCAAGCCGTCAAAGCCAGTGACTGTAAAGCAGGATGGAAGATTGGTCCTTGGGACAACAGATCCTCCCTGAGAGGAAGCTTCCAAGAAACCAGCAGCACCAGATCAGCATACCAAGCCTGACGAGGCCAGTTCGGGGCCACTAAGATGATCGGAATTCCTTCTGCCTCGATCCTGCGTAGAAGTCTTGGCAGAAGCTTGAGAGGAGGGAAAGTGTAAATCAGATGATACTGACCCCACGGGGACACCAAAGCATCCGTAGCGTCAGCCAGAGGATCCCGTGAATGAGCCACAAACCTCTGCACCTCTCTGTTGAGCCAAGACGCCAACAAATCCACCTCGGGGATGCCCCACCGGAAACACAACTGATGAAACACCTCCAGTTGAAAGGATCACTCCCCTTGGTCCAGCACCTGTCGACTGAGGTAATCCGCCTGACAGTTTTCCACCCCGGGAATTTTAACAGGGGAGAGGGATGGAACAAACTGTTCTCCCCACCTTAGAATGCCTTCTACCTCCAGAGCCATCAGGACACTTCTTTTCCCCCCCTGGTGATTGACATAAGCCACAGCCGTGGCATTGTCCGATTGTATGTGCACTGGACATCCCTGAAGACGATCTGTCCAATGTTCCAGGCGCAGTCTGATTATTCAGAGTACCAAGACATTGATCGGTAGTCTGGACTCTTCCAGACCCCCTGAGCAGAAATTTTGCAGAGGACGCCTCCCCAGCCATACTGGCTGGCATTCGTAGTGACCCCTGTCCAATACAAGGGGAGGAAGGATTTGCCCAGCCGAAGCGCCAAAGAACAAAGCCCTCATATCAGGCACTCTTTCATTCCGGCACTCTTTCATTCCCTGGCTCAGATGGATCTAAATGTCCATAGACTGTGGATTCTGGTCCCATTTGGCCAAAATCTCCCTTGCAGGGACCTCGTATGGAACTGTGCAAACGGAACCGCCTCTAAGGTAGACACCATCAGGCCCAGCACCCACATGCAAGTCCAGAGGGATTACCATCTGCTGGACAGCAAGAGACGAATTGCAGCCTGAGTTTCTGGAGTTTGTCCAGAGGAAGGAGCACTCTGGCTAAAGCCGAGTCCAGATTTAGACCCGGATAGTCCAGCTTTGTGGACGGAACCAGAGCAGACTTTCAGAATCCAGCCAAACACCCTCAAGCTTGTATGTTGATTTAAAGGGTTTTCCATCAGAGCAGAGGAGGTCGTCCAAGTAGCCCAGTACCGCGACCCCCCATTGGCATAACAATGCTAGCACCAGGGCCAACACTTTGGTGAAGACCAAAGGAGCAGAAGCGAGACCAAAGGGTAACGCAACAAACTGATAATACTCCTCTCCCACGGCAAAGCGGGAGAAGCGCTGGAGACTGACACATATTAGAATGTGAAGGTAAGCGTCCTTGATGTAGATGGAGGCATGAAAAATCCCCTGATGCAGGGGAACCAGGACCATCACCCTTTAGAGTAAAAGGTCTTGCACCGCCCCAAAAAGAGCCTGTAAGCAGACCAGGAACAGTCGCACGTTGGAAGGAAGAATCTTACGGGAGGATAAAAATGAAACTTGATCTTGTAGCCGGACCGAATGATCTTGTGGACCCACCTGACTTGTACCAGGGAATCCACGAGTCTGGTAACCAGCGAAGACATCCCCCCACCCCAGATACGGGTGAGGGCACACCTTCATGCTGAAGGGGCCTTGTCCGCGGGTCTGGAGAAGCCCGCTCTTGACTTGCCAGACCAAGTTCACTTGGATCCTCCAGAGGAGGCACCAAACGGCTCCGATCCCTTGTCAGTCGACCCTGAGTGAAGAAAAAACTGCTTATGAGCCGAGAAGGAGGGCCCACATCTACGACAAGGGTCCTTGCACTTAGTAGCCTGCAGAAGAAAGGTACTCTTCCCCCCCTGTGAGACCTTTAATGATGTCATCCAGGGTAGCACCAAACAGGCGATTTCCTTGACAGGAAAGATCAGTCAAGGCCTTTTTAGAAGTCTGGTCTCAAAACCAGCATTTGAGCCAAAAGCCACGCCGAAGGACCACTGCCGAAACAGAGAGCCGAGCCACAAGGGGAGCTGCATCCAAAGAGACATCACAGATAAACTGCCGCCCCTGGACCAGCTGGTCTGCCAGCTCAGCAAAGGCACAGGGGATCTACTCCCCCTCCTCCAGGTTAAAGCGCAAAAGCCTAGCTCATTCGGTCAGAGTCACAACACCAGGGCAATGGTAAATATCGGCCTCAGTGCCAAACCAGCCAGGGTGTACTGTACATATTGCGGGCTACAGCCTCCACCTTCCGGTCAGCCGGGTCTTTAAAGGCCGGGGACTGTTCAACCAGAATCATGGTTGCTTTGTTCAATCTGGAAACTGGAAGGTTCACCACCGATGAAACAGTCCACTTCTTAGAGAAGGGACTCCTCATAGGGGTAATCGCCTAGTAAAATCGCTTTGGGAGCCCAAGAGGACACTTTGGTCATCCCCCCTATTTAGTGACAATTCTGTCAAAATAGGAGGGGAAAGGGAACAGCTTTTCCACTCTGGGTGGCTTCTGAATGCCAGCGGGAACCTGCGTCTCCGCCACAGCTTCAAGTCTCACACACAGCTACAATCAGTGCGTCCACCAGCGCCTTTTCATACACGGTTGCAGAAGTGGAGGAAACCTCGTCACTATCTGAGGAATCAGGGGGCGTGGTCGCAGACCCAGCAGGGTGACCCACGTCCACGGCGTCCGAATCAGATTCAGGATCTAATGAGACAGGGGAAGGCGGGGGAGCTCTTTGCCAGCCTGTCGTCCAAAAGCCACCTCCACCCGAAATACCAGGGACTCCAGGACCGCCATCAGTGCATCGATGATGGATGGGACCCGGAGGGCCCCTCAGCCTCAGAGAGGGGATCAGGTGGGGAGATGTTCTTCAAAGACCCCATGAGTCAATATGGGGACCCCGCAAAAAAGTGTAAAACACTGCTAAGGGACAACCCCCACTGCTCTGGCAGCCCACACGGTTGCCAGCCACAGAGCACCAATCGATCCTCAGTAGAGAGGGAGAGGACCCTAGCAGACTCACCACCCCTCAGAAACCAGGCACCGCAGCTACCAGGAGAATCTGAACTGCACGAACGGCGATCAGGAAATGAAAAGATCCAGGAGTTAGCCCCAGGGGATGAGGAGAGCTCCACTGTCATTGCCACCCCAATTTTCAATGGCAAACCCCCCAAAAAATGTCCGCCGGACTACACAAACATGGCCACCATGCATTAGGCACACAAGCTACAAGAAAATGGCTGCTCCCAGGGACCAAGGAGGGATCCCTAGGCCTCAGAAAACAGCACAGGCAGGAAGGGGGTGCCCTGGCAGGAGCCCCCACCAGGTACATCGCCCCCCACAGCTGATCACCCGGTTGCCTGCACACCCCCACCCCCTTCGTCAGTACAACACCCTGCCCCTACCCTAGGCAGTGGACCAGGCCCCCCCACAGCCCCAGCATCAGTAAAGAAGGGGGGCAAGATGGCCCACAGGGACCACCAGACCGATAAGGGGGGTGCCAAATGGGAAGGAGGGGAACCCAGGGGTCTGACCGTCCCATTGAGGTGCCCGCGTCTACCCCAAAACCCTCCAGGGGGAGAGGGGGACAGTTACTTACCATACCAGGAACCAGGCGGGAACCATTCCAGACGTTCCATACAGAACCTCCTCTCCATCAAAACGGGGGGGGGGGGGGGGACTGTCGGCCAAGAGGAACGCTGTGACTTGGGCCAAGACCCAGTAGTATGCGACCTCGTGAGGCATTTAACTGGCAGGTCAGTCCCCTGATGGGGCTGTGTCATGGCTGACCTAGCGCGGAGCTAAAGTTTGCACATGCTCGCTGGCCAGACTGGGGTGACCACTGGATCTAGATTATCTAGCCCGTCGCCCAGTCCGGTAGTTGATTGTAAATCTCATAGGAAAAAATCCAGGAGAAAAAAATTCTATCTAAAGAGAAAAAATTGCCAGGACCAGAGATCCCAGCAAGGAACTAGGTCCTTACTCCTGACTAGGCAGAAGTGCCTATAGCAGAGAGAGGGAGTATACCCCTGACACTGCCCTTAGGCATAGCCAGACTTTTTTTCTGTCTACTGTCCTACTCCTGTAGGGGGCATTATAACCCAATGGTTAAGAAGATCAGGAGCTGTGTCCGTCAATGAACGGAAGAGAAAGTAACGCAGTGCCGTATTGAAAAAAATGGCCTAGTCATTAAGGGGGTATAAGCTTCCGGTCCTTAAGTGGTTAAAGCATTTCAATTTCTACAGGAGGCACATAAGTGATCAAAACAGAATTTATCCAATACTTACAATTATGGCAAGCTATGGCATACCCCCCCCCCCCCCCAACTCACTTTGCCACTGTAGAAACAAGCAGGGTCTAATTTCCAATGCTTATACAATGCAAATACCCAAGATGTACACGGTAATACTTTACCATGCAGGAAAAGGTGGCCTTCTTACAGATGAAGACTAGTCGGAAACATCAGCAGTAGTCCCAGTGCTATCAGTTATTCCTACTCAGAAACGTATTCAACTTTTTTATGGCAATTTCACCACAGGCACGTTAATGTTCTTGCATTAGCACTTCAGCAGTAGACAAGTCACTTAAGTAAACTAACTGTATATGATACAATGTTTGTTGAATTCTAAATATTGACAAGGTGTAATCTAGATATGAGGGGATATGAGCAAATCTCTACATCTAACAACATGATACATCAGCGGAGGTGTTCCGTGAGAATTACCTACCCGTGAGAAAAACCTACCCCTCGTCACTTCCGGTGTACGAAAGTGTCTGTAACGCGGCGGTTTACATTAAAACAGCTCGCCAGAAATATGAGTCATCTCCGCTGCTATCCCTGACACTTCCCTGGTCTTGGCTACTAAAAATAAAACCGGCGGCGGCTGTATGACAACATTAATCACGGAGCCGAGAGCCGCTTTTATATTTAGTAGACAAGATCAGGGAAGTGACAGGGACCGGAACGGAGCTTACTCATATTGCAGGCCAGCTGTTTTAACGTACCCGCCGCGATGGTAGGTTTTTTTCACGGAACAATCTTCATTTCATACTACTGCGCATGCGCACTAGGGGCTGTGAGCATGCGCACTGCCAGGGTAGGTTTTTCTCACGGGGTAGGTAATTCTCACGGAACAGAGGCCAGTTTTGTGGGGGTTAAGAAGGGGTGGGAGGGTTTAGAGGAATATTGTTTCATTGTACCCACAGGATTGTTCTCTTTTTCTGTAATAGTTACAAAACCTTAATTAAAAAAAAAGCATCTGATTAAAAAAAATGTTCCCAAGTGTTAAACATAAGATTTAGCTTGCCTCAGTTAGGACTGCCCAGCCTGGAGCAGAGGTGTGGAAGAAGAGGACCCTGCAGAACCATGTGACTGCCTTGAAAAGTTTGGAAAAGTTAAGTATAAAAAAACAAATAACAGAAAAATGCTTGCTGAGGAATCTTCAGGGTACATAAAGGTAGCCTGACAAAATGTGAAGCCTAGTTAGGGCTTCAGGATAATACTGTTTAAGGAGGATACTATGATAGGGAAATACTTTATACATCTTTTGTAAATGTTTTCAAATCCCAAGGATCTCTGTGGATCCTTAAAGCGGAGTTCCACCCAAAAGTGGAACTTCCGCTTTAGGTAGACCGTAGTCCTAACCCCCTGACATGCCACATTTGGCATGTCATTTTTTTGGGGGGGGGGGGAGCGGGTACCTAGTTTTTACAGGTACCCGCTCCCACTTCCGCTCGGAGCGCCACGGCACCCTGAGCGGAAGTTCTCCTCTCCCCCTCCCTCCCTGCAATCTTCTGGGACATGTCAGAGGTCCCAGAAGATTGCCGGCCAATCAAGACGCGCAGCGCAACTCGCGCATGCGCAGTGCGTACCCAGCTGTGAAGCCACAAACTGTCACAGCCGGGTGCCCACACCAGTGATGCCGGCGCCGCCGAGACCAGAGGGAGAGGATCAAGGCTTAGGGCGGCCGCATCGCCGGACCGTGGGACAGGTGAGTGTGTGTTTATTAAAAGTCAGCAGCTACACTTTTTGTAGCTGCTGACTTCTAATAAACACAGAAAAGGCTGGAACTCCACTTTAAGGTCGGAGAGCTGCACCCAATCTTTTCAGTTCTTTATTTATAATTTTTTTTCAACACAATATGGAAAAGAAGCACAAGAGAACAGAAAAAACAAGTAAAACAGACCACAACATTGCAGACCATGTGCTGTAGGCAGGGCCACTGATAAGCCAGTACAGTCAGCACTTCTGTACTGGACCCAGGCCCCTTTAGTTAAAAGGGGGGCCCAGGCACCTGTTGAGCAGGAGGTCTGGCTGAACTATCTCTTTGCAGACACAGATCCTCTTCTGCCTTCTCCTGCAGCACTTCCAGCTTCTTCTCTTCTTTACCCCTCCAGCTGAACTGTAGGAGGATTGGTTTGAGACCATGCGCCCTGTCCACCTGCTATCCAGGCCCTCCTGTGTACCTCTTTCCCCTGCAGCACTGCCAGCTTCCCTCCTCTCCTGCTAGCAGCTGCTGCGGGTACACAGGGGGATGTTTCAAGATAGAAAGCAGGGGAAGGGGCCGGTTAGTATGTCATTTACTAGCCCCTTCCTTTCCTGAATAAACACAGTGAGCGATCAGTACCAATCACTCCTGTGTCCATTGATCACTAAAGCATAGTAAACTGTGTTTACTATGCTTCAGTTTGTGAATGAGCAGAAAGCATCAGAGCGCATCTTATTCATTCATCTGTGCATCTCAGGCTACAGAGAAAGAGACTGATAAATGTTCTCAGTCATTTTTGGATGGGGGAAGGGGGCCCTGTTAGGTAAGCTGTACAGGGGCCCCTAAGATTTCTAACAGCAGCCCTGGTTGTAGGGGCCCAATCTTGTGTATACAAAGAGTAATTTGGAAGCTATCATATGGTACTAGATTTACATATAGCCCTGTTTGAAGATAGAAGTCCAGGACTTTAACAATATAGTAAAAGGCAGGAATTAATAAAATTCAAGGTCCTGGTTCCCATAACAATAGGGGGCAACAATATAGGTCTATCATATAACTTGCATGATGATGTCCAGGGAAACCTCATGGGGCCTGCACGATGGTTTGAGCAACTATTGAAATAGAGTTAAGAAGATTAGAGGGCAAAGAAGAAGAATTAAAAATAAAAGGGAGAGGGCAGGGGAGGGGAAAGAGGTACCACCAGCCAGAATGCACACGGATAGAGTCAGAGAAGGAGGGACCCTCCTATGCTCTATTTAATGTTATTGAGGAGAGGCCTCCAATCTTACTGTCTCACTCCTAACATATCCCAGACAGCAGTCTGTTTAGACAGCCAATAATCGTTCAAAGTCAGCAGTGCATGTACACTCAATCCAATAAAACCATGCGTTTATGAATTTGGTGTGTGCATTTTTTGATAGAACTCGTAGGACTCTCTGTCTCCCTGATATTCTCAACCCTTCTGATCCATTGTTGTATTGTTGGGCTGACTTCCACACTGCTGGTATGCAGGACTGGTCTTCTTTAACTAGGTGGCACAACAGCAAGTTTTTATAGGTCAATTTTAAAATTGAATTGTGACATAGGAGGAAAAATTCTGCCGTTTTAGGGTGTACTCGGTTGGAAAATTTTGGGGATATTTTATGGATCTGAGTCCAAAAAGTATCCAAAGAGGGACAGGACCAGAACATATGTAATAAATTGCCTCTGCCTTGTTTGTGCCTCCAGCATGTCTGACTCTGTGGGGTATATAGAATGCAAAAGAGCGGAAGTGCAGTACCACCAAATTAAAATCTAATACCCTGATTCTTGGTACCTGTTACATATGAAGGATCTGAAGGACATATATTTTTTTTGTACATGCTGCCAATGACAAACTGATCCCCAGATCTTGTTCCCAGGGGTCTAGGTAGTTTAAGGGTGATGTAGAGGCTCCCGTGAGAATCAATTTATAGGTCATGGAAAAAAGGTGGCTTCTTGGTCCCTCTCCCAGACTTTTCTGTTCAAAAGGCGTTCGTTTGCAGGAGAATTTGGCTGGGTCAGGTAAGGAACGTAGGAAGTGGGTAAGCTGAAGTATATGCAAAGCACCTAGAGAAGGAAGCTCCTGTGAATTTGCCAGTTGAGTGGATGACCCCCAGGCAGCGTGGCACAAAGAGTGTCATGTGCACCAATTTGTGGCCTGTTTAAGCCAAAGAAACTGTTTGTCCTGTGTACCCGGGGGAAGAATGGGGAGTAAAGGCAAAAGTAAGGGGGCTATCCCGTATGGATCAAAAGCTGTTACGCTCACCTTCCAGGTTGCCTCAATAGTAGGATGTTTAATTCCAGAGTAGGCACTCCGGGCAGCCAGAGGAGTTCTGCCAAGGACACCGAGCTGCACCCACTCTAAATATGACCATACACTATACAATCTCCTTTAGATATACCAATACCTATGCAGTACAAGCACCTACCTGACTTGATACAAGCTGAATGGACTGTTTAGTAGCATCCTCCTATGACCATTTTGGTAGATAACAAGAAGACTGTACAGAGATTATATAGTGTATGGCCAGCTCTAGACTCCCTGGTCATTGTTCAGGAAAAAGCCACTGTTGAAAATAAGGTCAGAAGTGTCATTTCAGGTACATACATTTCTTTAGCTTTACAATGAGGTGATTGACATACATTTCTTTAGCTTTACAATGAGGTGATTTCAATTATGTGTTTGCAGGACTATCCAGACAGGGAAACAGTGCTTTGTTGCAGTATTCAATAAAACCAGCATCGCCATCATACATTTTTTTTTATAGAGGAAAGGTGTGAAATGTTTTTTTTTTCATATTATTTTTTATTTTATTTTTTTAAGCCCCCTGGATAAACGTCAGGTCTTAAAAACATAAAGGGCACAACACAAGCCACACACAATACTCATCCTTGGTGTTAAAGGCAGCCTACTATCTGTTTGAGACCAGGCTGTAGGTTTCCAAAAACCTTCGCCCATTTGCAGCTCATGGATTATATTTGCGTGAAAAGAGGCATCGGTCTTAATTATTTAGCTCAGATTCCTATAATTATGCAGAGGTGGAGCCTTCTTTTGTTTTTCCACTAAAGAAGCTTACCTTAGTATGTCAATAGAGTCTCACATTATTCATTTATTCAAATTATTTCAATGAACTCGTTAATAGTTCACACTCTGACAAAAATGTTGGCACACTAATGCCTCGTACACACGCAACGATTGTTGGCCGTGAATTTTCAGCCAACGTCCGATCGGCCGATTTTCGGCTTGTTAGTATGATGCGACTGCGACTTTTCGGCCGAATAAAATCTGGTGTGCATGTTATAAAATTTCTGTTGGCCGTCACCACAACGGCCGATTTTTTTTCGTCAGTCAGTACAGATTTCGGCAGACAAAAATCTGATGAGCAAGACTGGGCATGCTCAGAGAAGAAAAAACACACGGAAAGTTAACCAGCACATGACATCACTTCTGAAGTTGGTTTTTGTTGGCCGAGAAAATTTGTGTGCAGTCTAGAGCACATTTCAACCGACACAACAACACTGGACAAAAGACGGCCGATCGATCGGCCGATAATCGTTGCGTGTGTACGAGGCTTAAATCTTGCAGCAGTCCAGCTGACCATTCCCTGGTTCAGAGGACATCAGTGAACTGTAGTTCTACTTGAGATGTTTTGCATGATGAGTCCCAGGACCTGCAGTAGGGGTAGTAGTGGTGGCAGGACATTCATTTTTTTGTGTGTAAAATTGATATGTGGCTAATTTCTAATTCACTTCTACATATACAGAAGCCATCCACTATTAGAGTAAATGGCAGTAAAAGGGTTAAATAGGAACTCCAAGCAAGTAAATAAACACACACATACATGTGTTCTATTGTACCTGTAAAAAAAAAAAAAAAAATTTAACTGTTCAGCCAGTCTTGTGATTCACACAACTCTACCACACTGCATAGCCAAGCAGGTGAGAACTCTCTTTCCTAGTTTAGTTTTGCAGCTTGCTATGCCAACTTTCCACCTCCACCTTATTCTCTGGATAATTAATCTGCCTCATCACACAGCTTCGATGAGCAGGCAGCTGAACTAGGAAATAATGAACTTATTTTCCTAGCTATCAATATGACCCTGTATAAAACCTTTACAAAGCCTTTGTCAAGTTAAAAAGTTGAAATTTAGTATGGGCATTTTAACTGTGTTTAGCTGTTTACATTGCATTCTGCTTTAAAATGTATGCAAGCAGAGACATTGATTTTTCAGAATAACTGTAGTGTATATACAAGTAGCTAATGTATATGCTCTAGACAATTGTGGCTTATGTCAAAATGTTTATGTAGCTTTCTGATGTGAAAAATGAGTTAGCATTCACCAGAATCAATGATTCCTGAAGAAAGATAAGGCAGAATGTTGTTGAAAGCACCTGCAGCGGCCCATATTGGCCATAATAAATGCTCTATAGACATTGGCTTAGAGAAGCTTTATCCATTGTGATCATTCTTCCTCTAATACATTGTTTTTATGATGCTACTCTTACCACGAGCTGTTATTGTATGTGCAATCCTGTTTCCTGCAAGGAACTCATCAGGTACTTTTAAAAGTCCTGTGTAAGAGTAGACAACAGAGGATGCCAGCCATTACCAGCCCCAATTATAATGTTAATATAAATCAGAGAAAAGCAAGGTTGTGTTTTTATTTAATAAAGGTAATTGCTGGTGTGGTAATGTATAGTACAGGTTCACTTTAGGATACCAATACAGTACATACACTCTGTAAGGGAGGGGTTTACCATCTGTTAATCAGTGTCCCCCTCGGTACCCTCTCTAGGTCATTATCTAGTTGAATAATGTCCAGGTAAGTATAAACATTCTGTTCCACAACTGCAATAGTACAGTACATGTATTTTAAGTCTTTCCTGGACAGCCTGTGTGGGTTTACTTTGGGTAATCTGGTTTCCTTCCCCACTCCAAAGACATGCTGGTAAGTTAATTGGGCCCTGTCTAAATTGGCCCTAATATGTATATACAGTATCTCACAAAAGTGAGTACACCTCTCACATTTTTGTAAATATTTTATTATATCTTTTCATGTGACAACACTGAAGAAATTACCCTTTGCTACAATGTAAAGTAGTGAGTGTACAGCTTGTATAACAGTGTAAATTTGCTGTCCCCGCAAAATAACTCAACACACTCAAAAGTGGAACTTCCGCTTTAAGTGGTCCTGACCCCCTGGCATGCCACATTTGGCATGTCATTTTTCTTGGGGGGGGGGGGGGGGGGGGAAGCGGGTACCTAGATTTGACTGGTACCCGCTTCAACTTCCACTCGGGTCGCCTAGGCGTCTTGGGTGGAAGTTCTCCTCCCACCCTGCAATCTTCTGGGAGATGTCAGTGGTCCCAGAAGATTGCCTGTCTATTCAGGACTCGCGCATGTGCAGTGCGCACCCGGCTGTGGAGCCGCAAGCTGTCACAGCCGGGTGCCCACACCAGAGATGACGGCAACCGTGGGGAGAAGATGGAGAACCGAGGCTCCCCCCCGGCCACATCGCTGGACCGTGGGACAGGTAAGTATGTGTTTATTAAAAGCCAGCAGCTACACTTTTTGTAGCTACGGACTTTTAATAAACATGAAAACAGCTGGAACTCTGCTTTAATGTCTAAACCGCTGGCAACAAAAGTTAAGTGAATATGTCAATATTTTGTGTGGCCACCTGAATTTTCCAGCACTGCCTTAACCCTCTTGGCCATGAAGTTCACCAGAGCTTCACAGGTTGCCACTGGAGTCCTCCCCAACTCCTCCATGATGACATCACGGAGCTGGTGGATGTAAGAGACCTTGCGCTTCTCCACCTTCAATTTGAGGATGCCCCACAGATGCTTAATAGGGTTTAGGTCTGGAGACATGCTTGGCCAGTCCATCACCTTTACCCTCAGCTTCTTTAGCAAGGCAGTGGTCATCTTGGAGGTGTGTTTGGGGTCGTTATCATGTTGGAATACTACCCTGCGGCCCAGTCTCTGAAGGGAGGGGACCATGCTCTGCTTCAGTAGGTCACAGTACATATTGGCATTCATGGTTTCCTCAATGAACTGTAGCTCCCCCAGTGACGGCAGAACTCATGCAGCCCCAGACCATGACACTCCCAACCACCATGCTTGACTGTAGGCAAGACACTCTTGTCTTTGTACTCCTCACCTAGTTGCTGCCACAAACATTTGACACCATCTGAACCAAATAAGTTTATCTTGGTCTCATCAGACCACAGAACATGGTTCCAGTAATCCTTGTCCTTAATCTGCTTGTCTTCTGCAAACTGTTTGCTAGCTTTCCTGTGTATCATCTTTAGAAGAGGCTTCCTTCTGTGATGAGAGCTATGCAGACCAATTTGATGCAGTGTGCGGCGTATGGTCTGACCACTGACAGGCTGACCCTCTACTCCTTTAACCTCTGCAGCAATGCTGGCAGCACTCATACGTCTATTCCCCAAAGACAACCTCTGGATATGACGCTGAGCATGTGCACTCAACTTCTTTGGTCGATGATGGCGAGGCCTATTCCTAGTGGAACCTGCCCTGCTAAACCGCTGTATGGTTTTGTCCACCATGTTGCAGCTCAGTTTCAGGGTCTTGGCAATCTTCTTATAGCCTAGGCCATCATTATGTAGAGCAACAATTCTTTTTCAGAGTTCTTTGCCATGAGGTGCCATGTTGAACTTTCAGTGACCAGTATGAGAGTGTGAGAGCGATAACACCAAATTTAACACACCTGCTCTCCATTCACACCTGAGACCTTTACATTGGGGAGGGAAAATAGCTAATTGGGCCCAATTTGGACATTTTCACTTAGGGGTGTACTCACTTTTGTTGCCAGCGGTTTAGACATTAATGACTGTGTGTTGAGTTATTTTGAGGGGACAGCAAATTTACACTGTTATATAAGCTGTACACTCACTACTCTACATTGTAGCAAAGTGTAATTTCTTCAGTGTTGTCACAGGAAAAGATATAATAAAATATTTACAAAAATGTGAGGGGTGTACTCACTTTTGTGAGATACTGTATATAAATAGGAGTTTGAGACCTTAGATTGTAAGCTCATTGAGGGCAGGAGTTGAAGTAAATGTACAATGCACAATAAATGTAAATGTACAATACATATACAGATGCATCTCATAAAATTAGAATATCATCAAAAAACTAATTTCAGTAATTTAATTAAAAAAGTGAAACTCCTATTTTATATACACTCCTCAAAAAAATTAAAGGAAACCTTTTTAATCACAGTACAGCATCAAGTCAATTAAAATCCTGGGATATTGATCTGGTCTGTTAAGTTGCAGAGGGGTTGTTAATCACTTTTAGTTTCTTTGTTGTTCATGAAATGAACAACAGGTGCACTAGATGGGCAACAATGAGACAACCTCCAAAAAAGGAATGGTTTTACAGGTGGAGGCCACTGACATTTTTTTTTTCCACTCCTATTTTCTGACTGTTTTTCACTAGTTTTGCATTTGGCTAGGGTCAGTGTCACTACTGATAGCATGAGGTGATACCTCGACCCTAAAGAGGTGCTTCCCAGCCACAGACTCAAAAACATGGAGGAGATTCCAGGAGACAGTTAGTTACTCTAGGAGAGCTGGACAGGGCCGTAGAAGGTCCTTAACCCATCAGCAGGACCGGTATCTGCTCCGTTGTGCAAGGAGGAATAGGATGAGCACTACCAGAGCTCCACAAAATGACTTCCAGCAGGCCACTGGTGTGAATGTCTCTGACCAAACAATCAGAAACAGACTTCATGAGGGTGGCTTGAGGGCCCAATGTTCTCTACTGGGCCCTATGTTCACTGCTTGGCACTGTGGAGCTTGATTGGCAATTTCCATTGAACACCAGAATTGGCAGGTCCGCCACTGGCACCCTGTGCTTTTCACAGATGTGAGCAGGTTCACCCTGAGCACGTGACAGATGTGAAAGGGTCTGGAGAAGCCATGGAGAACATTATGCTGCCTGTATCGTTCAGCGTGACCTGTTTGGTGGTAGGTCAGTGGTGGTCTTGGGAGGTATATAAATGGATGGATGCACAGACCTCTACATGCTAGACCATGGCACCCTTCCTGCCATTAAGATGAAATCCTTGGACCCATTGTCAGACCCCACGCTGGTGTAGTGGGTCCTGGGTTCCTCTTGGTGCACGAGAATGCCCGACCTCATGTGGCGAGAGTATGCAGCCATTTCCTGGAGGAAGAAGGAATTCGGTACCTTTGAATGGCCCCCACGCTCGGCTGACCTAAATCCAATAGGATATCTCTGGGAAATTATGTTTTGGTCCATCTGTGATGCCCTGGTCAAGATTTGGGAGAAAATATCCCTGGACACCATTCGACGTTTCATTAGAAGCAAGCCCCGACATTGTCAGGCATGCATACAAGCACGTGGGGCCATACAAAATAGTGATCGACCGATATAGTTTTTTCGTTGCCGATACTGATATTTTGGTCAATGCATATCGGTATCGGCCGATTTTTTTTTAAATGTACAAAAATAAAACCTCCTCTGCACTTAAAAGCATTTAAAAGCCAAGTTTGGCTGTTTTGAATGCTGTCATTTGTTTTTTAATCTGGCACCAGACAGTACCCGGAAGTGATGTCACTCATGACATTACTTTCAGGTTTTTGCATTGGAGACCCAATCAGAGCCGAATGCGGCTTTGATTAGGTCTTTGGCAGCCGTGCAGGCTGGTTGCTCGGATCTCTAGGTGGGACGGAAGACCTGGGCGAGCCGCGTAAGGGGGGAAGGTGTCCCCTCCTGCTCCTTGTAATGACAGCCGAGCGGCTTCTCATGGAAGCCTGTACCGAGGTGATGCCTCTAGCTGCAGGCATCACTCCGGTACAAGCACTTTCCCGAAATATCAGCAATATCGGTCACCTTGGTGGCCGAATCAGATATATTTTGGGAAAGTGCATATCGGCCCTCGATATATCGGCTTTGCGGATAATCAGTCGATCTCTAATACAAACTACTGTGTACCATTTTGAGTTGCTGCAATGAAATAGCAAAATGGACTAGCCTGCTGCATAATTCTTTCACTTTGATTTCCGGGGTGTCTTTGAATTCAGCCCTCTGTAGGTTGAAAATTTTAATTTCCATCAAACAATGTGGCATCCTTTCGTTCCTAACACATTACCCAGTCCATATCAGTATAGATATCAATCATGATATTTTTTACCCATTCAGATCTGATGCGTTTTGAAAGTGTTCCTTTAATTTTTTTTAACAGTGTAAATGCATTACACACAGAGGGAAATGTTTCAAGCATTTCTTTCTTTTAATTTTGATGATTATGGCTTACAGCTAGTGAAAAAAACTAGTGAAAAAGACTTACTGAAAAGTATGTCCACGTATAATAAAGTATGCACTCAATACTTCTACTAGTCGGGTCTCCTTTTGCATTAATTACTGCATCAATGCGGCATGGCACAGAGGCAATAAGCCTGTGGCACTGCTGAGGTGTTACGGAAGTCGAGGTTGCTTTGATAGTGGCCTTCAGCTTGTCTGCATTGTATTGCAGACATTGTATTGCACAGTATTCCTCCATACCTTATTTGTGTATGGAGAAATCCGTTTTTTTTTTTTCAGCCCGCAGACTGAACATTCTAACAGTGTATGTCCAACTTTAGATTGTACATTTCTGACATTTTCCTGACCAACAGGGTTCCCAAAACAACAGCACTTCTATCTTCTTGTGTTCTGTAAGCAGTTTACATTTTCAGAAGGCTCCCACAGCAGAGAGAACAAGAGAGCCCTGAGCATCAATCAGCTCATACACATAATGGCCTGTGAACAGCTGAGACTTAGGCTGGGTTCACACTGATGCGAATTGGAAGTGGGTTTCCCAACATCCAATATGCATGACCAGAGACTGTGACCGGCTCTCAATAGAGCCGGTTCACACAGCTCCGGGACAGCCGTGGTCTGCATTGGAAAAGGTCCTGTGCATATTTGGCTCTGTTTAAGGCATGAATTCAGGCAAAAATTCGTACCTGAATCGGTGAACAGGGACACACAGGACCCCCTGGTGTGACCTGTGGCTGCATCAGTGTGAACCCAGCCTAATACTGAGACGAATGTTGAGGTATGGCTAATTGGTAATTGTGGACCCAGCAATGGAAGCTTACTTCCAAAAGCTCTACAAAGCCTTTAGGCTCTACACCCCAGAACAAGACCTTTTATGATTTTAAGAAAATCTGGAATTAGGGTTCTTAAGTATGAGACCACCAGTTCAGACACTTGTCCTGTAGAAAAGATGGCTACAACAAATACCACCTTGAGAATGACATAGAGAGAGAAATGTCACAAATGGTTTCAAACAACAGTCTTAAATGCAGAGAACCGGATTCACATTTCATAGAGCCACAGGGAAGAAACAGGGGGAGTTACATGGGAGACTCGCTATACAGAGGTCTAAATAAAGGAGTGAAAGACCAACAAGATGGACAGGGAAGAAACCTGGTACTTAAAAGTGCTGATTACCAAACACTGGTCCAAATCCAGCTGCAGGAAGGAGAGGATTTGTCCAGTGGAGAAACTCTTATGTCTAATGATATAACTTGCCAGAAATAGACCTCCTAGCTTTTAACAACATGGCAATCAGAAATTTAGAGATGCTCTATCTCATAAAACCTGAGCTTCAACAGGCAAACTGTTAGAGCAGGCAACTGTGAAGCAGGATGGCAAATTGACCCTTGGGAAAGAAGATCCTGATAATCTTGAAGTTCTTAAAGAGTCTCTGCCAGATGTTCTACCAAGTCAGCGTACCACATTCTTCTGGGCCAGCCTCAAGTAGTAATGATCACCGAAATGTCCTCCATCTTACATAGTTACATAGTAGGTGAGGTTGAATAAAGACAATAGTCCATCCAGTTCAACCTGTGTAGGTGTGTGTGGCTGTAATCATCTCACATAGCCCTGAATGTTCTGATCCTTGAGATGTACATCTAAGAGTCTTTTGAAAGCCACCATACTTCCCGCAGAAACCACCTCTTGTGGTAGAGAATTCCACAATCTTGTAGCCCTAACAGTAAAGAACCCCCCACGTTGCCTGAGGTTAAAACGCTTCTCCTCTAATCGCATTGTATGCCCTCGAGTCCTCATGCAATCCCTTCGACTGAATAGCTTTTTTCCAAGCTGAGATCCCCATTGAGATATTTATAAATTGCTATCATGTCCCCCCTCAGGTGCCTCTTCTCCAGGGAGAATAAATCAAGCGATTTCAGACGCTCTTCATAATTAAGGTCCTCCAATCCCCTAATCAGTTTAGTTGCCCTTCTCTGGACTCTCTCCAGCTCCAACACATCCCTCCGGAGGACTGGCGACTAGAACTGGACAGAATACTCCAGATGCGGTCGGACCAGAGTTTTATAAAGTGGAAGGATTATAGTCTCATCTCTGGAATACATCCCTTTCTTTATGCATGCTAATATTCTGTTCGCTTTGGCAGCTGCCGCTTGACATTGCATGCTATTGCCTAATCTATCATCAACCAAGACTCCCAGATCTTTCTCCATTTTTGATTCCCCAAAGGATTCCACCCCTAACGTGTATTGTGCTTTTATGTTTTTAGTCCCCAAGTGCAACACCTTACACTTCTCCACATTAGACCTCATTTGCCATGTCGTTGCCCACTCCGTTATTTTGTCCAGGTCATTCGGTAGGATATCTGCTTCATGCTGTGCAGTTATTGCCCTGCCCAATTTTGTGTCATCTGCAAAAACTGATATCGAACTACTGATCCCGACCTCAATGCTGTTTATGAATAAATTGAACAAGGTTGGTTCCAGGACTGAGCCTTGGGGGACCCCGCTTACCACCTCAGACCAGTCTGAGTATGCGCTGTTTATTACCATTCTTTGGACACACCCTTTTAGCCAGTTTCGTATCCAAGAGCAACCCTGCTGTCGATACCAGCAGACCTTATTTTATAAATTAAGCGCTTGTGGGGAACTGTATCAAACGCCTTAGCGAAATCCAAGTACACCACATCCACTGGTGTGCCCCTATCTAGCTCGCAGCTCACCTCCTCTTAGAATGTTAAGAGATTGGTTTGACATGAACGCCCATTTGTAAACCCGTGCTGATTACTGCTGATGATGTTGTTGTCTTTAGCAAACTCTACGATATAGTCCCTTATCATCCCCTCCAGAAGTTTACATACTATCGATGTCAAACTGACAGGCCTATAATTTCCCGGGATATGCCTCTGTCCCTTTTTGAATATTGGAATCACGTTAGCTTTCCTCCAATCCCCTGGTACATCTCCTGTCCTAATACTGTCAGCAAAGATCAGGAACAGTGGTCTAGATATAATCTTACTGAGTTGCTTGAGTACTCTCGGATGTACGCCATCCGGGCCTGGTGATTTGTTTTTGTTAAGTATATCCAGCCTTTCCCTTGATTTCACCCTCTGTTAGCCATAGTGGCAAGTCCTGTGTTTTACTACTAACCATACAGTCATGGTCAGTGTACCCCTCTGTTTCCTGTGTAAAGACTGACGAGAAAAAAGCATTCAGCACGGTTGCTTTTTCAGTGTCCTCTGTAACCATCCTCCCATCATCGTTAATTATGTGTGCAATATGCTCTGCCCTATTTTTTTTGCTGTTGATATATTTAAAGAATTTCTTTGGGTTTTTTTTTACTATCCTCCGCTATTTGTCTCTCAAAGTTGATTTTAGCCATCTTGATTTCGTGTTTACTTTTCTTATTTGCCTCCTTGTATTGCTCGAAAGCCGATACTGTCCCCTCTGATTTATATTTTTTGAAGGCCAATTTTTTTCCCCTAATAAGTTTTTTAATGCTACGGTTTAGCCAGCCAGGTTTGGCTTTGTCTCTTCTAAATTTATTTCCCATAGGAATTCACTGCAAGATGCATTTGCTTAATATGTTCCTAAAGCATTCCCATTTTTCCTCTGTGGTCAGTGATCCCAGGGTTTGGTCCCAACTTTACAATTTTGGAAAGTTTGCCCTTCTGAAGTTTAGGGTTCTTATGTTCCCCACTTGCCTTGTTATATTGTTATTTACACTAAATGTGATCATCCTGTGATCGCTAGAGCCCAGGTAGTCCTGGACTCCTACCTCCGAGATTAGGTCTGGGTTATTAGTGATCAATAGATCCAGGACTGCGTTTTCTCTAGTCGGAGAATCCACCAACTGTGACATGTAATTATCCTGTAAGGTTTCCGTGAATAGATGGGCCTTCTCTGAGTGTGCAGTCCCCTCTTCCCAGTCAATGTCGGGATAATTAAAGTCCCCCAATATGATGACTGATCCCAGTTTTGCTACTTTACCCAATAGTGCTAAAAATTCCAGCTCTACCTCCTCCCCTTGGTCCTTCCCTATGGAGTTCTACCCACACAGATTCTAAATCCATACTCATCCCTTCCGTAATGTCACTCCTCTCTATCACCCTTACATTGTTCTTGACATAGAGACATACCCCTCCCCCTCTTTTTCCTACCCTGTTCTTCCGGTACACCGAATACCCTTGGATATTGGCCAGCCAGTCATGTGAGGGGTCGAACCAAGTCTCCGTTATTCCCACAAGGTCTATGTCATCCTCATGTACTAACATTTCCAACTCATCCATTTTATTAGCTAGGCTCCTGACATTAGCATATACCCCTCTTAGTTTTACGGATGTTAATCGTGATTGGTGATTATGTTTAATTATGTCTGTTCCTGAGAAACTGAAGGATAAAGTTTAGGGGGAGCAAAGGAATACATCTGGGTGTACTCATCCCACACAACCACCAGATCATCCACTGCTTCAACTAAAAGATTTCTGTATCTAGAGACAAAACTTTTAAATCTGGAGGCCAGGTGGTCCACACTTGACATCCCCCACCTGCGACAAAAATTTTGGAACACCTTACGGTGCGGTGAGGGGACCACTCCCCTGGGGCAAGGCACTGTCAACTATGGAAATCTTCATGCTAATTGTCTATGGCTGGAATGTACACAGCAGAAAGGTGGTAATGTGAAAGTCTGCTCTCCTCCAGGTCTGAATACAAACAACCTGTCTTGCTACAGTGAAATATCTGGTTCCTCCCTCATGGTTGATGTACACCACCACCATATAATTGTCTGATTAAACCTAGATCAGATAACCTTCCAGAATGGTCCATTGTTACAGAGAACGCCTAAGTGCTCTGAAGGGCCAGAATGTTGAACATAAAACATGATTCCTCTGTTGACTAAGTCCCTTGCATCCATATGGTGTCTAAGACTTCTCCAAACCCAACAGGCTGGCGTTTATCATGAGGATCTTTTCCAGAAAATGGGAAGGACTTTCTCTATTCCAGAGCCAGTTACTTGAGCCACCAGGCTCAAGACGACCTGGTCCTCTGTGTTAAACGAACTGGTCTGTCCAGGGACTTGTTTGACCTGTCCAACAACAAATTTGTGCTACAGAGGTCTGGCGTTAAACTAGGCAAATAGGACTGACTCGAAAAAGGCTACCATCAGTCCCAAGACTTTTACAGAAAAGTCGGCCAGCTTCTGGAGTGGAATGCTAAAATCTGAATTGTCCTCTGTGGAAGAAACACTCTGATCTGAGCTTTTTCCAGCATTACACCAGGATACTCCAAATAAAGAGTAGGCCCCAGCAATGATTCCTGAAGGCTCAGAATCCATCTAAACTGGATAGTCAAAGCCAGGTGTTTGAGAGAGCCTGTACCAACGGTTCCCTAAAGAGGAGGCCATCTAAATATTCAAGGAAGGGTATGCTACAAGATTGCACTAGGGCTAAAACTTGGGTCAACACCCTGGTGAATCTCTTAGGTGCAAACAAGATGCCAATGGGTAGGACCCCACATTAAAGTGAAGGAAACCCTAATGCACTGGAAAAATTAACACATGTAGGTACATGAAATTGATGTCCACAGAAGCTAGAAAGTCCCCTTGATGCATGGAGGCAAAAACAGATCTGGTGGGTTCTCTATAATTTCTGGACTAGAATGAACACAATTGACATCTAAAATGGTATGGATTACCACTGTGGGATTGGGAACAGCATATTGGTTAGAAAGAGTCATAGAAACCATGTTGCCACAGGAACTGAGGCAATGACAATTGCACAAAACCAGAAATGGCTTAAATGAAATCAGCTAAAGCATGCAAATAAATAAAATGAATGAAAGTACAAAATGAGGAGGAAGTAGGGAGTGAAGTCGATACAAAGAGACATTCCTCAAAAGCTAAGCAGAAGAAATGCTTCTTATACAATAATTCCACTGCCCAGAACCCTAACCAAGCTGTCCACACGTGTACTGACATGAGACCTTTGCAAGAGAAATTTGACCAGCTAAGCATTGTATGATAAGGTATAGATACAATGAGAGTTTTGTGTTTACAAATTTTGGAATGAAGTCACAGAATAAAGCAAAACATTTGTGATATGATTTAGTGTAGAACAATCAAGGCCAGTGACAGAGGAACTTGGAGCAAGAGCAGTCTATTCCAGGAAATGAAGGGTAGGAAGGACCCCTGCAATAGGGAGAAAACATTTTCCCCTATTCGGGTATATCAGTTGTAGACTCAAATCAATCTTAAAAAAAATTTCTTCAGAAAGAGCATAAAATCTATATCTGGGATAACAGATACAAAGAGAAATTATGACTGAACCAGATAGTCCAGCATGACTGTGTAAGATTTAGCAGGGGAGGAGAAAAGGAAAGATAGGTAACCATGTTCAGGTGGTCCCCAGCAGACATATAAAAACTTTGTAAGGAACCCTCTACACACAAGTTCTGCAAGTGATTGCATAACCAAAATAAGGCTAGGGGTTAAGTCCCAAAAATGGGATTTTTGACTTACCGTAAAATCAATTTCCCTGATGTTCATTGACGGACACTACTCTTAATCTTCATGACCGTAGGGTTATACTGCCCTTCACAGGAGTAGGACACTAGGCAGAGAAAAAAACTTGAGTACACCTATGGGGTAGTCCCTGGGGGTATACTCCCACATCCTGCTTTAGGTATTCAGTTTTGTAACAAGAAGCGTCAAAAGAAAAAAACCCAACTCCAAAGGGGGGGCGAGTGCTGTGTTCATCAATGAACATCAGAGAAATGGATTTTACTGTAAGTCAAAATTCCCATTTTGTCTTTCGTTCATTGGCGGACACAGCTCTTCATCTTCATGACCGTAGGGACATCCCAAAGCAGTGTCAAACATGAGGGGTGGGAACAGCAGAAAACAAACTTCCCCAAGGCTAAACATAGCCTACCAGATAACTTGGAGCTTAACTGTGAACAACTGTAGCTCACCTGAAAAAAAACACCCTCAATGAGGAGCAGCCTGCAAAACTTTGCAGCCAAAAGAAGCATCCACAGATGCCAACAAATCCACTTTATAAAACTTTGTGAATGTGTGCACAGACAACTAGGTGGCCGCCTTGCAAACCTGCACCACTGACGCCTGATGACGGAAGGACCAGGAGGCACTAAGCGCCCGAGTAGAGTGCGCCCTGACAGGGAAAGGAGGAACCTGACCCTTAATAGAATAAGCCTGAACCACCGTCTGTCTGATCCACCTGGAAATGGTCACAGCAGAAGCTGCCAGCCCCTTGCGAGGTCCATCCATGAGGACAAATAGTAAGTCTGACTTTCGAAACGACTCCGTAGCTGCCAGGTACACCCTTATTGCCCGAACCACATCCAGGAAATGCAAAGCAACGTCCTTAGGATGCTTAGGCTTGGGACACATGGAGGGCAACACAATTTCTTCAATCATTTGAAAATTGGAAACGATCTTTGGAAGGAACGACAGACACGGCTGAAGAACCACCTTATCCCTGTGAACCACTAGATAAGGTGAATGACAAGACAGCACCGCCAGTTAAGACACACTGCATGCAGAAGTAATAGCCACCAAAAAGGCCACCTTCTGGGACAACGTAAGCAGGGGAATCTCCCTCCTAATATTTTCAAAGGGGGGTTTCTGGAGAACTGACAACACCAAATTGAGGTCCCACGGCGGCAATGGAGACCGCACCGGGGGAACCAAGTGTCTCACTCCCTGTAGAAAGGTACGTACCAAGGAGTGTGTGGCCAATGGGTGTTGAAATAAAACCGCCAAGGCCGAAACCTGGCCCTTGATGGTACTCAAGGCCAGAAGCTGCTCAATCCCTCAATGGAGGAAAGCCAAGATCCAAGTCAACAAAAAGGAGCAATGTACGTCTTCCAAGTACATAGTTACATAGTAGGTGAGGTTGAATAAAGACAATAGTCCATCCAGTTCAACCTGTGTAGGTGTGTGTGGCTGTAATCATCTCACATACCCCTGAATGTTCTGATCCTTGAGATGTAAGTCTAAGAGTCTTTTGAAAGCCACCATACTACCCGCAGAAACCACCTCTTGTGGTAGAGAATTCCACAATCTTGTAGCCCTAACAGTAAAGAACCCCCCACGTTGCCTGAGGTTAAAACGCTTCTCCTCTAATCGCATTGTATGCCCCCGAGTCCTCATGCAATCCCTTCGAATGAACAGCTTTTTTTCTAAGCTGGGATCCCCATTAAGATATTTATAAATTGCTATCATGTCCCCCCTCAGACGTCTCTTCTCCAGGGAGAATAAATCGAGCTATTGTAGACGCTCTTCATAGTCAAGGTCCTCCAATCCCCTAATTAGTTTAGTTGCCCTTCTCTGGACTCTCTCCAGCTCCAACACATCCCTCCTGAGGACTGGCGACCAGAACTGGACAGAATACTCCAGATGCGGTCGGACCAGAGTTTTATAAAGTGGAAGGATTATAGTCTTATCTCTGGAATACATCCCTTTCTTTATGCATGCCAATATTCTGCTGGCTTTGGCAGCTGCCGCTTGACATTGCATGCTGTTGCCTAATCTATCATCAACCAAGACTCCCAGATCCTTCTCCATTTTTGATTCCCCCAAGGGTTCCCCTCCTAACGTGTATTGTGCTTTTATGTTTTTAGTCCCCAAGTGCAAAACCTTACACTTCTCCACGTTAAACCTCATTTGCCACGTCGTTGCCCACTCTGTAATTTTGTCCAGGTCATTCTGTAGGATATCTGCTTCATGCTGTGCAGTTATTGCTCTGGACAATTTTGTGTCATCTGCAAAAACTGATATCGAACTACTGATCCCGACCTCAATGTTGTTTATGAATAAATTGAACAAGGTTGGTCCCAGGACTGAGCCCTGGGGCACCCCGCTTACTACCTCAGACCAGTCTGAGTATGCGCTGTTTATTACCACTCTTTGGACACGCCTTTTAAGCCAATTCCGTATCCAAGAGCAAACCCTGCTATCGATACCTGCAGATCTTATTTTATAAATTAAGCGCTTGTGGGGAACTGTATCAAACGCCTTAGCGAAATCCAAGTACACCACATCCACTGGTCTCCCCCTATCTAGCTCACTGCTCACCTCCTCGTAAAATGTTAATAGATTGGTTTGACAAGAACGCCCATTTGTAAACCCGTGCTGATTACTGCTGATGATGTTGTTGTCTTTAGCAAACTCTACGATATAGTCCCTTATCATCCCCTCCAGAAGTTTACATACTATTGATGTCAAACTGACAGGCCTATAATTTCCCGGGATATGCCTCTGGCCCTTTTTTAATATCGGAATCACGTTAGCTTTCTTCCAATCCCCTGGTACATCTCCTGTCCTAATACTGTCAGCAAAGATCAGGAACAGTGGTCTGGATATAACCTTACTGAGTTCCTTGAGTACTCTCGGATGTACGCCATCCGGGCCTGGTGATTTGTTTGTGTTGAGTTTATCCAGCCTTTCCCTGATTTCACCCTCTGTTAGCCATAGTGGCAAGTCCTGTGTATTACTACTAACCAAACAGTCATGGTCAGTGTACCCCTCCGTTTCCTGTGTAAAGACTGACGAGAATCTCCTTTTGCAGAGATCTCGTCAGTCTTTACACAGGAAACGGAGGGGTCAATCACCAAGGGGGCAAAAGAAGTGTCCTGGCGGCTCGGGAGGTAGCCGGCGTTCTGAGGTAAGCAGAATAATTCATTCCAGGCCTCTCTGCTATGCACAGTCCAGGAGTGTAAAATTGGCAGGTGGACTCTCTCAGTCGACAGGCGTTAGACCACTGAGAAGATCTCTGCAGAATCTCCTTTTGCAGAGATCTCGTGTGGAACAGTGCAAAAGGAACCGCGCAAAAGAAACCGCGCAAAAGAAACCGCATCTTAGGTAAACACCATCAGGCCCAACATCCAGAGGAAGAAACACTCTGGCCGAGTCCAGAGTCAGACCCAAATAGTCCAGGCTCATGGACAGAACCAGAGCAGACTTCTAAAAAGCCAGAATCCAACCGAACTCCCTCAGTACTTGAAGAATAATCTCCAAGTTGTCCAACAGAGCAGTTGAAGACTCTGCTCGCAAAAGCAGATCGTCAAGGTACCCCAGTATCGCGATACGATAGTAAATCTTCCTAGAAGTAGATTTTCTAGCTTTTAAAAGTGTAGGAATTACCGATTCAGACAACCCTCTATCCTTCAGCACCTGGCGTTCAACAGCCAAGCCGTCAAAGCCAGTGACTTAAAAGAAGATGGAAGATCAGACCTTGGGACAGCAGATCTTCCCTGAGAGGAAGTGTCCAAGGAGCATTGGCGACCAGCCATACCAGATTGGCGTACCAAGACCGACTAGGTCAGTCTGGAGCCACTAGGATGACCAGAATACCTTCTGCCTCAATCCTGCGCAGGAGTCTCTGCAGTAGTTTGAGAGGAGGAAGGGCGTAAATTAGACAATACTGACTCCAGGGAGCCACTATGGCATCTGTGGCGTCGCCTAGAGGATCCCGAGGCTGGGCCACAAACCTCTGTACCTTCCTGTTGAGGAAAGAGGACAACCGATCCACCTCAGGATTCCCCCATCAGAGACACAACCTCTGGATGAAGTGACCATTCTCAGTGGTCTAACGCCTGTCGACTGAGAGAGTCCACCTGCCAATTTTACACTCCTGGACTGTGCATAGCAGAGAGGCCTGGAATGAATTATTCTGCTTACCTCAGAACGCCGGCTACCTCCCCGAGCCGCCAGGACACTTCTTTTGCCCCCTTGGTGATTGACATTGGCTGTGGCCATGGCATTGTCCGATTGAATCCATACCGGACACCCCTGGAGACTACTTTTCCAATGATCCAGACAAAGTCTGATCGCTCGGAGCTCCAGTACATTGATCAGTAGCCTGGACTCTTTCAGGGTCCAGATCCCCTGAGCACAGTCTGTGCCGAGGACGCCTTCTCACCCGGATAGGCTGGTATCCGTGGTGACAACTTTCCAGTAGAGGGGAAGAAATAATTTTCCCTGACGAAGTGCCGGAGAACAAAGCCACCAAACCAGGGACCCCCTCGTAAACCGGCTCAACAGGATCAGATTGTCTAGAGACTGAGGATCCTTGTTTAATTTCACCAGAATCTCCTTTTGCAGAGATCTCGTGTGGAACAGTGCAAAAGGAACCGCGCAAAAGAAACCGCGCAAAAGAAACCGCATCTTAGGTAAACACCATCAGGCCCAACACCCACATGCAAGCCCACAGAGATGACTGTCTGCTGGACAGCAGAAACTGAATTGCCTCCTGCAACTTTTGAAGTTTTCCAGAGGAAGAAACACTCTGGCCGAGTCCAGAGTCAGACCCAAATAGTCCAGGCTCATGGACAGAACCAGAGCAGACTTCTAAAAAGCCAGAATCCAACCGAACTCCCTCAGTACTTGAAGAATAATCTCCAAGTTGTCCAACAGAGCAGTTGAAGACTCTGCTCGCAAAAGCAGATCGTCCAGGTACCCCAGTATCGCGATCCCCCGCTGACGCAGTAATGCTAGAACCAAGGCCAACACTTTTGTGAAGACACGAGGAGCGGAAGCGAGACCAAAGGGTTTTAAAATGCTCCTCGCCCACTGCAAAGCAGAGAAAGCACTGATGGGTGACACATATGGGGATGTAAAGGTAGGCATCCTTGATGTTGCTGGAGGTGAGAAAATACCCCTGATGTAGGGATGCCACCACCGTGTGAATGGATTCCATTCAAAACTTCTGTACCTGCACAAAGTTGTTTAGCGCCTTGAAGTCCAGAATTGGACGCACCTTGCTCTCCTTCCTGGGAACCGTAAAGAGGTTTGAGAAAAAACCTTGAAAACTTTCTGACGTCGGAACCGGAACAATCACCCTTTGAAGTAGGAAGGTCCATGGCTACGGAAAACAGCGAAGACATCCCCCCCCCCCCAGATACAGATGAGGGTGCACCTTCATTCGAGGAATTTTTGTCCGAAGGTCTGGCAGAACCCGCTCATGGTTTGCCTGACCAAGACTTCTTGGAACCCCCAGTGGATGCCCTGAAGGATTTAGACCCTGTTGCCTTATGAGTTTATGTGTAATCTCCATTACTGTGGCCTGAGGAGGAGTTATGTATAAATCCCCATTAGAGGATTGTAAATATTAATGTAAATATATATATGTACGAGATATTGAGTTTTGATTTTACATTTAGTTGAGATATGATTATCAATTATATGAAGTTGTGTGACTTCAGTCTGCAGTCAGTAGTAGGAACTTGATTAACAAGTCCATTTAAAATGCATGCCTGAGCTACCAGGGGGCACCTGCTATTTACATTTAAACACATACTGATAGTATCAACCTGTAATTTAATTTACGGAGAGCCAGAAATCCTGGGGTCTATGCTATAGGATGAATAGATCATGTCATGTCTGCCCTAAGTTAAGTCTCCATATCAAAGAACTCTCATTAAGATATGCAATGAAGATTGACTATCGGTTGAAGGGTTGGACAATAGGCCCGGGAGATGAACCCTGCATCTTAATTATCATTTTTAAAGTAAATTAACAGGTTCTCCCCCCAACAGAGAGGAGTGGTTAGCAAAGGGCTGAATTATGCTAAGCTAGGGGAGGGGGAAGTTGTCCTATCCTGAACGAGATACGCCCAGAGGGAGATCCAGGGCAGGACAGCTGAACCAATCAGAATAGCCCTATACAAGGCAATGCAATATGGTTCTATATTAGCAAAGGTGGAAATAGAGGGACTTCCTGTTTTGGCATGGCAGACCAGGAGGAAATACTCAAGTGAAGGGTAACTAAAAACGTTTAAGGTATACATGGCTTGTCCTCTTTGTGTCTGTGTTCGTATATGAGTATCATACTCTATATTTGTTCATTTAAACTAGGAATATTTTCCATTTTGTTGTATGTACCATAGTTAGATTGTTGTAAATTAATTTAGGCTTTCAAACTATATACCAATAAAATAAAGCTTTCATTTATAGTCAAAGAACTCTCATTTTTAACCCAAATATTGTCTGAGGTAAATTAAATCTCATATTTCTTTTGGGTAATAACCCTGAGGGACGAAAAAGGCCGGTTATGAGCCGAAAAGGAAGGTCCGTGTCTGCGATGGGACTCCTTACCCTTGGAAGCCTGAGGAAGAAGAGTACTCTTTCCCCCTGTGAGGCATTTGATGATGTTGTCCAAGGAAGCTCCAAACAGGCGATCTCCACGAATGGAAGATCAGACAAGGTCTTCTTAGAAGCCTGGTCCGCAGACGAGCATTTCAGCCAGATAATGCACCACAGGACCACTGCTGAAGCAGACAGTCTAGAATTCAGGGGAGCAGCATCCAAAGAGGCGTCACAGACAAGCTGTAGCCCTTGGCCCAACTGATCTGCCAGCTCCACAAAAGCTGGGGGAGCTGCTTCTCCTCCAGGTCCTGACGTAGAATTTTGGCACATTCATTCATAGCTTGTGACACCAAGGTGATGGTAAACACTGGCCCAAGTGCCAACCCAGCCAAAGTGAACATATGGCGGGTCAAGGCCTCCGAACTCCTATCAGGCAGATCAGGGAAGACTGGGGACGCTTCAACCTGGATTACAGTGGCTTTATTCAACCTGGAAACGGGAGTCCACTACAGGAGGTACCGTCCATTTTTTAAGGAGGGACTCCTCATAAGGGTATCACATTGCAAAATGCTTAGGGATTCCAAAGGTGCGTTTGGGGCACCCCATCGTTATATAAGTCAGGAAAGGGAAACGCCCTCGCTGCTTTTGAGGACCTGTGGGTGCCAAGGTGACCCATGTCTTTGATGCTTCATTAATCGCATCTTCCATATGTAAGGTTTCCCGCACCAATACAATCAGTGCATCCACTAGTGCCTTTTCATGTGCGGCTAGAGGAACAGAGGAATCATCATCACTATCCAAGAACACAGGGTGCTTGGACTAAGACCCCGAAGGGTAACTCGCATCCGCAGCGGGGGAATCAGACTCTGGATCTGATGAGACAGAGGAAACAAGTGAAGGCAGGAAACGCTTTTTGATAGCCCGTTTGCCAAGGACCAAATCCACTTTGGACTCCAAAAGGGCCCAGCACAGGCACTACTGCTGCAATAGCAGAAGAGGGAGAGAAAACCTCACAAGGCACTCACCACCACCACGCTCAGCTGTCATTACAAGGAGTAGGAGGGGATGTCCCCCCCCCCCTCCTGCTGCCTTCCGGCACCCTTCCTGGGTCTCCCATCCCACAGGGAGATCTGAGCGACCAGCCGGCATGTCCGAAGACCTGAAGAAAGCCACATTCGGCTCTGATCGGGTCTCTGATGTAAAATCCTGGAAGTGATGTCATTCATTCACTTCCGGGTACTGAAGCCTTAAAGGCGCCAGATGTAAAAAAAAAATGACAGCATTCAAAACAGCCAAACTTGACATTTTTAATGCTTTTAAGTGCTGAGGGATTTGGGGTCTTTTAGACCCTAGATTCCTTCAAAAGGAGCACCTGTCCCTGCCTAATACTATCCCAAGGGATGTCTACATTCCTTGTGACAGCAATAAAACGGATCAACATTTTTTATTTTTTTAAAAAGAATAGTGTAAAAAAAATAAAAATTAAAAAAAAAAATAATTTAAAGCGCCCCGTCTCTTTCCGTGCTCACACGCAGAAGCGAAAGTATACGAAAGTTGCGCCCACATATGAAAACCGTGTTCAAACCACACGTGAGGTATCGCCACGATCATTAGAGCGAGAGCAATAATTCTAACACAAGACCTCCTCTGTAATTCTAAACAGGTGTGCGCAATTTTAAAGCATGACATGTTAGGTATCTATTTACTTCGTGTAACATAATCTTTCACATTATACAAAAAGTTGAGCTAACTTTACTGTTTTGACTTTTTTAAATCATGAAAGTGTATTTCTTCCCAAAAATTTGCATTTGAAAGACCGCTGCACAAATACCGTGTGACATAAAATATTGCAGCGATTGTCATTTTATTTTCTAGGGTCCCTGATAAAAAAAATGTATATAATGTTTGGGGGTTCTAAGTAATTTCCTCGCAAAAAATACTGATTTTAACCTTTAAGCATTAAATGTCAGAAAAAGGCTTAGGCTCCAAGGGGTTAACTAGTACAAAATGCAGAAAGTGCCAGGGTCAGGAGTATGTAATGTGCTGCTAGTAATACAGAGTCATGTCAGAGCTTACTGAGTTTCTGTGAGGGCAAATTATTGGTGCACGCATAGCTGATGCCTCTGTGACTGAAGTTGCTAATTTATTTGCGGCGTTGCAAGGTATAGTATCAAAGGTTATGGTGGTATATACAGTTTCCGTCATCCAATAAGCATAAGTGTGGTCAACATGGTCAACTGACCAAAAGAGACAAAAGGACATTGCACAGGATTGTGACCCAGATTTTTGCATGAAGAGTGGTATCACATTCCATTATCCACCATCCAAGACTTATATTTGTAAATTCCCAGGAGAAATCAGGCTGTATTGGGTGCCAAAGGTGGTCCAACACCATATTAGGTAACAATTTTGTTATTTTACCATACTTGTTTCATTAATTTTGTCCAACCCCTGTACATCTACAACATGGTTTGTAACGTGTAAGTGTTAGGTCAGCTTTGACACCATAATTAGTGTATAATGGCTTAAAATGAAAAAAAAAAAAAAAAAAAAACACATCTGAAACAGGGCTTGATTTACTAAAACTGTAACATTCAGAAACTGGTGCAGCTGTGCATGATAGCCAATCTGCTTCCAATTTCAGCTTGTTAAATTAAGCTTTGACAATAAAACCAAGCTGATTGGTTTCTATGCAGAGCTGCACCAGATTTTGCACTGTCAAGTTTTAGTAAATAACCTCCACTGTACTTTTATAAAGTAAAAAAGCTATTTCCTATCCATTCGAACGCAACAAGCTAATCACTGATAACTTTGTGACATGTCTTTCTGCTAGGTGAGAGGAAAGGAGAACTTAACTGAAATAACTTTACTTCAAGTGTCTGAGTGAGCGATGTAATGGAATCTGTTTGCTGTGCTAGCTGTCTCCGGATTGGGCTGTAATTACACCACAGAAGGAAGAAAGGTAGCTGAGTCTCAATCTAGATCATTTGTGTAAACTCAGCCTTCTTGTCAACGATGTTCTCACGTTGCATGCATGCAAACCACAAAAATCATCTCCGATGAACAAAACAGAGACAGGCTCAGGTTCCGCGATGTGATTACCTTATATTCTGTCAATGGCGTTTTCAGAGGTGTTTAATCTGACAAACTAAGGTTAGAAAAGAAAACATTTTGCATACTGAGGAAATCCACTCGTTCTTTTACATTCATTACATACAAACCCAAGTCCAGCTTGACAAACTACCAAATATATATTTTTACTTTGGAAAATAAAAAAAATGACTATTTTCTACAATGTAATGACTGTGCGATGAATTTTCTTTCTGGGATCATATCCAATTCAAATTTTATTCTCTTACTTTAGACCACCCGGGAGGATTAGAGACTTAAAATATAAGAAAAATGAAGCTAACGAGACGGAACAAGAATCAGTTATACATTCATTTTGACAACAGTTATAAAATCTATCAATTATGACTATGATTGGTGTACATAAAATTATAATAAATAGTATTTAAGAAATTA
Organism: Pelophylax lessonae; assembly: GCF_965119305.1. Lineage (NCBI taxonomy): Eukaryota > Metazoa > Chordata > Amphibia > Anura > Ranidae > Pelophylax > Pelophylax lessonae. Next base: position 392,399,407 of record NC_138770.1, read on the forward strand.
AAATGAAAACTGATTTATTTAGGCTCCAGGAAAAGAATCCAAATAATTGCAAAAACATTGATATCTTTTGAAAAAAAAAAAATACAAGGGAAACCTGTATATTTTGTTAATGCAAGCTAAAAATTCCTTGGGATTTCTTTTTTGCTGGAGTTTTTTTATTTTTAATCATAAAATTTTTCAGCACACTTCAGCAAATGTCTTCAGACTGGTTGAAAATATGTTCACACATACATCTACTCTCATAATATAATAATTGTATTGCTATCTCTTTAAAAATATATCTAGGGAAGGTTAATTTAATCTTAAATACAATAACTCATACTTTAGTAATGACTGATTGTATTTTGATTTAGACATGGAAGAGGTTAAAAATTCATGTTACATGCATTGCTAGGTCAACGCACCTTTCAGTCGGAGATTACTAATGTTTATAAAAACAGGCAGTGATTATTCCTGGAGATTTGAAATGTAAACTGTAAAAAGCAGCAAAAATGGTACTCTTATCTTCAACAGAATGCAAATAAAACAACAGTGCTTTAATGAAGAGTATTGTACAAAGGTCTAAGCGCACACCTAAATGATGCAGTTTCTCATTTCATGGTAATGAGGAGTGTCCTTGATGTGGGCTCACACTGCATAGATATGCTGAACTTAGTTTACAGAAGAGATTTCCTATTGACACCTGCAGAATCCCACCCCTTCTGTCCTCCCAGGAGCAGGAAAACCACAGGCCACCACACTGGCGCCATCCCTGGCTATGTCCAATCAATAAGGACTTATTTCCTGGCCATTTGCTGAGGTCACAGCAGCAAACCTCATTAATTATTTCTACTTGTTTAGCCTCAAGTGTGCTTCTGGCATGACAAGAGAAAACGATTTGACCTTTTTTTTCTCTCTTCTTCTATTTTTATCTTTAGTTATTCAAAAAAGAAAAAATAGTTTCGACACCCATTACATAATGTGGCAAATCAAAAGAAAAATGCAGTTAGGACCTCCTGATGGCCATATAATTTACAGTCCACAGTATTTAGGCTAAATAAAATAAAAAAAAAAAATAAAAAAAAACAAAAAAAAAAAAAAAACATAAAAATGAGCTGCAACATTCAGCCACGTAGATTGTCATGAAAATCTGGTCACAGCATATACAATGTTCTCTAAGGCGGATCTGGCCTTTGAGGGAGGGAAGCAGTGCAGGGTCTCCAGAGCTTTGTTTCCATGGTAACGGCACAGGTCAATAGCTGAAGTCACACCTTTGCCAGCCTTGACTGCCTCCTGCAACTATAAGAAAGCACAGTTACATCTGAAAAGCCGGTTGTGTTGTCACATACAATATTTTTATTATGGCAAGATATAAATATCTTCCCTATTGTTCCTAGCAAAAAAGTGCATCTTGACTAAAACACAAGACTGTTTGAAGAGATCACCTTAGGTTGAATGAACATCAGACAGTTTTTTGTTTGGTTAAGTGAGGAAGATGTCAAGGTCTGCTCAGTTTTGGTTGCTGCAAAAGCTAAAATCGTATTCTTTCCTGGGTGCTTATTATTTGCAGTGACAGCTCTTTGAAAAGAGTCTAATATCCACAAAAAGCCTCAGCTTTTGTGATGAAACACCCTAAATTCAGAAGTGCAAAAACTAATCAGTAAATGATTGTTAATGCCATTATGTAGAATTTTACTTTTACAGGCTTCATACTATATCATTCATGATTTCTTTTATTACAATGCAGTATGAAGAAAATGCTAGATACTACCAAATTTAACACAGAATCTAGGAAATGCTAAATGCTCGCACAATATTATGTTTCATAAACAGTTCTTCTTTCACAACAACGATTATTAGTGCTCGACATGACTTTCCAAATGTAATCTCCTAATGCCATTTCTGTTACCCGGTGAAAATACCCTGCAAAGAGCTGTGATTACAAGTGTTGTAAATTAGATCCGCAGGAAAAGCTATTGTGTTCGCAGAACCCAACTGAGCTTCTTACAGGCTGGTGACAAATCCACAACAAATACATGCTTTAACCCTTCCACAGCAAACATCCGGATAACAATCAAATCATGTATTTTAAAATTTTCACTACTAATACACTGGCTAAAAAAATGAATACATCTGTGCTTTAATCTTTTAATTGAGGACACTATTTTCGCATTTTCGACAATGTAGCAGTTTTCATAGAATATTTTTTTTCTTTAAAGCCAAAATGTAATTGTAATGGTATAATGGTCCTTTTAACCATTTTGCTGCTGGAGCATTTTTTTTTTTTTCACATATTCTAAAATACACATTTTTGTCCTGAAATTTTTACTTAAATACCCAAACCATTACATATTTTCTGAAAGCAGCTAACTTGTAGAATACAAAATAGTAATTATATTATTTTTTGTTATGCAATATTTGTGCAACTGTTTATCCTATATTTTAAGTAAAAAATACAGTAAAAACTGGATTTTTGTTTTACCGTAAAATCCTTTTCTCTGAGGTTCACTGACGGACACAGCTCCATGTCTTCAGACCATTGGGCTTTATGCTGCTCTCTCTTTAGGAGTAGGACTAGGCAGAAACCTTTTTGGTTGCTCCCCTGGGGCAGTCCCAGAAGGTATACCATCACTTCCTGCTAAAGGACTCCAGTTTGTAAAAAGCAGTGTCTGAAGAACATATAACACAACCAAATAGAGGGGCGGGTGCTGTGTCCGTCAGTGAACCTCAGAAAAAAAGATTTTACGGTAAGACAAAAATCCAGTTTTCGCTTTCTTTCACTGATGGACACAGCTCCATGTCACCAAGGGGATGTCCCAAACCAGTGTCAATATGAGGGGTGGGAAAAAACACAGCAATACACAGAATTCCCAACAAGGCTAAACATAGCCAACCAGGTAAAGACAGGAGCTCAACTATAACAGCAGGAGCTCACCACCAGGAAAAAATTAAGAAGCGGAAGCCTCTGCAACCGCAGTCTGCAAAACTTTGCGGCCATACGCCGCATCCGAAGATGCAAGTACATCCACCTTATAAAACGTTATGAACGTGTGTACAGATGACCAAGTAGCCGCCTTGCACACCTGAACCACTGATGCCTGATGACGGAAGGCCCAGGAGACACTAAGCGTTCTCGTAGAATGCTCTTTAACATGGAAAGAAGGAACCGGACCCTTAATAGAATAGCCCTGCACCACAGACCTGATCCACTTGGAAATGGTTGCAGCAAACGCGGCCTGTCCCTTACGAGGTCCATCCATAAGAACAAATAAAGAATCAGATTTTTTAATCGGTTCAGTCACCGCCAGGTACACCTGAATAGCCCTTACCACATCCAAGGAATGTAAGGATTAGGATGTGTCATTTTAGGACATAGGAGCGGTAACACAATAACTTCATTCAAATGAAACCCTGAGACATTCTTAGGAAGGAATGCCTGACAGGGTCGCAAAACCACTTTGTCCCTATGAATCACCAGGTACGGTGACCAACAGGACAACGCAGCCAACTCGGACATCCAATGTGCGGAAGTAATAGCTACCAAGAAAGCCACCTTCTGCGACAGAGTGAGCAGAGGAAGTTCTTAAATATTTTCAAAAGGAGGCTTTTGAAGCACTGACAGTACCAAATTGAGATCACACGGAGGTACCAGGGATCGCACCGGATTGCGAACTCCCTGCATAAAAGTGTGAACCAAGGACTTCGCAGCCAACTGCCTTTGTAAAAATATAGCCAAGGCAGAAATCTGGCCCTTGATGGTGCCTCAGAGCCAAACGTTGATCTACACCTAATTGTAGAAACTCCAACATGCTAGACACAGAAAAGGAGCGGGGAGAAACCCCCCGAGACTCACACCAAGTAATAATGTACGCTTTCCAAACTCGATAAATCTTCCTGGAAGTAGATTTCCTACCTTTTAACAATGTAGGAATCACCGACTCCAACAGCCCCCTGTCTTTCAGCACCTGTCTTTCAATAACCAGGTTGTTAAAGCTAGCGACCGTAAAGCAGGATGGAAGATTGGTCCCTGAGACAGAAGATCTTCCTTGAGAGGAAATTTCCAAGGAACGTCTGCTACCAGCCTTACCAGGCTTGCGTACCAGTCTTGGCGAGGCCAGTCTAGTGCCACCAGAATGACTGGAATCCCTTCTACCTTGATTCTACGTAGCAGTCTCGACAGAAGTTGTACTGGAGGAAAGGCGAAAATCAGACGATACTGACCCCAAGGGGCCACCAGGGCAACTGAGGCATCGGCCAGAGGATCCCAAGACCTTGACATGAACCACTGCACCTTCCTGTTGAGACAAGAGGCCAGCAGGTCCACATCGGGGGTCTCCCACCGAAGACATAGTAAATGAAATACCTCCGGATGAAGAGACCGATCTCCCAGGATCTAGCGTCTACCGACTGAGATAGTCCGCTTGCCAATTCTCTATCCCCAGAATGTGCACAGCAGAGAAGGCCGGAACATATCGCTCTCCCCACCTCGCAATACTGGCCACTTTCTTTGTGCCCCCACAGCCATACCATTTTCCGATTGTATCCCCACAGGGTGTCCCTGCAGACGATCCGTCCATTGGGACAGACAAAATCCGATAGCCTGAATTTCCAGGATGTTGATCGGCAGCCTGGACTCCTCCCAAGTCTAGACACCTTGGGCCGAACACACTCCCAAGACACCTCCCCATCCAGACAGACTAATCCGTGATGAGAACAGTCCAATACAGGGGAAGAAAGGATTTTCCCTGACGTAGGGCAGAGGAGTGGAGCCACCATAGAAGAGACTCCCTCGAATCCCAACTCAACAAGATCAGATTGTACAATGACAGCGGATCCTTGTTTCATTTAGTCAGAATCTCTCTTTGCAGAGGTCTGATGTGGAACTGCGCAAATGGAACCGTCTTGAAGGTAGGAACCTTTAGACCCAGCACTTGCATGCAAGTGTAGAGTTTGCACAGTAATGTCCATGTCGGCTTCCAGTGCCGAGGAAGACACTGCATGCAGAAGCAGTTGGTCCAGGTAACCCAGTACCGCGATCCCTTTCTGCCATAGCAAGGCCAGAACTGAGGCCAAAACCTTTGTGAACACTCGAGGAGCTGAGGCGAGACCAAAAGGTAACGCCACGAATTGATAGTGCTCCTCGCCCACAGCAAAACTAAGAAAACGCTGACGACTGACATTTATTGGAATATGAAGGTAAGTATCCTTGAGATCGATAGAAGCCATAAGATCTTCTTGATGAAGGAAGGCTACTACCATGCGGATGGACTCCAGCTGAAATTTTTGAACCCGCACAAAGTGGTTCAGAGCGTTGAGATCCAAGATCAGACGAATCTTGCCTTCCTTCCTTGGAACTATAAACAGAAACCGTTCCAACTCTGGAACCTGCACTGCCCCATAGAGACCCTGTAGCCGCTCGTGAGACAGGGGAAATAAAAACAGGGGAAGGAAAGAACCTTGCCGGAGGCAAGGAGCGAAACTCGATCTTGCAACCAAACCGAATCAGCTAGTGGAATCACTTATCCTGAATAAGCAAGGACCACGGATCTGGAAAAAGGCGAAGATGTCCCCTCACCTCAGATGCGGGTGAGGGCGCCCCTTCAGGCTGGGGTAGGCTTGTCTGCGGGACCAGAAGTGCCCGCTTTGGAGTTACCATTTCAGGGTCTCTTGGAGCCTCCCACAAAGTTACGGGTGGATCTCAAACCCTTTTCCTGCGATCCAGATGGACAAAAGGGCGCTTGTGGGACAAGAGGAAAGGACCATGGTGATGACGAGGTTCCTTGCCCTTATAAACCGGCGGCAGCAATGTACTCTTACATCCCGTAAGGCCCTTAATGATCTCTTCCACAGAGCCACCGAACAAACGGTCACCTACAAAAGGAAGATCAGTCAGCACCTTTTTAGAAGCCTTGTTGGCCGACCAGTGCTTCAACTATATCATGCGGCGAAGGATCACCACCGTCACAGAAACCCTGCCGGCCAAGGGGGCCGCATCCAAGGATGCATCACAAATATACTGTAACCCCTGGATCAACTGATCTGCCAGCTCAGGAGGGTGTTGACTCCCTTCCAGATCCTGGCATAAAATCTTAGCCCATTCCATAAAGGTCTGGGATACCAAGGTGATAGCAAACACCACTCTCAAAATTGAACCAGCCACGATGAAGAGGTACCGGACCAGAGCCTCAGCTCTTTTGTCCACGGGGTCCTTAAAGGCTGGGAACCCTCCACCGGTAACAGTGTGGCCTTATTTAGCCTGGAAACTTGAGAGTCCACCGATGGTGGAACCGTTAGTTTCTTCAGAAGAGACTCCGCAAAGGGATATCTCCTAGCGTAACGCTTAGGTATTCCAACTATGCGTTTCAGGGAACCCCACTGACTAGTGACAATATTGTCAAAATAGGCAGGAAAAAGAAACACCTTAGTCACCTTGGAAGATTTGCCAGTGCAAAACTGCACTGGCATCACCGATTCAGCCTCAGCTGAGTCCTCCGACATTAAATTTTCCCGCACTGACACAATAAGGGCCTCCACCAGCACTTTTTCATGTGCTGCCACAGAGGAGGAGGACTTATCCTAACTATTGGAGCACTCAGTGTGCGTGGACACAGACCCAGTGGGCTAACTCTCGTCCGCGGCAGCCAGATCCACCTAGAATCTGAGGAAGCAGAGTATACGGGTGAAGGCAGGGTTTGCTTCTTGCTAGACCTCCTTTGCAGGGCCATATCTACTTTGGATACTAGTATCTGCAGGGCTGCCAGGGCACACTGAGACCCAGAGGGTCCGACAGCTTCCAGGAGTTGATCAGGTGGTGAAACGCGCTCCAGAGGCCCCATGGACAATAAAGGGTTGAACGGAGCCGCACTGTGCACAAATTAGAAAAAACATTTTTTTGTGTGCAAAAAAACAGGGGACTCCAACCCCCCCCTCCTCCTCCAGACCCCACAGGGACCCCCTCTGCCGCACCCAGCTACAGACACCCCCAAAAGGGGGGCGACCCACCACTTCTCCGGCCTAACATCAGACAAGCCCCCCTACCCAAATGCACCCATGCCCCCAAAAAGGGGGCCGGGGGGGCAGGGGGAAGATGAGGGTACCTATGCAGGGGAAACCCTGCTAAGGAAAAGGGGAAAAGCATGACGGGGAGGAAGGACACAGGATGGGCCTACCATCCCCTGGGAGGGCCCGCGACCACCTCAGCAATTCTGTAAGAAAAAAGGGGGGACACTACTTACCATACCACGGTCACCAGGCGGGCGTTACTCCCAGCAGTCAACCGCACCATCTTGGAATGAGGGTGCTGCGGCCTGAGGTATGCTGTGACTCTGATCGTGACTGCTGTCGTGACCAGGGCTATGCAACCTTGCAAGGTGTTTCACTCGCCGGCCAGCCCCCGTCTAATTGGGCTACGTCGCGGCCAACCTAGTCCGGCATTAAGGTTGGGTCGCGCTCGCAGGCCAGGCTGAGAAGGCCATAAGGATCTAAAATAACCAGTGCATCGCCCAGTCCGGCTGTTGATTGTAGTTCACACATGAACAGTTGATTGCAGTCCAGACAGGAACAAAAATAATAAGAAAAAGTAAAAAAATTCCATTTAAAAAAGAAATAAATGTCAGGACCGCAGATCCTAGCAAAGAGCCAGGTCCTTGCTCCTGACTAGGCAGAAATAAATGGAGTCCTATAGCAGGAAGTGATGGTATACCCTCTGGGACTGCCCCAGGGGCGTAACCAAAAAGGTTTCCACCTAGTCCTACTCCTGAAGAGAGAGCAGCAAAAAGCTCAATGGTCTGAAGAAATGGAGCTGTGTCCATCAGTGAATGAAAAAGAAATGTATTTTACTGCATGTAAACACAATATAATCCCCATCTTTGGAAAAAAATTAAATATGAGACTGTGTTGAGTAAATAGATACCAAATATGTCAGTGCCTCAAAATTGTTTGTGTCCATAGAATGACAACAAACTACCATACTAAGGCTGGCCATACATGATCCAATTTTCTTACAATTTTCTTGAAATTTACCTTCAAATATGTAGTACAAAGGCCTGCCTAATTGGATACAAGTGAAAATGTTGTTCAGCTTTGACCTCATTTTATGTGGTTTGTGGTAAATCTATCAGAAAATTGTACAACAAAAATTGAACATGTATGGTCAGCCTTAGTGATATTAAAGTTTTTTTTCCCTAATAAAATAACAAACATATTATGTTTACCTGCTCTGTGCAATGGTTTTGCACAGAGCATCCCCGATCCTCCTCATCTCGGGTCCCTTTCCGGCGCTCCTGGCTCCTCCCCCGCGCTGAGTGCCACTAAAGCAAGCCCTGCTTTGTGTATCCACCCACTGCTCCCTAATCACTGGCTGTGATTGACAGCAGCAGAAACCATTGAGACATTCGGGTTGATTAAGTACAGGCAAATACACTGTGCACTGCAAGTGCACTTGGAAATGCTGATTTCGATCATCCAATCATGTGCAAGCAAAAAGGCTGTTTTTTCTTTTCCTTGCATTTCCCAAGTGCACTTGCCTTAAGTAAATAATCCCCATTGTATCTGAGCCAGTGAGGGAGAGAGCCTCGGCTCTTGTGCACATTTCTGGATTGAGATGGAGCTCTGGTTTGTATTTAGGGGGAGCTCTGGGGGAAGCTGCAAGCTGAAGGTTTTTACCTTACTGCATAGAATGCAGTAAGGTAAAAACCTTCTGCCTTTACAAACACGTTAAAATTACATAGGCAAGGCTTTAAAAAAACTCTCTACAACTTATCAGTTTAGAGTGAACTATAAATAATGGCCTTGAATTCATCCTCTCACTCCAGGGGTCCTTTCATTTTTTTTTTTTTACTTAACTGAATTGCTATCACAAGTGGGCTTGTAGGCCCACTTTCAGCCTGATTACATCCACATCGTAGCTAAGAGATTTAAAGCTGAGGACTGCTATTGCAGACCTAAACTTGTTTTAACCCTTTCAAATGCCATGGTGTGTGGAATAATTCAATGATAGCGTATGGGTCGAAAGAATATTTTTTAAAGAAAAATGCACAGACCTAGTATAAGAACCTGTGTCAGGTTTTATTGATGTGGGTCTGCTGGAGAGATTTACTCTCTCTGTCCACAGAAAGTTGTGAGAGACCCAAAGATTTACAATTGTCACCAGAACTGGAGGTGATGCAACCTCTTTCAATGGTGGCACCTCAGTGGGAGAAGTGTGTCTGGAGGCAAGAAAGTGAAAGAAAAAACCCACAAAGGAATATAAACAAAATGTGATGGGTATTTTAACTATCCCCTGCTTTATCTAAAACATATATATTTAGGAGATCAATGAATCCTCAACTGATTTTTTTTCCAATTTGTAGGTTGAAGCTAATGGCTTGAATTACCAGCTTGGCTTCTTTTATGTATATGGGATTTCAGTAAATACTGTTTTCGACCTGATAAAGAAAGTATAACTCTTTAAAAAATTCTCCTGACATTGTCAGTTCTAATAAAAGTATCACTTACTGTTTTCAATGGATTTGGCAAAATCAAATGTGTTTTGAGGTTAACATGAAGCAAAGCAAGGGATTCTCACTTAATCTGCTTGAACCAATTGAATATGAAATGAAAGGCAACTCATTCAGAGTGATGGGGATGTCCTCATTATGGCTGTCGATTCTGACCTTACTGTCTCATAAGCTGGCCTTACACCGATTGAAATTTGGCCACTTCAGCAGGGAGTGGGGAAAGAAGGAGGGGGGCCGAACCTCCGAGGGACAGCACTGCGACGCTGTCTCCTGGAAGTGGGGAAGGTTACCTGTCAAAAACAGGGACCCATTCCCCCACTCCCCCCTAAAAGGTGCCAAATGTAGCACCGGAGGGGAAGGGGGGGAGCAGATGTACTGCAAAAGCTTGTGGTAAAAAGCAATATGTTTTTCGATCACCATAACAATGTGTATTTGCTCTTAATTAGCATGAAGAGACATTTTCCTCCTTGATTGCGATATTGGGGATTGTAGAAAATAATTTTTACTGCTACTAGGCGGCATCTTAAAGTGATTGTAAAGCTTAGCTATTTTTTTTTTTTAAATTAAAATAACAAACATGTTATGCTTACCTTCTCTGTAAACAGCCCCAATCCTCCTCTTCTCAGGTCCCCTACTGATGATCCTGGCTCCTCCCCCTCGCTGCGTGCCCTCATAGCAAGCTACTTGCTCTGGGGGCACTCGTACGTGCTTGATCCTGCACAATGCTCTGTGTGTCCATTAGAATCAATCAACACTGCTTTATCTGAGGCAATGAAGAGCAACAGAGTCTTGGCTCTCGTGTACATTACTAGATTGAGATAGGGCTCCGGTATGTATTTAGGGGTCTGCGGGGGAAGCTGCATGCAGAAAGTTTTTTTTATCTTACTGCATAGAATGCAGTAGAAACTGCACAGAAACCTTCTGCCTTTACAACCTATTTATTCAAACCATTTTCAAGAAGCCATTAATAAGCTTCAGTCAAATCAGGGATGAGCTAATTGAAGCAGAACTTAAGGTACAGACATCTCTATACATTTTTAAGAAAATAAATATTACTTTTCACCCGCCTCTCCCTTTATCCATTCACAGAATGGCGCTCAGGATATAAGGCATTCTGTGAATGGCCGCTAAGGGAAAGGAATGCTGAATTAATGACACTAACCCTTCTGTGTGTGAGAGCTGCAGCCCCAACTGACAGAAGTACAGTCCTAGCTGTAGTATCCAGCATATACAAATGTATGAATTGTACATTTAACACCCTTTATCAGAGATAACTTTGTCCTCCTAAGAATTTATAAAAAGGTCTGTAATCATTACATTTAAGATGTGTACTATAATCATTACAGTTTAGATGTGTACTATATTGTATAAAGTAAAAAGAATGGATGTTGCAGTTGAACAGGATCTTTGTAATTTCAGAAAACAATCCATAAAAAAATCTAAATTTTCACCCACTGAAATAGACTAATTTGGCTGTTAGAGGCCAAAAGTTTTGTTTACTCTTTCCCATATAATCAAATATATTTTTAAAAAATTACCTATATCATACATAATTTTCAAACCAATGAAAAATCAGCATTAGCCTAGCAAAAAAAAAAAAGAAAAAGAAAATGAAAAAAAAAAAAAGCACTTTGAAGGTCATTCTCCCTGGGGTCTTCATAAATCATTTTGCTTAGAATACATGGGATGAAAGTATATAGCTTTATAAATTCTCAACAGCTATCCTTACCTTAGCCAGGTCAATCAAATTGCCTTTTAGTTGAGCCTAGTGTGAATAAAAGAAGATACGGTGTAAAATAATGAGAGAAGAATTGAACCGTTGCATTATAATACAATTAAATTATTTAAATGACTGTTCCCTTAAGTGGATAAAATGTTGCTAAAAAATTGTTTTAATAATTTTTATTAAATTTTTTTTTTTTATGGTTAGTGAGCTCAAATTGATGCTCATTTTCGACAACAGTGATGAGTAATATCAAAGGAGCAGAATATTGTTTTTTTTAATTAACACATTTCTAACAGTGAATATGGTTTTTACGAGGGAAATGCAGTGGGGAAAATAATAATTTGATCCCCTGCAGATTTTTTAAGTTTGCCCACTTACTAAGAAATGAAGGGTCAACATTTTTTTTTATCATAGGTGTATTCTAAATGATAGAAACAGGATGTCAACCAAAAATCCAGAAAAAACACATGATACAAAGGTTATAAATTAAGTTGCAGTTCAGTGAGTAAAATAAGTATTTGATCCCCTACCATACCAACAATAATTCTGGCTCCCACAGACTGGCTACAGTATGTGCTCATGTGGTACCCAGATTACTCCTGTCAATTTAAGAAGGTGCTCCTAACGACAACTCGTTATGTGTATAAAAGAAACCTGTCCACTGAATCTCTTTCTTCCACTCAAACCCACCATCATGGGCAAGACCAAAGAGATGTCAAAGGATGTCAGGGACAAGATTTTAGACCTGAAAAAGGCTGGAATGGGCTATAAGACCATCAGCAAGAAGCTTGGTGAGAAGGAGACAACTGTTGGAGCGATTATTCGCAAATGGAAGAAATACAATATAACCATCAAATCACTCTTGGTCTAGAGCTACATGCAAGCTTTCGCCTCATGGGTAAGGATGATCATGAGAAAAGTGAGGGATCAGCCCAGAACTACACAGGAGGAGCTTGTAAATGATCTCAAGGCAATTAGGACCATGGTCACGAAACAAATCATTGGTAACACAATATGACGCCATGGTTTAAAATCTTGCAGCACTTGCAAGGTTCCCCTTCTCAAGAAGGCAAATGTATAGGCCCATCTGAAGTTTGCTAAGGAACATCTAAATGATTTAGAGAAGAATTGGGAGAAAGTGCTGTGGTGAGATGAGACCAAAATTGAGCTCTTTGGCATTAACTTGACTTGCCATGTTTGGAGGAAGAAAATGCTGACTATGACCCTAAGAACGCCATCCCTACAGTCAAGCACGGAGGTGGAAACATGGTTTGGGGCGGTTTCTCTGCTAAAGGTACAGGCCAACTTTGCTGCATTGAGAGGCCAACGGACGGGTCCATGTGTTGTAAAATCTTGGATGAGAGCCTTTATCCCTCAGCCAGAACACCGAAGATGGGTCATGGATGGGTTTTGCAGCATGACAATGACCCAAAACCGCCAAGACAACAAAGGAGTGGGTCAAGAAGAAGCACATTAAGGTCATGGAGTGGCATTGCCAGTCTCCAGACCTTAATCCTATAGAAAATGTATTGAGGGAGCTGAAACTTGGAGTTGCCAAGTGACAGCCAAGAAATCTTAACCATTTAGAGAAGATCTGTAAAGAAAAGTGGACCAAAATCCCTCCTGAGATGTGTGCAAACCTGGGTACTAACTACAAGAAATGTTTTACCTTTGTGGTTGCCAACAAGAGTTTCTCCACTAAGTACTAAGTCATGTTTTGTTTAGGTATCAACTACTTATTTTACTTACTGAACTGCAACTCAATTTATAACATTTGTATCATGTTTTTTCTAGATTTTTGGTTTCTATTCTGTTTCTATCATTTAAAATACACCTATGATAGAAAAATTATAGACCCTTCATTTCTTTGTAAGTGGGCAAATTTACAAACTCTCCAGGGGATCAAATAATTATTTTCCCCACTGTAATAGTCACAAATTAAATAATATGAGCAAATTACATTTTGGAGTATTTACAAATGACATTTGAAATGTATTCATAATTTTTGTACGTATGTTTGAAAATCGACTGAACTGTAAAACTGCTTCCCTGTCCCCTAGACCTAAATATGCATTTTTAACAGTATTTTACAGTATGGGCGCAGTCCTTCTGCAAGGGAAGATTTTCATTTTCCCTGAAGTTGGGCATTCAGAAGACTATTTCTTACAACTGTGTACATTTGTGATTTGTATTTGATTATAATTCACTAAGTGCAGTGTGGAACAAAATAATAATGAGCAGACTGGAAAATAACTAGATCCTGGGTATTATAGCTCTCCCCTCTCTCCTGCAAAACGTTGGCTCTGGAGGCTACACACATACTGAATGTTGGCCAGTGCTTCTTGTGTCGTACGGTCATGCTAGTAAACCAGCATTCGATCATTAGCTGCAAGTGCTTATCAGTGTATTCTGGCGAGGGAAAAGTACAATAACAGACTGAGAGAAGCTTAAACTGTATTAGAAGAAGCTGCTTACCAACCAGAGGCGTTACTACAACCTTCACGGCCCGGGTGCAAGAAACCATGAAGGGCCCCCCCCTAACCCCATCCCAGGGCCCCTTCCCATGTTCTGCAACAGGCCACCTCTTGAGACCCTGACATGGTGGTGGGACACCAGGGCCCAGACACAAGTGCGACCTTTGAGACCCTGGTAGATATAAGGGGGCACTCTGGAGGTACTAAAACCATACCTTCAGAGTGCCCCCTTATATCCACCCGAGTACCTCCTTGGGATCAGTGGCAGTAGTGGTGCTGGTGGTGGGAGGGGAGTGGAATCCGTGGTGGTGGTGAAGGTGGTGGGATCCATGGCGGTGTTGAGGGGGGTGGGATCAGTGGCAGCAGTAGTGGTGAGGGGGGTGGTATGAGTAGCAGCAGTGGTGGTGGGGGGGGGGGGGTGGGATCAATGGCAGCAGTGAAGTGGTGGTGGTGAGGGGCGGTGGAATCAGTGGCAGCAGTGGAGTGGTGGTGGTGAGGGGCGGTGGAATCAGTGGGCGTGGTGGTGAGGGGGTGGATCAGTGGCAGTGGTGGTGGGGGTAAGGGGGGTGGGATCAGTGGCAGCGGTGGTGGTGAGGGGGGGTGATATCTGTAGCAGTGGTGGTAGTGAGGGGGGTGGGATCTGTGGCAGCTGTGGTGGTGAGGGAACTTTGATCAGTGGCAGCAGTGGTGGTGGTGAGGGAGGTGGATCAGTGGTGATGGGGGTAAGGGGGGTGGGATCAGTGGCAGCAATGGTGGTGGGGGGTGGGATCTTTGGCAGTGGAGGTGGTGAGGAGGTGGGGTCAGTAGCAGCAGTGGTGGTGAGGGGGGCAGGATCAGTGGGAGTGGTGGTAGTGAGGGGGGTGGGATCTGTGGCAGCTGTGGTCGTGAGGGAAGTTGGATCAGTAGCAGCAGTGGCCGTGGTGAGGGGGGGTGAATCAGTGGTGGTGGGGGTAAGCAGGGTGGGATCTGTGGAAGTGGTGGTGGGGAGGGGGGGTGGGATCTGTGGAAATGGTGGGGAAAGGAGGGCGAGATCTGTGGCAGCGGTGGTGGTGGTGAGGGGAGTGGATCAGTGGCAGTGGTGGTAGGGGTAAGGGAGGTCAATCAGTGGCAGTGGTGGTGGTGAGGGGGGGTGGGATCTGTGGCAGCAGTGGTGTTGAGGGGGTTTGGATTAGTGGCAGCAGTGGTGGTGGTGAGGGGGGTGGGATCAGTGCCAGCAGTGGTGGTGGTGAGGGGGGTGGGATCAGTGGCAATGGTGAGGAGGGGGTGGGGATCAGTGGTGGTGGTGAGGGGGGTGGGATAAGTGGCAGCAGTGGTGAGGGGGGTGCAATCTGTGGCAGCGGTGGTGGTGAGGATCAGTGATGGTGTGGGGGTGTCATCCTCTCCCCCCCAACTTCTGCCTCTTACCGATCCCACCACCACCATAGATCTCATCCCTTTCCCCACCCCATCACCTCTGTGACAGAGGTGATGGGGGCAATAGGGTTGAGATCTATGGTGGTGGTGAAGGGGAGGGGGATCGGAAAGAGGCAGCAGTGGTGGAGGATGGGATCAGTTGCACTGACATCTTGCAAATAATCACTTACTAAGTCAGTCGCAAGTCAGGGACACCTCTGGATGCCTGGGGGCGCCTCTCAGAAGAGCGAGCTCCTCCCCCTTAAATCTATTGGTCGTCAACTGACGCCTCCCTTTCAGCCTGTCACTGTCCACCTCCCTACAATGACAGTCCCTGCTCAGCCTCCACTCAGTGGTCAGCAGGCAGGTGCACCCTCCCCCAATGGTGGAACAAACGAGGGAGGGAGGGGCTGCGCCGCTCACACTGACAGAGCCAGGAGAGGAACAGGCAGCTCACAGCTGAAGAGCGTAATGAGCGGGCCCTTTACAGCAAAACGAGAGACGAACTGGCGGGCCCCCCGCACAGTGGCGGAATGCCAGGGCGACTCTGGTAGTTCCGCCACTGTTACCAATATTCTTACCATCCATATACACTATATAAATATATATATATATATATATATATATATATATATATATATAGATATACACACACACACAGTATCTCACAAAAAAGAGTACACCCCTCACATATTTGTAAATATTTGTAAATATTTTATATCTTTTCATGTGACAACACTGAAGATATGAAACTTTGCTACAATGTATAGTGTAGTGAGTGTACAGCTTGTATAACAGTGTCTAAACCGCTGGCAACAAAAGTGAGTACACCCCTAAGTGAAAATGTACAAATTGGGCCCAATTAGCCATTTTTCCTCCCAGGTGTCATGTGACATGTCAGTGTTACAAGGTCTCAGGTGTGAATGGGGAGCAGGTGTGTTAAAATTGGTGTTATCGCTCTCACTCTCTCATACTGGTCACTGGGAGTTCAACATGGCCCCCTTTATGGCAAAAAACACTCTGAGGATCTGAAAAAAAGCATTTTTGCTTTAGGCGATTACTAAGACCCTTAAACTGAGCTGCGGCACGGTGGCCAAGACCATACAACGGTTTAACTGGACAGGTTCCACTCAGAACAGGCATCGCCATGGTCGATGAAAAAAGTTGAGTGCATGTGCTCAGCGTCATATCCAGAAGTTGTCTTTGGGAAAAAGACGTATGAGTGCTGCAAGCATTGTTGCAGAGGTTGAAGGGGTGGGGGGTCAGCCTGTCAGTGCTCAGAACATACGCCGCACACTGCATGATTGGTCTTCCCAGAAGGAAGAATCTTCTAAAGATGATGAGATGATGCACAAGAAAGCCCACAAACAGTCTGCTGAAGATAAGCAGACTAAGGACATGGGTTACTGGAACCATGTCCTGTGATCTGATGAGACCAAGATAAACATTTTTGGTTCAGATTGTGTCAAGCGTGTGTGGCGTAAACCAGGTAAGGAGTACAAAGACAAGTGTGTCTTACAACCCCTTATTCGCAGTTTTTTTAGCAGCAATATTGCTGTTTATTGACTTAGAAAAGTCTTTTAAATAAAAAACAGAACTACATACCACATGCCAGTTTTTCTGCGCTTTAATGATCAACTGTCTAAATTAAGAGACTCTACAGATCACCTATCTACAGCATACCAACGCTACCAGCAGCTGTCTGCTAAATACACTGCTTTCTTCACCGCTTGCTGCCCGCCCATCGTCAAATGACAGTGGAGTAGTGCAGCTCTCGTTCATACGATGTCCAATCACAGCTGGTCACATGTAATGCGGAAGTGCTGTTTATCGGCCCTCCTCACCTCACACTGTCACTCTGTGTGTGGGGAAGAGAGACGATCAGTGTCTCAGGGTGACCAGGACAGGTAATCAGGGCACCGATCATCAGTGCCCTGATTACAGTAGAGCCCCAGCAGTGCCCAACAGTGCACATTAGTGACACCAATTAATACCCATCAGTGACCCCAATCAGTGCCCATTAGTGATGCCAGTCAGTGTCTGCTTATCTGTGCTGCCCATGAGTGCTGCCCACCAGTGCCACCTATCAGTGCCCATCAGTGTGACATATTAGTGCCTTCTCATCAGTGCCGCCTCATCAGTGCTACCTCATCAGTGCAGCCTATCATGATAAAAATGTCCTTTGGGTACAGCATTGAATGACCGCGCAGTTGTCATTCAAAGTGCGACAGTGCTGAAAGCTGAAATTTGGCATAGGCAGGAAGGGTGCAAAAGGTCCCAGTAGGCAAGTGAATAAAGGACTCTAATATAGAGGGCTCTTTAGCAGAACTGACCAAGACAGATGAACTAAATCAACAAAGAGATCTCTTAATGCAAGATGCTAAGGATAAGGCAGAACTTCGCATTGCTCAACTGCAGGAGACCAGATCTCATAAATCCACACTTACTAAGCTCACAGCACGTTCTTCTAGATCCTCTCCCTCCAGAAGCTTAACCTTGAGTGACAAGCTTATAGAGGCCCGCGCAAGTCTGGAATCAAATAAGGTGCGAAGCTCATTAGCCAGAAGATAGCAGCTCACCAAGCAGAGATGGAAGCTCAAAGCAAAATGCTCCAAGAAGAAATGGCAGCTTGCCAAGCAGAGATAGTAGCTCACCAAGCAAAGGCGGAATCCAAAACAAAGATTCTGCAAATGAAAAGGGAGGAAGCAGCTGCCCTAGCAAGGATAAAGGTCCTTGAACAAGCAATGGGAGATACTAATTTGCACTAGGGCCGAAACAAGTAATCGTCAACTATTTTCATTATCGATTAGTTGGTCAGCCAATTAGTTGGCCTGCCTACAGAATGCATTTTTTGTTTACATATCAGGAAATACAGTGCAGCACACATACAGCTCGGTATACTATCCATACATGTCAGTAAGTAGTGATTACCGTATTTATCGGCGTATAACACGCACTTTTTCCTCCTAAAAATGGAGGAAAAAGTAGCAGTGCGTGTTATACTCCGATATAACAACAAAAAAAAAAGTCCAGAAAGCACTAGCAGCGCCGAGAGGTAGAAGGGGCCAGGCGGCGCCGAGGAGAAGGGAGGACACGCTGTCATCGGAAGTCCCGCCTCCTATGCCGACGTCAATCATAGGCGCCGGGACTTCCGATAACAGCGCGTCCTTCCTTCTCCTCGGCGCCGGCCGCCCCCTTCTACCTTTCGGCGCTGACTGCTTTCTGGACAAGTGGCGAGGCTGCAATAATGGGCGCTGGCGAGGCTGCAATAATGGGCGCTGGCGAGGCTGCATGTATGGGCACTGGCAAGGCTGCATATATGGGCACTGGCGAGGCTGCATGTATGGACACTGGCACTAGCGAGACTGCAATTATGGGCGCTAGCGAGGCTGCAATTATGGGTGCTGGCGAGGCTGCAGTTATGGGCACTGGTGCTGGCGAGGCTGCATGTATGGGCACTGCACTGGCGAGGCTGCATGTATGGGCACCGGCGAGGCTGCATGTACGGACACTGCGCTGATGAGGCTGCATTCGTGGGCATTGGTAAGACTACATTTAATTTTAAAAAAATGTTCTGAGTTCAAAGCTGTTTATTTTAAATTTCAGCTTTTTTCCTGAAATTTCTGCCCTAAAATTTAGGTGCGTGTTATACGCCGATAAATATGGTATCTGCTCTTTTTGAACTATTAATGGCTAATTTTAGTTTTTTTAACCCCATTATGACAGGTGATACAAAAAAAAAAAAAAAAAAAACAAGCTGCTGTTACTAAATGTCTTAGGCCTGGTTCACACCTATGCGTTATTTTGGTGCTTTTTGCAGAAACGCACTTTAGTTAATTTAACATGGTTTCCTATGGGACACGTTCATGTCTATGCTTTTTTCAGCCGCTGCGTATTTGGAAAGGGACAAGGACTTTTTTTCAACACAAAGCGGTGCTTTTGTGCTTTTTTGGTTCAATAGACTTCAATAGAGAAGCTGCAGAAAAGCATATAGTGTGTTTTTGCCATGATTTGCTTTTTAAATCTGCCCAACAACAAAGTGGCCAAAAAAAGCATAAAAAAATGCAAAACACAAATCGCAGCAAAATCGCGTGTGCAAAAATGCAAAACGCACAGCAAAAAGCACGGAAGAAACAGATCAAAAGCAAACTGCATAGATGTGAATGGAGCCAACGATTTTCAGGCGAGAATATTCATAGAAAAAATCTTTGTACATTCGCTGAACAAAAAGAATGTCGTTTGAACATTTCACTTGCATTTATCATTCAGTTTTAAAATGACTAATTTCCAAATGAAAACCACATACACTATCCGAATATTCCTTTTGACCAAGAAGTTTTCATTCTGCGCCTTCGAATTTTCCCATCACTGCGGTCGAAAACGGACGTCGATTTGACCCCACTAACAATTAGAAAATCTAACAAACTTTTTTACAATGAAAACTTTTTGAAGGAAGACATTATTTTTGTATGGCCAGCTTAAATGACAGCAGGCGCAGGTAGCTTTTATCAAGCCACCCGCCTATGACAATGGAGTCTGTCATACATAGAATATTACAGTTCTGTGCAGTGGATTAGAGATTTTGCTCCCTAACCATATAGTTGGTTATTTATATTTACCACTGCATAGAGATATTTAAGAATAAATTGCCTTTTTTTTAACTTTACATAATAACTACATTATACACCACATTCCACATTTGTTTTTAGGTTAATATCCGATTAATCGATTCATCGAAAAAATAATTGGCCAATTAATCGATTATGAAAATAATCGTTAGTTGCAGCCTTAAATTCGGACTGTTCTATTCCAGCAGAACTGGATGATTGAACGCACCAGTGAATATGTGCTAAAGCATAGTGTTTGCAATGATACAGAATCATCTCCTGTACCGCTTACTAACATTACTGTTCGAACTCTCAACACAGAGACCTCCAACCTGCACAAGCCTGTGCCTCTTCAAGTCCACAAAGCTAGTGCATCTACACAGCAAACCACATCACCTCCTGTCAACGACAAGGTGATTCCCAGCGACAAGCCACAGTTCAAGCAACAGCCAGCATAAGCTTTAGAGACGAATCTAAATTCTCTTGCAATGTCATTTTATCCTGGTAAACCTCACCGTTATTCACCAGAGAACTTTGAAGCCCAAGGGGTCCCACAAGTTACTTTGGCACCAAAGAGTGAGAGATCAGACCTGTCTGACTTTGCCAGATATATGATTTGCCGCAAGCTTAACATTAATTAATATTAGCCTCTCAAAGTTCGATGACTGTCCAGAGAACTATAGGGCTTTGAGATCAACCTTCAAAGCTGCTATTGTTGATCTCAACCTTAATGCCAAGGAGGAAATTGATTTGCTCAAAGTGGCTGGGGCCAGAATCTGCAGATCGTGGTAAAAGTCTGAGAGCAGTAGATGTTCTACTCAAATGCAGGTCTTGCTGCTGCATGGGAAAGACTTGAGCAAACTTATGGCAGTTTTGAAGCCATAGAAAGCGCTCTATTCAAAAGACTGCAAAACATTCCAAAAATAGGTAGTAAAGATCATCACAAGCTTCAAGAACTAAGTGACCTCCTCATGGAGCTAGCGTTGGTAATGGCAGACCCTCGTCTAACCGGGCTAAGCTATCTGGACACTGCTCGTGATGTGAATCCAGTGGTGTCTAAACTGACATACAACCTGCAGGAGAAATGGGCACAATGGGGCTCAAGATATAAAAGAGACTATAACGTATCTTTTCCTCAATTCTGATATTTTTGCAGGTTCATCAGTGAGCAAGCCTGGACAAGAAATGATCCAAGCTTAAGCTTCATCAAGTCTAGCCTGCCTGCTTCATCATCATCAAGATATGATAACAAAGCAGCTAAACAGAGACCTAAATAGAGCTGTATCTTCTAAAAAGACAGACATCTCACCTCCCGTATCCTCTCCTGCTCACCAGAATGGTACAGGTGATAGAGATAAAGAGCCTATTCACAACAAACCCTACCCTCTTAAGAAATGTTTTGGGTTTAGGGCAAAGACTGTCCAAGAACGCAGGGAGATTCTCCAGAAACTTGGAATATGCTATAGGTGCTGTGTTTCCTATGGCCATTTTGCTAAAAATTGTAAAGTTGTCATCAAGTGCATTGACTACAATAGCGACAAACATGTTACAGCTATGCATCCTGCTCCACTTCCAGACAATTCACAGCAGCCATCTAAATTGAACCCTGCTTCAAATCATGGCAGAGAGCAGCAAAGCCATGCTCCAGCCACCACAAATGTTTCATCCTCATGTACTGAAGTCTGTGGGGAAGGCTCAAGCCACAAATGCTGTGCCAAGGTATGTCTATTCAAAATATATCCAAAGGATCAACCTGAAAAGCTACCAGGATGTATGCTATAATCGACGAGCAGAGCAACAGATCCCTGGTTAAACCTAAATTCTTTAAGATCTTTGGACATGCAACACTATATACTCTCATCACCTGTTCTGGTTTTGTAGAAACCTCTGGCAGAAGGGCCAATGGGTTCATGGTTTCCCATATCAACGCAAAGAAGGGCATACCAACATTAGTTGAGTGTGACCAAATATCAGACAACCGGGAAGAGATTCCTACTCCAGAAGCTGCGTATCACCATCCCCACTTAAGGCACCTGGTTACCGAGATTCTTCCAGTGGACATGGATGCTGAAATCTTAGTCTTGCTAGGAAGAGACATTCTCAAAGTACATAAAGTACGCCAGCAGTGCAATGGATCATACAATTCCCCATATGTACAAAGACTTTATCTAGGCTGGGCAATAGTGGGTGTTTGCTTAAACAGAATGCGCATGCCACCTGAGATCAACTGCTTCAAGACTAGCATGTTAAGGAACGGGCGTGCATCTCACGTCAGACAATGCTCTCATCATTATGAAGTAAAGGAGAAGCCCCGCTTGACATTATCCAAATATCTGACGTTACTCGCATCCCCTGTGGTGACAACTTAGGTAGCACAGTGTTTTGTACTACACGTGATGACAACAGAATAGCCTTGTCAATTGAAGATAGAGAGTTCATGGCAATAATGGACAGTGAATTCTTCAAAGATGAATCTAACAGCTGTGTTGCACTGTTAACTCTTCGTGCTACAAGAGTCAGACTTCCAAACAATCATGAACAAGCTTTATCCAGACTCAACTCACTTCAGTGAACACTAAAGAACAGGCCTGAAATGAAGGACCATTTCGTTGCCTTTATGAAAAGGATCTTTAACAATTATCATGCTGAGCTAGTACCACCTCTTCTAGAGCATGATGAGTGCTGGTATTTGCCTTTCTTTAGAGTGTATCATCCACGTAAACCAAAGCAAATCATGGTAGTGCTTGACTCCAGTGCCAAGGATCAAGGTGCATCCCCGAATGATGTTCTTCTCCCTGGTCTGAACCTAACCAACAACCTTGTAGGAGTACTTATGAGGTTCAGAAGAGAGGCAGTTGCCATAACTACTGACATTGAACAAATGTTCCATTGCTTCATAGTAAGAGAAGACCAAAGGAGATTTCTAAGGCTTTTGTGGCATAAACAATGAAGTGATTAAATACTGCATAAAAGTACATGTCTTCGGAAACAGTCCCTTGCCTGCTGTTGCAACATAAGTACTGACTTAATGGCGAAAAGAATTTTGGTGCAGATGCTCGACACTTTGTTGAGAGAGACTTCTATGTGGATGACAGACTCAAATCCTTACCCACAGATAAAGAAGCCATAGACCTGCTCCAAAGGACTCAAGGTATGCTTTCTGAGGCCAATCTCAGGCTCCATAAGATTGGCTCAAACAGTGCTGCTGTGAAGAAAGCTTTTCAGTCTGGTAATCATGCCACAGGATTTAAGGATTTATGACATGCCTCCTGTTCAGAGAAGTCTGGGCTTACAGTGAAACTTATTATAAGACACTTTCGGCTTTCAAGTCAGCGCTGCAGACACGCCATTTACCAAACGTGGTGTTTGGTCAGTGGTGAACACTCTATACGATCCACTGGGATTTGTGGCTCCCATCACCATACAAGGTAAATCCCTATCAAGACGGCTATCAGAGACTATTCAAGATTGGGATGCTCCACTACCAACAGACAAATATTCAAAGTGGGAGTCCTGGAAATAATCTCGACATGCCTTAGATGGAATTGACATACCACACTGCTACACTTCAGCTTCCCTTGCAGCAAGTCAGAGAAAGAAGATCCACATCTTCTCAGATGCATCCACTGAGGCCATAGCAGCTGTTGCCTACATTAGGGGACTCTTTCAATCAAACTCACATAGGGTTTCTGTTTGGCAAAGCGAAGTTAGCACCTAAGCCTGAGCACACATATCCAAGGCTTGAACTTTGTGGGACTGTGCTTGCTGTAGAAATTTCATATTTTATACTGTCTGAGGTATACATTCAGATATATGACATCAAATTCTGCACAGACAGCACGGTTGTTTTGGGCTACATATACTATCAGACAAAACGCTTCTATATCTATGCCAGCAACCATGTACAAAGAATCAGAAAATCCTGAACAATGGCATCACGTTTCATCAGAGTTTAATCCTGCAGATCATGCTACTAGGCCAGTGTCTTAGGGTGTCTTTGCGGATTCTTCTTAGTTAACAGTACACCAGAATTTCTGCTGGATCATACAGAATAAGCTATAGCTGAGGTCTTCAGTCTTTTAGATCCTGACAAAGATCCAGAGTCCCCAACCATCCTTACTCCAGCTACTTTTCCTGTTCCACCCGGAGACTTTAAAGCGGGGAACTTATGCCGTGAGCAATGGAAGCGAGTACATCTTGCCAACAGCTTCTTAAATCATTGGAAGATGGAGTATTTTTCTCTTCTGCAAGGAAGCAGAAAATGGTAACATCTGAGCCCTAACCTCCAGGTTGGAGACCTTGTTCTGCTTAAAGATCAGCAAGCGGAAAGAATCAAATTGCCCATGGGTCTCATTGTAAAGACTATTCCTAGCGATGATGGTATGGTACATAATGTATAAGTAAAGATTGCTAGACAAGGATCTGTAAAGAAATTTCCTCAGACCCATTACAGAACTTGTTTTACTCTTACTTTTTGGAGACTGAACTTGCTTACCTGGGTTCGTTGGATCCAGTTTCTGACCTCAAGTAGAATGTGCCTTGGACTTTAATTAACCCTACTTCATGTCTTATTGCAGTTATTGTTGCATCTATGCATGCTTTCTCCTTTTGTCTTTCAGGTCTGCAAGACAACTGCAAAATGCACTATTGTTTATTTGCATTTGCATTACTACTGTTATGATGTAACATAGTGGTATTTACAATACCAGGAGGGAGTGTGCGGTTACACTTATTTGTAAGATATAATGTAATACATAGATATAGTAATGTCTATATAATTAATTGGTTATTATACTGCCATCTTGTGGTTGTTTTGCTTTTTGCACCTGCCTTTTCTGTCATTCCTTTCTTTATTCTCTCTGCCCCTCCCACCTGTGATTTACTTCATTTTCGTGTTCCTTCATTATGTTTGGGGTAAAAGATGGCTACATCTGTCTAGGCCTTATGCAATCTGCTCACATCCAGAACACATTACCGTCTTTCAATCATCTGCCGCATTTTGTTGTCTGCTATACCTACTGCTTGCAATAAAACCTACGTGGATGGAAAAATACGTGTTTTGGTGATTTCAGCTATCTGATAATGGCTGTCCACGGTGATTATGTGTGCTTATACAGGCCAGGCATAGGTCTCAGCAAAGGATAAGTCACTATTAGAACAGTTGGAGTCAGAATAGTCAAAACGTGGTAGAATTCCTACAGCCTGCTGCGTAGATGTGTATGTTTAGTCTGCAATCAAGCTCAGTGCCATCCACAATCTGTGAGACACATGGTTGCACAAGCTTACCGCACTTCACCTGTGAATGTTGAATACTGTTTCTCTGCGTTGGACTTGTTATCCCACCTGTCTAAGCTGCCGTTTGTCTTCTTAAAGAGACAGTAACGATTTTTTTTTGCAAAACTTGAAAAAATATCTAGACAAGCCTCCAAGCACTCTTTTATTGCTGAATCTACACAGATGCATTATGCATCTGATCACACAGATGCACAGGAAGCAAATTCTGCAGATATCACAGAACAAAGTGTAAGACCCAATAGTACAATAATACCAACACAGCAACTTGGAGAAAACTAAGAAACCACTAGAGATAAGTTCTCCAGCCATCTGTCAGATCTGTGGGACAGAATTACATACCTTTTTTCCACGCTTTAATGATCAACTGGCTAAATTAAGAGACTCTATAGATCACCTATAAGTCACTATTACAACAGTTGGAGTCAGAATAATCAGGTTTGCAGTTCCTGCTACATTACCACAATTCTCTACAAACCCTGACCTATTTACAACCCCTTCTTCACTTTTTTTTAGCAGCAATATTGCGGTTTATTGACGTAGAAAAGTCTTAGTAAAGTCTTTGAAATAAAAAACAACAGATGAGCAAAGCTTGGAGGAGGCCCATTTTAACACAGTAATTGAGTTAAAATGATTTTTAGTTTGTGAAGCCAATGACTTTCAAAGGAAGGCATAAATTAATTTTTATATCATGGTTATAGGTGAATTTTTTTTTTAATTCTTTATATTTTTATTATTTTCCATCAATAAAAAAAGATATCACAGACTAATATATCACATACAAAAATATTATTAAATAATGTGTCGTCCCCTTTATCCCCCTCCCAGCAAACCTACCACCTCCCCCCCTCTACCTCCCTTCCCATATCATACTCCAAGCTACATTAATTCAACTAAACATTTTAAATATCAGCATAATCAGGTACTAGGCCAGGAGTTTTTATCCATACTTTCAATATTCTTTCAAACTTTTTAGTATTTCCTCTTTTTTTGTAAGCCAATTTTTCTCTAATTATGGTATTTTTGACTTCTCTCAACCAATCTACTATACATGGTGGTTTTGATTTTATCCATTTCTCTTTTATAGCTTTCCTAGCCTGATAGAAACCTCTTAAAACTGCTATTCGCTTTGCCCCATACCCCTCTCTCTGCTCCATATACCCCAATATGCATAGTACCGGAAGTTGAAGATTTCAAAGTTGAAGATTTGAAGATTTATTTAAAATACTAAATTTATTTTATCCATCACCTCCCTCCAGTATCTGTGCAGCTTGGGGCATCTCCACAACATGTGGATCAAATCTCCAACTGCCGTTTTACATCTAGGGCAAAAAGCATCCGATCTTCCTCCAAACAAGAATAATCTTTTAGGCGTATAAAATGCTCCATGGAGTATATAAAATTGTGTGTGTTTCTGGGTTGCTGAAAGAGATATTGGGTTTGTTGAAGCCACTATACCATCCCACTGTACATCTGTTAACCGCCCCACATCCTCTTCCCATTTTATTCTGCTAGGTAACTGAAATTCCTTATTTAATACCCTTACCTGTAACTTCATGTATAGTTCTGAAATCAACCACCTTAAAGATGTAGCCTGTATCAAATTTTTCAACAGAGAAATTTTACTCCATTCTAATCCTCCCCTCTCTAAATTGTGTCGCCAGTGCTTGTCGTAGTTACAGATACATATAAAAATCTCTATTCAGAAACCCAAATTCCTCTTTTAATTCCTGAAATGTCTTCAGTACCCCTATTTTATATATTTGCATTCATCTTATCACTCCCTTCCATTTCCATATACTAATATTCTCCAGTCCCCTAAGTTCCTTTAAATTTTCATTATCCCATATAGGTGTATACTCTGTAAGACCCGAGTACCCAAATATTGAATTTATTATTTTCCATATCTTCCCCAGTAGTTTCACTGTTAAGCATTCTCCCACAACCCCCCAAGAGTTTGCCTCCAACCCCTCTATGAGTGATGTATTTGGGGTATAGGCCAATAATGTTTGAGAGCTATAGCCGGTGGTATCAATACCCACTTCCCAACCCCCCATCTGTTGTAATTGGGCTGCCAGGAAATAGCTCCAAGGATGGGGAACAGCCAAGCCCCCCCAACTCTCGGCAGCTGTAAAGTTTTCAGGCAAACTCTAGCCTGCTTCTTCCTCCAGATCAATTTCCTAAACAGGCCCCCTAGCCTCTTAAACCACACCCCAGGGATCCATACTGGAGAGTTATGCAAAATATTGAGGCAACCATATCATTTTAATAAAACTACAGCGACCCACCACTGCTAAGGGAAGGCGATTCCACGTCCCACATTTTATTTTAAATGATTTAATTAAGGGCTCTAAGTTCTTCAAAATATACAGTCCATTGTCAACTGTTATGACTATTCCCAGATATTCAAAACTATTAACCACCTGCAAGTGACTAGCTCTTGCTCCAACCTATCAACCAGGAGAAATATAGATTTCTCCCAGTTGATTGAGAATCCTGAAAACAGACAAAATCTCTTCACAGTATCCATAACCTTCACATCTTCCAAGAAAAGAAGAAAGTCATCTGCATATAGCGAGATCTTCTCCTCTTCTTTCCCCCTTCTAAAGCCTCTTATACCCTCCCCTGTTCTGATAGCTATAGCCAAGGGCTCCATCGCGATGGCGAAAAGCAGGGGTGACAATGGGCACCCCTGCCTCATCCCCCAGGACAACGGAAAATATTCAGACGATCTTTCACCAATTTTCACTTTCGACCTTGGACAAGCCATACAACAATTTAACAAATTTTATAAAAATAGGGCCAACATTGAACAGCGCTAGGGCTTGCCACAAGTAATTCCATTCGACTATTAGACTTTTCTGGTGGAATTTGTAAGTTTAAGAATAGTCTCCTAATGTTTAACGATGTTTATCTGCCTGGGATAAATCCACATTGATCAGGGTGAATTAAAGTATTTATTATTTTACCTAGTCTAATCGCTAATACCTTCGCTAGTACTTTATGGCAGTATACAGTAAAGAGATTGGTCTGTGTGTTGCGGGTTGCGTTAGATCTTTCCCTTCCTTTGGTATTACTAGGAGTGTAGCCTCTGTCATTGAAACCAGCGGTCTCCCTTTCTCCAATGCCTCATTTAGCCATTGCAGCAACTCCGGCAATATTTTTTTCTCCATATTCCCTATATATCTCACTTGGCAATCCATCTGGCCCTGTTACTTTATGGGGGGGATAAATATTTTACTGCCTCCCGCAACTCATTAATTGTGACGGGTATTTCTAATGATTCCCTATCTATCACTGAGAGCTGTGGAATAGGCCGATCCTTTATGAAATCTTCCAAGTCTCTGTCTTCCTCTACTACCCTAGACGTATATATAGGTCTGAGTAATAATCCTTAAAGACGTTCACTATTTCTTCTGGGCACCTGGTCACCCTTCCAGCTTGGGTCTCTACAGACATTGCAATAGACCTACTCTCATTCTGAGACCCAGCCAGAAGGGCCAGCGTGTGCCCAGAATTTTCTCCCTCTTAATAGTGGGCCTGTTTAAAAAAAAAAAAAAAAACACCTTCTATTCTCCGCCTTGTTCACTGATAATGTTTGGTATATCTGCTGTATCTCCGTCCATTTAACTAGATTATCCGGTGAAGGGTCCTCTACATACATATTTTCCATCTCAGTCACCTTCCTCGTTATATTTAATCACTTTAATTTTTGCTTATTAAAGTGATATGAAATACAAATTTTTGCTTTACAACGAAAAGATGTTATACTTACCAGCTCTGTGCAATGATATTGCACAGAGCGATCCCTTACCTCCTCTTCTGGAGTCCCCCAGGGGTGCGGTCAGCTCTTTATTCTTCTTGGTGCCCCCACAGCAAGCCATGTGCTAAGGGGGCACCCATGCAGGCATGCTCTCGAGCTAAGGTGTGGGAATCAATACACACACAAAGCAGCGGCAAGCCACACTCTTACTCATTCCTCACAGGAGTTTGACTGACAACAAAAGAAAACCTATGGTTTCTGCTGCCGCTTGTGTCTCCTGTGATACCAGAAAGTACAGAAGTGGTGCTGCAGTCAGGACAGTGCTGGACTGGTGAGAAGGGCCAGGTAAGTGTTTAGTGGGCAGGGGAATTGGATAGATAGTGGAATGTTTTTTTTTACCTTGATGAATAGAGTAAATTAGGGCAAAAAAATTTTGACTTTAGAACCACTTTATAAACTTCACATCCAAGGCAACTTTGCATTTATCATTCACATAATAAAATTTGTATTTTTTTTTTTGCTAAAGAAATTACTTAAATCCCTAAACAAGTATATCAATTTTTTTTAATTTAGAGGCCCTATAGAATAAAATGGTGTCAAATGTAATTTTTGCACAATATTTGTATATATTTATTACAGGTACTTATATAGCCCTGTCAATTTTTACAGCGCTTTACATACATACAGTATCTCACAAAAGTGAGTACACCCCTTTCCTTACATTTTTGTAAATATTTTATTCTATTTTTTCATGTGACAACACTGAAGAAGTGACACTTTGCTACAATGTAAAGTAGTGAGTGTACAGCTTGTATAACCATGTAAATTTGCTGTCAAAATAACTCAACACACAGCCATTAATGTCTAAACCACTGGCAACAAAAGGGTGTACAACCTTTTAGGTAAAATGTCCAAACTGGGTCCAATTAGCCATTTTCCCTCCCCGGTGTCATGTGACTCGTTAGTGTTACAAGGTCTCAGGTGTGAATGGGGAGCAAGTGTGTTAAATTTGGTGTTATCGCTCTCACTCTCTCATACTGGTGACTGGAGGTTCAACATGGCACATCATGGCAAAGAAATCTCTTGAGGATCTGAAAAAAATAATTGTTGCTCTACATAAAGATGGCCTAGGCTATAAGAAGATTGCTAAGACCCTGAAACTGAGCTGCAACATGGTGGCCAAGACCATACAGTGATTTACCAGGACAGGTTCCACTCAGAACAGGCCTCGCCATGGTCGACCAAAGAAGTTGAGTGCATGTATTCAGTGTCATATCCAGAGGTTGTCTTTGGGAAATAGACGTATGAGTGCTGCCAGCATTGCTGTTGAGGTTGAAAGGGTGGGGGGTCAGCCTATCAGTGCTCAGACCATACGTCACACACTGCATCAACTTATTCAGCATGGCTGTCGTCCCAGAAGGATCTTCTAAAGATGATGCACAACAATGCCTGCAAACAGTTTTCTGAAGACAAGCAGACTAAGGATTACTGGAACCATGTCCTGTGGTCTAATAAGACCAAGATAAACTTATTTGGTTCAGATGGTGTCAAACGTTTGTGGCAGCAACCAGGTGAGGAGTAAAAAGACAAGAGTGTCTTGCCTACAGTCAAGCATGGTGGTGGGAGTGTCATTGTCTGGGGCTACATGAGTGCTGCCGGCACTGGGGAAGCTACAGTTCATTGAGGGAACCATGAATGCCAACATGTACTGTGACCCACTGAAGCAGAGCATGATCCCCTACCTTCTGAGACTTGGCTGCAGGGCAGTATTTCAACATGATAACGACCCCAAAAACACCTCCAAGACAACCACTGCCTTGCGAAAGAAGCTGAGGGTAAAGGTGATGGACGGGCCAAGCATGTCTCAAGACCTAAACCCTACTGAACATCTGTGAGGCATCCTCAAACGGAATGTGGAAGAAGGCAAGGTTTCTAACAACCACCAGGAGTGGAAGAGATCTCCAATGGCAACATGTGAAGCTGTGGTGAACTCTATGCCCAAGAGGGTTAAGGCAGTGCTGAAAAATAATGGTGGCCACACAAAATATTGACACTTTAGGCCCAATATGGACATTTTAACTTAGGGGTGTACTCACTTTTGTTGCTAGCGGTTTAGACATTAATGGCTGTGTGTTGGGTTATTTTGAGGGTACAGCAAATTTACACTGTTATACAAGCGGTACACTCACTACTTTACATTGTAGCAAAGTGTCATTTCTTCAGTGTTGTCACATGAAAAGTTAAAATAAAATATTTACAAAAATGTGAGGGGTGTACTCACTTTTGTGAGGTACTGTATATTGTACGTTCACATCAGTCTCTGCCCTCAAGAAGCTTACAATCTAAAGGTACCTAACTCACATTCATACATACACATACTAGGGCCAATTTTGACAGGAGTCAATTAACCTACCAACATGTTTTTAAAGTGTAGGAGGAAACCTACGAAGACACAGGGCTCAATTCACAAAGAGTTATTTTTCTCCTAATTCACAAAAAAACACTACTAAAATAAAGCATGAGTTATTTCATCAAAATATGAGGTATTTTACTCATGAAACCATAAAGTATTTTATCACATGATGTGATGTCCAGTGGGATGGATACTTTGGAGAAGGATTAGAACCCCTGTCAGTTTTTCTGGTGCTTTTAAAGGGTTAAAATAGTTTAAGCTGTAGAAATATGCCATCTCACTAAGTCAGGGCAGTCTCTGTAGCATTTGTATTAATACAAAAGAAAAAAACTGACTAGAATACCAGTCTAAGGGAAGCTGTTCTCACAGGACACACATGGTGTATCAAAATCAACTAAGTCAAATTAGGCAAATACAAAATATCCGTGTCAACTATTGAATGCAAATAGTATCAAAAATCACACACAAATATAAATATCCTGATTCCACCGATCAAAAAAAGACAGCTTTGTCATTGGGGAGATTTCCCCTCACTTCTGTCCCATAGCCAAAACAGGAAGTGAGAGGAAATCCCTACAAATTAAAATAATTCCTTGGGGACCCCCAGGTAACCAGAACCAGTGTCCCCATTGGAAGATTTCCCCTTCTTCCCCTAATTTTCTGGGGACAACCCAAAATGTGAAATTTTCTTTCAATTACAATGATAATAGTAAACAGGACAAATAGAGAGGGTTAATCTCCCTACATGAAGGCACAGGCAGAAAAAAAAAAAAACTGACAGGGGATCTAATCCATCTTCACTCCATCCAAAACTAAAAAAAAAAGTTTTGCCTTCAGTTATACTTTAACCACTTGCCGACCGCTCACATTAAGCCTACTGCGGCAAAGTGGCTCGTTATCGTCCAGCGACGTAGACCTACGTCGCTGGACTCCTCCCCTTGTGGGCGGCACGCGCGTGCCGCCAGAGGCTCGCTTCCGCTGTATTCAGACACAGCGGGAGTCGGACCAGGGGAGGAGAGGCGGTGATCACCGCCGCTCTTCCCCGATCGTCGGGGATCGAGTGAGGAAATCCGCCCGCTTGTGTAAACAAAGCGGGCGGATCTCCTCTGTGACAGGCAGGGACAGATTACAGGATTCAGCATAGCTGAACCTGCGATCTGTGCCTGTGTCACTCAATCCCCTCCCCCCACACATGTCAGTAATCACCAGGCATACATTTAACCCCTTGATCACCAATAAAGTTAACCCCTTCCCTGCCAGTGTCATTCTTACAGTAACAGTGCATATGTATAGCACTGATTACTGTAGGAATGTCACTGGTACCCCCAAAAGTGTCAAAAATGTCAGTTAGGGGTCTGATCTGTCCGCTGCAATGTCGCAGTCCCGCATAAAAAAATTGCAGATCGCCACCATTACTAGTTAAAAAAAAAAAAAAACAATAAAAATGACATAAATTTCCCGTAGTTAGTAGCTGCAATAACTTTTGCGCAAACTAATCATAATGCGCTTATTGCGATTTTTTTTACCAAACATATGTAGCAAAAAACAAATTGGCCTAAAATGTTAAAAAATTTTGATTTTTACATTTTTTTGGGGGAATTTCATATAAAAAATGTGAAAAATATTGTTATATTTTTTAAAATTGTCACTCTTTTTTTGTTCATAGCGCAAAAATTAAAAATCGCACAGGTGATCAAATACCACCAAGATAAAGCTCTATTTGTGGGGAAAAAAAAGACATAAATTTAATTTGGGTACAGCGTCGCATGACCGTGCAATTGTCCGTTAAATTAACGCAGTGCCGAATCGCAAAATATGGCCTGGTCAGGAATGGGGTAAAATCTTCCGGTCTTAAAGCGGTTAAAAATACGCTCATTGAGAATTTTTTTGTCAAAGACATGTAGCTAAATAAATTTTGGCCTAAATATATGACAAAAATTGAATATATTGGATATTTTTTAACTGTCAAAGTAGAAAAATATTGTTATTTTTTCAAAATTGTCGCTCTTTTTTTATTAATATCGCAAAAAATAAAAATGGCACAGGTGATCAAATACCACCAAAGAAAGCTCTGTTTGTGAGGAAAAAAAGGACGTAAATTTCGTTTGGGTACGGCATTGCATGACCGCGCAATTAAAGTCGCACAGTGCCAAGTTGCAAAGTAAAGCAGGAAAATCCTCCGGTGCTAAAGTGGTTAAGTAAATCATCCCCAATGATTCTGTGTTTTTCCATATTTAGGTTTCTTTACATTACTGTTGAGAAGCTGATCCAAAAAGTAGAGACCACTATAAATTGGCTATTATATTTTTACATTCCTTAAAGTGATTGTAAAAATTTAATTTTTTTAAAATTAAAAATAACAAAGGTGTTATACTACCTACTCTTTTGCAGTGGATATGCACAGCGCAGCCTGGATCCTCCTCTTTTCGGGTCCCTCTTCGGCTCTCCTGGCCCCTCCCTCCTATTCAGTGCCCCCACAGCAAGCAGCTTGCTATGGGGGCACCCGAGCCGAGTCACAGCTCAG
Source organism: Pelophylax lessonae (assembly GCF_965119305.1). Classification (NCBI taxonomy): domain Eukaryota; kingdom Metazoa; phylum Chordata; class Amphibia; order Anura; family Ranidae; genus Pelophylax; species Pelophylax lessonae. The sequence goes on from NC_138770.1 coordinate 392,433,074, forward strand.
TGTGTCCATTCAGACACGGAGCTGCCGCCCGTCCCTGCCCGCCTACTTTTTACTTTAATTGGCTGACTGACTTTGATTGACAGCAGCAGGAGCCAATGGCTCAGCCAATGAGGAAGGGAGTCCCATACAGCCGAGACATTCCTACAGCATCACTGGAGCTAGAGGGACCTCAGGTAAGTATTATGGGGGCTGAGGGGGGCTGCTGCACACAGAAGGCTTTTTATCTTAATGCATAAAACCTTCTGCCTTTACAACTACTTTAAATACCTCATGCCTGGACCACTACTTATCTAACTCATGTATTAATTTATTTATCCTTTAGACTACGTACACATCTAGGCGTCCCAGATCGCGGATGGAATCGCAGCGTTTCTGCCCACAATCCCAAATCACCGCAAATCGTGGGACGATCCCCTTCACTTTCAATGGCACCCTGATCGTGGCGCGATTTTTGAGATTCGCTGTAATTCTGTTGGCAGTTTGGGATGCCTATATGTTTTTGAGGTAAATAACTCATAAGGTGATAGTGAATTTACATTTTCAGCATCTCGTAAGATAATTGGAGAAAATGTGTCACCTGATTCAATTATCTCATGAGATATTCTTTAATGAATTAAGCCCACAGGGAAAGAGGGAAAGCATAGAAACTCGAAGCATGTAGCGCCGTAAGGTGAAAGACAAGATAACGCCACCAGCTCCGACACCCTGCGCACAGGAGTAATTGCCACCAAAAAGGCCACCTTCTGGGATAACGTGTTCAGGGGAACCTCCCTACGATTTTCAAAAGGTGGTTTCTGGAGGCCTGAAAAGCACCAAATTGAGGTCCCAAGGCAGCAATGGAGACCACACCAGAGGAGCTGAACTAAGCTCACAGTCATGGCCGCCGCTATTACTAGAAAATGGCCACAGAGGCTACACAAACATGGCTGCTGAATCTACAGGACAGAGTCTACAAGAAAATGGTAGCACCATGTGGCTCCCGGGAGCCCCCCCGACAATGACACCAGCAGCAAGGGGGCCTTGGTAAGAGCCCCCACCAGGTACAGCCCCCTCTTGAAAGCCAATTGTTCAGTCGCTGGTGATGTGCGCCTATACCCCCCCCCCCCCCATCGGCAGCTCAGTTTTCCAGACTGACCTGAAAAAGGTGGTATGGCCACCTCATGGTTGAAGGGGGGGGGGGTGGGCAGATGAGGGATGAAGTGTCCACATGGACCACAGAGAGGGGGTAAGCTGCATGGGAGGGAGGAGTGCCTGGGGATCCGACCATCCCAGGGAGGGGCCCAAGTCCACCCCACCACCCTCTAGGGGGAGAGGAGGAAAAGGTATTTACCATACCAGGAACAGGATGGGCACCACTCCAGACAGAACCTTCTCTCCATCAAAATGGGGGGGCTGTCGGCCAGGAGGAACACTGCGACTCAGGCCGAGGCCAGGTCATATGCGACCTCGCGAGGCATTTAACTCACAGGCCAGCCCCCGTCCAGTGGGGCTATGTCCCGGTCGACCTAGCGCGGAGCTGAGGCCTGCGAGCGCTTCCTGGCCAGACTGGGGTGACCACTGGTCCCGTTGCCCCCAGAGCAGAAGTTGATTGTAGATTCTCACAGGAAAAATAGAAAAAATCCATTAAAAAGGAAAAAATTGCCAGGACCAAAGCAAGGAACTAGGTCCTTTCTCCTGACTAGGCAGAAAAAAAACTGCCTATAGCTGAGAGTGGAAGTATACCCCCTGGGACTGCCCATAGACGTAGTCAAGCTTTTCTTCTGCCTAGTGTCCTACTCCTGTAGGGGACAGTATAACCCAATGGTTAAGAAGATCAGGAGCTGTGTCCCTCAATGAACGATAGAGAAAGGTGGTTTATGGTATAACGATATTTGGAGCACTGCCAGTGAGACTAACACAGACTCAAAAACCGGTTTCAAAATGGAACCCGCCAGCATGTGAAGATGGTGGGAAAGGGATTCCACCCGCCTGTCCACTGGATTCGTAAAAAACCACGGAATCCCCCACAGGCACAAGGGTAGATTTGTTTAATCTGGAAACAGGATGGTCCACCTTAGACGGCACCCTCCAATGGTTGGAGACCTTTTCAGCAAAAGGGTACCGGCGTTTAAAGCGTTTTGGCACCACTAACACGTGCTTAACGCGCTGCTATTGGTCATTCACAATATCGTGAAAAGTGTCGGGACAAAGGAAAACCCTGTCAGCTTTTGGAGACTTCTGAGAGCCAAAAGTCACCCACGTCCCTGCCGGCATGGGCTCAACAGCCAGTTTTAAAGTATCCCCTACTGAAATAATCAGGGCTTCCACTAATGCGCGTTCCCGCGCTGCAGCTGAAGAAGACAGGTCCTCTTCACCATCTGACTGCGAGGACAGCGACCCCTCAGTTAGAGGGGCATCTGGGCGACCCCCATCAGCCTCTGGATCAGAGGACACCTCCATAGATGGAGAAGGCAGTGGCCGTTTTCAGCTATTAACCTTTTTCATGACTAAATCAACTTTAGACGCACGGCTTTCCACGGCTGCTGAAATCACGGCCAGCGACTGTCCGGGAGTCGCACAGAGTGGGTCTGAGTGTGATTTCATAGTTTGGTACTCCATATTGCAATTTGCAAAAAACTGAGTACTGTCGCTTTAAGAGCGGTACCCACCACCGATCGCAGGGAACCCCTTTAAACTAAATGACAGCAGAACGATCAGCAATATGCCCGCAGGGACCCCATGTACTGTCCACATCAGATAAACCGTCTTTCTTTTTTTAAATAACATTTTATTGGGTTTTATACAAGACAACAAACAGGTTAGGTAAAACGTTTGAAATACAAATGTGTATTGCTGAACACAGTAATACAGTGACATATGCAACATTGTCATAGTGGGTAGAATACACATAAAAGAAGAAGGATAGGAATTCACAAATTATTAAGCTGAGAAAATAGCATAACCTGTACTAGAATTCAAGAGCAGGGTAACCAGCACATTGATTACGATTTAACAAGACATGAGCAGTATATTACTTCGTTCATTATGACACACGTGGAGGGACGCTCACCCAGGCCACCTCAACGGGAGCACTTTTTGGCCTGACAGAGCGCCCGAGCCACAATCAAATAATCATTGTTAAGCAGTATGGCAGATTAGATAACAAAACCATTCACTGAGAAAAGGACACAAACGCCTCCCAGAGGCTCCACCTGTCCCTAAACTGTTTATAGTTGTGTGTGGAACATGACAGTATCTTTTCATACTCATAAGACTCATTCACTATTTGGATTACTTCATGACGCGATGGAGGAACAGTATCCTTCCACCTACGTGCTATTGTCAGTCTTGCAGCGTATAAGATATGTTGTACGACTACTCTATGCGAGGGGGGGTACCAATCCATCCCAATGCCTAGTAGTGCCTGTTCCACCCGAAGTTTGTTAAAAATGCCCGTTATGTCAGCTATCATGCGGTGCATTGAAGCCCAGAAGCTTCGCAAGGACAAACATGACCATAGCATATGCATGAGCGTTCCCACTTGGCCGCATCCCCTCCAACAAAGATTGGAGGTGCCAGAATGGAATTTGGCAATGGTGTATGGAGTTCTATACCAGCGGAGGTGTAGTTTGTGGGAGCCTTCCCGGAACGTAGAGCATTTAGTGAGAGTAAAGTTCAGTCTGATCGCTTTCATCCACTGTGCCTCAGTGAAAGTCTGTTGTACGTCCCGCTCCCATTTTATTTTTTTTCAAATATCATCTTTTTATTCAGGAATTTTAAAGGTACAGACAGACCATTACACTTAATTTCTTACATGTTATATATTTTTCTGTCGCAATATACAATACAACTTCTTTCTTTATTATACCTTCAAAATCCCTTGTTTTCTTTTTCTCCCCTCTTTTCCCTTCCCTTCCCTCCCTCCCATCCCATCCCTCCAAAACTAAAAAAAAAAAAAAAAAAAAAAAAAAAGAAAAAAAATTAAAATTTTTCTATTCCTGTGTACAGAGATGGCTTTCCTTCAATTATTATCTTTTCTATCTCCTCCTTTTCTCCTCTTTCTTTCTTTTTGTTTTTCCTTTCCTCTTCTACTTATTTTACATATATTGTTTCCCTTCTTCTGAGTCTAAGAAGTCAATCCATGCTTTCCAACTTTTCTCATATTTTCCCTGCCTATTTTGTGTTGTGGCAATTAATTCTTCTAGTCTCCTATTATCCTCAATCCTATTTATCCATTCTCTTATCGATGGAGGTTGTATTTTTTTCCAGCTACCCGAGATGCCTGCCTTAGCCGCATTTACTAGGTGTGGTATCAATGAATTCTCATATTTACTTGCTGGTATATCCGAGACATTCAACAAGAAAAAGGCTGGATTTTCTTCTATTTCATATTCTACTACTTTCTGCACTATAGCTCTCACTTCTGTCCAATAAGTTTATCCCATTTTAAGTGCGAGGAGGACTTCACAAAGACTGCTCTATCACGGATAGTATTGTAAAATAAACGAATACCTTGGCTGGACGTAGCAGTAAAACAAAATTTATATATGTGTTCCAGTAAGGCGACATGTAATGTCGGCAAGGAGGTCAAAATGTGCGTCAGTCGTTTGTAGGTCAAAAATTCCCGTTCAAAGTTTGGGAACAGTTGGCATATCTCTCTAAAAGCAAGGAGTTCGGAGCCCCTGTATAGGTCAGTCAAATAAACCAAATTGAATTGTTTCCAATGCGTCATTCGTAAGTCTGGGGAGATGGTACTCAGTGCATTTAATGAAATAGGTATAGATTGGAGTTTTCCCGCTTTTGACATATTATTGAGGAAGTAATGCCAAGCTGAAAGTGTAGCCGAGATAGTGGGGTGGGATCCATATGAACGTCTGGGATGTATCTGGGTTAGAACAATAGCATCAAGTAAAGATACATAGGATGTGGAGGCCAGTTCCATGGGCACCCACAGCTGGGATTGGGCAGAAGGAAACCATTGCCGGCATTGGGACAATATAGCCGCCATATGGTAATCTTTCATGTCAGGGACCCCCATGCCACCCGCCAAGACCTGCTTGGTGAGGGTTTTATGAGAGGTTCTAGGTCTACCCCCATCCCAGAGATAGGTGCTTAAGAGTTTCTGTAGGGAGTTGTAGAAGGTATTAGGGACCAAGATGGGTAGGGCCCTGAAAATATATAAAATTTTGGGTAAAATTAGCATCTTAAATGCGGCTAGTCTACCAGACCACGAAATGTAGAACTTCCGTAGTCTGTGTAGGTCTTGGGAAGTTGCATCTAGCATGGGAGAAAAATTGAGTTTAAAAAGATTGGATGGGTCAGCCGTCAACTTGATGCCCAGGTAGTCAATAGCGTCATGTTGCCACTGGTAGTGTACCATATGTTGGATCTGTAGTTGTGTGTGGGTGTCTATTGCTATGCCCAATATATTAGACTTAAGATCATTCCCCTATAGTAGGAGATGGATTGAAAGTGTTGTAAAACGTCCTGAATGTGAGTCAGAGATAACAATGGGTTAGTGCAGGACAAAATAATATCATCCGCAAAAAGCGAGATGACGTGAGAAAATCCTCCCAGTGATATTCCACTAATACCAGGGTGAGATCGCATCCTCTCCGCCAGAGGCTCCATGAGCAGGGCGAAGATGAGTGGCGATAAGGGGCAGCCCTGTCGTGTGCCGTTAGTTATGTGGAATTGTTCTGAAAAAAGACCCTCAGTAAATACACGTGCTGATGGAACAGTATATAAAGCCATGATAGCGTTCAAGACACAACCCTGAAAGCCAAAGGTTTCGAGGACCCGCCGCAGGTATCCCCAGTGTATCCGGTCAAAGGCCTTCTCTGCGTCAAGAAACAAGAACACAGTGGGGACACCCGCAGCACGCACACGGTGGGTGAGACCAACCAGGCGCCTAGTGGCGTCGGTAGCCTGACGGCCCTGTACGAAGCCCACCTGGTCCGGCTTAATCAGAGCTGGAAGGAATCCAGAGACACGATTAGCAATAATTCTAGCATACACTTTAAAATCTACATTTAACAGTGAAATAGGTCTAAAATTGTGTGCTTTATTCGGTTCTTTACCAGGTTTTGGAAGAGTCACTACGGTCGCCTCCAACATTTCTGCAGGAAAGCCAGCCCGAGCTGACGCCTCTTGGAAGACTTTAAGAATGTGAGGAGAGAGGGATTCAGCAAACAGCTTATAATATTCCGACGTAAAACCGTCTGGACCAGGGGCTTTACCCTTGGGGAGTGATCCGATGGCTCTACACACTTCTTTTAGTGATAATGGGGTATTTAGTTGGTCCACGTCCGTGGGTGCCAAGCTAGGAAGGGAAATCGAGTCTAAGAAGTTTTGAATATCCGTAGATGATAGCTGAGGGGTAGTAGAATCATCTTTCAGATTATAGAGAGCACTATAATATTGGCTGAAGGCATCAGCAATGTCCTTCGGATTGGTCAACCTCTCACCAGTAGAGTGATGAAATAAGTATGGGATTCTTTATTTTGCTGTTTGGATTCCCAGCTGATTAGCCAAAAGTTTGCCCGCTTTGTTGCCATGCGCATACTGAGAAGCCTTCAGCCTGCGCATAGCATTGGGAGTGCTGACCAATCAGGAGGACGCGGAGTTCCACTTGAGAACGCGCAAGCTCAGCTGCACACGCAGGGGACGGATTAGCTTTATTTTTGCCTTCTAAAGATTTAATAGATTCCAGTATAGCATCAAGCTTTTGCCTTCTCTGTCTCCTCACATTCACCCCCCTAGACATTAACACATCCCTCATGAATGCCTTGTGAGCATTCCACAATGTAGATGGACATATATCAGCAGTGTCATTAAGGTGGAAGAAGTCAGTTAGAGCTGAAAGGGTTTCAGATACTGATTCTTTAGATGCCAGGATAGAGGCATCAAACCTCCATCTATTAGCCCTTGTGGTGAAAGGCATGTCTCCAATAGTCAAAAGAATGGGGGCGTGGTCAGACCATGTTATTGAACCAATTGTCACACCAGATACTTTTTGTAGTAGGAATTTATCTGTGAGGAACATGTCGATCCTTGAGTATGAATGATGAGCTTTAGAGTAGAACATAAAGTCCCTCTCAGGTGAATTATGACATCTCCAAACATCATATAGGTGTGCGGTGGACAAAAACAAGGAAAGATCCGTGCGGTATAGGTGTCTTGGCGTGTCCCTAGAAACGTACAGTTGGTAATTGGACACAATATTAAAGTCGCCACAGAGAATGGCATGGCCCTTGATGAGGGGGTCGATCTTGCGCCACAGTTTTCGTATGAACGCAGTTTGCCATGTATTTGGAGAGTACACGGTGACAATGGTGTAGGCAGTCCCGTCAATGGAACATGAGAGCACCAAGAATCGACCTTCCGGGTCAGTGGTCTGCGAGATCAGAGTAAAATTTAAAGTGTCACAAACCAGAATGGCCACCCCGCATTTCTTCTTTGGGCCATTCGAATAAAAGACATGCGGAAATTGTTTAGTTGACAATTTAGGGTGGTTATCAGCCACAAAATGGGTTTCCTGTATAGCAGCAATGTCACAGTGTTGAACCTTCAGCTCTCTCCATAGCATGCGTCTCTTATGGGGTCTGTTAAGCCCATTAACGTTGAGTGAGAGGAGCTTAAAGGACATGTCGTTGCAGTAAACGGGGTCGTGTAAGGTGGTAGCAATCGGAAATACACTTACTCAGTTCCAGATGTGTTCTTGTTCCTCGTGGGAATGCATAGCTCAGATTGGGTGAAGTAGCAACTGAATGTGAATCTTAAGTTGGTACAGTTGGTATGCGTCCAGTTCAATAGACAGGTGGTGGAGGCTGCTGGATGTAGTGGTCGTGCTGGGTTAAGGGGAAAAAAAAAAAAAGCAAACAAACGAAAAGAGAAAAAAGAAGCAGCACACAACAAAACTTTGTAGAAACAATAAAAAATATAGACGACTCCTCGAGGAAGTCTGCACGGTTACAGAGAACCGTTGGTGTGGGGGAAGAAATCAACAGTTTATAGCCAAGCAGATCAGCCGGTGCCTATAGGTAGCAATTAGTAGAACATGGAGGGTAACTAAGAACAGCATGATAGCCGTGAGATTGGATCTCAGGTATGGGGTGCTAAGTCGTCTGCTTCAGGTTCAAGTATGCCCCACTTTGTGAGTAGAGTCAAGCCATCTTCTAAGGAAGGGATCCTGTGTTCCCTATCACCTCTGGTGACAACTAGAGTAGCTGGATAGTTCCACCTATAGGGGATACGGTGGTTGCGCAGCGGTTTTGTAATAGTGGAAAGGTTGCGTCTCCTGTTCATAGTGAACGCAGAAAGGTCAGCATAGAAGGTGAGATTGTTCATGGCAGGTGGTAAGTTAGAACCTTTCCGTACTAGCGACATAAATCTCTCTTTAACTGTTAAGAAGTGGATTCTGGCTATGGTGTCTCGCGGAAGAGAGGCTGCAATATGTTTTGGCTTCGGGAGCCTGTGAATCCGGTCTATGGCTAAATCACACAGTGGAACGTCAGGCATGGCTTCCTGAAAGATGGAGGTCAGGTACTCCGACAGGGGGTTTGATTGATTCTGGGATGCCTCTGATTTTAATATTGTTGCGCCTCGAGCGATCTTCTAAGTCTGCAACTTTAGATTTCAGCCAGTCTATGTCATCAGCATGCTCATTATGGGAATCTACCATGGTATTAAACGTATCAGCAACTTCTCCCATTTTATTTTCAATCCGTGTGACTCTAGTGTCCACCGCTGCTACAGCAGAGTTGCATTGAGTCATCAATTGCAGCATATCAGCATGTATAGAGCTCCTCAAGGACAGCATCATCTCTTTCAAAAGGGAGTCCATGACAGGCTGGCAAGAGGTAGGAAATGAGGAGATAGTATCGTGGAACTCCAGGGTGTCATCTACTCTGCATGATAAAATGGGGTCTCCCTCACTGTGATGTAGCTTCAGTTTGGATTTGGCCGGACTGGAGCATGCAGAATGGGATAGGGATGGATCTGCGCTGCTCAAAGAGGCCATGGGATCTGGGCTGTGGCCAGAAGGCCCTGCGTGCTGTGTAGATTTCTGCCCTGCCTGTGAGGCCTGCTGTGAGGTAGCGTGGGGAGAAGCGCCGGCGCCATTTTGGCTGTGCTGCCCGCCCGCTGGGCCAAAGAAATTAAGCAGCTTACCGGGCTTCGTTCCCCCTTTTCTCTTCCCCGGCATGTTGGGCGTCTTCCCAGGCATCTGTGGAGGTGTGTGGCGAATCACTAGTGTGACCCTCGGCGTCGCTGTAGGCTCCGTTATGAACGCTGAGAAGGGAGCTGTGTGACTATGCGTCCATCCCCCTCGCTGGCCGGCTCCGCCCCCATCGACAAACCGTCTTTCTGATTCTTCCAGCAGCATGGGGAGAAAGACAGGAAGTGACCTCTGCTAGCAGAAGGAAACAAAAGCACAGGAAGTGATGTTGCCTGAGAAAGGTCAAGCTGTTCAGCATAGCACAAGGGCTACACAAAGATGGATGACCATACATATCAATAGGAAGCTACAGGGAAAATGGCTGCCCCAAACAAGTCTATGGGAAAAAATTCACATTGCCCACACTTAAGATGGCGGCGCCCTCTGCGAACAATGCGGCCAGGGACAGACACATGAAGGCCTCAGGAACCACAACAGGGACCAGCAAGCCCAAGGTACCATGTCACCCCCCCAGGGTGCCAGGTGCTCCAGACACACAGCCACAGCAGGGACAGGGAAGGGGGAGGGAAGGACACACAGACCGGGCAGGCCAGGGAGATCTCTTGGGAGGTACAAATCCCATTATCCCCAGGAGAGGGCCCACATCCCCTCAAGGCCAGCAGGGGCAAGGGGGGCACATTTACTCACCATACCATGGACCGGGTGGGCTCCACTCCGGGCAGACTACCTCCCACCCAAAGTGGGGGTGCTGCCAGCCGAGGGGTATGCGGAGACTCAGGGCTTTCCAGGTCATCACATCCCAGTGAGGTATCCGCTCGCAGGCTCGTCCCTATCCGGAAAAGGGGCACCATCGTGACTAAGCCTAGGTTGGGACTATAACCTGCTAAAGCTCGTAAGCCAGACTGGGGGGACCATAAGGATCTAGATTATCCAGTGCAAAGCCCCAGCCGGCATCGTTGCTTGTAGATCACCAGGAAAATTCTTCCCTAAACACTAACTAGCAAGTGAGTAAAGAGAAATAAAAAGGAAATATTCTTAAAAGAATAAAAAAACTGAGACCGGAGCCCCAGCAGGAAACCTAGGTCCTACTCCTTCTCTAGGCAGAAACAAACTGATGTGCGGGGCTGTGGCAGTGGGGTTTATGCCTGGAGGGACAGCCCCATGGGCGTGTACATGTTAAAAGTTTTGTACTAATGTACTGCCTAGACTACTCCTGCAGGTGGCAGCATAACCCACTCAGCTCATGGAGATGAGGCTGCGTCTGTCGATGGACAATAGAGAAAATAGTAAGGTCACATACTTCTGGTTAGTGGATGACTATACTCAGGTGGTGGAAGTTTGGAATATTTCCATGAGGATGAAGAATATAAAAGGATGATTTATGGACACAAATTTAAGAGACTTTTGATTAATGCAAAATTTTCACTGTAGAGTTTATTTTGCTGTGTGGAGGGTTTATTATTTTTTTATATTTATTATTATTATTGATTGTTACACTGTTTTGGTTTACGACACTGCATTGCCTGATTTTTATATCATAGAATGTAGATCACTTTTTATAAAAAGCCGGTTGGTGGCTGAAAAAAAAAATGGCACCAAGCCTATGGCTGCTGCATCCTTGAGTTTGTTTTAACCACTTGAATTCTGGGTCATTTCTTTAAGACATATGGACAGCAAGTGGTTAAATTATAGAATCAAATAAGGGTATCAAAATTGTAGAAAATGTGTGGGCTTTAACAGTGAAAACAACATCATCCTGGAGCAGGCTCAATTACTTGCTAGGTTATGATTGGTGGTCTAGTCACTTAATACTGTTGCAGTTGTACGCACATTATCATTTGCTTTACTTCAAAGTGATACTAAAGTCTGTTTTTTTTTTTTTACAAATAACAAACATGTGTATACTTACCTGCTCCGTGTAGTGGTTTTGCACAGAGCAGCCCAGATCCTCCTCTTCTCGGGTCCCTCGAAGGCGCTCCTGGCCTCTCCCTCCTGCCGAGTGCACCCACAGCAAGCAGCTTGGTATGGGGGCACCTGAGCCGGGCTGCTGCTGTGTGTGTGTCCATTCAGACACAGAGCCACGGTTCGGCCCTGCCCCCTCTCTCTCATTGGCTCACTGACTTTGATTAACAACAGCTGGAGCCAATGGCGCCCTGCTGCTGTCTCAGCCAATGAGAAGGGAGAGTCCTGGACAGCCAAGACTCTCATGCAACATCCCTGGATCGAAATGGGGCTCAGGTAAGAATTAGGGGGCCTGCTGCAGAAAGAAGTTTTTTTTTTCTATCTTAATGCATTAGGATAAAAAACCTTCTCACTTTAGAACCACTTTAACACGTGCCATGGTACGTGTAATGTACTAATGCGATGTGGTGCTATTCATTTTAATGGCTCATCAATGCATTTAGGCATGTATCTCAAACATGAGTTCCACTGAGCTGCCAAAAAATGGTGCAAATGCCATTTCTTGACAGTGCACTGTCTGGCAACGCACATTAGCCTGTCAGCAACATGTTGGTTTTCTATTTAAACAAATGGCACTATATTGCATCAACGATTACATGTGCATTACTGCAACAAAATGGTGTGAATAAACCCTAAAGCAGATAATTAGTTACATTTATATTAGGTTGCAAAATATGGGATTGGCTGGGACATATATTCTAAATGTGTACAAAACAATCTGCTTGGATAAACTATAATTGTAATACCTTTTAGAGATCTTTATTACCAAACTTTCTGCTGAAACACTACAGCCTATATCTTGTGCACTTCTTATAAAAACATACTTTACAGATACTTCTTATAAATACAACAATTAATACACAATAAAAATACAGGTAAGGGCTCTTTCACACGGGCGATCCGATCCGCCTGTCAGTTTTTTAGGCGGATCTGATCGGATCCTCCATGCAGCTCTATGGGGCAGCGGGTGTCAGCGGAGACAGCTCCGCTGACACCCGCTGCCATCCGCATCCGATCCTGTCAGTGAAATCTGGACGGATGGAAACCATATTTTTCCATCCGTTCAGTAATCGGAGCAGATCGGATCTGATGAGAGCGGACAGGCGGTCCGCTCTCATCCGATCCCCCATAGAGGGCAGCGGGGGCTGAGACACCTCCCTCTCCGCTCTGCAAGCAGAGACGGAGCTGTCATCCGCCGGCTCAGCGGGGATCGCGGATCGATCCCCGCTGAGCAACACGGATCCGCCTACGGAGGCGGACCGTGTGAAAGAGCCCTAAGGCTGCTGTGTGTAATGGTGTGTAAATGTTTACACATTTCTACATATGGCCCCAAGATTGCAGTCAGTGAAAATCCCCAAAGTCCTCCTGGGCAAGATGATGACCTATTTTGTAACAGTCTCTTCTGAACAAGTTTGCAGTATAGGCTAGGCAGGCAAAAAAATATATACTCAGTAGATCTCTGCAATATCTGCCCATTTTCCCATGTTTACCACTTTAAAAATCTTACAAGCACTTAAAAATACCTGTCGATCTGCCAGAAACACAGTGGGGGTCATTTATTAAGCAAATGTACAACACATTTGGATATAATTCATATAAATCAGTCTACGTCTTCTTCAAACACAGATTACTGAACAATTCCACTCTAAACAGATGCATATTTAAGAATTTGCCAGGGTCAGGTTTCATTCAGTTGCAAGTGCTACTTTACAGCAGACAAATTCGGAATTTATGATGCAGGCTGCAACCTTATATAAATCTGACTGATGTGTCTCAGTGCTCATGTTTGCATTGCTTTGCCCTGCAACAATATTGACAGCTCAAACAGGAAATTGGGAACACACTGGGGGACATTTATCAATCACTGTTTGGAATTTCAGAGCAGCAGAGGCACTGTGTTGTCTGGTTGAATAGGAAGTTAGGGGCTAAATGGATTTCCAGCAGAATAAACAGGTATTTTTCTGTACTTTTAAAATGTATTGCAGATAATGCACATGATGTTTTTTTTTTTGCTTTGCCACACACTTAAACAGACACAATGGGGCTGATTTACTGAAACCGGAGAGTGCAGAATCTGGTGCGGCTATGCATGGTAGCCAATCAGCTTAATCAATAAGGATTTGACAAAATAAAAACATGGAAGCTAATTGGTTTCTATCCAGAGCTGAACACAATTTTGCAATCTCCAGGCTTACTAAATTAACACAATGAAAGAAGCAGAGAAAAAAAAGGGCAATGAACTTGACTGCTTACCTCTTTAACCTGTTTCATCCAGACTTCTCTACCTATAGATTCTTGGTGAAGAACGACAGGGGCAGAATTCAGGCTGAAAGAACCTCCTGATTCCTTCCCATTTATGAATGGCTGGATGTCAGAGTTAAGCTAGAAAACAATGGCCAAATATGTATTAGTGAAACTGGTCAGTAATTGCACTTTTACAGATGAAGACACTGTTATTACATGCATGCCCCCCAACTGTCCCTTATTTGGAGGGACTGTCCCACTTTTGGAAACAGATCCGTTTGTCCCTCTTTCCTCCTCGGTCATCCCACTTTTTGGTCTGATATACAGATATCTTTAGATATGTACTATTTCAACTACTAAAAGTGATTCTGACTATGAAATGCCAGTATAAAAGAAAAGGAAACTTGGAAAACATGGATTTTTCCTACAGCTTACCTGTAAAATCCTTTTCTTGGAGTACATCACGGAACACAGCAGCCGTAAAAATTACTATCTGGGTTATACGCCATCTATAGTTGAATGGACACTATAGATGGCGTATAAAAAGACAGGAAAGTCCCCTCTATATAACAGTTTTGTAGCAAGCAATAAACATCCCAGACAAGAGGGGAGGGACCTCTGTGTTCCATGATGTACCCCAAGAAAAGAATTTTACAGGTAAGCTGTAGGAAAAATCCAATTTTCTTTATCGTACATCATGGGATACAGAGCAGCCATACTAATTACTATATGGGAAATCTCAAAGCAATGCACTTGAGGGGAGGGGGGCACGAAATACAAAAAAACCTGCCATCAGACCGAAAAGATCTACATAGCTGCCTGCAGCACACTGCAGCCAAATGCAGAATCCTCCCGGGTCCTAACATCCATCTGACAGAATCTAGTGAATGTATGTACTGAAGAACAAGTAGCGGCCCTAAAAATCTAAGCCATAGAAGCTTGACGGCGAACTGCCCAAGAAGCACCTACTCTTCTGGTAGAGTGTGCTTTTACCAGAATAGGTGGAACCTTCCCCTTTAAACCATACGCCTGGATAATGACCTGGCGAATCCACTGAGAAATTGTAGACCTAGATGCTGCCTGCCCATTCCTGGGCCCTTCTGGCAGCACAAACAAAAGGTCGGTCTTCTGAATCTGAGCTGACATCTTTATAGACCTTAAATGCAAGTACTACATCAAGAGAATGTAACTTTTCCTCTGCTGTTCGAGGATTTGGAAAGAAGAAAGGCAGTATAATGTCCTGATTCATTAAAAAATAAAAAAAGCAGACACCACCTTGGGCAAAAACCCTGGGTCTGAACATAGAATTACCCTATCCTGATGTAAGATCACAAATGGCTCCTTACAAGAAAGAGCCGCTAACTGATATTCTTCTAGCTGAAGTTACTGCAACCAAAAAGACCAACTTTCTGGTCAAAGGAACATGCCGAATGGGCTCAAAAGGTTGTTTCTGTAGAACCACCAGGACCAAATTGAAATCCCAAGGACACAACGCTGGCCTACGTAGCACCCCTTGTATAAGGGCTTGGACCAAGGAATGCGAAGCAATGGGTCTTTAAAAAACATACTGACAAGGCTTAAATTTGACCTTTAATAGTGCCTAAAGCTAGCTTCATATCTACCCCTACTTGCAAGAAGGCTAGAATTCTCTCTGTGATATATTTACGGGGATGCCACTTCCTGGCCTCACACCAAGAAATGTAAGACTTCCAGACTCTGTAATAAATGCCCCGGTAAAGACTGCAGGGCCAGATATGCCCCACTCCCTCAAAATCAAGGCTTCAATAGCCAAACCGTCAAATTTAGGGATTGTAGGAAGGGTGGAATATCGGACCCTGAGAGCAGGTCCAGAAGCAGTGGGAGAACCCATGGCCTCCCCACCGCCAACCACAGAATTTGCGTGTACCAAATCCTCCTGGGCCAAGCTGGAGCCACCAGGATTATTGGTTTCCCTTCTTCCTGAATCCTGTGCAGAAGTCGTGGCAGCAGCTGGACCGAAGGAAAGTCAGAGATCAGGGAGTCACCAAGGCATCCACTCCGACTGCGAGCGGATCCCTGGTCCTGGACACAAATTTGTCCAACTTGTTGTTGAACCTGGATGCCAAAAGATCTACGTCTGGGACCCCCCAGCATTGACAACTTAATGTAAAGATCTGGGGATGTAAGGACCATTCCCCTGGAAACATCTGCTGGCGACTCATGGAACAAATTTCTCCGCCCAGGATAGGATTTGACCCACCTCCTTCTGGGCTGACTGACTCTTGGTGCCCCCCTGATGGTTGATATAGGCCACAGCAATGGCATTGTCGGATTGTACCCTGAAGTCTGGGAGTCCAGTACCTTAATGCCCGACAAACCACTCGGATTTCCAGGATATTGATGAGGAAAGCACCTTTCTAACCAGGACCATTTCCCTTTGACGGTGGCTTCCTCCAGAACTGTTCCCCCCATTCGGAGAGACTGGCATCTGTAGTCACCACCTTCCTGACTACTAAGAGAAAAGATTTTCCGCTCTCAAAAATTCCTGGCTACCAACCTAGAAAAAAAAAAAAAAAAAAAAAAGGTCTGGATTCTTTCCTAATTAATATATAGTAAGTGGGTACTAAATTTTTTTTTTTTAGGGAAAGTTGATCCAGGGACTATCCGATTGCCTCTCGGGGGATCAGGAAGGAAATTTTTCCCCCTGCTGTAGCAAATTGGATCATGCTTTGCTGGGTTTTTTCACCTTCCTCTGGATCAAGTGCGGGTATAGGATTGTGTATATAGTGTATATAGGATTGTATGGTTGGGTTTTCAATACTGTTTTTTTTGTTTTTGTTGGTTGAACCAGATGGACTGGTGTCTTTTTTCAACCTGACTATGTAACTATGTAAATTCCCCTTGTAGAGAGGCCATGACTGAGCGAATTGACTCCATTCGGAATGTGTCAATGTTTAAGAACTGGTTCAGAGCTTTGAGATCCAGAATAGGTCTCACATCTCTGTTTGGCTTAGAGACTGAAAAGGTTTGAGTTAAAACCCCTAAATTTCTCGTCGTTCAGAACTTCTGTAATCACTGCTTGAGACCTCAAATGGTCCAGAGCCAGAAAGAAGAATCTTCTTTTTAGAGGATCTGCAGGTATGTTTGACCTCACAAACCGAGGAAAAAGAAACAACCGAAAATTCTTGTACCCCTGAGAGACTGTGGAAATAACCCAGTTGTCCTGAATAATTACCACCCAGGCCTCCGAGAACTGTAGCAGCCTTCCTCCCACCTCACTGAGTGGGGGTGTTCGTTCACAAGGTAGATTTAGAGCTAGGCTTGGTAGCAGGGCCGGCCCTACCATGGGTCCCGGTGGGACCAAGGGACCCAGGCGGCAGTTAGAGAGGGGCGGCCCCCGGCCACCTCTTCTCTTCCTCGGCTATTGCTACAAAAAAAAAAAAAGGTCCGCTGTGTTGTTTTGTGGAGGAGGGGGGGGGGGGGGTGCTGGGAGCTTGTCAGTGCTCCGTTCTCTGTCGGCATGTGAGGAGTAATCAATCATGCTGCCGTCTTAGGCAGCTGGAGAACGGAGCACAGGGCAGAAGGTGCACCAGCTGCTGGAGAGAAGATTCTACTCTCTCCTCCCTCCAACAGCGGTGTCACAAGGTGAGAGACAGCAGACAGAACACAGGCACTCACAACACACCTAATTCCTGGAGAGGGGAGGAACAGGAAGTGAGGGTGGGCGGAACTTACTGGTGACATCATGCAGGAGCTCGGGACGGTGCCTGCTGCAGTTGGTGTGACTGGAGGCAGGAGATTTGAGAGTGCTGCTCTGCCTCAGAGGACTGGGGGAGAATGAAGGCTCTCTCAAAAAGCAAGGAGGGACAAACAGTGGAGAAGCAGTATTTAGGTAAGGAAAGGGATTGAGGTCTTTGACTTCTTCATATTTACAGATGGACACTGATTCATTAATTATTGAAAATATAGTAGTAATCTCTTAGGGAGTAAGTTATTTAAAGGGGAACTTCACCCCCCAACATCTTTGGGCATTTTATTTATTTTTTTTTTTTTTATAGGTACCTACTTTTGTTAGCGATTTAATGCATCTGTTGTCTTATTAATTATACATCACCATAAATATTTTGGTGGTGAAATGTTTTTTTTTTTTTAACCACTTGCCGACCAGCTGCTGTAGTTATACAGCAGCAGTCCGGCTCTGTTACACAAAACGACATACCTGTAAGTCGTTTTGTGTAGCAGTTAGAGGGGAAGCATGCCAACTGGCTAGAGGGGGACCCAATCAGTGCGTCCGGCAGACAAGATGTCTGCTGGGCACCCGCGATCGTTCCCCATGGAGGCAGAACGGCAGTCTGCCAATGTGAACATGGCACACCGCTGGTAAATCCCCCACACAGTTAGAAAGCACCCCCTAGGCATACATTTAACCCTTTGATTGCCCCTGATTTAATCCCTTCCCTGCCACAGTACAGTGACAGTGCATATTTTTAGCACTGATTACTGTAGTAATGTCACTGGCCCCCTCACAAATGTCAGTTAGGTGTCTGATCTGTCCCCCGAAATGTCAAAGTTCCGCTACAAATCACTGATCACCGCCATTTATAGTAAAATTAATAAATGAATAAAAATTATATAAATCTTTCCCCTAGTTTTTAGATGCTTTAACTTTTGTGAAAACCAATCAAAATACGATTATTGGGATTTTTTTTACCAAAAATATGTAGCAGAATACAAATTAGCCTAAAATGATGAAAAAAATGGATTTTTAATTTTTTTTATTGGATATGTTTTATAGCAGAAAGTAAAAAATAATGTTTTTTTTTTTTTTTTCAGAATTGTCGCTCTTTTTTTGTTTATAGCACAAAAAATAAAAATCGCACAGATGATCAAATACCACCAAAAGAAAGCTCTATTTGTGGGGAAAAAAGGACATCAATTTGATTTAGGTGCAGCGTCACACAACCACTCAGTTGTCAGTTTAAGTAACGCAGTGCCGTATTGCAAAAAATGGCCTGGTCATTAAGAGGGGGGAAACCCTTCTGGTCAAAGCGGAGTTCCACTGGTTTTTGTTTTTATTAAAAGTCAGCAGCTACAAAAAGTGTATCTGCTGACTTTTAACCGCCTTAGCGGTATCCCCGAGCGTGACTCGGGGTAGGAATTTTCTGCTATTAGCGGTATCCCCGAGTCACGCTCGGGGTCAATGGGCAGAGCGTGCAGACAGCGCAGCGGAGCTTCTCTTACCTTATCCTGGCGATCCAGCGATGAGCTCTCATTGCTGTGACCGCCAGTGATATCTCCGCCGCTCGTCTGTCGGTAGGAGGACTTCCTAGTTCCGTTCCCTGCAGCAGCAATGCCGCATGGGAGCGGAACTAGGGAGGGAAATTCAAAAAAAAAAAACGTTGCATAAAACACATAACACATTTTATATTATATATATGCATATATATATATATATATATGTATATATATATATATATATATATATTATATATATGCATATATATATATATATGCATATATATATATATGTATATAAAATTATATTATTGATTCGATTATAATTCATGCGTATATATATATATACACACACACACACACATATATATATATATATATATATCTATATATATATATATATACACACACACATATATATATAATATATAACGCATGAATTATAATCTAATCAATAATATAATTTTATTATATATATTATATATTAAATAATAAAATAATATTATTGATTTGATTATAATTCACTTGTTTGTGTTTCAAATTTATCACATCTGGGATGTCTACTAGAGACTTGTTTTGGTCAGGTTTAAGTCAGTAATTACTAAGAATTGTAGGCCTATAATACATAACGCCAAATTTCCATGAAAAGAATTGTACCGCTTTTGGAACAGAATTCCTGACAGAATCATACCGCCAGGGAGGTTAATAAACACACCCTCACCTGTCCCAGGATCCAGCAATGTGGTTGGGGGGAGCCTTGGTTCTCTTTGTCTTCTCCCGGTTACACTGGCATCTCTAGTGTGGGCACCCGGCTGTGACAGCTTGCAGCTTCACAGCCAGTGCGCACTGCGCATGCACGGGTCACACTGTGTGTCCTGAATGGACGGCAATCTTCTGGGACCTGTGACATGTCCCAGAAGATTGCAGGGAGGAAGGGCAGAGGAGTACTTCCGCCCCGAGCCGAGATTCACCATCAACTTTCACCTGCTGGGAAAAAAATGATTAGGTTCCTTTCAATGAACCTTATGTCACTATTTATTGTCACTGAGATGGCAGGTGTCTGAGTATATAAATATATAATGTAATGTGATGCTTTGGATTTCAGAAATAGATAATAATAGCTGAATAGGGCTCCAGCCACAATTAGCACAGCCAAAGTACTTTCAGTCACAATCCCCACTGGTAATCCCTATCTGTGCATAAAACCACTGAAGACCCGCCATTGCAGTGTATGGATGTGGGGGCAGCAGCTATTCACCCACAGCTGTCAAACCTAGCAGAAGGAATCAGTAGATTCTTGCCACTGGGATTCACACCATGGCTAAACACCTGTGAGAATGGAGCTTATTACTGCATTTCCATCAGTTTATAGGGAAATCCGATAATCCGAGCCTGTTGGATGGAATGTCTGCCACCCAGAAGACTGTTGCAATATCACGTTCTCTACCATGCACTGTACCTATCCAGGGAGATAGTGTAAGCCAGGATGGGTAATAAGAAATATTATGTAACTATTGATGTACAGATCTACTATGTCATGTGGTGGGGAAAAGGGGCACACAGCCTTTTAGCTGTCTGAATGAGGGCCTCTTAGACAAATGAACATGCAAAGCCTCACACTCCCAGCCCGTTACCCTTCATATCACCAATGCTCCTCAGACTGACACTATTAACACAGGAGCATTCTTTGACATCACTGATGTACGGACATTTTCTTTCTTCTTTGACACTACAGACGCAGGGGCATCTTTTCCTTTTGGTGGCACCACAATGCAGGAGCAGTTTTACCTTACAGTGACACCACCAGCACAGTAGCATTTTCTTCTTAACACTGATGCCATGGCATTACATTTTACATCATTGTTACCCCATCATTTACTACAGGATAGAATGTTACATATGCTTCAATGCACTTGGGGGGGGCACAGTTAGACATCTTCGCCCTGAGCGCCAAATGACCTTGTCCCAGCACTGGCGGCCGGCCTGACATGCACACTGCGAATGCGCCGCCACCGCTCGGGAAAGCCCGTAAACGTTCGGCTATTTCCGGGAATAGCCGAACATGTACGGACTTTCCCGAGCGGCGGTGTATGCTGTGCTAACACAACTGCCTTTTACATGTGAGTGAAATTCCTTGTTTTAAATAAATACATAGTATTTGCATACTTCACTATGAGAGGTCCACTTTCTTTTGGTTTCTGACACCACCGTTGGCTAAGCGGTACCTTCCCCAGCGTGACAGCAAAAGAGGGTCTGTACTGGTGTACTTCGGGAAGTGTGGAGATCGTCGCCAACTAATACACCTGGAGGATAATCTCGTTTGATGAGAAGGGACACCACCCAAGCTGTGGACTACTACGCCCAGGGCTTATTGTCATTGGAGCTGGTGTGGATCTCTGTTATGGGGATCTACACTTTCTGGTAAGCCGCCACACTTTTGGGTGATCGGAGGAGGCTTCTTTGTGTCCTACAGTGTTATCTAACAAGCACACATCTATGGGACTCATCTCCTGAGGGATTCATTGTCTAATTTGTCTGTGATCACTTATCATTCACATCTAGGGGGAATTATATCTCAGAATGTGAATATATCTGTGTGTGATTTAAAAAGTGACTTTTTGGAGCATTACGGACTTTGCCTGCATATTTGGTTTTGAATATTGAGCGCTGCACACTTTGTGAGGCTTTCTAGTGTTTAGTTGAGATTTAACAACTTAATGTGCTGGCTGCTAATTTCATCAAAACTAATTTTGCTTATAGCATTTCTAACATTGATCAAGCGCAGCTATATATTGTTTTATATACCTTAAAAGAAGGACATTTACTTCTCCTCTTAACTGGTAGAAGCGCACTCTTCCCCTTCAAAATCTTTTGTATATATTTGTCCAGATCGTCGCCAAATAGGCGCTCCCTATTAAGGGGAAAGCCAGCAATTTTTTACACGGCAATTTTGCAGACCAACTTTTTAGCCACAGGATTCTGTGCATATGAACTGACAGAAGAGCAAATCGTGACATTTGCTGTATGGAGTCCTTAAGAGTATCTACTGCAAAACACAAAGTAGGTAAATCTGCTAAATCTTCAGCAGACTCTCCCTGCGAAGGAACACTCCTGGACACCCGTTTAATACACCTGTTGTAATAGTCTTTCAAAGATTAACAAACTCCTATAGCCGCCACTGCCGGTTGTATTGCAGACCCTGCAAAAGCAAAGGAAGCTTTTAGTAAAGATTCCAATTTCTTATCAGCTGGATCTTTAAAAACCTGGGCATTATCTACAGGACAGGTTAAATTTCTGTTTACAGAAGAAATAGCAGCATCCACTGTAGGCATACTCCATTTTTCGGAGATTTTCTTAGGATACAACAAAGAAAACCATTTGGGAGGAATATAAATCCTATCAGGATGATCCCAATCAGCATATACTATCTGCTTTAAAAGCCGATGTAAGGGAAAGCCTGAGAATTTTGAGGGGGCGTAACGAGCCTAATGAGGAAAAAGAGACTTCAGAAATCTCTAACGGAGGTAAATTAAATCCAGACTGGACCATTTCAGTGGGAGACTGAATTAACAATCCCTGGGATTGAGAGGTTGAGAATGGCTCCTCAGACCCTGACTCCCCAGAAGGGGAATACTCTGCTTGGCCTTCTTCTAAGCCATTTACAGCTACTTCTTCCACATCCTCTGCCCAATCCTTAACAGGGGGAGAGCTCAGGTGAGGGGTATCTATCACATTTCCTCCCTCCTTGTGACACTGAAGCAATCTTGCCAGCAATTTTTCCCTCAAGGCCAGCTAAAGCTGATGTCAAATCATCCTTATCGACTAAGGCTGAGACAGAAGCACTAAATGTGGCTACTCTGCCTGACAACCGTAATGGCTCAGATTGGCCAGTCGCCTCTGGCCTCTCAGGAGAGATTAACACAGAGGATGCATGGCTAGGATCTTCCAATCCTGATGGCGGCACACTTGTGCCCCTTCCCAATGTGCCCCCGCCACTCTTTTTCCGGGAGGACACTGCTCCAGACAAGAAAATTTGAGGTACTTCCTTTAGTGTACTCAAAGCTTGTGCCAAGCTGTAACAGCTTATCATACACAGCATAATTATCCCAAAGTAACAGAACCTGTCAGTGCCTGTAAACATCCACCCACAGTGACTCACACACCCAGCTGCTCTGTGTCCCATTCAGCTTCTGACAGAAGCTCACGCCACTGGGAACACTCCTCAAATGCTGCCGCGCCGTCTCTGCCCCTTACTGCGCATGTGCAGCATGCTACGTGCACGTTCATATGCCACATGCATGCCAACGCGTCACAGACACGCCCCCTCCCAACTCCACATGCACGCTCGTGCATATAGACAGGCTGACCTTGCGTGCATGTTTTCCTGCAGCAGGGATGGCCACTTCAGGTGCTCCTTGAACCTAGAGCAACAGAGGGTAAGAGGATGCGCAGGCGGGAAGTACAAAGTCCCGCTGCCCGCCAATCATCAGGGGGTTGAGAGCAGAAAAATGTAAGGCATCCAAGGTACGCATGCCACAGCTTAATACACATACTGCCTCTAGTGGAGACATAAAACATGGGACCCGGTATCTGTTAAATTAGAAGGTAATAGTGCATGATATTTAAAGTGAACTTACCATTCCTGCCGCAGGATTCTGCCTATAACTAGAATCCAATCTTCACCCATCATGGCGGGTTCTGTCACTTGTTACATATAGTTACATAGTAGGTGAGGTTGAATAAAGACAATAGTCCATCCAGTTCAACCTGTGTAGGTGTGTATGGCCGTAATCATCTCTCATACCCCTGAATGTTCTTCTCCTTGAGCTGTACGTCTAAGAGTCTATTGAAAGCCACCATACTTCCCGCGGAAACCACCTCTTGTGGTAGAGAATTCCACAATCTTGTAGCCCTAACAGTAAAGAATCCCCCGCGTTGCCTGAGGTTAAAACGCTTCTCCTCTAATCGCATTGTATGCCCTCGAGTCCTCATGCAATCCTTTCGACTGAATAGCTTTTTTTCTATGCTGAGCTCACCATTGAGATATTTATAAATTGCTATCATGTCCCCTCTCAGGCGTTTCTTCTCCAGGGACAATAAATCAAGCGATTGCAGACGCTCTTCATAATTAAGGTCCTCCAATCCCCTAATTAGTTTAGTTGCCCTTCTCTGGACTCTCTCCAGCTCCAACCCATCCCTCCTGAGGACTGGTGACCAGAACTGGACAGAATACTCCAGATGTGGTCGGACCAGAGTTTTATAAAGTGGAAGGATTATAGTCTTATCTCTGGAATACATCCCTTTATGTATGCTAATATTCTGGCCGCTTTGGCAGCTGCCGCTTGACTTTGCATGCTATTGCCTAGTCTATCCTCTACCAAGACTCCCAGATCTTTCTCCATTTATGATTCCCCCAAAGGTTTCCCCCCTAAAGTGTATTGTGCTTTTATGTTTTTAGTCCCCAAGTGCAAAACCTTACACTTCTCACCATTAAACCTCATTTGCCATGTCGTTGCCCACTCTGTTATTTTGTCCAGGTCATTCTTCATGCTGTGCAGTTATTGTCCTGCCCAATTTTGTGTCATCTGCAAACACTGATATAGAACTACTGATCCTGTCCTCAATGCTGTTTATGAATAAATTGAACAAGGTTGGTCCGGGGACTGAGCCTTGGGGGATCCCACTTACCACCTCAGACCAGTCTGAGTATGCGCTGTTTATTACCACCCTTTGGACAAGCCCTTTTAACCAGTTCCGCCGTATCCAAGAGCAAACCCTGCGGTCGATGCCTTCAGACCTTATTTTATAAATTAAGCGCTTGTGGGAAACTGTATCAAACTCCTTAGCGAAATCCAGGTACACCACATCCACTGGTCTCCCCCTATCTAGCTCACAGCTCACCTCCTCGTAGAATGTTAAGAGATTGGTTTGACAAGAACGCCCATTTGTAAACCCGTGCTGATTACTGCTGATGATGTTGTTGTCTTTAGCAAACTCTACGATATAGTCCCTTATCATCCCCTCCAGAAGTTTACATACTATCGATGTCAGACTGACAGGCCTATGATTTCCCCGGACATGCCTCTGCCCTTTTTTGAATATCGGTACCACGTTAGCTTTCCTCCAATCCCCTTGTACATTTCCTGTCATAAAACTGTCAGCAAAGATCAGGAACAGTGGTCTAGATATAATCTTACTAAGTTCTTTGAGTACTCTCGGATGTACGCCATGCGGGCCTGGTGATTTATTTGTGTTAATTTTATCCAGCCTTTCCCTGATTTCACCCTCTGTTAGCCATGGCGGCAAGTCCTGTGTATTACTACTAACCATATAGTCGTGGTCAGTGTACCCCTCCTTTTCCTGTGTAAAGACTGACGAGAAAAAAGCGTTCAGCACGGTTGCTTTTTCAGTGTCCTCTGTAACCATCCTCCCATTATCGTTAATTATGTGTGCTGTATGCTCTGCCCTAGTTTTTTTGCTGTTGATATATTTAAAGAAATTCTTTGGGTTATTTTTACTATCCTCCGCTATTTGTCTCTCAAAGTTGATTTTAGCCATTTTGATTTTGTATCTATTTTTCTTATTTGCCTCCTTGTATTGCTCGAAATCCAATACTGTGCCCTCTGATTTATATTTCTTGAAGGCCATTTTTTTTCCCCTAATAAGTTTTTTTAACATTACGGTTGAGCCAGCCTGGTTTGGCTTTGTCTTTTCTAAATTTATTTCCCATAGGAATGCACTGCAAGATGCATTTGTTTAATATGTTCCTAAAGCATTCCCATTTTTCCTCCGTGGTCAGTGTTCCCAGGGTTTGGTCCTAGTTTACCCTTTCCATCATTGAGCACAATTTGGGAAAGTTTGCCCTTCTGAAGTTTACCCTCTTGCCTTGTTATATAGTTATTTACGCTAAATGTGATCATCCTGTGATCGCTAGAGCCCAGGTTGTCCTAGACTCCTACCTCCGAGATTAGGTCTAGGTCATTAGTGATCAATAGATCCAGGACTGCATTTTCTCTAGTAGGAGAATCCACCAACTGAGACATGTAGTTGTCCTGTAAGGTTTCCATGAATAGACGGGCCTTCTGTGAGTGTGTAGTCCCCTCTTCCCAGTCAATGTAGGGATAATTGAAGTCCCTCAATATGATGACTGATCCCAGTTTTGCCACTTTACCCAACAGTGATATAAATTCCAGCTCTACCTCCTCCCTTTGGTTGGGTGGCCTATAGCAAACACCCACAATTACTTTTCCCTTTTCTTCTTCCCTATGGAGTTCTACCCACACGGATTCTAACTCCATACTCATCCCTTTCATAATATCACTCCTCTCTATCACGCTTACATTATTCTTGACATAGAGACATACCCCTCCCCCTCTTTTTCCTACCCTGTCCTTCCGGTACACCGAATACCCTTGGATATTGGCCAGCCAGTCATGTGAGGGGTCGAACCAAGTTTCCGTTATTCCCACAAGGTCTATGTCCTTCTCATGTACTAACATTTCCAACTCATCCATTTTATTAGCTAGGCTCCTGGCATTTGCATATACCCCTCTTAGTTTTGTGGAAGTTGATAGTGAATGGTGATTATTTTTATTCCTGTTTGGTCTGAGGTTTTCCCGCACAGACCCCCCAATTGAAGTTATGTAACTACTGTCGCTGCTGACTGACTCTACTTGTCAACCTTCAAGGACTGGGTCCCGCTAATTTTTTGGGCCACTGCCTTAGACCTGTAGGGCACCTTTGCCAGAATGCCTTTGGAGTTACTCTTACCAAAGGGTCGGGATCCCAGGGTCCAGCCCCCAAGAGGGTCGCATTACAGGCAATACCTTGTTTCCCTTTACCGAGGCTCAGGTACCATCCTTTTAGTCTTCCACTTTTGGATGGATCTGATTGCAGATCCCCTTGGATCCAGAAATTCTAACGAGTATTGTAGTATAATCTTTTTTCTTCTTCTTTAAAAATAGTCCAACCATGACTATCACCTTTAAGACACAGGCGAAAAAACTGAGGTACTTCCTTTTTCGCAAAAACATTTTGTAAACTGATGAAAGAAAATATATGTTTGTTTTCACACAGCTGTCAATTAATAAGATATTTCTCACACAGATCATAGGAATACTTAGAATTACACCCCAGGGGCATGGCCAGCTACCGATGTGAGAGCAGCGCGGCTCCGGAGCTCTCTCCTGCTTGCCCTGATCCTTACTAGATCCTGTTGGGCCCCGGTCCCATGCTCACCTCGCAAGGACATATTTGCGCTCCTGGTCCCTCGGTGTATCGGCGGACATGGTGAGGATCGGTCATCCCAGTCTGGAGGCGCCTGGATTTCACCCGCCGGCCTTTCCGCTCGCGCTGTCCCAAGATGGCGCCGGCCCGCCACGGAGCTGCGGCTGCACGATCCTCACAGACGTCTGCCTCCCTCTCCCAGAATAGTGCTGCAGGGGAGGGTGTCTCTTCTGGATCCTCTTCTTCCAAGCTGCAGGAGGCCGTGAGTACCTTTATCCCTCCTCCCCTGGGCTCCGCTGCTGCTTCAGAGCTGGATGTGGCTGTGGATAGGCCTGAACCCACTCTTACTGCTATCATGGACGCCATCCATCACTGTCAGGCCTCTCTCACTACACAGATAGCATCTGTGCGGATGGACTTGTCGTTCCTGAAACAGGATGTCCATAATCTCCGTCATAGGGTGGGCAATGCAGAACAACGCATAAGTGACCTGGAGGATGCCCACCGCCCCTTGCAAGCCACTGTGACCAATTTACAGAGGGGTCAGGCGGCCACGACTGACAAGATCACGGATATGGAGGATCGCCTCCGAGGCAATAACCTGCGCTTTCAGGGGTTCCCTGAGGGATCGGAGGGAAAGACCCCTGAATCCTTTATGGAGAAATGGCTTATTGACACCTTTGGGAAGGAGGTTTTTTCTCCTTTATTTGCCATTGAACGGGCACACAGGGTGCCACTACGCCCCCTACCACCAGGGGCGCCACCTCGTCCTCTTCTCATCAAGCTTTTACATTTTCGTGACAGGGAGGCTGTGCTTCGGGCCTCCAGGGATAAAGGTTGTGTCCTCTATAACAGTGATGTCATCTCCATCTTCCCTGACTTTTCTGCAGCTACTCAGAAGCAGAGGGCCTCCTTTATGGCAGTTAAAAGGCGGCTGCGGGATTTACAGTTGCCATATAGTATGCTTTATCCTGCCTGCGGATCATTTTTCAAGGCAAGGCTCACTTCTTCCAGGATCCTCGGGAAGCTGCACAGTGGGTGGACTCCTTGGGCCGTGGGTCTCCTTCCCGCCGAAACAGTCAATCTCCTCCTAGATGAATGACTTTTTGTTTGGTGACCATGCTGCTGGGCCCTGGGCTTGTCCCAGGGCGTTCTTCGAACCCCCTCTTGCTAATCTTTTTGGACAGATGAGTATCCTTTTTTTTGGGGGTCCGGTCCTCGTTTCAGTATTTCTTCCTGATGGATGGGCATTTTTGGGATGGGGGCTCCCCCCCTTATCCCTTTTCTTTATTCTTATCTTCTTTTGTCTGCTACAGGACGAGCAGATCCATGTTTCCCTGCATTTGACTTTTTTGTTGTTATGGGGTGCAAAGCTCTCAACTGTTGGGGCCTGAGGGCCGGGTGGGCTAGGGTGGGGGGTTTGTTGCTGTTACCTTCCTCAGCCTGCGGGACTCGAGGGGTTTTCTTTTTCTTTTGTTTTTTTGCACTACTATGTCTTCCAGGATTTGCACATTATGCCTTTTTTGATTTTTGATGTCATGTTTATTCCTCTTGTCATACAGCCCTTGTCATTTATTTTGCTGCGGTGGTTATCATTATGTCTCATGCATATTGCCTCTTCTGGGTTTCTCCTAGATGATTGTTCTGCTTTGGCACTCCGGGGGTTGCCTCTCTTCTGGCTGACCTTCAGGGTGCCAACGTTGCTTTTCCCTGAACTTTTATGTCTACTCTTCGTATAGTCTCATGGAACGTCAGGGGGCTTAACTCTAAGGTGAAGCGTTCTTTGGTGTTTGAATATTTAAAACGACATAGTCCTCACATTGTCTTGTTGCAGGAGATGCACCTCCAGGGATCCAAGGTTATGGCCCTGAAACGGGCGCATGTGGCATATGCACTGCACTCTACGTACTCCTCTTATGCCCGTGGCACGTCCATTTTGATTGCCAAATCCGCCACTGTTACTATTAAGCAACTCAAAACAGACCCTTTGGGGTGCTTTATCATCCTGATTTTTTAATTTCTAGGCAAACCTTATACTTTGGTGAATGTCTATGTCCCTCCGCCGTTTACTAAGTAATTATTTGACTGAGTTTTGGGTTTGGTTTTGGAAATGGCTGAGGGACCTCTTATTATGGCGGGTGACTTTAATACGGTCCTCGACAATGCCCTTGACCGGTCTGGAGTTGTCTCTTCCCAATATACCCCCTTACGCTCTTATTTGGATAAACTGGACCTCTTGGACGCCTGGAGGTGGAAACATGGGGGGATTACTGAATACTTTTGTTACTCGAGCTCACACAATACTTTGTCTCGGACTGACCTCTGTTTGCTCTCTCGGGAACTGCTGGGTCTACTTTCGGGGATCAGGTGTCTCCCTCGAGCGGTGTCTGACCATTCCCCTCTGTTGGTGGACCTTGCTTTGGGGTCACCTCCTAACTACAAACTTTGGAGGCTGAGCCCCTTGTGGCTGGCGGACCCTGCGGTAACCGATCAGGGACTGACGGAGTTGAATTCCTACTGGGCACTCAATGGACAGGGGGGGGTCGGACTTGATGACTTGTCGAGCGCACCCAAAAAAAGCTCTTATATCAGAATCAACGAATTTTTGAACTAGGGTATACAAACAGCCGCCTTTTGGCCTTTTGTGGAACAAACTCCCGATATTCTTCATAGCTTTGTTGCTTTTTACTCCTCTTTATATCAAACCCAAGCTCATTATACTATTGTTGAACTTGATGATTTTCTATATGATATTACTTTGCCCGCATTGTCGGTCGATCAATCTCGCTTCTTAGATTCACCCTTGACAACGGATGAGATTGATGCGGCCCTGGCTACGTTCGCTCACAATAAGACGCCTGGCTTGGATGGTTTCCCCATCAAATGGTACCTTCATTATAGGGAGTTGTTGGTCCCTCATTTATTGACTGTGTTTACTTATGCCCTGAAGGAAGGACGGCTGCCGCCCTCTATGACGGTGGCCCTTATTGTGCTCATCCCAAAGCCGCGCAAAGGCCCTCTCCTCTGTGAATCGTACCGTCCGATATCACTTATTAATACTGATGTGAAGATTTTGGCCAAGGTCCTTGCGAGGCGTTTGAATACGGTTGTCACGGACTTGGTAGGGGCGGACCAGTCAGGCTTTATTCCTGGCCGTTCCATCTCAATCAACTTGCGTAGACTCTTTACTAACCTTCAGACGACTCATGCTTTTGTGGGGTCCAGGGTTGTGGTGGCCCTGGACACCCACAAGGCTTTTGACTCCGTGGAATGGCCTTACTTATTGGAGGTATTGGCGAAATTTGGTTTTGGGCCGGGGTTCATTAATTGGGTGAGGCTTCTATACTATCTCCCTTGTGCTCGTGTCAGAGTGAATAACTTTGTGTCGGATTCCTTCCCTATCTTCCGGGGTACCAGGCAGGGGTGCCCGCTATCCCCATTATTGTTCGCCCTGGCTATTGAGCCCTTGGCTGCGCAGATCCGCCAGTGTACGGATATTGCAGGCTTTGTGATCAATGGCTTGGAAGAAAAAGTCTCCCTATACACGGATGATATGTTGATCTATTTAGCGGATCCCTATCAATCCCTCCCCACTCTATTAACTATTATTGAACAATTTGGTCACGTTTCTGGTTTCCAGGTGAATTGGAGTAAGTCTACTCTGTTTCCCCTGGATCCCCAGGTCATGCCCCCCTCTCTCACATCTTGTCCTCTGCAGGTGGTGGATAGGTTTCGATACTTTGGGATTGAGATTCAGCTCCCCTTGTCTCGTTTACTTCCAAACAACCTGGATCCCCTGGTCGCTCGTCTCAAGTCCTCTTTGCAACTTTGGTCTAAGTTTCCACTTACAGTCTTAGGTAGGATTAATATATTTAAAATTATTTTCCTTCCCCGCTTTTTATACGTGTTGAGTCACTCCGTGATCTATGTCACCAAACACCGCTTCCAGGTCATTGGCTCGCTCCTAACCTCCTTTATCTGGGGGGGCCGGGCGGCGCGTGTGGCCAGGGACGCCCTGCAGTTGCCAGTAGTCGCAGGGGGACTTGCAGCGCTCAACCTGCACCTTTATTATTTAGCCTCCCAGTTGGCCCATGCACATTGGTGGTTCCACCCCGAGGACAATCATGCTGCAGCGGCCTTAGAAGCGGCCATTCTTACCTCCTTCGAATCTCTACAAAATTTACTGCACCGTAGATCCACCATGGGCAGACCGAATACTGCTATTATTTCTGTCACTCTACGAATTTTTGCGGCTACCACCCTGGGCGACACTGACCCCCAGGGGCTGTGTTCCCCCAATGCCCCCCTTTGGCACAATCCTCGGCTGTGGGAGTTTTTTGGTCGGGACAACTGTCTTTTTTGGGCCCGCCTCGGTGTGAAATCTGTTTCCCATTTGTATGTCCGGGGAACCTTTTGGTCCTTTGTGGACATGCAATCTACCTTTAACCTACCCTCTACGGCCCATTTTCGCTACTTGCAATTGAGACATGCGGCGGCCGCGCAGTTTGGCCTCCGGGATGTCTCGTTGGAACCATCCCCCTTGGAGTATCTCCTTTCTGATTCTTCGCATGAGAAGTTGGTTTCTACATACTACTCTAGGCTTTTACATTCTAAATCCAAACGCCTGGCTGTGGTTGAGTCTCAGTGGCGGGAGAATGTCCCGGAATTGACGGAGGAGGTGTGGCACAACGTCCTTCCTGAACAAGTCCCGGTTGTGATTTCCTCCAGGGATAGAGTTATACAGCTAAAATTCCTTTATAGAGCATACTATACTCCTCAGTTCCTGCATACAATAGGTAAATTGTCCCCCCCTCTCTGTTCCAAGTGTAATGTCGATGAAGGGTCCTTTTTTCGCATGTTTTGGGATTGTCCCCCTATCCGTGCCTTTTGGTCGGAGGTCACGGCTTTTATAACTACTATTTCTCAGTTGTCTAATGTTTGTAGCCCCCTTCGTTGTTTACTAGGGTATGTGGATAATGAGGATGCCCCTGCTCGCACTAAACTGTTTTTACGCTTGACCTTCTTTTATGCTAGGAAAGCTATTGCTCTCCGCTGGAAGTCTTCCACGCCCCCTGACGTTCCATTTTGGATCTCTATTATTAATCAGGCTCTGCCTTTGTATAAAATGACGTATGAGGCCAGAAGCTGTCCAAAAAAGTTCCTTTTTGGGTAGACTCAGACCTAACTACCTCCTCGATATCTGATCCTACCTAGGCGATGTCCGGAACACCTTATTTTGTTGTGAATACGGTGATATGCTATCTATGTTATTGCTCTGTCTCCCCTTATCTTCCCCCTTTGGGGGATTTCTATTATGTTCCTTTTGACAAGAAAACTGTATGATGTGTATACTGCTTCTGTTATGGCATTTGATCTGCGGAGAAGCCCCATGTGTTTGTGGGTTTCTTCTCTTTTATACTGTATTGACTCTTGTGCTTTGTTTGTTCACTAAAAATACCTTTAAAAAAATGAATGACACCCCAAAATACACTCTGCTATTGCTCTCGAGTATAGAGATACCACATACATGAGACATTTTTGCAGCCTAGCTTCATAGAAGGGTCCAAAATCCAAGGAGCAGTTTCAAGGAACATAATTTGAGCATCAATATTCCTGACTACCTATCACAAGTTTAGAGGCCCTGGAGTGCCAGGACAGTGGAAATACCCACAAAATAACCACATTTTGGAGAGAAACACCTCAAGGCATTTTGAGAGGCATAGTTTTTTTTTAAAAATTCCATTTTTCTGCTACAAATTTTTGGAAAATGCTGAACAAAAATGACAATTTATTTTTTTCACCAAAAGTTGTAAAAATAATAGGATATTTCTACACAGCATGGGCCTATTTAGAATTACTCCCCAAAATACATTCTGTCACTCCTCCCAAGTATAGAGATACCATATATGTAAGACTTTGTTGGGGCCAGCTGTATAGAGGAGCCAAAAATCCAAAGACCACCTTCAGGATTGCAAGGGGCATAAATTAGACATCTAATTTACTAACTAATTATCACCTTTTTGAGGCTCTGGAGCACCAGGACAGTAGAAACACATACAAATAGACCACATTTTGGAAAGAAAAACACCTAAAAGTATTTTTTAAGAGGCATAGTGAGTCTTTTGTATATATTTAATTTCTTGCCATGTTTTTTGAAACTAAAGAAAAAAAAAAGCACATTTTGCTACATCTTCTAAATACAGGGATACCACATATGTGAGACTTTTTTGCATCCTAGTCCCATAGAGGGCATAAATTATGCATCTACACTGACTAGACTGGTCTGGTGACACTGTGACTGGTGTGGAGGTGACCAAGGACACTGTGGCTGGCTGCATTGGTATGTTGACACTGTACTGAGGTGGCTAGTGATCAGGCACACAACACAGGCTTTAGTGACAAGAAATAAAAATGATCACAGAGTGTTTCCTGAAGTGTTAATAACTGTAGGAAAAACTGCAGGAATCACTCTGTTTCCTCTCACAGCCGATCGCTGTAAGAGGGGAAAAGACTGTTGGCTGCAATATGCAGCATTTGTTTATATATGTGATTGCAGTTATTGGTCACAGTGATCACATGGTAATGAAATGGGAAAGAAATTGCCCTCTGTGATCTGCAGTGTATGAAGGGCATGCACGAGGAGTACTAGAGGGTGTACTTAAACAGCAAGAGTGGAAGGATGTTAATACACATTCCTGCCCTCAGGAGAGAGCTGTCTGGCCATTTATGTACATTAGCGGGCAAGTGGTAAAGAGAGAAAAAAAAGCGGATAAGAAAAAATAAAAGTAAAATAGGGGAGTGGTAAGAGGGTGTGAAGGGGAAAAGGGTGAGAAAGAGAAAGTAAGAAGGGGGTTGGAATGGAAAATAAAGAAAGGGGCAAGGAAGGAGGGAAGAGGAGGGGAAGGAGAAGAAGGATATAGGAAAGAAGGAAAAAGGAAAAAAAGAAAAGGAAAAAAAAAAAAAGGGAGAGGGAAAAGAATGAAAGGGAAAGAGGAAAAGGAAGGTGTGAAACAGAAGGAAAGGGGGAGAGAGAAGAAGGAAAGAAAAATAGGATTGGAAAATAACAAATACAGTTGTGTTCAAAATTATTCAACCCCCACTGAAATTGATTGTTTTGGCCAGTTTGACATTGATTTTGATCATTCAGTCATCCTGCTTAAAATTAAATCAAAGAGGCACGTGTAGGTCTGACAAATATAACATAACATTTATAATGAAATAACCGCAAATGCCTTTTCTGTGCTCACATCATTATCAGTTTTATTCAACCCCCAAGTAAACATAGAAACATAGAATGTGTCGGCAGATAAGAACCATTTGGCCCATCTAGTCTGCCCAATATATCTGAATCCTATGAATAGTCCCTGGCCCTATCTTATATGAAGGATAGCCTTATGCCTATCCCATGCATGCTTAAACTCCTTCACTGTATTTGCAGCTACCACTTCTGCAGGAAGGTTATTCCATGCATCCACTACTCTCTCAGTAAAGTAATACTTCCTCATATTACTTTTAAACCTTTGCCCCTCTAATTTAAAACTGTGTCCTCTTGTGGTAGTTTTTCTTCTTTTAAATATGCTCTCCTCCTTTACCGAGTTGATTCCCTTTATGTATTTAAAAGTTTCTATCATATCCCCTCTGTTTCTTCTTTCTTCCAAGCTATACATGTTAAGGTCCTTTAACCTTTCCTGGTAAGTTTTTTCCTGCAATCCATGCACTAGTTCAGAGAAGTGACATTCAATCTTAGTACAACATCCTTTTACAGTTATAACAGCTTTTAAACGTGAAGCATAGCTTAACACAAGTGTCTTGCAGCGATCTACGGGTATCTTCGCCCATTCGTCATGGGCAAAAGCCTCCAGTTCAGTCACATTCTTAGGCTTGTGCACTGCAACTGCTTTCTTTAAGTCCCACCAGAGGTTCTCAATCGGATTTAAGTCTGGTGACTGTGATGGCCACTCCAAAATGTTCCAGCCTTTAATCTGCAACCATGCTCTAGTGGACTTGGAGGTATGCTTGGGATCATTGTCCTGTTGAAAGGTCCAACGTCTCCCAAGCCTCAGTTTTGTGACGGACTGCATCACATTGTCATCCAATATCTCCTGGTACTGAAGAGAATTCATGGTACCTTGCACACGCTGAAGCTTCCCTGTATGTGCAGAAGCAAAACAGCCCCAAAGCATGATTGACCCCTCGCCATGCTTCACAGTAGGCAAGGTGTTCTTTTCTTCATAGGCCTCCTCCAAACATAGCGTTGATCCATGGGCCCAAACAGTTCTAATTTTGTTTCATCAGTCCACAGAACACTATCCCAAAACTTCTGTGGTTTGTCCACATGACTTTTGGCATACTGCAGTCAACTCTTCTTATTCTTTGGAGACAGCAAGGGGTGCGCCTGGGAGTTCTGGCATGGAGGCCTTCATTACGCAGTGTGCGCCGTATTGTCTGAGCAGAAACTTCAGTACCCACATCTGACAAATCTTTTCTCAGTTCCTCAGCAGTAACACGGGGACTTTTCTCCACTCTACGCTTCAGGTAGCGCAGAGCAGTCGAAGTCAGCATCTTCTTCTGCCACGACCAGGTAGCGTTTCAACAGTGCCCTTTGCCTTGAATTTGCGAATGATGCTTCCTATGGTGTCTCTTGGTATGTTTAACATCTTTGCAATCTTCTTATAGCCATTGCCCTTCCTGTGAAGAGTAATCACCTCTTCTCTTGTCTTCCTGGACCATTCTCTTGACTTCACCATGTTTGTAACCACACCAGTAAATGTCTAGAAGGAGCTGAGTATCACAGTCATTTTAAAGCTGCCTAATTGGTGCTTATTAGGCTTTATTGCTGCTCCCTGACATCCACAGGTGTTTTCAATACCTGATTGAAAACACTTCAATGAACCTCTGTTCTTCAGAGTTGTAGTCTTTAAGGGGTTGAATAATTGTGTCAATGAAGAATTCACAAAATAAACATTTACTACTGTATTACAAAACCAATTGATGTAATTTTAGTTGCATATGGTGCTTTAAGAAGTCCTTGTAGGATTTAATTCTGAATACAATTACAAATGTACACTAAATTCCCTAAAACCCTTTACAGCATTGGGGGTTGAATAATTTTGAACACAACTGTATATTACTTATTGTAACTGGAAACGACCTTTTTAAAATGTAGTTAGGCTCCATCCCCGATTTTACCAATGTCTGTCCAAAACCATAATCCCATCGGAAGTGAAGATGGGCAACACACCGATAGTCACAGGAAATCAAGGACTATAACCAGCTTTGGAAGAAATCAAACTAATATTTTTAGGTTATTAAAAATATTTTACTGCTATTTTTAACCTCATACCATACAAAATGTAATACATGAAAGAACCCTTTTATCAACATAAAATATTTGTATTTTAATGAAGAAGCATGGTCTAAGAATAATGAAAATTAATGACGCTTTCCAAAAACTCTTTATATTTTAGCATAACAAAGACAGGCTACTATTAAATAAAGCAGGCTACTATAAAATAAAACAAGTGACAGTCCTGCAACAAGAAAGAAGGAGAAAGTGTTACAATTGCAGCAGATTCATTATTTTGCTATATAGTGACATCGGGCCTCATTTTAAATTTGTCAACTCTGTGTATATCCCCATGAGGGCGCAGTAGTTTGCAGTATAACAGGAAAAACTCTTAGCTGTCACCCTGAGTCCAGGATGCTCCTGGGCAAAACCAGAAAACGTCAGGGAATACACATCACTAGAGTGCTATGTACTTGAAAATACTCCTAAATTATGTATGCAAAATCTGTTCTTTTCCATTACTTTAAACAACAGATACATAGACCAAAATGAGGGATTTATTCATTAAGAGTGACAGAAAGCAGAAGAAAATTATCCTTAAAGAGAACTTGTCATTAGCACCAGAATGCATGCTAAATGCATACTTAACAGATATTTATCTGCTTCAGTGTCTCAAAGAACATTTTTCTCCAACAGGCAGTTAGATTCTACCTTTTGCGAAATGGGAGAGTGCAAGAATAGGGATAACTAATTAAACAAGCATTTATAGTTAAATGAATGTATTTTATTAGGATTTTATGTGATAGACCAACACAAAGTGGCACATAATTGTGAAGTTGAAGGAAAATGATAAATGGTTTTCACAATTTTTTACAAATGAATATCTGAAAAGTGTGGCGTGCATTTGTAATTCAGCCCCCCTGAGTGAATACTTTAACCACTTTAAGACCGGAAGGATTTGCACCCTTAATGACCAGGCCCTATTTTGCGATTCAGCGCTGTGTTACTTTAACGGACAATTGCACGGTCGTGCGATGCTGTACCCAAACGAAACTATTCGTCATTTTTTTCCCACAAATAGAGCTTTCTTTTGGTGGTGTTTGATCACCTGTGCAATTTTTATTTTTTTGCGCTATAAACAAAAAAAGAGCGACAAATTTGAAAAAAAAAAAAAAACAATATTTTTTACATTCTGCTATATGACATGATATGAAAAAAAAAATAAAAAATCAAAATGTTTTAACATTTTAGGCCAATTTGTTTTCTGCTACATATTTTTGGTAAAAAAAAAATCGCAATAAGCGTATTTTGATTGGTTTGCGCAAAAGTTATTGCGTCTACTAACTACGGGAAAGATTTATGTCATTTTTATTGTGTTTTTTTTTCTAGTAATGGCGGCAATCTGCAGTTTTTTGCAGGACTGCGACATTGCGGCGGACAGATCGGACCCCTGACTGACATTTTTTACACTTTTGGGGGGACCAGTGACATTAATACAGTAATCAGTGCTAAAAATATGCACTGCTACTGTAATAATGACACTAGCAGGGAAGGGGTTGACACTATGGGTGATCAAGGGGTTAAATGTGAACCTAGGGGAGTGATTGTAACTGTGGGGGGGGGCATGGCTTCTGAAATGACCATAGAGACATGTGATCCTATATAGAAGAATTACATGAGCTCTGTGATCATTTCAGGGAGAAGGACGGTCGGCTGTGTTTTCAACAGCCGACCGTATTTCTCTCTCTCAGCGGTGAACGACCGCGGGTGTCAGGCGGCAATCGGAGCCGCCTGACACACGCATCGGCTTCCCCTCTGATGAGCGGGGGTGGAAGCGCGCCGCCGGCGGTGCGCATTTGCCCCCTAGCCTCCTGAGAGTGAGCGACGTAGACCTACGTTGCTTTGCCAAGGAGTGGCTGCCTGCCGCAGTAAATCTGCAGTAGGCGGTCGTTAAGTGGTTAAAGAACCACCTTTCACTGCAATTACAGCTGCAAGTCTTTTTGGGGATGTCTCTACCAGCTTTACACACCTAGTGTGAAATGTTTTCCCATTATTCTTTGCAAAATAGCTCAAGCTCTGTCAGATTGGATGGAGAGTGTCTGTGGACAGCAATTTTCAAGTCTTGACACATATTCTCAATTGGATTTAGGTCTGGACTTTGACTTGGCCATTCTAACACATGAATATGCTTCTAATCCATTCCATTGTAGACCTTTTATGATTTTAAGAAAATCTGGAATTAGGGTTCTTAAGTATGAGACCACCAGTTTCGTTTTTTTTCTGAAGCTGTATGCAATTCTTATGCTCTGTAGCATGTTGCAACTCATTACAGCGCGTCACAACGCACTGTGCAAAAATGCATCATATCCTACTTTTTTTTTAGCACTCAACAACACAATGTGTTGGTGTGAACTGAAGCTAAAAGACATAAGGCAAATTGCCTTGTTCTTGTGTTGGGACTGCATTAAGTAATGCTGCCCAACATAGCTGGTGTGAACAAGGCCTAAATTGTTAGAAATCAATGACTAGAGTCTTTGTTGTGAGCTTTTATGATATTTTAGTGTGAATTACTTCACGTTACACGAAGATGCAGAGATCAGTGATGGCTTGTATTAAATCAATTTTACCGCTTGTTAGGAATATGTAAATTGTTTATGCTGCATATTTACATACAGCTCTGCACTGCACTGCACATGATACCAGCATTTTGGAGTGAGCAGAGCACATAAAAACAATTGTTTCAGGGTACCCTTGCAGAGACCTGCTTTTCCTAGAACAGAAAAATGCAGGTCTCTGCACATAGTGTGAACAAGTCTTGTAAACACTTTGCTGGGCACTCATTGGTATTTCGCCATTTGTCTTTGTAAAAACTCTTAAGCGTGTATTACTGTATAGTGAGTAACCTTTTCAGTATGATCATAGGTAGAAAAAAACTGCCTTTTAAAATAGGCAATTGAACACAAATTTTAGAGTGACCCAAACTAAATTTACAGGTGCCACTCAAGGCTCCACCAGGTCCTTTTATGCAGCAACCACTTGGAAAGCAGACAAGGACAGAGCTCATTCAGCTCTAGAAATGTAATAGAAAATTAAAAAGTCCTGGAAGTCGCACATCTCTGCAAAACCCTGTAAGAAGGCGTAAGACAGCCTCAGCCCAAGCTCCAACCAGGCCACGCCCCCTACGTGTTTAACTCCACCCATGGAGCTTACCCATGACTAAGCTCTATAGGGCAGAGTTAAAGGTGTAAAGGGCGTGGTCTGGTTGGAGCCCGGGGTAAGGCTGCCATACACTTTCTTATGGGGTTTTGCCAACCTACCAGATTGAATTTTACTGGCACAACACCCATACTTGCCAACTGTCCCGTTTTTGCTGGGACAGTCCCGGCAAATAGGAGCCTGTCCCTGGTAATTTACATTGTCCTGGCAATTTACTTATTTACAATTTGCACTTTGTTTATATTTACCTTTTTTTGTACGGTCACATCTGAGCACATTTTACACTTTAGAATTGCAGGGAATTGTGAGGAGAATTTTAAACTTTAGACAGAAGTAATGCAGCTGAATGGGAGAATTATTCCAACTCTGCTACTTTGACCTTAAGTTTAAAATTCCCTCTTTATTGAGTAGACCCTATAATCTGATGATAAGTAGGCGGAGATTAAATTATGTGGAATGGGCGGAACTTCAGGGAAGTGGGTGTGGTAAGTAATTGATAGCTGTGCTGCAAAGTGTCCCTGGAAATTTTTTTCAAATGTTGGCAACTATGAACACCCAAAATTTACTGGCACAGCCATGTTTTTACTGGCATTTTCAAAAGGTACAAAATTACAGTTTAAAGTGCAAATTTCAGTTTTTAGGCCATAAACAAGTACAATATGCAATTAACAATGTGATTTAAGGTGGCTAATAGGGCAACAAACATATTTCTTATTTTATTTTTGATATAGTAAGTAAGTAGCTTAGGGACAGGAAGGCAAGACATTAGAATGGGAAGATGCACACACACATGTAATTGACTACAGCAGTGTGCAGCAGCACAGATGATGATGATACATCCCTTTGTGAGTCACAGTCACAGTCTCGCTCCACACCAGGTGATCCCTTCAGTCCACTCCAGTCCAAACAGCTCCTGGCTTGTCTTGCACCCATCCTGCAGATCCAGCCACTCAGCTCTGTTCCCTTTCACAATGACATCACAAGACATGCTCAGGCACTGCCTCTGCCAGACCTTCCCCCTGCTGGTGCTGCCTGACTACACTGTAACAGGCACTTGGATGGTCTCGGCCAGCCTTGGACTGGAACAGCGCCTGCGCAGTTCTGACCCGAGTGTCACAGTCATATTTTTTACTGTCAACCTTTTTCTTTTACTGGCATTTACTGGCAGGAGAAAAGTGCCCATTTTTTACTGGCTGCCAGTAAAAATACTGACAGTTGGCCACACTGTTGCGGAGATGATGCGACTTCCAGGACTTTTCCCTTTTCCATTAGAAATATTTTAGAGTTTTAGGTTACTTGATCATTAAACACCAGTTTTGAGATGTTTGCAATTATTAGCCATTTCATTCATTAT
Organism: Pelophylax lessonae; assembly: GCF_965119305.1. Taxonomy (NCBI): domain Eukaryota; kingdom Metazoa; phylum Chordata; class Amphibia; order Anura; family Ranidae; genus Pelophylax; species Pelophylax lessonae. The sequence goes on from NC_138770.1 coordinate 392,473,733, forward strand.
TAAATATGCAGCAATTATCAGTGATGATATGCTATGCCTGCCAAATGTACTATTCCAGGAGTCTATGCTACATCACAAATATTTTAAAAAGATACATTTAATAATTACACACCCTTACAGGTGTATGAGGTCTTCCAGAAGTGAATATTGACTTATGCACTCTGCAGGTCCAATGCACTGTATACGTAAACATGGGCTTCCATCTGCCAAGGGATATGATTCATGAAAACTGGATCAAATGGAGCAGTTGTCCACAGCAACCATATAGTTTTCCCACTTATCCCACAAAGCTATACTGGAAGAGTTAGGAAATGATTCAGACAGTTTACCATGGGCAACTGTTCCACTTTTCATAAATTAGTATTAAAAATACATTTTAGTTTATTAAGCTTACACGGTGGAAAGTAGGGCTGAAACAACTAATCCATAACTAATAGATTATGAAAATACTTCTCAACTAGTACCCCCCCCCCCCTACATGTCAGTATACACAGTGCTGCACACATCCAGCTCAGTAATCCCGCCCACCCCCATACATGTCAGGATACACAGTGGAGCACACATACAGCTCAGTACATCCCCCATACATATCAGTATACACAGTGCAGCACACATGCAGCTTCGTACTCCCCCCCCCCATACATGTCAGTATACACAGTGCAGCACACATACAGCTCACTACACCCTCCATTAGAGATGGGTTTGGGCGTATTTGAGATCCCACCTGCCCGATCCCGCCAGGAAGCTAACACTGCACAGCACACGGCTAATCACAGGCAGTGAGACATCTGCAGCTGCGGATCGGGATCTGTCCCAGTGTCAGTGGAATCCTGAAGAGGCCTGAGCTCATTCCTACCCTCCATACATGTCAGTATACACAAAGCAGCACACATACAACTCAGTACACCCTCCATACATGTCAGTATACACAAAGCAGCACACATACAACTCAGTACACCCTCCATACATGTCAGTATACACAAAGCAGCACACATACAGCGCAGTACACCCTCCATACATGTCAGTATACACAAAGCAGCACACATACAACTCAGTACACCCTCCATACATGTCAGTATACACAGTGCAGCCCAGTGTAAGCCCTAACATACACACTATTGTCAAAAGTATTCATGTCCGAATGTCAGATCGCACTGCGATATGTGAACTGATCTGGGGTGTCGTTAACTTTGAATTGACACACCCCCATCGATTCGCATATGGCAGTGTGAACTGCCTGTGCTGGGAATGCGATGCGGGAACCCACAGTAGATCCGCAGGGTTCCCGCATCGCATAAGTGTGAATCGGGACTTAATGTTGTCACACCCCTTTAGCACCTGATAGTTTAAATATATGAAAAAGCTATTGGGATTTGGGCCCAGGTATATCTCTTCTCATCATATAGCTGGGTATTTTGTATTTACCACTGCATAGAATTCAAGAAAAAATTGTGTTTTTTTTTTAAACTTTACTCAATTAAATTATACGCTACACTTTTGAGTTTTTTATTTTTTTTTATTTTAATCGGACAACTAATCGATTGATTCTGGTAATATTTATTTCCCCTTTAAAATATTCAGTATCAAAAACATAAATTAACTCCATGTCTGGGATCATAATTAAATGGTGCTGCATTCATATTTAAAGCCATATACAGTCTAAACAACGAATTCCTGTCTGCTCATGTATCAGAAACAAGAGTGCTTCCAGTATAGATCAACAAAATCCTTCAAACATCTTCATTCAACAGAAGGGGTTTAGTTACATATTTTGGCCAAAACCTGGCAAGACTATATGCAGAGCCAAACTAAACCAATAATTCAGTTCCTCAACTTATAATTTACCTTATATGAACTTCCAATAATTTCATCCACCTGCCAATAAATGAAATTACCTGTGGGTATGAAAAGCAGTGTGTACCCTCTTCCCACGTGTATAAAGAATTCAGGCCATAGCTGGGAAAGACTACACAGATCACTGACATATAATATGTTGTCAGATCTGAGAAGATGGGCATCTATGCAAATCAATTTTAAGCAACATATTACACTGCTTGGAGCAAGAATATAGTGAAATAAAACATTTGTATCACTTGTGACATTAATATAAAAAAAGTTCCTTGTTGCTTAGCCAACAGCGATGTATAGTCTGAAATCCTTCAGACACATGCTGAAGAATATGTGACATCAAATACATACCTTATAACTTAAGGACATGTGTTTTCCATACTGGAAAGCCATAGACTGGATATCTGGCTCGTGCCTGGCTAGCTCCATAGCAGCTTGACAGCTCTTAGCCAGCAATGCACCATGGGAGAGAAAAATGTGCTCCATCCAATTAGCCATTCCACTGTCATCGGTAAAACTGCTCTTCTGAAATGCAAAAGAATTAGGTAAATATTTCTTTAGAAAAAAAATGACCATCAAAAACAATATTTGTTTAGCAATGCTGCAGAGCAAATCCAAATACTGTACAGTAAAAGAAAATTACAGACACCAAAGTAATAAATGTGTTTATGAAATTAGGATTACCATAAACACTTTGCATATTCTTAAAAAACAAAAAAAACAATAAAATGAGCCCTGCTACCTGGGAATCCAGCCACCATCCTCCCCATGGTCTAGAACAGTGATGGAGAACATTGGCACCCCAGATGTTTTGGAACTACATTTTCTATGATGCCCAACTACACTGCAGAGTGCATGAACATCATTGGAAATGTAGTTTCAAAACAACTGGGGTGTCAAGGGTTGTCATCACTGGTTTAAAATCTGGACCATGAAATGCTGCACACACTAGAAAAGCAAGCATTCCAATGATTGGAAGGCCCACAAACTGCATCAAAACACTCTTACACTTGCTGTGAATTATTATTTGAACACTCCACAACCTGAAATTCACCTGGTAAAGGGCCTTCTATATTTGAAATATGAAAAGATTGTACAGGCCTTTTGCAAGGTCTCTTACCACAAAGCAAGGTCAATAAAGACATGGATGAGTGAGTTTGGGGCAAAGCAGCTTGACTGGCCTGCACAGGGTCCTGACCTCAACCTGACAGAACACTTTTGGGATGAACTAGAGCGCAGACTGTGAGCTAGGCCTTCTTTGTCCAACATCAGTGCCTGACCTTACAAATGTGCTTCTGGAAGAATGGTCAAACATTCCCACAGACACACTCCTAAACCTGGGATGCCATCAAAGTTCATGTGCGTGTAAAGGCAGGCGTCCCAATACATTTGGTAATATAGTGTATGTATCTCATGCTAATGACAACCAAATACAGTGGTCTCCAGTTGGAGGCAGCGAGGCTGGGCGGGAGGACATGTCAAGTGCGTTGGGCACCTCATGGGGAAACCACAAGCCCTAACATACACACTATTGTCAAAAGTATTTGTGCCTTTACACGCACATTAATGGCATGCCAGTTAAGCCATAGGGTTCAATATTGAGATGGCCCACCTTAAAATGTCCAAAATGTCTTGGTATGCTGACACCTTAAGAGTTCCCTACACTGGTACTAAGGGGCCAAGCTCAACTCCTGACAAACGACCCCACATCAAAATCCCCCTCCAAATGATTTGGACCAGTGCACAAAGCAAGGTCCATAAAGACATGGATGAACGAGTTTGGGGTGGAGGAAATTGACTGGCCTGACCTCAACCCGATAGAAAATATTTGGGATGTTGGTGGCCTTTTGGCAACCCTCTTGTGTGTTAAACTTTGCTTACATCTGTTTGGGGGCTTTACTGCTCTTGAACTTTCTTAAAAAGGACCTCTGCACCCTTTCCCTGTTGATTGTTTGGGACACATTACAAAGATACCTTTTTGTGAAGATTGGTGCTCCACTGTAAAGGGCCTCCAGCCCACAGACTTTGTGGCAGATTTACCCACCAGCCATTGGTTAGCTAGGTCTTCGTTAATGTTGTTGGCCCATGCAGTTAGTTGCATCCTCCTTACTTCATATTGGAAATATTTGTGACATTGTGCGTTGCTTAGTGTCTGCAGTGTCATTATTTACTCGCCCAGTGTGTTTGAGGCAAAGACTTTCACTGGCAGTAAAGAGAACAAACATCAGCTCCATTCATTTCACTGTATTGTTGCATACTTCTGCTGTTATTGATCTGGTTGCCTTGACTACTCTCAAGCCTTTTGAACCCATACATTTCTGCAGGGCTTGTTTAACCTCCAAAAAAAAAAAAACAATTATATCGCTACTGGTATGTCAATGTATTGTAACATTTTGTTGCAGGGCAGATTCATTACTGGAAATGGAAGGAGAACCCAACATTTCCAGAAGCACTTTCAGGTATCATTGGAACAAAATCTAAACTCTATTACAGTGCCACATCTTTACTTGGCACTACAAATTTAAAAATCATTTTTCGATCCCCCAGGGGGCCAACTGCACTTGCATGGAAAACATGGTCCCATTTGGGTCCGTGCTATGGTTTTACGGAAAAAAGAACATTCCCTTTTCTGTTTATGCTGGCTGTAGCTCTCTCTACACCAGGCTGAGGCCAAAATGATGGGCATTCCTGTGGGGGAGGAACAGTCAGCCCTGAAGCCACTGCCCCCTCTCTTCTATGAGCTGCGTGTTTCCTGCTTACAGTAATGTGTCTAAGTATAATACATAAGAGCACACACAAGAAGTATATTGTGGATTAGTGTCTGCTCCCTCTGCCTGTATGTTACAGCCTCACCTGTATACTTTTAATTTCCCCCTTTCATGTCTCCCTGGCCAACTTCAAATATTTCCTCTTCCTTCTCTCCTGTCTGGACTATGTGTCTGAGCTGGCTTCACACACTTCCTCGTCCTTTTCAATTTTACAGGCTCCTTATCTCCATTTTTGTACAGAGAGTCTGCCCCCAGCTCTCATGTCCCCCCTTCCCCCCTCTGCCTTCTCAAGTGGCATTTCTTGGAGCCAAAAAATAAATAACTACACAAACTTTTTATCAAAGACTTAGGGTCCTTTCACACAGGCTTTCTGCCCCGCGGACTCCGTTTTGCTCACGGGGGATGGATCCGCCAATCCCCGCTGAGCAGGCGGATGACAGGTCTGTCTCCCCTTACTTTGCAGAGACATGCCTGTCAGATCCCCACTCTCCTCTATGGGAGATTGGATGAAAACGGGCCGCCTGTCCATTTTCATCCAATCCTATCCGATCTTCCAGACGGATGGAAAATAGGGTTTCCATCCGACCGGATTTCATGGACAGGATTGGATCAGATTCCATCCATGATTTACGGCGTCGAGGTAGTTTGATGCACGAGCCCTGAGGCAATATATTGTTCAATTTCGGTTTAGCCTCGGTCTCGGTTCAATTGCACTATTGCTCCATTGACGCCATACATCATAATTTGTGGTTTGTTTTTTAGTCCCACTCCGTTCTCAGTTTGGCTGTGATCAGTGGGATGTCGGCTCTTTTGCTGGATACCCTGTGATCACATCCAACTGAGTTCTAGGTTGCTCCGAATGGTCCACACATGTGATTTGGTGGACCGATCGTTACTTTCTTACATTGATATTTGTTATTTGTGATTGCTCATATGACAGCTACAGCCTACCTGTGCGTATGTGTTTGTTTTTAATTACCACATGGTTTATTTTAACTTTTTGGTGAGGTGGAAGGTTTATCCTATTCCATTACTAATCAATCTGTTAATACTTTTTTGATGCAATAAAATGTATTTAATATTTAAGATATTTGTGTGGAATTCTTCTTTTTGCTGACCCACATATATATATATACCCCTGTGGCTCTACTATATGGCGCTTTCCCTGGGCAATTCTCTTTCTTGTTGCCTTATGTTTTTTGTATATGCGGATTTGTTTGCCATTTGAGTCCCGCACTCCTTGTTTATTATTGAGCGAGTGGGTGTTTTTCCTATATTACCTTTTTTGTTTATTAGCACCTTCCCTTCCTTTTTTTTTTTTTTTATTTGTTTCTCTGTTTAGGGGTCAGTCAGGCACATAGGACAGTAAGAGGAGAATGAAAACTCCTCCTACAAGCTTTAACCAGTGCTCGGCAAGTCACAAGACTGTGTATTGTGGGAGACCAGATATAGTGAATGCAGGGTCCTGGGTTTCGTAACCCTTTAATAAACAAGCAAACCTAATAACGTAGCCTTTATTTGCCAGCAGCTGCCAATACTTGGCAAACATGTCAAGAAGGAAGATGCACATTTGCCATAACCAGTAGCAACCAATGAGCTATATTATTTCATTATTGTTCTGAATAGAGGACTCCTCCATAGGGTATAGCATTTTAACTATACTGTTACTCTTTTCACTGTCTCTCAAAAAAGCCACTTGAAGTTAGCTTTGGGTTGGTGTTTAGCTAATTCATCCTGTCCTCCCTGAAACTCTGAACCTGTAATTATTTTACCCCATTACTTTTCCTGAATTAATAGCCCGTCTGTGCATGGTGAAGTTTGATATCATGCTTGCTTGCTACAAAAGATATTGTTTCTTTTCAAATCAGTCTAAAATTTTGTGATCCCTCCTTTCCTGGTAATGTTGCACCCTTTGGCACAAGCTCAAATTAGTAAGATTAGAGTCTGCTGCAGGAATTTGATTTAGTCTCTGGTTCTGATTTCTAGAAAGATGATACCCCATACGAATGAGATGGGCTTAAATTTCATTCTTTTCTAAGCGTATTATATGTTGCATTTTGTACAATGGGCAACAGTTCAACGTGACTTTTTTTTTTTTTGGCACAGTGTAATAAGACTATTCGCATAGAATCTGTTTATTATTAAACACCCCATATCCAGGAACAATGCAAGCAGTCCGTAATCCTCACATATCTCCTGTAATTTGCATTAATGAGCAGCAGGGATCAATTTCAAAACTTCTTGAAAATAATAACACGGCTAGAGGTTTACAAGACAAGCAGCTATATCAGGCATATCAATTATATTTTAGAGTACCTTGCACTGATCAGACAGAAGCCAAGATTTATTTTACACCTAGTATGCAGAAGGTCTGGGAATCACATATTCCTTAAAAAATGTAATTATTGTAAATACTACATGAAATGTACATAAAACTTTTGGCACATTAGACAGTGTGATACATACAATAAAAATGGCCCCTGTACAAAAAACACACTTTGGTGAACTTAGGTGAATCTGCCTTGCACGTTAAAACTTGGTAGGGGTCTAACCCTTTTCTAATTTATCCAAAACCAACAAAAAGTTCTGCCTTTACATACGCTTTAATGAAAACAAAAATATGGCAATTACATGATACACAGTGAAATCGCAAACTAAATATTAGCAAGCTAGGGTTTAGATCTAATTTAGGGATTGTTTACATTGGCTTTACATTTAATTTGACTGTGCTCTTCACTGCCTCTCATCCTACCTATCCCACCACACCTTCAGTGTCACTTACAATTCTACTTACTTCTATCCTCTTCCTTTCTCCGTCGGGGTCCCCCTAAGGTCTGTTCTTGGACCTCTCCTATTTTCAATGATCAATGATGATCAGCCTCCCATGGCTTTCAATATCATTTCTATGCTGACAACACCCAAATCTATCTCTCCACCCCTCAGCTCACTCCATCAGTCTCCTCACACATCACTAACTTACTAACAGACATATCTGTCTGGATGTCACACCACTTCCTCAAACTCAACGTGTCTAAAACTGAGCTCACATTATTTCCTCCCCCAGATGCCTCTTCCCCTGACTTCTCTGTCAAGAGCAATGGCACAATCTACCACCCATCCCCGCATGCTAGGGTGCTAGGTGTTATCCTGGACTCTGAACTCTTCCTTCAGCCCCACATCCAATCACTTTTCAAGGCTTGCTGCCTCAACCTCCGAAACATCTCTAAAATATGTCCCTTCCTAACAAATGGAACCACGAAGCTCCTGATTCACTCCCTGGTTATCTCTCGCCTCGACTACTGCAACTCCCTCCACACTGGCTTACCTTTAAATAGGCTATCCCCCCTTCAGTTAATCATAATTGCTGCTGCCAAACTCATCCACCTTACAGACCATTCAGCAACTGCTACCCCTCTGTGCCAATCCCTCCATTGGCTCCCACTCACCCAACAAGTTAAATTCAAAATACTAACAATACCTTACAAAGCCATCCACAACTCGGCCCCCAGCTGTATCACTAACCTAGTCTTAAAATATCAACCAAATCAACCTCTCCGTTCCTCCCAAGACCTCCTGCTCTCTAGCTCCCTCGTCATCTCCTCCCATACTCATCTCCAGGAGTTCCCCGGAGCCTCTCCCATCCTTTGGAATTCCCCACCCAAATCTATCCGACTATCTCCAACTCTATCCACTTTCAGGCGATCCCTGAAAACTTTTCTCTTCAGAGAAGCCTATCCTGTCCCCACCGAATTTTCTTCATCAGCTCATCACCCACAATTATTACCGACCCTCCCTCCTAGATTGTAAGCACTAACGAGCAAGGCCCTTTGATTCCTCTTGTATTGAATTGTATTGTAACTGTACTGTCTGCCCAAACGTTTTAAAGCGCTGCACAAAATGTTCACGCTATATAAATCCTGTATAACAATAATAATATTATGAATAATTTAAGTGCCTACCACTTCAGCATGCTTTTTTGATGTGTTTTTGATGCTTCTGTGATGCTTTAATGAAGCTTGGCAAATAAATGTGAAAAATGTGTATAACCAATATAAATTAAATCAAATCAGTGCCCGATGTTAGTGATGGACCTGACTGGACAAAAATCATATATATCTGTAGTGTCTCTTTAGACGGTGTTTGTAAAAGTGATTCCTGTTGAAAAAAGTGCTAAGTGCTTCAAATTCCTAATCCAAACTATGAATACATAAATCCAATAGAAAATTCTTTCATCAAAATAAATATGCGATTTCTATTGTGACACACACATAGTAGTGCTCATAAAAGTGCTGAGTGCTTCCTAAAATCCCCTTGTTCATAAAGCAATCTGTAGAAAAACTGTATTCAATCAACATAAATGTGCGTTAGTATAAAAATATTTCATCAAAATAAATATGCGATTTCTATTGTGACACACACATAGTAGTGCTCATAAAAGTGCTGAGTGCTTCCTAAAATCACCTTATTCATCAAATAATCTGTAGAAAAAATGTATTCAATCAGCATAAATGTGCGCTAGTACAATCTTAAAACAGTCTATATAAAAAAAGTCCAAAACTTCTTTAAAATTATATTCCAATCCTTTTTCTTATTGTAGACGCTCTTAACGTAGATATAGTGACTTTATTTCCTCCACCTTGTGCCACTTCTAGGTGTACTAAACTCTCACCTTTATATCAGGAATATTGCGCCTATCCCAGGGTCTCTGGGATACTGGCTGTTGCTCCTTTCCTTTATCGATGTCCGATCTATCTCCAGATATCCAGCGTAGGTTCCTGGTATATAGGGGTCTCCTGGAGTCTTATCCGATAATTACCTTTAGGTACGATCTCCTCACACTATCCTCCTTTCTTTTAACTCAAAAAAGATAGGACCATCATGGTGCAGTATTATGTGTTTTTATTCCCACACATTCAGAATTACACTTACAGTTGGTTTGCTTGTATTCAGCATATACAGAGACACACGAACGCTGTGGAGATCGAGTTCCATCCGATACGTCACTTCCGGGTATAGGGCTCCTCCTACGCGTTACGTCGCGGGGTCACGTGACTTCCTCACTCCCACACGCGTAGGAGGAGCCCTATACCCGGAAGTGACGTATCGGATGGAACTCGATCTCCACAGCGTTCGTGTGTCTCTGTATATGCTGAATACAAGCAAACCAACTGTAAGTGTAATTCTGAATGTGTGGGAATAAAAACACATAATACTGCACCATGATGGTTCTATCTTTTTTGAGTTAAAAGAAAGGAGGATAGTGTGAGGAGATCGTACCTAAAGGTAATTATCGGATAAGACTCCAGGAGACCCCTATATACCAGGAACCTGCGCTGGATATCTGGAGATAGATCGGACATCGATAAAGGAAAGGAGCAACAGCCAGTATCCCAGAGACCCTGGAGATATACCATAGGCGCAATATTCCTGATATAATGGTGAGAGTTTAGTACACCTAGAAGTGGCACAAGGTGGAGGAAATAAAGTCACTATACCTACGTTAAGAGCGTCTACAATAAGAAAAAGGATTGGAATATAATTTTAAAGAAGTTTTGGACTTTTTTTATATAGACTGTTTTAAGATTGTACTAGCGCACATTTATGCTCATTGAATACATTTTTTCTACAGATTATTTGATGAATAAGGTGATTTTAGGAAGCACTCAGCACTTTTATGAGCACTACTATGTGTGTGTCACAATAGAAATCGCATATTTATTTTGATTAAATATTTTTATACTAGCGCACATTTATGTTGATTGAATACAGTTTTTCTATAGATTGTTTTATGAACAAGGGGATTTTAGGAAGCACTCAGCACTTTTATGAGCACTACTATGTGTGTGTCACAATAGAAATCGCATATTTATTTTGATGAAAGAATTTTCTATTGAATTTATATATTCATAGTTTGGATTAGGAATTTGAAGCACTTAGCACTTTTTTCAACAGGAATCACTTTTACAAACACCGTCTAAAGAGACACTACAGATATATAGGATTTTTGTCCAGTCAGGTCCATCACTAACATCGGGCACTGATTTGACTTAATTTATATTGGTTATACACATTTTTCACATTTATTCTTACACCTTAAAGCGCACCACTACCCCCACTATAGAATTTGTTTAACTGTTGAGTATCAGTATCAGTGGTGCAGCATTAAGGATATTCATAATACCCCTGACAGCGCAGGAACCACACACACCTTTTTGTTATATCACGAAGCTTGGCAAATGCTCTGTGTGTGTTGATTTTCTGATTGTTTTAAAAGGTCATAGCAGAACCCCAGCTCAATGGTACCCCTGTTCAGCAGATCCCCAGGTTATTAGTACCCTTGGTCTGCAGATCCCCTGCTCAGTAGTACACCCCAGCTCTGCTGATGCCCCACTCGGTAGTAACTCCCAGTTCTGCTAATTCCCATCTCAGTAGTACCTCCTAGGTCTGCTGCTCCCTCACTCAGTATTAAAAACCCAGATCTGCTGATCATATGGTTTTCCTGATCTCTCTCTGGTCTCCGCTAACCTCCTGCTATATGGCTCCCATGCTGTGCACAAGGTGTGACATCTGCTAGTTTATGCTGCTTCGGTCCCCCAGCTCTGCTGATCCTCCACTGCTCAGCCCTCACTCTCCAGTCCTGTACACCTTCCACCATAGCGTTCCCATGTTGCACAGCAGGCTCTGCTCTAGTCTGGACCCGCTCACTTTCCTGCTGCTCTGCACTGCACACCAGATGTGGCGTTGTACCAGACACTCCCAGAATATATACACATCACCCAGAAGTGACTGCTGATGATGTCTTCCTGCTTCGCTTTTTGGTTTCCCAGGGCATCCTGGGATATCTCATACCTACAATACATCCAAAACAAAGGAGCTAACTGAATAAAAGTCTCTCAAAAGCTACATGTGCTGTTAGTGAGCATTGTCAAAGACTTCTATAAAGGCTCTGGAGAAGCTTTGAAGAACCAAGAAAGCGACATGGGGTATCATTTCTGAAGCACAGCGAAGCAAACACAGAGTGTTAACAGGACTGTACGCTGACCATTTTATTTAATTACAAGTTCTTTAAATGACATTCAGAGTGCTTTAAAAAAAGTGTGTCAAATGCCACATTTTGAAGTATAACCGAGCCCTTAACCACTTTACCTCCGGAGGGTTTTCCTGCTTTACGTCCAGGCCACTTTTTGCAACTTGGCACTGCGTGACTTTAACTGACAATTGCACGGTCATGCAACCCTGTACCCAAACGAAATTTACGTCCTTTTTTTCCCACAAACAGAGCTTTCTTTTGGTGGTATTTGATCACCTCTGCGCTTTTCATTTTTTGCGATATTAATAAAAAAAAGAGCGAAAATTGTGAAAAAATTGACATTTTCTACTTTCACAGTTAAAAAATATCCAATATATTCAATTTTTATCATATATTTAGGCCAAAATGTATTTAGCTACATGTCTTTGACAAAAAAATTCTCAATGAGCGTATTTTTAACCGCTTTAAGACAGGAAGATTTTACCCCATTCCTGACCAGGCTATATTTTGCGATTCGGCACTGCGTTAATTTAACGGACAATTGCGCGGTCGTGCGACGCTGTAGCCAAATTAAATTTATGTCTTTTTTTCCCCCACAAATAGAGCTTTCTTTTGGTGGTATTTGATCACCTGTGTGATTTTTAATTTTTGAAAAAAGAGCGACAATTTTGAAAAAAAAAAAAACAATATTTTTTACATTCTGATATATAACATTCCCAAAAAAAATTTAAAAATCAAAATTTTTTAACATTTTAGGCCAATTTGTTTTCTGCTACATATTTTTGGTAAAAAAAAAATCACAATAAGCATATTTTGATTGGTTTGCGCAAGTTATCGCGTTTACTAACTACGGGAAAGATTTGTCATTTTTATTGTTTATTTTTTTTTACTAGTAATGGTAATCTGCGATTTTTTTTGTGGGACTGCGACATTGCGGTGGACAGATCAGACCCCTAACTGAAATTTTTGACACTTTTGGGGGTACCAGTGACACTACAGTAATCAGTGCTATAAATATGCACTGTTACTGTAATAATGACACTGGCAGGGAAGGGGTTAACTTAATTGGTGATCAAGGGGTTAAATGTGAGCCTAGGGGAGTGATTCTAGCTGTGGGGGGGTCTCATGCTTACTGACGTGTGTGGGGGGAGGGGGTTCTGTGACAAAGACACAGATTGAGAGAGGGGAGAGTCTGGTGACGTAGGTCTACGTCGCCAGACGATAACGAGCCACTTTGCCGCAGTACCAGCTCAGTGAGCGGTCAGCAAGTGGTTAAAGATGTGGCTGCCAGTGACGCACAGATATAATGCTTCTTTTCTAATAAGCATGAAAGGACCTAATCCCATGCCACAGCCACTTAACAATTCATCTTCAGAAGCCAAAGGATGGGAATAATAAAAATTTGAAGGGGGAACCCCAACCCACTGCTTCCCATAGACTGACATGCCCATCCCCTTTCAGCATCTCTCCCCCTTATCTGTCTGGAATTCTGTGCAGACACACAAGCGGCATTTAATATATCCACCCCTGGCAATGAATGCATAGAGGGAAAAGCTTGTATTCATGCGTTTGTATATAAATAAATGTTTTGTTACTAATATTTGCGGCTGACCACTTCTAGTAAATGTCTGTCTTATGGGGCTGGCACGAAAGTTCAAACATATGAAAAAAGAAAAAACAAAGAAAAAACATAAATATGACTCACAAAGGGGACACAATTATTAGAACAGCAACAAAAAATATGAACAGACCTCAAAGCCCATACCTCTAAATGAAAATGAAAAACAATCAAACACTTCCAGAACCCAAAGCAGAAAACTACTACTACAGACCACTTCTAATAAATATCTATTTTATAGGGCTGCCACAAAAGTTCAAATATGAAAAAAAAGTAATGTAATGTAATGTTGGGTAATGTAAACATATTTACACTTCAAGCATTTGTTATCCTAAAAAAAAAAAAAATACCTTAATTTTAATGTCTTTATAATTTTCTTTTAACCACTTTAGCGCCAGAAGATTTTACCCCCTTCATGACCAGGCCATTTTTTGCTATTTGCACTGTGTGTCAAGGTCTTACCTTGCCTTCCTGTTGGCAGCCATCTTGGACATGTACAGACTGCTGCCTCTTATAAACTTGTAAACTCTGATTGCATCATCACTTGCCTGCAGCCCGGGTTGTGGCACTGTGATGATGCTGCACAACTGACTATATCAATCACCTGATGGCTTGCAGTCCCCACCCTTGCTTTTGTGCTCCAATTTGCATCTCTGCTAGCAGTCTTCTGTTCTCTGTGTTCATCCGTGCATGACCTGGCTTGGTTGACGACTCTCCTGGCTCTCGATCCCGCATTGGCAGATGACCCCACATCAGCAGACGACCCACTTCTGGACTCGACCCTGGCTTAGATGACTACCTACATCCAGACTCAACCCCAGCTTGGATGACCACCAGCTTCTGGACTCAACCCCGGCTTGGATGACTACCCGCTTCTGGACTTGACCCCTGTTGTTCCTGATTTCGCTCCTCTCTCTTGCTGTGCATTTATTGTTGTTTGCTAAAATAAACTGCTTTATTTTACTTGCATCTTCACGTAGTCTGGTTTCCTGGCACCCTGACAGTACGCAAGGGCCATGAATCCTGACAATGCAGGTACTCCCACGCTCCCCATGCTGGTTATCAGGTTCGATCAACATGATCACCTTTTGTGTCACTTTGCTCAGGTGTTGCAGACGTTGCTTGAACGCACAGCACACCTTGCTCCTGGTGCTGCTAGGCCAGTGGTTCCTCCTGCTGCTGCTCCTGTTGCCGCTCCTGCCCCTGAAGTTGCAGCTGAAGTCACTGTTATCAGAGGGATGACTGGTTCAGCCCCCCTTCTGCAGTGCTATGGGCGTGAATCGAGTTAGTGTTGTAGCTTCCTAAACCAAGTGAGCATTTTGTATGGGATGGTTCCTCAGGCTTCTCCTTCTGATAGGTCCAAGGTGGGCTTCCTAATATCGTTGCTCTCCGACAAGGCCTTGACTTAGGCGAATCCCTTATGGGAGAACGATAATCCTGTGGTACTCGATTACCCAAGTTTTGATGCCTCCTTTCGTAGGGTATTCAATGTGCCTGCTCACTCTGCCTCTGCTGCAAAGCAGCTCCTGTCCATTCAACAGGGTATATGTACCATTGCCGAGGATGCCGTTTAATTTCGTACCCTGGTAGCAGAGGTGGGCTGGAATAATGAGGATCTTGTGGCCGTCTTCTCTCCTGGTCTCTCTGATGCATTGAAAGTCGAGATTGCGGCCAAGAATCTCCCTGACGAGCTTGAGGCTCTCATTTCCTTCGAAATTTTGATCAATACCAAGCTCAGGGAGAGACCATCGTTTAAGGAGCGCCTTGCGGAGGCCTCCTACCAGATTTTCTCAGTTTTTTTTCCCACCCATTTCTCCCTCACCACCCACGGCTCCTGGGGAAGGTGCATCTGGCTGTGAACCCATACAGCTGGGGTTAACTCGCCTTCCTTTTGGGAGAAGGGAGGGCCGGTGCCTGTATTGCGGTCTTGGTGGGTATTTTCTGAAATCTGGTCTGACCCGTCCGGGAAACGCTCGCTCTTAAGGTCCTGTTGGGGGCAGATCTTAGGTGGAAATTCCTCGTCCCCAGTTTCCTGTAAAGATAAACCGCTAATCACGGTTGTCCTCTCCTGGGCATCGGGTTCTGTAGTTACTCAGGCTTGGGTAGACTCTGGTACTGGCGGTTATTTTTTTGACAGTACGTTTGCTGCTGTGAATTCCATACCCTTGCAGCCTCGTGTTTCGCCACTGGTTATCAAGGCGACTGATGGCAGACCCCTGCAACCGGCACAGTTTACCAAAGACACTGTTCCAGTTGATAGGATGATAGGAGCTGTACACTGGGAGTTGACCTGTTTCCAGGGTATTTCGTCCCCACACTACTCCGTTGCTTTGGGGTACCCTTGGCTTCAGAAAAACAATCCGACCTTTGATTGGCAGTCGGTCGAGATCCTTTCTTGGTCTCCTCAGTGTGGCCCTGTTTGTATCTATGGGCCTATTAAGGTACTTTGTACCTCCTCGGATTCAGTGTTACCTACTGAATATCGTGAGTCTTAAGGTGTATTTGACAAGTTGTGCGCTGGCACTCTTCCTCCTCATTGTCCATACGATTGTGCCAAAGACTTGCAACCTGGTGCCATAGCAGGGTTTATCCTCTTTTGGCTGCGGAGAATAAGGCCATGGAGTAGTACGTTGCGGATGCGCTTCCCTGGGGCACATTCGCAAGTCCACTTCTCCAGCAGGTACCGTTTTTTTTTCTTCGTAAAGAAAAAGGGTCTGAGTTGAGACCTTGCATTGATTATAGGGGCCTCAATCACATCACGGTCAAGAATGCATACCTGATTCCATTGATCACTGAATTGTTCGACTGCCTCAAGGGAGCAACGGTCTTTACCAAGCTTGACCTAAGGGCCACGTATAACCTCGTAAGGATCAAGGAGGGCGACGAATGGAAGACCGCGTTCAATACCAGAACCAGACATTACGAATCTCTGGTGATGCCATGTGCAATGAGCCTGCTGTCTTCCAGGAGTTAATCAATGAAGTATTTTGTGATATGTTGCAGCAATGCGTGGTAGTCTATTTGGACGACATCTTGATTTACTCGGACTCCATTGAATCCCCCTACCTGGATGTCAGACGGGTGTTGCAACCTTTTATGTGAGAATGAGCTTTTCTGTAAGCTTGAGAAATGTGAATTCCACCTATCTCAGGTTGCCTTCTTGGGCTACATAATTTCTGTTGAAGGGTTCTCCATGGATCCACAGAAGGTTTTGGCTGATGGCCTCGCCCCAGTGGTCTCTGTTCCATTCAGCGTTTCCTTGGATTTGCCAATTACTATGAGAAAATTATCAGGAACGTTTCCTCTTTGGCCAAACCTATCTCCGATCTGATCAAAAGGGGCAGCGTTTGCCACAATTGGACGCCTGCTGCCATCCAAGCTTTCCAGGCCTTCAGGTCTGCTTTTGCTTCAATTTGGTCTCATCCCAAACCTGGGTTTTCCCCTTTGTCCTAGAGGTGGATGCGTCTGAGACAGGTATAGGCGCCCTCCTGCCTCAGCGTCGGACACCTGATGGATCCTTACTTCCTTGTGGGTTCTACTCCAAGAAGCTGTCTCCAGCTGAACGCAATTACGAGATTGGAGACAGAGAGCTCTTGGCCATTATCTTGGCTCTCAAAGAGTGGAGACACTTGCTCGAAGATTTTGTGGTTCCAGTTCCCATTCTCACCGATCATAAGAATTTGACGTATCTCTCAGGAGGCCAAAGGCTTACACCCCATCAGGCCAGATGGACCTTCTTTTTTAATAGTGGACCTGGGTGGATTTATACAATATACAGTTTTTATATATATTTATATTATATTTATTACCAATATACTCTGCTCAAAAACATTAAAGGAACACCTTGAAAACACATCAGATCTCAATGGGGAAAAAAATCAAGCTGGATAGCTATACTGATATGGACTGGGTAATGTGTTAAGAATGAAAGGATGCCATATCGTTTGATAGAAATTAAAAATATTAACCTAGAGAGGGCTGAATTCAAAGACACCCCAAAAATCAAAGTGAAAAAATATAGCAGCAGGCTACTCCATTTTGCTGAAATTTCATTGCAGCAACTCGAAATGGTCCTCAGCAGGTTGTATGGCCCCCACGTTTTTCTATACATGCCTGACAATGACGGGCATGCTCCTAATGAGATGAAGGATGGTGTCCTTGGGTATTTCCTACTTGATTTGGGCCAGGGCATCACTGAGCTCCTGAACAGACTGAGGTGCAACCTGGCGGTCTCGGATGGACTGAAACAATGTGCCAGAGGAGTTCTGTTGGATTTAGGTCAGGCGAGCATTGGGGCCATTCAATGGTATCAATTCCTTCATCCTCCAGGAACTGACTGTATAATCTCGCCACATTAGGCCAGGCATTGTCATGCACCAGAAGGAACCCAGGACCCATTGCACCAGCGTAGGGTCTGACAAGGGGTCCAAGGATTTCATCCGATACGTAATGGCAGTCAGTGTGCCATTGTCTAGCCTGTAGAGGTCTGTGCATTCTTCTATGGATATGCCTCCCCAGACCATCACTGATCCACCACCAAACTGGTCATGCTGAGCGATGTTACAGGCAGCTTAACGTTCTCCAGGGCTTTCCTTTCACATCTGTCACATGTGCCAGAGTGAACCTGCTCTCATTTGTAAAAAGCACAGGGCGCCAGTGGTGGACCTGCCAATTCTGGTGTTCAATGGCAAATGCCAAATCGAGCTCCATGGTGCCAGGCAGTAAGCACAGGGCTCACTAGCAGACTTTGGGTCCTCAGGCCCCCCCTCATGAAGTCTGTTTATGATTGGTCACAGACATTTACACCAGTGGCCTGTTGGAAGACATTTTGTAAGGCTCTGGCAGTGCTCATCCTGTTCCTCCTTAGACAAAGGAGCAGATATTGGCCCTGCTGTTGGGTTAAGGACCTTCTAGGGCCCTGTCCAGCTCTCCTAGAGTCCCTGTCTGTCTCCTGGAATCTCCTCCAATGCTCTTGAGACTGTGCTGGGAGACACAGCAAACCTTCTGCAATGGCACGTATTAATGTGCCATCCTGGAGGAGTTGGACTGCCTGTGCAACCTCTATAGGGTCCAGGTATCCCCTAATGCTACCAGTAGTGACAATGACCCTAGCCAAATGAAAAACTAGTGAAAAACAGTCAGAAAAGAGGAGTAGGAAAAAAAATGTCAGTGGCCTCCACCTGTTAAAACCTTTCCTGTATTGGAGGTAGTGCACCTGTAGTTAATTTCATTACCACCAAAGCAGCTGAAACTGATTACCAACCCCCTCTGATACTTAACTGACCAGATCAATAGCCCAGGTTTTAATATCTGGCTATGATTTCCTTATACAAGAAGCTTGTCTTGTGGTGTCCAGAGTAGCCGAGCTATGAGAAAAGGGGTGCGCCCCCAAAATGCATCAGCTCTACACCCCTTTGATGTTCATGACTTTTTTGTCCGCACTGCATGGCATTGTGTGGTTCTAGTTGCTACTTTGTGAGTATTCACTTTTATCTGCTTTTATATTGAATAAATGTTTTTGGGTAATGCACTAGGTGCGTGCACCATCTTTTCTGTTTGGAATTGGATTACCCCGTCTGAGGAGGGCTGCATCCGCGTATAAGATAAAGGCAAACAGTAATTGGGGCACTGTAAGCTGGATGGAAAGAACATAGGCTATTTGGGCATAGGCTGCATCCATATAGCATCTGGAATTGCTGTTGTCCTTCCTGCTTTTCACCATATCACTGGAAGGGATTGCTAGCTTTAGATGTTAAATGTGTGCCTAACTATGTGTAATGTGTGCTGCTTTTACTACTAGATTTCTCAGTTTTTCCTCCCTGCAACTGACAGATCACTCTCTCTGTACAGAGCTCTGTGTTATTTACCAACACAGAGCTCTGGGCTGTGATTGTACTCAGCGGGATCCTCAGGTCCAAGCCATGAATCATTGGCTGGAACTTGCTGACAGGCTCACGCTGTGTAAAATCACAGCGGGTTCTGGGCGGGCTAGGCAGCAGTGTACGGGTATGACGCTTTGTCAACAGTGGCTGCTCACCCACAGTAAATTGTGGGCATGTGGTTGCCAAGTGGTTGAAAACATTTTGCATTTGTTAAGAAGTTGGCTGCATGAGAGTCATATATGTTTTTTTTTTATATTTTTTTTCTCTTTTTTTTCATATATTTGAACTTTCGTGCCTATAAGGAAGACATTTAGTAAAATTGGTCTGTAGTAGTATTTTTCTGCTTCAGGCTCTTAGGTTGTTTAATTTTTATTTATTTTTTTCATTTGGAGGTATTTGGGGTCTTTTCATTTTATTTGTGGTCCTAATGATCAAATAAATCACTAACACAAGCGTTACATTTTAAAGGCACAAATTTTAGCACATTTCATTGTATAGTTAACATTGCAAATTAAGGTTTATGATTAAGTATTTAAAACTGCCTACCTCTGGCAAATATGTGTTTTCATAATATATTCCCTGCACCAAATCTCCAATGGCACCAGAAACAAGTTCCACAACCTGAAACAGAAATTATACATTAAAAAACTGAAGACCAAACTTTTTTTGTTCAGTTATACTGAATACGATTATGCTTCAACCAAACATGGAAAAATTAAGTTACAACAGGGCTCTATCCAAAACAAACTTTTCATTTTGGGTGGAATAGAGCAAAGATAAATCCACTACTGAGTTTTTACTTTACCCCAGCAGAGAGATATCCTTCTCAATATATCTGTGACAGACCAGCTTCTTTTTTTTTTTAGCTTTTGTTCTCCATATATATGTTCAAAAAGAATCACCTAGAAGGTTCTGGACACATTTGGTAAACACATGTAGTTCTAGTGGATAATTTTGGGAATATAAGAAGATGGCCCCCTATAACAGCCAAGCTTTGTCTTCCATAGCCTTAATATGAGAGACAGGGACATCCTTCTAATCCTAGCTCAGAAAGCTGTAGGTGCACAGTGGATGATCAAACACAGTCCCACTCTACTCAAACATAAAACCTGACAAATTATTTATTGTTATTTAATAAATGTATTTATATAGTGCTAACAATTTACACAGGGCTTTCTATATTGTAACTTCACATCAGCCCCTGAACTCAGAGAGCTCAAAATCTTAGGTCCCTATCTTGCACACATATATACAGTTGGATATAAAAAGTCTGCACACCCCTGTTAAAATGTCAAGTTTCTGTGATGTAAAAAAATGAGACAGAGAAAAATAATTTCAGAACTTTTTCCACCTTTAATGTGCCCTGTAAACTGTAAAACCCAGTTGAACAAACAAACAAATCTTTTAGCTAGAGGGAAGTAAAAATAAAAAACTAAAATAATACTTTATTTAAGCAACTTTTGATGTTATCACAGCACTCAGCCTTTTTGGGTATGAGTCTATCAGCATGGCACATCTTGGCTTGCCAATATTTGCCCACTCTTCTTTGCAAAAACTCTCAAAATCTGTCAGATTGTGAGGGCATCTCCTGTGCACAGCCCTCATCAGATCACCCCACATATTTTTCAATCTGATATAAGTCTGGCTGGGCAATTCCAAAACTTTAATCTTCTTCTGGTGAAGCCATTCCTTTGTTGATTTGGATGTATGCATTGGGTCATTGTCATGCTGAAAGATGTTCATGTTCAGCTTTCTAGCAGAAGCTTGGAGGTTTTATGCCAATATTGACTGTTTTTTGGAACTGTTCATAATTCCCTCTACCTTGACTAAGGCCCTTGTTCCAGCTGAAGAAAAACAGCCCCAAAGCATGATGCTGCCACCACCATGCTTCACTGTGGGCATGGTGTTCTTTTTGTGATGTGCAGTGTTGTTTTTGCACCAAACATATCTTTTGGAATTATGGCCAAAACGTGCAACCTTGGTTTCATCAGACCATAACACATTTTCCCACATGCTTTTGGGAGACTTCAGATGTGTTTTTGCGAAATTTAGCTGGGTTTGGATGATTTTCGTCATAAGAAAAGGCTTCTTGCCACTCTACTCCATAGCCCAGACATATGAAGAATACAGGAGATTGTTGTCACATGAACTACACAGCCAGTACTTGCCAGATATTCCTGCAGCTCCTTTAATGTTGCTGTTGGCCTCTTGGCAGCCTCCCTGATCAATTTTCTTTTCGTCCTTTCATCAATTTTGGAGGGACATCCAGCTCTTGGTAATGTCATTGTTGTGCCATATTTTCTCCACTTGATGACAGTCTTCACTACGTTCCATGGTATATCTAATGCCTTGGAAATTCTTTTGTACCCTTCTCCTGACTGATACCTTTTAACAATGAGATCCCTCTGATGCTTTGGAAGCTCTCTGCGGACCATGGCTTTTGCTGTAGGATGCGATTAAGAAAATGTCAGGAAAGACCTACGAGAACAGCTGAACTTTATTTGGGGATATTCAGAGGCACTTTAAATGATGGCAGGTGTGTGTACTGACTCCTATTTCATGTGAGTTTGAACTCACTAAGCTACGGTGCTGCCCAACTCATCTTTAATTCGATGAATTCTGTAGTTTAAAAAAATTGAGACTTCTTGTGCCTTAGAGTATGTAAAAACCTAAAGAAAGTCAGGGGTTAAAATGTCACTAACCCACTTTATAAAGAACTATCTTTAACCACTTTACCACCGGAGGATTTTGCTGTCTTACGTCTGGGCCACTTTTTGCGATTCGGCACTGTGCGACTTTAACTGACAATTGCGCGGTCATGCAACGCCGTACCCAAACGAAATGTACGTCCTTTTTTCCCACAGTGTTTTCTTTTGGTGGTATTTGATCACCTGTGCGATTTTTACTTTTTGCGCTAAAACAAAAAAAGAGCGACAATTTTGAAAAAATTATATTTTTCACAATTTTTTTTATATGAAATTCCCCCCAAAAAATGTAAAAATCAAAATTTTTTATCATTTTAGGCCAATTTGTTTTCTGCTACATATTTTTGGTAAAAAAAATTGCAATAAGCGTATTTTGATTGGTTTGCGCAAAAGTTATTTCGTTTACTAACTAAGGGAAAAATTTCTGTCGTTTTTGGTGTTTTTTTTTAACAAGTAATGGCGGCGATCTGCGTTTTTTTTTTGCGGGACTGCGACATTGCGGCGGACAAATCGGACCCCTGACTGACATTTTTGACACTTTTGGGGTTACCAGTGACATTACTACAGTAATCAGTGCTATAAATATGCACTGTTATTGTAAAAATGACACTGGCAGGGAAGGCATTAATTTTATTGGAGAGGGAGGGGTTAATGTATGCCTGGTGCTTACTGACGTGTGTGGGGGGAGGTGACTGAGTGACACAAGGACAGATCGCAGGTTCAGCTATGCTGAACCCTGCAATCTGACCCTGCCTGTCACTTAGGAGATCCGCCCGCTTGTATTTACACAAGCGGGCGGATCTCCAGACTCGACTCAATTCCCAGACGATCGGGGAAGAGCAGCGGCGATCGACGCTGCTCCTCCACTGGCCAGACTCCTGCTGTGACTGAAAACAGCGGGAGCGAGCCTCTGGCGGCGCGCGCGCACTTAAGTGGTTAAAATTAGAGATGCACCGAAATGAAAATTCTGGGCCGAAACCGAAACCGAAAATGCAGAATGCCCTTGGCCGAAAACCGAAACCGAAAAATACTTTTCCCCCCCAAAAAATGTAAAATGGATAGAACAGGGGCATACACCAAAAACAGGCAGCGACGTACACCTGTCGCTGCCACCCTGTCACAGTATATGTACTGTGTTGGGTTGGCAAGAGGTTAATTTAATTACCAATGGTATTTGTATTATGAAGCATGAGGAGTTAATGTATTGTCACTGCTGGTCACTCATCTATTAGTGACCGACCAGTGGCAGTTAATTAACCCCTTTGTGCTGCATTAGTGCAACCAGTATCAGTGCAACCAGTGTTAATTAACTAATGCAGCACAAAGGGGTTAATTACCTGCCACTGGTCGGTCACTAATAGATGAGTGACCAGCAGTGACAATACATTAACCCCCTCATGCTGCATAATACTAATATCATTGGTAAGCTGCCTCAGTTCCCCCCCCCCTGCCTCAGCGTCCCCCTCGGCAGTACACCCCCCCCTCTGGTTTAGCCTCCCTCCTCGGGTGTCCTTCATTCAAAAGTCCCGCCTCTGCCCTGCGCCCTCCTCCTTCCTCACGGCGGCCATTATTTTCGGCAATGTTAACCCATTATCGGCCCGAAATGGGATAGGCCCATTTTCGGCCGATAATTTCGGTGGCCGAAATTTCGGTGCATCCCTAGTTAAAATGGTGTATTGCATGCTGTTCATACTCAGTCACTATGAGATTTGCTTTCTGAATTCTGCAAAAAAAACCTGGTTGTCCTTTCCATAAAACATGTATCTCCTCTCCCACCCTGCTCCCTATATCCTTTAGCCTCCTTCTCCCCTTTTCTTGCCTTCAATTATACAGTACTTTTATCTGGAAATAAATATAGGCGAATTGTTAGCAACTTCCAGGTGTAATTACATTGTTATTACCTACAACTGTCTGTGCACTGTTTACTTTGTTTGTTTTGAATGACATCTCAATAAACACCTTTTTTTGGGGGGAAAAAAAAACTGGTTGATCCTGCTGCTCTATAGCTCCACCTTCTGTTCATGTCCCCAATTCAGCCAGGGATTTTGCAGTGATGGCAACTATGCACATGCTCAATTTTGAGTTTCTATGCTGAGCGTTTCCTCCCCATCACATCTGAGCAGGCCTTATGACTATGGAGTCACACATGTGGGCATATACACAGTGGTAAAGCCCACCTCCTCCCTCCTCCTCCATGCCCAGTAATCAACTAAACACAATGGGGGCGAGATAATACATGTAGAGTAACGGAGGCTTTACTTCCCTCTTATTCTAAGACACAGGCTGGAGGGGCGTGACACAGCCTGTAACTAGCAGAAATATGCCCACACCATGCTATATCTACAAAATAATAAAGATTTGATTTCAAATACAGTGAAAATATATATTTGATCCCCTGCCCACTTTGCCCACTTACAAAGAAATGAAGGGTCTATAATTTTTATCAGGTGTATTTTAAATGATATAGACAGAATATCAACAAAAAATCCAGAAAAAAAAAAAAAAACGATACAATTGGTATAAATTGAGTTGCGGATCAGTGAGTAAAATAAGTATTTGATCCTCAAGCAAAACATACTTGGTGGAGAAACCCTTGTTGGCAAACACAGAGGTAAGTCGTTTCTTGTAGTTGGTTACCAGGTTTGCACACATCTCAGGAGGGAATTTGGTCCACTCTTCTTTATAGATCTTCTTTAAATACTCAAGATTTCTTGGCTGTCGCTTGGAAACTCAAAGTTTCAGCTCCCTCCATAAATTTTCTATAGGCTTAAGGTCTAGAGACTGGCTAGGCCACTCCATGACCTTAATGTGTTTCTTCTTGAGCCACTCCCTAGTTGCCTTGGCGATATGTTTTGGGTCATTGTCATGCTGAAAGACCCATCTACGACCCATCTTCAGTGTTCTGGCTGAGGGAAGAAGGTTCTTATCCAAGATTTTACAATACATGGCCCTGTCTTTTAGCCCCTCAATGCGGCAAAGTTGGCCTGTACCTTTAGCAGAGAAACAACCCTAAAACATAATGTTTCCACTTCTGTGCTTGATTGTAGGGATGGTGTGTTTTTAGGGTCAAAGGGGTCAATTCACTAAGAGTTAAATAGCAAAAAAATTCCGTAAAATAACGCTTGCAGTAAATCAGTGGTAAAAGTGCAATTTACTAAGAATTTTGTGTTAAATACCGAATGCGGTATTTGCTTGATTTAGCGGGTAATTACCGCATTATTTAATGCAGTAATTTACCACATTAACCGCTTCCCCACTGCTCACTGTGCTGCTACTGCGGCACAGTGGCTCGTTATCGTCTGGCGACGTAGGTCTGCGTCACCAGACATTCCCCTCTCTCGGCGGCGCGCGCGCGCCGCCGGAGGCTTGCTCCCGCTGTTTTCAGTCACAGCGGGAGTCGGGCCAGGGGAGGAGCGGCGGCGATCGTCGCTGCTCTTCCCCGATCGTCGGGGAATCTAGTTTGGAGATCCGCCCGCTTGTGTAAACAGAGCGGGCGGATCTCCTAAGTGACAGGCAGGGTCAGATTGCAGGGTTCAGCATAGCTGAACCCTCGATCTGTCCTTGTGTCACTCAGTCACCCCCCCCCCCCCCCCACACGTTAGTAAGCACCAGGCATACATTAAAATTAACCCCTTCCCTGCCAGTGTCATTTTTACAGTAACAGTGCATATATATATAGCACTGATTACTGCAGTAATGTCACCCAAAAGTGTCAAAAAGTGTCAAAAATGTCAGTCAAGGGTCCGATCTGTCCGCCGCAATGTCGCAGTCCCGCAAAAAAAAATTGCAGATCGCCGCCATTACGCGTTAAAAAAAAAAACACCAAAAATGACAGAAATCTTTTCCTTTGTTAGTAAACGCAATAACTTTTGCGCAAACCAATCAAAATACGCTTATTCTGATTTTTTTTACCAAACATAGGTAGCAGAAGACAAATTGGCCAAAAATTTAAAAAAAATTTGATTTTTACATTTTTTTGGGGGGGAATTTCATATAAAAAATGTTAAAAATATTGTTATTTTTTCAAAATACTCTTTTTTTGTTTATAGCGCAAAAAGTAAAAATCGCACAGGTGATCAAATACCACCAAAAGAAAGCTCTGTTTGTGGGGAAAAAAAGGACGTAAATTTCGTTTGACCGCGCAATTGTCAGTTAAAGTCGCACAGCGCCGAATCGCAAAAAGTGGCCCAGACGTAAGACAGCAAAATCCTCTAGTGGTAAAGTGGTTAAGCTGGTTGCTAAGGAGCGGGCCCAGAAGCTGGCCACAGAGTCCATAACAATGGATGACTCATCAGCTGTTAATTAAAAAGTATAGAAAAAACAAAAAAAAAAAGTGTGCCCCCCCAGTCCATACCAGGCCCCTCAGGCCAAAAAAAAAGACATGGGGTTCCCCCCAAAATCCATACCAGATCCTTATCCAAGCATGCAGCCCAGCAGGTTAGGAAAGGGGGGGGGAACGGGTGAGTGGCCTTCTCCTGAATCATACCAGGCCACATGCCCTCAACATGAGGTGGGTGCTTTGGGGCAGAGGGGCTCTGCCCCCCATCCCAAAGCACTTTGTCCCCATGTTGATAGCGACAAGGGCCTCATCCCCACAACCCTGCCCAATGGTTGCCACCCCCCCATATTGTACCCTACGCATTCACACATTTTTGACAATTCCTTTATTAAAAAAATGTAAAAACAGTGTCCCCTGTTGTAAATCCATCGTCAATCACGCCACTCACCCCACCACTGAAACAAAAAAAGGCTACATCGCATGTACAGCTGACCACCAAATGCCTCCTCCACCATTTGGCAGTTCTTATATAGGTAAGGGCGGGGCCACCTAATGCCATCACCTGGTGGCACCGCCCCCTCTCGACATCACAGAACCAGCATGCACCAGTCAGTGATGTCACAAGGGGGGGTGGTGCCACCAGGTGACGTCGCCAAACACATTCTAAGAGTAGCCTTTCACTTTCATCAAGAAAGTGACTTTCATCCTCTTCATTCCTGTATAGAGGATCACTGATCAGTTGTATCTGAGTGGCTCTACAGCTGCTCTCAGCAAGCCAGAGGACTCAGAGATGTCTGACCTTTGCCAGTATAGCACAGCTCTGAATGCAATGGGTCTCCAGGGCTGGTGCAGAATCATTGCAAGCAAAACCTGAACAGTTACGTATCTTGTTGATGCCTGGATGAAACTTGATATTGATGTATAATTGAAATGGAGAACTGTTATGACTGCAAAATCTGTACTTCAGTGTTGGCACCATAATGTAGTACAAAGGCTATCATCTTTTCATATTTATAGATAAGTTATGTAAGAAAATTTCAAAAGGTTTAATGTATCCTGGTACCATTTACTATCTGATCAGCAAATTAATGTGCTTTTAATTCATCCCTTCTCCCTAACAGGGTCAGAATGCAAAGAGCTGCATGATCTGGACTGTCAGTGGTGATTTCAGGATCCGTTTCTGTCATATTTTTGACCAAGGAGCAGGAGAGCTTGATAAAAGATGACTTCTGCTCATGAGGGAACAGAGAGGGCATTATAAATAAGTGCTGAATGCAATAATAAAAATTCCTTCAGGCAACTCCATCTGTTGTAATATGAAGAAAAGGGGCAGTGCTTGCCGCAGGGTGAAGTCAGCCATCTGAAGATCATTTGCTGCCTTATGCTGTCTTCTTCAATGGAATCATAGAACACTGTTTATCGGCTCTATGGTACTGATCTGTCATAGTGGATCCATATCTAGTCCATGCATATTAGCATAAACTGCTTTCAAGCATTACAACAGTCAAACGTGTCATAAAAATACTTGCAAATCAATGTTAAGTACAAAAAAACATGTCATGTTGCTGGATGTTAAAAGGTTAGGATGCTTGAATTCTGAGGAATAAATTGGAGTCATTAGTTATTTAACATAAATCTGTTGTCTCGTGAAAGCAATTTAAGTATTAGGTGTTTTGTATTAGCATAAACTAAATCGAGGCATTTAGAGGTCTTTATAGTAGCGAGAGATGTATCATCACTGCTCTTCCTATGCCACTAATTAAGAATAGCTTAATACTCTATCATAGGCTGCTGCTGATATAGCAAACAGGTAAAATTAGGTGTGGAGTGAGGGGGTCCACACTGGAAAGAGAGGGAAAATGTTTCCAGGTGGGGAAGGCCCACTTACATCATGGGCCAGACAGACAATCTCCTGCTAGCCCTGTAGGATCAGAGAGCCACCGCAAACGAATAACTAGTCAAGAAATGGGGTAAAAAGGAAACAGAGGGGTGTTACCTAAAGGGGTTGCACAAACGGGATGCTCAAGTCGGATTCATCGAAAAATGGAAAAAACTTTATTGATAAAAGGTTAACAGAAAAACATCTGGTACACTATCCATACATTGGAGTAATGACACCACTGGGAAGCCAAACACAGAAAGACTCAGAACACAGACAGCATAAAACCAAAAAAGAGACAAAGACACACGCGCCTCACCAGATATACGGGGACCAATCAGGCATGAATACCAGTGAGTACCAGTGTGCGGTCCATCCAGACCATGTTCACTTCCGAACCCACTGTATGCAAGCCGGCATGCCAGGGTCTGTCACTATGCCCATGAATATCATGTAGAGATAAGTGGAGGTAATAGTGGCTGCTGGCCAATGTTGGAAATTGGTGCTTTAATTCTCTATAGTAATGATGTCATGGAATGTAAGTAGAGGTGTCAAGCAGGTATTCTTTAGAGATGGACAAGTAAGTTCATAGAAATAGTCCGTTAGATGATGGGACACTGAGGTCACCTAAATGTTCAGAACCGGCTATACTTGCCACAGAGAATTTTGCTGCTTACAGCCTTACACTGACAAACCCCTGTCGTGAGGCCTTTGACAGGATGCAGTGAACAAAAGAGTCCTCAATACAAATGCTGCTGATATAGGTAATGTGAACCTTGATTGAAAAATGGTGAAGCTATCAGTGCTGCTCTAGTGACCAAATAAATATATATATGTAAACGACAAATCTTCAATGTGCATTAACAATACATTACTATATAATAATACATATTAAATAAATTAATTAAAGTGCCGGTGCTATATCACTGAACTGACATGCAAGTACATGAAACAACTGAAAAAAGTATTTTGGATTTGGTCAGATTCCCCACTGTCTGAGTCCACTGGGAGAACCTCTTGTTCCAGCATCCACTAAGTGGTAAAGCAAAGTCTCTGAATATACGTTTGATCTCCCCATTGTTTGGTGAGAGGGGAGCACGTAGTGGTCTGCACTATTAAGTATTCAAGCAGGAGCACTTTTATAAGGATCATCTATTTTCAGCTGTTTAAGAGCACAAGCACTTTATGTATAAGGACTTTATCTGACCAAATCCAAAAGACTTTTTTCAGTTGTTTCATGCACTTACACTTCAGTTCAGTGATATAGCACCGGCACTTTACTATATAATAATACATAACAATAAAATAAATTAATGTATTGTTAGTGAACATTGAAGATTTGATGTTTACACACACATATATATATATATATATATATTTATTTGGTCACTAGAGCAGCGCTGATAGCTTCACCATTTTTCGATTTAGAGGTCTTTGCGTGTACTTTTTAAAATTTTCAATAGTGCTCCAGAGCCTTGAAATTTAAGGCATCATATTGCACAAGTTTTTCTGGTATAACAAAGCACTGTTTTGCCTCATTCAGACTTCCGCACTATTACTACAGGGTCATCACAGTAATAGGCACCTTCAGTGGTCAATAGTGAGCTGTGAAAGGTGGTAGGGTCAGTGCATTATCTTACCCGCAGAAGATGGAATCTGCACAACAGAAAACCTGGGGTTTTGGAGCAACCAGAGCACTCATGAAGAGGCATCCAATCAAAGAACCCTTTGCATTCGTTCAGAAAATGCAAAGCTTACTCTGTATGGCATCCATGCTGAGCAGCTGACCTCCTGTTTTCACAATGCACCAGGCCAGCTTCTCAGCAAGGGAACTGGAAACAAGTGGAGATCACTGGAGCAGCGTTGTCTGCTTCAGTGATTTCCAGCTTCCTGGGGCATAAGACAGGTGTATTATTTACAGCACTTAGTTACATTGGTCCAAGCTGGACCAATTTAACAATGGGTTTTTATGATTTGAAATTATAAATAATATAATTTCTTAATGAAAAATGTCTGGGTTTTAGATAAAACTAATACCACAGGTATCACGTGAATATTTACTAATCTCAGAACTGTAGAAACATAAGAACTGGCTTTGCAAGCAAAGTTGTGTACAAGTCGGTTCAAATAATGGTAACTCAAATCTGAGAACAATCTGAAAATTTACTATCCAGACAAGAAACAACCAGTTTATTAATGATTGTACACAAAATCTGTGGTACAGCTGTCCATGCATTGTTTTAGCAGTGAGAAATGCCAACGAGCTGAGAAAAAGAAGTCTACAACTCTAGCTAAGCTAGGAAGACCCCACACTTTCTGCATGTAAAGCTGGTCTCATTGTCTTTCTTTTTAATAAACAGAGAAAGATTACACAAGAAAATGTTTTTGGAACCTCTACACAAATGAGAGTGAATGGACTGAATTTCACTATTCTTAAAACAAAAGTATTTTAAACCTTAGGGAGAAAATTGGAAGGGGAACATATATATATTACGGATAGACCGATATGGTTTTTCCAGGGCCGATACCGATATTTTGGTCACAACTTATCGGTATCGGCCGATATTCTGCACATTCAATCACACATCCAATGCAGAGTGACCAGTGCCCCCATCCAATGCAGAGTGACCAGTGCCCCCATCCAATGCAGAGTGACCAGTGCCCCCAACAATGGGGAGTGACCAGTGCCCCCAACAATGCAGAGTGACCAGTGCCACAATCCAATGCAGAGTGGCCAGTGTTCCCATCAATGCAGAGTGACCAGTGCCCCCAAAAATGCAGAGTGATTAGTGCCCCTATCAATGCAGAGTGACCAGTGCCCCCAACAATGCAGAGTGACCAGTGCCACCATCAATGCAGAGTGACCAGTGCCACCATCAATGCAGAGTGACCAGTGCCCCCATCAATGCAGAGTGACCAGTGCCCCCATCAATGCAGAGTGACCAGTGCCCCATCAATGCAGAGTGACCAGTGCCCTCAACAATGCAGAGTAACCAGTTCCCCAAACAATGGCTGATTGCCGCCATTACTAGTAAAAACAAATAAATAAAAATTCTAGTATATATACCATAATTTGTAGATGCTAAAACGTTTGCGCAAACCAAAAAACATACGCTTATTGGGATTTTTGTTTTTACCATATTCAGGGCATACACCTATTGGGGGATTCCTTGTAGAGGTCCTGCGTGTCTTTCTGGATTAATATTCCTCCTTGGAATTCTAAATCCAATACTGGTTATGGAAAAGTTTGCATGGATCATGAATGAGAACAAACTTATATGAACTTCATTTTCTTAGATGTTTGTAATTTTTTATTGATTTGTTGTGCACATTGATTGCACTTTTTAGATCAATTGTTCACAGAAAAGGTCACATAGTCACTAGTGAATATCATTTTTTTTATGATCTTTATTTATTGTCATTTATTGATTGGTTGTGTATATTGATTTTACTGCTTTACGATGACTCCTTTTTTATCGATTGCACTTTGCATTTTCACTGACTGCAATTTTCCCACATTTGCATTTTTGATCAGTTTTTACTTTAAAGGGTAACTGCACTTTGGGGGGGGGGAATAGAAAATAGAGAAAAAATAATATAGCGTACAGTATACAATTGCGACACAAGTCATATTGCAATTGAATGTTAATAAAAGATGCCTTTCCTTTTCAATCCGCAGCCGCTGCAATTTTCTGAAAATGCAATGCAATATGGCTGAAGGTGTTCTGTACACAGAAGGTTTACTTAACACACCCCAGAAACCTAATTTCCTGCTTGTGTGATTGGCTCACCGATTTTCCCAGAAGTCTGCCTAAGATACAAGTCAGATTTCAGGCATCCCCTGGAACAAAAATGTAATTTTTGGTGAAATACTCCCAATAGGAACACGTCTAAAGAGATGCAGGCCCAGCAGATTTCCTCATTAGTGCTCTGCAGGAGCACAGCTGATCGATAATTATGAAGCCACTCCCATTAGACTGCACAGGGGCACAGAGGAACAAACAATGATTTCTTCAGAATAACAAAAGGTAGGAATCTGCAACAAAGGTTGTTATAATCCTTGCAATGTACAGAGATCACCCAGAGGGGAATGTTTTTTTCTCAACAAAAGTGGAGTTACTCTTTAAAGTAACAATAAAGCTTTGTTTTGTTTTCTATTAAAATAACAAACATGTTATACTTACCTGCTCTGTGTCATGGTTTTGCACAGACCAGCCCCCGACCCTGTTCTTCTGGAGTCTCCCATCGGCGCTCCTGGCTCCTCTTCTTCAGCGAGTGCCATCACAAGAAGTTGCTTTCAATGGGGGCACTCACATGGGCCCTTTCTGGAGCCGCCTTGTCTGTGTTCACTGATACAGACAGTACAGCTTGGCCCTGCCCCCACTCCCTTGTCACAGAATTGAATTGACGGCAGCAGGACTAATGGCTCCTGCTGCTATCAATCTGTTCAGTGAGGAAAGAGTCAGCTGTCTAGATAAAATTCTCCACCAGGTTATACTGAAGGGTGGAGTGGAGACTAACACTGCAAGTAAAACTCTGCTGGCTCAGGCTCTTGAAGGGGCACAACCTCTAGGTCTGATAATGCTTAAACTCTGGGCAAGAAACCAGAGTGACCCGTTAACCCATTTAAAAATGATGAAAACAATCTGAAAGGGGGAGGCTCTGATTGCAGACAAGACCCAGAAATCCAACAGTTGTAGGAGGCATGGGTAACTAGGCAACAGTGGAACATCTGTACACTCAAGTCTGACTGTCCTGGACACACCAGAAGGAGAGGAAAGTGGAATGCCCTCTGTTCTCGAGGCCTTAACTCAGGCCATAATGCAGATGGCTCAGGCACAGTCTACTTTATAGCAAGCCTTCTCGGAGAGTCAGAAGATGATGGACAAGTGATAAAAGTCATGCAGGGCTGCAGGAATTTCTTACTAATTTGAACCAGGCGGTGATTCCTTTGGTTACAGAAAGGAAGGCATGAGGGTGAAGCCAGGTACTTCAAAGCACA
The DNA here is from genome assembly GCF_965119305.1 of Pelophylax lessonae. Classification (NCBI taxonomy): domain Eukaryota; kingdom Metazoa; phylum Chordata; class Amphibia; order Anura; family Ranidae; genus Pelophylax; species Pelophylax lessonae. Next base: position 392,506,744 of record NC_138770.1, read on the forward strand.
ATGTCCGAGAAGAACTCTGCCTGACACTACTAAAGAAGTCTTGAAGGAGCTACAATAGCTGTTTTCCAGATGTCCTGAAGCTGCTACAGAACCTGCTGCCTGGAAAGCCTGCAGGAAATTTCAGACGGACCCAGTGAAGGGATCGACCAGATGCCCACCTACACCTGCTGGCTCTAGATCCAAACAAGTGAAGAACCAACAGTGGGGGTCCAAAACCCTACAAAGCCCTCCCCCTTTCCTGCTTCTGAGCGACAGTCCAACTCACCCACTTTGACTTCAGAAACAGATAAAGAAGAAAGTACATATACAGGCTGCTTATCCCTTCTTTAAGCAAGTCTCCCAATAAGTTATCAGGGCCTTCACCCACCTGTACTGCAACCAGGGGGGGATTAGCGTGTTTACATGCTACAGTCAAGTTTACCTGGGACCAGTCCGGGCCCTATTTTGTCCTCAAAGCCAAATTTTGGGGACAGGACACTTGGGTGGAGCAGATTCCTGAAATCGTGTCAACCAGGAAGCTGCAACAAAACCATGGGAAGATCCCTATTACAACACTAACATCTCCCCAGTGAAGTTACATGCCTGATTGTTAATCAGGCAAGTGAATCCAGCTACTCCAATCATACCAACTGATTTGGCGGGAAAAGCAACAGATGAAATTCCAGAAGAAAGCTTATACCCACAGAACTCCCCGCTTTCACCTGAATGGAGTGAGAGAGCAAATTTCCAACTCTTGAAATGGTGAGAGATATTCTCCAAAACTGACTTTGATGTGGAAAAAAATGCTCAACACAAAATTTGCCTTAAGGAAGACAAGCCCTTTAACCTCCCTGGTGGTAATCCCGAGTGTGGCTCGGGGTTAGTTTTCAATACCAAAATCAGTAACCCCGAGCCACACTCAGGATTACCCTGTGGTGATTACTTACCTTGTCCCTGCGATCCCCCGATGTCCTCCTGCTCTGTCCTCCAGGTGGTGCCGACATTCGTCTTCTGGGGTCCCTTCCCTGCGAGCGCCGCGAAACAGGGGGGGGGGGGGGTGGGCAGAACCCAGCGGGAATTAAAAAAAAATAAAAAAATAAACAAAAACACACATACACACTGTAATACATTGTAATCTGTCATGATTACATTACTGTGTGAAACCATTTCACCTCAGTTTTGTCCCTAGTTATTTGTACAGTGCCCTGCCTGCACTTTTAGTGTTCTTTCTGCCTGGAAACTTGAGAAAGTCCTTGGCATCCAAAAAGCGTTCCTTTAGGTCAAAAGCGGTTTTAGACCAGCTAGAAAACAGCGATAGTGAATTGGAATTACTTGAAGAATTGAGCGATAGTGATTCATGGGAAAATTTGTAATCGGACACTGAAAATGACGACAGCGATGAGTCTGCGACTGAGCTCAGTGATGTGCGAACTTGGTGCTCTATTGACTGCGGTATGGATCAGGCAGTGCCCCCAAGATTCCCATTTACTGGAGCACCTGATATGAAAGTAGACATTGAACATGACAATCCCTTGGCATACTTAAAATTATTTCTGACAGATGAGGTTATTGAAAAAATAGTTACTGAGACAAACCGGTACAAAGAGCAACAATTAGCTACTCTGCATCGTAAGTCTTCAAGAAGCAGAAAGTGGGAACAAGTGACCAAAGAGGACATTTGGAAAATTCTCGGCCTAAAGATACTTCAGGGAGTGGTGGGGAAACCCCTGCAGAAGTGGTATAGGACAACTAATACACTGATTGATCATGAACAATTTACACTTTGAAAAAAACGAAGAATTTGATGAAACTACTCATCCTGCACCAAAACTAAAGACATTTTGGGAAGTATCTCAAATGAATCTAAAGAATTTCCAACAGAGCTATGTGCCAGAAAGAGATATCAGCATAGATGAAAGTCTAATGGCCTACAAGGGAAGGCTCAGCTAGGTACAATGCATTGCATCAAAGAGGGCACGATTTGGCATAAAATCCTACATGCTATGCGAATCGTTAACTGGCTACATTTGGAATTCAGTCATATATACTGGCAAAGGAACAAAATTAAATCCAAAATAAAGCAACTATGGAATGGCAACATCTTCCGTTCTTTCACTCATTGAGCCATTGCTAAATCAGGGCTATTGTGTAACAACCGACAACTTTTTTACATCTCCTGAACTTTATGAGTTTCTTCTGCAAAACAAAACAGATGCCTATGGAACAGTTAGGGCTAACCAGCGTGACATGGCAATAAGAAGCTAAAGACTGGAGAAATGGTTGCTTGGCAGAAAGGCAACATGATGGCACTGCGATGGCATGACAAGAAAGATGTGTGACTAATGAGTACAGTTCATAATACCTCCACTGTTATGGTATGTACGAAAGGGGGGAAAGAAATGGTTAAGCCACAAGTAGTGATAGACTACAATAACACCAGCGATAAGGAAACAGCAAAAGAAGTACTACAAGATGATCTTCAGACATCTTCTTGAGCAATGCTTGTGGAATGCCTACATTCTGCTCAAAAAAAAAAGTGACAAGCCTGTGATTCATTCTGACTTCATTAGGAAAGTTGCCGAACGTATCTTTGTGAACCACCAAACACCATCAATGGCTGTGAATAGAGCTGGACGGCCTGCTGTTGGCGTTGTCAACCTGGAACACCTGTCTGGTCATCACTTCATAGACTACATCCCACCAACAGAGAAAATGTCAGCACCTGCAAGGATATGCGTGGTTTGTTGCTCGAAGTGAGATGACAGTGGAAGGAAAATCTGAAAGGTAACAAGGTTCTTTTGTCTGAATTGTGACGTTGGACTTTGTGCAGTCCCATGTTTCAAAAATTTTCATACCCGGGATGTTTACTAAACCAATATGCAGTATCTAGTATTACAGTGATAAGTAATATTGCACCCTTGTTTGGACAAATTTCAGTGTTTTTGGTTTGATTACATTAATGAATAAAATGTATTATATTATAAATTATGATTTAGTGTTTCAAACTTCATCATACCCGGGGTGTCTACTAGACTCTTGTTTGGACAGATTTAACTGAGTTATTCCTAAGAATTACAGGCCTACAATATAAAACAACAGATTTCCATGAAAAACAATGTACCGCTTTGACATTCAAAAATACTGACATAATAAGACCACCAGGGAGGTTAAAGAAAGAGCTTGATGGATTCCATTGAGTGATCTGAAAGACCTTTATGAACAACTGGCAGAATTGAAGTTAACAGACATCATTGGAGAGTCACAAAGTCCTTATGCCTCTCCCATAGTGGTAGTGAGGAAGAAGAATTGCTCCCTGAGGATGTGTATCGACTACTGAACACTTAACGGGAGAACTGTTCCTGATCAGAATGCTACCTCACAGATAGAAGATGCTCTTTAGTTCCTGTATTGGGCAAAGTGGTTCAGTGTGCTAGACCTAATCAACTATCAAATTTTTATGCATTCAAAAGAAAAGACAGCCTTTATCTGCCCACTGGGATTCAAGGAGTTCAACGGGATGCTCCAAGGTCTTTCCAGCTTTCCAATGTTTGATGTTTGAACGTACAGTGAAGACATTAATTTGATTGAAGCGTTGGTAAATCTAAACAGCCTCATCGTTTTTGACTGAACCCTAAAAACACAAGGAGCGTCTAGAGAAAGTGTTGCAAAAACTTCATGATGAGGGGTTGAGGTTGTCTCTAGTCAGCCTCCTGTCACTTACCTCAGGCACAATGTTTCTGCAGAGAGAGTGGCCACAAACCCCCCTAGAAGCTAGAAGCTGTCACTTCCTGGTCAAACCAAACAAGGTGACTGAGGTGAGGTTGTTTCTGGAATTCTGTTCATACTACCAAACATTCATTGAGGGAGATGATCTAGACTCACTGAAACCAAACAAACTAAAAGGCCCAGGAGGCCTAGCAAATCAATACAAGACAGCTGAAGAGGAGCCTAGAAAATGCCTCTCTCCTAGACTATACTGACCCAATCATACCTCGCAAACTATATGTCAATGCCAACGGAGATGGACTAGGCGGGTGGTGTATGGGGGGGGGGGTGATGGATTAGGCAGGTGGTGTATCAAGAGCAAGATAGATACTTGCGATAAGTGCGCGTGTGAACAGAAGTCTAACTCCTGCTTAGAAGAACTATCCCACAGACAAATAAGAGCTCCTGGCCTTGAAGTGTGTAGTGGTGGATAAACTGAAAGATTACTTGTATAGTGAAGACTTCGTGGTCAAAACTGACAAGAATGGAACTACAGTCCTCCCCCAAAGCTTAAACAACTGGTCTCCTCAGTTCCCAAATGTGTACAGAGTGTTGTTAAAAGAGGGGGTGATAAACATGACCCTTTCACAACTTTTTTAGGAGGTGTTGCTGCCATCAACTTCAAAATTATGTTTTTTTGTTCATAAAAAGGTACATTATCTCAGTTTAAACAGTTGATATGTTTTCTCTTGTGAATAAAAAATGGATTTTTGTAAAATCTTACCGTAAAATCCTTTTCTCTTAGCTCATCGACAGACGTAGTCCTCGGTGATACACCACCTTCGGGTTATGTTACCTCCGCAGGAGCAGGACTAGACAGGAAATTAAAAAGCTCTGGCCACACCCTAGGGGCAGTCCCAGAGGGTATATCCTCTCTCTCTCTGCCTCAGCAAATCAGTTATGTGAAAAAGCAGTGCTTAGAGAATTTAACCCAACCCAACTCCAAAACAGAGGGGCGGGGACTACGTCTGTCGATGAGCTAAGAGAAAAGGATTTTACGGTAAGATTTTACAAAAATCCATTTTTCTCTAGCGCTCATCGACAGACGTAGTCCTCGGTGATACACCACCTTCGGGACGTCCCAGAGCAGTATCACAACTGAGGGGTGGGAAAATGGAAATCAAATCCCAATCTAGAAGGCCCAACCGGTGCCAACTAGAAGTTTACAATGCTCATCCTTAATGATGAGACTCAACCAAAAAAAGAGAGAAAAATTTTTTTTTTTTTTTTTTTTTCAAACAGAAAAAAACCCTCGAGGTAGACCACCGGTCTCCTCAAATTGCGGCCTGCAAAACCTTGCGGCCAAATGAGGCATCCGCCGATGTCGTCACATCAATTTTATAGAATTTTGTAAAGGTATGTACCGACGACCAGGTGGCCGCCTTACATACCTGGACCACTGACGCCTGATGGCGAAAGGCCCAGGAAGTACTGAGCGCTCGAGTGGAGTGCGCCCTAACAGGGAACGGAGGACTCTGACCCTTAATAGAATAAGCCTGTACCACCGTTTGTCTAATCCATTTGGCAATGGTCGCGGCAGATGCAGGCAAACCCTTTCTGGGGCCATCCGTGATCACAAAAAGTGAATCCGTCTTACGGAATGATTCCGTAGCTTTCAGGTATACCCTGATTGCCCGAACCACATCTAAGGAATGCAACGCATGTTCCCGATGATGCTTGGGCTGAGGACACAAGGAAGGTAGTACAATATCTTCATTCAGATGAAAATCTGAAACCACCTTGGGAAGAAAAGATGGCTTAGGATGAAGTACTACCTTATCCCTATGAATCACTAGGTATGGTGACTGGCATGATAATGCAGCCAGTTCTGACACCCTGCGAGCAGAAGTAATAGCCACCAAGAAGGCCACCTTCTGGGATAGAGTAAGCAAGGGAATCTCCCTGATGTTTTCAAAGGGAGGTTTCTGTAGAACCGACAAAACCAAATTAAGATCCCAGGGCGGTAAGGGCGCACGGACTGGAGGAGCCAGGTGCCGCACCCCCTGGATGAAATTCCGCACCAAGGATTTGGTAGCTAAAGGCTTCTGAAAGAAGATTGCTAATGCTGAAACTTGACCCTTGATGGTGCTCAAGGCTAGCTTCTGCTCAACCCCTTGTTGCAAAAAGGCCAATATTCGAGTCACCGAATAGGTACGTGGAGGAAATCCTAAAGATTCGCACCACGCAATATAAGTCTTCCATGTGTGATAATAGACTTTGCTGGAAGTCGCTTTCCTTGCTTTAATAAGGGTAGGAATGACTGAAGTAGACAAACCTCTGTCCTTCAGTACTTGGGTCTCAATGGCCAGGCCATTAAAACCAGCGACTGTAAAGCACGAAGGTAAATTGGTCCTTGAGACCACAGACACTCCCTGAGACGAAGTTCCCACGGAACGTCTGCGACTAACATGTCCAAGTCGGCCAGGCCGGCTTGAGGAGGCCAGCCTAGAATTTCTAGGACCACTGGCGCTGATTGGATCTGAACCAGGCGTCCCTAGAGCTATCTGGCCCCGACCATCCGAGAAAGTCTGGTCGTTTTCTGTTCCCACACATTTATCAGATACCTGATAGTTATCAGGAAAGGTGATCTTTTCTGGTTGAACCTCAGGGACCGAAGTCACCCGACTAGAGGCTACTTGGCCTATCTGGTCAACCAGATCTGATTCCTGTGAGGTATCGGTACTAATCTTAGGAAAAGGTAAAGGAAAAGATCTTTTCAGGGAACGGTAACTACCGCTTCCTGTGGTACTTAAATGTTGGAAGGGAAGAATCGCACCGGTAGTAGTGGTTGATGCTCGATCTAATGTCCTGAATACCGGTGAAAACGTCCCCCCACCCTGAAACCGGGTGGGGGCGCACCTTCAGGCTGTGTACTCCTTTGCTTCGGGTTTGGCTGGGTTGGTCCCCTTCTTGAACCCTCCTGGAGGAGTCTTGCCTTTCCCGCTAGTACCAGCCGGGCGCCCTTTATGGGCGGTAAAGAAAGGTCCTCGCTTGTTGCGAGGTCCCTTAGCTTTTGCAGCCTGTGGCAAAAAAGTGCTCTTGCCCCCAGTGGCATCCTTAATGATTTCATCTAGGTTGGCTCCAAATAGACGATTCCCCTGAAAGAGGAGATTGGTCAAGGTCTTTTTGGAACCTAGGTCAGCTGACCAGCATTTTAACCACAGCACACGTCTGAGGATCACTGCTAACTTAGATGCATGCCCTAATAGGGGAGTAGTGTCCAAGGCTGCATCACAGATAAACCGTAGCCCTTGTATGATCTGTTCCATCAAATCAGATGTCTCCTGGGGAATATCCTTTCCCCTAAGATCTTGGCGTACCATTTTCGCCCATTCCGTAAGTGTCTGGGAAACTAGACCAATAACGATTACTGGTCTAAATGCTGACCCTATCAGAGAAAAGATAGTGCGGGACTCTGCTTCTATCTTTCGATCCACCGGATCCTTAAAGGACGAAGTGTCCTCCACTGGAATATGGATTCCTCAAACGGATAGCGTCTAGCAATACGCTTGGAAATAGTAAAGGTACGTTTAGAATGCTCCCATTCTCCTTTAATCTGATTACCAAAACATTTAGGTACAGGAAAAGCCTTCGCCGTCTTGATGGGCTTATTAGTCCCAAAAGGTCTCTCTGTTTCAGTTGCCTCTGCCGGTAAAGCCTCAAGTTTTAAGGTTTCTTGCACTGCCACAACTAGTGCGTCCACCAATGCTTCTTCCTGAATTATAGCAAGAGAAGAAGCGTCCTCCTCACTGTCTGAGGGGGCTTTACCTGGGATTACAGCCCTTGCAGAGGAACCTGCAACTGCCGTGACCATCTCTGAATCTGAGTCAGAGGTGTCAGATGGTATAGGGGTAGGCGGGGGTCGCTTCCTTGACCCCCGTCCCTGACAGGCCGCCTCCACCCGAGCCACCATAGACTCCAAAATTGCTGTAAATGACTCTATACTCTGTGCACCGGCGGGTCCCGAGGCCCCCTCGAGGGAAACAGGTGGGGGAATATGTGTGGCAGGGTCCATAATAACTCCAGTTACTTCCTGGATAATCTAATTCAAAAGTAAAGAAAAAAACTTTTTTTCTTTTTCTGACCCCCAGCGCCACAAAAAAACCCCTTAGTGTTACCTGCTTAGGGATCCCTATCGATCGAGAGAGAGAGAGATAGACCCCCAGGCTCACCACTTGATGCTCAGAGTTAAACTGCAACAGCTTACAGCGCTGTCTTGACAAACAGGAAGTCTTTTGGCTGGCTGCCCAGGAAGAAAGGAGGCGGCTCCGCCCCTCTGCACGCCTTCCGGCGCCTCCCCCAAGCTCCACGAGGTGTAGGATCACCTCAAACATGGCCGCCCCCATGCTGGAGACACGAGGCTACGCCAAAATGGCGGCTCGTGCGATCCAGCAAAAAAAATGGCGGCGGCCTAAACTGAATAGCGGTGTGCTGCAGGGCACACAACACTCTCTCTGCATGGGGATATGGCGTGGTTGGCGGTACCGGCCCTGGCGGACCGCGTGGCCGTTCGGGAGGCCTGCTAATAGCTGGAGATCTGATTTGGAAGGCAGTCTACATGTCCGTGGCTTCTGACTGGTAGGTAGCTTATACTTAACCCATAAGATTCCCAGAATGCCACAGATTACATCTTTAAAACATGTATACAATAGATTGTTAGCTCCCAAGCCAAGCCTCCTGGCTTTTGCACACATAAATCACACTCAAAGTAGGAGGATTTGTGACATGTTATAGGATAGAAAGGACTCTTTCTTACCATACAGAGAGGGGCCCGCGTTCACCACAAAACCCGTCAGGGAAAAAGGGGGAACATACTACTCACCATACCGGAACCAGGCGGGCACCAACTCCTGACAGTACCCCTCTCCACCGGGGCGGGAGGGCTGTCGACCGATACGGACGCCGTGACTCATGGTCTTTGGCGTTTCGGCGAGACGTTTAACTCGCGTGGACAGTCCTTTAATGGGACTTTGTCGCGGCCGACCCAGCGCGGAGCTATGGCCTGCACGCGCTCGTAGGCTGAACTGGGGTGACCACCGGATCTCAACATCCAGCCCGTCGCCCAGTTCAGCTTTCTTGCTTGAAGATCTCACAGGAACACTGGAGAAAAAAGCTGTCTAAAAAAATCTTTTAAGAAAAAATTCTTGCCAGGACCTAAGATCCCAGCAAGGTGTCTAGGTCCTTACTCCTAACTAGACAGAAAATAACTGATTTGCTGAGGCAGAGAGAGAGAGGATATACCCTCTGGGACTGCCCCTAGGGTGTGGCCAGAGCTTTTTAATTTCCTGTCTAGTCCTGCTCCTGCGGAGGTAACATAACCCGAAGGTGGTGTATCACCGAGGACTACGTCTGTCGATGAGCGCTAGAGAAACATGGGTTTATGAGCTTTACAAATCATTGCATTCTGTTTTTAGGTAGATTTTAAATAGTGTCACAACTTTTATGGAATTGGGATACTACAAGCAAGCCCCAACGGTAAGTAGCAGGAATGGCATCTCTTGAATTTGAATACTTTGTACAACTGAATAAAAGAATCTAAATATTGATAGAAGTAAGCATTGATCATAAATATTGCTTAATGTGCATATAGTGTTTTTTTTCAGATGTAAAGCTGCACTCTGTGTATACCTGACTAACTATATTTATGAATAGATTTTACTGCATAGTTACATTGCCACTATGTATGGATTTTATTTCATAGTTGCATCGGTGCAGCTTGGACCAATGTAAGCATGCATATGCTATACCCGTGGAACCCCTGTGGAAATAGAGAATCACTTTAGTAGTCACTACTACTACAGTGATCGATGCTATCTTCTGGATCCCATACTGAGTGGCTGCCCTGCTGCATAGTAACCACAGGGGGTTGCTCATTCAGCACAGGCGCCATTCACAGAACGTCTTGCATTTTTTCTCAATGAATGGAAGGTGTTTGTGATGTCACAGCCCTGCTCGCCACCTAGTCCAGAGAATGCTTTGCATTCATTGAGAAAAGTAAATCAGGAGTTATGCATGTAAATGTGCTGGCAAGGAGTGTGCTAAAAGGAAAAGAGGGCTGAGTGAGTACAGGGACAGTTTCTCTGTCCATTCAGCAGGCTCTGGTGAAGCAAGAACTGTATTACTTAAGCCTAAGGCCCCTTGGGACAGGTGCAGCATCCAGCTTGTGAAGATCTATGGTAAGCTGCGGCTGATAGGGGTACAGCGTTCCGCCCAATCCTGCCGTGCGGCTGAATGGGGTACAGCGTTCTGCCCAATCCTGCCACAGCCTGCTATAGACAATTAATAGACTGCCAGCAGCGGGGGCTGCTTGCTGTACCTGTTTCTCCCAGATGCACTAAAGCGCCAGGAGGGATGCACTGCAGCTGGACAGCCTCATATGCAAGGGGCCTAAAGCTTCATTTACACTGGCTCTGTCAAAACTGCATTTATGTGAGCTTAGAGGAAATTTCTAAATGCAAAAAAAGCACGTAAAGATTTTTTCAAAAATGCCTATCACATGGTGTGTTTACCTGCATTTAGGTGCAGTCTGTTTTCACGTGTTTAGAAAAAATAGAATTCTGCGCATCCAGAACTCATTTAGGCACTCTGAATGCGGCTAAACGCATGTTTAGAAATGCATGTAAACCTGACTAAACTTGTCTAAACCTGATTGAAGCAGGAACAGCTGAATGTAGGCAAAAGTGACCAGGAAGGCATGGAACTTGGGTATACTTTCCAGATGACTACTCTGGGGTTTACAAAAGTTAAATGCAGGAGTGCCAGGGTGGTGTCATCCACTTGGCTGTGTTGTATTACAAGGCTATGTGAATCTCAGTTAAAACAGCACCCTTGGTCCATGCACTCTGGCAAAAAAACCCTGCTTCTAGTTTTGCATTTTGCCTGTAGAAGCAGCTCAATGTTATCCTGTGTCCATGCACATTGGGACATATACAGGCATATTTTAACCTCTTTGCCCCCGGCACCTTCCTGCCCTTTAAGGGGTTTTTAAATGCCAGGAGGCGGGGTTTATGATCATGTGACTGGTGTGTTTGGCTGTCACAGCAGTCACATGATCGGAAAGCTCTCGATCGCAAGTAGCAATCAGGAGCTTTACGTTAGCCTCCGGTACCCGTTTGGGAGAGCGCAGGGGGATGCATACTCTCGGCACAGTTGCATTTACAATTGGGTATGCAAATATGCAGCCGCTCGGTGTTAAGGCCCACCCGCCAAGAGGCCGCATATTTGTGTACTGTCAACGTCAAGGGGTTAGGCTCATTTTTTACAGGCAGAAAAAAAAATCTTCTGTTTTGCGTTTTTGAGAGCAGTTTCCTGGCAGGAAAACAAATTGTTGACTGCTCCCAAGCTCTCCTAAAAGCTTCTAAACCTGTACAAAACTGCTCTATTTGGGCATTTTTGCCCAGGAAACGGGCGTTTTTTTAAGCCCAGTGTGCAGGGACCATTTAATGTATTTTTTCCCATTGGGGTTGGATACTCACATCCCCCCACATATGTGGCTTCCTTAACTGATCTCACAGTGCACTTGTAAATGTACTTTATGGTCAACAGTTTTTTAACAATATGTTTTGTATATTTGTTAAATTCCATATTTTATATGTGAAATAAATAAATGCTTTACATTTTAAACACCTCCATATTTTTATTCTGCCTTTAAAGTCCCATTGGGGGTTTTCTTTCTGTGTGACAAATATGACAGTCGATTTAACTGTCCCCCACTCTATCCAAAATGAAAAAAATGTTTTAGCATTAGGTATACTTTAAAGCACAGGCTTGTCATAACAATAAAAATTATAATTTTTTTTTCATTTAATTTATTTAGATGTTTTTATTGGGTATTTAGAATTTATTCATATAGAATTGTATGTTGCCATGTATCATGCATTTTGTCCACTAGGTGGAGGCATATTTACCTGCAGATTTTTTATTGAGATACAAATTTTATTTTAAAATTAACTTTTTAATTTATATCGTTTGTATGCTGTGAGGTATCGAAGATGTTGTATATGAGATATGTTAGCCCCGACTACCATGTCTTTTTTTCTATACTGGAATATCATTATTCAGCAGTGTAATAATGCATCCAGCTGTTCTGAATTTTTTCAGGTTGTTGGAGCGTGTTGGTGGAACTGGTTAGTTCTGGCTGCGCTGCTATTAAATCAAATACATAAATAAATCCCAATAAATATGGTGTATAAATAATCTGTGTAAAGTGCTAGTGCTCAACTTCAAACACACATTACTATATCATAGATCCCAAACAATATAAAAATATTAAAAATACAATAAATACATATTTCATCATGTGTGAATAAATATCAAATAAAGTCTTACAATAAAAGACGTGCTTCAATAGTGACAGTCTTAGTGCAAAACATAAGTCCAAAGTGCTGCGTGCTCGTAAAACAAGTGCTGGTGCTTTCTCTACACGAGTGGGTGCTCCCCTCCTGGACCCCTACTCACCAGAAGCCAAATAATACACCGCTTTCAGAATATCCTTAGATAGGACGAGCCTTAATGGACCATCAACTCAATCAGCTTTTCTGTAAGTCATATCATCCAGGTATTGCTCAAAAAATGAAAAGAGATGCTGGCATCGTGAAGTATGTAATCACTTTATTCGATGCACACAATACAAGATACACTTACAATGTGACAAAGGTTAAAACGCCTAAAGAATCATCCCACGGGTTGCCAATCCAAACGGCTATACTCACTCCCCGTGTCCCCGTATGTCGGAAGGTGGATGTAGTCTGGCGTAGTACGTACTCGGACGAACAGCTTGACGCGTTTCGCTCCGCACACAGAGCGTTATCAAAAGCCTTTTGATAACGCTCTGTGTGCGGAGCGAAACGCGTCAAGCTGTTCGTCCGAGTACGTACTACGCCAGACTACATCCACCTTCCGACATACGGGGACACGGGGAGTGAGTATAGCCGTTTGGATTGGCAACCCGTGGGATGATTCTTTAGGCGTTTTAACCTTTGTCACATTGTAAGTGTATCTTGTATTGTGTGCATCGAATAAAGTGATTACATACTTCACGATGCCAGCATCTCTTTTCATTTTTTGAGCAATACCTGGATGATATGACTTACAGAAAAGCTGATTGAGTTGATGGTCCATTAAGGCTCGTCCTATCTAAGGATATTCTGAAAGCGGTGTATTATTTGGCTTCTGGTGAGTAGGGGTCCAGGAGGGGAGCACCCACTCGTGTAGAGAAAGCACCAGCACTTGTTTTACGAGCACGCAGCACTTTGGACTTATGTTTTGCACTAAGACTATCACTATTGAAGCACGTCTTTTATTGTAAGACTTTATTTGATATTTATTCACACATGATGAAATATGTATTTATTGTATTTTTAATATTTTTATATTGTTTGGGATCTATGATATAGTAATGTGTGTTTGAAGTTGAGCACTAGCACTTTACACAGATTATTTATACACCATATTTATTGGGATTTATTTATGTATTTGATTTAATAGCAGCGCAGGTATACTTTTGCACTATACACTTTATAAAGGTACACCACCTTTTATACCAGCAGCAGCCCACTATACAGTGGTATCAGAATAAATAGTAATCCTCAGCGCTAGCCTTTAATCTTTAGTTCTGGCTGCCCACTTCCTGATGCAGCATGATTTGGTCCGTATGTTTTCATTTCCTGCTTTTGGAACGCATTGCACTAACAGTTCTGTCAGTTCCATTAACGAAAGTTCTGGTGGTTGACGAAAGTTCCAGTTTCCACATATAAAGAGTGGTGTGCTTGGGGGGTGTGGCCTGGAGCGTGATGGGATAAGTCACTGGTCATGATAGCTCTGTCTGCAACAGATCCTGTATATCTATCCTGTATTGAATATCCTTGAAAATCATCTACCTACTTGTTCCCTGCGATCTCCGAATCTTTTGTGGCTGATGTCCCCACCTAAGAAAGTCACTGATGCGAGCAGCCAGCTCGTGATGTATCGCCGGCAGGACAAGGACCAGAAAGCCGAAGATGGCGCCGACTCCTCATCTGAGTAAGAGCGCGCCCGGCTGACACGACGAAAGTACTGGAGACAATATTAGTCTGCCAAAGTACGCTCACTGCTAAAATAGAAGTAGTTAAACCTGACATATCTCTTATTAGACAGGATATGTCCAAACTTTGAGATCGTTTAACCGAAGCGGAGACCCGCATTAGCAGTGCAGAAGATATCTTGCATTCCCTGCAGCATACTACAGAGAATAAACAGCGCCAAATACAGCAACTTCACTCTAAACAAGATAATATGGAGAATCAGCTCCGTAGATGCAACTTGAGATTTATTGTGCTTGCTGAGAATTCGGAGGGATCCAATCCAGCAGGGTTTCTGGAAGATCTCCTCACTAAAGCATATGGACGAGAGGCCTTTTCTTTGATGTTTGCAGTGGAGCGGGCACATCACATTTCTGCACAACGCCCCTGCTCCAGGGGCACCTGCCCGTACATCTATCGTAAAATTCCTTAATTTTAGAGTTTGCGACAAGATTCTTCGCCTCTCCAGAGAAAAAGGTAACATCCCTTTCCAGAATGGCCACGTGGCGGTGTTCCCCGACTTCTATAACAAGGTTCAGCGACAAAGATCCCAGTTCCAGGGGGTCAAGGAGCGTCTACATGCCCTTTATTTGAGGTACCCCATGCTGTATCCTGCAAGCCTGCAGGTGGAGGAAGATGGTCAAGTTCAGCTTTTTGAGGACTTTGACTTGGCATCGGAATGGCCAGATCGCCGAAAGCTTCCTGCCTGATCCATCTTCTGCTGCTAGTTGGCTCGCGAGTACTTTTCCTTTGAGTGGTTGTGCTCCCCTTGGCTAATAATTTCTGGACCAAACCATACAAGGCTTATGCTGAACTCTGGTTTCCTTTGTGGCCCTAAGGCTTCAAAATACCTGCTGTACATAACCTGCATTATTTAAGAGGCAACTTCCAGTTGTTTCTGCAGCCTGTTGGCAAGCTCCCCTATTGACACTACTGAGAACCAAAGACCTGTTGTCACCATATGGTCTTTCATCCCTTAGCGGCTCTCAGAGAAGTAGTCGTCTCCATGGACTGTCTTTTTATTTTTATTTCCCGTTCACAGTTGTCTTTATTTGTTATATCTCAAGAGTGGTGCCCCAGCCATTGTTCAGTTGTTTCGACAATGCAGACTTTGTGCTGGAGATATTTGCTGGCTATCCTAAATGTTCTAAGGTTTGGGGTATATGCTTACACGTGTTGGGGTGTGTGTAGAGCCAGGTGGGCTAGGGTTTTTATTCTTTTTGAAAGTACCATTGTACATATACTACACAACAGTTGGAATAGTAATGAGAGTGCACTAATGTATGCCAATGTTATGTTTTTTAATGTTGTTTTGATGTCTGCTATGTATGGGAGCCTGCTGCCTGGGGTGTTCATCTCTGCCAACCGTCTTTATCATCTTCTACCTCCCTGATGACACCTCTCAAATTGTTAACCTGTAATGTTCATGGCCTTAGGGATAGGGTGAAGCGAACCGCCAAACTGTCTTTTTAAAAAAAATCAGCGTGCGGATAATATTATGTTGGTGGAAACAATCGTTGTGGGCTCACTACAGCGAGCGTTGAAGTGGCCATGGATTGGCTGGGTGTTTCACTTAACCCACACTACTTATTCTAGGGGAGTGTCTGTACTTATCGATAAAGAGGCGTGCTTGTGTCAGTAGGCCACGCCTCTGACAATGTCCTATTGGTTGAAACACGTTAGGCGGTTCCCTGGAGACATAAGCACGCTATGGGCCGCGGCACTCATTAAATATTGTTAATTGATGCTAATTTTTATCTACGTTTTGTAAGTACATTCATCATAAATGTTTTAATCTGTTTAAACATGCTTCACTAAAGGGGGGCGTGGCCGGGATGTGAAGCTGAGCGGTCGCACTGTGCTCGAGCTCCGACCCCACACTGATTTCATCCTTCCTTCCAGCTCTTTCTCTCCATCTCGGCACCCCTTTACCTCAACCCTGGGTTCCAGAAGACAGGGCACCACCCCGCTCCTCCGCTGTCTCCAGGGAAGCTGCGCTCCGCCAAGAAATCCGTCGTCTCGGGCCCTTCTCCGGGCCCGGCAGCGGCCTTCTTGCACACGAGGCCTACTACCTCCACGATGTCCGAGGGTACTCAGACGGCAAATGGCCCCGGGGAGTCTAAAGATCCGTCCCCATCCGACATCATGGAGGCCATCAAAGCCTGCAAGGACACAACTACCGTGAAAATGGATTACTTGGCGACGGACATGAGCCTCATCCGTCATGATTTGGATATGTTTCGGTCCAGGATGTCGGAGGCGGAGGACCGCATTTCCCAGCTAGAAGATTCAAAGCGGTTGGACTCTAGAGACCTTCATGCCCTTCAATTGCAGGTCCGGGCTCTTCAAGATCGGGCGATCGACACCGAAAACCGGCTTAGGTGGAACAACATCCGCATCCTGGGACTCCCGGAGCGGGCGGAAGGCTCACGGCCTGCAGAATTCGCGGAGACGTTCCTGACCTCCTTGCTGGATCTGCGGGACGTGCCCCCCACATTTGTGGTGGAAAGGGCGCACAGGGTCCCCCCGGCCCGGGATCCCTGCCCCGCCCGTTTCTGCTCCGGCTCCTCAACTACCGGGACTGCGACTGTATCCTTTCCGCTGCCAGAGAGAAGCAAGACCTCCATTTTGAGAACCCCAGGATCATGTTATTTCCCGATTATTCCCCGGAGGTCCAGCAGAAGCGGCGTCTCTTCACCGACATCCGCAAGAGACTGAGAGAGAAAGGCATTCAATTCAGCCTCCTTTACCCTAGCAGGCTGAGGGTGATAGACGGAGATCGCACCTGCTTCTTCGTGGACCCTGAGGCGGCGGCTGCCTGGCTTGATATCCGCTAGGCCTTCCACGACTGCCCGCTGGTACCGGATCCACTTCCTGACTTCCATGCAGCGATCTCTGTGACAAGCCGCCCCTGATCCTCCAGGCTCTCCTGCTCCTCTGCCCAGAAGGTACGGCTTCCCCCCCCCCCTTTTTTGCCATGGTATCCTGCCTTGGGATTGTGCCTCCGGTCCCCCCTCTCTTGCTCCCACTGAGGGCTGTTTCCCATCGGTCTAGACTGTTTTTGTTGGCCCATTTCCCTTGAACTGCCCTTGGCCCCCCTGTTGTCCCCTTCTCCCACTCCCCTTAGGTCTGTGCCGACCATACCTCCGTACATGCTGGCTTTTCATCCGGATCGGAGACGAGCCCCAAGGCGCCAGAACTTACATTCTCCTACTCCTCACTGTGAACTGGAATTTGCGTACAGCCCTTCCACGGGCTAACTTCTATGTTCCCCGTTTTTTTCCTACAGGTTATTCTTGTGTTTGGTTGAGCTGAACTGTTCGCGGTGACTATCCCCACAGAGTTCTGGCCAAGGCTCCCACGATAGGCCCGGTTGGCTAGACGGCCGCTGCCTTTTCGCACTTCCTTCCCTAGTTTTGGGTCTAAACTGTCCCCGGACCCCCCCACACACGTTTTTGGGGGTGTGCCGGGGTACTGTAGGGTAGGCACTACGTGCCTGGGGTGTTACGCTCTCTCAAGAGGAGAGCCAATGTTGTTTATGTGTGTTACTGTTTGGTGCATAGGTTTGCTCTGCCTTGCTGCTCCCCAGGTGACTGGGACTACATATGATTCTTCTGGGGTGACTATTTCCCTAACCTTCCATGATGGCATCACATAAACCAACTACCTTTTTTGCTATCCTGGAATGTGCAGGGCCTTAATTCTAAATTTAAGCGGGCGCTCCTCTTTCAATATGTACAGCACTACAGCCCGTCCATACTGATTTTGCAAGAAACCCACCTGGTGGGCAGAAAGCTCTTGTCCTTGAGAAAAGTCACTGCCCTGCATTCTGGAGGCGGTTCACACTGACCCCTCTGGTAGATATGTTGTGCTGGTGCTCTCCATGTGGCAGCAGAGGTATGTTGTGGTGGGCATCTATGTTCCCCCGCCGTTTAAGGTTGAGGTCCTGTATACCATCCTGGAGAGGGTCTCCACCTATTGTCCCGCCAAGCTACTTCTCCTGGGGGATTTCAACGCCATTCTCTCTCCGGACCTAGATAGACCCGTGCCCCCCAAGGCTTTCTCTGGGGACCTCCTCGACTGGTCCACGGCTGTCGGGCTCCAGGAGGTGTGGCGTTGGAAACACCCCCAGGAGAGAGTTTACTCCTGTTTCTCCGCTACTCACAAGATGTCCTCCAGGCTAGACTATGGTTTTGCTAACCCGTCCCTGTTAACTGATGTGGAGAAGGTCTCATACCTACCCAGCGGCTTGTCAGACCATAGTCCCCTGCAGGTTGTCGTGCGCTCGGGTTGTGACTGCAGCAGCTCCATGTGGCGTCTCGGCGCCCAGTGGATCGATCAACCCGACATAGCGGCACAGACTCCATCCATGATACGGGATTATTGGGACATTAACGCAGGCACGTCCTCTCCCGGACTGGTTTGGGATACCTTCAAGGCGGTTACTAGGGGTCACTACATCTCAGCTATTAAGGCCGTCAGGGTGACTCAGGCTGCCGAGGTGTCTGCCTTGGAGGCGGCGGATGAGGAGGCTTCTACCCGTTACAGTCGGGACCCCTCGGCCGCCTACTTTGAGGGAATGCAGGTGACCAAACGGGATCTACATCTCCACCTGTCTGAAGTCACCCGGCTGTCCATGTACCAGTCTGAGCAACGGTTCTTTGAACACGGGGACCTAGAATGGGAAATTGTTGGCGATTAGGTCTCACCATGACACCCCCCTCACTCTGGTACCGGAGCTCACCTCCCCTACAGGGGAGGCTGTCACCTCCCCGGCGGAGATCTTGGGGACATTTCGGGAAAGGGAAGGAGTGATTCCTTTGACTATTCAGCTGTGTGTGTAATTTGAACTTGAGGCAATGAGTTATTTAAAGTGATTCTGTTGTGACAGAAGTATAAGGGCAGCCATTGCACTGCAAGCTTTCTACTGAATATGCTAGATGCAGACTTTAGTATGTTTCAGTTACAATTCTGAAACAAGCATGTTATAAATGTGTCAAAAATGTTGTAAATGTGTCAGACCGACTTCTCAAAGCATCAGAATGGCAGCCAAAGAACAAGCATTCCCAAAGGAATCAATTAACCTCTAATGACAGTTCCTTTTAAGCAACTTAATTATTTGGCAAAGCAGTTAAGATTAGACTGATAAACATTAGAAAAGGAGCTCAGAGCTGCACCCCTTGGTTGCAAATATAAAAAAAAAAAAAACATTTATATGCCATATATCTTAAATATCTGTCAGTCCCGAAATTGATAAATACCTATATATAAAAACACTATACATTCCCATATAATGCATTAGTTTTATTAAACTCGAAAAAAAATGATCAGTAAAGACTAGTAGAACTCACAACATACTGTATTCTGAAATAAAATAAAAACAAAAAAAAATAAAAAAAAGACTGCAGCTGACAGTAAACTTAATGCACCAATTTCAAACAAGTATAGCTTGAGGCTACCCCTTCAGCTGCTCTCAAACTTTTTCGCTTCTTGAATGTTTAATTTCCTATGCTTGCACTTCTGAGGACATCTGATCCTTCCTATAACTCTGCCTAGTTCTGATTGAATTAAGGGATTTTGTTTCAGTCTTTATCATTCTTGTAATTGAAGACATCAAGCTGAAGGATGTAGCCCTAAATAACCCTATACCTCTCAGTATCGCAGGCTCCCTTTATTTGATAATAAAACTTCCTAAAGACCTATTGTGTTTCAGTTATTCTTCCCTGGCCCCTCAGTTAACACATTCACTGCTGAGGATGCCTATAACAAGCATAGCATAAAACCAAGTTTGCATGTCAAAGACACAATTCCATTGAATGTCGGTTGTTTGAAGTGTGAACAACATTTTAGGAATATTTCTAATGTTTTAGATACCTTTAAAAGAAAAAGCAAAGTAACACAGTAGTCTTTTTATCCATGGTGATCTGTCATGTGCCTTACCATACGCCAGCCTTCCCCAATTCCTGTAATAAGATATATTGGAAATATTGCTGTAACTGGAGCTTTGAATAAACTAAAAAGACAATGTAACTACAGTGTGACCAGATGTGCTAAGTTACCTAACTGGGGAAAAGAGAATTTACTCTAGCCCCTCACTTTCCCCCCCAAGAAGAGTCAGATAAGACCTGGCTCCTACATCCTAAGGTATTGAATATCACCAATAGGTCTACAGGAATCTGGAATCAAATACCCAGCCTCAGATTGTATTACAGTTTATGCAAGAAGCATCCCCAGATTATTCTGACAGCTGAGACCCATCATATAGATCAATCACTCACTAGTAAATCTTATGGTCTGTGAAGTGGTCTAAGTTCTGAGGCTGGTACTGGTAATATGAAGAGGAATGTACAAAGACACAGAGTCCTGCTCTAAATGTCAAAGTGATAGAATGAACTTTTAACAATGCATCTAGCTGTGGAGATCCAGCCTTCTTCCTCCCTCTGCTGAAACACGAGACACTGCACAGATTCTGTTTCTGCATTATACAAACTAACCACTGCAAGGTTACACTGAGCACTTTCAAAATGAAATCAAAAGTATATCTATTCTGAAATCCCAGCAATAATACGGAATACAAAAGCGTTGATTGGTGAAAACCTATAAATGATGTGCAATTTAAATATATTTATAGCAAAGGTAAAATGGCAAGAAGCCCATTTGAGAAGATGATAACCGTGTAATGTTTAGGGGCATGCACAACATCTGCTTTATGGGCCCAGTGTGCAAGTGGAAGTATCACATCAATGCAACAAATATCTCTATAGTTAGCTGCAGGGAAGAGGAAGAAAATAACACCAAGCTGGTTACATAATGCCGAGAGTGTGGTAGTAAAACTGTCAGTGCAGGAGAAGCAGGGGTTTGTAATGGAGTTGATGAGCCTACATAAGCGGAAGTATTTGTGAACCCTCACCATGTATAACAATCCATTCAATCTATAGTTGTGCTCAAAAGTGTGCATACCCTTGGAGAAGTGATAAGTGAGCAGGCAAAACCCAACGCAACAAGTAAACAAATGAAATGAATCATGTTCAAAAGTCTGCATACCCTTATTTCTTAATACTGTGTATTGCCCCCTTTAGCATCAATGACAGGACTCAGTCTTTTGTAATAGTTGTCAATTTTGTAATAGTTGTCAATGAGGCCCCGAATTCTTGCAGGTGGTATAGCTGCCTATTCGTCTTGGCAAAAGACCTCTCGGTCATGCAAGTGTTTGGTTGTCTTGCGTACACCGCATGTCTGCGATCTCCCCAGAATGGCTTAATGATGTTGAGGTCAGAAGACTGGTATGTCCACTCCAGAACCTTCACCTTTTTCTGCTGTAACCTCTGGAGGGTCAACTTGGCCTTGTACTTAGTGTCATTGTCATGCTGGAAAGACCAGGAGCATCCCATGTGCAAATATTGCTAGCATCTATTATAGCCACTAACAGTAATTACTGCTGGAAGCTTTCCCTGCCAGGAGAACACAATGGCTCTGCGGGAGGGATTTCCCCAAAAACGCTGGTTGCAGGAAAGGAAAATCGCTCTGTCTATGGCCAGCCTAAAAAGTCACAGATGTGGGAAATTAACCTTTAATTTCCATTTTAATCTGCATGTGTCACCTTGTCTGTCTGTCCCAAGGCCAAAAATGCCAGAGTATTTAAACTTTTCATCAGGGCCATTTGGGTAATTTCTGTTAGCATTATGATTTAAAAAGGAGCCAAACAACTCTGTGATAATAAATGGTTTCATATGATCATTATTTTTAAATAAAAGACAGTTTTTGGCATGATCAGTGATAGAGAAGAGAATATGAAATTTTGCGGTAACATACACTCAAAGATACATTTAGAGGTGACCAAAAGGCAAATGATTATGTTTTATCCCCCTTGACCCCAATTAAATGCAACTCTTTTACTTTATAGTCCCATTCAGCACTGGTAGATAGCAGGCTATATTGTACACACTGGAATGTAAACCCTTTCAAAATCTGTGGCAAACGATCAATTTTTCAAAGCTAATATTTGTCCTCCTTAACACTGATGACCAGTGCTTACCTAATTGCCTCATTTATAATATCATCCTTAAGATGAGAACCACAAAAGCCATGGCCATGGACTAATATAGCACCATAATTATGTTGATTGCTACATTTGCTAGTATAAAGCTGATCACTTTATACAGTACATGTGCCAGCCATGATGTAACACAAAGGTAGAACTAAGCCAACCTTGATGGAATTATCAAAGTTTTCAGTGCTAGGTTTAATTATTTTTTACAATGGGAAGCAAGGTTGGAGCAGTATATAGTCCAGAGGGTGAGTATTTTTTTACAAACCCTGCTGTTAGGCCCAATAGCAACTGTGTTTGCTGCTTTTGCCATAATTTTAAACCTGCTTTAGGAGGAGTAGGACATGCTAAATGAGCACTGTCACTTTTCTATTGACTTTCACTATCTGTAAAAACAGAACAGGTATGCAGTTTATGGAAAGGTAGGCCAAAAGAAACCCAAAGACCCATCTACTAAAGGACCACAAAGTACAGTATGCCTTTCTCAAACAGAAGGCATCTGCCTATCATTACTTTCACCACAAATTTAAAAATTGGACTTTTATTCCCTATTTTTGAATAGTGGCTGGAGCCATGCAAAAGATTCTCTAATCACTGTGAATAAATACTTGTAAAATGACTGGTATATGGCAAAGACTTAACCTAACCATACAAACATTTATTCCTACTTGCATACTGCTGTTCTGAATTTCTGGCCCTCATATCTGTAAACGTAATTTAATGTTCCTGATCTGTGCCTGCTGTACCATGTACTTCTATGAAAAAGTATCAGGTTAGCTTTGTATTGCTGGGATCTCTGGGAAGATCAGTGTCCTGCTGTTTCTCCTCCCCTAACTCTTATGCATCTGAGAACCGAGGATAGGCAATCACTTCTAAAAAAGGGAAAAAAGCATATTTTTAGACCCCGTTCACACTGGGGCGACGCTACTTGCCGGGGCGACCTCACAGGTCGTGGTGCGCAGCTCGCACCACGACCTCGGAGTGGCCGGCACGGACTTCATATCGCCCCAAAGAAGCTCCGGACCCTTTTTCTAAGTCGGAGCGACTTGTGTCACTCCTATTAGAACGGGTCCACAGCTTCTCTATGGCAGGCGACCTACGGCGACTTGTCAGGCGACCAGGTCGCCCCAGTGTGAACGGGGTCTTAATGTTTTCATATCTATACACAAATGTTTTATAAACATAATGGGTTGTTTTACAAAGTGAGGGTTTACGACCACTTAAAAAAAAAAGTCTAAGTTTGGATTTTTCTTTTCACAACGTTTATTGAGAGAGCAATGCTATACCCATAATGATATAGTAGTCAGTGGGTGGAACCACAGTGCATTGCGGGGATTGCAGGAATCCCACACACTTGGAAGTGTCAGATGATGAAAAGACAAGGACAGTGCTCACCAGATTTTTCTAACAGGAGCGCCGCTTAAAGTACAATCCCAGTGACCCTTTGAGGTATCCCCTAAATCCTTGCCCCACTGAATTACAGAAAACTCAGATTAGGTAAAAAAACAAACATTAAAAAGGACCCATGGATTGAATAAAAAAACTATAGAAAAGATATACACTCACTGGCTACTTTATTAGGTATGCCTAACTAGTACTGGGTAGGACCCCCTTTTGCCTTCAGAACTGCCTTAATTCTTCGTGGCATAGATTCAACAAGGTGTGGGAAACATTCCTCACAGATTTTAGTCCATATTGACATGACAGCATCACACAGTTGCTGCAGATTTGTCGGCTGCACATCCATGATATGAATCTCCCATTCCATCCCATCCCAAAGGTGCTCTATTGGATTGAGTCCTGGTGACTGTGGAGGCCATTGGAGTACAGTGAACTCATTGTTATGTTCAAGAAACCAGTTTGAGATGATTTGAGCTTTGTGACATGGTGCATTATCCTGCTGGAAGTAGCCATCAGAAATGGGTACACTGTAGTCATAAAGGGATAGACATAGTCAACAACAATGCTCAGGTAGACCATGCCGTTAAAAAGATGCTCAATTGGTACTAAGGAGCCCAAAGCATGCCAAGAAATTAGCCCCCACACCATTACAACACCACCACTAGCCTGAACCGTTGATACAAGGCAGGATGGATCTATGCTTCCATGTTGTTTACGCCAAAAATTCTGACCCTACCATCTGAATGTCGCAGCTGAAGACGAGACTCATCGGACCAGGCAACATCTTTCAACCTTCCATTGTCCAATTTTGGTGAGCCTGTGAAAATTGTAGACTCAGTTTCCTGTTTTTAGCTGACAGGCGTGGCACCCGATGTAGTCTTCTGCTGCTGTAGACCATCTGCTTCAAGGTTCGATGTGTTGTGCATTCATAGATGGTATTCTGCATACCTTGGTTGTAGCGAGTGGTTATTTGAGTTACTGTTGCCTTTCTATCATCTGGAACCAGTCTACCCATTCTCCTCTGACATCAACAAGGCATTTTCATCAAGACAACTGCCGCTCACTGGATATTTTCTCTTTTTGGACCATTCTCTGCAAACTGAAGAGATGGTTGTAAACACCAAATGACATGGCTCCCCAAAAGCATCACGGACTATGGAAAAGTTTGCATTTTATTTGGAAGTGAAGGTCCCAGAGTCTGGAGGAAGAGTGGAGAGGCACATAATCAAAGTTGCATGAGGTCCGGTGTGAAGTTTCCACAGTCAGTGATGATTTAGGGAGTCATGTCATCTGCTGGTGTTGGTCCACTGTGTTTTATCAAGTACAAAGTCAGCCCAGCCCTCCACCAGGAAATTTTCTATAGCACCTTATATGCTTCCTTCTGCTAACCAACTTAATGGAGATGCTGGTTTAATTTTCGAGCAGGACTTGACACCTGCCTACACTGCCAAAAGTACCAATACCTGGTTTAATGATTATGGTATCACTGTGCTTGATTGGCCAGCAAACTCACCTGACCTAAACCCCATAGAGAATCTGTGAGGTATTGTTAAGAGGAAGATGAGAGACACCAGACCAAAATGCAGAGGAACTGAAGGCTGCTATCAAAGAAACCTGGGCTTCCAGAACACCTCAGCATTGCCAAAGTCTGATCGCCTCCATGCCACTCTGCATTGATGCAGTAATTCATGCAAAAGGAGCCCCGACCAAGTATTGAGTGCATATTATACTGTACATGGACATATAGTACCTTGCAAAAGTATTCACCCCCTTTGGCATTTTTCAAGTTTTTTTGCCTCACAACCTGGAATTAACATGGATTGTTTGAGGATTTGTATCATTTAATTTACAGAACATGCCCACAACTTTGAAGATGTTTTTTTTTTTTTTTATTGTGAAGCAAACAGATAGGACAAAATAACAGAAAAAGTCAATGTGCATAACTATTCACGCCCCTAAATTCAATACTTTGTAGAGCTACCTTTTGCGGCAATCACAGCTCCAAGTCGCTTTGGATAAGTCTCTATGAGCTTGCCACATCTTATCACTGGGATTTTTGCCCATTCCTCCTTGAAAAACTGCTCCAGCTCCTTCAAGTTGAAAGGTTCGCACTTGTGAACAGCAATCTTTAGGTCTGACCACAGATTTTCTATTGGATTGAGGTCTGGGCTTTGACCAGGCCATTTCAACATATTTACATTTTCCCCTTTAAACCACTAAAGTGTTGCTTTAGCAGGGTGTTTGGGGTTATGACCTGCTGGAAGGTGAACCTCCGTCCGAGCCTCAAATCAGGCACAGAGTGGTACAGGTTTTGCTCAAGAATATCCCTGTATTTAGCACCATCCATGTTTCCCTCCACTCTGACCAGTTTCCCAGTCCAGGCTGCTGAAAAACATTCCCACAGCATGATGCTGCCACCACCACCATGTTTCACTGTGGGGATAGTGTTCTTTGGGTGATGTGTTGGGTTTGCGACAGACATGGTGTTTTCTTTGATGGACGAAAAGTTAAATTTTAGTCTAAACAGACCAGATCACCTTCCTCCATACATTTTGGGAGTCTCCCACATGCCTTTTCGCAAACTCAAAATGTGCCATTTTGTTTTTTGCTAAGAGTAATGACTTTCTTCCTGCCACTCTGCCATAAAGCCCAACTCGATGGAGCGTACGGCTTATTGTCGTCCTATGTACAGATACCCCAGTCTCTGCTGTGGAACTCTGCAGCTCCTCCAGGGTTACCTTAGATCTCTGTGCTGCCTCTCTGATTAATGCCTTCCTTGCCTGGTCCGTGAGTTTTGGTGGGCGGCTGTCTCTTGGCAGGTTTGCTGTTGTGCCGTGTTCTTTCCATTTGGTTATGATTGATTTGATCGTGCTCCTGGGGATCATCAAAGATTTGGATATTTTTTTATAACCTAACCCTGACTTATACTTCTCAACATTGTCCCTTACTTGTTTGGAGAGTTCCTTGGTCTTCATAGCAGTGTTTGGTTAGTGATACCTCTTGCTTAGGTGTTGCAGCCTCTGGGGCCTTTCAAAAAAGGTGTGTATATTTAATGACAGATCATGTGACACTTAGATTGCACACAGGTGGACATCATTTCACTAATTATGTGACTTCTGAAGGTAATTGGTTGCACCAGAGCTTTTTATGGGCTTCATAACAAAGGGGGTGAATACATACGCACATGCCAATTTTCTGTTTTCTATTTCTAAAAAATGTTTTATGTATATATTTTTCTCATTTCACTTCACCAACTTAGACTATTGTGTTCTGATCCATCACATAAAATTCCGATTAACAAAACATTAAAATTAAGGCTGTAATGTAACAAAATAGGTAAAAAGTCAAGGGGGGGTGAATACTTTGGCAAGGCACTGTATGTTTCAGTAAGCCAATATTTCTATATTAAAAAACTTTTTTTTTTATTTTTTTTTATTGGTCTTATGTAATATTCTAATTTTCTGAAATTCCGAATTTTGGGTTTCACTAGATGGAAGCCATATTCATCAAAATTAAAAGAAAGAAATGCTTGAAATATATCACTCTGTGTGTAATATAAAATATATGAGTTTCACTTTTTGAACTGAATTACTGAAATAAATTTGTTTTTTTGAGGATATTCTAATTTTATGAGATACACCTGTATATTACACAATTCATAATTTAATTATTTGGATATGTCCTTTGAAATACGTAAGGCAATTAAGAGTAACTACAAATCATAATGCGTTGGCTAATGCTAAAATGTTTTATTACCTGCACACTTTTTGAAGTACTTGCATTCATCATACAAGGTTCTTAAATCAGATCTGCAAGTGCATTAAACAGACACAAATTGATCAGTGAATGAAATCAATCAAAGTTGGACAGTGTGAATTGACATGGATGCAATCATTGCAGCCGACTATTCCTTACAGACCATTTAGTTGTATCATTGTAAAAGCCATTTAACAACTGTCAGATAACACTGACAAAATGGAATGGAAGTGTTTCTCTGGCAGCGGCAACAAACACCATTCATGCAGAAAGGATACAATCCCATGCTGTATTTGCATTAGTCTGAGTACAGAAATGTAATCAAATGATCTCACAAAGTGCAACTGCTGAACAAACTGAATAAACCTGATAATTATTGTTGGTTGTTAAACAAGCAATTGTAGTGCAATACATATGGCACCAGCACAGCACTCCTGTCATCTGTTTTAAAAGATAGAGCAGCAGAATCAAGACATCCCCATCTAGAAAAAAATCTAGAAAGAGTTTACATTTCTCTGTACATTGGCTGAGCATTAATAACTAATAAAAAAATAATAATTTAGCAAAGCATGCCAAAGTGCAAAACTTAAAAGATTATTTTGTGTTAATAATGATACATAACTTGTTCTCCACATCACTTTAGAATATTCCAATTGAAGTTGAAAATGATAACAAGATGCATGCATAGAGTATAGCGAGTATATTTGCTAAATAATTTGGTGTTTCATCTAAGGATTAGTGTAGTGCAGGGCTGGACAAATTCTAGTCAGCAGGCCTCTTTGCAAGTGAGATATCCAGATGCTATTGAAGATCCTTAAAAATTTGGGAACGTGACCTGGCCATGGAGATGACGATACACTAGAAACAGCGGCTCAGGCACACTCATCTACTCCTGCCAGGCACCCTAACTACTAAAAACCTACCCTAAACTGCGGGATGACTCCTGCATTACATCCTTTCTTCCAAGATAGTAAAAATGGGGCAACATATGCAATAACTGGCATCAGATTAACTTGCCCACTTCCAGAGGTGTCAGGATGGTGGCCTGGCTTCCTCTTCCTTCCAGAGTGCTCTAGTGTCAGCCACGCTCTCTCCCACAGATAACCACTCTGAACCAGCAGAAGAGGATATGTCACTAACCTTTCCTCTTTCTGTGCCTTCCCTGAACACCCCAACTTCCCCCAGCAATGCAAAGGAGTTGATCAGGTGTATGAAACCAACTCTCTCCCAACTTATAGATGCAATTAGGGACTGTAAATCAACTTTGATACTACATATTGACAAGATTCTAGTCAATCTGTCTCCTCTCCAGGCTGCTCATGACCAGGCAGCAGAAATTGTGGGTGGTGGTGATAGTCAAACCCTACACAGTCGAATAAGTGGGTTCTGCATTATCTGCTGTATACAGACAGGAAGGAGAGGAGCTGGGGGGGGGGTGGTGAGAAAGCACAGTCCACACCTCCTCCGGCCTTTCTCATTTCTTCAGCAGCCACTGCTCCTGTAGTCATGAGAGGGATGTAGTGGAATGGGAAGTTTTGTGCTTGGGGTGTTGTGCTCGGAGGGGAATTTGTGGGGGGGGGGGGGATTGTGCTAGCAGGTGGGAATTTACAACCTACAGATTATTTAATTCTGCCTTATAGACTACATGTTAGAAAATTTTTCACACCAGGTACAGTGCGGTAACGAGTTTGAAATTCTGCAGAAAAATGAGCTGCCATTTGCAGATGAGCTACCATTAATTCTTAATGGCACCGCCACACATTCAACAATTACACTACCGTTAAAAAGTTTGGGGTAACTTAGAAATTTTTGAAAGAAAAGCACTGTTATTTTCAATGAACAGTCTAGACATTGCTAATGTGGTAAATGACTATTCTAGCTGGAAACAGCTGATTTTTAATGGAATATCTACATAGGTGTACAGAGGGCCCATTTCCAGCAACCATCACTCCTGTTTTCTAATGGTACATTGTTTTAGCTAATGTTAAAAGGCTAATTGATGATTACAAAACCCTTGTGCAGTTATGTTAGCACAGCTGACAACTGTTGTGCTGACTAGAGAAGCTATAAACTGGTCTTCCTTTGAGTTAGTTGAGTATCTGAAGCATCAGCATTTGTGGGGTTGATTATACTCTCAAAATGGCCAGAAAATGAGAACTTTCTTCTGAAACTCGAGTCTATTCTTGTTCTGAGAAATGAAGGCTATTCCATGTGAGAAATTGCCAAGACACTGAAGATTTCCTACAACAGTGTGTACTACTCCCTTCAGAGAACAGCACAAATGGGCTCTAACCAGAATAGAAAGAGAAGTGGGAGGCCCTGATGCACAACTAAGCAAGAGGACAAGTACAATAGAGTCTCTAGTTTGAGAAATAGATGCCTCACAGATCCTCAACTGGCAGCTTCATTAACCACTTCAGCCCCGTCCACTGTACATTTACTGCGGCACTCTGCCGCTGCTGGGCAAAGCAACGTAGCCCTACGTCGCTCGCTCAGTCGCCTGTGGGGGGCGAGCGTGTGCCGCCGCTGGAGCGCTCCCGCCCCCACTCGTTCCCTGGGGAGCCAATCGCGTGTGAACGACGGCTCCGATGGCCGCCGGTCACTCACGATCTCCCGCAGCAGAGGGAGAAAGATAGTCATTCTCCCTTAGATTGTCACAGAGGCTATGCAATCCTGCTATATAGGATCGCATATCTCTGTGATAATCTCACAAGCCACGCCCCCTGACAGTTAGACTCACCCTAGGGACACACTTGACCCCTTGATCACCAGTAAAGTTAACCCCTTCCCTGCCAGTGTAATTTTTACAGTAACAGTGCATATTTATAGCACGGATTACTGTAGTAATGTCACTGGTACCCCCAAAAGTGTCAAAAATGTCAGTTAGGGGTCCGATCTGTCCGTCACAAGGTCGCAGTCCCGCAAAACAAAATTGCAGATCGCCGCCATTACTAGTTAAAAAAAAAAAAAACAAATGACATAAATCTTTCCCGTAGTTAAAAAACGCAATAACTTTTGCGCAAACCAATCAAAATACGCTTATTGCAATTTTTTCTAGCAAAAATATGTAGCAGAAAACAAACTGGCCTAAAATGTTAAAAAAATTTAATTTTTACATTTTTTTGAGAATTTCATATATAAAAATGTGAAATATATTGTTATTTTTTCAAAATTGTTGCTATTTTTTTGTTGATAGCGCAAAAAATAAAAATCGCACAGGTGATCAAATACCACCAAAAGAAAGCTCCGTTTGTGGGAAAAAAAGGACGTTGGGTACAGCGTCGCAAGACCGCGCAATTGTCCGTTAAAGTCACGCAGTGCCGAATCGCAAAACAGGGCCTGGTCATTGAGCAGCCAAATCCTCCGGGGCTAAAGTGGTTAAATGGTACCCGCAAAACGCCAGTCTCAACATCCACAGTGAAGAGGTCACTCCGGGATGCTGGCCTTCTAGGCAGAGTGGCAAAGAAAAAGCCAAATCTAAGACTGGCAAAATAAAAGGAAAAGATTAAGATGGGCAAAAGAACACAGACATTGGAAAAAAGTGTTATGGACAGATGAATCTAAGTTTGAGGTGTTTGGATCACACAGAAGAACATTTGTGAGACTCAGAACAAGTGAAAAGATGCTGGAGGAGTGCCTGACGCCATCTATCAAGCATGGTGGAGGTAATGTAATGGTCTGGGGCTGCTTTGGTGCTGGTAAAGTGGGAGATTTTTACAAGGTAAAATGGATTTTGAATAAGGCTATCACTCCATTTTGCAATGCCATGCCATACCATGTGGACAGCACTTGATTGGAGCCAAGTTCCTCCTACAACTGGACAATGACCCAAAGCACCCCTCCAAACTTTGCAAGAACTATTTAGGGAAGAAGCAGTCAGCTTGTATTTGGTTTGTAATGGAGTGGCCAGTGCAATCACCAGATCCTAATCCTATTGAGCTGTTGTGGGAGCAGCTTGACCGTATGGTACGTAAAAAGTGCCCATCAAGCCAATCCAACTTGTGGGAGGTGCTTCAGGAAGCGTGGGGGGAAATCTCTTCAGATTACTTCAACAAATTTACAGCTAGAATGGCAAAGGTCCGCAAGGCTGTAATTGCTGCAAATGGAGAATTTTTTAAAGAAAGCAAAGTTTGAAGGACAAAATTATTATTTAAAAAAAATCATTATTTCTAACCTCATCATGTCTTGACTATATTTTGTATTCATTTTGCAACTCGTTTGATGAAAAAAAGTGTGCGTTTTCATGGAAAACATGAAATTGTCTGGGTGACCTCAAACTTTTGAACGGTAGTGTACATGTACGTCTACACCCACTAAAACGAGTGGTACTGCAGTACCATGCATATTGGTGGGATGCGATTAAAAAATCATGCCAGCACCTTACTTGCGTGTTCCATAAGCACAAAGCAGCCTCAATGTAACATACGGCAACATGCTATAAAGTGCTCGTGCTCAGACGCATCTCCTTGTGTGAATGAGCCCTCAGACTGGTGTTCCCCAGGATTGTGTGCTATTCTAAAGGATGCCTTGACACACTCACTGGCCACTTTATTAGGTACACCTTTTGTTCAATTCTTTGGTAACACAAATTGCTAATCAGCCAAATAACATGGCAGAAACTCAATGCATTTAGGCATCTAGACGGGGTGAAGGCAACTTGCTGAAGCTCAAACCAAGCATCAGAATGGGGAGGAAAAGGCATTTAGGTGACTTTGAAAGTGGCATGGTTGTTGGTGCCAGATGGGCTGGTCTGAGTAATTCAAAAACTGCTGATCTACTGGGATTTTCACACACAATCATCTCAAGGGTTTACAGAGAATGGTCAGAAAAAGAGAAAATATACAGTGAGCAGAAGTTGTCTGGAAGAAAATGCCTTGCTAAAATCAGAGGTCAGAGGAGAATGGGCAGACTGGTTCTACATAATAGAAAGGCAACAGTAACTCAAATAACCACTTCTCTGAAAACACAACACATCAAACCTTGAAGCAGATGGGCTACAGCAGCAGAGGACCACACCAGATGCCACTCTGGTCAGCTAAGAATAGGAAACTGAGGCTACAATTTGCACAGGCTCACCAAAATTCGACAACAGAAGATTGGAAAAACATTGCCTGGTCTGATGAGTCTCTATTTGAGCTGTACTATTCAGGTGATAGGGTCAGAATTTGGTGTAAACAATATGGAAGCATGAATTCCTCCTGCCATGCATCAACGGTTTAGGTTGGTGGTGGTGTAATGGTGTGGGGGATATTTTCTTGGCACGCTTTGAGCCCCTTAGTACCAATTGAGCATCTTTTAAATGCCACGGCCTACCTGAGTATTGTTACTGACCATGTCCATCCTTTTATGACTACAGTGTACCCATCTTCTGATGGCTTCTTCCAGCAGGATAATGCACCATGTCACAAAGCTCAAATCATCTCACCACTGGTTACTGATTGAACATGACAATGAGTTCACTGCACTCCAATGGCCTCCACAGTCACCAGATCTCAACCCAATAGAGCACCTTTGGGATGTGGTGGAACAGGAGATTTGCATCATGGATGTGCAGTCGACAAATCTGCAGCAACTGTGTGATGCCATCATGTCAATATGGAGCAAAATATCTGAGGAATGTTTCCAACACCTTGTTGAATCTATGGCACAAAAAATTAAGGCAGTTCTGAAGGCAAAAGAGGGTCCAACCTGATACTAGCAAGGTTTACCTAATAAAGTGGCCAGTGAGTGTATATACTGTAGATATATATATATCCCTAAGTGTCCTGTATTGCCTGCTATTGTTTGGCACAGGTCATTAATCGGAAGGTGAAGTATAGGTTTTTTTGGTACGGAGCTTAGTCATTCAACCTGTACCTCTGGTTTGCAGCAAGTGCAAAGTAAACTCCTTCACTTGTCCAGTTTTTTCTATTGGTGATAAAATCTAATTCCAACTTTGTTTTAACCAGTAAACATCTTCATTAAAGACTAATTAGGAGACAAGTCCTGTTATGCTGTTCAACTGAACCTTGTAACCAGTGTCTTGCACTGTGAGAAGCCCTTCCAGGATACTAAAATGAGTAATTAAGTGGAACATGTTCTGCTGGTTATATTTTCAGATGCTTGTTTCTTACTAATAGAAAGTGGCAGAGAAAGAAATGACAAATAAGAAAATTAAGCGTGTAATAATATCAACAATTCCTAAAATTTACAGAGTGCTGCCATCAATTCACACGTTCTAAAAGGCTGTCAAGAGAATTTAGGGAATACAGCTGATGGCTGGCAATATAACGGGTTAGTGTGGACTCTGTTTTACAAGTAAAAGATCCAAGGGGCTCCAGCAAGTGGAACCTCAAAAGCCTCCAGTTACACCAGGACCTCCCACAGGGAGGTAAGGGCTTTGCTGTGTGATCCAGCTAATGGTATTTAGGTTTGCTCCTCTGGTGACATTTGACATAAACCCAGATCACCAAAGCCAACAATAGTACCAAGTAGAGCTGCATGATTAATTGTTAAGAAATTAAGAAAATCGCAATCTTGATTCATCCCCCCTCCCGATATTAATCTGGCATTTCCACAAAATTTATGGTAAAGTGCAGTGCTGATGTCTGCTCTCAGAGCGGTTTAAAAAAATAGCAGCTGGCAAATGTTTATAAGCATTAGAGCCGGTTCACACTACCATGACCTCTAAGTCGCCTCATAAGGGGCAACTTGTTAGCTCGACTTTCAGCGCGACTTTGCATGATAAACGACTTTGTATTTGGCCAATCAGAATATGATGGTTCTGGGTCATGCTCAATCACACAAAAAAAGTTCTTAAAAAATGTCGTTTTTGATAGAGAGACAATTATTGAAAAAATTATTAAAAATAAAAAAATGAGATTTCTTTGGATTTAGTGTCTGGGGGGGGGGTCTAAAAAGTGTACCTGTGAAGTTTCAGCTCTCTCTCAACCCTGACACTTAACACTTTCCCTACAGAAACTAGATTGTTGAATCC
Organism: Pelophylax lessonae; assembly: GCF_965119305.1. Taxonomy (NCBI): domain Eukaryota; kingdom Metazoa; phylum Chordata; class Amphibia; order Anura; family Ranidae; genus Pelophylax; species Pelophylax lessonae. The sequence goes on from NC_138770.1 coordinate 392,540,726, forward strand.
AACTATAGTGGTATATAGTACCCTAACTACACTGCATATCCCTTTCCTCACACTAAGTGTCCACCAGTGCCACGTATCAGTGCCACGAATCAGTGTCCACCAGTGCCAAGTATCAGTGCAACATATCAGTGCCACGAATCAGTGTCCACCAGTGCCACGTATCAGTGAAACATAGCAGTGCCACGAATCAGTGTCCACCAGTGCCACGTATCCGTGCCACTTAGCAGTGCCACGAATCAGTGCCACGAATCAGTGTCCACCAGTGCCACGTATCAGTGCCACGAATCAGTGTCCAACAGTGCCACATATCAGTGCCACATATTAGTGCCACGAATCAGTGTCCACCAGTGCCACATATCAGTGCCACGTATCAGTGCCACAATCAGTGTCCACCAGTGCCACGTATCAGTGCCACGAATCAGTGTCCACCAGTGCCACGTATCAGTGCCACGAATCAGTGTCCACAAGTGCCACGTATCAGTGCCACTTAGCAGTGCCACGCATCAGTGTCCACAAGTGCCACATATCAGTGCCACGGAGCAGTGTCACGAATCAGTGTCCACCAGTGCCACGTAGCAGTGCCAGGAATCAGTGTCCAACAGTGCCATGTATCAGTGCCACAAATCAGTGTCCACCAGTGCCACGTATCAGTGTCCACCAGTGCCACATATCAGTGCCACGAATCAGTGTCCACCAGTACCACTCACACAGACCAGGCAGAGATAATGGTATATAGGAACTGTAGGCATGGCTGCAATGTGGGGAATTCCTGGCTAATTTTCCTTCTTCTTCCTGCAAAGTCAGATCACAAGTCGCTTCAAATAAGATAAGGATCCGACTTGGAGGCGACTCCCATTGAAGTCTATTGGGACAAGTCGGATACAAGTCGTCTCAAAGTAGTACAGGACCCTTTTCTGAAGTCGGAGCGACTTCAGTAGTGCCAATTAAGACGGCTCTCATTGATTTACATGGGATTTGTTATGTCAAGCGACTTGGGGCGACTTGAGGGCACACAAGTCGCCTCACAAGTTGCGGCAGTGTGAATGGACTCTTACTCAGCGCTGAGAGATAAATAGAAACATTGTATCATTTGGTTCTTTTAGATCAGGGGTCTCAAACTGGTGGCCCTCCAGCTGTTGCAGAACTACAATTCCCATGAGGCATTGTAGGCTGACAGGTACAAGCATGACTTCCATAGGCAGAGGCATAATGGGACTTGTAGTTCTGCAACAGCTGGAGGGCTGCCAGTTTAAGACCCTTATTTTAGATCAAAGGGATGAACTTCAGTGTGCAAATGAGGGCAATTTAAACACTTGAGGACTAAGCCTTTTTCTGACACTTGTTGCTTACGAGTTAACTTCAGTATATTTTGTTAGAAAATTACTTAGAACCCCCAAACATTATATATATATATATATACATATATATATATATATATTTTTTTAGCAGAGACCCTGGAGAATAAAATGGCGGTTGTTGCAATATTTTACGTCACACTGTATTTGCGCAGCAGTCTTTCAGACGCAATTTTTTGGAAAAAAATACACTTCAATTAATTGAAAAAAAAAAACGAAACAGTAAAGTTAGCGCAGTTTGTTTTGTATAATGTGAAAGATGTTACGCCAAGAATGGTGAGAGAATCACGATCTTTATTCTAAGCAAACCAATTGTGCTTCTCATTTTATCCAGAATCGTGCAGCTCTAGTACCAAGGCACAAGATAAACATTATTAAATAGCACAAGCTGTGCTAAGGACAGGAGGTGTTCAGACAGAACCAAAACTTAGTTGATGGTCAGAGCAGATATATTTCATGTTATAACTGTGTCTGAATGCTAAGGGAAGGGGCAGTAGACTGATTAAAGTGGAACTAAACCTGTTGATTTAACGGGTTTAATAAACAGTTACATACAATGCCTTGAAAAAGTAAGCATCTCTTAAAATATATTTACTTGTTTTGAACTGGTTTTTTTTTTTATATATATTTCTTCAGATACTTTCTGGTTTCTTGCCTAGGCAAATTATGTCATACAATCCAGGAGTCTTCAGAAGGGGAGGAGAAGAGGAGGGGTTTGTCTCAGGTAAGCACACTCTTCTGCATGTGTGCCAGAGCTAAGGGCAGATGGATTACAGAAAGAAAATGCTACATGAATCATTTGCCCTTACTCAAGATAGCTTTAGCTAGAAATGCTAGAGTGTTTTTTTAAATGTGATTTCTAAACAAAATAAAGCATGGAGACATGGATGGATGGGTGAGTTTGCTTTAAATATTAAAAATGAATTAAAGAGCGTTTTGGTTTGTTTTGCTCAGATGCAGTAAAGATCCACTTTACCCAGCGTGTACAGTTTACTGGATCTCATGAAAATGTAATAGTGTTATGAAAGTAGCAAAAGAGACCAGCATCAAGTATTCAAATTCTTCCAGGGCCTGCATTCAAACATGTTACGTTAGAAAAGAACACTAAGTTCCTTTCTAATTGAATTGTCTATAGTTACTTTGTTTCTTGTTTTTAGTCTGTTTTCAATTGGTTAATAGATAACATTTAAAAAATTCACTATTAAGTCTCAGGAAAGACCACACTTTTCTATAATGCCATGTAAAAGGAACCTAGCTGTATATGCACTAACTTTCTATGACTGATAAGCTCTGTAGCCAGAAGCTCCCAGGAGGGATTCACAGAACAGCTGTATTTATACTGAGATTACATTAAACACAGGTGGACTCTATTTACTAAATAGGTGGCTTCTGAAGACAATTGGTTTCACTAGATTTTAGCTAGGGGTATCAGAGTAAAGGAGGCTGAATACAAATGCACACCACACTTTTTAAATATTTATTTGTAAAAAATGTTCAAAACCATTTATCATTTTTCTTCCACTTTACAATTATGTGCCACTTTGTGTTGGTCTATCACAAAAAAAACCCATAAAATAGATTTACGTCTTTGGTTGTAACATGACAAAATGTGGAATATTTCAAGGTGTATGAATACTTTTTCAAATCACTGTATCTCATGCATATACTGCATACAGCCAAAGTCTCTGCACTCCTCTCCTATTCATGCGGCTTCCTGTCATATCCTCTATACTCCTCTCCTGTATATATTGCTATATTGCAAATAATGGCAACTGTCAAACTGTTTAAATTCCACTTTTGCACATACAGTATTGTTTGGTAAAACACTTCTTTGGTTTTGTTTGTAATATCTTTACCTTTCTATTCTGGAATGGCCACACTTTTGCAAATGAATGATTTAGCATATTCCTTATATAACAGAAGAAAAAAATTGCAGGGATCAAAACATATCCATGTACACATATCTTTACCATGGAAAAGTGTCTTATTACATCTGAGAGAGGTTAATCTTTTGCAGACACATTGTTATTCCTGTTCACTTACTTATTTTCAGTGCTCCAAGCAATTCATATGATGTGCATCCCACAAAATCTAATAGGTTACCCACCACCAAGAAAGATCACAAATGTAATCATTGTAATTAAATTTGACCTAAAAGAAACGTATCAAAAATGTATACATTCATTTTATACTCTAGCATTGATCAACACTGTACAACAAGAATTATTTTAAAGTCACTGTTAATAGGTTTACTTTTGACTATAAAATCTGGCCTGTATAAAGCTCCAGTTGGTAAACTGCATCTATTAAATCTACTACTTCTATTTTATTTCGTACATTATTCATAAGTTATTAACATAAAAAGACAGCAATTTTAATTAACTTTGGACTAAATATTTAGCAAGCTAAAGTGCAACAAGAGCAGAGCAATTAGAAGAATTATGAACATGTTATTTGTGTTATTTAAAAATCAAAGTGCTACCTAAGGCAATTATTTTTTATCCTCTTAATATCTACACTAAAAATGCCTCGGGGAAAATAATTGACTTTGCTAATTTTACCACTGACAATTATGAAATAGCTTTGCTTTTCATTATGGCTTTGGATATTCACAACTAATTGCTAGCCCCAAGAGGGAAACTGCGAGAAATGAATCAGGGAGAGCACGATAAAAGGACATAGTAGCTTATTAGTACTAGAAATGTAACTTTGAACTATGCTTCTCAGGGAGGAGGAAGTGATAAGAGAAACACATTTATGTTGCCTTGGGCTATCCAAAAAAGAAAATTCTTGTGTTAAAGCAGTTATATGGGTTCACCCTAATCCTACGTAAATGCCCTTTTTATTCACCTAAAACTTTGGTCACATAACACTTCAGTTCTGAGTCTTCACTCAGCTGCCACAGCCACATTTGTAGCACTGGATTACTAGCCCTCCGCACTCACAATTGGTATCAGTGAGGAACCTGGACAGGTGACTTTGTATATCTTGCTCACAAGGCAAAGAAATGTGCAGGATCGGTAAAGGTTGGTGTGTGGGGCATTGATATTTGCCCAGGGGTGAGCTTTAAACAGTAAAAAAATTGAAAATTAATGTTGCTCTTTTCCAAACATGTCAAATTAATAATGTATGTATTCTAGACCTTGTGGGAAAAAATAAAAATATATGTTTAAATATGACAAAAAGATGTTTTAAACCGAAACATAAGAATATATACAGTATGATTTTTGGTCGCTATAGAATTGTTTATGGTGAAAATCACTAGCCTTTGGATGAAAAAAAGATAACCAACAGGCACATGCACTGGGGTTCTTGGTAATATACTGACTTCATGCAATTTCTATATGGCATTTACCAGCTGTCAACTCTCCTTTACAGTACCATGGGTCTCCTCTCCAATTTTTGCAGGGTCACCTCTATTCAAGTGCTCCGAGATTGTTCAGAAAGTACTTTCTTACCAGTTTGAATTCTGCCTTTCCTTATGACATCAACTTGAAGTGGAATTCCAGACTAGCTCTAACTAAGCTTAAAACAGCTCCTATCCCCCTTCTAACCCCTATTGTAATAACCCTGTAGAAGGAAGATTCTTAAACTTACCTATTCTCAGGGTGCTCTGGTCCAGTCACGTGATCTTCTCAGGGTGCTCTGGTCCGGTCACGTGATCTCCCAAGTGGCTAGCTTCAGGGGCAAGGAGAGGGCACCTACAACAGCTAGGCTGAGACGTCACTCATAGGCTTATTAAGGGGCATCTATTGTCAGCTGTCTCTTCTGTCATTAAAATTCTACACATCAACTGTTTTTTTTCCCAAGTTCAATTCTACTTTAAAGCAAGCCTTCATTGACCTCTGCAGCTCAAGGCAATGTGGAGCAATCTGAAAATAGAATGACTCACATGGCTTAGAGGTGTGATTGCCATATTCCCTGATAAATAATCTAAGAATATTTTAAACCCTATTATTTGGGATTTTGGAGGCAAGCCAGACAAACTTATATAAAAGCAGGGTTTTTTCAAAGTATTTTTGTTAAAAAACAAATAAAAGACAATTTGGATAAAGAAACGTGCGTTTGTAGACATAGGAAGCAAAATAATCAAGAAAAAATTATTATATATAAGGTCAGTTGCAAAGTGGCATTTCCCAACTGGCTGCTGTATACATCCATATAGGGTAACAGCATAGGTGTTACTACAGAAAGGGAAATATCCAACGCGTTTCAAAATATGTAACAGATTTTTCTATAGGGATTTTACTGCCACTTCTGCAATATATAATAATTACATTAAAGTTGCGTGCTATAAAAATATATTCACCAAAATAAATTGACATATAAAGTTGAAAAAAGATTACATAGTATATATGACCCTTTGGTTTGAGTACTTCCATTGGCTAAAATACCTCCAAGCTGCGATTAACTCATAGTGCTGCAACAAGGGACGCGGTAAAGTATATCCAATTCCAATGCCCAACTTAAAAAATAGAAAAGATAGTGTCTTGCAGGGGTCTTTTCTTAATTCTCCTTTGTATTAACTTTAAGTAAGATATTCTCCAATGGATCTTGCTTTTTTGTATGTAATGAGGGGGATTTCACAACGGCTGGTTTCAAAGCCCTTCGGGATCTTAACCTCTTATTGCAAGAAAGTGAAACATTGTGCGAAACATGGGAAGAAGAGGGAGTTTCTGATAGTGAAGACAATGAAGGAGAAGAGGGAAAGGAGATCCCCCATAAAAAAAAATTCACAAAAAATCACAAATTTCCACCACTTAGTTAAAACCCAGGTTTGACCCTGTTTGTTGGATTGACTACCAAAGAAATTGAAGGCAATACCCCTGACAATATCACTAATAATCTAAATTCCAAACAACAAATTGCAGTAAAAACATTAAAAGATAACAACAAGATAACAATCAAACCTTCAGATAAAGGGGGCAATATAGTCCTTATGGATAATACAATGTACAAAAATATGTGCTTGAAAATCCTCAAGGATCAGAAATGTTATTGTAAAAAATCTCTGTTTCCTTAGTTGATAGATTAAATCAAGAATTCTATCTACTAGTAGATGAAGCTTTAAAAGAAGGAATTATCACCAAAGATATGTGGGAATTCATTAGGAATAAATACCCCCCCGTACCAATTTTTCATGCTCTTCCAAAGGTACACAAGAACTTGACTAATCCACTGGGAAGACCCATTATATCTGGAAATAGATGTATCTCAGAGAGGATAAGTCAAGTAATAGATGCTTACTTGAGATCACATGTTTACGAGCCTTCTGTCCTATTCCAAGGATATGATCCATTTATTACAGATGATTGAAAACCTAGAAATTCCAGAATCAGCTATTCTCGTCACCATTGACGTAGAATCGCTTTATGGTAGTATCCCATACAATAAAGGGGTGACTGCCATTAGACAAATTCTTCAAGAAAGAAGCACTCATGTGGAGTGGAGGTTTAATGCCTTTATAGTACAAATGCTGCATTATATCCTACGGCATAAAGTGTTTCTGTTTCAGGGTTCCCACTACCTCCAGGTACAGAGCAAAGCCATGGGGACTTCTTGTGCACCCTCCTACGCAAACCTGTACCTGGGGGAGTGGGAAAAAGACTTCTTGGCAGATGACTCATTATCTATGTACACTCGACACACTGTTTTCTGGCTGAGGTACATAGATGATATATTTGTTGTGTGGGATGGTCCTGAATCTAAATTAACCACTTTACCACCGGAGGATTTTGCTGTCTTACGTCCAGGCCACTTTTTGCGATTCGGCGCTGTGAGATTTTAACTGACAATTGCGCGGTCGTGCGACGCCGTACCCAAACAAAATTTACGTCCTATTTTTCCTACAAACAGAGCTTTCTTTTGGTGGTATTTGATCACCTGTGCGATTTTTACTTTTTGCGCTATAAACAAAAAAAGAGTGTTTATTTTGAAAAAATAACAATATTTTTAACATTTTTTTATATGAAATCCCCCCCCCCCCCCAAAAAATGTAAAAATCAAATTTTTTTTAAAATTTTTGGCCAATTCGTTTTCTGCTACCTATGTTTGGTAAAAAAAATCACAATAAGCATATTTTGATTGGTTTGCGCAAAAGTTATTGCGTTTACTAACTGAGGGAAAGATTTTTGTCATTTTTGGTGTTTTTTTTTTAACGAGTAATGGCAGCGATCTGCGATTTTTTTTGCGGGACTGCGACATTGCGGCGGACAGATCGGACCCTTGACTGACATTTTTGACACTTTTGGGGGTACCAGTGACATTACTGCAGTAATCAGTGCTATACATATGCACTGTTACTGTAAAAATGACACTGGCAGGGAAGGGGTTAATTTTATTGGAGAGGGAGGAGTTAATGTATGCCAGGTGCTTACTGACGTGTGTGGGGGGAGGTGACTGAGTGAGTCAGGGACAGATCGGATGTTCAGCTATGCTGAACACTGCGATCTGTCACTCCCTGTCACTTAGGAGATCCGCCCGCTCTGTTTACACAGGCGGGCGGATCTCCAAACTAGATTCCCCGACGATCGGGGAAGAGCAGCGGCAATCGCCGCCGATCCTCCCCTGGCCCGACTCCCGCTGTGAATGAAAACAGCGGGAGCGCGCCGCCTACAGGGGGAGGAGTCCAGCGACGTAGTACTACGTCGCTGGACGATAACGAACTACTTTGCCGCAGTACGCTCAATGTGAGCGGTCGGCAAGTGGTTAAAATCATGTTTGGACTGCATGAACCAGAATGATTTGAACTTGTTTTTTAACTTCCTCGCATCCACGCTACAGCCTATATACGGCTGCAGCGCGGACTCGAATTTTCGGGAAGCCATTTTTAAACGGCCTCCCAGAAGCAGGCTCCCCGCGCGCTCCCGCGAGCGCGCATCGGGGAGAATCTGTGTCGGCCGTGTCCCTTGGACACAGCCGATCACAGATCGTGGTGAATGGCCAATCACAGCGGCCATTCACCACGTGATCGGACCATCCAATGAGAGATGATCTCATATGTAAACATATGAGATCATCTCTCATCGCTCCTTCCTCACACGGAGCCTGCAGTGTGAGGGAGGGGGAGCCGTCAGCCGCTGGGGACACAGAGACATGTAATCAGGGCACTGATCACCAGTGCCCTGATTACTAAAAGGTAAAAAAACATACAAATTGCCCCCAACAGTGCCCACAGTGCCCGCCATCAGTGTCCCCCATCAATGCCCACAATCAGTGCCCATAGTGCTGCCAGTCAGTGCCCATCAGTGCCTGCTCATCTAGGGATCTAGCACTGATTGGCAGCACTATGGGCACTGAGTGTGGGCACTGATGGTGCCGCCCATCAGTGCTCATCAGTGCCACCCGTCAGTGTCCATCAGTGCCATCCGCCAGTGCCCATCAGTGCCGCCTCTCAGTGCCCATCAGTGCCGCCCGTCAGTGCCACCTCTCAGTGCCCAGCAGTGCCACCTCTCAGTGCCCAGCAGTGCCGCCTATCAGTGCTCATCAGTGCCGCCTATCAGTGCGGCATATTAGTACCTCCTCATCAGTGCCCATAAGTGCCACCTCATCAGTGCCCATAAGTGCCACCTCATCAGTGCCCATCAGTGCAGCCTATCAGTGCCCATCAGTGCCGCCTCATCAACGCACATCAGTGAAGGAGAAAATTTTATTTTCAAAATTTACTCGCAGAAAATAAGAAAAACTTTTTTTTTTTCTTCAAAATTTTCTGTCTTTATTCTTTTTTTTTGTAAAAAATAAAAAACCCAGAGATGATTAAATACCACCAAAAGAAAGCTCTATTTGTGTGAAAAAAATGATAAAAATTTCATATGGGTACAGTGTAGCATGACCGCGCAATTGTCAGTCAAAATGTGACAGCGCTGAAAGCTGAAAATTGGCCTGGATGGGAAGGGGGTTTAAGTGCACAATAGGCAAGTGGTTAAAATGACACTTGATTTTCATAGAGTAAATTTTTTGGGATATTTGTATCTCCAAAGAATAAAATGGTGTTCTCAGGAGTAGGGTCTTCAGGAAGAAGACTGCCGGCAACACTCTGTTGCATGCCGACAGTTTCCATCCTGAGCCCCTAAAAAACTCTATACCTTATAGCCAGTTTTTGCGGACGTAGTTGTACAACCAATGAAGACTTCCAAAGGGAAGCGAATTAACTAACTCAAAGAATACTTACCAGGGGATAATCCAAATCCTAACTAAAAAAAAAAAACGTTCAATCGGGTCAAATACACTGAGAGGTAAGATCTTATTTTTAAACCTACAAAAATTAACAAACAGGATAAAGCTACAAGAATCATTATGAGATATTCAAATCAACATAAGAGGGTAAGGAAAATTGTTAAAAAACACTGGTCCATCTTCAGCGAGAACCCCACCTTGGCGAGTTTGGTTACAAAAAACCCCCTCATTACATACAAGAAGGCAGGATCCATTGGAGAATATTTACCCAAAGTGAATACAAAGGAGAATTAAGAAAAGACCCCTGCAAGACACGGGGGACTTTTCCATGCGGATCATACTCTCTGTCCAGTAATTAGAAGCAATAAACACACAACCCTCCCCAATGGTAAACGATTTTATGCAAATTGTAAAAGCAAGGGCGTGGTATACTTAATGCAGTGCCAATGCCAAAAGACAGCATGCAAACTCACTGCAAAGTATATTACCATGGGCAATACGTTTAAAAGGCTAAAAATAAAACCTATGTGGCTCACGGACAAAGTTAAAGAAGCTATAAATAATAAGAAAAGAGCTTTGAAAAAAATTTAAAATAAAGGAAAACTATCATTGTTTGTTATAAAGAATATAACAAAATATGTACAAAGGAAATCAAGGATGCAAAAATTCAAAATGAACGACAGATTGCAAAAGATAGTAGGACAAACCCCAAATATATTATTAGTAAAAAGGTCAGGTCTGAGCATGTAGGCCTTTTACAAAATAATCTGGAGTGGGTGACTGGGGACAAAGAGAAGACAAATTTATTAAATACTTTCTTCAGCTCTGTGTATACAAAGGAGCATCGGGGAACTCATGACCATAATGAGGATGGTATTGACACAGCCCCAAATGATCCACAATGGCTCAAATGTACAATGGTCCAGAAATATTTAGACAGAATAAAGGTGGATAAAGTGCCTGGACCAGATGGCATCCACCCACACATCCTAAAAGAATTGAGTGCTGTCATTTCAAAGCCTTCCTTTCTAATTTTTAGGGACTCGTTAAGGACTGGAATAGTAATACTGTATTTGCATAGGGCCAATGTGGTGCCTATATTTAAAAAGGGATCAAAGTCTTTGCCAAGTAACTATAGACCTGTTAGCTTGACTTCTATAGTCGGGAAGATACTGGAGAGTTTAATAAAAGACCACATAGATGAGTTCTTGCTGAAAAAAAATATTTTAGGCAACAGAAAGCATGGATTCATGAAAGACAGAAGTTGTCAAACAAACCTGATTTCTTTTTATGAGGAGGTAAGTAAAACCTTGTACAGAGGGGTGGGTGTGGATGTAGTATACTTGGATTTTGCTAAAGGGTTTGACACAGTTCCCCACTCACGGCTAATGTGTAAGGTAAAGTCTACAGGCTTTGAAAGATCAGTTTGTAAATGGATAGAAAATTAGAATTCAGAGAGTAGTGGTTAATGATTCTTACTCTGAATGGTCTAAGGTTATCAGTGGTGTACCCCACTGATGCACCCCACTGTAATGTTCAGTGTTGGGACCCTTACTTTTTAATATCTTTATAAATGATATAGGGTCTGGGATTAAAAGTACCATTTCAGTCTCTGCAGATGACACCAAGCTTTGCAGTGGAATAACTTCCTTACAGCATGTCTCCAACTTTCAAATCATCCTCAATGCACTGTTTAATTTGGCAACTATGTGACAAATGAGGTTTACTGTTGGTAAATGCACTTGGGGGCTAAGAATATGCATGCATCATACATACTAGGGGGAGCAGAACTGGGGGAATACATAGCGGAGAAGTATCTGGGTGTTCTGGTAGATCATAAGCTTAATAATAGCATGCAATGCCAAGCTGCGGTTTCCAAAGAAAGCAAAGTTCTTTCTTGTATTAACAGAGGCATGGACTCCAGAGAGAGTGATACAATTTTGCCCCTGTACAAATCATTAGTAAGACCTCATCTGGAATATGCAATTCAGTTTTGGGCACCAGTTTCCAAAAAGGATATCGGGGGGAACTGGAGAAAGTGCAGAGAAGGGCAACCAAACTGATAAGAGGCATGGAGGAGCTCAGCTATGAGGAAAGATTAGAGGATCTGAATTTATTCTCTCTTGAGAAGAGGAGATTAAGGGGGATATGATCAACATGTATAAATACATAAGGGGTCCATACAGTGAACTTGGTGTTGAGTTATTCACTTCAAGGTCAACAGAGGGCAAGGGGGCACTCTTTACGTCTAGAGGAAAACAGGTTTAGTCTCCAAATACGGAAAGGTTTCTTAACCATAAGAGCTGTGGAATAGACTCCCTCCAGAGGTGGTTCTGGCTATCACTAGATTGCTTTAAAAAAGGCCTGGATTCTTTTCTAGGTCTACATAATATAAATGGGTACTAATATTTATAGGTAAAGTTGATCCAAGGAATACCCGATTGCCTCTCTGGGCATCAGGAAGGAATCTTTTCCCCCCGCTGTAGGAAATTTGATCATGCTTTGCTGGGGTTTTTCGCCTTCCTATGGATCAACTGCGGGTATAGGAGTGTGTATATGGGATTGTATGGTTGGGTTTTCTTTACTGTTTTTTGTTTTTTATTGTTTGAGCCAGATGGACTTGTGTTTTTTTGCAACCTAACTATATAACTGTAATGCGGCTCCTTTTATAGGTAAGACCCAACAAGCATGAGAATTGGCAACCTATACCTACCTGGGTCGACATGTTGCTAAACATCACAAATATAGAATGCCAGAGGTTAGGTTAATGATCGAGTCCATTATCCAATTAGAGGGGGTGATTGGAACAAGATCCTTCTCCAGCGCAAAATGCGTTGGATTAGGTAATTGAATGCTACACCCCCCCCCCCCCTGGCCTTAACGAGAATTAAAGCTATAGACCCATTCTTGAAGGTTTCAACTCTGGCAAAATTGATTAACTTATCTTTGGGTTACTAGGAATGACTTAATGAGAGTACTAAAGCCCCCATCCCTCTCCCTTGTGGGTTCTTTTTTTTTTTTTTTTTTAGGTATAGACATACACCTTTGGGTATTAATTATATTTTTCTATTTTTGTATTTTGTGCATATTAATATATGCTTGTTGTCTTCTTACTCTACGGCCAAATATGCTGGTATTGGTGCACCCCTGGGACTTTAGAAGTACAATTCCTTCTTTGCTGTGACTAGTGATTGCACCCGACACAAGAAGGCCCCCACACTGAGGTGATGGGGGCTTTTTATATTCTCTGGTACAGCTGCATTTGAGTAGAGAAACCTTTATTTTTCTTTCTGACCTTCAGTCACTAGAGAAGTATCCTGTGTAGGTGGTTATTGTCTCCAATATGGGCGAGACCCGGTCTCCAGGTGTTGTCATCACGGAGACCGTAAGTGATGCAGCGGCGCGTGACGTCATTAAGAAACGCATGCGCACCGCATATATGGAGATGCAGGGGATCGCCTCAGGTGCCGATTTATTTCCCCTTCACATATGGATGAGGGGAACTACAGTCTGTACCAGCCAAACGATCTTGGGGATAGCTGCCCGGTTCCTCTTGCCTCCTGGTGATCCGATGGCAGGTGTAGGAGGATTTAGGAGATGTTGCCATTGCAATTACTGGGCACCTCCTCTCCTCCCTGCACCCCCATATATATATATATATATATATATATATATAGCTTTGATATTCCCCTTTTTCTGTCTTTTTTATTTTTTAAGTTGGGCATTGGAATTGGATATACTTTACTGCATCCCTTGTTGCAACACTATGAGTTAATCACAGCTTGGAGGTATTTTAGCCTATGCTATGGAAGCACTCAAACCAAAGGGTCATATATACTATGTAAGCTTTTTTCAACTTTATATGTCAATTTAATGTTGGTGAATATATTTTTATAGCACACAACTTCAATGTAATTATTATATATTGCAGATGTGGCAGAAAAATCCCTGAAGAAGAATCTGTTCCATATTTTGAAACGTGCTGGATATTTCCCTTTCTGTGGTAACATCTATGCTGTTACCCTATATGGATCTATACAGCAGCCAGCTGGGAAATGCCACTTTGTAACTGACCTTATATTTAATAATTTTTCCTTGATTATTTTGATTGCTTTATCTACAAACCCACGTTTCTTTATCCAAATTGTCTTTATTTGTTTTTTAACAAAAATTATTTGAATAAAATACCTGTTGTTATATAAATTTGTCTAGATTGCCTCCAAAATCCCACATAATGAGGTTTAAAATATTCTTTGATGTGGAGCAATCTATCCTCAAAGGTTCCAGAAGTAATTTTTTTAGCAGCTGAGCTCACCCTGCTCCCCTCTCTCATTAGTGACTCACAGCAAATGTTGCAACACTTCCTGCGGCTACAGTGGTCTGTAATGGCCTGTGTTTTTGCCTTTTCTTGATCAAAGGTCATTTATGCCAAAATGCCCAGGCCAATTTAGCAGTGACAGCATTTGTTGGTTATTATGACAGTAGCTCTATGACTAATTTGAATGCCTAAATATTTTTTTTAGGACATAAAAGAGATCTTTTTGGAGAACTGTTTGAATAAAACCCATTTTTTTTATTGTAGATTGACAAATGCTCAAATGCAATTTTCTTTTTAATACAGTAATTGTAACTGGCAATGACAAAATTAAAAAGATAAACAACCTTAAGGCTACAATGGCATCTGCAGTACCAACTAACGCCATATTGTGTGAATAAAGCAGCCTACAGCCTGGAAGCCAGCACCTTATAATTAAAGGAGAACACAACTCTCTCAATCAACATTATAGTGGTTCTAAAGATTGCAGTTTTTTTCTTTAACCTTAATGTATTCATTCAAACTAGAGATCGACCGATTATCGACAACACCGATATATCGGGGGCCGATATGCACTTTCCCCGAAATATTGCAATCGGCCTTTTGATTTGACGATATTGCTGATATTTTCGTGACGTCAGCATGTATGTTGCGCCACGCGCCTCCGCGCACTGGACAGCTCTTAGGCCGCCTCCCTCTGCTTCCTTACAGTGTCTTATACCCGCCGCTGCCAGACTGGAGTCTGCATGCAGCACAGGCGGTCGGTCAGGAGAGTCGGGATAGAGTTCTTCTACATCTAGTGAGTGCAGTGACAAACAGTCTTAAACGTTCTGTATTCTGCTCTGTGATAAATGATAACAGTGACCAACAAAAAACACTCTCCCTGAGAAACGTTCTGTATCTGTTCTGTAACACAGCCGCCGTGGCCACCCACCCACCACCCACAGCTGCCCGGTGTCAGCCAGCAACCCAGTCCCACACAGTCCAGAGTGTAGTGTACCAGCCAGCCACAGGCCCTGCCTGAGTCCTCCTCCTGACTGTACCAGCTCTCCAGCTACAGGCCCTGGGCCTGTACGTTCCAGGCCAGCCACCACACAGGGTGCCAGCCAAGCACAAAAGGGTGCCTGCCAGCCAGCCAGCCACAAAAGGGTGCAAGCCAGCCACCAAAGCTTGATGACAGCCAGCCAGCCACCCACCCGGTGCCAGCCAGCCACAAAAGGGTGCCAGCCAGGCACCCACCCACCACAGGGTGCAAGCCAGCCACCCACCCACCACAGGGTGCAAGCCAGCCACCCACCACACAGGGTGCCAGCCAGCCACCCACCACAGGGTGCCAGACAGACAGCCACTACAGGGTGCCAGCCAGACAGCCACCCACCACAGGGTGCCTGCCAGCCAGACAGCCACCCACAACAGGGTGCCAGCCACCACAGGGTGCCAGCCAGCCACCAGAGGGGGCCAGGCAGCCAGCCAGCCACCATAGGGTGCCAGCCAGCCACCCACCACAGGGTGCCAGCCAGCCACCCACCCACCACACGGTGCCTGCCAGCCAGACAGCCACCCAAAACAGGATGCCTGCCAGCCACCACAGGGTGCCAGCCAGCCATTTTGTGTAAGCCTAAATTAGTGTCTGACTCTTTCTTGTTTCAATGGAGATGGATGGAGATAGAAAAATTATCTGTGGTCTGGGAGTATTTCTCTTCTCCATTGCCAGGAAAATCAGTAGCACTGTGCAACACATGCAAAAACAATGTGAGCATGGGATCAATAACTGCAAAAATCAAAAATACGTCTAATCTTTGGGCCCATCTAAGAGTTCATCATCTTGAATTGTATAATGCAGTACAGAAAAAACAAAATGAATCACAAGGTGAAACATCCCTATCCCAAGCAACAATAACAGATATGTTTCAGAAAAAAAACAAGTGGCAAAAATCAGATGGGAGATCCCAACTGCTGGACAAAGTAATCACAGAGATGATGGTCACTGATAACCAGCCATTTACCATTGTGTCTGACTCTGGATTTAAGCGGTTGATGTCCATAGTTGAGCCAAGGTACACACTGAAGAGTGACAAGTTTTATCGAACTGAAATGCTGCAAAAGATTCACCAAAAGGTCGTTGACAAAGTTAAGACTATGCTGCAACCAGAGAATGCTGGCAACTCACTCTCATTCACGACGGACTGCTGGTCAGGACAAACAGAATCACTAATGAGTCTTACATGCCACTACATTGACAGCGGATGGACAAGAAGGCATTTGGTGTTGAATACAAAAGTGATGCAAGGATCCCACACTGGGGAGTACATTAAAGAAAAGTTTCTAGGCATGCTAGAAGTATGGGGAATCAGCAAAGACCAAGTGCTGCGAGACAGTGGAGCGAACATGGTCAAAGGTATGAGACTTGCTGAAGTGGCAGACCTCAGTTGCATGGCACACACCCTCCAACTGGTGGTAAATGATGGTCTGTCACACCAGAAAACTTTTCTGGACATTATTACCATGCTGAAGAAGTGCGCAGGCCATTTCCACCATTCTGTTCTTGCCAAGCAGCGACTGAGGTGCATTCAGGAAGATCTTGGCCTACTCAAAAACAACCTGATACAGGCTGTTCCAACACGATGGAACTCAACGCTACACATGTTACAGAGGATGCTGGAGCAGAAGCGAGCTCGGACTATATATTCTGGTGAATATGAACTTGGAGGACATTATTGCCCTACTGCAGATCAGTGGGACATAGTAGCCAACATTAGAGACGCTCGTACCCATTGAGGAAGTGACACCGGAGGTGAGTCATTACGACTCATCTGTTTCCTCTGTGATCCCATGTGTGAGAGTCCTGAAGATGCTTCTTCAACAGAATGAAGGACCCAGCACACGTGGCATCAAGGCATGTAGGCAGGCCATGAGGGACAGCCTAGGCAAAAGGTTTGAGAAGCACGAGGAGAATAAAACTGTTGTGCTTGCTTGTCTTTTGGATCCTCGATACAAGAACCATCCTTTCTCTTCTGATGATGTATTGGCCAAGGCAAAGCAATGGCTGACATAAGACATTCAACAGCAGGTGCAGGAGGTTCCTTCTGATGAAAAGAAAAGTCAAGGACAAGAAGAGAACGTTTCTGATGTGGAAGAGCAGGATGCAGGAGAAAAATGTCCCAAAAGACAACATACAGAAGAGAAAATTAATCGTTGTCAAGTAGATGCAATGTTCAGCGTTTTATTGGGGCCTCATGCAGAGGATTCATCAGAATCGGCAATAATGAGCCTGGATGATGAACTTCATCTCTATTTGAAGGAACCAGTAGTTGACAGAAGAAGTGATCCTCTTCAGTGGTGGAAAGAAAATGAGGCACACTACAAAAGACTTGCTTCTCATGCTTAAAGATACCTTTCTGCTCCTCCTTCCTCAGTACCAAGTGAGCGTGTTTTTAGTGAAGTGGCAGCAATTTATGAAAAGAAAAGAAGCCGTTTAACTGGTGAACATGCTGAAATGTTATGCTTTCTGCACTATAATATTGTTCGACTTAACTGGGAGTATTGAATTGAAAGTGTAGCTAGTCTATAGTAGTGTCTGTCCACCAGTCCACTGAGTCTTTCCAATCCACTGTCTAGCTTGTGTCTATCTATTTTTTTCTAACAGTTTTGCACTGACTGCGCTGCGCTGCAGTCAGCGCAAAAGTGATAGAAAAAAAAATAGACATAGACAGTGGATTGGAGTCAGTGCCAGTGGACTACTGCAGTAGAATGCCACTCACTGCTGCAATCATTTTAAATCACTTCTGCAGTAGTGATTTAAAATTATTCCAGTGAGTGAATGCCCTACTGCAGCGGTAGTACACATTCCAATCCACTGTGTAGCTGTTGCCTTGCTTTTCTTCTAGCAGTATTGCACTGACTGCAGTAATTGCAGTGAGTGCCATACTGCAGTGCAGACAGTCCCCTCCACTGACTCCAGTCCAATCCACTGTGACATGTGTAGCTGTTGCCTTGCTCTTTTTATAGCAGTTGTGCAGTGTGTATATGTATTTTATTGTGTAGCTGTTTTGTTGCCTAGTTTTTTTCCTAGCAGTTTTGCGCTGACTGCACTGCAGTAGTGAATTAAAATGTTTATATTGCAGTGAGTGAGTCCACTACTACAGCACTTTATTATACATTATAGATGATGTTAAATGCTAATGTCCAACTCCTTGCAAATGAAGTTTTCCTATTGGTTTTAATGCAGTTAAGGTGTGAAGAACGAGCACTTTGTTAAAAATGTTAATAAATAAAGATTAACATGTTTGTTAAGAGATTTGTGTCGAAATTGTGCTTTTTTGGGATCATTTTACATGTGTGAAAATATCAGCCAATATCGGCCGATACCGGTATGTGATCGGCAAAATATTGGTATTGGCAATGAAAAAACGATATCGGCTGATCACGAATTCAAACCTCCTGAGTATAGCTCCCATCCCCCCCCAGTACCCCCTTATACCTCCCCTGTGAATGAGGGCAAAGGCTCTAACTTCTGTCGATTACAGCCAGTGGGGAAGGAGGGGGGTGCGAGCAGTACTCTATGTGTTTATGGACACACAGAGCCAGCTCGGGAGCAAGCCCGCACAAGTGCCCCCCCCCCCAGCAAGCAGTTTGCTAAGGTGGACAACTGGGAGGGAGGAGGCGCCAGGAGTGCTGGCAGGGGACCTGAGAAAAGGAGGATTGGGGCTGCTCTGTGCAAAACCATTGCATGGAGCAGGTATGACGTTTGTTGTTTAAGAAATAAATATGGGTTTACAATCACTTTAACTATCTTAATCCTTATGCTGCTAGCATTAGTAATCAGGATAGGAAGGTATACTATATTTACTTGTTATAAATTTTTTTTTTCATTTCATCAGTTGCTTCCTAATCTCTGACCTTTGAAAAACATCATCTCACATCTCATGGGTCTTCATATACATTTTTTTTCCATCTAGAGGAGGGGGGAGGGGCTTTCTCGGCTAAGCACACCCACCTGTCTGTATGCCTGAGCTAAGGACAGATAGATTACAGAAAGTAAATGCAACATGTATAGGTGAGTTTGCTTTGAATATTAAAAATTAATTAGATAGTGTTTTTAAGTTTGTGGTGTTTAGATACAGTTTAGTTCCACTTTATTGATATAGAGATCACATGATCGGGAAACAATCTGGTTCTTGATTGTGCATGGGGACCATAGGCTGCCATTGACAGCTGACTTTAGAAGTTAGCAGCCACGCAAAGAGTTGGATGTTAGCTTTTAGAGAGGATGTTTATTAACATATCTGCAGCACAAGCCATTTTGCTGCGGAATAGATTGCATGGTAACATAAATATATAACTGCCAATAACCTGGACACAGCTATAAGTAAAACTCAGCATTTAAGCTTAAGATATCCTAAAAAATTATTATCATATAAAGATTACAAATTGACTAATGCTAAAAGAGTAATATATTTCAATTGAACAATGGCCTCTTATATCTAATTTTTTTGTCCCTCTTTTTGGTAATATAATCAAATTCAAAACAAGGTGTGCATGCCCATTCACCAAAAGACCTAGGGACGATGCCTAAAGATTATTAGGACTTTGTTGGATTGATTTTTTGGGGGTGTGTGTTTTCACTTATAGGGAAGGGTATATTCAAAACATTCCTCTCAGTCTGGTTACCTGTATCTGCACTGCGGCAATTAGGGGAGGTCTCAGATTTACCTACCACCAAATTCCTCCCTATTCAAAGGACTCATGGAAAAGTGTGCCTAATCTGTCTATTCGCACCACTTCCTCAAACTAAATCTCTCTAAAACTGAGCTGGTAATATTCCCTCCCGCCCGTGCCCCCCTCCATGACTTTTCTATCAAAATTAGTTATGCAACCATCAATCCCTCCCCTCATGCCAGGGTACTAGGTGTAATCCTGGACTCTGACCTGTCCTTTCAGCCCCAAATCCAATCATTGTCAAAAGCTTGTAGACTTCACCTCTGCAACATCTCTAAAATTCACCCCTTTTTAACCACTTTACCACCGGAGGATTTTCCTGCTTTATGTCCAGGCCACTTTTTGCAACTTGGCACTGTGCGACTTTAACTGACAATTGCGCGGTTATGCAACGCCGTCCCGAAATTTACGTCCTTTTTTTCACACAAACAGAGCTTTCTTTTGGTGGTATTTGATCACCTCTGCGCTTTTCATTTTTTGCGATATTAATAAAAAAAAAAGCAAAACTTTTGCGAAAAAATTGACATTTTCTACTTTGACAGTTAAAAAATATCCAATATATTCAATTTTTGTCATATATTTAGGCCAAAATGTATTTAGCTACATGTCTTTGACAAAAAAATTCTCAATGAGTGTATTTTTAACTGCTTTAAGACTGAAAGATTTTACCCCATTCCTGACCAGGCCATATTTTGTGATTCGGCACTGCGTTACTTTAACAGACAATTGCGCAGTCGTGCGACGCTGTACCCAAATTATGTCCATTTTTTCCCCACAAACAGAGCTTTCTTTTGGTGGTATTTGATCACCTGTGCGATTTTTACTTTTTGCGATATAAAAAAAAAAAAAGAGCGACAACTTTCAAAAAATAACAATATTTTTCACATTTTTTTATATGAAATTCCCCCCCCCCCCCAAAAAAAAAAGTAAAAATCAAAATGTTTTAACATTTTAGGCCAATTTGGTTTCTGCTACATATTTTTGGCAAAAAAAAATCGCAATAAGCGTATTTTGATTGGTTTGCGCAAAGGTTATCGCAGCTACTAACTACGGGAAAGATATATGTCATTTTTATTGTTTTTTTTTTTAACCGCTTGCCGACCGCCGCACGACTATATACTGCGGCGGACAGCCCCTCACAGGTAGAGTGACGTATCGGTACGTCACTAGCCTGGGAGGGTCTGGGGAGCGAGCGCGCGCCACCGGCGGCGCGCTCCAGCGCGGTCACGGACCCCCCCGCGCGTGTGACCGGCGGTCCCGATGTCCGCCGGCCACTCTGCGATCGGCGGGGGAGAGGGAGAAAGTCAGGCAGCTTGTGTAAACAAGCTGCCTGTCATTCTCCTCGGTGTAAAGACACTGATCACACGGATCTACTATGTAGATCCGTTGATCAGTGTCCTTACAGCTCAAGCCACAGCCAATCACAGTAGAAAGCACGCCCCTAGGGACACACACAGCCCCTCCCTCCCAAATAAAGTTAACCCCTTCACTACCAGTGTATTTTTACAGTAACAGTGCATATGTATAGCACTGATTACTGTAGAAATGTCACTGGTAACCCCAAAAGTGTCAAAAATGTCAGTCAAGGGTCCGATCTGTCCGCCCCAATGTCGCAGTACCGCAAAAAAATCGCAGATCGCCGCCATTACGCGTTAAAAAAAAAAAAAACAACAAAAATGACAAAAATCTTTCCCTTTGTTAGTAAACGCGATAACTTTTGCGCAAACCAATCAAAATACGCTTTTTGCGATTTTTTTTACCAAACATAGGTAGCATAAAAAAAATTGGCCGAAAATGTTAAAAAATTTTGATTTTTACATTTTTTTGGGGGGAATTTCATATAAAAAAATGTGAAAAATATTGCTATTTTTGCAAAATTGACGCTCTTTTTTTGTTTATAGCGCATGATCAAAAAATCGCACAGGTGATCAAATACCACCAAAAGAAAGCTCTGTTTGTGGGAAAAAAAGGACGCCAAATTAGTTTAGGTACAGCATCGCACGACCGCGCAATTGTCCGTTAAAGTCACGTAGTGCCGAATCGCAAAATACCCGCTGGTCGTTTAGCAGCCAAATCCTCCGGGGCTTAAGTGGTTAACTAGTAATGGCGGCGATCTGCGATTTTTTTTGCGGGACTGCGACATTGCGGCGGACAGATCGGACCCCTGACATTTTTGACACTTTTGGGGGGAACCAGTGACATTACTACAGTAATCAGTGCTATAAATATGCACTGTTACTGTAATAATGACACTGGCCGGGAAGGGGTTAACTTTATTGGTGATCAAAGGGTTAAATGTATGCCTGGTGCTTACTGACGTGTGTGGGGGGAGGGGATTGTGTGACACAGGCACAGATCGCAGGTTCAGCTATGCTGAATCCTGTAATCTGTCCCTGCCTGTCACATAGGAGATCCGCCCGATTTGTTTACACAAGCGGGCGGATTTCCTCACTCGATCCCCGACGATCGGGGAAGAGCGGCGGCGATCACCGCCTCTCCTCCCCTGGCCCGACTCCCGCTGTGTCTGAATACAGCGGGAGCGAGACTCCGGCGGTGCGTGTGCGCCGCCCACAAGGGGAGGAGTCCAGCGACGTAGGTCTACATCGATGGACGATAACGAGTCACTTTGCCGCAGTACCCTCAACGTGAGCGGTCGGCAAGTGGTTAACAACTGAAACCACCAAGCCACTCATTCACTCCCTAGTTATTTCTCACATTGACTATTGCCACTCCCTTCTTCATAGGCAATCCCCTCTTCAGTCTATCATGAACGCTGCTGCCAGGCTTATCCACCTTACCAACCGCTCAGCTTCTACCTCCCCTCTCTGCCAATCCCTACACTGGCTACCAATTTCCCAGCAAATTAAATTCAAAATACTAACCACAACATACAAAGCCATTCACAACTCTGCCCCGAGCTACATCACCAATCTCGTCTCCAAATATCACCCAAATCGTCGTCTCCGCTCCTCTCGAGACCTCCTACTCTCAAGCTCCCTTGTCTCCTCCTCTCATGCTCGTCTCCAGGATTTCTCCAGGGCCTCTCCCATCCTCTGGTACCTCAACTCGTACGGCTATCTCCTACTCTAGCTGCTTTCAGGTGATCCCTGAAAACTAATTTCTTCAGGGAAGCCTATCACACCGCCAACTAATCTGCCATCAGCTCATTCCCTACTCTTACCTCTTGTAACACCTGCCCCACCCCATTAGATTGTAAGCTCTTCTGAGCAGGGCCCTCTAAATCCTCTTGTATTTTATTGTATTGTATATGTACTGTCTCCCTCTAATATTGTAAAGCGCTGCGTAAATTGCTGGCGCTATAGAAATCCTTATTAATAATAATAATAATAATAATTCTATCTGGACCCAAAAACTGTCCTATGCTGCAGTATACTAATCACTCCTATCCCTGATCTAGGAGATTAGCCAGACTGACCAAAACCTCTCCCCACCAAATATATCCCCATGTTGAAGTGATCATGCACCAAAACCTATCCTGTGAACCCAAAATACCCTACATGTTTTGCTCAAAAATAGAGCTTCATCCAAGGTGCAACAAATAAATCATAAGGGCTCAAAGAATAAAGTGCTATAAACACCCCATGGCAAATGGTGACTCTTCTCTAAGCTGCTTCTATTTATAGATATTTTCGAATATGGCTGCTCCTAAAAGGACTGGTGCCATCTAATGGTTCTTTAACCACTTAAGCCCCGGAGGATTTGGCTGCTAAAGGACCAGGGGTTTTTTTGCGATTTTTTACTGCGTGACTTTAACGGACAATTGCGCGGTCGTGCGACGCTGTACCTAAACGAATTTGACGTCCTTTTTTTCCCACAAACAGAGCTTTCTTTTGGTGGTATTTGATCACCTGTGCGATTTTTTGATCACGCGCTATAAACAAAAAAAGAGCGTAAATTTTGCAAAAATAACAATATTTTTCACATTTTTTTATATGAAATTCCCCAAAAAAAAAAGTAAAAATCAAAATTTTTTAACATTTTTCGGCCAATTTGTTTTATGCTACCTATGTTTGGTAAAAAAAATCGCAAAAAGCGTATTTTGATTGGTTTGCGCAAAAGTTATCGCGTTTACTAACAAAGAGAAAGATTTTTGTCATTTTTGGTGTTTTTTTTTTTAACGCGTAATGGCGGCGATCTGCGATTTTTTTTTCGGTACTGCGACATTGCGGCGGACAGATCGGACCCTTGACTGACATTTTTGACACTTTTGGGGTTACCAGTGACATTACTGCAGTAATCAGTGCTATACATATGCACTGTTACTGCAAAAATGACACTGGCAGGGAAGGGGTTAACTTTATTGGACAGGGAGGGGTTAAGTGTGTCCTAGGGGCGTGCTTTCTACTGTGTAGGGACATTCCTATTGGTGTAAAAGCAAAGATCAACCGTTCTACATAGTAGAACGGTCAGATCTTTACTTTTACACAGGGAGAACTGACAGGCAGCTTGTTTACACAAGCTGCTCTGTCTTTCTCCCTTCACAGGAGCGATCGCAGTGTGACTGGCGGACATCGAGTCCGCCGGTCACACGCACTGACTTGCCTGTGAACGAGCCGCGGCGGGCGCGCGCCTCGGCGGGTGCGCGCCCGCCCGCGATAGGCTCGCAAGTCAGTGACAGGCGAGTGACGTACCGATACGTCACTCTGCCTGGCCGGGGCTGACCGCCGCAGTATATAGTCGTGCGGCGGTCGGCAACCGGTTAATGGAACATCGTTTGTCCCTATTGTTTTGTTTATTTAATATTTATTTTTATTTATTATAGATACCACTTCAAAGTAATTTTTCCTCTCATAAAAAATATCAATTTTGTGCATGAGTCACCATTTTGTGCTAAACACATCTAAGCCCCGGTTCACATTTGTGCGAGTGCCGGGTTCGCATGTAATGTCGGAGCGCACTGCTCCTTCATTACATGCGATCGGCTGTGCGGTGCGAGTTTAGCCATACAGTTTGTATGGCTAAATTCGCACCGCAGCCGCAGCAAACACGCACAGGGACCCTTTTTTTGAGCCGCATCAGGATCCTGTGCGAACTGCACGATCGCACTGCGATCAAACTGGGGGTGTCGTTAAGATTACATTGACACCCCCAGCGTATCGCATATGGCAGTGTGAACTGCCGGGGGTGCGTGTGCGATGCGGGAACAGGCTGCGGATTCGCAGCCTTCCCGCACTCGCATAAGTGTGAACCGTCTCTAGGTCCCAAATCAATATTATAAATAAATTTTACATTTGCGGATGCTATAAGATACTACTCCACAAAAGGTAAGTAGGTTTATTCCTAGTGGGGCACATGATCCTAGCCGAAAGATCCATTTGGTTTCTGTTTTTAATAATCTCTTTTCTAGATCTCCTTTTCTCTGACCCAATTTGATCTGCTGGAGTACCCAAAAGGACAGCTTTTCCATTATGCTTTGTAACAAATGTCTCACGATTGGTCTGTCCTTTTTTAGTTCCAGATCATTTATGTGTTCCAGAACCCTACACCTCAATTGGCGAATTGTCTTACCGACATACAAGAGTGGACAGGGGCATTTTGCTACATATATTATGCCTTCTGTATTGCAGTTCTAAAAAGATGTAATATTAATTTTTTCTCCATAGTTAGGATTGATGACGCTTTTTACTGTAGGCACATATCTACAGGCTTTACAATGGCCACATTTAAAACTGCCCTTCGATTTCTCTGGTAGCCATGTTGAGGGGCCTCGTCATATAGAGCTTCTTTCCTCATAATGGCTGTGCACCAGCATATCTTTAAGGCTGCTCCCCTTTCTATAAGTAATCTGAGGTTTTAATGGTAAAGTACCTGATAAGTCCTTATCCTGTAAGACATGCCAGTATCTTTTATGATGTCGTAAATCTGATTTGATTGTCTGCAGTAGGTGCCTATTATTCTCAAGCTCCCTGACTCTTCTTTTATCTTCCTTTTGGGGTTCCAACAGCTGTGTTCTTGGTATGTCCTTCACTTTTTTAAAGGATCTCTCCAGATCCTGCAACCTATACTCTCTTTTGCTAAAACGATTGAACAGTCATACACTTTCTGTTCTAAATGCCTCCTCTGAATAGCAATTCCTTCTTGTTCGCATGAACTGCACGGTGAGTATCCCTCTCCTCAGTGGGGCTGGATGATGACTTGTCCAATGCAACAAACTATTGTTTGCGGTGGGTTTACCGTATATCTGTGTATTATTCATACTGATCATTCCTTTTCTTATTTCCATATCAAGGAATTAAGGGTGATCCCCATTGATTTCGCTCACGAAGAACATACGGATGGATACTGTTGTTGTTTAGAAACATCGCAAATTCTATAAAAGTTGTTTTGGAGCCCTGCCACAAGATGAAAATATCATCTAAAAATTATGCCTACATTAGAATATGTGACATGTATCCCTCCAAATCTTCCTGGAGCACTATGGTTTGCTCCCACCATCTCAAAAATAAATTTACATATGTGGGAGCACATGCAGATCTCATGTCCCTCTTTTGTTGATTTGTTTTGCCATTAAAAAATTGTGTTCCAACAAAAACTTAAGTAATCTCTAAATCAATTGTGTATGTGGTTGAAATACAGTGCTAACTAGTGTTAAGGAAGTGTTCACATGCTTTGAGACCCAGATCATGATTGATGTTGCTATATAAGGCTTCAACATCTAAACTTGGAAAAAATATGTCATTAGTCAGAGTCACCCCTTCTTTTTGTTAACAAAATTCCAAGTATCTTCTATATATGACGATAAGCCTTATACATAGGGGCGCATGACAAAAATCAATATATCTACTGCCTTTTTCCATTAGATTGCTGTTCCCTGAAACTACTGGGCGCCCTGGAGGTGTAAGCTGGCTTTTATGCACCTTTGGTAGTGCATAAAAAAGTGGCAGTTATCAGGTGGTAGTTCATCATATATTCAAATTCCTCTTTTGATAGGACCCTCTTCTGTTTTCCCTCTATAAGAATTTGTCTCAGTTCCTGTAAATATTTTGAGGTAAGATCTCTCTCTAGGATGTCATAATTTTCCTCATTGCTGAGTATAACATAACACATCCTTAGGTAAAAGGGTTTGTCCATGAGGACGATGTTACCACCCTTATCTGCAGTTTTTATAATTAGCGCCTGATTATTCTTTATTTCCTCCAGTGCTTTCCAATCTAGATAAGTGAGATTGAAATTTTTATTTTCCCCTGTTTTGTCCCACAGGGTGTTTAGATCTCTCTCTACCAGTTTTACAAAAAGTTGTATTTGGCTTCCCTGGCGGATTGGAGGAGTTGATTTGATTTTGGTCTGAATGTTGTGAAGGGACTTCTAACTTCTGCCTCTCCACCCTCACTTTCTGCTTGCAAAGATTCTAGGAGTCTTAGTGTTTCAATATCCTTAGATGTTACTGGTTGCATGGGCTCACTGGGCTTGTCTTTATATTCCTTTTTAAGTGCTAATTACAAGTTTATGTCCTTCACCCACTCAAACAGATTGAAATCATGAGTAGGATTAAAGACAGACCTTTCTTGAGAACTGCAATATGCTCAGGGGATAGCAATGTTTTTTACAGATTAAAAATCTGTAGATTGCTGTTCTGATCATATACTTGTTCGCTTTTCAGGAGGGCATCTGTCATTTTTTTCCCCTCCTGGTTCCTGTATATCCCCATTGTTCTCTGTTCCTCAGTTGGGTAAACCCCCCTAAAAAAGCATCAGCTCTGCCTCTAGAAGTATTTCCTGATCTTCCCTTTTCTGCCATGGCCTCTCCTTTTTGTGTGTCCAAATTCGTTTCTGGACTCACTACTATCACTCTGCCCGGATTCATCTATTTCAGAGTTTTCTGACTATTTAGAGGTTTCTGAGTCATATTCTGCTCTACTATGATAGTTATTGGGTTTTTTTGACCAATGATAGATCTTGCCAGTGGCAAAGTCATAGGAATCACGGACAAACTTTTTATGTTTTTTTGCTTTGATAGTTTCCTTATGATGTTCCACTTGTTTTTGTAATTTTTCCTCTAATCTTTGAAAGTCAGGATGTTCTTTAAATTGTAAAATTTTAGTTTGATCCTCTCTGAGCTGTTTATTTAATAGCTCAAATTGGGTCTTTTCATGATCTAGTAAATACTGCATCACTCTGAGTGTGTTCTCAGTTTGAAGTTTCTCCCTCCCAGTCATGAATTCATGATCATCTGTGTGGGAATGGGGTTTTATTAGTATTCTGAGGCCACAAACAGTGATTTTCTTTTGGATTTACATTTCTAGGCTGGCTACCTCCCACCAACACCTAGTGTGTTTTTTTTTTTATAAATCATGTTAAATGCCTAGAAAATAGGAGTTTCTTCAGGTGTAAGTACCTCTTCAGAGAATGCCTTACTGGCCTCTTTTGAAAGGGACTCAAAGTCCACTTCCTTTTCAAGGAAACCAGCCATTTTATTATAGCCCTGGCCTAGGGCAAAATAAGCAATTTTAGAATCTCAATTGAACAATGGCCTCTTATATCTGAATTATTTGTCCCTCCTTTTGGTAATATAATCAAATTCAAAACAAGGTGTGCATGCCCACACACCAAAAGATCTAGGGGCGACGCCTAATGATTATTAGGACTTTGTTAGATTGATTTGTTGGGTGTGTGTGTTTTCACTTATAGGAAAGGTACATATGTTACAAAAGCATAATGGAAAAGCTGATGGTCTGTCCTTTTGGATACTCCAGCAAATCAAATTGTGTCAGAGAAAAGGAGATCTAGACAAGAGATTATTAAAAACAGAAGCAAAATGGATCTTTCGGTTGGGATCACGTGCCCCACTAGGAATAAACAAAGGCTTGACCTACTTACCTTTTGTAGGGGGAGTAGTATCTTACAGCATCTGCAAATGTAAACTTTATTCATAATATTGATTTGGGACTGAGATGTGTTTAGCACAAATTTTGATATTTTTTTTTTTTTAAATCAGAAAAAAGTTTTATTGAGAGAAAAACACAGCACCAAGATAACCATCAAAACAAAGTACCGGTACCATAACAAAAAAAGGAATCACCATCCCCACATAAAGCTTAGATCTTAACAAATTTAACAGTTACCCATGCAGCATAGATATTGCATCGTCACAAATACCATTCATGTTGCAAAATCACCCCTGCATACCCCAAATGCGTATCTCATCCAGTCTCCAACATACCCATCCAAATAGAAAAACATACATTTAAGACAATAAGCGATCCAGGATAAGATCGTTCGGGGCCATTCCCGGGCAATTCAACCAGGTGCCCCAGATTTTAGAAAACTTTTGTGCAGTACCCCTGTGTTGGTATATAACCTTTTCCATTCTGAGAGTGCCCCCCATCTGCTCCAGCCACATCCTGTAAGTAGGTGGGTCTGGTGCAATCCAATGTCTCAGTATAAGCAAGCGGGCCTGGAACAAAGCGCGAGAGGCATCCTCTCTCAGGAATCTATTTCCACAATTTGGTCTAGTATGCCCAAAATACAGTGTGAAGGGTCCCCAGGAATGTCCACCCCCAGGGCTCTATTAATGGCAGAACGCACCTCAGTCCAATATCTGTGCAGTTTGGGGCAGCGCCACATCAGGTGAATCAAGTCCCCCGCTTCCCTCCGGCATCGACCACAGAGATCGTCCTCCCGGAGGCCCATGGATTGGAGCTTCAGAGAGGTGTGGTGGACCCTGAGCAGGATATACAGCTGAGACACCTGATGTGAGACATTCAAGGAGCACGTACGGACCGACTCTAAAGCCTCCTCCCACTGCTCACCCGGGATCTCCCCCACGTCAGCGCTCCACTGGTCACAAGCCCTACTAGGATATTTTTCTAAGAAAGTGCTCAATAGGGAAGCATTGCAGCTGGATATGAACCCCTTGGTATCAGTGAACTGTTGCATAAGATAAAAAACAGGAGTAGGGGACATGTGCAACTGCCCAGTGGCAGTTTGAGCCCGTACTGCGTGCTGTAATTGGAAGTAGTAAAATTTCATATGGTTGGGTAAAGAAAAACGATCCTGCAACACCTCAAAGGGTAGCAAGACCCCTCCACGCAGGATATGCTGCAAGTGAGTCACCCCCAAGGAACGCCATCTACCAGCCTGGTCCAGTTTACACAGTTCTGGGTAGGTGCGATTACCCCAGATCAGGCTAAATTTAGTGTATCCGTCGCTTGCTGCAACTGTTTGGCCTTGTCCCACACCTTCTGTAGGAGGCGATACGTCGGGTATCGCCTTTTGGGTTTGGCAAACAGTTGAGCCTCCAGTCCCTCCGGTATCCCACTCACACCCGTAAAGCACTGCATAACCGCCAATGCCGCACCCACCCTCGTCCCCGAGAGTGCGCCCACTAAATGTTGCAGCTGGGAGGCCAGATAATACAGCCACGGGTTAGGGAGGGTGAGGCCCCCCCCCCCTCCCTAGGCTTTTGCAGTTGTTCCAAGCAGATCCTAGCCGCCTTTCCCTTCCACAGCAGGGACCAAAAGAGAGTATTGACGATGCAAAATGTCTGTAATGTAACAACAATCGGGGAGTTGTGTAAAAAGTATAGCAGTTGAGGCATCAAAATCATTTTTATAAGGTTTACCCGTCCCGCTAGGGAAAGCCAAAGCCTGTTCCAAATCTTGATTTTATCCCGGAATCTCGTTAAGAGAGGACTGATATTAAGCTTACTATATTGGGTCGGGTCCGCCGAAACCATCACTCCCAGATATTTAAATTTTGATATTTTGATGAGAGGAAAAATTACTTTTGAAATGGCATCTATAATAAATAAAAAAAAAAAAAAAAAAAACAATAGGGACAAAAGATGTTCCATTAAAGAAAAACTAGAAAGCGCCAGTCCTTTTACGAGCAGCCATTTTAGGAAATATCTATAAATACAAGCAGTTTAGAGAAGAGTCACCATTTGCCATGTGGTGTTTATAGCACTTTATTCTTCAAATTGCTGCAGTGCAGATACAGGTAACCAGACTGAGAGGAATGTTTTAAATATATCCTTCCCTTTAAGTGAAAACACACACCCCCCAACAAATCAATCCAACAAAGTCCTAATAATCTTTAGGCATCGCCCCTAGGTCTTTTGGTGTGTGAGCATGCCCACCTTGTTTTGAATTTAAAAGAGTAATATACCATTAACGCATAGATATTTCTGGAAATATATAAAGGATATCAGTATTTATTTTACAAAAACATTGCCTTTTTGACGAATAATCCCATTGTAGATATGTCACCTGTCATTTTTTATCAAAATGACATCTTACAAACAGAAACAGGTTTCCTAATAAAATTACAATAATGGCAAATATTTCAGCTACTTTTGGTGGTGATTTTACATACCCAGTTCTGAATGTAACAAATTGCTCTTAACATGTACTTACTGGGTTATTCTGCTGCCCTCAAACCTCCCGAAGGCTGTACTATAAATATGAAAACTTAATACCTTAAAAAAAAACCTCAAGGCAGCAATATAACCCAATCAAATCAAAAACAAAAAACAGATTCTGTGTACCTTTAACGAATGAAAATGAAAAAAAACTTTTTAATAAAGGGCATGTAATTAGATGCAGGAGCTACAAAAAGACATTAACATAGTTAGGTGATTTGCAGGAGAGTGTAGCTTTACATCTACATATAAAATTTAAATTGGGCCGAGGCTAGAACTCCAAATGGCTGTTCTAGAATACTAAATTTCTTCTGTGCTTGTGTTTTGGATATTTGTCACATTGCATGATCCAACTCCTTTTGAGTTTCAAATCGCACACAGTCTGCATAATATTCTAGTATAGAATTTCCTTACATACTTTTACATCTGGTTGTCCCTTGAATATTAAGCCCCAGAGACAGCAAAGCAACCCCAATAATACCATTAAACTCTTCCAGCTTCAGTAACCGTTCTAAGGTTTTACTAATCAAGTGACCCATGTCATTCCTTTTTCTTACCCATCTTGAGGTATACACTTTGAAACCTGACTCTTCAAACACTTAAAGATGTACCAACAACTAAGCACACAATGTTATGCAAGGGCCTGTCTGACTAGATACAAAATGAACAATTAGTTTAGGTTTGCCCTTATATTACACAGTCTTGGCAAATTTAACGATGATTGTACAAAGATTGTGCAGAGGTTTTGTAAAGTGTATAGCGAGCTTAACAGTACCTGTGCACAAATACGGTTATAAGCTTCTTGTTGCTCCCTCTCTCCAGTGAGTGTTCTCTAGCAATCCCTAGATGGCAGCAGTGAAACTCTAAAAACTGAATTTACCTTCACAAAACCGATCTGTGTTTAATCAGCCTTGGTACAATGGCATCATACCAGAATGTGCCAAGACACTGTGTACTGGCAAATCTGTTTGCAGCCCAAGTTATGAAAGAAATGTGTGCTGAAAGCGCCTAACCAGAACTGAATAAGCACCGTCACCCCTGTAGAAAAAAAAAAAGTGTGTACAACATACACCTTTCTGGTATGATTTAATTGAATACCCAAGTGAACCTTTTTTATTTAATACTGTAATG
Organism: Pelophylax lessonae; assembly: GCF_965119305.1. Lineage (NCBI taxonomy): Eukaryota > Metazoa > Chordata > Amphibia > Anura > Ranidae > Pelophylax > Pelophylax lessonae. Next base: position 392,572,799 of record NC_138770.1, read on the forward strand.
TAACCAGGTTACAATAAATCAATATGGGGCTCTTTTGGCGTGTTTTCTTTTAAAAACTATGTGCTGCTGTAAGCGTAAAGTAGTATTAAACCCAAAAGTAAACCTTTAAAGCAGACGTATACTCCGCCATTAAACTTTTATCTACAGGTAAGCCTATAATAAGGCTTACCTGTAGGTAAAATGAATATCTCCTAAACCTGCACGGTTTAGGAGATATTCTCCCTGCATGCAGCCGCTGACAGCAGCGGCGCATGCGCTCTGAAGGTCCGGCGGACCTTCAGAGCTCTTTGCCGGCTCCTTGCCGGAAAAAAAACTCCCGCGCGCATGCACGGGAGTGACATCATCGCGGCTCTGGCCACTCACAGTGCCGGAGCCGCCGAACCTGGAAGAGACGCAGAGGGAACATGACAGCTCCCTCAGCGTTGCCTGGCCGACCGTGTCGGGGCTTCGTTCTAAGGTAAGTATTTCATAATTAGAAAATAATGCGATGCATACTAGCTCATTATCCCTTTGTCTTGCAGTTTTTTTTTTTATGTTGTGAGGATACAACCGCTTTAATATATCGGAGCCTTTTATATAGGCCTGGCTGCCTTACAGTACTTTAGAACAAGATTTCTACTGGGTTTTAAAGCATATCTAAGTCAAAGAACAAAAATTGATAATATTGCAGCTTACCTGTTCTTAGATGCAGTGGCCCCATTAATTAATTGTCTCTTTTTACACTTTTTTCCCCTTAATTTTATTCTGAGGATCTGGCCATTAGCATACTTTCTGTCCTAGGACTAGGACAACAACTGTACTAAGCAGTGATGTCATCATCTTATGACAGAGAGCGTTAGGACTACATAACTGATAACAGCCCAAAGGCAGAAAACACAGAAACTTCTCAGCTAACAAGATTTCTGGTTCAATGAACAGTTACTTTTTTTTTGCGTTTGTCAAACAGATTTAATAAAACATTTTAAACTGTATATTTAACAGAACAAAAGGGAGCAAATAAGAGAAATGTATTGCGTTTCAAATCAACATAAGAGTAACAGTTAGTGGTGCAAAAAGAAAGGGCCGTGAAAATAGGCATATATATATCTTACACCCTAAAGAAATAAAAGAAAGCAGCACTCAATAATAAACATGAGAATATATATATTGCACCCATGCAAATCTTAGTAAGTGTCCATATATACATGTAACTGAAATATGTCTTCAAATTATATGTGAAAAACAAAGCCCAATGATAAAGTGATCTGAGTAGTGCTTTATCTGATCCTTCACCATAATGTATATCTGCAGTTTCATGTCTCCACCAAATATTAGAAATGCACACTTGCCAAAATATATTGCTGTCTATGAAATAAAACAGCCAAATGCACTCAATACTATTGTGTAACTCCTTCCAGGGATATATTACCCTATTCCTTCAATACCCAGTATGGATTTTTAAAGTTGTTTCTCGTTCCAATCATATTTTTTATGATTCCATCCAGGTATACAGCGGGTAAAATAAGTATTGAACACTATCACCAAACCCATGCAATCCATACATACAAAGAAACCAACACAAATAAGTTAAGAAATTAATTCATGTGTAAAAGAAATAGAATGAAAAAAAGTATTGAACACGCTAACTCAAATTTCTAATTCAAAGCGCCTCCTGTATGGAGAAACTAGTTGCATGCATTGCTCAGGTGTGACTTTGGCCCATTCTTTCACAGTCTTCAAATTTTAAAGGTTCTGTCTGCCTCTTCTATGAACTCTGATCTTTAGTTCTTTCCATAGATTTTCTATTGGATTTAAGTCAATTGATTGGCTGGGCCATTCTAGCAGCTTTAATTCCTTTCTTTGAAACCAGTTTAGAGTTTATTTGGCTTTGTGTTTGGGATCACTGTGATGCTGAAATGTCCACCCTTGTTTCATCCCTTAGCATCCTGGTGGATGGCAGCAGATTTTTATCACAAATATCTTGGTACATTTTTCCATTCATTCTTTCTTCAATGACATGAGATATGCCAGTACCGTATGCTGAAAAAGCAGCCCCACACCGTGATGTTTCCACCACCAAACTGCACTGTTGGTATGTTGTTTTTGGGGTGATATGCAGTGCCTTTTGACCTCCAAACATGGTGTGTATTATGGCATCCAAAGAGTTAAATTTTGGTCTCATCTGACCAGACTATATTCTCTCAGTATTTCACAGGCTTGTCTAAATGTTGTGCAGCAAACTTTAAACACGCTTTTTTTTTTTTTTTAATATGGGAGTCTTGCGTTGTGAGCGTGCATGTAAGCCATGGCAGTTAAATGCATTACTTATTGTTTCTTTGAAACAATTGTACCTGCTAATTCCAGGTCTTTCTGAAGCTCTCCAAAAGTGGTCCTTGGCTCTTGGACAACTCTTCTGATAATTCTTTTCCATCCTCTGTCAGAAATCTTGGGAGGAGCACGTGGTTGTGGCCAGTTTATGGTGAAATTATGTTCTTTCCACTTTCGGGTTATGGACCTAACAGTGCTCACTGGAACATTCAGACACTGTACTGTAACCAATGTATGAGTATGTTTTGCAACAATTAGGTTGCAAAGGTCTTGAGAGAGCTCTTTGTTTTTAGCTTTAATGAGATGCTTCTTGTGTGACACCTTGGAAACGAGACACCTTTTCATAGGCCATCGGTTGAGACCAGCTGATATTAATTTGCACTGACAAAGGACAGAATTGCTTTCTAATTACTGATAGATTTCCATGTCTTTTCGCACCTCCCTTTTTTCATGTGTTCAATACTTTTTCCTTGTGTCATTCCATTTTATTACATATAACGTAACCACTTGCCAACTGGGCCATAGCCGAATGATGGCTACCGCACAGTCAGCTTATTCTGGGAGAGCGTACAGGGACATTCTCCCAGAATCGCACTTCCTGCGCGTCCCCTGGGGCGCGCACACGGAAGTATCTGTGCTCGCCGGGTTCACCGGGCACGGTGCATCACGGATTATGGTATAGGGCCAATGTCCCTTTACTACATGATCGCTCTGTTCAATGATGGCGCTATCATTTGTCAACAAACTGGCTCATGTCTGGTTCATCTCTCTCCTTTCACGCTGTACACACCGAGAGACCGCAGCAGTGCCCATCTGTGCCTTTTATTTTGCTAGAGCTTACATACACTTTAGGGCGAGCATTTAAAAAAGCTGAATTTTGATTTATCTGTCAATGCCATACCTTGGCATACAGTACAGGACACAGACTGGATATTTATAGACTCTGCTTTATAGGCTGGTGCCTTTAGGAGATTGTACACTGGCAGAGCTTTGATAAAAACACCCCTAGGGCATACTCATATAGCCCTACCCCACTCTAAGTCCTCAGTTTTTTTAGCAAGTAACACAGGAACAGAGGGGAAGGTGTCCTGTGTTCTGTACTGTACTCCAAGATATGTAACTTGCAGGTAAATCAAAATTCCTCTATCTTACTCATACAGTATAGGAAACAGGCTAGATATTAGACCCTGGAACATCCCCAAGCAATGAATTGGAAGAATATGCAACAAGGCAAAGAGAGTTGTGCCAACAGGCACAAAAAGAATAAGGATCAACAGACACAACTCAGAACATGGCTGCCAAAAGCAGAATCTGCAAAAATTCCACCTGATAGAACTTGGAGAAGGTATGAAATGAAGATCAGGTGGTGACCTTGCAAAGCTGTGCAACAGAGGCTTGATGTCACAAAGATAAAGAGAAAGTCTGCCTTTCTTATAGAAGCTTGACTTTTAGATAAACCTTGATAATTCTGACAGCACCCAGACAATGAAGAGCAATCTCTTTCAGGTACCTACTGCACAAGGAGAGAAGTACAATGTCTTTATTGGTGTAAATTGGATACCACCTTGGGTAGAAAGGTACATAGTTAGTCAGGTTGAAAAAAAAGTCCATATGGCTCAACCAATAAGCAAGGTGCAAGACTATTTGGTCTTTGTGAAGGACCAGGAATGGCTCCTAAAAAGAGAGAAGTGCTATTTCAAATATACAACTAACAAACATGATAGCCTCCAATAAAGCCACTTGGCAGGAAAGATCAACTAAACAGAGTTCCCTGATGGGTTCAAAGGGTGGTTTCTGAAGGCAGAAAAAAACAAAAACAAATAAGATCCAAAGGATGCACAGGATACTGTAAGGGTGGTATAATACAGGAAACTGTAAACTTCAATAAAAGTTTTTTTACAAGGGAAAATGAGGCCAGAGTTTTTTGGAACATAATGGACAAGATCAAAACTTGTCCCTTAAGAGTACTTTAGGGGCAAAACCTGGTCAAGTCCTGATTGTAGGAGAAAGAAATCTCTAGGATTAAAATAACTGTCTTCACAACACACAAAGAAGGATTTTCAAGTACGAATATTCATTTTTCTTGAAGTAGCTTTACTAACTTTGAGGCATGTGGGAATGACAGAATCAGTGACAGGGGCCTTGAGACAGAGGGTCTGACCTGATGGAAAAAGCCAGGGATCATGTCCTAGAAGTTTGAGTATACCTGTGTACCAGATTCTCCTAGGCCAGTTTGGTGCAATGAGACTCACAAGTTCTTCTCTTGCTCTATTTTTGGGAGTAGTCGAGGCAGCATTTCCATTGGAGGAGAGGCATATATGAACTGGAACAAGGTTTAGGAAATTTTTAGAGCATCCAATGCCAGTGATCAAGGATATTTGGTCCTCGCTACAAATAGGGGTAACTTGTACCTGAAGTCCAGGATGTCCACATGAGGTAATTCACATTCAATTATTCAGGAGTGTGAACCGCAGAGAAGACTGGACGGTGTAAATTCACCTATGAGATCATGGGTAATGGACATTCAGGAACAGATGTAAAAATCGTCGATTTAACTGTCTGTAGATTTACTGTCTGTGGATTTATTTGATAATTTGCTTCACTTATTTTCACATTTTACAGTTATCAATCAAGTCCTTACTGTCTTCTAATTCAATAATATAAGCAGGGGTGCCAACTGTCAGGGCAACCCTGTTTCTATTTTCGAATTAGAAGACAGTAAGGACTTGATTGATAAATGTAAAATGTGAAAATAATAAGTGAAGCAAATGATTTCTCCATAAGGGAGAGGCAGTCCATTACCTTAGAACATTAGCAAGAAAACGGAGGTCTCATGGAGTGAGGTATCGCCACAGGGGTATGCCTCAGCGGGTGTGTCCAGCAAAGCTTTGCCAGTGTTCAATGACCTGAAGTTACCAGCCTATAAACCAGGGTCTATGAATATACACCTTGTGTCCTGTACTGTATGACTATGATAAATTGATTAAACCGTCTGACATTACAGGAACATGTGCACCAACATATATTGATGTGGTTTCACTATACCTTCGTGTTCTGTAGCTGTGCTAATCCAGTGCAAGCATTTGCTAGTAGAAAATCTCCACTCAGAATAGCCATTTTATTCCCAAACTGCATGTCCTTGAGGGGACCATCACAGCTCTTTAGCTCCTCAATATTAACAATCCCACGATGGACTAGGAAAGCTGTGTGTATCAGTTCTGTAATTTCAGCTAGATTCCGTTGGCTTTAAAGAAAAGAATAAAAAACAAAAAGTAAACAACATAACTGACAATACATTTTAAATACAACCTTTATTTTCGTGATAGTGTATATCAAATTACAAAACACAATCCAATACAATCAAATGCCTTTGTATTTGCAATATTGTAGCCTAAAATACAAAACTTCCCTAAGATTTTGTTTCCCAAACAAATAAGCTTATGTTTGAGCTGTAAGATGAGAGTAGGACAGAAAACATGCTGCAATGCAATGTATGTGACAAAATGGGATTTTTGTACTTACCGTTAAATCCATTTCTCTGAGTTCATCGTCAGGCACTTGGCTTGGATTATATTGCCTCCTCCAGGAGTAGGACTAGGCAGAACAAAAAACACCTGGCTACGCCCATGGGCCATCCTCAGCTGGTATATAACACCTCTCTCTGCTCTAGGTAATCAGTATAGTAGCAAACAGTATTAGAAGTATCAGAACTCCATAGAGGGGTGGGTGCTGTGTCTGTCGATGAACTCCGAGATTTTACGGTAAGTACAAAAATCCCATTTTCTTTTTCATTCATTGATGGACACAGCGCTCCCTAAATCATAACTAGTGGGACATCCAAAAGCAGTGCCAAAAGGAAAATGAGGGGTAGGGAAAATAACCCAAGGCTAAAAACAAGAGCCCTTAACCAGGACACATAAGACTTAACCGGGTCACAGGAGCCCCATATGAAAAATAAAGGTTCAAAGAAAAAACACCCATCAAGAGGGAACAGCCCCTCTTAAACAGCAGCCTGCAAAATTTTGCAGCCAAAAGAAGCATCCACAGATGCCAAAGTAACTACCTTTTAGAAATTTGTGAAGGTATGCACGGATGACCAAGTGGCCACCTTGCAAACTTGCGATATTAAAGCCTGATGACGGAAAGCCCAAGAAGCACTCAGCAATCAAGTAGAATGCGCCGTGACAGGGAAAGGTGGATCCTGACCTTTAATGGAACAGTGCAAATATAAACAAAGAAAAGGGCGCACCAGCCTAGCGCATTATCCTCAGTGGGCTTTTATTAAAGAAGTGTTAAAATAAACTACTCACAAACATGCGATATAATCCAGCATATCAATTCCATAGAGCAACGTCCATATTATAAGTCCAATGTCTCGTGAAGACAAAAGGCTGATGCGTTTCGAGGCTGTGCCTCTTCCTCCGAGCCTGAGGAAGAGGCACAGCCACGAAACGCGTCAGCCTTTTGTCACAAGGAGACTCAGGACCCAAGAAACCTGAAAAGGACAAGCTTTGCCCCCTTTCTGGGTCCCCCAAAAGAAACCTTTCGGGGATCTCCTTGGCGCTCACCAAAGAAGTCAATGGGGCCAGAAACCAGCAAAGATGTCCCCCCACCTCAATAATGGGTGAGGGCAGACCTTCATGCTGAAGGGATCTTGTCTGCAGGCCCGGAGAAGCTAACTCTAGGCTTACCAGACCAAGGTTGCATGGAACTTCCTGGGGAAGATTTAAAAGATCTATTTCACTTATTCTCCGTCCCAGAAGCATGAAATAATTTTTTATGGGCTGAGAAAGAGGGCGCCCGTCCGCAACGAGGCTCCCTCCCTTTCCTGGATTGTGGAAGGAAGGTACTCTTCCCCCCCATGATACCTTTAATGATGTCATCCAGGGTAGCCCCAAACAGGTGATCGCCTTGAAAGGGCAGATCAATGAGAGCTTTCTTAGAGGCTTGGTTTGTGGACCAATTCTTAAGCCACAGCATGCACCTAATCACCACCGCTGAAACAGAAAGTTTGGACAGCACAGAAGTTGTATCCAAAGCTGCATCACAAATAAACGACACCCCATGGACCAACTGGTCTGCAAAATCAATATAAGCAGTGGGAACCTGCTCACCCCCCAGGAACTGGCAAAAAAGCTTGGCCCATTCAGTTAGGGTCTGAGACACCAGGGTCACAATGCCGAACCAGCCATAGTAAAAAGCTTTGTCAGCCGGGTCCTTAAAGGACTGGGATTCCTTTACTGGGATCATGGTTGCTTTATTTAATCTAGAAACAGGAGGGTCCACCACTGGTGGACTAGTCCACTTCTTTAAGAGTGACTTTTCAAAAGGGTAACGTATTGCTAAACGTTTGGGGACCACAAACGCTAATTTTGGTTCTTCCCATTCCTTACAGGAAAATCTGTCAAAATAAGGCACATAAGGAAACACCTTTGTTGCAAGGTGACTTATGCCTACCAAACGACACAGCCACGTCTATGGCTACATCAGCCGCATCCTCCATTTTTAAACAACCTTTTTGGCACCACTAAAGGATCCCAAGGCTCAGTGTACCTATAAGCAGAGAGAGAGAGAGAGAGAGAGATAACTGGGACCCCCAAAGACTCACCTTACTGACCGGAGGAGCTCCAAGAATCTAACCCAGCATCCTCATGGACGCTATCCCTGCTCACATGTCCGGGGCAGAGGAAGAGGAAACTAAAGAGGGTGAGAAAGAAGAGGAGCTTTGGCATCTCCACGAGGCCTCAGTCCTCCAGCATCCCTGTGACATCATTTGGCTACACAAATATGGCCGCTAACCAGAGACCAGCTAGATTAAAGGAAAATGGCTTCCATCAGCTACACTAAAGCATGCTGCCAGGATCTTTCCTGCACCCTCTGCAAGGGGACCCCTTCCGAAGGTAGGACACACGTTTAGTAGAGACTCTGCTGTGCACTCAGCACTGGTCTCTGCACTGGGACCCCCCTGCAGTATACCCACACTGCAAACAGCGGGGCATGCACCTAGGGGTCTCCTACACTGGGACCCCTCCAGACTACCAGGCCGGGACACACACTATCCCAGGAACCTTACAGGGGTCTCTACTGTCTTCTCTGCCCTGGGACCCCCACCAGACTCTAGGTCCAGACAGGGGGGAATGAGAGTGGGGGAAGCCCAGCTCAGTGAGGGATTTAAGGATGGGAGGAGGGAACCTGCAGGCAGGTCCGACAGTCCCTGGGGGTTACCCGCATCACCCAAAGAAAAAGGGAAGAGGGGGGCCTGTACTTACCCTTCCCTGGTGTGGGCAACGCTCCAGACAGAACTCCTCGCCACCGAAGCAGGTAGGCTGTCGGCCAGTGACTCAGACCCAAGCGACCCTGCGAGACATTTAACTTGCGGGCCAGCCTCTGTCCCTGAATCTATGTCACTGCCGACATAACTGCGGTATGCACGCACTTGCTGGCTGGGCAGGGGGGACCACTGAATCTAGATTATCCAGCCCGTCACCCAGCCCTGTAGTTGATTGTAGATCTCCGGAGAGAAAAAACAAAAAAAAAGATGTAAAGAAGGAGAAAGATGCTAAGACCAGAGATCCCAGTCGGGAGCCTAGGCCCTTACTTCTGACTAGACAGAATAAAACTGATTACCTAGAGTGGAGAGGGGGTTATATACTAGCTGAGGATGGCCCATGGGCGTAGCCAGCTGTTTTTTGTTCTGCCTAGTTCTACTCCTGGAGGAGGTAATTGAACCCACTAGTTATGAACTAAGGAGCGCTGTGTCCATCGTTGAATGAAAGAGAAAATTTTATTTCTAAAAGCAACCTATGACAAAAATAGGAATATTCAAGTTGCCTGGATGTCATACTGACCCTCTGACTTCACAGTCACTGACCCAGAACAAGCACGCAAGTCAATAGTTCTGACTTGAAAAAATAGTAATATAGGAAAAATTACCAAAGTGCGCTAAACAAATTGTGAAACAATTGTTCAAAAATACATGGATGGTGTCTGGGTTGACACCAAAAACATAGGCATTCAAATCCAAACAAAGTGCAAAAACTATAGAAAGTCTTTCTTTTCAAATTGGAGTGAAGGTAAGGGAGTGTTGGGAGGTGGGTGGGGCCTCGTCCCAAAAGTAGTGATCCAAAGTGGTTCTCAGTGACTTGATATACACATGTGGACACCCAGTGTTAGGAGTGGACTCTTACCACAATGTGGAGAGATGTGAGCATGTACTATGTTATGTCCAGAAGTCCCAACTGATCAAGCTGACAGGGATGGCTCTCGGAATGGACCGGAACAATCAGCTGCTTCCAAAGTGGGGGGGGGGGATCTATAGGCTTCCAAACAGGAGAAGATGCCAAGATCGTACCCAGAGAAAAGAAGAGGACTAGAGTGCATTACCTTCGGCTTTATTTATGAATTGAATGAAGAGACACTTACACAATCCAGACGAACAGACAGCAAATACAGGACGGTCGCGGATGTCTGCAGTACAAACCGGGACCTATGACAGCACGGCTGGCTCCCCCCAACGCGTTTCCACTAATAAGTCGGCTTCTGGGATTGGAGCTACAGCCGCGCTGTCCACATCTCTCATTTAAGTGTTGGCAAGTGGAGACTTCCGGTGCGGCCTCGGCGGGGACTCGGAAGTGCAATGACGCACTTGCGGTTGCGGAATTGGCCAATCGTAGTGTGTTCCTCCGAAGACCCGGATGTGCAATGACGCACTTCCGGTTCCGGAGTCGGCCAATCGCAATCCATTAGTTCAAAGACCCGGAAGTGTTGCGATGTCGTTCCGGAGTCTTGCTGGGCCAATTACAGCGGATGTCAACAAAGCAATTGGTAGGTGATACCGAGGTATCAAAAAAAGAAAAACACTTTACCTACAAATGCATCAAAAAGTAATCTAATGTAAGAAGGTAAGCAGTGTGGCCATGTCTACCCTTCTTGACGGCTAAGAAAGAATATTTTTATTAAAAGGCAAAAAATATGTGATTAAAAAATGCTAATATTCACGGTGAAAAAATTCACTGATAATGAGAATAAACAATTTAGAAAGTTTTTGGAGGATAGGTCATAAATGGCCACGAATTAGGCTAAAAACTAAAAAGCCAGTATGTGGACATATTATGTCTCGACTTTATTAAAAAGCATAAAAAACATTTTTAAAAAATTAAAAAACTTTTTTAAAAAAGTTAACATTATATAAAAACGTAAAAATAAAAGTGTTGGTTGAGGTGGATCGCAATGGAAATCTCCATCCGCCAACTGGTATATTTGATAACAATACATGTATAAATACCAAATTTTACAATATGTAAAAAATATATAAAAAATATATAAAAAAATCTAAACACCAGATTTTGAAAAGGAGAAAAGTGATGAAGGAGGAAAGGCTTGGCTGAAAGGGAACAGTAACTAAGAAAGAAAGTGTATATCAATCATAAGAGGGACTAATCATTATTTATATGGGCATTAATGTCCCACTCTACATTCATGCCCCAGGGCTGATAACATTTTAATTCGTGAATCCAAAACGTTTCGCGCCTGGAGATAGTCCTTTTCATATCACTCCCTCTCCAATGGGGGGAGTAGCCTTCAATCACGACGGCTTTCAGTTGTGAATAGCTTTGATTATGACATCTGTCATGATGGGCTGAAAGGCTGTGTCCAGGGAATCCGATTTGTATGTTGGTAAGATGCTCCCCAATTCTTATACTTGGGGTTCTAATCGTTCTTCCAACATACTGCAACCCACATCCACAAGTAAGGAGATATATAACTCCCTTGCTTTGGCATGTGACAAAGTTTTGGATATCATACTTTTTCTTAGTTACTGTGGAGTTAAAAGTTTTGGTTCTCTGTGTTTTTAACTCTTTACATACCCGGCATTTTTTACAAGGAAAAAAGCCTTTAAGATTGGAAAACATTCTAGGGATAGCAGGCTTCTCAACTGGAGTAGGGGCAATCAGGTCTTTCAAATTCCTGGTTCTCTTGTATATGATGGGGGGTCTTTCGGGAAGTTTTGGTCCTAGGATTCTATCTCCCTTAAGGATATGCCAATACTTCCGGAAAGTCTTGTTAACCCATCTATATCCAGTGGAGAAGGAGGTAACAAAGGCATATTCGAATTTAGAAAAGGCGCCATTTTGTTTGGGTTTAGGGACCACTAGTTCTCTTTGTGGTACATCTTTGACTTGAAGGATGCTTTGTTCCAAAGCGTCTTTCTTGAATCCTTTTTCCAGGAATCTATCCTTCAGTATGTCGCTCTGAACCTTAAAGTCATGAGAGTCCGTACAATTACGGCGGATCCTCCTAAACTGACTGGTGGGGACCGAAGATAGCCAATTCGGATGATGCAGCTATCAAGGGGGATAAACCCATTCTTATCCGTGGGTTTAAAAAATGTCCTAGTGCCAAACTTGCATCCTATCCTATAGATGGTAAGGACTAGGAAGTTGATGGAAACCTCGCTGAACTGATAGGTGAGACGAATGCCCCAATCATTGCAGTTCAGTCGTTCCATAAAGAGTTTGAGGGAAGGGGTGTCACCCTTCCACAGCAGTAGGACATCATCTATATATCTCCTCCATAGGAAGATATTAGACTCACGGTTGTCATAGATGTTACGGTCCTCCCATAGTGCCATAAACAAATTTGCAAGGCTGGGGGCAAATTTTGCTCCCATCGCCACTCCAGTCTGTTGCAAATAAAAATTCCCACCATAATAAAAATAGTTGTGCTCCATTCCGAACTGTAAAAGCTCCAGAATGAACACTTTTTGTTTAAATGGAAGGTCAAAATTGTTGTCAAGGAAGGTGCTGACAGCTTCATATCCCATTTGGTGAGGTATGATGGTATACAGGGATGAAACATCCGCTGTAACCATCAATACCTCACCATCTGTCTCCAGGTTGGTGAGTTCCTGGATACACTGGGAGGTATCTTTTAAGAAAGCGGGGGTTTGCTGCACAAGAGGCTGGAGGAAATGATCCACATATTTTCCTATGCGTGAAGTGACTGAATCTATCCCACTTGTTCTGACTTGTTCTGGATCAGTGACTTGTAGTTATTGAAGCCAGAGACAACCAGGGAATTACAGTAGATGAAGATGGAGACCAGATGGAAGCAATGGCACCAAATGTATCTTGTGTGTTGTCTTTGTGATTTGATTACTTTTAATTAAAAAAAACAATCCATATAAAATAATAATGTTACATTTATATACTTTGGAGGCAGTACTATGCAGGCAGATGGCAAACAAAATGATTTTTTCTAAATAAAAAAAACAGACAAACAACATGATGGGCACAGTTTAGACAAATGCTGGAATCTTTCCATGTGATACTGCAGTGGTAATGTTATTAATTTGAGGGGAGTGTCAAAACACCAGTCAACCTAATGGTGGTCATACACAATTTGATTTTATTATCCAATCAAAACTATAGGCAAACAATCAAATATTCATAACTTCTCTTACTATCGATTTAGACTCGCTTCAGTTTTTCTCAAACTGAGTCGATCGGCCAGGATGGAAAATGATTAATAATGTTGTATTTATTGGCAACAATTAGATAATTTCTTCATGAATTCAATTCTACTCGACTAGATGGCTGCAGCACCAATCTCAGCTGCAGCTGTCCCCTGCCGGCTCTACCCGAGAAGTGAGTGATCAAACAACGCTGATCGCTTAGTTCTCCCCCTCAATTTTGAGCAGACAGCGGTGACTGTCAGTCACCAGCTCTCTGCTCTGCTCCTAAAGCACTCACTGGGCGCTGGGCTTTGGAGGGGCAGGCTCATAACATGATGAGAGGCTGAGCCAGCTGTGGCTCCAGGCATCTGGGTGGATCCCGACAGTAAAGTCAGGAGCTTTCCCAAGCCTGAACCGGCTGGGTGACATCAGCTGTCAGCTGAACTGCACTCTTGTGATCTATAAGAGAAGTAGGGCCAAAATAGCTTTGGTTATACTTCTTCATTTAAAGTCCATAACAATCCATGGCTTTCATAGCAGAAAGTGGCAGCAACCTATGTATACTCTGCCAATCTGAAAAAAAAAAGGAACACAATGGGGCCCCAACTAAGTGTAGTATTAAAACACAAGTTTATTAGGTTTATTAAAAAGCCAATAGGCAATTCATATGTAAAAGGAAAAAGACAGGCATTTCTGATTTATCAGTGGTCTAATGGTGGGCACAAGTCAAGTTCTCTGACTATACTGATGTTTCTGCTCCTCACCCTGCTCAAAGAACATGGGGGATCGCGACTGAAGTAGAAGGGCTAGTGTGGAATGAAACCAAAAGTGATATCACCAAGGAGTCACAGAAAGGGGCGTGGTTACACATTTCAAAGGTTCTTTATCGAACCTGTTACAGACTAGACTATAGAGAGCACTCTAATATAGGAACAACGGGCAGCGAGGCCCCAAAGGATGATGGTACTGCTCAATTTCAATATCAGCAGTAGTCTGCCTACCTTAAAGCGGAAAGCGCTTCTATAAAGACAATGGATCAAATAACAATACAGTGATGATAAAAAGCAAGGGGTGACGCATTACATAAAAACTGGACAATGCCATATTGCACGCCTCAAACCAAAAAAAAGTGGTCAGCTTATATGGTGGCATGTAACAGCGATTACAAACAATCACACATGTAAAATAGAACCATAAATAAGTAAATGAGTATGAAAAATACATAGAAAATAAAACAATGAAAACTGTACTAATTCCCTGCCTTTTCTGTTGTATTCTGTTGGGTGTATTTAAAGCAGAACTAAAGGCAACTTAATTTACCTTTACTCTAATGCTGCAACATTTGTGATCTACCTCCTCAGTGCTGATATCTTTAAATAGACTTCCTCCGGGTGTGGTGCCTTTGGCCATCCTGAAGAAAAGACCCGGGATGATGCAACTCCAGCACATGCGCACAGAAATGCATTCATCTCGTCATTCAAGAAGCCTGAGATTAAACACTGAGCTGCACATGCACAGGATGTCATTCTTCCCTAGGAAAAAATTTAGTAAGTGGGAACAAGTACCTATCAAAAAAATATACTTGGTTCCTGAAAACACATTCAAAGATCTAAACAGTAAAACAGCAGTAGTTTTTGGAATAAGAGCCCTTCCACACTGCTCTGTAGCAAAATCACTGTAAAAATACATATGCTGTGCTTCAAATGCATTCCCTGTGCATTTCTGGTGCATTTTTGGGTTGCCTGCACCTGTGAAGAATGGACACGTGACTCAAAAACGCACTAAAAACAAAAATCGCAATGTATTATTACTGCAGCTTTACCACAATTTGCATTATTTTCAATAATAAGCTGCTTTTTTGGTGCAGTTTTTAAAACTGAACCAAAGATGCAGCATAGGGAACTTTTCAAAATGCACTTCACCTGTAAGGTAATGGTATGAAAAGTCCCAAAGGATTTAGAGGGAAACATTTTTCTTGCAAGGTAAAAATGCAAAAAAAAAAAAAATAGTGTGAAAGGGCCCTAAAAATTTGGGCGCTGGGCTTCTGAGCACATTCAGGAAAACTGGTGGTGAATTGCATAGTGCGAACAGCTGGCCATAGAATTTTTTTTTTTTCCGTTTAGTCAGCCGGCTGATCAAAAAAACACACGGTTTCCCCCATCCACACATTTGAGGAGGATAAAGGAATCCTCCCCATAGTACTATTGTATTCTGACAGCGGGACTCCTCCTCTGTCAGAGTACACTGATCAGCGCCGCAGCCGATTAGCTCCAAGCAATGACTGAATGAAAATTTGCTAATAGTCCTGTTCGTGAGGAATCAATCATTAGATTGACTCTTCCTCAAACAAGAATGGAGACTGATGGATTGAAATTCGGCAGCTCACATAGATTCGATCCATCTATGGTCAGGTTAAGTCTGCAGGGGACAGCTCTGGAGAGGAGAGCACTGCAGAACAAACGGCTTTTTACTATTTTTAGAGCTGCTTTGGGACTATATAAAAAAACTGTAAAGTAGAGTTGGTTCTTCAGGGCTAGGTTTAGGTTACGATTAGGGGTTAGATTTAAAGTTTAAGAATAAAGAATGCCTAAACCTAGTTAAAAATATCTTTTATAAACCTTATTTTGTAAATGAAATTTTAAGGCCTTATGCACACTGGAAATTTTGCTAACTCTCCTAGACTCCTCTCATCCTAGCAGCAGCATTTTGGCATTAACGCATTTAGACGTGTCAAACGCTTGGGATTTAATTAATTTCAATGGCCAGAATAATCATTTATTCTAGCCACTGAAATGAATCAAGGCTCAAGCCCTAAACCTCTCTAGCAATTAGGCATGCTTAGCCGCATCAAGTGTTCTTTCTGCCAAAACTCTGCTGCTCCTGGACGCACTGGCTGTGGGTTTTTTTTCTGCTTCTAAACTCCTCTAAATGCTTATGTCAGCATGAACACACAGGCTAACATGTATTTGGCAGAGGCCAGGGGTCGCCTCCTAAAATTTGGAGTATGTCTATGTACCAGGTTCGTCTGGGTCAGTTTGGAACAACGGGAACCACTGGCTTCTTCTCTTGCTCTATTTTGCAGGGCAGTCGAAGCAGAATTTGTACTGGAAGAAAAGTATAGATTAGCCTGAGTACACGGAATTATCAGAGCATCCAATGCCAGTGCTGGAGAATCCTTGGTCCTGGCCACAAACAAATCACCTCTTTTGTGGTTGAATGCAGAGTCCAGGAAATCAATGTCTGGAGTCCCACATGTCCCTAATCTCAAGTGGTGATGGCTGAGGTACTTTGCCTTTCAAATGTCCACTTCTGGAATTTGGACAGCAGAAACGGCTGGACAATGTTTCTCCATCCAAGAGACGATCTCATTTGAAGGCTACAAGACTACTGGTGCCCCCTTGGCGATTAATGTAGGCTGCAGATATAGTATTGTTTGATTTGGTGTCCCTAAAAAAGAGGGGTCCAGTGGTACAGATCCTTTTTTGATCGCTCTGAGCTCCAAGATGTTGATGGGAAGCTTGGCTTCCTGTGGTGATCATATTCTTTGGAGTGTGAAGGCTTAGAACACTCCTTCCCCACCAGTGATATGTAATCAGGGCTAGGTTGGATATCCACCTAGCTAGGAAGTGAGATGATGCCCCCCCCCCACCACCAGCACCACTTCTTGAAATAAGGGTGCATTTGAGCCTTCTGCTATGGAAGAAAAACCTTTCCTCTTGTGACATTTTTAAGGAGTTTGTCAAGGGCATCAACATAAAAGAGCAAGGCAGAGTGTTATTGCTGTAAATGCTCAGTTGAAGTTCATGATTACATTGGTTGTTTATTGCCCTAGTCCAATAAGTTGTGGTCTGGCAAAGAGTCATAGCAGCAGTAGCTGGTTGCAGAGCTGGACCTGCAAGACTAAAAATGTCTAAGAGAGTCTCAAACTTTCTGTCATTAGAATCTTGGCATGACAAAACATCTTCTATAGGTACAGTAAGATTTTTGACTGAGACCACACAGTCTACTACTGGAACAGAATATCACAAAACAAAGTCCAAAAAATTAATGTGATCCACCCCAGTGTTCTTCAATCACCCTACAACTTATGACACCAGAAAGTGCACACCACCACCAACTGAAAAACCTGCTCACCTCAAAGATGAGTTCAAATCAGCTTTATGCAAAAATCACTCCTGCAATATCCTGCTGCTGGGGTTTTCATATTTTACTAAAAAAATTAAAAATATAAAATTGGGGATAAAAATAGAATTTTTGTAAGAACTTACTGTAAAATTCCTCTGACTGTAAGAGTCCGCTGACAGGCACAGCCACTTCATAGTTTCCTCACAAATGAGTAATGTGCCCTCTACAGGAGTAAGACTAGGCAGTGAAACTATTACAAAAACATTTCACTACACACACCCTTAGGGGCTGTCCCCTCAGACATTACCCCAGACAAATCGTGCTTATTAATCAGTTTCGTAGCAAGCAGTGATGGAAAAAGACAACCAACCCCAAAATAGAGGAGCGGGGCTGCGTCTGTCAGAGGACTCAGAAAATAATTTTGCGGTAAGTTCTTACAAAATTATATTTTCTCTTACGTCCTCTGACTGACGCAGCCACTTCATAGTTTCCTCACAAATGGGATGTCCCAAAGCAGTGTAGGCATGAGGGGGGGGAAGAACGCAACCAACAAAACGGTAACGATCCATCAAGGCTAGAAAAATTTAGCCAACAGGGCAACAGGAGCTTAACCAACAGTAGCTAGCCCCAAAACCAAAATTCACCCCATGAAGAGAAGACCATGGCTCTTCAGCAAACAGCAGCCTGCAAAACCTTGCGGCCAAAGGAAGCATCTGAGGATGCCATCAAATCAATCTTGTAGAATTTTGTAAAAGTGTGCACAGACGACCAGGTGGCCGCTTTACACACCTGAGCAACCGAAGCCTGATGGCCAAAAGCCCACGAGGCACTAGTAGAATGTGCCCTCACAGGGAAAGGAGGCACCTGACCCTTCAATGAATAGGCCTGAACAATCGTCTGTCTGATCCATTTGGAAATGGTTGCAGCGGACGCAGCCAAAACCCTTACGAGGTCCTTCAGGAAGGACAAACAGGGAATCAGACGTCCGAAAGGATTCCGTGGCCGACAGGTAAACCCTGATCGCCCGAACCACATTCAGTGAATGCAGAGCAAATTCCTTGGGATGCTTGGGCTTCGCACAAAGCAAAGGCAAAATAATGTCTTCATTAAGATGGAAGGCAGACACCACCTTAGGAAGAAAAGATTGGTTGGGCCAAAGAACAACCTTATCCCTATGAACGACCAGATAAGGCAAACGGCAAGACAGAGCCACCAACTCAGACACCCTGCGAGCAGAGGTGATAGCCACCAGAAAGGCAACTTTCTGGGACATTAAAGGCAGAGAGATTTCTCTAATATTTTCAAAGGGAGGCCATTGCAAAACGAATAAAACCATGTTCAGATCCCACGGAGGCAAAGAGGATCTCCTTGGAGGAGCCAGATGACGCACCCCTTGAAAAAAGGTGTGAATCAGGGAGTTAGTCACCAAGGGACACTGAAAGTAAATGGCCAAAGCCGACATCGGACCTTTAACCGTGCCCATAGCCAAACGTTGCTCCACCCCTTTCTGCAAGAAAGCGAAGACCCTCACCACCGAAAAGGAGCGAGGATGCAACCCTTGCGAATCACACCAGGCAATGTACACCTTCCAGGTACGATGGTAAATCTTCCGGGAGGTAACCTTCCGAGCCCTCAGCAAGGTAGGAATCACAGCATCAGAGAGACATCTGTCTCTCAACACCTGGACTTCAACAGCCACGCCGTTAAAGCCAGAGATCGTAAAGCAGGATGTAAGATCGGCCCTTGAAAGAGCAGGTCTTCCCTCAGAGGCAGCCGCCAGGGACTGCCTGGGCAAACGGAATTGCCTCAAAGGCCAACACTATCAGCCCCAGGGAGCTCATGCAGGTCCACAGGGAGGAGAGATCGCTGTCCCTGGGGGCCCCGATCTCACCCTGCAAGGTCTGAGGTTTTTCCTCTGGAAGAAAAAGCTTCGCGTGAGCGGAGTCCAAGACCATGCCCAGATAATTCAGACGCACTGACGGGGTCAGTGCCGACTTCTGTACGTTGATGGTCCACCCGAACTCCCTGAGCGTCTGAACCCTGACCGTCAGATCGCCCGACAGAGTGGCACACAAACTCGCCCGTAACAGGAGATCGTCCACATAACCGAGGACTGCAATCCCCTTATTGCGCAACAGAGCCAGCACAGGAGCCAAAACCTTGGTGAAGACCCTGGGAGCCGAAGCTAGAAAAAAGGGTAATGCCACAAATTGAAAATGCTCCTCCGCCACTGCAAAGCGGAGAAACCGCTGGCGACTTTCGTAGATAGGGATGTGCAGGTACGCATCCTTTAAAATCGATGGAGGCCCAGAAAATCCCCTTTGATTTAAAGACCCCACCACCGACCGGATGGATTTCATCCGAAACTTCTGCACCCGTAAAAAGTGGTTCAGAAATTTGAGGTCCAGGATTGGACGCAGGTTAGAGTAGAAGCCTCGAAACCTGTCCCGTTGAGGAACCGGGACAATAACGCCCTGTGCGAGAAGATCTTGCACAGCCCCCTTGAGATCCTTTAAACGATCTGGGGACAGACGGAGATTTGATGGAAAGAACCTGTCTGCTGGACGAGATCGAAATGTGATCTTGTAAATGGATGGAGGCCCAGAAAATCCCCTTTGATTTAAAGACGCCACCACCGACCGGATGGATTTCATCCGAAACTTCTGCACCCGTAAAAAGTGGTTCAGAAATTTGAGGTCCCGGATTGGACGCAGGTTAGAGTAAAAGCCTCGAAACCTGTCCCGTTGAGGAACCGGGACAATAACGCACTGTGTGAGAAGATCTTGCACAGCCCCCTTGAGATCCTTTAAACGATCCGGGGACAGATGGGGATTTGATGGAAAGAACCTATTTGCTGGACGAGATCGAAATGTGATCTTGTACCCCATACGAATCCGTTCATGAACCCACTTGTATTGAATCAGAGAGGTCCACGGTTCCTGAAAGTAACGCAGATGTCCCCCCACCCCTGAGCCGGGTGGGGGCGTCCCTTTATGCAGAGGAAGACTTGGCCGGAGCACCGGACTGACCGGCCTTGGGCTTACCTGACCAAGCCTTCTTAGTTCTGCCGAGGCTTTGAATGGTTTACCCTTTTCCTGTGCCCCTGAGGCACGAAAAAGCCCCCGGTGAGCCTTGAAGAGGGACCCTGCTTACCGTGGGCTGCCTTGCCCTTCGCGGACCGGGACAGAAGAGTATTCTTACCCCCTGTGAGACCCTTGATGAGCTCATCCAAGGAGTCACCAAACAGCCATTCCCCCAAAAAGGGGAGATCAGACATGGCCTTCTTAGAAGCTTGGTCCACCGACCAGCTCTTCAGCCATGCCATGCGGTGAAAGGCAATCCCCATCGCAGATACTCTTGCAACTAGGGGAGCCTCGTCCAGAGCCACGTAACACAGATACACCATGGCCTGGGCCATTTGATCCGTGAGCTCAATCAGAGTCAGAGGAGCCGACTCCTCCAGCAGGTTGCTCTTAAACACCTTAATCCATTCCGTGACTGTTTGAGAAATCAGCATGGATGTGAACACAGGCTTGAGGAGCGAGCCCGCCACCAAGTGCAGGTGGCGGGAAAGAGATTCCATGCGCCTGTCCACCGGGTCCTTAAACACCGGGGAGTCCTCCACAGGAACCACCGTGGATTTATTCAACTGGGAAACAGTGTGGTCCACCTTAGGGGACACTGTCCAGCGATTGGAAACTGAGTCTGCAAAAGGGTAACGGCACTGAAAACGCTTAGGCACCGCCAGCAAGTGCTTAATGCGCCGCCATTGCTTGTTCACGGTCTCGTGAAACTCCTCGGGAGAAGGGAAAACCTGACCTGACTTCTGGGCTTTGCAGGAGCTGAGGACAATCCACTTTCCTGGCTGTGTGGGCTCATCATCAATATGCAAAGTCTCCCCACGACGGAGCGAACCAGTGCTTCCACCAAAACGCATTCCCACACTGCAGCCGAGGACTCCTCCTTCGCTGTCTGAGTGTGAGGACAGGGACCCCTCAGGGAGGACAGTGTCCGTGGTAACCACTTCAGGCTTAGAATCAGAAGATTGAGAGGGCATCGGCCATTTTTTAATAGGAACTTGTGACATGACAAGATCAACTTTGGATGCCAGAGTTTCAATGGCTGCAGACAGAGATGTCAGGGAAGGCAATCCAGATGTCCCGGATGCACACACAAGATCAGTGGGGAAATTATCACTCTGGGACTCCATGTTGGCACACAGACAAAAAAAGGAACACTGACCCTTTAAATCCACGACAACGGTCCGCACCGCTAAACCGCGCTACCGCAGGAGCCCCCCTTTAGCTAGTATAAAAACTAATAAGAGCTAAATGTGTCTGAAAAATGTCCCACAGGACAAAAGACCCCCTCACTGTGCCATAACTGGATCAGCAACCACACTCCACGCTGTCTTCAGCAAGTGAAAAAACTCCCAGGAGGAAGTGACCAAATAGCACTAGAGGCAAAAACCCCCCTGAGCCACAATAACAAGGTGCCATAGGAAGAATTGGAAAAGCACAGGGAAAATGGCCGCTGCCCATACAGCACGGCCTGCCCACAACCAAGATGGTGCCCGAAAACGGAGCCAACACACAGCAGGGCAGAAAATGGCTGCTGCCCTTACATTGATGCAGCCTGGCTGCCCACACCCAATATGGTGGCCAAACACGGCGCCAGCGATCAGGAGCCCAGGGAACAAGGCCATTGTGTGAATCCACCACAGGGAACCCCCAAGGATAAGGTAGAAGCTATACACCCCCCCAGGCATTAGATGCCACCATAGCGCCCCCATGAGGGGCAGGGAGGGTAGGACCTGTCCTGACAGGCCAGGGGGATCTTACAGAGACCGCAGCTCTGACATCCCCAGGAGTGGGCCCAGATCTCCCCCACCGATGACTGTACCAGGGACACAGGGGGGGCAGAAGCACTCACCATACCATGGAACGCGGGCTCCACTCCGAGGCAGCTCGTCTCCCACCATGAGTGGGGGTGCTGCCAGCCAAGAAGGGTACGCTGCAACTCAGGGCGTTCCAGGGAGATGCGTCCCAGCGAAAACGTTTGTTCGCAGGCTCATCACCATCCGTCGTGGCGAGGCCTGGGCGGACCACAACCTGCTCACACTCGTTGGCCAGGCTGGGGGACCAGAAGGATCTAAATAATCCAGTGCGAAACCCCAGCCTGGCTGTCGCTTGTAGTTCACCAGGAGGATTCCCCTGACACTAGCTAGCGATAATGAGTAAAGAAAATTAAACAAACATTTCTCAAAGAAAACAAAAAACTGAGACCGGAGTCCCAGTAGGGAAACCTAGGTTCTACTCCTAACACTAGGCAGCAAGAAACTGATTAGTAAGCACAATGTGTCTGGGGTAATGTCTGAGGGGACAGCCGCTAAAAGTATGTCTAAAGAAAAGTTTTTCTAACAGTTTCACTGCCTAGTCTTACTCCTGTAGAGGGCGCATTACCCATTTGTGAGGAAACTATGAAGTGGCTGCGTCTGTCAGAGGACGTAAGAGAAAAAAGGTTTTCCTAGTTTCTGTCAGTAAATTTTGTAAATAAGTAATTTTTCTCCTTCACTGATGTGCACTGATGAGGCGGCACCGATGAGGCAGCACTGAAGGGCACTGATTAGGTGGCACTAAAATGCCGCACTGATAGATTGCACTGGTGGGCAGCACTGATGGGCTCTGACTGGCATCACTAATGGGCACTGACTAGGGGATACTGATGGGCACTGATTGGTGTCACTGATGGGCACTGATTGGTGTCACTAATGGGCACTACTGGAGCTTTACTGTAATCAGGGCACTAATGATCAGTGCCCTGATTACCTGTCCTGGTTATCCCTTTGAGGAGATGCCGCTGATCAGCTCTCCTCATCACACACTGACAGTGTTAGGTGAGGAGCGCCAATAAACAGCACTTCCGCATTTACATGTGACTGGCTGTGATTGGACACAGCCGATCACATCGGTAAAAAGCTGCGCAATCGGCTCTTTATCGAGATCAGGGGTGCGCCGTGTCCTAGGAACACGGCGCGGCCACAATTGCTGTGCTGCTGCCCATGCTGGCGCGCGAGAGTAGTCGTTCTGGGACGATGTCATTCTGCCATCATTTGAGGGTGGCTGGGCAGGAAGTGGTTAAAGAGGTAGTGGTGGCACATTTGAGAGGTATCTCATACACTGATACTACTGTAACAGACCACTTTTTAGCAAACTCATTTTCTATTGGAAAAAACTCAGCAATGATTCTCAGAGGGGTGAAAATCTTTTCTGGATTTACCCAATCATCATATATTGCCCATTCTATTTTTCATTAACAGGAAATACCTTTTTAGATCTAGCAAGTCTCTCTTTACCCAAAGGGACATGGCAAGACAGAGGATAATCAAGTGCAACAATGCCAAGGCTTTTGCACACAGCATAAGTTAGCATATAAACAATGGTAATCATATTGCGTGAAGCCATAACATCGGGTGTATATATCCTTCCAGGTCCTTTTATTCCCCTCCTTGTCTGCCCACTACTGGGCAAACTCTGAGTTCAGAGACTTTCCAGGCTGAACAGGGGTACTGAAGAACTCAGAAGGTCTAGTCACGTTTTCTATACACATCAGACTTCCAATCCATCATACCCATTGAAAATTACTACATGGCTACATGTGGTAAGTGCTTCCCTCCTATATAGTGTTGGATTAGGCGGCCTGACCTCCTAGAGTATTGTGAAGTGCTATTACTAAACGATCCCATGTATTTGGATGGAGGCGGATGACCAAATATGCCAAAATGTAAAGGTTTTAACTGTAGATTTTTTTTTTTTTACTAGTTTTGGGCTGTAACTTGTCTGAGGTGCAGTATGATCATTTGCAAAATCCCATTTATCAGTGCCATAAAAAAAGGACAAACATGAAAGAGCTCTGAAATGTGACTTATCTATTGTGCCCATCTGTTCTGAAGCTAGTGAACCTAACCTGTTCTTAAACTATTAAAACTATCTTGTATCTGGTCACATACAGTATAATTAAAACAAAAGTATAAACATGAATGTGAAAGAAGCAATTATGACAATTTCAGGGGGCAATTTCTCTTTTTTTTTTTCTTTACAAAATTCTATTTCAGTTTATCCTTTCTGCTATCATTAAACATAAACTTGGGCTAACTTTGTGTAGTTACTATAAATCATGAATACATGACCTGGATCTTGGTGCCAGTCAACTCCCAATAGAGCTAATCATATTTTTGCCCTTTCTACCTAATCAAATCCCAAGGGGTTGATTAGTCCGACCATTTCGCTGGCAGTCTGGCACTTACCCCCAAGAGAGGTCTGACCTAATGTTGTCTTATTTACTTTAACCTAGTGCTTAGAATCATAATGAAGACAATAAGTTGTGGGCATTGCACAATATTTAAAAGGAGAAAAACATTTTTAGAAAAAAAATATTCCTAAGTAAAATCCCTTGACCAACAGAGGCTATATAGTTTATATGGGTAGACTTGTTGAGCAAAACAATTGTACTCAAATAAGCATCAGTGGAAGGCTACTGCTAAACAGGCATTAGCTTCTATTCCCTAGGGGGGGGGGACTCATGCACACAGTTGCAATAAAAAATGCTACATTCAGATCCATAAAGGTACACATTTTTGGCACAGATCTTAATATACGGTGCTTTGCGAAAGTATTCGCCCCCCTTGAACTTTTGTCACATTTCAGGTTTCAAACATAAAGATATAAAACTGTAATTTTTTGTGAAGAATCAACAAGTGGGACACAATCATGAAGTGGAACGAAATTTATTGGATATTTCAAACTTTGTTAACAAATAAAAAACTGAAAAATTGGGCGTGCAAAATAATTCAGCCCCTTTACTTTCAGTGCAGCAAACTCTCTCCAGAAGTTCAGTGAGGATCTCCGAATGATCCAATGTTGACTTAAATGACTAATGATGATAAATTGAATCCACCTGTGTGTAATCAAGTCTCCGTATAAATGCACCTGCACTGTGATAGTCTAAGAGGTCCGTTTAAAGCGCAGAGAGCATCATGAAGAACAAGGAACACACCAGGCAGGTCCGAGATACTTTGTGGAGAAGTTTAAAGCCGGATTTGGATACAAAAAGATTTCCAAAGCTTTAAACATCCCAAGGAGCACTGTGCAAGCGATAATATTGAAATTGAAGGAGTATCAGACCACTGCAAATCTACGAAGACCTGGCCGTCCCTCTAAACTTTCAGCTCATACAAGTAGAAGACTGATCAGAGATGCAGCCAAGAGGCCCATGATCACTCTGGATGAACTGCAGAGAGCTACAGCTGAGGTGGGAGACTCTGTCCATAGGACAACAATCAGTCGTATACTGCACAAATCTGGCCTTTATGGCCTTTATCTGGCAAGAAAAAAGCCATTTCTTAAAGATATCCATAAAAAGTGTCGTAAAAGTTTGCCACAAGCCACCTGGGAGACACACCAAGGTGCTCTGGTCAGATGAAACCAAAATCGAACTTTTTGGCAACAATGCAAAACGTTATGTTTGGCGTAAAAGCAACACAGCTCATCACCCTGAACACACCATCCCCACTGTCAAACATGGTGGTGGCAGCATCATGGTTTGGGCCTGCTTTTCTTCAGCAGGGACAGGGAAGATGGTTAAAATTGATGGGAAGATGGATGGAGCCTAATACAGGACCATTCTGGAAGAAAACCTGATGGAGTCTGCAAAAGACCTGAGACTGGGACGGAGATTTGTCTTCCAACAAGACAATGATCCAAAACATAAAGCAAAATCTACAATGGAATGTTTCACAAATAAACATATCCAGGTGTTAGAATGGCCAAGTCAAAGTCCAGACCTGAATCCAATCGAGAATCTGTGGAAAGAACTGAAAACTGCTGTTCACAAACGCTCTCCATCCAACCTCACTGAGCTTGAGCTGTTTTGCAAGGAGACATGGGCAAAAATTTCAGTCTCTTGATGTGCAAAACTGATAGAAACATACCCCAAGCGACTTACAGCTGTAATCGCAGCAAAAGGTGGCGCTACAAAGTATTAACTTAAGGGGGCTGAATAATTTTGCACGCCCAATTTTTCAGTTTTTTACTTGTTAAAAAAGTTTGAAATATCCAATAAATTTCGTTCCACTTCATGATTGTGTCCCACTTGTTGATTCTTCACAAAAAATTACAGTTTTATATGTTTATGTTTGAAGCCTGAAATGTGGCAAAAGGTCGAAAAGTTCAAGGAATCCTTAAGACTTGATGTGAAACAAGCTCGTGCAGATTCACCACCAGACAGACTGGCCTCTCACCTTAGCTAACAGTGGGTCATGAATGCTTAAAACCTCCATACCAGGAAAAGGAGTAACTGGGATAAATTTCAGGACCGTCCCTCAGCTTCAGGTACAGATAAGGCAATCTGTAACGCTCCGGCGTTTGTTTAGTGAACTGGATTTGCAGCTGCAGAACTTCCACTCAGTAGTCGTGTAGAGATGTGTTGAATTACCATATCCAACTCTCCAGACTCATCATTGTGGCCCAGCCTGCCTCAGCATGCAAATATACAGACACTCAGATAAGATGTTCCTGGAGTGATAGGTTGTATACGATAGTATAGAGGTGATGTGCTGAAAGGACAGGCGTGAGTAGTGATAGCAATGATAGGCACTCAATAGTAATGTTCAGGAGTGTTAGCAGATGGTGATAGATAGTATGCAGATAGGTTAGCAATCATGTACAAATAACAGGTGGTAGGGGACAGCAGATGAAGTGTACAGGAATTGCTAACTCAGTGCAATGATATAGATGGTAGTAGACTCAAGAGCTAACAATCTATGTAACAGTGCAGATGATAGAAATAGTAATGCATAGATAGCAACAGTCTTTAGTATGCAAGAGTAGATAGTGTAAGTTGATAGGAAGGAATCCCCTGTGGGGTACTTATCACTAGTTGGTTTAGAGAGATGAGGGGTCCGGTAATGAGATAAGGATCAGGTAGCGAGATACAGGATCGGTAACGAGATACAGGATCAAGTAGCGAGACTCCGGTCTATCCAGATACTGGGGAAATAGCTGGAGGCTTCGGCAGCGTCAGACGAGGCTGTGTAACAAGCGGTAGGATCAGGTAGCGAGATACAAGATCAGAAAGTGGGATACAGGATCAGGTAGCGAGATACAAGATCAAGTAGCGTCAGGTATAGCTGCATA
This sequence comes from Pelophylax lessonae, assembly GCF_965119305.1. Lineage (NCBI taxonomy): Eukaryota > Metazoa > Chordata > Amphibia > Anura > Ranidae > Pelophylax > Pelophylax lessonae. The sequence goes on from NC_138770.1 coordinate 392,599,877, forward strand.
CAGGTGGCTTGCACAAACACCTTGTGAGTGAAAGCCGGCGATTGAAATAGCCGCTCAGAGCGGCGCCTAGTGATGACGTCATGAGAATTAAAGGGACAGGTAGCTATATGCGGAAGAAATGGGCTGGAAGGGTACCCTGACCCCACACGTGTAGAAATGGCACAGCTCTAGCTGATCTTATGACACATTTTTTCACAAGAGATTTTATTGACACCAAACACGGAAATCAAAAACACACATGAAGTGCCGTTTCCAGGTTTGGCATAATAGACTTTATCAAAACTAAAAGGTAGGGACAGGTTGGAGCCACATTGGACAAGTGAAGACTATGTCTGAGCGTTTTTGATTTCCGTGTTTGGTGTCAATAAAATTTCTTGTGAAAAAATGTGTGACTTGAGCTTTGAATAAACTGAAGAAAGGAGGCAGATCATGAGAAGACAGGCATCCAAGGCAAGTCACTGCATAAGATCAGCTAGAGCTGTGCCATTTCTACATGTGTAGGGTCAGGATTGGTTTGCCTTATCTGCACCTGGACCTGAGGGACGGTCCTGGAAGTTATCCCAGTTACTCCTTTTCCTGGTGTGGAGGTTTTTAGCGTTCATGGCCCACTGTTAGCTCAGGGGTCAATTGCTAAGGTGAGAGGCCAGTCTTTCTGGTGGTGATCTGCATGAGCTTGTTTCACACCAAGTCTTAAGGATTCTTGCCCATGCTATAGACTATGAGCACTTTCATATGCATGGGCCCCTCCTGCATAGATGTGTCTGATTAGTCTTATGGACTTTCATTAGTGTTTTGTAGTGGATACTCATTTATAGCGCTGCACTAATCCCTTCTTTTCAATTCTCTGTCTGTGGTTATGTAGATTAACCTTGAGTGTCAGCTGCTTTTATCTAGGTTGCATTGCTGTTTGCGCTGATACATTTTTCCTGCTTACGTGTGTTAATATGTCTCTGTTAACATGTCTTTTCGGTGTAATTATGTATCGCATTAGGCAACTAAAAACAAGTCTCCAATTCACTTGAAGAGGAGACCACGCAAGCTTGCCCATCCTTGGGGACGGAGTACTCAGGAGCACTTTGTCCCTATCATTATCCCGCATTCACTGCTGACATCTAACCTGTTGGATATATTAGGACGTAGCAAGCGCATAAAACACGTGTTCCTCCTGTGTGCTAACGCATTTTTTTTGTGTCTCTGTTATTTCACAATTTGTGAACAATTAGCTCAAGACTGTTCAAGGGGAAGTGAAAAAGTGGAACCCAAACTCCCAAGCCCCGATTCACGGATAACATTCCGTAATAACTGGAATGTTTTGTATGATGTTTTCACATGATATTCTTGAAATTTTAGTGGAGATATTGAGAAAGTGATGGTGTCACTCCATGAATAATTTAGAGGCGACATTACTGCTGAGCAAGCGGTATCAAGAAGTGGCGACCCAGAATGTTCCTAGACCCCTACGTCAAAGGGCTAGCTTTTTTCTACATAGGAAAATGGAGTCAAGGAAGTAACCATAATAAAGTCAGTCAGTAAAATATGAATGCCTTGGAACTGGGATGGAAAATAAAAGGAAGGTAAGAAAAAAGAAGGGAGGGGGTGCCTTGGTTTGAATCACATCTTGTCCACTATATGCATGTACAACATATTTTTACAAAAGTGGGTCGCAAGCTTTCCCATAGCTAACTCCAATGTGAGTCTAGAAATGGCTGTAAGCACTACAGTACAAATTCATTCTCCAGAAAAAAATAGTGACTAGAGGCTCAATAATGTTTTTCTTTGTCAATAATGTTTAGTAAGATTTTCCAAGACAAAAAAAAAAACAAAAATACAAATAACACTGCGTGGTGGCAAAGGGCAATAAGAATGTCACTGACCCTCTCCTATACAGATTACATCAATAGTAAAACAAACTGGAGAACAGGTTTCCACTGGTAAGCTTCCTAACACAGGGAAGAGAATAAGGTAACCTCTAAGCTACATATGCGACAATTAGTACAGTGTGGCAATTACCTATATCCAATTTTGCAATAATAATAAACTAAAACACCTCAGAATAAAGACATTATATAACCAGAGTGAAATAAAACATCTCATATTAATCTTTAAGAGGGCGACTGTGGCAGAAATTAGATATGAGACAAACACCTTGGCTCACATACTATGTGCAATGTCATACATAACCTCCTAACTAAGGGAGGATAGCCATGCAATCCAAATAGAAGAAGCGGATTTCCCCTAAAACTAACAGGGACTTTCTCCAGCAGAGAGAATAGACAAGAGGAACTAAAGAAAAGGGAGGAAACGAAGCCAAACAGATTACCTGCACGCTAACCCCCCCAATCCGGAATTTTTTTCTTGATATTAACTTGTAAATTTAAATTTTTAATAAGTCGATATCCAACTGATCTCGGCAGGAGGAGAAGCAGGAGCATACTGAGGCTGAACCTTCCAACCCAGCAACACCTTCTAACCCAGCAACATCTGTAGATTCAATTTAATCAAATATATGATTAATTAAATAAATTCATTTTCGGACAACTCTTCTAATACAGTTTTAGTTATATTCATGTGGGCTGTGTTGACAAGTAAACCCTTCAGACCAGCTTCTGATTTTCAGTATATAAATAGATTGTGTCAGCACTACATCATAACTGATGTGAATCTTCACCCATCTATTATGCTTTAAAAGTAAAATGTAGTTAACTATAATATTCAGATAAGCAGCAGTGGTGCTCAATACCTGGTCCAATATGCTGCAAATGCAAGTTTAATAGAATAAGCTCCAAATTGAGCAGTAAGAGTGGTTTACAAAAACAGTACTAGTCCCTGCCTAACAGACCCTGCCAGTACTAAGTTCTAATATACTGCAAATGCTGGATAGCATCCAGCATATGCCCCGAACAGCAACAGAAATCAATTACACCTCATCCTCTTGCCCCAAAATGTCCTAAATATTTCCTCAGCACTGCACTGATCTAACTAGCTAGACCAGAAGACTGCAAATGCCTGGTTACCTCAGATCCCAGATGTGTTCAGAATATTGCACCAGGGCCAGGTTAATTAAGACAGTATACCCATAAACACCAAAGTGTTGGGGCTCTAATTTGTCGATTAGGGAATGGCCAAGAAAATAGGATTATTGACTTGCCTGTATAATCCTTCTCTTTAGGACACAGGCTGCTTTAAATATTGTCAATGGGTTATGGTGTGCCATCTTCAGGTTTGGACATTAGCAAATAAAGCTGTTAGGACAGACCCTATTACCCAATTTCACTTACACCATGAAATTACCATCAGAATAGAAAAAAAATACTTTTGTCCAAGTATTGCTTTATTTATTTGGGCAAGTAAAGTTGTGCTCAGTAGAACATTTTGAATTCTGGGCACATCAAAGTAGATCAAAACCCAATGATTAAAATCTCATATAAGCTTTAACATGTTAAAGTATTTGTAGCACTCAAAATATATTACATTATTGCAAATAAATGTATAAATATATAAAGTTGTAACATTATTTATTACCTGTCTGCCAGCTCTTTCTCTGCTGCTCACCTTGGGCAATGTGGAGATGGAGTTTTGACAGTAAGGCCCCATTCACACCTCAGTGTTTTGTAGCTTGAAGCTCTAAAACGCTAGAGGAGTAAAAATTAATTATTCTCTATGGAGATGATTCACATCTCCACTTAAAGTTGCCTGAAGCTCAAAAAAGTTCTGGAACTTTTTTGTAGCTCAAAGCGGGCAGATTCGCACATTTTTATTCCTATAGAAATTAATGGAAACGCGTGACTTGTAATAATATATAAATAAATGTAAAATAAATACACAAATAAGTAAAAATCATCATAAATAAATTATAAATAACATAAATCAATAATATGTAATAACTAAATAATAATTAATCGCTAACCTAAAAAAAATTAACTAAATTATTATTAATCGCAATAATAAAAAAATAATAAACACCCAAACAAAAAATAATAATTTATTATTTTTATTATTATTAATAATAATGTATTGTTTTTGTGTTCAGGTTAGGGTATTTATTATTATTTCTTTTTTTTAAGTGTTAGGGGTTCGTTATATATTTATTATTACATAGTATTTATTTACTGTATTTATTATTTATTTGTGATTATTTTTTTATGTGTATTTATTTTACATTTATTTATTCATTTATTATTATTATTAGTAAGTAGTAGCATAATTTAATGATTATTATTAGTAGTAGCTTAACTCTAACCCAAGAGGAAGAGGGTTAACCCCTAAACGCCGCACATCTAGGTGTCCTGCGAGGTGATTGGAATGGCAACCTCAGCCTGGACTCTGGCCAGGCCACGCCCCCAAGGCATTTTGCTCCCCCCCCCCCCCTGGAGCTTAGTCATGGGGATTAACTCTAAAAAAAAAATAAGAAGTGAATAATATTTAAAAAAATAAATAAAAGCTGATGAAAAAGCTAAAAATACTCAAAAACCTAGCAACAAATGATGCAACAGATGAAAGTTTTCTCAATTGGCTAATAAAAAAAACGTCAAAACTAAAGAATGTTGTATGAAAACGTGCGGTAAAACCACAAAAAAAAATACGCTCAAAGACGCTACGCTCAGGTGTAAATGAAGCCTAAGTGTAAATTCTAAATCGATTTTATCAGTAAGTTTGGCATCATCACAAATTCCTGAGCTCCGCTATCAAAATTCATAATCAATAAACATATAGTGTATTCGTGAGTGAAAGAAAATTCTTCTTGCGCGCTGGCAGAATTCTTGGATATCCATCACCAATAGTACATAGCGACCTTGTGGAAAGCCACAACCTTTTGTAGAAAAAGTGCCCACTATAAATGACTATCTCTAGAAAGATCAAAAAGGCTCAGAACCAAATCATCCAATCATAGATCATCATGAACTCCTCCAAACACTCTCCCCAGGGGAAAAAGCATTTATGGTAGCCCTCTGTCAAACATCCTCTCATTGGAATTTATATGGGGATATAGAAACAACAGAAATAGCATAAAACCCTGTTACTGTAGTTTATTAAAATCTCACTTACATCATGAAGATAGTATTAACGCCAAACAACAATTATCCTCGACAGCAATATACAAAACACCAGCACCTATGGGATCACGCAAACGCGATGATGTCAGCATGCAGATCCACCCAAAGCATTTCGTCGCAGGTGGCGTCGGTGTCCCAGATGAGGATCGGGTGAGTATAAGCTTTCTCCTGACCCCTAGACACAAAGAGCAGTGGCCCGTGCAGTGTGGGCACAGAGCCACTGCATGAGAAAAAACATTTCTTGCCCGGAGTTGGGCTTTAACCGCTTCCATACAGAGCAGTTAGACACCCTTCCTGCCCAGACCAATTTTCAGCTTTCAGCACTCTCACACTTTGAATGACAATTGCTCAGTCATGCTACACTGTAACCAAACAAAATTTTTATCATTTTTTTCACACAAATAGAGCTTTCTTTTGGTGGTATTTGATCACAACTGGGTTTTTTTTTTTCGTGATATATGCAAAAAAAGAGCAAAAATTTTGAAAAAAAAAACACTTTTTTTAGTTTCAATTATGAAATTTTGCAAAAAATAAATTTTTCTTCATACATTTGGGCCAAAATGTATACTGCTACATGTCCCTGGTAAAATTAACCCAAATTAGTGTATATTATTTAGTCTGTGTGAAAGTTATTGAGTCTAGAAGCTATGGTACCAATTACTGAAAATTGATCACACCAGATGTACTGACGGCCTATCTCCTTTCTTGAGGCCCTGAAATGTCAGGACAGTACAAATGCCGACCAAATGACCCCTTTTTGTAAAGTAGACAGTCCAAGGTATTTAGTAAGAGGCATTGTGAGTTTTTTGAAGTTGTAATTTTTTCCCACAATTCTTGGGAAAATGAAGAAAAAAATTTATTTTTCTTTTTTTTCCCACAAAGTTGTCAATTTATAAGCTATTTCTAACACATAGCATGTACACAGCAAAAATTACACCCAAAAATACATTCTGCTACTCCTTCCGAGTATGGCGATACCACATGTGTGAGACTTATATTCTATGAGGCATTATGGGTCGTTTGAACATATCATTTTTTTCCACAGGTTTTTGGAAAATGTGGGAAAAAAATGAAAACTTTTTTTTTTTTTACACAAAGTTGTCAATTTATAGGATATTCCTAACACATAGCATGTACACAGCAAAAATGACACCCCAAAATATATTCTGCCACTCCTCCTGAGTATGGCAATACCACATGTGTGAGACTTTTTCACAGCCTAGCCATATAGAGGGGCCTAACATCCAAGGAGCATCATCATGCATCCTAGCCACTTGCCTAGGCCTATTTTTGACATTTGGTGTTTACAAGCTAAAATCAGTTGTTTTGCTAGAAAACTGCTTAGAACCCCTAAACATTATATATTTTTTTTAGCAGAGACCCTAGAGAATAAAATGGAGATTATTGCAATATTTTTTATCACACCGTATTTGCGTAGCGGTCTTCCAAACGCAATTTTTTTGGAAAAAATTCACTTTTTTTAATTAAAAAATAAGAAACCAGTAAAGTTAGCCCAATTTTTTTCCATAATGTGAAAGATAATGTTACGCCGAGTAAATAGATACCCAACATGCCATGTTTCAAAATTGCGCACGCTCACGGAATGGTGACAAACTTTGGTACTTAAAAATCCCCATAGGCGACAATTTAAAAATTTCTACAGGTTGCCATCTTTGAGTTACAGAGGAGGTCTAGGGCTCAAATTATTCCCCTTGCTCTAACGATCGCGGCGATACCTCACATGTGTGGTTTGAACACCGTTTACATATGTGGGCGGGGTTTCTGTATGCATTCGCTTCTGCGCGCGAGCTAACGGGGACAGGGCGCTTTAATTTTTTTTTTTTTTTACTATTTATTATTTTTTATTTTTACACCGTTTAAAAAAAAAAAAAATTGATCATTTTTATTTCTATTAAAAGAAATGTAAATATTCCTCGTAATAGAAATAGGCACGACAGGACCTCTTTTTTGTGAGATCTGGGGTCAAAAAGTCCTCAGATCTCACAAGTACACTAAAAGACAGAAAAAAAAAAAAATAATTATAATATAAAATGAAAAAAAAAAAAAAAAGGACCTTTAAACCGGTTGCTAGGCAACAACATTTTCCGTAGCTCCGGTCCTCCAAGACCATAGAGTCAAGTGAGGGCAAGCTTGCCCTCACTCGACATCCTGTCTGTGAGGATTCGGGACCGGATCGTTTTCCCCGCTGCCGGAGGGTCCGGTAAGCGGGGAAAAGGACCGGAACGCGCCAGAAGGGGGGGGGGGCGCCTCTTCCGCCATCCCGGAAGGGTGATCCCACGGCGAATCCGCCGCTTGGACCACCCTTATCGGAAAGCCAACCGTCCACCGTTTAAAAAAATACCAGGGTTATGGCAGCTATCTGCTGCCATAACACCGGTATTTAGGTTTAAACGGAGGACGTATATAAACCTTTTTGGACTTGGACATGGTGGCTGTATGAAGGGTGACAGGTACTCGGGTACTTTGTTGGGCAGGTGACAGGCAGGTGACAGGTACTCTGGTACTGATGAGCAGGTGGCAGGTACTCGGGTACTCCGATAGGCAGGTGACAGGTACTCGGGTACTCTGATGGGCAGGTGACAGGCAGGTGATAGGTACTGATGAGTAGTACTCACTGACTGATAGGTGATAGGTGATACTGTACTGATGGGTACTGATGATCAGTACTGATACGTGATAGGTACTGATGAGTACTGATGAGTAGTGATGGGTACTGATGAGCAGGCGGCAAGTACTTGGGTACTTCAGGCGTCAGGTACTCTGATGAGCAGGTGGAAGGTACTCGGGTACTCTGATGGGTAGGTGACAGGTACTCAGGTACTCTGATGACGGGTACTCCGTTGACAGGTACTCAAAGTACCCGAGTACCTGTCATCAGAGTACCCGAGTACCTGTCATCAGAGTACCCGAGTACCCGTCATCAGAGTACCCGAGTACCTGTCATCAGAGTACCCGAGTACCTGTCAGAATACCCGAGTACCCGTCATCAGAGTACCCGAGTACCCGTCATCAGAGTACTCGAGTACCTGTCATCAGAGTACCCGAGTACCCGTCATCAGAGTACCTGAGTACCCGTCATCAGAGTACCCGAGTACCCATCATCAGAGTACCCGAGTACCTGTCATCAGAGTACCCGAGTACCTGTCATCAGAGTACCCGAGTACCCGTCATCAGAGTACCCGAGTACCCGTCATCAGAGTACCCGAGTACCCGTCAGAGTACCCGAGTACCTGTCATCAGAGTACCCGAATACCTGTCATCAGAGTATCCGAATACCTGTCACCAGCCCATCAGAGTACCCAAGTACCTGTCATCTGAGTACCTGATGGGCTGGTGACAGGTACTCGGGTACTTTGATGGGCTAGTGACAGGTGCTCTTTATTGGGGGGGGGGGGGCAATCAGTGTGTTTAGGGTGCACTGTAGTTGGTAACTAGCTGTTACCACAATCTCCTCCTCACACAGGATCAGTGTGTGAGGAGGAGAACACGGTGACAGCTAGTTACCGTGTTCTCTGTTGACATTTGTGACCGGCTGTGATTGGACACAGCCGGTCACGTGGTAAAGAGCCAATTTCATTGGCTCTTTACCTAGATCGGGGATCGACTCTGTCCGAGGGACGAGCCTCGTCCCCGATCGCTGCTCTGCGCGCCCCCGGGGGCGCGCATTGCAGAGAGAACGAGCGGCTCGTGCTGGAGCCGCTCATGTGATCGGCTGTGATTGACACAGCTAATCACGTGGTAAACAGCCAATTTCTATTGGCTGTTTACCTTGATCAGGGATGGGCTATGTCCGAGGGACGAGCCTCATCCCTGATCGCGCCGCTGCGCGCCGCCGGAGGCGCGCAGTAGCAGCTAGAACGGGCCGATGTCATATGACGGCGGCCCGGATCTAGACAACCACTTTGCCGACGTCATTTTACATGACTCGGTATGGAAGTGGTTAAGCAATGATTTTTTTTTTATGAAATCGTTTCAGCTTCTTGCACATACTCCTGTAACAATCTCCTTTTGCAGCCTGACAATGCTAAACTGCTGCCTCACAGCTATCAGTAAAGTTGTCTGCGCACTTGAATGCTCCTTTAGTTGGGTTGGGCTGCCTATCAGGTCTGCTGGAGGCATTCGCAGACATTGTAGACCAGTCAGTGGTCAAGTGAAGTAGTATGCATGTTTTTTTTACAAAGATGCTACTAATTATGAGACAGCAGATGAACACTGTTAGCTTGCACCAGGAAATACTGTTATGGATAGAGGCTACAGGCATGAAACTTTTCAACAGATTCACAGAATGATTTGATTAAAATGGTTGTACACCCCATTCATGAAATTTGAACTAAGCGCATATATCTGCAGTGTTTACTTATCTCTATTTTCAAAGCTCTAAGTGTTATTTCTCTCTGGTGCTTCATTCCTCTGTTATCAGCATGAGTCACTTCTGACAGGTTCTCCTACACATGAGATAACATGAACTAAAAATTTGTGTCCCGGAGGGAGACAAGCACTGAGCTTGTATATTCAGAATATAGTTCTGCATGTTCCTTCGCACCTCTGCCTATGTGGAGGGGGTGTGTCCCTTTCCTCCAGTCAGCTCCCAGATAGTGTAAGCGCAGTCTCCCTGCCCTCTTCACTGTGCTGAGACAGATATAGAAATATTTTTAACACAATCTGCATATCTAAAAGGATGTAGAAAGGTGAAGACAGCAGATATACAAGTAAAGCTTATGAAGCAGGATTTGTTTCATCTCAGTGTATCATTTGAGGCTTTTCACTTCACTGGGTATATGTGAGGGTTTACAACCACTTAAGGAAAATTACATTCAAAAAACCAATAAACCAAACGTACTGGAAAAAAGTTTAAACACACTTTTTTGAAAAGGGAGGAAGGTTTCTTCATATTTTACTTTTTTTTTTTTAACAATAAATTGAGTTTACTTTTAAAATTATAATGAGCACCAAAGTTCTAAGGATTTCGAAAGTATTGCTTGAATATATGTTCTAGATCCTTTGTAAGACAGTAATTGTAAGGGTCATGGCATGCATGTTTTTATATACCCGAGTGGCATTACAACTTTGTACTGATAGTATGAGAGGAAGGCGCAGAGGAAGATGGGAACTGAAGAGAAAGGATGGGGTGATTGATGTACAGGAAGAAACAGTCAACCTGAGCACCCTCATTCCACATTTAAAGCCTGATGGATCCTAAACTCAAAGAGCATGATATGGATGAATGCTTTCTCCACAGAGAATAAACAATTCCTTTCTTTTCCTGAGGCTACATGTCATCCATCTTCCATCATGTGATAGACAAATTCGATTCAAGTCTCCATCTAAAGTGTTTATAAATTGAAAGTATACAGGAACGCAAAGCATTTTATCAAATGCTCAAGTACTTAATAAGATAACATTGTGTGTTACAGCTGTGACAATAGTTGTAAAGGAGATGGGCATAGCCTTGGGACTATAAAAAACACAGAATATTGGATAATAGCTTTAATTACAAGTGGCCTTAAACTATTTTAATTTAAAACATTTGGAACTTTAAAAATATGTTTTAACTGTGGCTTTCAAGTTGGCTGGTAAACAGGCAAAATAAATAATAATAGTAAGTTCCCACATCTACCCTCTACTGCCACATTTTGTTTCTGTCGCATGCTTCTGCTGATTTGATAAAGTTTGAACATTTTAACGCATAACTTATTTGCTTATGGTGCAGAAATTATTCAAGTCAAACATTTCACACTTAAAGCATTTTTTCTGTTGAAACATGTATCAGAAATATAAACTGGTTCAACATGCACCCCCCTATATCTGTGACCCAGTCTAATAATGAAAGCATAAAGAATATACAGTATGTGCAACCTATCACGCTCCTTAGCAACATGTGTAGTAGAAATATCTGATACTACTGCTCAGCCTGTCTGAGAGAGTCACTGTGTCTGATATCCCCAAAGCTCCATAACATTCTGTGTGGGAGAAGAGGCACATGCACTGCACTGATGGTGCGAAAGGCTGGGTTTCTGGCAGATTAGGTCACATGGAAAAATGGCCCATTTCCTCCATCTTTAACTCCGCTCAGGTGCTTAAGTAAGCATTGGCTTTGGAGGTTTCTACAACATAATGTTACTGGGTTATATTTATATGTTTATATTTATACAACTAGGTGGTGTGCTTTAAAAAATAGGATTTTGGTATAGGAGTTTAGCATTGTAAAATCCATTTCTCAGAGTTCATCAAGGGACACCGCGCTCCATTAATCCTGACTATAGGGTTATATCACTTTCTGCAAGAGTAGGACTAGGCAGAACAAAAAACTTGGCTACGCCCATGGGCTGTCCTCAGCTGGTATTTAACCCCCTCTCTGCTATAAGAATTCAGTTTAGTAGCAAGCAGTATTAGAAATATCAAAACTCCATAGAGGGGAGGGTGCTGTGTCCGTCGATGAACTCAGAGAAATGGATTTTACGGTGAGTACAAAAATCCTATTTTCTCTGAAGTTCGAAGGACACAGCGCTCCATTCATCCTGACTATAGGGATGTCCAAAAGCAGTGCCAAAAATAAAATAACCCAAGGCTAAACACAAGAGCCCTAACTGGGTTACAGGAGCTCAACCAGGACACAGGAGCCCCATCTAAAATAAAAATTTAAATAAAAACACCCATAAAGAGGGAACAGCCTCTCTTACACAGCAGCTTGCAAAACCTTGCGGCCAAAAGAAGCATCCACAGATGCCAAAATGTCTACTTTGTAGAATTTTGTGAAGGTATGCACCAACGACCAAGCGGCCGCCTTGCAAACCTGAAATATTGACGCTTGATGACGGAAGGCCCAGGAGTACTAAGCACCTGAGTAGAATGCGCCGTGACAGGGGAAGGAGGAACCTGACCTTTAATAGAATAGGCCTGAGTCACCGTCAGTCTAATCCATCTAGAGATGGTAGCTGAAGAAGCGGCCAGCCCTTTCCTTGGTGCTTGTCTAACCACAAAAAGCGAGTCTGAACTCAGAAAGGACTCCATGACTGCCAGATACACCCAAATCGCTTGAACCACTTTGAAGGCATGCAGAGCAAATTCCTTAGGATGAGCCGGCTTGGGACACAAGGAAGGCAACACAATGTCCTCATTCAAATGAAAGTATGAGACAACCTTAGGTAGGAATGATGGACAGGAACGAAGAACCACCTTATCTATATGGACCACCAAATAGGAACTACGACAGGCTAATACCGTCAACTCCAACAGCCTACGGGCCTATGTAAAAACCACCAAGAATGTCACCTTCTGGGACAATGTAGGCAAGGGAATCCCCTGAATATTCTCAAATGGAGGTTTCTGGAAAATTGGGAGCACTAAGTTAAAATCCCATGGCGGCAAAAGAGACAGTACAATTGGAAACACATGTTGAACTCCCTGAATGAAGGTAAGAACTAAAGAGTGTGCCTGGCTAGGGGTCACTGAAAAAAGATTGCTAAGGCAGACACCTGGCCCTTGATGGTACTCAAGGCCAACTTCTGCTAAATGCCCCATTGAAGAAAGACCAAGATCTGAGCCACAGAAAAGGAACGAGGTTGAGCTCCAATAGACTCACACCAAGCAATGTACGCTTTCTACATATGATGGTATATCTTGCTAGAAGTCGACTTCCTCGGCTTCAACATAGTAAAGATCACTGATCCAGACAAACCTGCATCTCTCAGTAGTTGGCTTTCAAATGTCAAGCCCTCAAAATCAGTGAGTGTAAAGCAGAATGGAAGCTCAGCCCTCGGGACAACTGGTCCTCTCTGAGAGATAGCCCCCCCCCCCCCGAATTTCCAGAATACCTTTGCCCTCAATCCTTCGCAGGAATCGAGGAAGAAGCTTGAGAAGAGGAAGGTATTGGCCCCACAGTAGTATTAGGTTGACTGCAGCGTCTACCAGAGGAACTGTGACCTTGCCATGAACCTCAGTATCTTCCTTTTGGACTGAACCTGCTGGAGGAGCCACGTACAGGCCTGTGCAAATGGAACTGCCTTGAAGGTGGAAACCACCAGGCCCAGAACCTGTAGGCAATTTGGGGCGTTAAGGCTCTGTTGCGGCCAAAATAGCATGTAGCTGTGGTCTGCATGTGCTCGCTGGCTGGACTGGGGAGACCACAGGGTCTAGATTATCCAGCCAGTTGCCCAGCTCAGCAGTTGATTGTAGATCTCCCAGAAGAGAAAAAAAAAAAGGAAAAAGATGCATGGAAGGAGAAAAAAGCAAAAATTGCTAGGACCAAAAAAATCCCAGCAGGGAGCCTAGGTCTTTACTCCTGACTAGACAGAAACAAACGAATACCTATAGCAGAGAGGGGGTTATATACCAGCTGGGGATGGTCCATGGGCATAGCCAAGTTTTTTGTTCTGCTTAGTCCTACTCCTGCAGAAGGCAATATAACCCTATAGTCAGGATTATTAGAGCTCTGTGTCTGTCGACGAACTAAAGAGAAATGTTAATTTAAAAAGCACATTTATCCTTTAATGAGTTTCCATAGGTATCGTAGTGGTATCTCTTACTAGTCATCTGTAAAAGGTGTGTTCTTGGCATATTTACGGCTGTGCCATACTCTTTCCATTTTTAAAGCCCATATAAACCCTGTTGCTCAGAGAGACTAATAAACATGGCCAAGCTAAATCTGTTCACTCATTTTTTGCATGCTTTAGTTGTTTACTTGCATTATCAGTTTGAATATGCTTCCAAGCTTGGGCCATTAGGTTAAAGGGCGTACACATGGGCCGAATGTTGGCAAGTTCCAATTGAACTGGCTGACATTTGGCCCATGTGAACAGCAGCCAGTCCGACAGAAGCCAGCCAAATGTATGGCTTCTGTCGAAAGGGCATGACGGAAAAAGGTGTGCTGATCTGCACCCGATCAGTGCTCTCAGCCAATGGCTGAGAGCACTCAACTGTGTGTTTTGGCAGGGAGGGGGGGGGGGTGTAGGGCAGTCCCACAATACAATAGCTCAGTGGGGGAGATCACTGTACTAGCACCAGATAGTTATTACAGGGTCCTGAGCTGAATGGAAAAAAAAAAAAAAAACTGATAGTGTGTACCAGGCTTAAGGCTGATAACTGAAGGGATTCATACAATTTCACTGATGTGTAAGCTGCTGCCAATACTACATATCCTGGGCACCATGAGTGAATGAGCTACAAGGGGGTATGTCATATTTACCTGGATTCAGAGCAGTGTGCAGTAAATCACTAAAGCCTGTGAAAGGAGATAGGTATGGTGCAGACTCCACCAGTGTATCCATACAACACTGTCCACTGCAAAAAGTTCAAGTTGTATAGCAAGCAATAAGGTGATCACAGAGAAAAGTACTGATCTCCAAGACATAGACTTTACAGGTACGTCCGTCAAAATTCTTATTATCTATATTGCACAGTACAGGGCACAGGAGTTGGTTGATAGACAATGGGATGTCCGCAAGCAATTAATTAGAGGTGGGCAATCAACCAAATAAAACAGCAGCAATCGGCCCACAGGAATAACCAAGAAGGGTCAACTGACATGAACAAATAGCTAACAGAAACAGAGCAACAGAAGCAGCTAAAAGGCCATCAAACAGGTTTGGAAGAAAAGGTGAAAAAAAGTGGGAAGGACAGATGCTAGATGTTGTATAGGCCCAAGAACTAGACCTTAATGGGAGAATAGGTTTAGGCAGGGAAGGAGGGACTCGTTCCCTGAGGGCAGAAGTCCTAAAAAAGGGAAGACAACCACCTAGCCAGGTAGAATAGGAGGGAGGAAATCCGAAAAGGGACCTTTCTGCAAAAATATGAAGAAAAGAGGGGTCATGTTCAAAGAGAATAAGCAGCAAATAGCCAAAGATGCACTGCCTGACCCATCCCCTAAGGGAGCGAAAATCTAAAAGTCGTGTCACGCATCAGGACGTGGGGGGTATAGAACTGAAATTCCGGTCAAGATGATAAGAAGAGCATCAGGGAAGCAAGGAGAAAGAGATTCCAGGATACCCAGTCCCCAAGTATGGGGATAATACAAATGTGAGACAGCCTAGATGCAAAAAGGAACCCAAAATCCAAGGATCAACTTTGGCCTTTCTATGGGTGTAAATTATGCATCGAAGTTCCGGACTACCTATCACATTTTTGGAGTCCCTGAAGCACCAGTGGAAACACCTAAAAAATTACTACATTTTTGGAAACACTCTAAGATATTTTCTAAGAGCAATAATGTGTTTTTTGAAAATTATTTTTTTTGCCACGTTTTTGGAAAATGAGGAAAGAAAATTAAAATTGTTTTTTTACACAAAGTTGTCAACTAATAAGATATTTTTAATGCACAGCATAGGCATACTTAAGAGTTACACCTCAAAACACATTCTGGTACTCCTTCCAAGTATGGGGATACCACATGTATTAGACTTTTTTACAGCCTACTCACACAAGGCCAAAAATTAAAGGAGCACCTTGAGGCTTTTTAGGGGCATAAATTGAGCATCTAATTTCCTTACTATCTATCACATTTCTGGAGGCCCTGGAGCACCGGGGGTCTGACCATCCCAGGGAGGGGCCCACCTCCACCCCAAAACCCTCCAAGGGTAGTGGGAGGACAGCTACTTACCACACCAGGAACAGGGTGGGCACTGCTCTGAACAGGACACCGCTCCATTGTAATGTGGGTGCTGTCGGCCAGGAGGAAATGATGCGACTCAGACCGAAGCCAGTTCATATGCATCCTCACGAGACATTTAATTTGCAGGCCGACCTAGCGCGGATCTGCGGTTTGCACACGTTTGCTGGCCCGACTGGGGGGACCCTAAGGATCTATATTATCCAGTTCTTCACCCAGTCCAGCACTTGATTGTAGTTCTCACAGGAACAAAATAATAAAGAGGAAAAAAATTCCATTTAAAATTAAAAAATTGCAAGGACCAGAGATCCCAGCAAGGAACTAGGTCCTTACCCCTGACTAGGCAGAAAAAAAAATGGAGTGCCTATAGCGGAGAGTGAGTGTATACCCCCTGGGACTGCCCATAGGTGTAGTTAAGTGGTTTCCTGCCTAGTGTCCTACTCCTGTAGGGGGCAGTATAACCCAATGGTTAAGAAGAATCAGGAGTGGTGTCCGTCAATGAACGAAAGAGAAAGTACTTTATCTTTATTTTTACCTTTTTTCACTGTATCTTCATGATTAGGTCACTAATATTATACTAATAATGTTGCTTTAATGAGCAGGTACCATTGCAATGAGTACAAGTTGCTCTTTGTTCTGGGTCAGGAACAGAAAACTGCTGCAAGGTTACAGAATCTAAGAACAATTATCTTAGCTGGCAGAGATTACGCGTATTGATGTATTTAATTATGGTAGCATGCAGTTAAATAGTAAATTACTGAAGATCTTGTAAATAAACAATTGTTTGTCTTGTGCTATTTACCCACTAACATTCTGCAATTTTACTCAATCAACTGATAAAATAAGCAAAAAACACAAAATGTCAGTCTGTTAGGTGCTGTTATTGGCAAGACAGACCTATGAAAGGATTTCCGTGGGAGGTTGGTACATCACATAGACAGCTGATAGACATTAGAAAGTCTTGCTTTGGGCAAGTCATACTACTTGTCCTGAATATCAATGAAGTAACTGCATGCAAAAGCTCTAGGTTCAGCTTTTGTTTATTCCCTCTTTTGTGTAGCAGATACAAGTACAAACGGGAATCCCTGTTGCTGAAGCTTAAAAGTAGCAGCTAATTTAGGCAACGGCTCATTTCCTCAGTTGAAGGAAACATCAATATCCAGAGGAGATCAGCTCCACCTCCATGACCCAGCTATTCAGGCAGAACAGCGACTATATCATTACTTTACTTAATAACTTTTAATGAAAGGACAGGCAATTCCATCACCGAGTCATAGAACATGAGGCATAAAAAAAAAATTTACAGAATAACATTTACAAATTTAAATCCCCTCTGCAGATTGTGAGAGTTTCTTAATTAACATTGTAGGCAAGATCTAACTTTCCTGTCACTCACTGGTCATTACCTTTACTATATTTTAAATGCTACTAATAAAAGGTACCTGAACTCTGTCATCATATTAATTTCCCATCTTTCTCTGCCCACCCAGGCCCAGACTGGCAACAGTGTAATGCAGGTAGGACTCTCTGGTACTTCAGAATTATTGATTTTTCTAACCATGTGTACGAGAGATGGGGGGATGAGGGACAGGTGTTGACAATGTGATGTTTCTTCACTGTCCATTTACTAGGCCTTACTTAAATATATGCATAAAATTATAGTTTTATCTTGGTAACTAATCACTTTATTAAACAAAACAGAAAATCCAATGTTCTAAAAAACCTTTCTTTTTGTATTTATTTTTAATATATACTGATTTGTAACTAAGGATGGGCTTAGGCGTGTTAGGATCGAGCCCACTAGGACACTGCTAATTATAGGTAGTGAGGGATTTCACGACCATCAGCTTTATATACACACGCTGCCTAGGATTGGCAGTATGCAGTGCCGGCTTCCTGGCGGACTTGATCTGAACACGCCGGAGCCCATCGCTGTAAACATCACTTGCTAAAACCTAAAATGTGGCAAAGCATTTTCCCGGGGGGGGGGGGGGGCGATCACTACTTGTTTGATTCCTGTCAATCAGCAGTTTGAGAACAGTTAGAAAACTGAGCAACAATAGATGGTGTATTTATAGGATAGCACAAAAGAGTGTCACTTGCTGTAGCTCCCCAAGAAATTGAAGAGAATCTCAGCAACAATATACAAAAAATAAACAGGGGGTGCAGACCTAAGTATAGCAAAATAACATTTATCAAAAGTAGAGGAAGACAAATGGCAACTCACACTTTTTAGGGTGTTTGGCACATGCATAGGCCATCAATGCTAATGCCACTGTCAGCCCCAGGGTATATATTAATAATCTAGGCCAGGGAGCACATACACTTCTGCAGACTCGGTCTGTAGAGCAACCAGGAAGTGTAGTGGACCAGGAAGTGTGAAGGGGCATGGTCCCCTGACGGTTGACAAAGGAGCTAGGCAAAATGCACAGCCATGCCCCCTTCATGCTCACTGGCATGTGATGTCATCCCCACCTGCTTCCTGTGTTCCAATGAGTCTATTGAACTCCCTGCTTGTTTTACAGACCTGTTCTAGGGCAGTGTATGCAATCCCTGGCCTGGATTATGAATATATATCCTGGAGATGACAGTGGCATTAGCCTTGATGGCTTATATATGTGCCTAACATCTAGAACAGGGGTGTCCAAACTTTTTTCAAAGAGGGCCAGATTTGATGAAGTGAACATGCGTGAGGGCCGACCATTTTACCTGACATTCTTTGGACCATTCAAATGAAATACAAACTAACTATTTTATGAAAAGTTTATTGCAAACGGCATACTTTTCCTTTCATCACATGGATGACAAATCTAAACGGATGTTAAATCACTCTGCCTTTTATATCTGAAGGCCGGATGGAAAAAAAAAAATCCAGGAAGCTGAAATATATGTCAGGAACATTGTAAAGTACATTACATATTATTGGTAATAAAGGTTGTCTTTCAACTTTTAAGTTAAAAAAAAATGTGAACAGGATCATAACACCAAGTATACATGTTGTGTTCAAATATATTGATAACCGATTTAGACCAACTGACGTTAACTGAGATTTTACAATGTATTCATCTCAATCTGGAGCATGCGTGCTCCCTAATCAGTCACACAAGGGTTAACCACATATAAGCACTATATGAACCCACCGATGATGATTAATGATGGCAGCAAAAAAAAAGTCATGAATGATAACAATGTATTTTTCCAAATTACCTGTGGGGCCGTTTTAAAGCAGCCCGGGGGCAGCATTTGGCCAGCGGGCCGGACTTTGGACATGCCTGATCTAGAACATGTAGTTGCATTTTGCTTTTCTTTATTGTTAATAAATGTTATTGTAATACTACACTTAGGTCTGTGCCCCCTGGTGTTTTTTCTTTTTTTTGGTTTATCATACAACTAAGCACTACAAGCCATTTTGTCATTTTTAGCAGTATTAAATTTTGACCTTTCAGAGGTCAAAACAAAGAGCTATTAAGCAGCTGACTGGTAATGAAGATCAGATTAACTACTGATGCTGGGTATAACTTCACAAATGTTAAGCTTTTATACTTCTTTTTTTTTTTTTTTACTAAAAACTTTATAGAATTTTAAAATCATATGACAGCAATGATCCAAAATAGGTCATTACCGTCCTAGTATGTTCTGCACTGAACAATTTAATATGAAAAACAACTTCCCATATGTCTTCCAATGCTAATACATGGCCCTCTGTAGGGAACAATCATTTTATTAAAATATACTATCAAGACCTTTACTTGTTAGAGCAGGCAATCGACAGCAAGTGGTGGTCAAAAGTCACCATTTGATGAATGGGTTAAGTTGTACAATAAAGAATGTTCATGCTTGGTATTTATCAGGGGGCCTATGACTGGTTTCGCCAGACTATTTAAAAAGCGATTGTTAAATGTGTCACTAAGACAGCCAGTTCATGTTTGAAACAGGACTCTGCTAATTGTTGAACCAAAAGTCAATTTTGCTTGAAAACCTATAGATACTGAAAGACGGTAAGCTTTCACCTAGCACTTTTGAAAAATAGTCCTAATCATTTTTAAGCAGTAAACGATTGCCCACGGGTTTCTCTAGAAACATGGGCCTTTTAGTGACTATGCCATTGAGACACCTGCTCCTACTCCATTGTCACTGCCAGCTGGCACACTAAGCCCTGCACTTCTACACTGGAAGAATAGAAATGTCTGCTAAGCATAATGTCCGCATGAAATGTAAATCCTTTTGTTTTCCTGTTCAAATATCTAACTTTTCACAATTAAAAAAAAAATGTGATTCCTATACAGCCCACTGCAGGGATAAAATATTATCCAATACAAGAACATCAGCTATAAACATAACACATTTCAGTCTCCGAGTATATGGAGGCAAATATAAGCTTTGCTGAATCTGTGCCTTCCTGGCACCGTGTTTCCTCCTTTGTCCCTCGAGGATTAAAATCAGAATCAAAGCAGGTGGTTAAGCACTAGCAGAAAATGTTTCATCTTTTTCTAGCGTGCCAAGGATTGCATATTTTCTCAGCTATTACAAAAATAACTATGATAACCATTCTAGCAAGCTGTGAAGAAACGCAGTATAGAAAGCAATGGGTAATATAGTGAGCATGTTTCATTTCACTGTGCCCAGAGATGGCAGATTTGACAACTGAAATCATATTGATGGCACAGTAATATCTCTACTAATGTGCATATATGTGTTTATGCTTTATAACTCAAAAATATCGTCTTTAATTATAGTTTGCCTTATAACCATTAGGAGGCTCCAGTCAAGCACGTCACATTTATTAGAGGCAGCATGTCAAATAGGAGTTGACAATTACTAGTTATATCAATACACATTATGCAAGATGGTAATGAGCCATACACAAAGGCCTAGCCATCCAAAATAATCACGCCATTTTCCTCAGAAATGCTAGAGGTTAAGGTTTATTACACAGTACTCATTAGTAATACACGGGCAGTATTAGCCATGTCTTCTTCTTTCGTGTTTCATTTATGACTCTGACTTCACAAGCTATGTCAGGCTGGTACACAGGGTTATGGCAAAAATGGCTTTTATTACAAGCAGCCTTATTAGAACAAAATAGCAGAATACTGGAAAATATTGGCATGCAGAGGAATAGCGCAGACATTCACATCATTATCTACACTGTCTTTGCTAATTCTGCAGACAAGCAAAATATATTATGCTGTGCAGACAGATGACTTGGTGCAGATACATTGTTAACAATTCATTAAGCAGCAATTTACAAATCAGTGGTATCCTACATACACGTTGCGTCTGGAGGGCCAGACTTCATCAGTAGGAACTGATAAGTAATAATAAGTACTGCATTATTTTGGAATAATTATTTTGCATTTAATTTATTATTTTGTTTAAAGCACAAGTGAGGGGTTCAGGGGTATTTAACGCACATGATGCAGAGGTCAGGAAGAATTGACATTGGCCAATTGAATATATATTTTTAGGAAATATATGAAAGTAATATAAAGTATATTTATATGGAATTAATATGAGGTATGGGCAGAAGTATGGATTTATGTATGCCATGAACTGGTCTGTTATGTACAAGACCAACAACTATCCCTCAAGAGATCAAAGGTTCACATTTGTTAGTATGCTGAGCCAAATGTTGTGCATTATAACTATTTTCAGCAGGTGAATAGGAAGAGGTCAGTGTCATCTCCGTGTGGTCATATGGCTGTAGTATGGTAAGCTGGCTGTTTGTCCAAATGTCCATGTGTGATGGCAGAACATTTAATATACATACTTACAAGAGATGCCATGACTCTGAATATCAAGGAGTGATTGTAAATTATATTGGATAGGTATCACATCAAAGAAGGCTTGAGTTACCATAAATCACTTTCAATAAAAAAGATATGATTGCGCATTTTGGACCCACCAATTCCTCATTGATGGCAAATGGAAGTAACTAGGATAAGAAGTGGGAGACCTGATGGAGAAGACCTGACCAATACCTAGGCGACCCTTTAAAGAGAGGCACATAGAAGAGCCTGAAATATTAGCTATTGTTCAATTCTCTGGAATCAATAATATCTTATATGCATTTGATTAGTTATCTATCCAATTTTGGATTTCTTGCATACAGTCAGGTCCATAAATATTGGGACATCGACACAATTCTAATCTTTTTGGCTCTATACAACCACAATGGATTTGAAATGAAACACACATGATGTGTTTTAACTGCAGACTTTCAGCTTTAATTTGAGGGTATTTACATACAAATCAGGTGAAAGGTGTAGGAATTACAACAGTTTATATATGTGCCTCCCACTTTTTAAGAGACCAAAAGTAATGGGACAGATTAACAATCATAAATCAAACTTTCACTTTTTAATACTTGGTTGCAAATCCTTTGCAGTCAATTACAGCCTGAAGTCTGGAACCCATAGACATCACCAGATGCTTGGTTTCATCTCTGGTGATGCTCTGCCAGGCCTCTACTGCAACTGTCTTCAGTTCCTGCTTGTTCTTGGGGTTTTTTCCCTTCAGTTTTGTCTTCAGCAAGTGAAATGCATGCTCAATCGGATTCAGATCAGGTGATTGACTTGGTCATTGCATAATATTCCACTTCTTTCCCTTAAAAAACTTTGGTTGCTTTCGCAGTATGCTTCGTGTTATTGTCCATCTGCACTGTGAAGCGCCGTCCAATGAGTTCTGAAGCATTTGGCTGAATATGAGCAGATAAAATTGCCCAAAACACTTCAGAATTCATCCTGCTGCTTTTGTCAGCAGTCACATCATCAATAAATACAAGAGAACCAGTTCCATTGGCAGCCAAACATGCCCACGCCATGACACTACCACCACCATGCTTCACTGATGAGGTGGTATGGGTTGGATCATGAGCAGTTCTTTTCCTTCTCCATACTCTTCTCTTCCCATCACTCTGGTACAAGTTAATCTTGGTCTCATCTGTCCATAGGATGTTGTTCCAGAACTGTGAAGGCTTTTTTAGATGTTGTTTGGCAAACTCTAATCTGGCCTTCCTGTTTTTGAGGCTCACCAATGGTTTACATCTTGTGGTGAACCCTCTGTAAGCACTCTGGTGAAGTCTTCTCTTGATTGTTGACTTTGACACACATACACCTACCCGCTGGAGAGTGTTCTTGATCTGGTCAACTGTTGTGAAGGGTGTTTTCTTCACCAGGGAAAGAATTCTTCGGTCATCCACCACAGTTGTTTTCCATGGTCTTCCGGGTCTTTTGGTATTGCTGAGCTCACCGGTGCATTCTTTCTTTTTAAGGATGTTCCAAACAGTTGATTTGGCCACACAGTGGCGTACCAAGAGGGGGGGCGGGGGGGCGGCCCGCCCCGGGTGCCACGCACTGGGGGGTGTCAGTCGGTGTCCTGCCCGGCGTGTTCCGTATCGCTGTGAAGGCAGCTCCTTCAGTCAGCGCTGCGGGGGTGGGCGGAACGGCGGCGGGAATAAGGGGCGGAGCCGCGGCGGGAGAAGGGGGCGGGGCCTCGACAGGAAGAAGGGGCGGAGCCTCAGCCTCGGCAGGAAGAAGGTGAGTTCCGAAGTGTGTGTGCTGGATGGGAGGGGGATGGGGCAGCTGCATATGAGGAATTCATCTTTCCCTAGCTCCCTGTCCCCTTCACTGCTCTCCACCCCCCTGGTTTTCTCTGCCCGCCCCCCAAGTGCTACCTGTCCTCCCCCCAGTGCTCTCCACCTGCCTGGTTTTCCCTGCCCACCCCCCAAGTGCTACCTGTCCCCCCCCCCAATGCTCTCCACCCCCTGGTTTTCCCTGCCCACCCCATAAGTGCTACCTGTCCCCCCCCCAATGCTCTCCACCCCCTGGTTTTCCCTGCCCACCCCCCAAGTGCTACCTGTCCCCCCCCCCAATGCTCTCCACCCCCTGGTTTTCCCTGCCCACCCCCCAAGTGCTACCTGTCCCCCCCCCCAATGCTCTCCACCCCCTGGTTTTCCCTGCCCACCCCTCACGTGCTACCTGCCCCCCCCCCAATGCTCTCCACCCCCTGGTTTTCCCTGCCCACCCCCCAAGTGCTACCTGTCCCCCCCCAATGCTGTCCACCTGCCTGGTTTTCCCTGCCCACCCCATAAGTGCTACCTGTCCCCCCCCCAATGCTGTCCACCCCCTGGTTTTCCCTGCCCACCCCCCAAGTGCTACCTGTCCCCCCCCCCAATGCTCTCCACCCCCTGGTTTTCCCTGCCCATCCCCCAAGTGCTACCTGTCCCCCCCCCAATGCTCTCCACCCCCTGGTTTTCCCTGCCCACCCCTCACGTGCTACCTGCCCCCCCCCAATGCTCTCCACCCCCTGGTTTTCCCTGCCCACCCCCCAAGTGCTACCTGTCCCCCCCCCAATGCTCTCCACCCCCTGGTTTTCCCTGCCCACCCCCCAAGTGCTACCTGTCCCCTCCCCCAATGCTCTCCACCCCCTGGTTTTCCCTGCCCACCCCCCAAGTGCTACCTGCCCCCCCCCAATGCTCTCCACCCCCTGGTTTTCCCTGCCCACCCCCCAAGTGCTACCTGTCCACCCCCCCAATGCTCTCCACCCCCTGGTTTTCCCTGCCCACCCCCCAAGTGCTACCTGTCCCCTCCCCCAATGCTCTCCACCCCCTGGTTTTCCCTGCCCACCCCCCAAGTGCTACCTGCCCCCCCCCCAATGCTCTCCACCCCCTGGTTTTCCCTGCCCACCCCCCAAGTGCTACCTGTCCCCCCCCCAATGCTCTCCACCCCCTGGTTTTCCCTGCCCACCCCCCAAGTGCTACCTGTCCCCCCCCCAATGCTCTCCACCCCCTGGTTTTCCCTGCCCACCCTCCAAGTGCTACCTGTCCCCTCCCCCAATGCTCTCCACCCCCTGGTTTTCCCTGCCCACCCCCCAAGTGCTACCTGCCCCCCCCCCAATGCTCTCCACCCCCTGGTTTTCCCTGCCCACCCCCCAAGTGCTACCTGTCCCCCCCCCAGTGCTCTCCACCCCCCTGGTCTTCCCTGCCAACCCCCCAAGTGCTACCTGTCCCCCCCCCAGTGCTCTCCACCCCCCTGGTCTTCCCTGCCCACCCCCCAAGTGCTCCCTGTCCCCCCCCCCGTGCTCTCCACCCCCTGCACCTTCCAACCAACCCTGCAATGCTTTCCAAACCCCCTCTTAATTCTCTCCAGCCCCCCCCCCCCACGTGCCCTTCAGCTCCTCCAGTGCTCTCTGCTTCGCCTGTGCTCTCTGGCCCCCCTAGTGCTCTTCTATCTTCTATCATGTACTCAGTCTCTGAGCATCTCCTGTATCATGTCCTCAGTCTCTGAGCATCTCCTGTATCATGTCCTCAGTCTCTGAGCATCTCCTGTATCATGTCCTCAGTCTCTGAGCATCTCCTGTATCATGTCCTCAGTCTCTGAGCATCTCCTGTATCATGTCCTCAGTCTCTGACCATCTCCTGTATCATGTCCTCAGTCTCTGACCATCTCCTGTATCATGTCCTCAGTCTCTGACCATCTCTTGTATCATGTCCTCAGTCTCTGACCATCTCCTGTATCATGTCCTCAGTCTCTGACCATCTCCTGTATCATGTCCTCAGTCTCTGACCATCTCCTGTATCATGTCTGCAGTCTCTGACCATCTCTTGTATTATGTCTGCAGTCTCTGACCATCTCCTGTATCATGTCTGCAGTCTCTGAGCATCTTCTGTATCATGTCCTCAGTCTCTGACCATCTCCTGTATCATGTCTGCAGTCTCTGACCATTTCCTGTATCATGTCTGCAGTCTCTGAGCATCTCCTGTATCATGTCTGCAGTCTCTGACCATCTCTTGTATCATGTCCGCAGTCTCTGACCATCTCCTGTATCATGTCCTCAGTCTCTGACCATCTCCTGTATCATGTCTGCAGTCTCTGACCATCTCTTGTATCATGTCCGCAGTCTCTGAGCATCTCCTGTATCATGTCCTCAGTCTCTGAGCATCTCCTGTATCATGTCCTCAGTCTCTGACCATCTCCTGTATCATGTCCTCAGTCTCTGACCATCTCCTGTATCATGTCCTCAGTCTCTGACCATCTCCTGTATCATGTCCTCAGTCTCTGACCATCTCCTGTATCATGTCCTCAGTCTCTGACCATCTACTGTATCATGTCCTCAGTCTCTGACCATCTCCTGTATTATGTCTGTAGTCTCTGAGCATCTCCTGTATCATGTTTGCAGTCTCTGACCATCTCCTGTATCATGTCTGCAGTCTCTGACCATCTCCTGTATCATGTCTGCAGTCTCTGACCATCTCCTGTACTATGTCTGCAGTCTCTATCTATTTATGCTGAAGGTAGGACTATGCAGGGGAGGGAGGCAGAGAGTGCAAAAGGAGGAACTGCGATTAGAGAGACGGGGGAGGGGGCAGACGGCAAGGGGCACTGTGATGGGGGGCTGTGAAATTTGTGCAATAAATATTCTTGTAAACATTACAAATTTCTGTGGGTGTTTTTACATTTTAAAGTTGGGGGGGGGTGCCAGATATAGGATCCGCCCCGGGTGCCAAATGCTCTAGGTACGCCACTGTGGCCACACCTAATGTTTTTGCTATCTCTCTGATGGGTTTGTTTTGTTTTTTTTCAGCCTAATGATAGCTTGCTTCACTGACAGTGACAGCTCTTTGGATGTCATATTGAGAGTTGACAGCAACAGATTCCAAATGCAAATAGCACACTTGAAATTAACTCTGGACCTTTTATCTGCTCTTTGTATGTAAATGGGAAAATGAGGGAATAACACACCTGGCCATGGAACAGCTGAGCAGCCAATTGTCCCATTACTTTTGGTCCCTTAAAAAGTGGGAGGCACATATACAAACTGTTGTAATTCCTACACCTTTCACCTGATTTGGATGTAAATACCATCAAATTAAAGCTGAAAGTCTGCAGTTAAAGCACATCGTGCTTGTTTAATTTCAAATCCATTGTGGTGGTGTATAGAGCCAAAAATATTAGAATTGTGTCAATGTCCCAATATTTATGGACCTGACTGTATGTCATCCATGGAGCAGGGGATTCTTTTACTCTTTTTGTTTTAGCATTTGCTGTAATATTGTTTGTTTTTTTTAATGCTTTATATGCCACTTAGGATTGGTTCTATAATATTTGCATAATATTTTCTTGTTGGTAACTAAGGTGTTCATGTGAAAGTCATTGTAAATATACTATTTTTTTTTCACCTGCAGTTTGCGATGTGTGTTTCATTGCTGACCTACTTCTATTGAACTGTGATAAGTGGGTGATGATTAATAAATAAAGTGCCTTTTTTTTTTTTACTTTACATAATAACTAAATTATACACTACACTTTTTTTAAGGTTAATATCCGATTAATCGCTTAATCGAAACAATAATCGGCCAACTAATCGAATATGAAAATAATTATTAGTTGCAGCTCTAGTGCAGAGGTCGGAAAGATGTAGAGCTCAGAGTGCAGTTTCAAGAGGATGTAACAGAGTTCAGGGAGATGTAATCCACAGATTGCAACAGTCAGGAGCAAGAGTGCAGGGAAATATGCTCAGCTGCAGCATACTGTAAAGGTATTCAACTGTGCCCTTTTCAGCTGGGTCCATGTGAAAGTACAAAATCCATTCCTTCTTCCTTCTGTTTGCCAGGCTTTGTATGTACATACAGAGAAAGAGATGTACACCGCTCAGGCAGTTTGGAACTTCACAGCCAGTCTTGGGTGCAGGACCTCGGATCGCCACCGCAGACAGGATACAAGAGAAATGGCCGCACACCAGGCAAAAGCTCACGATGAAAGGCTTTATTGAACAAGGATGCAAAATGTATGTACATAGGCATCCCAATTGCTGCCACTACTGCACAGAGCAAATGTTGATCAGTAACTCAAAAGCTGGGGATGCCCATTTCAGGAGGATAGACTGAAAAGGATGGTCCCTGGCATATAGGGACAAATAGTGTTTTACAAAAAAAAAAAATTGAATGCAGCTACCACATTTAAGAATTGATAAGCTGTAATACTCGTTTTGCATTTTTGCTTTTGGGGTTTGATAAATTTTAAATGTAATTCCAATATTTACCTACTGTTACATAAAAAGTGCCTAGACCCAAGGCAGTAAAGTAGCACTGAATAACAACTTGAAATATTTGAGTGTGTTGGAGGGATGATGTTAGGCTCTTTCATAATTAAGCTTGCCTTTTTGTAGTAGGCCCTAATAAAGTTAATTGAAGGACAAACCATCAGGTTCACCTAACTTGCTGCCCAATGTAGCCTGACTTATTTACCCATCTTTTGCTCACCTATTCATTCATTAAGTTGTTGTGAGTGAAGAGAGGAGTTTGCGTGTAATTTCAATGTCATGACTTGGTGCATAGAAAGGACCATGGATTCTCTCTCTCTGCTCCCTTTTCCAAGTGATGGCAGCTTGGATAAAAAGCAAGCACCCGTACTGTCACATGGGTGGGGGGGGGAGTCACATGTTCCCCACCAGCAGGAAGCATCAGGTATTTCCTGTTTCTCTCAGTGGTCAAACAGAAAGGAAGAAGGGAAGTGGGGTGAAGGCTGAAAAAGATGGAAAGGGGCAGTAGTAAAGGTGGAACTAAACTGAAAGAAATACTCACCCCCTCATTCCACTGATGTGGTGAATAACTCGCTCTCCGGCTGCTCTCATCTACTCTCTGGCAATTTCCAGGTGCTGTATTTTCGGCTTCAAGGGCCATTGGTGAAATAATATCATCTTGTGCATGTGCATGGGACTTCATCATTCTGGCACAGCCAGAGTGTGTATGTCTCATCTGCAATAAGGAACTGCCTGATCGCAGTTTATTAGGTACCTATAGTTCAACTTTATGTAAACCTAATGCTTTACGCCTGCATTTTCAAAACACCCAAAATTTAGAAAATTTACTTTAAAGGGTAACTCCACTTTCGAGTCGTATACAATTACGACACAAGTGACATTGTTATTGAATATCCTTTAAAATTACCTTTCCCTTTTAATCCGCAGCATTGTAATTTTCTGAAAATGCAATGCAATATGGCTACCTGGAAGAGTTCTGTAAACAGAATGAGTAGAGAACACGCCAGAAACATAATTTTCTGCTTGTGTAATTGGCTCCCTAGAAGTCTGCTCTAAGATAAAAAAAAATGGTCTCCATAGTGTAGTATGTATAATTAAACTTTAATTAAATGCAGTAGTAACTTACAATTAAGTACACACAAGCGAGTATGGCAAAAAAGGGACCGAAGGATCATGGATGATGCAGGGTAGAAATTTTCGAACTTCCGGTCTTGGCCATAGACAGGAAGTGACGTCAACCGGCTCCTCCCGATGCGTCACAATCACTTGACTTTCTCAAGGGGATGCAACGTGTCGGGAGGAGCCAGGTGACATTACTCCCGGCCTATGGCCGAGACCGGAAGTTCGGAATTTTTTACGCTGCATCATACAGGGACCCCTCGGTCCTGTTTCTGCCATACTCGCTTGTGTCTACTTAACTGTAAGTTACTACTGGATTTAATTAAAGTTGAATTATACATACTACACTATGGAGACCCTTATTTTATCTTATATGAGCTGAGATTTGTCTACAATGAAACAAACTTCTTCAGCCAACGATTGATTTTTGGATAGGATTAGCTTTATAAAAGCTAACTACAGCGCTTGCTGATGAAATAGTAAATAAATGGTATCAAGTAAATCTCAATGATTAAGGTAGTGACAAGAATAAATAATAAATAGATATCATACAGTAAAATAGATATAGCAATATTGAGGCAATCAAAGACCAAAAAATTAATAAAAGGTGTAAAAAATAAATAAAATGTGACTGTTGGTATATAAAAGTTCAATATATATATATATATATATATATAAAGTGACTTGGTGCTCAAGAAGATCAGAAGAGTCCTTATATGGATCAAATGCAATTCAAGGTGCAGGTGCTTAAACGTGAATGTCCTTAATATTCTGTGACATCAATCCGTTTCGCCGTGATTTGTGGGTAGATAAAATCCCTTACCAGAACCAGTGGGTCCTATGTGCTTTACAGCACTAGGACCTTTCGCGCTTAAGTGCCTCCTGGGCTGGGATGGATTCCCCCTATTTTCCTCCTATAGGCTGGTCTGGATTTGTAAGCTGGGTCCTCCTCACATCATGGTATCGTGGTGGTCAGTGGTCAGCTTGTGCAGGCTGCGCTCCCCCTTTGCAGAGTGAGGAGCGGTGCTTCCGGCTTACGTTCCAGCTGACTCAACGTGATGACGCTATGCGTTCCAAACTGACGCGTTTTGTCACTTCGTCACTATTATTCACTTACTGAATGGTTTGCATTGTTGCATTGTTGATTTGTTAATGGATTTTTGCAAATTCACTTCAATTATTTTTTTCACAGTCAAAATGTATATTTTTTCCCATGTATCTATATTTGTTGAAGCAAGAGTATATTTACATTTTCATGTGTTATCTCACTGTTTTATTAATATTATTACTGGATGTGGTGACACTACAGGGATTGGCTGCTGTATCCAGCTTTATGATTTTTATATTTATTTTATTTAGGTTTGCTTTCACTTGGTAGCACATTGATATCCTTTCTTTACATGCCCTAGGATACAAGTCAGATTTCAGGCATCCCCTGCAAAAAAATGTCATTCTTGGTGAGCCATTTCCAATAGGATATCATGTCTAAAGAAATGCAGGCTCAGCAGCTTTCCTTATTAGAGCCCTGCAGCTGCACAGCTGATAATTATGAAACCACTCACTTTAGACTCACTTTCCCACATGGATACAAACACACAGGGATTTCTTCAGAATAACAAAAGGTAGGAATCTGCATCAAAGATTGTTAAAATCCTTGTAATGTACTAGATCACCCAGATGGAAATGTTTTTTTCTCAACAAAAGTGGAGTTACAATTTAAGCTTTGCTTACTTTATATATGGCTAGTGTGCTTATGTTAGCTCTCAACTGAACTGTCAACATTCAAATGGCTGTTGCCTTATCTGGTCACATGTGCAATATCATGGCAATTGCAGTTTAAAAGAGAAGCCAAGATGACAGCATCTATAAAGGATAGATGGGTTTAGTTTGGCTATAAGGTGTGATATATATATATATATATATATATAGATTAGAGCTGCACGATTCTGGCCAAAATGAGAATCACGATTTTTTAGCTTGGAATAAAGATCACGATTCTCTCACGATTCTCTGTGTAACAAAAAAAATTGGGATAACTTTACTGTTACGTTTTTTTTTTATTCATTAAAGTTTATTTGCGTTTGAAAGACTGCTGCGCGAATACAGTGTGACATAAAATATTACAACAATAGCCATTTTATTCTGTAGGGTCTCTGCTAAAAAAATATATAAAATGTTTGGGGGTTCTAAGTACTTTTCTAGCAAAAAAAAATGATTTTAAACTTGCAAGCAACAAGTGTAATAAAAAGGTCTAGTCTTTAAGAGGTTAAACTTCCTTTCTCCCTGGCAGAGGGAAGGAAAAGATACAAATGTAATCATTTTGTTTATAGTTACTGGGAGACTTAATGCTGATAGGCGTTTGCGGGAGGAAAGATACAATGTAATCATTTTGTTTATAGTTACTGGGAGTTTTCCACAGCTGTTTTCTCTGCTCCCTCAGCTATGCAAAGAATCGAGAATATGTCAGGTTTAGATCGTCAGGGGGGGTGAATCGAGATCGCGATTTTCATACGATTAATCGTGCAGCTCTAATATATATATATATATATATATATATATATATATATATATATATATATATATATATATATTTCTTTTTTTTATTTAAAAAAAAAAATTAAGTTATTTGAGAGGATTTTTAGATCTTCACAACAACATACAACCAGAACCTAATTAGACAAGTTCTCCCTTATAAATACATCTTATCTCAAGGAGCAATGTCAGTAAGTAATTCATTATATATATATTAATTACTGTCTGTTACCACCAGATGGAACTCTGATTTTCACACTAAGGGAAAGAACACATAAGAAAAGAACTCATAACAACTATTTAATTTCAAACTTTTATTTTACAGTTGTCATTCAGTAGGGCTGTGAGTTGTGGGAGGCGGTTCTTTCCTCTGACATCATAATAAAGCCCAGTGTTTCCTTAACAAATGCACCGTTATCTCTACTGAAACATCAAAATCTTCAGATTACATTAAATATAAAAACAAACTTCCAAATATATTACAAGTTAAAAACCCAGTACACACGATGAGATCATCAGATAAATGATCATCCGTTTTTTGTTTTTTTTTGCATGCTAGCCTCCACATCGAAAACGAATAGGTTACTAAAGTATGAAAATTCTTGTACGACAGAATAAAAAATTCGGAAGTGATGTAATGTATTTGTATTATATTTTTAGACGAAAACTGTACTGCTAAAACAAAAATCGTACCATCTGGTAACGTACGAGAAAAAATGTCATGTTTGTCCCTTCTGAAAAATTTGGAGGAAAGCTGTGTACTAACAATCAGATTATTGTAAAATCGCTAAGAAAGTGGTATTTTTTTATATTTCAATATTTTTACTGAGGTAGTAAGATCAAAAAGGCACAATTTTTGAACAGTATAAAGATCAAATACAAGTACAGGCATGCATTTTCTTCAATATGTTCATAAACATAGAATCTCTTAACGATAAACAGGGATATTCCAGCAATGAGTAATTTTGACAGAATTCAGAATCATCAGTTAGGTTAACCAGACAGTAAGTAAGAGTATGAGAAAAAAAAAAAAAAAGAAAAAAAGGATAAAGCAGAACCCCATTGTACATTCCTATTTGTATCGTCAGTATAGAACTATATGTTCAATCAAAATATTATGTAATTACTGAGGAAATCAGATAAGGGAAGAAAGGAGAAATTGTGAGAAAGTGGAAAAAGGTAGGAAAAAGGAGAGTAGATCAGGGGAAAGTAAAGGAAAGAAGGGGGAGTCAGTCAGAGTTTCATTAGGTTATGGATAAATATCGTATTCATGGATCCCATGTCGCATGGAATTTCATGGTGGAGTTGTGGTGAATACAAGTAAGTCTATCAATAACCATTATCCAGTTAAGTTTATTCTTTACATATTCAAGGGGAACCATCAACTGCTTCCAGTATTTAGCAATGGTTATTCTGGCTGCTAAGAATATATATATAGGTAATCAGTATTGTCAATTTCTTGGGAACCTCCTCGGGAAGTTTTTGAAAAAACGCTGGTTCCTGGGATCTACGAATATTAACCCCGGTCACTGAGTGTATCAGATTAAATACACAAATCCAGAATCTAGTGACTACAGGGCATTGACACCAAACATGATACATTGTACCCATCTGGCCACTAAAGCAAATGGGAGATGCAGAGGGGTGCATCTTCGCAACTCTTGTTGGGACTAGATATAAATCTAGAAGCGTTTTATACTTTGCTTCAATTAGTGTTGTGTTAATGGATATTTTGGATAATGCATAGGCAATATCTTGCCAGTCAGATAATTTAAAAGAGGTATTCAAGTCCCGTTCCCATTGAGACATATATAATGGAGTTTAGTGGTCGGATCAGTAAGAGTGGCATATACCGTAGATCAGTGGTCCTCAACCCTGGTCCTCAGGGCCCACTAACAGGCCAGGTTTGCAAGATAACTGAAATACATCCCAGGTGATATAATTTGCTGCTCAGTGATTGCAGTACTCTAGTCTGCATCTCCTCAAGGTAATACTTAAAATCTGGCCTGTTAGTGGGCCCTGAGGACCGGAGTTGAGGACCACTGCCGTAGATAACCGTTCCCGGGAGGAGGTTCTTCGTTTGACAAGAAAATCCTAAAATGTTTAATTGTATAGGGTCTCTTTAGTAAGTTGAGTTTAGATCGTATAAAAGAAAATAGCTAATTGTGTTGGAATAACGCACTTGAGGGCATTTGTAGCTTATCTTTAAAATATTGTAAAGAGTGTGGTTGGTCGCCATTGAGGTAGTCACCTATTCTGAAAAGCCCCTTATTAAGCCACCAAAGAAATGGCATTGGAGTCATGCCGGGAGAGAATTCAGGGTTGCAAAACAGGGGCCAGTGGGCTATGTGGAGATGATAGGGGTTTTCAATGTGTTACTCCATCCCAAACCGTTAGGGAATGGGACAGGATAGGGCATAAAATAGGAGGGTGAAGGCGGCCAGGAAGCCACATTAGGGAACCCACGGCAAAAGGGTGGCATGAGAGAGCTTCAATAGAGACCCAAAGAGGTGTGGATCCCTTAGTCGTTGTATAGGACAGCTGAGTTATTTTAGAAACTTGATAATAGGTTTGTAAATTAGGGAAGCCAAATCCACCACTTGGTTTCAAAACATATAATGTCAATTTATTCATTCTAGGTTTTTTATTGTCCCAAATAAAATAAAGAACTTCTGATTGTAAATGCTGTAAGTCTCTTTTGCGGACAGCAATCAGTAGGGTTCTAAAATAGTAAAGAATTCTGGGTAGAAATGTCATTTTAATAGAGTTAATTCTGCTAAACCACAATAAGGGATAGTCTGCCCATCGTCGAAGATCTCCCCGAAGTTGGCAAAAGAGAGGAGGATAATTAGCAGAGTGTCAAAGGAAACAAATGTCATGTATATGCAACAACCTTATTATGAGCGTTCAAACTTAGAAGGCCTCTGGGCAGGGGACACCACCGTTAACACTAACCATTCACATCCCAGGAGCAGAATGAGGAACCTCAATAAATTAGAAAAAACTGCTAAGGGGCCATATGTGTCAATCAATATATAAACAGACACCTACGTCCCCAATGAAATTGCCAAACACTTATGACATTATCAATTTAGTGAGGTCAGCAATTTATTGAGGTTTTAACAAAAGATGTTTAGAGGGGTCGTCATGAAGCAATTGCAGAGAGTGTAACCCAACTGAAAATGGGAGATGCCCATAGACCCAATGATCAGTGGGCTACTGCACTCGCCACATAGAAGACTCCAAGAAAACATAAAAGGGGAGGGGCAATGTATGGGACTTTAATGGTGTCATACAAAAGATTGGTAAAGACAGATTCATAAAATTTAAAAAGGGAATTTTTATTGCATCAAGACAAACATATCTTAAAAGACAGCGAACAGGATAAACAAACCTATTCAGAGAACATAGGATATAATATCACATTGTTAGAACAAGAGGGACATGGAGAAATACATATTTTATCAGAAGAACCAGAATCTCCGGTAAGTAGGTACAAAGGGTCCATGTCCGTCTTGAGATACTTTACATGTTTCGCGGTGTTTGAACCGCTTCTTCAGAAGTATATTATGCACAATAGTCAAAAATCTCTGATGTAGGACAATAAAACAAACACAAAAGAAAAACAGCGTCAATGATAAAAAAATTCAATAATACATGTTCTATTATACCAGCTCAATGATAGTAACCCATATAACCAGCACCCGTGCACGTATCCCCTGTAACGCCGAAAAGGCATAGTTGGAAATGGTGATGATTGGAGGTGTGCAACCAGCCATATACAGGTCCCCAGGGCGAGTGCGGTGGCCCAAAAAGAAAAAGAACAATAGACTCAGAGTAGAAAAAGGGGGGTAAAGATAGTCACAGAGGTGAAAAATCACCATTGCTAAATGTAATGAAACATATACCTCGCATATATCCTTTGATCCTCTGAAGTTCTAATTTAAAAACAAGGGAAGACCCATACTATAGTATGGTAGTATAATCCTTGAGGTCCCTAACCTAAGGGAAGGAATGTATAATTAGAAAATAAGAGTTATAATAATAATGCCCTTAGCTGGTGGAACAGCATAGCAAGGAGATACATATAAGTGGAAAATGTCCATAATTTAACATACCATATATATGGTCCAAGCAGTCATGGAGGGGCCAAAAAGTGCGGACAGGAAATTAATCATTAGGCATATAAAGATGCTAATATGAAAAAATTATTATCCTCAGATGATTCCCAGTAATAGAGATAATCCAGGATAGACAGGTATCAACCTCAATGTAGAGAAGCTACAAAACAGACAAAATGACAAAAAGAAAAAGGGCAACACCAATAGTGAATAGGGGGTAAACATCCCAATATATTATACTGTGAAGCCAATTGATGTACAAGAGTAATCTCTACCTGATAACCCGACCGCACACAAATGATGGCCACCTAAGACTCCTAGGACGCCGAGTCCTTTCCTTTATTCGCGCCACAATCCGGGCGTCAACCAATCCGAAAGGACCGGAAGTGACACACCAGACCCACTGTCGAAATGCGCGTGCGCAGATTCCTGCGCACGCGCATTGCTAATCCCAGACATAGTGGAGCTGGAGCTCCACATCCGGGATAGCTAGAGGAGGCGGAGACCACGGGCGGAGAACCGTCCGTCAAGGAGCCCGCCCCCTCTCCCGACAGCGCGCACCCTCCCATTGGACCAAACACGGCCGTGGAGCATCCGCCAATCACCAAAAAACAAGGGCAGTGAAACATACACAGGCGCTATGTAAGGATCAGTGAGCCACATAAGGACCACAAAGGGTCTATACAGAAGAAATACAAAGGTACAGAATACAAAATTATACAAAATCAGTATAGTATATTACATTAACAACCGCTAATCGGGTGTTTGCAATAATCTACTACATAATAAATACAATTGGCAAAAACAGCTGGGTCTTCTCCCTACTGCACACATCTGAATAGGAACGGCTCGGAGAGCACTGCAACACACAGAAGTCTGCCAGGAAACCATGGATATGGAACAAACAAAATAAAGCACTTAATAAAGTGAAAAAAAGGGGGAAAGGGGGGGGGGGGGAAATGGGTAGGTTTGTCGAATTAGTATAAATATGCCAAAAAAACATATATGTTGTGGAAGACAAAACATTTGGCTTCATAGAAAATACTTGTAAGTCAACATCTCATTGATCCCAGGAGGAGAAGTGGCACTTAGACATTCGATCCATAGTGTCTCTCTTTGTAGGATCTGTCGATCCCAGTCACCCCCACGGGGATCCTGGGGGACAACCTTCAAAACAAAGAAAGACACTACTTCATTATTGTACCTATGATGTAGGCCAATATGTCTAGTGACACTTGTAAGTGTCTTACCACCCCGTGCACAGTTCAGATGGTCGCCTATACGTTGACCAAATTGTCTAATCGTTTTGCCTACATATAATGCTTTACAGCGGCAAGTCATGAGATAAATGACTCCCTGTGTAGTACAGTCTGCAAAAGACTTGCATTTGAACCATTTACCATTTGGCAGACGTATACCCTTGGCTTGGTGGACCCATGGGCAACGTATACATGATCCACATCTATATGTGCCCTTTGGGGACTTCAGGGTGGGGGATTTTTCTACATAGTGACTATTCCTGAATTGGTCCCTTAGCGACAGGGCCCATCTAAATGTAATTTGGGGAGTATTTTTGATATACTTGTTAAGCGTGGGGTCACTAGTTAGCAAGTGCCAATGTTTATTGAGAATGTGACGTAAAGTACCTTCATTTCCAGAGAATTGTGTAATTAGTCTAACCACATTAGATGGAGGAGGTTTAGGTTTTTTATGCAATAGAGAGGTCCTAGAATGACTTGTAGCCTTATTGAAAGCCTTCCTGAGGGTCGATCGTGTATAACCACGGTCCAGCAATCTGGTCCGTAGTTGATTGGCCTGGTCCGCAAAGTCTGCGTCTGAAGAGCAGTGCCCATCCTGCCCCCTTGGTTAAAAGCATACCTTATGCACAATACCTATGGGTACGCAGAAACTGCTCTTCAGACGCAGACTTTGCGGACCAGGCCAATCAACTACGGACCAGATTGCTGGACTGGGGACCTGTATATGGCTGGTTGCACACCTCCAATCATCACCATTTCCAACTATGCCTTTTCGGCGTTACAGGGGATACGTGCACGGGTGCTGGTTATATGGGTTACTATCAGTGAGCTGGTATAATAGAACATGTATTATTGAATTTTTTATCATTGACACTGTTTTTCTTTTTTCTTTTGTGTTCGTTTTATTGTCCTACATCAGAGATTTTTGACTATTGTGCATAATAAACTTCTGAAGAAGCGGTTCAAACACTGCGAAACATGTAAAGTATCTTAAGATGGACATGGACCCTTTGTACCTACTTACCGGAGATTCTGGTTCTTCTGATAAAATATGTATTTCTCCATGTCCCTGAACAGGCTTTGAAAATACAGTATACCTAGTACAGCTAAATTTTCCTGGTTGTTACTGCACCTTGCTAGTGCTAAACTTATACTCCTGTAAGCCTATGGAGGAACAGCAATTGACAGCACTGAAATGTGACCCTATGTCTAGAGCTTATCCTGCACATGTAGTGAGAGCAAAAGGGGTTGTCACAATCTGCGATTACCCATCTGTCCCTTCCTTAGACATTTCCATTACATCAAGCCAGAGGCGTAACTAGAACCTTCAGGGCCCTGATGCAAGAAACCATGAAGGGCCCCCCAGACCCCTGGCCGGGGCCCTTACCTTCAAGCCCAGGGCTCTTCCCACTAATCCTGGGGCTCTTTACACTCGTTGCATGGCCTTTTATTACGGTCCCGCAGCAGGATTCTTTCACAGGTTCTGCAGTGGGCCCCCTTCCTGCAATCTTGTGGGCCCCCTTCCTGCAATCTTGGGGCCTCCCCACAGTGGTGCAATGCCAGGGTCCGGTCGCAAGTGTGACCTTTGCGATCCTGGAAGTTCACCCACTGGTTTGCTACCGGGCCCCCTGGAGCATGGGGCCCGGTAGCGATTGCAACCCCTGCATCCCCTGTAGTTACGCCCCTGCATCAAGCGTTTATATTGATCCAGTGATATTCAATGTGCGTCTTGGTAGTTAGATTGGCCCTCAGGGCTCAGGGTCTGATTTGGCAGTCCCGATGCCTCGGGGTATTTATTCTCCTCAAACCGTGGTTGTCTTCTCCTTTGAGGCAAAGGATTGGAAGCCGGGATGGAGGAAGATTCTGCTGAAGAAATGTCCAATCATTTGGGAGTCTAAGTGGTCTCCAAAAACTGGAAAAGATCCAGAAGCTGATCTGGGGAGTTCAGGGTGAATTGCTGGTTAATCCCCCCACAGCAAACAAAAGTAAAAAAACATATGTCATGATTTTAAGAAAAAAAATTATCCAAAGATCACCCTACTTTTAAACAGCATTCAGATAAGTGTCTCCCATTTTACAATAATTTAGAGAACTGAAGACCATCCTAGTTACAAATGATGCAAAAAAGAACATCTTTATGAGTGAGAAAATAAGGCACACTGAAATGTGTCAGTATAGACAATACAAGGAGGAAAACAGAGCAGTAAGCAATTGACTGGAAATCATGTTGATCCTTTTTTTTTTTTTTTTTTGCATTGCTTGCAAGTATACAGTGCAACAAAATTAGCCTACAGACTGAAGAATCAGGCCCACCCAGGGTTTCTCTGTCATATTGATCTTTATCAGGTTTAATTATTGTGACAGACTAGCTCTCTATAGTTGAAAAAAACATAATGACTGGTTCAGCAGTGAAAGGGTGTCTGAGCAGGTGTGGGATTGATTGCTAGGTGAATGGCCATCCCTCCCCAAATCAATAAATCTAAAAATGTTTAGACTGCTACACCATTCTGCAAAGTCCAATCAAGTGATTCAAATGGTAGGTATATAAAGTTGTATACTGTATTGTGCTTGCTCAGCTTCACAGCTAAGCATACAAATCAAGCTGAAATGTGATTTGCAAAGACTATTTCAAAACAAATTGCAAAGGAGCAACACATTTCAATTACCAAGTGGTGTTCGTTACCTCCACACACACCAGCAAATCTGCGTATGGATGGCCAGTCAGCATAAGCCAAGTGTTTCCCCGAAACACATTATCTATGAGTGTGTATGTAACTTTAGATAGGTGTATACTGCTTTTATAGGTATGGTTCCTGGGCTAACACAGAGAGAGGCAAAATATTCAACCTAATGCTGCATATACTAAAACTGATACTAAGTAAACCGCTGCAGCAAATATGTGTGGGGGGTTGTAATGCAATTTAGGGTGTTTTTGAACCAACTCTTCTTATTATAATATATAAATACACTTTTCTTTCAATTAAAATTCATAAAATACTACAATCATGTATCACTCTATAAATTTAAAGTGCTCATGTGCTTCAAATAACGGTGACGAGGGTTTGTTACATATACAGTGTTTGTGTGCCAACCATAAATAAAAGTCAATCCGTGTTGTTAAACAATAAATAAATATGGGGTGCCTTTCATCCAATTTGACATATAAAGGGCTTAAAACATAAAGTGACCAAGTGCGCCAGTATATATAAATCATATACAGTGCTTCTATATAAATATTTCAGCGAAACAATTCACTCCTTTTGGTGCTAAATAATCTATAAGTGTCCACACAAGCATTTTAAAATAACAAAATTCAAAGTGATCCGTAGTGCTTTCTATCTTCCTCCACCCTTATTTCCCGTGACTTGGATTTCTTCAGTGCATACACTTCTAGGTGTCCTAAATGCTCACCTTAATGAGGTAAGTAATACACCTGTATCACTTGGCCCTCGGTGCCTCTGGTTCCTTTTTTCTCAGCGCAGTTTGTCTCCTTTTAGGGTGGTTTCCGTCCCTCCTAATCGGTGTTAGGTACCTTCTCCTGGGTGTCTTTATCTTTCTTATGGGGGTTGCCTATGTTCCTTCCACTCTCGATTCCTTATTGTTTCTCCTTACTCCTTGGGGCTCATGCAAATAATGGGGGGCCAACATAGTGTAGTAGTTCAAGGTTTGTATTACAAAAAATATAGCCAACTCACATTTAAAATCACGCTCAATCGGATTCTGTTCCAGGGATCTCCGTTCCGCTCCGATATGTCACTTCCGGGTAATCCTACGCGTTGCTTCACGGACTCACGTGACTTCCTCAGGGCATTCAATGCGTAGGATTACCCGGAAGTGACGTATGACGTTCTAGTGAAGAGCTATTTTATTAACCTGTTAATAATAATGTGTTTTTATTGAAGAGCCAGTTTTGTATTGAGAAAGAATAGTGGAGATTAAAGACAATGTACAGGTAGGTGGAATCAAGGCTGGGTACCCAAAGTGTAAGCAGCAAGTTGCTATAGAAGCTGAGGTATAGCCTGTCATGAGCAGTGGCTAAAATGTGTATTGTCTACTGAGTTTTGTTCTTTTTTTTTTTGTTTGAAACTGCTGCACCTGTTTCAGGGAGGGATACATACTGAGTAAAATATTTGTTAAGGGGATCATTTCAAAAATAATTTAGTCTGTGCATTTTGTTGATTTAATTTTTTAATGTTTCATTCATCCTACAAAATCAACATATGAAGAGGAATCTTGTACTGGGTACAGGATTTAGCAAAAAAAAAAAAAATGCAAGGAAT
This sequence comes from Pelophylax lessonae, assembly GCF_965119305.1. NCBI lineage: Eukaryota > Metazoa > Chordata > Amphibia > Anura > Ranidae > Pelophylax > Pelophylax lessonae. The sequence continues at coordinate 392,640,908 of NC_138770.1, forward strand.
AAGAAGCGATTAGAAAAGCAGCAGGGTTTCAAGAGGTGTCAGAAACTAGAGCAATATCCTGGAGTTTTGAAGCTATCTATAATTTTCCACAGTTTAGAAGGATATTGAAAATAGAAATTCCCCTCTAGTGGGACTTTGTAGGCACTTTAATCATGTAACAATTGAATTCATAAAAACAAGTTTGATTATAATTTATCAATAAAAAACAGAAACCACAGAATGTACATGGTATGAGCAACTAAAACTACACCAACTGAGGTATAAGTGATGATACAATATAGTATCCTCCACCTGACGCATTACAGAGATTATGCAACTCCTTCATCCGGGATGTAGGAGGTATCATTTGTAATCGCTCAAATGGTGTATGGATGAACATTCTGTGTTTGGTTAAAAACAAAGTCTCAGACGTTCCTGCCTTTCCACCAAACATTAGAGGTAATGTATATAATGATGAGTAAAGAAGCCGGTGTTAAAGAGGAACATCGCAGAAGGTGCTCCCCTTGGACTAGGAAACCAGGAGACAATGAGGCCTAGCAGACAGGGTCCTGCACTTATAGATTCATTGGGGAAAGAACGGGCCTCGTAGTGAGTAATGGTATAGACTTAAGCTAGATTTCAACAGAAGTTACATCTTACCCCTACAGTTTAGAAGGAAAGCATGGTGATGAATGGCTATAGAACTATGTTTGGGCTCTCTGTATGCTGAGGGAGAGGAGGAAACTTAGAGGGGGTTTGTGGGGCCCGACCAAGACACGCAGCGCCAAAGTTAATTTAGGTTGTGTGTTCAGAGCGAGAGTAAAGAGTGATCTAGGTTCATGTGGCAAGAAAGCTAAAGCTTACCAAGCTAATGTCATTTTCAAAACTGATTTAGGGATAGTTCACATCTGTGCAGTGCATTTTTTTTTTTTTGGGTGCGACGCATTTTACATATTTAGGCACATTACCATTGAACTCTATAGAATATGTGTTTTGATGAATGTGCATCAAATAGCATGGCTAATTTTTCGGTTTTTTCATGTGCACCAATAAACCACACATTACTAAAATTCAGACAAACATTTATTGCTCCTCCTCTAAAAAAGGATTAACATTGAAGGTTTTCATGCTTTATTGGAATAGTACATTACATTACAGTGGAATAATTGTGTGTTTTGTTTTGATTGAATTAAACATAAATGCAAGTTAAAGTGGAGTTCCACCCAAAAGTGGAACTTCCACTTTACGGACTCCTGACCCCCTGACATGGCACATTTTGCATGTCATTTTTTTTTTGGGGGGGGGGGAGCGGGTACCTAGTTTTGACAAGCACCTGCTCCCACTTCCACTCGTGCCACCTAGACAGCTCGACCAGAAGTTCTCCTCTCCCCCTCCCTCCCTTCAATCTTCTAGGACACGTCACAGGTTCCAGAAGATTGCCCAGCCATTCACCTCACACAGACGCAGTGAGCACCCGGCTGTAAAGCTGCAAGCTGTCACAGCCGGGTGCCCACACTAGTGATGCAGGCGCCAGGGAGAGAACAGAGGGTTCGGGCGGCCGCATTGCTGGATCGTGGGACAGGTGAGTGTGTGTTTATTTAAAGTCAGCAGCTAAACTTTTTTGCAGCTGCTGACTTTTAATAAACACAGAAATAGCTGGAACTCTGCTTTAACTAGAACTAGACAAGGGTACACATCTCTACGTACCAAAAAGGCCACTTATCTAAAACTTAACCTTTATTATAAACCATAAAAAGTAAGTGACTATAACAGGTATCCCTATAGGAAGAGGTCAATGCCACTATATATGAACAAAAGTTCTATCTCTATGTGGTAATATTTACATCTAACAAGTTAATTGGTGAAAGTTCTCTTAATATACACATATAAACAAGATGGGGGTTATTATATCCTCTTACAGTCAATATAAATGATCCAAGCTATTTAGAAGATATGTAAACTCAAGGTGTACTCAAAAACACCAACAGGTATAAAGAGATGGTGATACTGTACATCCATCTCTCCTCCCATCTATTAGCCACATATAAAATAAGATGAACAAGAAAAAGAGAAAGTATACTAGTAAATACTGGCTTGCTGAAGATATGGGCTGTCTTCTGCCCTATGAAAATATTTCTCTCTCAGATATGTAATATGGGTACACACACCCATAGATATGACTTCTGTCAATGCAGTCTTGATTATTAAAGAAGCTTTTTTGTGGATATGGTGATAAATGGGGCTTGTCCATTAGTGGTGGTTTGTGTCCACATGGATGAGTGTACCCATATTACAGTACAGCTGAAGCCCACGGATTACAGTTGAAGCCCACTGTTGGCTGATGACACAAGCCCAGTGCTTCGGTTGGCATTGGGGAGTGGCGGGGGGTGGGGGGTAGAGCAGAGAGCCGCTGACTGACAGTCACCAGCTCTTTGCTCAGGGAACACTGAATACCAAGCAATTGGCAGTGTTTGATCGCTCGGTTCTCAGTCTTCGAGCCAGCAGGAGCCAGATTCAGCATCCACCTAGGTGAGTATGATTAAAAAAAATAATAATACATTCCCATACATAGTTACATAGTAGTTGAGGTTGAAAAAAAACAATAGTCCATACAGTTCAACCTGTGTAGGCGCACGTGGCCGTAATCATCTCTCATACCCCTTAATGTTCTGATCCTTGAGATGTACGTCCAATAGTCTTTTGAAAGTAGCCATACTTCCTGCAGAAACTACCTCTTGTGGTAGATAATTCCACAATCTTGTAGCCATAACAGTAAAAAAAACCCTGTGTTGCCTGAGATCAAAACGCCTCTCCTCTAATCGCATTGTACATAATCACGTTTCTTTTAACTTTTAGACAAGTGGCCTTTTGGTCCATAGGGAGTTGCACTTTTGTATAGTTCTAGTTCATTTTAGCCACAGTTAGGTATTATCAATATCATATTTTTGTGATAAGGCTCCATGCACACTAGCATTTTTTTTAAGCTGCCTAGAAGCTATTATGTGCATTTTTATTCTGCTCCTATAAGTTAATAGTGTTATCCTATGTGTCCATGCATACTATTTTATGCTAGAATCGTTTGTCAAGCTTTAGAGTGGGAGCAGGAAAAAAAAAAGTACGTTTTTGGGAGCGTTTTCCCCGCAGAAAAAAAATGCTAAAAGCTACTAAAACTTTTTTTTAGCATTCTATTTTCTTCATGTACTGTAAAAATGCTAACGCTCCTCAAAGCTACTAAAACTCTACTACAAGCCATCACAAAAGAAACGCTATTATCAGCATTTTTCATCCAGCCTTTTTTTTCTAGCTTTTTTTGAGCTTATAAAAAACACTAGTGGGTATGGAGCCAAAAAACGGAATTTTTGTAAAATCTTACCTGTAAAATTCCTTTCTCTGAGTCCTCCGACAGTCGCCGCCTCTTCATATTCGTCACATATGGGTATTAGACTTTGCTCCGAAGGAGTAGCTAGGCAACAGAATATGTTAACAATAAAGCTTTAACATATCCCACCCTCAAGGGGTGGTCCCCTCAGTCAATACCCTCCTACTTCCTGCAACCATATCTCAGTTTTAGTGGAATAGCAGTAGAGTATACATTCAAACCCCAAAAGAGGGGCGGGGGCCGCGACTGTCGGAGGACTCAGAGAAAGGAATTTTACAGGTAAGATTTTACAAAAATTCCGTTTTCTCTTACGTCCTCCGACAGTCGCCGCCTCTTCATATTCGTCACATATGGGGACGTCCCAAAGCAGTGCAAACATGAGGGGTGGGAAACGCATCCGCGCCGAAAGGCAACGCAGTCTCCACATCAAAGAAAGGAACCTTACCAAAGGAAGGAAACCAGCTGGGCAACAGCAAAAATAAGTGCTCAACAGGAGCAACAACCCAGGAAAAGACAAAAAACCAGGGGATACAAAACTTATCCCAACAGCCAGGAGTCCCCAACAAGGGACCCTAGGGAACAGCCGCACTAAGAACCTTGCGGCCAAAGGAAGCATCCGCCGATGCCTGAACATCTACTTTGTAGAATTTTGTGAAAGTGTGTACGGTCGACCAAGTCGCCGCCTTACACACCTGGGCTACAGAAGCCCCATGACGACAGGCCCAAGACGTACTCAGAGATCTAGTAGAGTGCGCCTTCACAGGCACAGGGGGAACCTTCCCCTGCAAGGCATAGGCCTGTTCAATGGTCTGCCTGATCCATTTGGCAATGGTAGAGGCGGAAGCCGCCATGCCCTTCCGAGGACCCTCTGGAAGAACAAACAAGGAGTCCGTCTTTCGAAAAGACTCAGTCGATTTAAGGTAAACCCTAATCGCCCGAACAACATCCAGAGAATGCAATCTCACCTCCTTTGGATGTTTAGGCTTCGTGCACAACGAAGGCAAAACAATATCCTCGTTAAGATGGAATTCCGAAACTCGTTTCGGCAGAAAAGAAGGATTAGGTCGCAAGACCACCTTATCCAAATGAACAACCAGGTACGGAGACTTGCAGGACAAAGCCGCCAGTTCCGACACTCTGCGAGCCGAAGTGATCGCCACCAAAAAGGCGACCTTTTTGGACAACATAGACAACGAGATCTCCCTGATCTGTTCAAAAGGAGCACGTTGTAACACAGACAGGACTAGATTCAAGTCCCAAGGGGGCAAAGGATCCCTCCTAGGAGGAACCAGATGCCGCACACCCTGAATAAAAGTGCCAACCAAGGAGTTGGAAGCCACGGGACGTTGAAACAGAACGGCCAGCGCAGACACCTGACCCTTTATCGTAGCCAGCGCCAAACGCTGATCGACACCCGTCTGAAGGAAAGACAGCACACGGGAAACCGAGTACGTGCGGGGTGAAAACCCCCTGGACTCACACCAGGCAAAATAGGCCTTCCAAGTACGGTAATAAACCTTTCCCGAGGAAGACTTCCTCGCGTTGATCAAGGTATGAACAACCTCTGGAGAGAGACCCTTCTCCTTCAGGACCTCGGTCTCAACAGCCAGGCCGTCAAAGCCAGCGACTGTAAAGCAGGATGGTAAATCGGTCCTTGAGACAGTAGATCGTCCCGAAGAGGCAGACGCCAGGGGGCGTCGACCGCCAGATTCACGAGGTCTGCGTACCAGGACCGGCGAGGCCAGTCCGGTGCCACAAGAATCACCGTGCTGCGTTCCGAGTGTAACCTGCGAAGGAACCGGGACAGCAACTGAATCGGTGGAAACGCGTACATCAGCCTGTACTGATGCCACGGGGCCACTAACGCGTCCGACGCGTCTGCCCGAGGGTCGCGCGTCCTTGCCACGAACCTCTTCACCTTGTAGTTGAGGCGAGACGCGAACAGGTCCACATCTGGAAGACCCCACTTCGCGCACAACATCTGGAAGACAGCCGGGTGGAGAGACCATTCCCCCTGATCCAGGGTCTGGCGACTCAGATAGTCCGCCTGCCAGTTCTCCACTCCCGGAATGTGAACCGCCGTTACCGCCGGGACATGAGTCTCGGCCCAAGACAGAATGTCGGCCACTTCTCGAGCCGCTCGGGCACTCCTGGTGCCCCCTTGGTGGTTGATGTAGGCCACCGCCGTGGCATTGTCCGTCTGCACCCGAACCGGGCAGCCCTGCAGCCGGTCCGTCCAGCGATGAAGACAGAGCCTTATCGCACGCAATTCCAGAATGTTGATCGGGAGGGAAGACTCCCCCTCCGACCAGGTCCCCTGGGCGGACAGAACGCCCAGAACACCACCCCAGCCCGACAGGCTGGCATCCGTGGTGATTATCGTCCACGAGATCGGACGAAACGACTTGCCCCCGGACACCAACGGGGACTGGAGCCACCACAGAAGGTTTTCCCTGGTGCGATGACTCAACGAGATCTGAAGATCCAGAGATTGAGGTCGCCCGTCCCACTTGGACAAGATCTCCGCCTGGAGACCCCGCGTGTGAAACTGCGCGAAAGGAATCGCCTCGAAAGCCGAGACCATCAATCCCAGACACCTCATACACGTCCGCAGAGACGAGTTCGGAACGTCCCTGAGGGACCTGACTTCCTCCTGAAGAGTCCTGAGTTTGTCTTCCGGCAGGAAGACCTTCGCCCGCACCGAGTCCAGTATCATTCCCAGATAGGGAAGACGAACCGACGGACTCAGTGTCGACTTTGGAACATTTATCGTCCAACCGAACTCCTGCAGAATTTGCATCGTGACAGACAGGTCCGTCTCCAGACCCTGACTGGTCGCAGACCGAATCAGAATGTCGTCCAGATACCCCAGGACAGAAATGCCCTGGGCTCTCAATAATGCCAGAACCGGTGCAAGCACCTTGGTGAAGACCCGCGGAGCCGAGGCGAGCCCAAAGGGCAACGCCACGAACTGGTAGTGATCCTCCGCAATGGCAAATCGAAGGTATCTCTGATGACCCTCGAATATGGGGATGTGAAGATACGCATCCTTCAAATCGATGGAGGCCATGAATTCCCCCGGAACCAGGGCAGCCACCACCGAGCGCAGGGATTCCATGCGGAACTTGCGAACCCGCACAGAGCGGTTCAGAGCTTTCAAGTCCAGAATTGGACGAACCTTGCCCTCCTTTCTGGGCACGGTGAACAGATTGGAATAAAACCCCCGAAATCTGTCCCGATGAGGCACCGGAACCACCACTCCCTGAGCCCTCAGGTCCCGCACCGCCAGGTGCAGATCCCGCAGGCGCTCTGGAGACAGTTGTAGTTTTGAGGGAAAAAATCTGCTCTCTGGCCGAGAGAGAAACTCGATCTTGTAACCAGATCGAACGATTTCCAGAACCCATCTGTCCCGCACACGGGCCAACCAGGGCTGAAGAAAACCGAGCAAGCGTCCCCCCACCCCAAAACTGGGTGAGGGCGCCCCTTCAGGCCGAACTGTTATGGGCCGCAGGTCCGGATTGGCCGGACTTCTGTTTCCCAGACCAGGGTTTCTTCTGAGAGCCCTGGCCCTTGAACGGTTTGCCCTTGTAGTGCGGCCGAAAGGCACGAAAGGACCCCTGAGGGGGCCGAAAATGAGCATGCTTCTTCCCAGAAGCCCCCTTAGCCTTGGGGAAATGGGGCAAGAGAGTGCTCTTACCCCCGGTAATCCCCTTAATCAACACATCCAGGGACTCCCCAAAAAGGCGAGACCCATCATAAGGCAGATTGGCTAAGGTTTTACGTGAAGATTGGTCCACCGACCAACATTTCAACCAAACCAGGCGGCGAGACAACACCGCCACGCTGTGCACACGCGCGGCCAACGGAATCAGGTCCAGGTCCGCATCACACAGATACATGACACCCTGGTGGATCTGATCCACCATATCCAGGGTCGCCGCCGAGGCCGAATCGGCCACTAGGACGCGCCTAAGCATCTGCGTCCAACTTGCGATCGCCTGGGCCGCCATGAGAGAAGCAAACAGAGCCTTAAGCATAGAACCCGTAACAGAATAAGTATGACGGGCAAGAGACTCCAGTCTCCTATCCGTGGCATCACGGAAAACAGGGGATCCCTCTGCAGGGATCGCAGTGGCTTTGTTCAAAACCGCAATAGCATGATCCACTGGCGGAGGCACACACCACCGTTCATCAGTGGCAGGCGAGAAAGGATAACGCAGCTTAAATTTACTTGGTACCGCAAAAGGCTTGCGCAAATCGCGCCATTGGTCCTTAACAGCGCGCTGAAAATCAGCATTGCAGGGAAAAACCTGCGGCGTCCTGCGTTTTCTCTGCGTCCCATAAGCCGCCAAGGCAGCTGGGGGACACACCTCGTCCTGTAAACGTAGCGTCTGCTTAATGGAAGCAATCAACTCATCCATGATTGCAAGCTCTTCAGGCGAGCCAGGGGGAGAATTATCAACCCCCTCAACTTCAGCCTCTACCTCAGACCCCACTAGATCAAGAGAGGAGCGGGACCCCGATAGGGGGGTCCCCGCCAGAACAGCCCCATCACCTTCACCCTCAGAATCAGAGGACAGAGTAACTCTGGGCCGTTTAGTAGGTTGAGCAGCCACCAGCATTTGCACCTGTGCAGCAAGGCCAGCCACAATAGTGGCCAAATCCCCCCCTGGAGGGGAAAACAGCGGTCCCCTGGCTTTCCACCAATACTGTGGGAAACTTGCCCTCCTGAGAATCCATTGCCCCTGTATGCCAGACAACCAAGGGTTAACTGCCCCCTTACAGCAAGCGCGGCAAGCGCAGCCCACCGCACCACACTCAGGCACAATGAGACCCCCACAGGGAATATACAGACTGAATACAGGCAATGGAACACAGGAATAGAAGGATAAAACCTGAGGAGACTCCGCTGCTGCTGCTGCCTCGATCGGTGCTTCCAGGAGAGAGGAAGTGATGCTGCCAGGGCGCTCTATGTAAGCCTATGGAGGCTACAAGAAAATGGCCGCCGTGCATGTAAACCATGCGGCCGGAGCGGGCGCCGGTAAAATGGCGCCGTTTGGCGCCGAAATCGCCGCTCCACAGTGCATAAAATCACACACAATATTATCCCATTATATGGATACATGTTAGATCGCCGCAGCGATCGCTGTATATGCCCCAACATGCCATTAAAAACATGCCCCACAGCACACAGCTCCTCACACTGCCCAGCCTGACATACTCAGTGTCATACAGCTCCCCCCCCCCTTGCAGCCCACAGCATGCAGCCGAGATATAGGGAGACAAGCAGTGTGATTAAAGGCAGGTTACACAGTCCCAGACTGAGACCCCCCCCAGACAGACAGGTCCCCACATAGATACACTTACCTCACATGGCGTGGGGAACCCGCACAGGCGAACAAGCCGCTGCACATGAGGCAGGGAGAGTCGCAATTCAAGACGCCCACAATGGCGGTTCAGAAACCGCACAGCGTCCGGTGAGGTAGCCACCTCACCAATCATCCCTGCACCGAACAGGGATGGGTCGTTCACCGTGCCAGGAGCGTTACCTGGCTGAACGCTCGATGGCAGACTGGGAAGCCACTGACCCACGACCTGCGACCAGGGGGATCAGCCCGAGACCCAGTCCGCATGATCCTCTTCGTCCGAAGAACTAACTAATGCTGACAAAAATAACAGCTAAGTAAAGGTAGAGAGAAAACTCAAACAAAATATCAAAAAGAAGAAAGAGTCTGGGACAAAAAGTCCCAGCACAGAGAGAGCCAGCCACTCCTGACAAGCTAGACATTAAAACTGAGATATGGTTGCAGGAAGTAGGAGGGTATTGACTGAGGGGACCACCCCTTGAGGGTGGGATATGTTAAAGCTTTATTGTTAACATATTCTGTTGCCTAGCTACTCCTTCGGAGCAAAGTCTAATACCCATATGTGACGAATATGAAGAGGCGGCGACTGTCGGAGGACGTAAGAGAAACTATATTTTTCAAAACGCACATCAGTAAATACCCTACTCTGTGCTGCCATAGTGTATAGGCTTAGCAAAAGAAACTGCTGTATTTGGATTTCACAACATTCTGAAGAGCTTTCTCTCTTATGATTTAGCCAGGAGACTGTAATTAATGTTAAGCCGTATTGTTTGGAAGCATACTATATTTTCCACTAACACACTTTTCCTCCTTTCTTGGAGGAAAAGTTTTAATGGATAACTTGGATAAAAGGTGTAAAATCCATAAAAGAAAAGTTTTAAAGGAACTAAATATAAAAAGACAACTAGCTTTATTAGGTCCTTGTGGGAGGGGTGGCGATTAAAACTACTCTACCAACATCTTGCTTATGAAATCTCCCAGGCTAATTCACCCATAGCAAAGTTTGTTTTAAGGCCCTATTCACACTTGTGAAGGGGGCCTTGTGCAATCATATGCGAGAAACCTCAAAAGGGGTTCCTGGCATTTAACTGTGGGAGATAGCCCCAATAAAAGCAATAACAGTCTGTAATAACAGCAGCTCCCACAGCTAGTCATGGCCGCTCACATGTAATCATTCGTGGACCGATTACATGCAAGTGGCTACAATTAGCTACAGGAACTATTAAGCTCCTATTGCCTTCAGTGGGGTTGGGGTTCTAAACCCCCCGCAGCCAACTGTCAGGAACCTCTACTGGGGATCCTGCATGTAATTGCACACAACCTCATTCTTAAGTTTGAACAGGGCCTTAGGAGTGACAAGAAAAACTCTTACATAGGCCCACTGAAGTGACAGGCCTCATGTGTGGCAAATTATATCCCCCTACATAAGCTGTACCTCTTTATCTGCAGGCTTCTCTTCTCTACAGCCTTCCAAAGTACACAGTTTAGATGGTATTTTTCAAACTTCCTCCGGAACCGCCTCACTGGAAAACATGCACATTTGAGGCTGCCAATCACCTGCCGTATGTTAGAGGGGGGTGGGGGGGGTTGTCTCCAAAGATTGCTTAGTGTCTGGAAAAACTGTCAGAAGTGTCTCAGGCAGATAGCAGAGGAAGGAGAGAGCAGTCAAGATCCACACTTGGTGCTATAGACTAAGGCAAGTACACACTATGGTAATATGCTTTGGTCATTTTTAATTTCAGAGATTCACAACCACTTTAAGGTTGCATTCACACCTGTGAATGCACCTGCATTGTGATTAGATAGGAGAACTCCAGAGGGGATTTCCACAATTAGTTGGGGGAGGCAGCCCCATTGAAAGCATTGGGAGACTGCCAGCTCCTGTAGTTTATCTAAGCCATCCACATGTAATCGTTCACGCAGTGAACTGATAGCGATCAGCCCTGAACAGAGACTGCCTGCCCCTAGGGCAGATTACTCACATGTGATTGATGCATGACAGATTACATATGAGTGGTCACGAATAGCTGTGAGAGCCAGCAGCCCCCCTTGCTTTTGATAGGGCTGCCCCCTGCAGCTACTCACAGGAATCCCTGCTGGGGTTCTCAAATGCAGTCGGAGTGCAGGTGCATTTGGAGGTGTGAATGCACCCTAAATCACTCCCCATAAAGAAAAAGCATAAAAAAACACACATTGTTCATACATAGAAAGGAATATGTTTGTCAGTATGAAAGAACAATTATTTATCTGTCTTAATATGACTTATTATTATTTGGAAAAACAACTGGTAATTCTGACTTTTGATGTTTTTTTCCCCTACATTGTTTTCAGACAGATAGCTTTTGAGTCTAATCCACCTTTTCACTGTCAACTGCCTGATCATGAAAAAGATCAATTCAGGGTTTCCCAAGTTTTGTGCACAGTTCATTGGGCTTCAGTTCTCCAGCAACAGAGGTAATTCCAAATAAAATGATAATATATTATATATTTAGCTACTCAAAAGTACAGGAATATATGTGAAAATTAGTAAATGATAGCAAGCATTTTCTGTCAATTTCTCAGCCAGGAAATCACTAGTTTTTTTTTTTTATCTAATGCTACAGCAAGTATATTGTTATGCAACGCCTAAATAAACATATGTGAACTTGTTTACAAGAATGCAAACTATAGACCCTAAGAATGTAAACCCTTACTTCCAATAGGTTGTTTAAAATAGTTATTTCTAAGAGGTTTTGACTTAAAATAATGTATATAATTTTAAATAGATCGGCAGTTGGGAGTTGCACTTATGGCTCCCCATTGCATCAGAACAGCATCTTTGAAAAATACCAGCTCCTGTGTTGAAGTATCATTTCTAAATCACAGCACAAACTTCTTGCACTTTAAAAACAGCAATATGAAGGGGGTGGCGGTACATCACCACAATGGGTGTAGTATATAGACACTAGTCCGTTGGAGTAAGAAGCTAGAATTGCAGCTTCCCACTGTACACATCACCACAATGGGTGTAGTATATAGACATTGGTCCATTGGAGTGGGACGCTAGAATTGCAGCTTCCCACTGTACACATCACCACAATGGGTGTAGTATATAGACATTGGTCCATTGGAGTGGGACGCTAGAATTGCAGCTTCCCACTGTACACATCACCACAATGGGTGTAGTATATAGACACTAGTCCATTGGAGTGGAAAGCTGGAATTGCAGCTTCCCACTGTACACATCACCACAATGGGTGTAGTATATAGACACTAGTCCATTGGAGTGGAAAGCTGGAATTGCAGCTTCCCACTGTACACATCACCACTATGGGTGTAGTATATAGACACTAGTCCATTGGAGTGGAAAGCTGGAATTGCAGCTTCCCACTGTACACATCACCACAATGGGTGTAGTATATAGACATTGGTCCATTAAAGTGGGATGCTAAAATTGCAGCTTCCCACTGTACACATCACCACAATGGGTGTAGTATATAGACACTAGTCCATTGGAGTGGGAAGCTAGAATTGCAGCTTCCCACTGTACACATCACCACAATGGGTGTAGTATATAGACATTGGTCCATTGGAGTGGGATGCTAGAATTGCAGCTTCCCACTGTACACATCACCACAATGGGTGAAGTATATAGACACTAGTCCATTGGAGTGGGAAGCTAGAATTGCAGCTTCCCACTGTACACATCACCACAATGGGTGTAGTATATAGACACTATTCCATTGGAGTGGGGAGCTAGAATTGCAGCTTCCCACTGTACACTACACATCACCACAATGGGTGTAGTATATAGACATTGGTCCATTGGAGTGGGATGCTAGAATTGCAGCTTCCCACTGTACACATCACCACAATGGGTGTAGTATATAGACACTAGTCCATTGTAGTGGGGAGCTAGAATTGCAGCTTACCACTGTACACATCACCACAATGGGTGAAGTATATAGACACTAGTCCATTGGAGTGGGAAGCTAGAATTGCAGCTTCCCACTGTACACATCACCACAATGGGTGTAGTATATAGACACTAGTCCATTGGAGTGGGGAGCTAGAATTGCAGCTTCCCACTGTACACATCACCACAATGGGTGTAGTATATAGACACTAGTCCATTGGAGTGGGAAGCTAGAATTGCAGCTTCCCACTGTATACATCACCACAATGGGTGTAGTACATAGACATTGGTCCATTGGAGTGGGATGCTAGAATTGCAGCTTCCCACTGTACACATGACCACAATGGGTGTAGTATATAGACACTAGTCCATTGTAGTGGGGAGCTAGAATTGCAGCTTACCACTGTACACATCACCACAATGGGTGAAGTATATAGACACTAGTCCATTGGAGTGGGAAGCTAGAATTGCAGCTTCCCACTGTACACATCACCACAATGGGTGTAGTATATAGACACTAGTCCATTGGAGTGGGGAGCTAGAATTGCAGCTTCCCACTGTACACATCACCACAATGGGTGTAGTATATAGACACTAGACCATTGGAGTGGGGAGCTAGAATTGCAGCTTCCCACTGTACACATCACCACAATGGGTGTAGTATATAGACACTAGTCCATTGGAGTGGGAAGCTAGAATTGCAGCATTCCCATTGTACACATCACCACAATGGGTGTAGTACAGTGGGGATCAAAAGTATGGGCACCCCAGGTAAAAATTTGTATTAATGTGCATAAAGAAGCCAAGGAAAGATGGAAAAATCTCCAAAAGGCATCAAGTTACAGATTAGACATTCTTATAATATGTCAACAAGAGTTAGATTTTATTTCCATCATTGACACTTTCAAAATTACTGCCCCCTTTGCAAGGCTGAGACCTGCCAGTGTCATGGATTGTTCTCAATCATCGTCTGGGAAGACCAGGTAATATCAATCTCAAAGGTTTTAAATGCCCAGACTAATCTGACCTTGCCCCAACAATCAGCACCATGGGATCTTCTAAGCAGTTGTCTAGAAAACTGAAACTGAAAATAGTTGATGCTCACAAAGCTGGAGAAGGCTATAAGAAGATAGCAAAGCGTTTTCAGATGTCAATATCCTCTGTTCGGAATGTAATTAGGAAATGGCAGTCATCAGGAACAGTGGAAGTTAAAGCAAGATCTGGAAGACCAAGAAAAATATCAGAGAGAACAGCTCGCAGGATTGTGAGAAAAACAATTCAAAACCCACGTTTGACTGCACGATCCCTCCAGAAAGATCTGGCAGACACTGGAGTTGTGGTACACTATTCCACTATAAAGAGATACTTGTACAAATATGGTCTTCAAGGAAGAGTCATCAGAAGAAAACCTCTTCTAAGTCCTCACCACAAAAATCAGCGTTTGAACTTTGCAAATGAACATATAGACAAGCCTGATGCATTTTGGAAACAAGTTCTGTGGACCGATGAGGTTAAAATTGAACTTTTTGGCCAGAATGAGCAAAGGTACGTTTGGAGAAGAAGGGGTACAGAATTGAATGAAAAGAACCTCTGTCCAACTGTTAAGCATGGGGGGTGGATCAATCAGGTTTTGGGGTTGTATTGCAGCCAGTGGCACAGGGAACATCTCACAAGTAGAAGTAAAAATGGATTCAATAAAATTTCTGCAAATTTTGGATGGTAACTTGATGCCATCTGTGAAAAAGCTGAAGTTAAAGAGAGGATGGCTTCTACAAATGGATAATGATCCTAAACACATCTTGAAATCCACGGGGGATTACATTAGGAGGCGTAAACTGAAGGTTTTGCCATGGCCTTCACAATCTCCTGACCTCAACATAATTGAAAATCTATGGATAGACCTTAAAAGAGCAGTGAGTGACAGACATCTCAAAGAACTGGAAGACTTTTGTAAGGAAGAATGGGCAAAGATACCTCAAACAAGAATTGAAAGACTCTTGGCTGGCTACAAAAAGCGTTTACAAGCTGTGATACTTGCCAAAGGGGGCAGTACAAGATATTAACTCTGCAGGGTGCCCAAACTTTTGCAGAGACCATTTTTTTGTTTTCTGTTATTTTGAAAGTGTAAATGATGGAAATAAAATCTAACTTTTGTTGACATATTATAAGAATGTCTAATCTGTAATTTGATGCCTTTTAGAGATTTTTCCATCTTTCCTTGGCTTCTTTATGCACATTAATACAAATTTTTACCTGGGGTGCCCAAACTTTAGATCCCCACTGTATATAGACACTAGTCCATTGGAGTGGGAAGCTAGAATTGCAGCTTCCAAATGTACACATCACCACAACGGGTGTAGTATATAGACACTAGTCCATCGGAGTGGGGAGCTAGAATTAGAGGCTTCCCACTGTACAAATCAGGAGCTTTCAGCATAGAGAGCTACTAACTATTGAAAAAAATACAGTGGTATATGGAAATTAAGGACTTTAAAGTAGTACCGAAGCTTATCGACACCTATTAGCTGCCTAAAGCTGGCTGAAAGCTTTAAACAGGTTTAAAAGGCTACTGTACACATTGCTTTTATACACAATGAAGCTCATATGTACAAGGCCCTAGATACAGGCAGGTAAAAGTGGTGGTAAATCTCAGACATGAAATTGAACAAAGCCCTGACACATCGCCAATTTAAACTTCTGCTTCATGTTACTACTGTGGCCAAACAGGCTACTGCAAAGGCCAGGAAATCTACCTCTTTGTGTGTACTTGTGACAAAACTTTGCGTTACCCAAGTAATGATCCACGCTAAACTTGAAGCGGTTCTACTGGACAAGGTGCACAAATTCAAGAAACGTTGGAACTCCTGGGTGGTCCATTATTTGCCCCCTGGCTAAGACGAAAGCTTACTGCTACCATAATTACCCATATGTGCACTCTCTACCCTGACCTTGGGCCTGTCACCACTCTTTCTCTCCCCAAGGGGGTACATTCTTTCCACATCCCCCCTCCCACCCTACCTCTCCCCTTACTTCTCCTCTCTTCCTTAACACCCCCCCCCCAACCTTCTGCTCTCTGGTTCTCATCCTTCCTGTACTCTCTTAGTCCCCATCTTTTCCTTGTTTTCCCCAATAGCCTCTCGACGCTTAGTGGAGACCTCCCACTGGGGCCGCATCTTGGCTTGCTCCCATCGCCCACCCAAATCTGCAGTCTCCCAGGACTCTTGGGCTCTTTAGTATCTACCCTGTAGGAGTACAAAACAGCTACCTTTGTTTCAACCAGTGTATAGATATACCCCTCCCCATTCCCACACTATTCTTTGTTGCTATGTTGACTATGCACGGACTTTCAGCCTACTTCTACACCTCTATTTGGAGGACTGTCCTTCCACACCACTTGTTATGTACCTTTTTATTTCTACATGAGCATTTCCATGTTCCATCCATTTTGAGTTAAAACCACTGTGTATATGTACCTGTTGTGCTATGACCTGTACCTCTGTACTGGAATCCTTTTCTTATTGCTTAATCAAATATTTGAACAAGAAAATATGAACAAAGCATATACCTCTACACTGTGTCTCAATCCAGAGCACTAAGTGTTATTTCTGTCTGCTGCCTCGTGCCTCAGCCACCTGCATGTGTCAATTCTGACAAGTTTTCCAGACACCAAGAGATAAAAGGAAGACAGGGAAGGGACCCCCGGCACACAGCCTGTGATTGACAGCCTCAGCTTGGTTCCTATGTGCTGTGTTAAGGCGGATGTGTTCCTTCACTCCAATCTGCTCTCCTCACTGAGCTCTACAGAGTGTAATTTTAGCTCCCTGACCCCCCCCCCCCCCTGCTTTCTGAAAGCTCAGACAAGCTGTATAAATTCCGGACTTTGAACATCTGCAGTAAATAGATGACTACTTGTTTCATTTCCTGTTGCATCAACTGAGGCTAGTCACTTTATTGGGTATATGCAGGGGTTTACAAACACTTTAATTCAACAAGGCTAAGAGCAATATGCTCTGCACACTAAATTTAGAGCAACCAATCACAATTATACAATTTTGTAAGCCGATATCTAATAGGTTGCTACTCCATTTTGCACCTGATCACCACTCTTTGTTCAGCTTTAATCAATAAGCCCAAATGTGCCAACTCTTTATTCGGAGCCCACACACTTACTTAAGGTTATCTGTATGAGGTAACTGTTAAACAAAGTGTATAATTTAGCTCTTGATGCTAAAACTACATTTAGCCACAACATGGTAGTTATGTGTCATTTTGTGTACTAAATTCAGATACATTAGCGCAAGGGAAGGTATGTGAATGCACTTCATTATACTGTGTTATAAAAATTACTTTTTGTTGAACATAGCCTTTCAGTGCTGTTTTGAATGATGAATTGTCCTCCCCTTAGTTGCCATGGGACCATAATACTGGGAATGGCTAAGCCAAGCAGCACATAGTTCTTCTATATACAGGCCAGATTTCACTGGATTCTTCTCCAATGGGCTACACAACCTTTCAATGTAACATGAGGTTCTAGCCAATCCACAAAGGAAAATTTGTCACTGCTACATAATCCAAGGAGTTTTCCATTTCCTGCCAGAATACTTAAGCTTATATTACTGACCGGAGTATTAAATTAACAACTGGCAGCTAACTTCTCTGTAGAAAAATACATACGAAAGTAAAAGAGGTAGCTCTCTAAATGTAACTGGGAAAAGTAACATAATGCAAACAGCTTCCGGACACCCAGTGCTGTTATGACAATCATGCTTACAGTGCATTTTGCATGCTAGAACAGGAAACAATGGCTTCACCATAGTCAACTGTCCTTACCATCTACATATTTTAGGCATTGAAATGGTAGGGAAAGAAATCAACAGGCTTCCTTAGTTGACAGGTTACATGATGTAAAAAAACTGGTGGAACTATGTCCTGGAATCCTTCTTTAAGTGGTAAACTGCAAGGTTCTTGGTTTATGTACATAGTAGTCTTATGGAAAAATAAGTTAAAGCAAGCCAGGTCCTCTGATTCCTCTTGTATTGAATTGTATTTTAACTGTACTGTCTCCCACCATTTTACAAAGCACTGCTCAAACTGTTGGCAGATCGCCAAAATATGATACTCAAGTCAACTCAATTTTAAGGCTTAATGCTTACAGAGCTTAAAGCGGAGCTCCACCCAAAAGGGGAATTTCCTCTTTAAGTACTCCTCCCCCTTCCACATTTGGAATGTCATTGTTTTTTGGGGGGTGGGGGGGGAGCAGGTACCTAGTTTTGACAGGTTCCCTCTCCCACTTCAGCTCAGATCACATAGGCAACCCTAGCAGGAGTTCTCCTCTCCCCCTCCCTTTGTGCAGTTTTCTGGAACATGTCACAGGTCCCAGAAGACTGCCCTATCATTCAGGAGGGGCATGTGACTCAGCCATGCGCAGTGCACCCCTAGCTGTGAAGCCGCAAGTGGTCACAGCTGGTTGCCCACAGATGAAACTAGAGATGCACCAAAATTTCTGCGGCCGAAACATATCGGTCGGAAACAGTGTTATTGGCATTTCATAAGTCATGTGATTCAAAAACCGCATCCAAAACAGGGGTGCGTTGTTGCTGTGTTTTCAATGCATTTTAACCGGGAGGTGCGTTTTTGGTGCAGTGTTTTTTTATAACTGACCAAAAAATGCAGCAAGCAGGATTTTTAACACCACAATGGAAGCACAACGGACCAATGTGAACACATACATAGAATTTAAAGGGATAAATTTTTCTTGTACTAAAGGTGCCAATAATGGGCGACAATAAATTCATATTTATTTAAAGTCATGATATTGAATAAAAACTTGAATGTAATACAAATCATATATAAAAGAAATATATATATATCTTTTAAAAACTGTCATTTTCGATTTCGGTTCCCGGTCAAGTGCATCCTGCAGTTTCGGTATCAAAATTTTTATCGGTGCACCTTTAGCTGAAATGCCGGCGCCGGGAAGAGGAGAGGGAGAGAAGTGATGTTTCAAGTGACCACATCCCTGGATGTTGGCTGTTGACTTTTAAAAAGCACAAAAATGACCGGAACGGCCACTTTAAAAATGCAACTGTTACAGGCTTTGAGCATTTTTTTTAAGCCTATAAAAGGCACACGTAGATGACACCAAAGAGCAGACAAAACGCAGAACGTGCCTAAATAAGTAAACGAGCATAAATGCTACATGCGTTTAGGTTTGAGCATTTGAGCGGTATAGCATTCCAGGAGTCAGAATTAATTAGACACGCCTAAACACGCGTGTAATACTTTTTTGTACTGCATTTTCTAAGCAGCATTTGCCCATGAGTTCTTCCAGGGGGCTTAAATAGATGCCCTATGTGCATAAAGCCTTAAAAGTATATTTTCTAATGGTCTAGGGATCCTAAATAGGTTATTGTAAAACTCCAAAAACCTACCAAGAAGTGCCATTTTGGGTTCCTGACCAACATATACATACCAATGACTAAACTATCAGCAGAATGCACTGCAAGAATATACTGGTAAAGGTAAGGATTGTTCTGAATTATTGCATATGATAAGCCTACAGGGAATGCCATTTAAAAATAAACTGTAGAACTATTACTAAAAGTAATAAAATAGGGATTCTGGATAAGAAAGAATACACATTTCTATTAAATATTTATGCACATTATTTTTAGCTATAGTTTTTTAGAAATGAAAGTAAAAGTATGGTCATTCTCTGCAAACACACACAAATATCTGCTGCACCTACCAATGAAGTCCACCTAATGCAGATGCCTGTGATGGTGTGGCAACAATGCTACACTGCTCCTGAATTCAGACCTGGCCATACATGGATGGAAATTTGGCCGGTTCAGCAGGGACCGGCTGCATTTAGATTCATACAGTATATGGAGAGGGAGGTCCCCACTGTTAGAATAATATTGCTAAGTGGGGAGGATTCCTCCATCCACATCAAGTTTGCAGATGGGGGAAACTGAGTCAGTTATTTTCATTCAACCTGTTGGTTAAACAAAAAAACTGTCTCAATTACAGGCTGCTTTACACTCACTCTTGACTGTCCCATTCCTCACTGCTCAGTAGGAAAAGGTTCACGGGGCAGCATGCAGAAGGATCTGAGCCCAGAGAACAGTACACTGTGCATAGATTGCAGAGGGGACTGTGTATTTTTTAAGGGTGCAGGGGGAGAGGGGTTTATGTGTGTACAGGTGAGGGATCTGTGTTTGTACAGGAGGGGTGCTGAGTGTATATGTGGGGATGTATGTGTACAAGTAGGCACGGATAGATGACATTGATCATATGCTTTCTGAGTAGTCATTAAACCTTAGATTGCTCTGGTTAGTTCTCCTGAATATGACATTTGTACATGTTTTCATTCTGTAATCGTTAACATTTCTGTAGAAACTAATTTTGTGCAGATACCGAAAGCAAGGTTTGAGGGTTACCCACTCTAGACAGAGCAACATATAACATTCCATAAAGACAAACATGGACTGCAAAGACCTCTGGCAGTTACTGATTAGGTTGGTCCTTGAGATATTGGCATGGACCATAGGGTAAGTACCTGGATTGAAAACTGGCTACAGGGGCGGGTCCAAAGGGTGGTGATAAATAACGAGTACTCAGAATAGTTCAGTGTGGTAATTGGGACCAATTCTGTTTAATGTATTTACAAACGATATAGAGAATGGGATAACCAGCTCAATCTCAGTGTTCGTGGATGATACAATGTTAAGCAGAGCAATAACTCCTACGCAGGATTTAGAAACCTTACAAGAAGATTTGAAAAAAAAAAAATAATGGGGTGGGCAACTACATGGCAAATGAAGTTTAATGTTGAAATATTTAAAGTAATGCATTTGGGTGCTATAGATACAAGCGCAATTTACTCACTAGGGGGAGAACCTCTGGGGGAATCTAGGATGGAAAAGGACCTGGGGATCCTAGTAGATGACAAGCTCAGCAATTGCATGCAACGCCAAGCTGCTGCAAGCAAAGCCAACAGAATATTGGCATGTATTAACCACTTTACCACCGGAGGATTTTGCTGTCTTACGTCCAGGCCACTTTTTGCGATTCGGCACTGTGCAACTTTAACTGACAATTGCGCGGTCATGCAACGCCGTACCCAAACGAAATTTACGTCCTTTTTTTCCCACAAATAGAGCTTTCTTTTGGTGGTATTTGATTACCAGTTACTTTTTGAAAAAAGAGCAACAATTTTGAAAAAATAACAATATTTTTCAAATTTTTTTTATATGAAATCCCCCCCCCCCCAAAAAAAATAAACATTTTTTATAATTTTAGGCTAATTTGTTTTCTGCTACATATTTTTGGTAAAAAAAAAAAATCGCAATAAGCGTATTTTGATTGGTTTGCGCAAAAGTTATTGCGTTTACTAACTAAGGGAAGGATTTCTGTCATTTTTGGTGGGTTTAACGAGCAATGGCGGCGATCTGCGATTTTTTTTGCGGGACTGCGACATTTCAGCGGACAGATCGGAGCCTTGACTGACATTTTTGACACTTTTGGGGGTACCAGTGAAATTACTACAGTAATCAGTGCTATACATATGCACTGTTACTGTAAAAAGGACACTGGCAGGGAAGGGGTTAATTTTTATTGGTGATCAAGGGGTTAATGTATGCCTGGTGTTTACTGATATGTGTGGGGGGAGGGGAATGAGTGACACAGGGACAGATAGCAGGTTCAGCTATGCTGAACCCTGCAATCTGACCCTGTCTGTCACTTAGGAGATCCGCCCGTTTGTGTTTAAACAAGCGGGCGGATCTCCACACTCGATTCCCAGACGATCGGGGAAGAGCGGAAGTGATCACCGCCGCTCCTCCCCTGGCCCGACTCCCGCTGTAACTGAATACAGCGGGAGCGAGCCTCCGGTGGCGCGCGCGCGCCGCCGAGAGAGGGGAATGTCTGGTGACGTAGGTCTACGTCGCCAGACGATAACAAACCACTTTGCCGCAGTACAGTCAACGTGACTGGTCGGCAAGTGGTTAAAAAGGGTATTTACTCCAGAGATAAAACAATAATTCTCCCACTCTACAAGACTCTGGTCTGGCCACATCTGGAGTATGCCGTCAAGTTCTGGGCACAAGTCCTCAGGAAGGATGTGCCGAAACTGAAGAGAGTCCAGAGAAGGGCAACAAAGCTAGAAAAGGGACTAGAGTATCTCTGCTATGGGGAAAAACTACAAGAAATGAACCTATTCTCTCTGGAAAAGAGACGCTTGAGAGAGTATATAATAGCAATGTAAACATGCCATACTGGTGACCTTAACATAGGGAAAAAAGATTTCATTTAAAGGAAGTTTTAAAAGACATGTGGCCATTCACTGAAATTGGAAGAGAAGTGGTTTAACTTTAAACTGTTTTCATACAAAAGGTATGAGGCACTCTGTGTAATATAAAGGCATAAGGCACTATGTAGGACACTTAACCACTTGCCGACTGCCTAACGCCGATCTACGTCGGCAGTCAGCCCCTCACAGGCAAAGTGACGTAGGGCTACGTCACTAGCTTGTGAGGGTCTAGGGAGCGAGCGCGCGCCCCCGGAGGCGTGCTCCCGCTCCCGCGTGGTCACGGACCCCCCCGCGTGTGTGACCGGCGGACCCGATGTCCGCCGGTCACTCGGCGATCGGCGGGGGAGAGGGAGAATGTCAGGCAGCTTGTGTAAACAAGCCACCTGTCATTCTCCTTGCTGTTAGGATACTGATCACTCGGATCTAGTATGTAGATCCGTTGATCAGTGTCCATACAGCTCAAGCCCCAGCCAATCACAGTAGAAAGCACGCCCCTAGGGATACACACAGCCCCTCCCTCCCAAATAAAGTTAACCCCTTCACTACCAGTGTATTTTTACAGTAACAGTGCATATATATAGCACTGATTACTGTAGAAATGTCACTGGTAACCCCAAAAGTGTCAAAAATGTCAGTCAAGGGTCCGATCTGTCCGCCCCAATGTCGCAGTACCGCAAAAAAAAAATCGCAGATCGCCGCCATTACACGTTAAAAAAAAAAACAACAAAAATGACAGAAATCTTTCCCTTTGTTAGTAAACGCGATAACTTTTGCGCAAACCAATCAAAATACGCTTTTTGCGATTTTTTTTACCAAAAATAGGTAGCATAAAACAAATTGGCCGAAAAAGTAAAAAAATTTTGATTTTGAAATTTTTTTTGGGGGGGAATTTCATATAAAAAAATGTGAAAAATATTGCTATTTTTGCAAAATTGACGCTCTTTTTTTGTTTATAGCGCGTGATCAAAAAATCACACAGGTGATCAAATACCACCAAAAGAAAGCTCTGTTTGTGGGAAAAAAAGGACGCCAAATTCGTTTAGGTACAGCGTCGCACGACCGCGCAATTGTCCGTTAAAGTCACGCAGTGCCGAATCGCAAAATACCCCCTGGTCGGAATGGGGGTAAAATCTTCCGGGGCTTAAGTGGTTAAAGGAACCAGAGCAGACAGAATTTGAAGCAGTTGTGCATGGCAACCGAGCAGCTTCTATATTCAGCTTGTTCAGTAAAACTTTGAAAATACAAGATAGAAGTTGTTTGGTTCCCATGCACAGATGCTCTAGATTCTCGCTGTTCCAGCTTTGATAAATGTCCTTCTATGTGTATCACAGAGGTATGAAGCACTGTGTATAATAAAGAGATATGAAACACTTTGTGTAACAGAGTGGAATAGAGCACAGTCTGTAATATAGAGGTACAGTTGTGCTCAAAGGTGTGCATACCCTGGCAGAAATTTAAAAGTTTGGCATTGGTATTAACCACTTATGCCCCTGAGGATTTGGCTGCTCAAAGACCAGGCCCTATTTTGCGATTCGGAACTGCGTGACTTTAACGGACAATTGCGCGGTCTTGCGACGTTGTATCAAAATGAAATTGACGTCCTTTTTTTCCCACAAACAGAGGTTTCTTTTGGTGGTATTTGATCACCTGTGCGATCTTTATTTTTTCGTAATAAACAAAAAAAAGCGACAATTTTGAAAAAAATAACAATATTTTTCCACATAATTTTATATGAAATTCTGAAAAAAAAAATGTAAAAATCCAAATTTTTTAACATTTTAGGCCAATTTGTTTTCTGCTACATATGTTTGGTAAAAAAAAAAAAATTGTAATAAGCGTATTTTTATTGGTTTTCGCAAAAGTTATTGCGTTTACTAACTACTGAAAAGATTTATGTAATTTTTATTGTTTTTTTTTTTTAACTAGTAATGGCGGCGATCTGCAATTTTTTTTGCGGGATTGCGATATTGCGGCGGACAGATCGGACCCCTGACTGACATTTTTGACACTTTTGGGAGTACCAGTGACATTACTACAGTAATCAGTGCTATAAATATGCACTGTTACTGTCAAAATGACACTGGCAGGAAAGGGGATAACTTTATTGGTGATCAAGGGGTTAAGTGTGTCCCTAGGGGCGTGATTCGGTCAGGGGGCGTGGCTTGTTAGATCATCACAAAGACATATGATCCTACATAGCAGGAACATAACAGTTTCGGCTGCAGCAGAGAGTTCTAAAGGGACAGCTAGGGTATGCTGTCCCCCTCAGAGTGCATGCATCAGTGACGTCACCGGGTGCATGCAGTGTGAATATCTCCTAAAAAGTGCAAGTTTAGGAGATATTCACTGTAAATACAGGTAAGCCTTATTATATGCTTACCTGTAGGTACAAGTATAAAAAAAAGACTTTACTACAACTTTATTTGGTTTGTTAGATCTCATGTGAATGTATTGAGCCATAGGGAGCAGAAAAGAACTGTCAAAAGACCTGCATAAACAAGGTAATGGAACTTTAAAAAGATGGAAGAGGATATAAAAAGATATCCAAAGCCTTGAATATACCAGTCAGAATTGCTCAAACACGTATCAAAAAGTGGAAAATTCGGGCATCTCCTGATACTAAGCCAAGGTCAGGTAGACCAAGAAAGATTGCAGCCACAACTGCCAGAAGAATTGTTCGGGATACAAAGAAAAACCCACAGGTAACCTGAGGAGAAATACAGGCTGCTCTGGAAAAAAAGACAGTGTGATTGTTTCAAGGAGCACAATATGACGATACTTGAACAAAAATGAGCTGCATGTTTGAGTTGCCAGATAGAAGCCTTTACATCCAAAGGCCACAAAAAATCCTGGTTACAATATGCCCAACAACACCTCGGCATGCCTCACAGCTTCTGGTACACTGTAATCTAGAGTGACGAGACCAAAATAGGGCTTTATGGTCACAACCATACAAGTGCTATGTTTGAAGAGGAAGAATACCATCCCCACTGTGAAACATGGTGGTGGTTCACTGTTGTTTTGGGTGTGTGTGAGCTATAAAGGCACAGGGAATCTTGTGAAAACTGATGGCAAGATGAATGTAGCATGTTATCAGAAAATACTGGCAGACAATTTGCATTCTTCTGTACGAAAGCTGCGCGTGGGAAACTCTTGGACTTTCCAGCAAGACAATGACCTTAAGCACAAGGCCAAATTGACCCTCCAGTGGTTACAGCAGGAAAAGTAAAGGTTCTAGAGTGGCCACCACAGTTTCCTGATCCTAATATCTTCAAGCCACTCTGGGGAGATCTAAAATGTGCGGTTTACTTAAAACGACCAAAGTGACCGGGAAGTATTTTGCCAAGAAGAATGCAAATTGTCTGCCAGTATTTTCTCATCTTGCTCTTTGAGGACCATAGTAAGGTTCTCCATTTCTTGAATTTCCATTAATCCGGCTAGCAAATGTTATCTGGTGGGAGGGGTATTGCTCTTCCACAACACCGGGATACATGCCTTTGCTGCAGTTAAGAGATGTTTGAAGAGTGAATTTTTGTATTTTTTAATGGATATAGGAGTATCATGTAATAAGAAAGCTGCTGGATTTTTTTTCAAGAGACAAACCAGTGATTGTTTTGACAAATTTGGCAGCCATCGTACAAAATTCTTTCAACTTTGGGCATTCCCAGAATATATAGAAAAGGGTGCTCTCTGACTCCAGACAGCGCCAGCAGGCATTTGATACTTGTGGGAACATCCAATGTAGTACTGCCAGCATTCTGTACCATCTAGTAAAGAGTTTATACCCGCTTTCTTGATACCTACTCACCAGACGCCCTATGAGCAAAAAGTAAGATCCTGTCCTTGTGAGCTTGAGACGAAGTGACTGAGATCTTTTTCCTATAATTGTAGGAAAGAGAGCTCTTGGGGCACTTCCAGTCTAATCAGTGAAGCATAAAAGTGTGATAAAGAGTGTCGCTGTGGTTCACCCGTTAAACAGATTTGTTTGAACGAAGATGGCGAGCGTACTACAGCATAAGCCACTGGCAACAAGCGAAGATATGCACCAAACTGTGCACGATGAAGAAAGACAAGGTCTGACCAGATATTAAATTTCTGCTCATCATCGAAAAATGCAGGAGCCTGAGAGAGCCCCATTGTATCAAGGAATCAAAGTGAGGGCCGTGAGACCTGGCTGAACAGCTGGTGTGCCCAAGACTAGGGTTAGATGGCTCAGGTAGAGCCAGAAAGTTGTGGTTTTGTTGGCGCCAACAGTTGGGTGCAATATTACAGCAGACGGAATTTCCACGTCTGATAGCCATGGCAATCCTTCCAAGAGCAGGGCAACCACTAAGCTTAGAATTTTTAACCCCTCAATGATCTTTCTGCAGTGCATTTGAACTGCTTAGTTAGCATGTGAATCAACCCCTCATTAACCTGTCCCCAACATACAGCTTCCAGTCCCAGCTCAGGTGCATTAACCAATCAACATCTCTTCCTCTGCTCATATGTGTTAACCCCACTCACCTAGTCTGCAGTCCATGTGCATTATCTCTCCAGTGCTAAGTCCCAGGGATGTGTGCTACTTCCTCAGAGCACTCCAGTCCCAAGGCACGTATGCCAAAATTCCTCAGCACCCAGTGCTGAGCTCACGTAAGTTAACCTTTCAGCATTCAATGCCTATTGTATGTGCTTTAACTTCTCAGCACCTATACTTCTGCTTATATTGCATTAATCCCTTAGCTGCCAGTACCAAGCACTGTAGTCCTATAGTTCGTTGGATGATAATTATTATTATGATTCTAGTTATTTGGTTTCTGATTAACATAGCAAAGAGTCATCAGTTCCTTTTGTTATGTAAAAAAGACAAATTCTGGCCTGGTCAATACGTCAGTAATGTATGTGCGTGAGTGGATGTATGTATATATACAGTGCCTTGCGAAAGTATTCAGCCTCCTTGAACTTTTCGACCTTTTGCCACATTTCAGGCTTCAAACATAAAGATATAAAACTGTAATTTTTTTTGAAGAATCAACAACAAGTGGGACACAATCATGAAGTGGAACAAAATTTATTGGATATTTCAAACTTTGTTAACAAATACAAAACTACAGCTGAGGTGTATACTGCACAAATCTGGCCTTTATGGAAGAGTGGCAAGAAGAAAGCCATTTCTTAAAGATATCCATAAAAAGTGTCGTTTAAAGTTTGCCACAAGCCACCTGGGAGACACACCAAACATGTGGAAGAAGGTGCTCTGGTCAGATGAAACCAAAATCGAACTTTTTGGCAACAATGCAAAACGTTATGTTTGGCGTAAAAGCAACACAGCTCATCACCCTGAACACACCATCCCCACTGTCAAACATGGTGGTGGCAGCATCATGGTTTGGGCCTGCTTTTCTTCAGCAGGGACAGGGAAGATGGTTAAAATTGATGGGAAGATGGATGGAGCCAAATACAGGACCATTCTGGAAGAAAACCTGATGGAGTCTGCAAAAGACCTGAGACTGGGACGGAGATTTTTCTTCCAACAAGACAATGATCCAAAACATAAAGCAAAATCTACAATGGAATGGTTCACAAATAAACATATCCAGGTGTTAGAATGGCCAAGTGAAATTCCAGACCTGAATCCAATCGAGAATCTGTGGAAAGAACTGAAAACTGCTGTTCACAAACGCTCTCCATCCAACCTCACTGAGCTCAAGCTGTTTTGCAAGGAGGAATGGGCAAAAACTTCAGTCTCTCGATGTGCAAAACTGATAGAGAAATACCCCAAGCGACTTACAGCTGTAATCGCAGCAAAAGGTGGCACTACAAAGTATTAACTTAAGGGGGCTGAATATTTTTGCACGCCCAATTTTTCAGTTTTTTATTTGTTAAAAAAGTTTGAAATATCCAATAAATTTCGTTCCACTTCATGATTGTGTCCCACTTGTTGATTCTTCACAAAAAATAACAGTTTTATATCTTTATGTTTGAAGCCTGAAATGTGGCAAAAGGTCGAAAAGTTCAAGGGGGCCGAATACTTTCGCAAGGCACTGTATATAGAATACCCTACAAAAATCGGAAAACATATACCCCCACTTGGGTCGGTTTATATAAACAAGCCACCATTTCCCATGAATACTAACTGCTTTGGCCCTTTTAATATGTAAAAATGCAACTGTCTGCCAGCTGTATTAAGCCTAGTCCACACATGTTTACATTGAAAAAACTGTGTGTATGTATATAGAATATCCTACATAAACTTTCCAACAAGCACATGTGCATTTACCCCTCACAACCAATCACCAGCATGGGTGTTTACCTTCAGCAGCGAGTTCACTGTTTCCAGTTCTACTGCCACCACATCCCTCTTGTTTCAGTTTCATTAGCCTATGCCAACCAACTTCACAGTCCATGGGGCTGCTAACACAATCTCCACTGCCTTTAGGCCTCTCGCACACAATACTCCTGTTTCAGCATCTACTTTTTCCATTTTTTTTTGTATGTATTTGAGTGTATTCGTGCGTATTCGTATGTATTTGCGTGCATTGAGGATTAAATTACTAACCAAAAATGCAGATTTTTCTATTTTGTTTTTACTGAAGAATGCACAGTGCTTGTTTATGTGCCTGTGTGCACAGGCACATTACAATTATTGGGCTGTATTTTAGCTCAGAAAAAAAAAAAGCTGTACTGAGCTTTTTCAAGCTGCGAGATGCTCAAACAGGAGTAACGTGTGCAAGAGGCCTTATTGTTGCAGAATAATCACCTTCAATTTGATTTTAACATTCACTCATCCTCTGTAAAACTATCTGCATGAAGAGTTGCTTCCCATGCTGCTGCTTTAGGCCTCATTCACACCAATGCATGCAGAAAAACTAATGGGAACCGACGTGCAGATTTCACTTGCAGAGACATGAATTTACATAAGTTTTCATGCTCTTTCTCAGTGAGTTTTATACACGTTGCAGATTCCTGCGCAGAAAAAATCTGCACGATACTATCATTGTGGTGTGAACAGGACACAAGCAGAACACAAGCAGAAAAACAGACCCCTATGCACATGAAGCGAAAGCCTTAGACATTGTAAACGGGTGTGATTTGGGCAGAACAGTGGTTAGCACTCCCACCTGGCAGCACTAGGGTCGTCGGTTTGAATCTCAACCATGGCACTACCTGCACAGAGTTTGCATGTTCTCCCTGTGCCGACATGGGTTTCCTCCCACACTCCTAAGACATGCTTGCAGATAATTGGCTCCCATCTAAATTCATACTAGTATGTGTATGTATGAATGTGAGTTAGGGATCTTAGATCGTAAGCTTCTTGAGGGCAGGGACTGATGTAAATGTAAAAATATATATGTAAAGCCCTGCATAAATTGATGCTAAATAAATTTTGCAACAATTATATAAATTATATAATAATATTTATATAAAATATTTATATAAAATATATAATAAAATATTATATACGAGACATTAAGCCCGTTAAATTAACGGGCGCTAGAACATATGTGGTCAAACATTTGTAAAAACAGACTTGTTCCAGTTAAGCGAGAGCCTCTGTCAGCTCTGCGTCCCTGTTGCCCTAGCAACGTCGAGGTGACTGAG
Organism: Pelophylax lessonae; assembly: GCF_965119305.1. NCBI lineage: Eukaryota > Metazoa > Chordata > Amphibia > Anura > Ranidae > Pelophylax > Pelophylax lessonae. The sequence goes on from NC_138770.1 coordinate 392,670,421, forward strand.
CGGCTCTCGCTTATCTCGTTCTTTTTTTCTAACAATGCGAGAGCCGCATGACGTAGCCAGCTCTGCGCATAGTGTCCCTGTTGCCCTAGCAACATCGGGGACACGCGCAGAGCTGACCGAGCGGCTCTCGCGTGACATCGCTCGCCCGCCGCCACTTGTAACACCCGCTGCCGCTTAGCAGTAAGTCCGCGCGAGCGCACATCTGCCGCGTGCCCGCGCACACCCGCCGCTTCAACAGTTTCGCCCGGTGTTCTATCAGATTTCCCTACCCCATCAGATTTCCCGATCCCTAGCAATTGGGGGGGGGACGTCAATGCAGAGTGCCCACAGCAATGCCCCCAATCGCAGAGTGCCCACAGCGATGCCCCCAATCGCAGAGTGCCCACAGCGATGCCCCCAATTGCAGAGTGCCCACAGCGATGCCCCCAATTGCAGAGTGCCCACAGCTATGCCCCCAATTGCAGAGTGCCCACAGCGATGCCCCCAATAGCAGAGTGCCCACAGCGATGCCCCCAATCGCAGTGCCCACAGCGATGCCCCCAATTGCAGAGTGCCCACAGCGATGCCCCCAATTTCAGAGTGCCCACAGCGATGCCCCCAATTTCAGAGTGCCCACAGCGATGCCCCCAATTGCAGAGTGCCCACAGCGATGCCCCCAATTGCAGAGTGCCCACAGCGATGACCCCAATTGCAGAGTGCCCACAGCGATGCCTCCAATCAATGCAGAGATGCCAGCTTTCCAGCGTTCCCCCCCCCCCCCCGTGCACTTACCTTCTCTCCCGTTCAGTCCCTTGCTTCCCGCGTCTCTTCAGTCCTGCCGGCGCCTCCTCGGGGTGTCCGTCATCCTGGGCGCCGAGCCCTGTGCAGGCCCGATCCCCGGCCTCTCCTAAAGGCGCGGGCCGGCTGCAGTCTCCGCACTCCGGGGGGTGGCAGTCTCCACAGATCGGAACGCCACCCCCAGCCAGGGCCAGTGTACTGCAGTACACCGGCGGATGTTGAAAGGTGTGTGGGGATTCCCACCCAGCGCCGCCCAGTGTTCTCTGAGTCCCAATCACAACGGCTGTCCGTGGTGCACATGCGTAGTAGCGCATTTCCACGGACACAGGGACGGACGCAGGGACACAGGGCTTTTATTAATATAGATTATATAAACTGCATAAATTGGTGCTATATAAGTACCTGTAATAAATAAATACATTTGGTTGCTATTTACAGAAAGATCAGTAACCAGAATTTATGAACGATTAATCGTTGTGCCCCCCTGTCATCCCAGTCATGCTAATCTCCTACACATACTGCCCCTGGTCTTACCTCTGCACTCCCCTACTACACAAACTGCCTATACACTTTGCACTCCTCTCCTGGATATACTGCCCACTTTCATACCCTTAACATTCCCGTCTTCACATTATTTTCTCCTCCTAATACCCGCCACACGCTATTTATGAACATACTGCCTACTGTCATTCCCCCCCCCCCCCATACCCCACTCCTGCGCATACAGCCTCCGGTCATACCTTCAGACTCCTTTACTGCACACACTACCTATTAACATATCCCCTGCACTCCTCTCCTGAACATGTGGCTCACTGTCATACCTTCCAAACCCTTTCCCGTCACTTTTTCAAGTCTTTTTAACAGGGGGTACTTCTTTCCCCTTAACACACTGAACAATTCCTAACAATAATGCCTATAAGGCATTTCTGAGTGAAATACTCCCTATGGATAATTCACACGATACTTTCTCTGTTATTTAGAAACAAATGTGGAAATTTTAGATTTCCTGCTCATCAATAACCTGCAGAGTGAACCTTCTAATAGCAGACTTTAATTACCTCAGCACTGCAGGTGCTTAACAGATGAAAATCACTTAACACTGTAACACTTATTATATTATAAATCTGTGCGTACACAGTGCGAAGTAACTTGTCTACAACTAATATCTGCTAAATTATAGCTCATACACTTTTGTCATCATTTGTGAAACAATGGTGCAGCTTTTTGCACAAGAGGTAACACAGTGAGGAAATAGGGGAAGTGTATCAGTAACATGGCTTCATATCATCATAAAGTGATCGGAATATTATTAATGTGAAATTTCAACTTAGTTGGGAGAAAAGCAATCCTCTCTAAGCCAGATACATGCAATACAAGGATTTTAGCAATAATCATTGCAGACACCTACTGATCCTGTAATGCAGATACTGAAAATTCTACTTATTTATCATAGCGCCGACAATTTATGTAGTGCTTTACATATATATATATATTATACAATCACATCATTGCACAATTTTCCTATTACAACCTACCAAATTGTTAGGCCTCAATCACATTGCACTGTTTATGGTCACCCTAAAGGTGTTCATTAAAATTGTGAAGTAAGAGCCTATTGTAATCTATTTAAAAAACTCCAGCATCTGGGAGCCATTCTAACTGAGACTGTTACCTGATTTGTCAAATATGTTTTAGTGTTAGAAGGATAAGATTTTAGTGTTAGGGGAAGAATTAGAACTCTTGTCAGATTTTTACTACGATCTGGGACTATGTTAAAGTGGACGTGAAGGCTAATATAAGTTTGCTTAAAAATATTGCCCTCCCTTCATATCGATGCTGTATATTCTTTATAATAGAGAGTAATGTAAATACCTTTTTTTTTTTTTTTTTAATTCAGCTTGGGTTCAGTCACGTGCTTCACAAGCAATATCTCCCCCGTTATTGCTTGTGAAAGAGATGGGAGGGAGCACTGAAACTGCGGGGCAGTGGAAGCTGGCATCAGGGCTACATTTATTCAGCCCCCTTGTTGATCACTCTGACATAGGGGAAACACTGCTTCTGTATCCCAAGCTGATTAACCTCCTGGCGCTGGCCACGCACAAATATGCGGCCTCCCGGCGGGGGTGGGCCTTGGCCCCGAGCAGCAGCATATTTGCGTGCATTATTGCAAAACAGCGAGAGAGCACTCCCAACATAGTAACCAGCGGCTGACAGAAAGCTGCTTACGATCAGGAGCTTTCTGATTATGTGACCGCCGTGACAGCCAATCATGGAGGTCACATGATTATAAACCCCACCTTCTAGCATCCTAAACCCCTTAAAGGGCTGAGAGGCATCTGATCCAGGGGGGTTAAAGAGAAAACGGAATTTTTGTAAAATCTTACCTGTAAAATTCCTTTCTCTGAGTCCTCCGACAGTCGCCGCCTCTTCATATTCGTCACATATGGGGTATTAGACTTTGCTCCGAAGGAGTAGCTAGGCAACAGAATATGTTAACAATAAAGCTTTAACATATCCCACCCTCAAGGGGTGGTCCCCTCAGTCAATACCCTCCTACTTCCTGCAACCATATCTCAGTTTTAGTGGAATAACAGTAGAGTATACATTCAAACCCCAAAAGAGGGGCGGGGGCGGCGACTGTCGGAGGACTCAGAGAAAGGAATTTTACAGGTAAGATTTTACAAAAATTCCGTTTTCTCTTACGTCCTCCGACAGTCGCCGCCTCTTCATATTCGTCACATATGGGGACGTCCCAAAGCAGTGCAAACATGAGGGGTGGGAAACGCATCCGCGCCGAAAGGCAACGCAGTCTCCACATCAAAGAAAGGAACCTTACCAAAGGAAGGAAACCAGCTGGGCAACAGCAAAAATAAGTGCTCAACAGGAGCAACAACCCAGGAAAAGACAAAAAACCAGGGGATACAAAACATATCCCAACAGCCAGGAGTCCCCAACAAGGGACCCTAGGGAACAGCCGCACTAAGAACCTTGCGGCCAAAGGAAGCATCCGCCGATGCCTGAACATCTACTTTGTAGAATTTTGTGAAAGTGTGTACGGTCGACCAAGTCGCCGCCTTACACACCTGGGCTACAGAAGCCCCACGACGACAGGCCCAAGACGTACTCAGAGATCTAGTAGAGTGCGCCTTCACAGGCACAGGGGGAACCTTCCCCTGCAAGGCATAGGCCTGTTCAATGGTCTGCCTGATCCATTTGGCAATGGTAGAGGCGGAAGCCGCCATGCCCTTCCGAGGACCCTCTGGAAGAACAAACAAGGAGTCCGTCTTTCGAAAAGACTCAGTCGATTTAAGGTAAACCCTAATCGCCCGAACAACATCCAGAGAATGCAATCTCACCTCCTTTGGATGTTTAGGCTTCGTGCACAACGAAGGCAAAACAATATCCTCGTTAAGATGGAATTCCGAAACTCGTTTCGGCAGAAAAGAAGGATTAGGTCGCAAGACCACCTTATCCAAATGAACAACCAGGTACGGAGACTTGCAGGACAAAGCCGCCAGTTCCGACACTCTGCGAGCCGAAGTGATCGCCACCAAAAAGGCGACCTGTTTGGACAACATAGACAACGAGATCTCCCTGATCTGTTCAAAAGGAGCACGTTGTAACACAGACAGGACTAGATTCAAGTCCCAAGGGGGCAAAGGATCCCTCCTAGGAGGAACCAAATGCCGCACACCCTGAATAAAAGTGCCAACCAAGGAGTTGGAAGCCACGGGACGTTGAAACAGAACGGCCAGCGCAGACACCTGACCCTTTATCGTAGCCAGCGCCAAACGCTGATCGACACCCGTCTGAAGGAAAGACAGCACACGGGAAACCGAGTACGTGCGGGGTGAAAACCCCCTGGACTCACACCAGGCAAAATAGGCCTTCCAAGTACGGTAATAAACCTTTCCCGAGGAAGACTTCCTCGCGTTGATCAAGGTATGAACAACCTCTGGAGAGAGACCCTTCTCCTTCAGGACCTCGGTCTCAACAGCCAGGCCGTCAAAGCCAGCGACTGTAAAGCAGGATGGTAAATCGGTCCTTGAGACAGTAGATCGTCCCGAAGAGGCAGACGCCAGGGGGCGTCGACCGCCAGATTCACGAGGTCTGCGTACCAGGACCGGCGAGGCCAGTCCGGTGCCACAAGAATCACCGTGCTGCGTTCCGAGTGTAACCTGCGAAGGAACCGGGACAGCAACTGAATCGGTGGAAACGCGTACATCAGCCTGTACTGATGCCACGGGGCCACTAACGCGTCCGACGCGTCTGCCCGAGGGTCGCGCGTCCTTGCCACGAACCTCTTCACCTTGTAGTTGAGGCGAGACGCGAACAGGTCCACATCTGGAAGACCCCACTTCGCGCACAACATCTGGAAGACAGCCGGATGGAGAGACCATTCCCCCTGATCCAGGGTCTGGCGACTCAGATAGTCCGCCTGCCAGTTCTCCACTCCCGGAATGTGAACCGCCGTTATCGCCGGGACATGAGTCTCGGCCCAAGACAGAATGTCGGCCACTTCTCGAGCCGCTCGGGCACTCCTGGTGCCCCCTTGGTGGTTGATGTAGGCCACCGCCGTGGCATTGTCCGTCTGCACCCGAACCGGGCAGCCCTGCAGCCGGTCCGTCCAGCGATGAAGACAGAGCCTTATCGCACGCAATTCCAGAATGTTGATCGGGAGGGAAGACTCCCCCTCCGACCAGGTCCCCTGGGCGGACAGAACGCCCAGAACACCACCCCAGCCCGACAGGCTGGCATCCGTGGTGATTATCGTCCACGAGATCGGACGAAACGACTTGCCCCCGGACACCAACGGGGACTGGAGCCACCACAGAAGGTTTTCCCTGGTGCGATGACTCAACGAGATCTGAAGATCCAGAGATTGAGGTCGCCCGTCCCACTTGGACAAGATCTCCGCCTGGAGACCCCGCGTGTGAAACTGCGCGAAAGGAATCGCCTCGAAAGCCGAGACCATCAATCCCAGACATCTCATACACGTCCGCAGAGACGAGTTCGGAACGTCCCTGAGGGACCTGACTTCCTCCTGAAGAGTCCTGAGTTTGTCTTCCGGCAGGAAGACCTTCGCCTGCACCGAGTCCAGTATCATTCCCAGATAGGGAAGACGAACCGACGGACTCAGTGTCGACTTTGGAACATTTATTGTCCAACCGAACTCCTGCAGAGTTTGCATCGTGACAGACAGGTCCTTCTCCAGACCCTGACTGGTCGCAGACCGAATCAGAATGTCGTCCAGATACCCCAGGACAGAAATGCCCTGGGCCCTCAATAATGCCAGAACCGGTGCAAGCACCTTGGTGAAGACCCGCGGAGCCGAGGCGAGCCCAAAGGGCAACGCCACGAACTGGTAGTGATCCTCCGCAATGGCAAATCGAAGGTATCTCTGATGACCCTCGAATATGGGGATGTGAAGATACGCATCCTTCAAATCGATGGAGGCCATGAATTCCCCCGGAACCAGGGCAGCCACCACCGAGCGCAGGGATTCCATGCGGAACTTGCGAACCCGCACAGAGCGGTTCAGAGCTTTCAAGTCCAGAATTGGACGAACCTTGCCCTCCTTCCTGGGCACGGTGAACAGATTGGAATAAAACCCCCGAAATCTGTCCCGATGAGGCACCGGAACCACCACTCCCTGAGCCCTCAGGTCCCGCACCGCCAGGTGCAGATCCCGCAGGCGCTCTGGAGACAGTTGTAGATTTGAGGGAAAAAATCTGCTCTCTGGCCGAGAGAGAAACTCGATCTTGTAACCAGATCGAACGATTTCCAGAACCCATCTGTCCCGCACACGGGCCAACCAGGGCTGAAGAAAACCGAGCAATCGTCCCCCCACCCCAAAACTGGGTGAGGGCGCCCCTTCAGGCCGAACTGTTATGGGCCGCAGGTCCGGATTGGCCGGACTTCTGTTTCCCAGACCAGGGCTTCTTCTGAGAGCCCTGGCCTTTGAACGGTTTGCCCTTGTAGTGCGGCCGAAAGGCACGAAAGGACCCCTGAGGGGGCCGAAAATTCGCATGCTTCTTCCCAGAAGCCCCCTTAGCCTTGGGGAAATGGGGCAAGAGAGTGCTCTTACCCCCGGTGATCCCCTTAATCAACACATCCAGGGACTCCCCAAAAAGGCGAGACCCATCATAAGGCAGATTGGCTAAGGTTTTACGTGAAGATTGGTCCACCGACCAACATTTTAACCAAACCAGGCGGCGAGACAACACCGCCACGCTGTGCACACGTGCAGCCAACGGAATCAGGTCCAGGTCCGCATCACACAGATACATGACACCCTGGTGGATCTGATCCACCATGTCCAGGGTCGCCGCCGAGGCCGAATCGGCCACTAGGACGCGCCTAAGCATCTGCGTCCAACTTGCGATCGCCTGGGCCGCCATGAGAGAAGCAAATAGAGCCTTAAGCATAGAACCCGTAACAGAATAAGTATGACGGGCAAGAGACTCCAGTCTCCTATCCGTGGCATCACGGAAAACAGGGGATCCCTCTGCAGGAATCGCAGTGGCTTTGTTCAAAACCGCAATTGCATGATCCACTGGTGGAGGCACACACCACCGTTCATCAGTGGCAGGGGAGAAAGGATAACGCAGCTTGAATTTACTTGGTACCGCAAAAGGTTTGCGCAGATCGCGCCATTGATCCTTTACAGCGCGCTGAAAATCAGCATTGCAGGGAAAAACCTGCGGCGTCCTGCGTTTTCTCTGCGTCCCATAAGCCGCCAAGGCAGCGGGGGGACACACTTCGTCCTGCAAACGTAGCGTCTGCTTAATGGAAGCAATCAACTCATCCATGATTGCAAGCTCTTCAGGCGAGCCAGGGGGAGAATTATCAACCCCCTCAACCTCAGCCTCTACCTCAGACCCCACTAGATCAAGAGAGGAGCGGGACCCCGATAGGGGGGTCCCTGCCAGAACAGCCCCATCACCTTCACCCTCAGAATCGGAGGACAGAGTAACTCTGGGCCGTTTAGTAGATTGAGCAGCCACCAGCATTTGCACCTGGGCAGCAAGGCCAATAGTGGCTAAATCCCCCCCTGGGGGGGAAACAGCGGTCCCCTGGCTTTCCACCAATACTGTGGGAAACTTGCTCTCCTGAGAATCCATTGCCCCTGTACGCCAGACAACCAAGGGTTAACTGCCCCCTTTCAGCAAGCGCGGTAAGCGCAGCCCACCGCACACACTCAGGCACAATGAGACCCCCACAGGGAATATACAGACTGAATACAGGCAATGGACAACAGGAATAGAAGGATAAAACCTGAGGAGACCCCGCTGCTGCTGCTGCCTCGACCGGTGTTCCAGGAAAAAGGAAGTGATGCTGCCAGGGCGCTCTATGTAAGCCTATGGAGGCTACAAGAAAATGGCCGCCGTGCATGGAAACCATGCGGCCGGAGCGGGCGCCGGTAAAATGGCGTCGTTTGGCGCCGAAACCGCCGCTCCACAGTGCATAAAAACACACACAATTTCATCCCATTATATGGATACATGTTAGATCGCCGCAGCGATCGCTGTATATGCCCCAACATGCCATTAAAAACATGCCCCACAGCACACAGCTTCCCACACTGCCCAGCCTGACACACACAGTGTCACACAGCTCCCCCCCCCCTTGCAGCCCACAGCATGCAGCCGAGAGATAGGGAGACAAGCAGTGTGATTTAAAGGCAGGTTACACAGTCCCAGACTGAGACCCCCCCCCCAGACAGACAGGTCCCCACATAGACACACTTACCTCACATGGCGTGGGGAACCCGCACAGGCGAACAAGCCGCTGCACATGAGGCAGGGAGAGTCGCAATTCAAGACGCACACAATGGCGGTTAAGAAACCGCACAGCGTCCGGTGAGGTAGCCACCTCACCAAACATCCCTGCACCGAACAGGGATGGGTCGTTCACCGTGCCAGGAGCGTTACCTGGCTGAACGCTCGATGGCAGACTGGGAAGCCACTGACCCACGACCTGCGATCAGGGGGATCAGCCCGAGACCCAGTCCGCATGATCCTCTTCGTCCGAAGAACTAACTAATGCTGACAAAAACAACAGCTAAGTAAAGGTAGAGAAAAAACTCAAATAAAATATTAAAAAGAAGAAAGAGTCTGGGACAAAAAGTCCCAGCACAGAGAGAGCCAGCCACTCCTGACAAGCTAGACATTAAAACTGAGATATGGTTGCAGGAAGTAGGAGGGTATTGACTGAGGGGACCACCCCTTGAGGGTGGGATATGTTAAAGCTTTATTGTTAACATATTCTGTTGCCTAGCTACTCCTTCGGAGCAAAGTCTAATACCCCATATGTGACGAATATGAAGAGGCGGCGACTGTCGGAGGACGTAAGAGAAAGGTATTTTCAATGCTCTCTTTTATAAACAACATATAACAAATAGGAGGAAGGGGGTGTCAACATTTTAGGAAAACTTATATAAGCCTTTATTTCCCCTTCAAGTGGATTTACCCTAATTTCCCATCCTGCTCAAAAGAAGTGTATTGGATAGGAAGTGGATGAAAATCTGCAATAGGGACACAGACATCAAACTATTTCCCCTACTGTACTTAAAAAGTACACTACTAAACATTTTTATCTGTTTCCATTGAAAAGTTCTCTTCACTTCTTGATTGGCTTGCCTAAAAGTTATAGCTCTTCATATACTTTAACCTTAGCGCCGGCACCTCCCGGCCCCTTAAGAGGCAGGGCGCAGCTTAAGATCTCGTGATCGCCATGATTGGCTGTCACAGTGGTCACTTGGTCTGGAAACTCCTAATCGCAACGATCTGGGGCTTTTGGTTAGATGACAGTAATTGTACTGGGAGCGCGCGTGCTCTCGGCACAGGTGAATAGGGAGCAATTCACGCAAGTATTAGGCCCCTCGACACTAATGGCCAGGGGCCGAGAGGCAGCATATTTGCATACGGCTGGTCCCAAGGGGTTAAAGTGTATGTTACCCCAACATTTGATATTTCTGGTATGTGTCTGTGTTACTATGTACTCATGTTAAAGCGGTTGTAAACCCGAAAAAAAAACCTGCAAGACAAAGGCATAATGAACTAGTATGCATCGCATACTAGCTCATTATGTATTACTTACCTTAGAACGAAGCCCCGACACGGACCCCCGGACATCGCTGCGGGCGCTGCCATGATCCCTCGGCATCTCTTCCGGGTTCGGCGGGTCCGGCGATGCGATTGGCCGAAGCCGCGATGACGTCACTCCCGCGCATGCAGGTTTAGGAGATATTAATTGTACCTACAGGTAAGCCTTATTATAGGCTTACCTGTAGGTAAAAGTGTCAAAAAGCAGGATACTACCGCTTTAATACGTGCCCTGTCCTATTTGTATTACTTGCTTTGCATGAAATACCTGTTGATACTGCCAGTCCCCCTGCTTTCCTATTTCAAACTGACCATGCCAGGCATGGAAGCACATCCATCCTAGCATGGTCAGTTCTCATCTTTCCATTTTACTTAGGAGCACAATATTCAAAAACTAAACAAACAATGCTGCACTAATAATAAGGAAATGTCCATTCAAAAATTAATTCATCAATAAAAAATAAAAATCAATTCATAAACACAAAATAATTGAATGCACATACGTTTAAAAACAGTTGTAAACAAACATACACACACTACAAATAGTGACACTGCAATAGGTGAAAAAGTCCAACACACTCAACGTGAGTGATCCATGTGTTCTGAAGAACATCCAACCATGAAGGATATAACACAGGGTAGCCAGCCAAATTGCTAACCAAAACCCTATGACCCTCAGCATGTAAGTGGTCATAGAAAGCTTGAGAGCAATAAATCTATTTGCCTCAAGGTAAATGGAAAGTTTCTGCTCCTCTAAACAATAATCCATTTAATGGGAAAAACAACACAAAAAGAAAAGCAGCCCATTTCTGAATCGTTTCATTATTATTAGTACACAATTTTTTCATTTTTTAGTTCTTGAATGGCTTGGCCATCCTGAGTAAGGCCTGTTCCTGATGAACCTGTTAAAGTTCTTCAGCCCTGTCAGCCTCCTGCTGAAGAAGCAAAAGTGTAAAGTACAATGCCTGTATCCGATCACATGCAACCAATGTTTGGGTATTCTGACAACCACTGGCTTTGATTTCATAAAAGTGTGTAGCCAAAACCATATTCCTTCAGTAGGTATATATTTCAACAGTGCATGCTGTTTTTTTGGACTCCCACTTTTATATCATTGTGTTGTAATGTTTATGAAAGGATAAGTTCACCTTTTAGAAAAAAAAATAATAAATGCACATTTTTTTGCAGGTAAAAAAAATGTGCATTTATAATTTTTTTCTTTTGGAGCAGATCGCTGGTGCCATGCAGGTCTCCTCCAGATTTGTCAGTATATCTGTATACCCATACATCCCGTATGGGCAGGCAGATACAGGAACAAAATCAATGAACTACCATGACGCTCCACAGTGCCGTGATAGTTCATTGAGAACTACAAGCCGACAACCGCAAAGGATGTCAGGGGTTGTAGTTTATTCACACACAGCTGTGTGAATGACATTGCCATGTGGGGGAAGCCCTGCACGGCCGCGCTGATTTTAAGAAGTGACAGCTAGTACAGGGAATGTTGTCACAGGGAGAGAGGGCAGCGGGCAGAGGCTGCAGCATTGGGAACAAGTTACATATTCCACCCTAAGAACGGGTGGAACATGTACCATGTTCCCAAAGGCGAACTTATCCTTTTAACAAAAACTTGCTTCCATGTAAAATATATGTACACAGAGACCAGGGCAGATAAAAGAAGGAAATCTAAAATCTGACAATTGTCACCATAACATAAGCAAAAGAACCCAGTGGGGACACCTGTTTCAAAGGAAATACAAGCAGTCCCTGAGTTGCAAACATCTGACTTACAAATGACTCCGACTTACAAATGACTCCTACTTACAAGTAGAGGGAGATAACAGGAAATCTACCTCTAGGAAGGGAAATTCACTCCTGTAAGAGTTATTTATCATGGGAAAAAGGTGCCCCACTGAAGATTTATCGGCAATTCCTGTTTCCACAACAACCCAAAAGTTTTAAAATCCAATTGTCACTGGGACAGAAAGCGAGGCAAAATCTTCGGAACAGGGGCACAAACAGCAAAACATACATTACAGGGGTGTTAACTTAAAAACTATTTGTTTGGCTGGAGTTACACTTAAAAAATGTACCTGTTTCAACTTACTGTACTTACGAATTCAACTTAAGAACAAACCTAAAGACCCTATCTTGTTTGTAGCCCAGGGACTTCCTGTAGATAGGATTTTCCCTTGTTTTGTGATGATTTTCTCTCACTTTCTGCTACAGTGCCTTGAAAAAGTATTCATACCCCTTGAGATTCTCCACATTTTGTCATGTTACAACCCAAAACGTGAATGTATTTTACTGGGATTTTATTTGATAGACCAACACAAAGTAGCACATAATGGTGAAGTGGAAGAAAAATGATAAATGGTTTTCACAATTTTTTACAAATAAATATGTCAAAAGTGTGGTGTGCATTTGTATTCAGCCCGAGTCAATACTTTGTAGAACCACCTTTCGCTGCAGTTACAGCTGCAAGTCTTTTTGGGGATGTCTCTACCAGCTTTGCACATATAGAGAGTGACATTTTTGCCCATTCTTCTTTGCAAAATAGTCCACTATCTGTCAGTTTGGATGGAGAACGTCTGTGAACAGCAATTTTCAAGTCTTGCCACAGATTAATAATTCGATTTAGGTCTGGACTTTGACTGGGCCATTCGAACACATGAAAATGCTTTGATCCAAACCAGGGATCTCCAAACGATGGCTGTTGCGGAAATACACATCCCATGAGGCATTGTAAAACTCTGACATTTACAGGCATGACTAGGCATGATGGGAATTGTAATTCCTAAGCAATTTGAAGGCCATAGTTTGGAGACCCCTGATCTAAACCATTCCATTGTAGCTCTGGCTGTATTTTTAGGATCATTGTTCTGCTGGAAGGTGAACCTCTGCCTCAGTCTCCTGCAGAATCTAAAAGGTATTTTTGGAAGATTGGCCTGTATTTGCCCCCATTTCGCTTCCCATCAACTTTGACCAGCTTCCCTGTCCCTGCTAAAGAAAAACATCCCCACAACATGAAGCTGCCACCACCATGTTTCACTGTGGGGATGGTGTGTTCAGGGTGATGTGCAGTGTTAGTTTTTTCTGCTACACATAGCGTTTTGCTTTTGGCCAAAAAGTTCAATTTTGGTCTCATCTGACCAAGGCACTTTCTTCATTGTGTTTGCTGTGTCCCCCACCTGGCTTGTAGCAAACTGCAAACAGGACTCCTTATGGATTTCTTTCTACAATGGCTTTCTTCTTGTAACTCTTCCAAGGCCAGATTTGTGGAGTGTACGACTTAATAGTTGTCCTGTAGACAGATTCTCCCACCTGAGGCGTGGATCTCTGCAGCTCCTCCAGAATTACCATGGACCTCTTGGCTGCTTCTCTGATTAATGATCTCCTTGCCCGGCCTGTCAGTTTAGGTGGACAGCCATGTCTTGGTAGGTTTGCAGTTGTGCCATACTCTTTCCATTTTCGGAAGATGGATTGAACAGTGCTCCGTGAGATGTTCAAAGCTTGGGATATTTTTTTAAAACCTAACCCTGTGCTTTAAACTTTTCCACAACTGTATCCCTGACCTGCCTAGTGTGTTCCTTGACCTTCATGATGCTGTTTGTTCACTAAGGTTCTTTAACAAACCTCTGAGGGCTTTACAGAACAGCTGTATTTATACTGAGATTAAATTACACACAGGTGGACTATATTTACTAATTAGGTGACTTCTGAAGGCAACTGGTTGCACTAGATTTTTTTTTAGGGGTATCAGAGTAGAGGGGGCTGAATACAAATGCACGCCACACTTTTCAGATATTTATGTGTAAAAACATTTTAAAAACCATTTATCATTTTCCTCCCACTTCACAATTATGTGCCACTTTGTGTTGGTCTATCACATAAAACCCCAATAAAGTACATTTATGTTTTTGGTTGTAACATGACAAAAAGGGGACAATTTTTACGGGTACGAATACTTATTCAAGGCACTGTATGCCTCTGGGACAGAAAGTGAGGGGAAATCTCTGCAGCAAAGACGAAGACAGCAATAAAAAAACATCCATTGCCCATGGTAATGAAAACAGAAAGTACTATGCCCAGGATTCTACTTTAAATCAATACATTTAAGCAACAAAACTGTAGAAGAATGGAAGAAGATAAGATATGCCAGTTAGTATATGTTTTTACTAATTGTAAGATTAAGAAAAATAATTTAACAGCCACTGCAATTTTAAAAAAGCAAACATTACAAACACTATAGAAACAAAAGATCAATTTCTCACCTTGCATAAATGCCGCTAACCATGTCATGTTGTAGGGACTCATCTGCTAGTTTACTTGGTCCAGCTGCTTTAGAAATAAGCAACACCACTAAGCCTCGCATCTGAAGGTTGTTGCGACTGTCGTACACAAAGGCTCTGCCAATTGAAAAAAAAAATGAAAAAATCAGGATAAAGGTCAACTAAGAAGCAAAAAATAATTTGAGAAACGGTTTCCTAACGTCTTTGCTTTCGGTCTTTTCTTATCATTATGGCACTTTTCTTTTATACTACAGTAAAGGATTTCTACAAGCCAGCTACTGTCTTTAATTGCTTCTAGCTTAACTGCCATTTAAAACACACAAGCTGACATGTTTAAGTTATCCTATTACAACCATTTCTATGGTGCAGTTGACAGTACTCTCCTGGAAGACAGACACTTACAACTCAGTAAAAAAAAAAAAGTTGTCTTGTGTAAATTGTGGACATAAATGGATGAACCTGCAGCTGTCTGAAAGCCAATTTATCTGAACAGCAGCTAACCTGCATCTGGATGACGACAGTGAAATTTTGCCTAAAAGTTCTCTTTTAGTTTTTAATAGAGGTTTGAATTTAAAATCATCTAACCGTACACGTTTTCCTCTAAAGTTTGCATACCTGATGTAGTAATTATGAGGACACATTTGCCCTTTATTTGCATTCTGTACACTCCACGGGGGTGAGATCACCTAAACCCTTAATTCATGTACTAAATGAGCACATTTCATTCATCTACAGAAGGGTTTCTCAACCAGGGTTCCTTCTGAGGTTGCTCAGAGGTTCCTTGAGCAATAGGCAAATTCTGCCTCTCAGATAAGTTTCCAATGACACCATTCTTCATTTTAGCTAACTGTAAGGGGGTAATTCTTCCCAATGATGACAAGAGTAAGGAGCATTCTTCCCACTGACTGTCACACTAATGTGTCATGAGTTGTACATTTTTCATTTTTAACAGGGGTTCCTCAAGACCAGACATTTTTTTTCAAGGGTTCCTCTGTGTTGAAAAGGTTGAGAAAGGCTGATCTACAGAAAATGCACTCCTTACATCTGACACTTTTTGACACATTATTTATTCCAAGGGTCAAAGTGTAACAGGCAAACTGTATTAGATTGATATTGGTTTACATCAGAGGTGTCCAACGTTTTTGACCTTCCTAGGCCACATTGGAAAAAGAGGAATTGTCTAATGCTACACATAAAATACACTAGGGAAGTGATGGCGAATGTTGGCACCCCAGATGTTTTGGAACTACATTTCCCATGATGCTCACCTACACTATATAGTGCATGAGCATCCTGGGAAATGTAGTTCCAAAACATCTGGGGTGCCAAGGTTTGCCATCACTGCACTAGAGGTAGCTGATGAGCAGAAAAAGTTGGGCAGCTCACAAGTTAACAATTACAGATATAGATATATATATATATATATATATATATATATATATATATATAGATGTACCTATCTTAGTAATAAAACTTCATTTTTATTGTAATATTTTTTATTATAAAAGTAAACAAGAGCAATATACAGTTGCATGCAACTCCCTTCTACCTTCCCACACAGTACTGAAATCGGGAAAGGGGACGGCAACCTAAATCTGCAGTGATGCAGCCCCCCCCAGCATCCTCCCAAATACAGAACCATGCAGCATGCAGCAACTTGCCTGACTCTATCAAGGGTCTGTGTATTTACTGCCGCAGATGTGATTATAAAAAACGACAGCCCCGGCACACCTCCAGCTGTGCCTGTATTTTTAGTGCCAGCCCCCACGGCTGCTATGCTTGCATAGCATCCCTGGCGCCCCTCCCCGCATGCTTGTGCCTAGCTTGTTCCTACCAGCCGACGTGACTTGCTTGCACAGCATCCGTCCAGACATGCCCAGGCTGCATGCTGAACTCTCTTGGGCCACACGCAGCCCACGGGCCACGGTTGGACACCCCTGGTTTAGATGGTAAAGTATAATTTTTAGGATTCCATTCCAAAAGTCGCAGGTTTTCATCTGAAGGGAAACAATATTTCCTATCAAAGGAGGTTGTTTGCCATCTAGGGGAAGTTTGTGATTGTTAATCTATTTTATTTTATAGTTTTATTATGTTGTCTTTGTGTTGTACTGAACATCAAAAAAGTTTTGTACATGAGTCTTTTCATAGTAAGTAAAGCCTAGTAGACACTGGTCGGGCGAAATCGGCCCGTTCAATAAAAACCACCGACATTTGTCCCGTGTATGTTAGCCAGTTCAGCAGAAGCCAGAAAAAGAAAAGTCAAGACGCCCCTAGAAGCAGCTGTAGAAACATCCAGTGTGCAGGAGGACTAGAACACAACTGTACATAAAGGCCAAACCCTTCTCCATAGCACCTGAAATTACCCGCATTAACAACCCCTCCCCCCAAGCTACATCCCAAGCAACTTGACCAAAAGTCTTCTACAATGACTGCATGGCATTTCTAAAGCAGGAGGTTTCCTCATAATGACAAAAGTGGACTATGCCTCAGTAATATGTGTAGAACCGGCTGCATGAGAAAATAACAACAAACAAGTCCAGCGAGGAAACAGGAGCAAAGCGTTTTCACCCTAGAACAGGAAGCACCTGTACTAGGACCTCCATAAAAGATCACCAAATATTTTTTTGGAAACTTCTTTTTATTGGTTTTCATACACAAATTCAAAAAGTGCTACAAACAGACAATCAGCACCAGCAGCCCATAAAGGCCCAATGAATACATTCAGGTTTCTCATACATGATATGGTTTGCTTAATAGTAAATACATAGATAATACAAAGATCCTCAGCATATCTAATCTAGTCTCTTGACCAAAAAATACAATAACGCCACCGACTTCCAGAGGATCCCCATCCCTGAGACATTTAAGCTTAGTACACACGGGCCGAATCACAGGCAGCATTGGCCTGGTCAATAGAAACCGGCCGACATTTGGCCTGTGTGCACTGGAGTTGGTCCGACAGAAGCCGGCTGTTCAGCCAGCTTCTGTCGAAGGGGCATGACCAAAAAAGATCTGCCGATTGGCTCCCAATCAGCGCTTTTAATCAATGACTGGAATGTTTTGGCGGGGCACCCCCCCCCCCTGTCAGAATACAGTGGAGCAGAAGGGGAGATCACTGTACTAACGTTGGATAGTTAGTACAGTGGCTCCTCCAGAGCTGTCAGGTTTTTTTCATTCCGCCCTGATGGGTCAAAGAAAAAATACTACTAGTGTGTACAGGGCTTTATGGACAGTGAGTACTCAATCTGATACAGTAGACAAGTGATTCACCCAACCTCCCCACACTTTATCAAACCTGGCTGGTACTCCTCTATTTGCATATGTAGCTGTATAGGGGCAATGCTTTATTTCTTCCATGAGAGGATGATTACTTTCCTGGCATAATATAAAAAATACCAAATATTATTTTAATGAAAGCTGCAGATATAAAAATACAGAATAGGACTCCCATTAATGTAATTACATGTAATTAATGTAATTAATGAATGCAACATTTGACAGTTCGTCTCTCCTGGTGATTTTGAGAAGATACACAGTGTGCAGAATGCCAGGCAGGACTGAAGAGTAGGGTGATGTCAGTATTTCTGGGAGCAACTGCAGGTTGCATTGCAAAGGAAATCTATCAAATTTTTGGTCAAAGTTAATAGTCATCTTGCACCAATAGTACTTACTGTGAATAGTGAGGGAAAGAAAAGAACAGCAGCTGCATAAAGCCATTTTGGTAATTACATTGCATAATAGCAAACTAATAATGAAAGCAAGTTAAAAGTGCTGGGGAGCATTTCCTATTATCCTTTCTCCTTAGCACGATATTTGCTAATTTAACACAGACAAAATAAAAACGTGCATGCAACTTTGCTTCTTCAATTAACAATCCTGCCCTAAATTGCCCAAGAGTGACATTTGTTTTGACAGTTGCATAAGCATGTGCAGGATTTTTTGGGATCCTGTTCTATAACCCCGGGCAGCTGATAATGAACTGCCTTATCATTCTAACTATGACAGTACACCCATACACATTTTTCATTTTTTTCTCATTTCCATGCTTCACAGAAACTTTGCCCTTCTGACACAAATATATGATATTTTTGGCAAATACACCAAAGAAAAAATAAACTTGAAGTTTATGTTCGGTACAGCAGACAATTGCAAAAAGGAAGGAGGTAAATCTAAGTTGTTTCCAACTAGTTGTTAGAAGTCATTTTGTGGCTGCCATTTGATCCAGCAGTTGCACATAGCTGACACACTGGCCTTCAACATCCAGTAGAACCATCATCATTACATACTTAGCATGTGGTGACTGTGGGAGCCGGGAATAGTTGGCGAAACTAGAGTCTACTAGCACTTCGGCAATGTACTTCCATTCTCTCTTTATCCAATTCTAACCAAGTTCTCAGAGGATTAGAAAAGGCTAACGTCACTACTTCCAGTAATGATTCCTATTATTGTGCTCTTCTGTACAGCAGAAAAATAGAATATAAACAGGCTAACTGGCAGTCAAATCTTTGCAGTTTATTACATTCTCCAGGGTAAATATAAAATGGAAAAAGGAACCTTGCAATTACAATATCCTCTTTTTTAACAGCTCAGAATTCTTCAATATCATAGTCTCAATAGACAAGGCTGAATATTGTTGCATGGAAGTGCAAAACAGCAGTAGCCCGTTATTAGGTCCAATTCACACATGTTTATGTTGATCTCTCTAAGGCAGCCCATTTATTTTGAATGGGCTGCCAATGCATTGCAACATGTATCCATAGATGGCTAAGGTTTGTATGTTATGATGTAATGAAATGCATGTGCATTGTGGTCTGTACCTCAATACATCACATTTTGTGTGTTACTGTGTATTGTTAGAACACTCAGAAAAACGTGCATTTTACAGCATATTCCTGCACAGATCTGAATCAGGTCTAACCTAAGACAGATTTACCATAAGAGTGCAGCCTGATTTTCTCTTTCCCGATGCTCATAAGTAACACCGTGCCAAATAAAAACTTGCCCAAGGTCAATTTTTTAAAGCCCAAATCTAGCATTTAACCAAAAAGCTCTTGAATGCAAAAAAAAGCAGCTCTGGCCTTAATACTCACCTGATTTCTGATGCTAACCCCCCCCCCCCCCCCCGGATCACTGATAAAGTAATGCTTAGGCACTCCTCTTTTGGAATGAATGATGCCCAAGCTCACTAAATATTTACTGTAATTAAAGTGTAATGTGGATTGGCTGCATTAAGGTATAAAAAAAAAATAAAAAAAAAAAAAATTATATATATATATATATATATATATATATATATATATATATATATATATATATATATATATATATATATATATATGTTCAGCTCCCTCCAGCCCCCTAAATACTTACCTGGGCTCAATCTTGATCCAGTGCTGCTCTCTCTCCTCAGGGATAAGGAGGAAGCAGCCGAAGCCATTGGCTCCTGCTGCTGTCAATCAAATCCAGTAGGGAGGGAGTGGGGTCGAGCTGCACTGTGTGTGTCAATGGACGCTATGTGCCCAGCTCAGGATCGAGCATGCATGCGGTTTCCTGCTGGGGCACACCAAGAAAAGGAAGTGTCCAGGGTGCCTGCAGGGGACCCCAAAAGAGAAGGATCAGAACTGCTATGTGCAAAACCATATGGCATGTTTGATATATTTTTTTAAATGTAACTTCACAATCACTTTATTTTTTTTTATTTTTTTTTAAATGAAAAAAACAGGTTTGTATTTAAGTGCTATAGGAAAACATATGTTTCCCTATAGCACTTAAATACAAACCTGTTTTTTTCATTTAAAAAAAAAAATAAAAATAAAGTGATTGTGAAGTTACAGTTCGCCATCACTGATATAGGGTCACATGAGAGAATAAAAGAGGCTGCCACTATTGACCTCTCCATTTGAAATTCTAACACCTGGGTGTCATACAGAAGGTTTTACTTCAAATCTTTTGACATTGGACAATTATAAAGGTGTAGAATTCAGACACTTTTCTGATACTCTTTTACAGCATGCTTCTTTTAGGTCTGTGTATTTGTATTTGTGTATGTGTATTTAAATTATATGTAAACCCTAACATTGAACTTCTCTTTTTGTCTGTTATCGATACCATTTAAACCCATTTATACCAAAGTGTTTGCGACTTTGTGGTATCTATAAGTTAATGCAGAAACATATATTGCCAGAAATCTTGTGAGCTGATAACATCCTGTGCTGTTTTCAGTTTGAATTGTTCATAGCTATCTCTGTGGAATACTGAACATCTCCTCCCTGTGTTATGGTGAAGAGGAGAGATGGAGGTGTTCTGTAGTCCTGTCTTACAGAGACAATATTGCTCCTCCATAGAAAGACAATACTCCATGGATACAGTACAGAGTAAGCGCTGCCACCCGAGGATAAGAAGTATGCTCCTGGCAGGATCACAAAGTAAAAATGTAGGGAAAAAGCCTGAAAACAGAAAAGAAATAATAATAGCCAAGGACTGGTAAGCTGTAATATGTTAAAATTTTGTTTTGGGGCTTAGGTATACTTTAAGTCAGACAAGCCAGGCATCTAGCATTTCGGGAGGAGGAAAGCAAATGCACCCCCTGTATTTTCTTATAACAAATGTATTTGAAGTGTTTAATTTGAACACGTCAATAATTAATTTTGAAGTGTATGATATTAGCCCTCACTTTAAATCAGTGATGAGGGCTCTCTTTTAGGCTCGGTTCACATTGGTGTGATGCGGGAAACCCTGTTAATCTACTGCGGGTTCCCGCATCGCACCCGACGCGCAGGCAGTTCACACTGCCACATGTGAACCTCTGGAAGTGTCAATACAAAGGTAATGACACCCCAGATTAGTTTGCATATCGCAGTGCAAACTGTCAATTCAGACAGGAATCGGGTGCTTGTGCGGCCCAAAAAAAGGGTCCTGCGCGAGTTTGGCCCGAATGCGATGCCAATTCAGCCAATCTGTATGGCTGAATTTGCATCACGCAGACATCGCAAGTGATTTGCACAGCACCAATGTGAACCGAGCCTTAAGAACAACTATTACTTAGCAAGTTTGTGACAAATATGTAGGAACAAACTATAGTGAGCTTAAGCTACCCGGTTCCCGTCTGGCCTATGGCAAGATGATGCCAGCAGGAACCTCTCTTCCTTGCGGGTGGACGTCATATGACATCCTCCCAGTCACGCTGCTTGTGCACGCCCTGGGGACATGCAGCGCAGCAATTGGGGATGAGCCGCGTCCCTCAGACGCAGCCCACCCCTGATCAGGGTAATGAGCCAATGAAATTGGTTCTTTACCATGTAACTGGCTGTGTCCAATCACAGCTGGTCAAAGATGTAAACAAACCAAGGTAACTCGCTGTTATTAGGTTCTCTTCCTCACACACCGATCCAGTGTGAGGAGTAGATCATGGGAACAGTAAGTTAATGGTTAAACCTTTACAGTAATGTGCCCTGATTGACCCAGTAATAAAGAGTACCTGTCTGTAGGCCATCAGAGCATGATTTTCAATTATTGGTACTAGTGATCGACCAATATAATTTTTTCATTGCCAATACCGATATTTTGGTATAGGTATCGGCCGTTATCAGCCGATATTTTCGTACATTTAAAACATTTTTTTTTTTTTTTTACTTTACAGGTACTCTTGTGGAGGGATCTGGGGGTCTAAAATACCCCAAACCCCTCCTCTGCACTTAAAAGCATTCAAAATGACAAATTTGGCTGTTTTGAATGCTGTTATTTCTTTTAATCTGGCGCCAGTACCCGGAACTTCCGGAAGTGATGTCATGACATCACTTCCAGGTTTTTGCATGGAGACCTGATCAGAGCTGAATGCGGCTTTGATCGGGTCTTCGGCAGCCGTGCAGGCTGGTTGCCCGGTGGGACGGGAGACCCGGGCAGCCGCGGAAGGCGGCGGGAGGGGGCGCCCCCTCCCGCTCCTTGTAATGACAGCCAAGCGGCTTCTTGGCTGCATCGTTTGTCATTACAAGACAGACAACGGTCGCTATGGATGCCGGTACCGGGGTAATGCCTCTAGTTGCAGCCATCACTCCGGTACAAGCACCTTCCCGAAATATTGGCAATATCGGTCACCTGCAGGGCCGATTCCGATATATCGGGGAAAGTGCATATCGGCCTCGTCGATAATCGGTTGATCCCTAATTGGTACCATAGCTTCTAAATTTTCACACAGAATGAATAATATTTACTAAATTGTGTATTTTTTACCAAAGATATGTAGCAGTATAGATTTTGGCCCACATTTCTGAACAAAGATTCCTTATTTGCAAAATGTTATACTAAAACTAAAAAAAGTTTGTTTACAAAGTTTTTGCTCTTTTAAGTCCCCGTTCACACAGGGAAGCTGCGGACCCGTTCTAATAGGAGCGCCACAAGTCGCTCCGACTTAGAAAAAGGGTCCGGAGCTTCTTTGGGGCGACCCGGAGCGGCCGTCATAGACTTCAATGTTATGAAGTCCGTGCCGGCCGCTCCGAGGTCGTGGCGCGCTGCTCGCACCGCGACCTCGGAGGTCGCCCCTGGAAGTCGGTTCGCCCCAGTGTGAACGGGGCCTTACGCTTATATCGCAAAAATTAAAAACAAAGTGGTGATTAAATACCACCAAAGGAAAGCTCCATTTTTTGTGTGAAAAAAAGTATAGGTACAGTGTAGCATGACTGAGTAATTGTCATTCAAATTGTGAGAGCACTGAAAGTTGAAAATTAGTCTGGGCAGGAAGGGGGTAAAAGTGCCCAGTATTGCAGTGGTTAAGGACAAAATCTAAAAAACACGTGTAATATTTTATGGAATAAAGAGTTCACTGAAGGTAAAGGAACTTACATGAGTTTGAGTATAATAGAGGTATACAGAACTTTTGGAAAGTTATTGTCAAAGTTTGATTTCTGCTTTATTCAGGGCTATTGCTTTTTTGGTATTTACCATTTTTATTGCCAAAAATAAATAAATAAAAATACACTTTATGTCTTAGAATCAATGCTCTGCACATATTTTTATTCACATTGCTGTGATCAAAAAAATGGTATTTAACAGACTGAATCAGCACTATGTAGTCACTGGATTTTTAATTGGCTACAAGTTGCTGTGCGGTTTCTATTCTGTTAAGTGGTAGTTCCAGAATCCTGAGGGCTTCAACTGCAAATACTCCAAAAGCCTGGGGATACAATGGATTCATCATGCGTTCTTGTCTGCTCACTTCAGTGAGAACTACAGATGGACTATGTGGCAGTTAGTATAACACCACTGTGCTTGAGGGACAAAGGAAGAATAATACCAAATTCTAACAAGTTGTACATTGCATGGCCACTATCTATAAATAAAGTGATAGACAGCCATTTTAACGCGAAGAAAAAAAAATTATCCGGAATCGCCAACCATGAGTTGAAACACCATTATATACTGCTTATAACAGAGGCCATTTGCTTTAAACTGGACCATCATTACCTGTCTGACAGCCTCCCATGAGACAAACACCTTTGGCTTCACTAGAAGTGCCCTAGCACTTTCCTAAGGGCATTAGCTGACATGTATTGTGGCACAAGTTATTGCTGAACACTTATAGATGTTAACAGCAGTTCCTTACATGTAATCAGCACTTTAAAGATTAATAGTTAAAGCTAAATGTATATATAGGAAATTACAACACTGCGGCAACCTAAGCAACATTGTTAAATGGGTCGCTGACTGAAAGCACTTAACAGAAAAATTACAGATGTGTCACAATGACATTTACAAGTCCAGTCCCAAAGAAACTAAGGACTTCATCAGCCACATGACATTGCTTTAGGGGTAGGAAGAATATATGTACCTGAGTGAGCCCTCCAAGGGGCCTACATCAACTATTAATAAAAAAAAAAAAATGTCCAGATGCAGCAATTATATTTGATGAGCATGTGGCAGCAGACAGACGCCTGGAGAGAAGGAAAAAAGACAGCAACATAAGCAAAAATGGAACAAAAAAAAAGCCAAACACATCAAACTGGATTATTTTCAGGAGCTTTTTATGCAACCAGATGAGAATATTTAGGCGTCTAACCGTGGCAGGAATGAGAACCCTGGACAGCAGGTGACTGAATGCGGTGCCAGGGATCATTTGGCAAAATAATGGCCACAGAAGAGAACAAGAGCGGAAAATGACAGATGAGTGTATAAAACACAAAATACTGAAGCCAAAAACGGCATAAAATGTCTGAATTGGCTGGCTGCTTAACACTTGCATTGTCATTTTACTGATTTACATCTGATGTCGAACAGTACATAATATTATAATATGTATCAATGCTGCGCGTTAATATTGCATGAGACATACAATCAGATTTTCTCATGAAGGAAGATATCTGGAAACCTATGAGCACTATACAGTTTTGTGAGCAATGTAACAAGAACATGCTGAACCACTGAACAGTATTGTAACATATGTACAGAGAGGCTTTGATTTGTCCCTACTTGGGCACAGGCTGCAACTTGTAATCAAATTGGAATATTTTAATGTTATTAGGCAATGTTTGGAACACAGTTTGGTTTACAAAGTGGTAATCATGCACAAAAAAAAGATTTAATGTCATTTACATTTATGTGATTTGTAACTCACGGCAAATACTTAAAAAAAATTGATTTTTTGCATACCTTTAAAATCTCTTTCTTGGAGTACAGTAGAGGACACAGGTTCTTTTTATAATGGAGGGGTTATATGCTGCCACCTTCAGGTATCTGAACACTGGCAAAGCCACCCAAAGCTTTAGACCAGTTTCTCAACCAGGGTTCCATGGAAACCTAGGGTTCCTCCAGACGTTGCTAGGGGTTCCTCGAGCAATGTGCAATTTCTGCCTCTCAGATAAGTTCCAACTGACACCAATGATCTTTTTGGCTCTCTGTAAGGAGGGAATTCTTCCCAATGACCAGATGTGTAAGGAGCATTCCCCCCACTGACCATCACACTAAGGGCTCTTTCACACGGTCCGCCTCCGTAGGCGGATCCGTGTTGCTCAGCGGGGATCGATCCGCGATCCCCGCTGAGCCGGCGGATGACAGCTCCGTCTCCGCTTGCAGAGCGGAGAGGGAGGTGTCTCAGCCCCCGCTGCCCTCTATGGGGGATCGGATGAGAGCGGACCGCTTATCCGCTCTCATCAGATCTGATCCGATCCGATTACTGAACGGATGGAAAAATAGGGTTTCCATCCGTCCAGATTTCACGCACAGGATCGGATGCGGATGGCAGCGGGTGTCAGCGGAGGTGTCTCCGCTGACATCCGCTGCCCCATAGAGCTGCATGGAGGATCCGATCAGATCCGCCTAAAAAACTGACAGGCGGATCTGATCGGATCGCCCGTGTAAAAGAGCCCTAATGCATCATTATTTGTAACTAAAGTAACTTTTTGCAGGGGTTCTCTGAGACCAGAAAGTTATTTCAAAGGTTCCTCTGTGTTAAAAAGGTTGAGAAACGCTGCTTTAGACACTTCCTCAAATAACTCCCCTCCAGGATGTGATCCTTAGTTTTGCAGAAAGCAATAAAGGACTCAAAGGGGAAGGGTCCTGTGTCTACTCCAAGAAAAGGTTTTTACAGGTACTAAAAATATATAGTTTTCTACATCATAGGCCCCATGCACACGGGACGTTTTTAACGCCGCTGTAAGCAGCGTCAGGCGTTTTCTTTTTGCAGCCTAAAAACGCCCCTCCATGTTATTCTATGGCCTCATGCACACTCAGACGTTTTTGAGCTGTAAGTGGCTTAGACGTTTTTAGGCTGCAACAAGAACCCACCACCTGCGCGTTCTGAGGACCAGCGTTACAGCGTTAAAAACGCCTGACGCTGCTAAAAGCTGAATAACTTTGCTATAACGTTGCTTAACGTGCGTTAAGCCACGTTATACGTTTTTTTTTCTTCCATTCAAAATCAATGGTTCCCTATGGGATCCTATTGATTTGAATGGAGGTCGCACCGCAACACCGCAAGTCGGATCCGACTTGCGGGGTGACTTGCGCTGTGGGAATCTTGAGGGGGAACGCCACGCCAAAATGGGAAAAAAACGGCGTGGGGGTCCCCCCCAGGGTTCCAAACCAGGCCCTTCGGGTCTGTTATGGAATTTGAGGGTAGCCCCATGCCGAAAAAACGGCATGGGGTCCCCCCCAAAATCCATACCAGACCCTTAACCGAGCATGCAGCCCGGCAGGCCAGGAAAGGGGAGGGGACGAGCGAGCGGCCCCACCCCCCCTGGACCACACCAGGCCACATGCCCTCAACATGGGGGGGTGTTGGTGCTTTGGGGCAGGGGGAGTTCTGCACCCCACACCTCAAAGCACCTTGCCCCCATGTTGATGAGGACAAGGGCCTCATCCCCACAACCCTGGCCGGTGGTTGTGGGGGTCTGCGGGCAGGGGGCTCATCGGAATCTGGAATCCCCCTTTAACAAGGGGGCACCCCAGATCCCGGACCCCCTCCCTATGTGAATGGGTATGGGGTACACTGTACCCCTACCCATTCACCCCATAAAAGGCAGTGTATGGAAATAACGACAAGAGACGTTTTGGAAAGTTTATTAAAAATCTTCATCCGACTCTTCTTGTCTTCTCCTCTCCGGGGTCTTCTCCGGGGTCTTCTGCTCTTTTGCTGTCCGCCCTTCTTGTCTTCTCCTCTCCGGGGTCTTCTGCTCTTTTGCTGTCCCCCTCTTCTTGTGTTCTTCTCTCCGGGGTCTTCTGCTGTCCCCTCTTCTGCTGTCCTCTCTTCTTTTCTTCTCCTCTCCGGTCTTCTGCTCTTTTGCTGTCGGCTGTCGGCTGTCTTCTTCCTCCGGTCCTCCGACGACGACGTCTCCGCTGATTATGCCTATCTCCGGTCTCTTCAGCTTATTATATAGCCATTAGGGGCGTGGCCCCGATGACGTCATCTGGAGGTCCCGCCCCCTCATGTCACATATGACGTCATCTGTGACATGAGGGGGCGGGGTCTCCAGATGACGTCATCGGGGCCACGCCCCTAATGGTTATATAATAAGCTGAAGAGACCGGAGATAGGCATAATCAGCGGAGACGTCGTCGGAGGAGGACCGGAGGAAGAAGACAGCCGACAGCCGACAGCAAAAGAGCAGAAGACCGGAGAGGAGAAGAAAAGAAGAGAGGACAGCAGAAGAGGGGACAGCAGAAGACCCCGGAGACAAGAACACAAGAAGAGGGGGACAGCAAAAGAGCAGAAGACCCCGGAGAGGAGAAGACAAGAAGGGCGGACAGCAAAAGAGCAGAAGACCCCGGAGAAGACCCCGGAGAGGAGAAGACAAGAAGGGCGGACAGCAAAAGAGCAGAAGACCCCGGAGAAGACCCCGGAGAAGACCCCGGAGAGGAGAAGACAAGAAGAGTCGGATGAAGATTTTTAATAAACTTTCCAAAACGTCTCTTGTCGTTATTTCCATACACTGCCTTTTATGGGGTGAATGGGTAGGGGTACAGTGTACCCCATACCCATTCACATAGGGAGGGGGTCCGGGATCTGGGGTGCCCCCTTGTTAAAGGGGGCTTCCAGATTCCGATGAGCCCCCTGCCCGCAGACCCCCACAACCACCGGCCAGGGTTGTGGGGATGAGGCCCTTGTCCTCATCAACATGGGGGCAAGGTGCTTTGAGGTGGGGGGTGCAGAGCTCCCCCTGCCCCAAAGCACCAACACCCCCCCCATGTTGAGGGCATGTGGCCTGGTGTGGTCCAGGGGGGGTGGGGCCGCTCGCTCGTCCCCTCCCCTTTCCTGGCCTGCCGGGCTGCATGCTCGGATAAGGGTTTGGTATGGATTTTGGGGGGGACCCCATGCCGTTTTTTCGGCATGGGGCTACCCTCAAATTCCATAACAGACCCGAAGGGCCTGGTTTGGAACCCTGGGGGGGACCCCCACGCCGTTTTTTTCCCATTTTGGCGTGGAGTTCCCCCTCAAGATTCTCACAGCGCAAGTCGCCCCGCAAGTCGGATCCGACTTGTGGTGTTGCGGTGCGATCTCCATTCAAATCAATAGGCTCCCATAGGGAACCATTGATTTTGAATGGAAGAAAAAAAAACGCTGCTAAAAGCAACGTGGCAAAACGTGCAATAACGCCAATGGAAAAAGCTACTGAAAGCACGTTTTTACAGCTGCTTTTTCCGGCGTCAGAACTAACTTTGACGTACGTTTTTTCTAACGCCCCGTGTGCATGGGGCCATATAGTACAGGACACAGGTTCTCTATATACTCAAAGGGACATCCCAAAGCAGTCACAGAGGAAAAGGTAAATAAAAGGGAACAACAAAATTAATCCAAAAAACCCTCAAAAAGATCTCCAGGCCCAAAAGGGCCTCTGAAGTTAACCGCCTGCCAACCTTATAACCTATATATATATATATATATATATATACATATATGGTGGTAAGGCGGCTCTGCTGTGCAGGATTGTGTACCTAGTACGTGATCCTGCATTTCTGGCTCTGGGGCGCGTATGTGTTCCACCGCTGACCCGCTCCCGCTGTGATTACACAGCGGGAGCTGAGTCCGCTGGCACTAGCTGATCATTAGGCAGAAAGCAAGACAGATTGTCGTTCTGTCAGTAGGGAAGGCATGGATCCTGTGCTCCTGCAAAGCAGTAACATAGATCAATGCCTTCCCCCTAGTAAAAGCATCTCCCACACAGTACACAAACACTGGCTAGGCACACTGTTAACCCTTTGATCTCCCCTGATGTTAACCCCTTTCTAGCCAGTGGCATTAGTACAGTGAATATTTTTAGCACTCATCATTGTATTAGTGTTATTGGTCCCCAAAAAGTGTCAAAAGCGTCAGTGTCTGATTTGTCCGCTGCAATATCCCAGTCCCGCTATAAGTCGCTGATCGCCGCCATTACTTCCATAAATATATCTTATAGTTTTTAGATGCTATAACTTTTGTGCAAACCAATTAATATACGCTCATCGGGATTTTTTTTTACCAAAAATATGTAGCAGAATACATATTGGCCTGAATTGAACAAGATATTAGATTGTTTTTCACATTATTTTATTGGATTTGTTTTATAGCAGGAAACAAAAAAATGTTTTTTTTTCTTCAAAATTGTCAGTCTTTTCTTGTTTATAGTGCAAAAAATAAAAAATGCAGAGGTGATCAAATCGACCAAAAGAAAGCTCGATTGGGGGGGGGGGGCATATATTTAATTCGGGTACAGCATTGCAAGACCACGCAATTGTCAGTTAAAGTACTACAGTGCCGTATTGCAAAAAAATGGCCTGGTCATGAAGGGGGGTAAATCTTTCCGAGTCAAGTGGTTAAACGAACTGCCAAACATTTTACATTTTGCCTGAAAGTGGCTTTTTTCAGAAGCCTGAAAATTCACTGTGTAAAGCTTATCAAAAGTATGCACAGAAGACCAAATAGTGGCCTTGCAATGCGAAGGATTACATGCTGAGAGGGGTTATAGGAGAGTGTCCACAACTTTGAGTGGCTTTGCCAGTGTTCAATCACTCGAAGGTGGCAGCATATACAGCAATCCCTCCATTATGAAGAGAAATTGTGTCCTGTACTGTACAATACAGAAATTATCTTTTATTACCTAGCCATAGCAGTCAGTTTTAGAATTTTATTTTTCTGCAGAGGATTAGAAAAAGAAGGCACCTGGCTGTCAGTGTCAGTTTTCCTCCAGCTTTATACATGTCCATATTATGAAAGCACTAACCTGCTAAACTTCTTTCGGGCAAATCTTCATATATGAAGATTGCTTGACTTAATGTGCAGAACTATTGGCAGACGTGCAGCTGTTCCAGTCGCCAGTAACTGCAAAGTAGCTTACTCATTAAGTCGTAGGTAATGCTACATGAGACTTTGGCTTCTTCACTTAAAAGTGGTGTCACATGGCAGTTCAGAATGCATTACAAAAACAGCTAATAATAACTGTTATTCCATATTTTTTAACATCTACTGGTAGAAAAAAAAAAAAACACATTCTAAATATCCAGAAGACCTAAGCAGTTTCACCTTCTGTTTAATTACCTCCTTGACAGGTTCGGAAGTAACAGACTTCTATGAACCACTTTATGACTGAGTCTATGTTCATGTGGCCCTCAAGGCTGCTTGCAGGTTTTTAACAGCTGTCACTGCAGAAAGTTCTTACCCTATATGACACCTTTAAGGTGAGTCCTTTTCATTTTAGCTGCAAAATATCTTTTGGATAAATTTGATTTAAAAACTGCTCATGTGACATATTTTGGTTCTGCTCAGCAGAGATGAAGGTTATGATGGATAGCTCTCATTTCAAGCTAACAGTTTAAGTATATGGAAGGGGGAGTATTTGCACTGGCTTCAAATAAATGTATTGAGGTTTGCACATGTTTTCTTCAGTTATTATAATCAGGATACGGTTAGTTTCAACAAATAGGTTTTCTTTTAATTAGGTACATATGAAATATTGAATATGACAAGTTTTCCTACATCCAGCCAGCAAGTGAACTTCTTTTTACTTGTTTTGCAATTTCTCCTTACATACTGTATTAAAACAGAACTCTGGGAAACCTTGTTTAGGTCTAGTGGACTTCTTAAAGAATTTTTATTTACTACATAGCTGTAGGTTTTCTGCATTGCTAGACTGGTGGTCCCTGCAGCTTTTTCTCCCCTATGCTCATGCAGTCTAAGGTCCTTTAAAGCCTAAGCCTTTTTCTGACATACGGTATGTTCCTTACAAGTTAAAACCAGTACTTTTTGCTCGAAAATTATGTAGAACCCCCAAACATATATATATACATATATACACACTCACACACACATACACACATATATATATATATATATATATATATATATATATATATATATATATATATATATATATATATATATATATATATATATATATTGTGACAGGAAGTCAGGTAAATCTGTGAATGTAATCACAGACAGGAGCTACACTTCCACCTGGGTTAGACAAATCACCAATTACTATAGGGTGTCGGCTGCAGAGGTAGCCAGAACTGTCTAAGGAAGTTGAAAGGCCTTCAGCTGTTCGGAATGAGGAAGTTAAGGCCTCTATAATTTGTCCAAAGGAAGTCCTATTGTTTGCTGCCTCCTGTCGCCGTGTGGGCTGGAAGAGGAGGACAGACGGATGTGTGCCTCCCGACGCTGAGGAAGCCTGGGAGAAGGACTGCTGCCTCCTGTCGCCGTGTGGGCTGGGAGAGGAGGACAGACAGATGAGTGCCTCCCGACAAGCTGGTGAGCATGGGAGAAGACCCCCTGAAGTGATGTGCGTTAAGGAGGGTAAACAAGTGTGAAGACTTCTCAAAGGTGAGGACATGGACTGTTTTTCTATGTGGAAAGAAAACAAAGGGACATGTTCCATATGAAGAGGAAAAGGGACATGTTAAATGAACTGTTTGCCGTGTGAAGAGATAAAACATGGACTATTGAGAGTCTGCTGTATGACCAGCCAAGTCTGCCCAACA
Source organism: Pelophylax lessonae (assembly GCF_965119305.1). Taxonomy (NCBI): domain Eukaryota; kingdom Metazoa; phylum Chordata; class Amphibia; order Anura; family Ranidae; genus Pelophylax; species Pelophylax lessonae. The sequence continues at coordinate 392,702,039 of NC_138770.1, forward strand.
GTAGGTTGGGGACAGACTTCATTAGATAGGTTCCAGTGTGTGAGAAGGTAGCCGCCCACAGTGGCAAGGATTTATTTTGTTTTATTTTATTTTGACTGTTTTGAGGCTTGCAATTGTGTGAAGTAAATTGCATGAATAAAACAAAGTGTTGTTTGCAACCACTGCTCGGCTATCTCTCTGTGAAAACGCACCCCCAAAGGGGTCATCCACGCCTACCACCGAGCTAATCCCTTACAATATATATATATATATATATATATATGTAGCAGAGACCCTAGGGAATAAAATGGCAATATTTTATGTCACGCGGTATTTGCGCAACTGTCTTTCAAATGCAATTTTTGGGATGAAATACACTTTCATGACAAACAACAAAACAGTAAAGTTAGCCCAATTTTTCACACTCGTGGAATGGCGAGAAACTTTGGTACAAAAAAATCTCCATAGGCGACACTATAAAAAAAAACGGTTACATGTTTAAAGTTACAGAGGAGATCTTGTGCTAGAATTATTGCTCTCGCTCTAACGATTGCAGTGATACCTCACATGTGTGGAATGAACACCGTTTACATATGTCGGTGCTACGTGCGTATGTGTTCGCTTCTCCGTGCGAGCCAAGGCCAGGCACTTTAAAAAATGTTTTTTCCTCAATTTTATTTTTTTTAAATTTTTACACTATTCATTTAAAAAAAAAATGTTTGATCACTTATTGCTGTCACAAAGAATGTAAACATCCCTTATGACAGTAATAGGCAGTGACAGATGCTCTTTATTTGATTTGGGGGTCAAAATCTTGAATGCGGTCATTTTTTTTTATTTAAATCTGGCACCTTTAAGGCTCCAGTACCTGGAAGTGATGTTATGACATCGCTTCTGGGTTTTTACATCAGGGACCCGATCAGAGCCGAATCCTTCAGATGTGCTGGCTGGTCGCTTGAGTCTGCCAGAGGGACGGGAGACCCAACGAGCCGCAGAAGGCAGCGGGAGGAGGGATGGACGTCCCCTCCTGCTCCTAGTAATGACAGCTGAGTGGCTGCTGAGCAGCATCGGTTGTCATTACAAGAAAGCCGACCGTCGGCTCTAAACAACGGGACCGGGGTGATGCCTCTAGCTGCGGGCATTACCCTGGTACAACTCTCTGAAGCCAAGTCGGCAAGTTTGTGTTCCGTCACCGGTAAGGGGTTAATGTCATCAAGGTAGAGGAGGGACCACAGCCCTGCATTGGACATGGGGTTGCTGAGAAACAGTTTACCATTGGAGTATGGGGGAAGCATTGCCTGCTGGGGGAGCGGAGGATTAGGTTATGAACCACTTTAACCTATGGAAGATTTTACCTCTTTCATGAACAGGGCATTTTGTGCTATTCAGCACTGTGCTTCTCTAACTGGTAATTGTGCATTCATGCAACACTGTATTATATTTATATATTTTTACAATTTTTTTTACACAAATAGAGCTTTCTTTTGGTGGTATTTGATCACCATTGCATTTATTGTTTATTTTTTGCAATATAAACAAAAAAAAAAAAAAAAAGACACAAAAGTTTTAAAAAATATATATATATTTTCTTTTCTGCTATAAAACATATCTAATAAAAAAAATAATAATAATTTCTTGATGCATTTATGTCAAAATGTATTCTGCTAGGTCTTTGGTGAAATAAAAAAAAAAAATCCCAATAAGTGTATATGATTTGTTTTGTATAAAGTTATAGCGTCTGGAATAGATCTTGGATTTTTTATTTTTTTTGTTTATACTAGTAATGGCGGTGATCAGCAACTGATTGTGGGACTGTGAGCTTATGGCGGGCAATTTGACACTAGCTGACGCTGGCTGGGGGGTTACAATAACGGACAATTATATTAATAGTGACTCTAATACAGTGATCAGTGTTAATACTATACACGGTCACTGTACTAATGACACTGGCTTGGAAGGGGTTAACATCTAGGCGCAATCAAGAGATTATAAATGTGCATAACAATGTGTAATGTGTGTTATTTGCAGCTTTTACTACTAGATCTTGTAGTTTGTAGGGAATAAAAAAAAGCAATATCACCTGTCTCTATTTAGAGCTCTGTGTTGTTTACAACACAAAGCTCCCTTCTCTGAATGACACAGCCGTATAGTGAGTGCCAGCGGTCAATCATTGGACCAGCAATGGCTGATTGGCTTGTACTGAGACTAATCACAGCACAGTTGGGGTGACAGGCAGGTGTGTGTTGCAGGTGTCCCCTACCCAGAAGTGCTGGATCACATATCTGATAAGTGATCCAGCGCAGAGAGGCCGCTTTGTTGCCGTACTTCTAAGTGAGGCGGTCAGCAAGCGGTTAAAAGTGCCCTTAGACATAAACAAGCAGTTAACCCTTTCAGTGCGGGAAAGCAAGAACAAAAGACCATGGACAGACAGAGAATACAAATTTGTATAGAGAGGGAGAGACATTAGAAGGGTGGCTGGATTGTGCATTCACTCAGGTAAGAAGGATAGCAGACCAGCTTACAAAGCAACAAGCTCAGTTCAGCCAAGTTGACTCATCTCATGTCTGAAGGGACAAAATGAAAACACAGCAAAGACAGTGACACCCTACAAAATAGATGGAACAAATGAGTGAACCTGGAAACTGAAAAGCCAAAAAAAAAGACTATACCAACAGTTTTTAGTGATTGAAGAGTTTAGTTGCTGATGTATTTTAATGGCATTTCCTAAAAATAAACATATCTAAAATTGCTCAATTTATCTTTAGGTATCTGTAATCCACTACAGCTACAGCACACACATGTCACCTCACAGGGTCAGTAATAAAGCAGTAGACCTTTCTGAAACCTGTGACGTATAATATAATTTTGCACTAAGGCCCTGTTCACACCTCAGTGTTTTTCAGCTCATAAAACGCTCATCTCTGAAGTCTCTGAGATAAACACATTACCAACAAAAATGGAATGAGGTGGGCTAAAACATTACAGCTATGTCTGGATATAAAGAACTACATAGGCTGTGCAGCCAGTATGCCTGTCGAGAGATTTTTTTATTATATTACCGTGTTTCATGAATCTTTTAATTCATTACAACACCTTGAAAGTGAAAGCGGCCCACCATTTATAGAAGAACCCTGGTCTAGACCGAAACTTTTTTTTTTATTATTTTCTAATCAGAGCTGTTCAGATCTACAACAAATAGAAGTTCTTGCGTGAGCTGCTAACATACAGTCCACACACCAGTCCAGTGTTTTCATTACAGTTCAAGGAACAACTCACTGCGACCTGATTGCTTTTGGCGCTGCTCAAAGTAGAGGTGAAAGCATATCCGTGTCCCAGAACATGGTGTGCTTGTCCCAATACCAATCCAGGGGGTTAGTGAATGCAAAGAGGAAAGGATCGCCGCTACTCCAGACCAGCCCAGTTGAATAAACGATAAAGAGCAGCCGCAGCCTACACATCTCCACTAAACCTCCCACCCAGTGGGCAGGGCGAAATGCTTTAGGGTGTGTTGTTTGGTGAAGACATGTAGGCTGAGACCACTCTTTATCATTTATTCACATGGGGAGGTCTGGAGTAGTGGCGATCTTTTCCTCTTTAAGTTTAAAACGTAACTCAACAAAAAAAAAACATTCCCCTCTGGGTGATCTACGTACATCACAAGGATTATAACAAACTTTGTTGCAGATTCCTACCTTTTGTTATTCTGAAGAAGTCATTGTTTGTTCCTCTGTGCTGAATGGGTTAAATGGGAGTAGTTTCAAAAATTATCTATCAGCTGTGGCAGCTGCAGGGTTCTAATGAGGAAATCTGCTGGGCCTGCATCCCTTTAGATGTGTTCCTATTTGGAGTATCTCACTAAAAATGACATTTTTGTTGCAGGGGACGTCTGAAATCTGACTTGTATCTTAGGCAGACTTCTGGGAAAATTGGTGAGCCAATCACACAAGCAGGAAATGATGTCTCTGGGGGTGTGGTCAGTACAAATTCTGTGTACAGAACAGCTCCAGGTAGCCATATTGCATTGCAACTTCAGAAAATACAATAACTGCAGATTGAAAAGGAAAGGTCATTTTTAATAACATTCAATTACAATATGATTTGTGTCACCGTTGTATACACAATATTATTATTTTTTTTATTTGCTATTTTTTTTGTCCCCACAAAAGTGGAGTCACCCTTTAAGGAGCAACACGCAGTATTCACATCCCCTCATCAGAATCTATTTTCCCCAGATCTGTCTTGTCAAGTTAAATTTAATTGGCTGTTGTGGGTTGCTGTACAATTTACAGTAATGTCAAAGCTTTTTATATTCACAGAAAGGGTTGTTGTGCTTAGTGAGGTTCTTGTTTGGCCGACACACTCCCTGTGCTCATTGGATAGATGTCAGTGATTCAAATGATCCCTGCACGCCGTATGCTGTGTTTACAATACAATCTATGCATACAGGCATAAACGGAGAATGATGTGGACATTTAGTGGTAGAGGTTTTGAAAGGTCATCAATGTTTGGGCAGGAACAGCCCTGTTCAAGTTTTAATAATTAATTAAAACAAATACTGGTGAAATTTATAGATTTAAATTTTTTTTATACATGCCTTAAAGTAACACTTTAGTCAGAGAACAAAGTCCTGCTAGATCACTTCAGGCTGGCCCCTTTTGCAGGTATAGCTATGTAAAACAAAAATAAATGCATATACTGTTTAAAATCCAGTAATACAAAGTCTAACCCTGCTGTGCACATACTCAGTTGCTCTCCATTTTTAGGCACTGCTGAATTTGTAGAGGCCGATCTGATGACAGCCCCTAAAGGGGAATGAAACCCCCCTATCCTTTACAGCCAGATAAGCTGCTTCTGTTTGATCTGCAACTGCCATGGTGCTGCACATGTGATCAGCTATGACACCAGCCATTTGATGCTTTGACAGCTGGATTGAGCACACAAGCAAATGTGACAGTTAGCAATCCTGGAATTCCAGGAATATAAATGTGTTTTGAAACTGTTAAATCAATGGGTTTATTTCCCCTTTATGATTTACTGCTGTTCAGGGGTTCTGGGCTTCAGCAAAATAGCAGCCTCCAGCAAGAAGAAACTGGAGGCAATTTACAGCACACACTAATTTTGGTAGCATAATTATTAATGTGGAATGTACAGCCTTTTCCGTGCTGCAGAACTTTTTTTTTTTTAATCATGTTATTATGGATAAAGTTCTGCTCTAAATACAATTATATCCCCAAGGAAGAAAGTACTTTTCTAGGTCTGTCTTACATTGCTCCCGGTATCCTCAACAAAATGGACTTGTGCTCTGCACATACAGTGCCTTGCGAAAGTACTCGGCCCCCTTTGCGACCTTTTGCCACATTTCAGGCTTCAAACATAAAGATAGAAAACTGTAATTTTTGTGAAGAATCAACAACAAGTGGGACATAATCATGAAGTGGAACGAAATTTATTGGATATTTCAAACTTTGTTAACAAATAAAAAACTGAAAAATTGGGCGTGCAAAATTATTCAGCCCCTTTACTTTCAGTGCAGCAAACTCTCTCCAGAAGTTCAGTGAGGATCTCTGAATGATCCAATGTTGACCTAAATGACTAATGATGATAAATAGAATCCACCTGTGTGTAATCAAGTCTCCGTATAAAAGCACCTGCACTGTGATAGTCTCAGAGGTCCATTTAAAGCACAGAGAGCATCATGAAGAACAAGGAACACACCAGGCAGGTCCGAGACACTGTTGTGAAGAAGTTTAAAGCTGGATTTGGATACAAAAAGGTTTCCCAAGCTGTAAACATCCCAAGGAGCACTGTGCAAGCGATAATATTGAAATGGAAGGAGTATCAGACCACTGCAAATCTACGAAGACCTGGCCGTCCCTCTAAACTTTAAGCTCATACAAGGAGAAGACTGATCAGAGATGCAGCCAAGAGGCCCATGATCACTCTGGATGAACTGCAGAGATCTACAGCTGAGGTGGGAGACTCTGTCTATAGGACAACAATCAGCCGTATACTGCACAAATCTGGCCTTTATGGAAGAGTGCCAAGAAGAAAGCCATTTCTTAAAGATATCCATAAAAAGTGTCGTAAAAGTTTGCCACAAGCCACCTGGGAGACCCACCAAACATGTGGAAGAAGGTGCTCTGGTCAGATGAAACCAAAATCGAATTTTTTGGCAACAATGCAAAAAGTTATGTTTGGCGTAAAAGCAACACAGCTCATCAATCTGAACACACCATCCCCACTGTCAAACATGGTGGTGGCAGCATCATGGTTTGGGCCTGCTTTTCTTCAGCAGGGCCAGGGAAGATGGTTAAAATTGATGGGAAGATGGATGGAGCCTAATACAGGACCATTCTGGAAGAAAACCTGATGGAGTCTGCAAAAGACCTGAGACTGGGACGGAGATTTGTCTTCCAACAAGACAATGATCCAAAACATAAAGCAAAATCTACAATGGAATGGTTCACAAATAAACATATCCAGGTGTTAGAATCCCCAAGTCAAAGTCCAGACCTAAATCCAATCGAGAATCTGTGGAAAGAACTGAAAACTGCTGTTCACAAACGCTCTCCATCCAACCTCACTGAGCTCGAACTGTTTTGCAAGGAGAAATGGGCAAAAATTTCAGTCTCTCGATGTGCAAAACTGATAGAGACATACCCCAAGCGACTTACAGCTGTAATCGCAGCAAAAGGTGGCGCTACAAAGTATTAACTTAAGGGGGCTGAATAATTTTGCACGCCCAATTTTTCAGTATTTTATTTGTTAACAAAGTTTGAAATATCCAATAAATTTCATTCCACTTCATGATTAAGTCCCACTTGTTGATTCTTCACAAAAAATTACAGTTTTATATATTTATGTTTGAAGCCTGAAATGTGGCAAAAGGTCGCAAAGTTCAAGGAGGCCGAAAACTTTCGCAAGGCACTGTATATTGTGGAAGTAGGTATGGTATCTCTCAGTGGCATCATTATTTGGGTGCGAGGGTGCAGACCGCACCCGAGTGACCCCATGATCTAGAGGGGGTGCTGATTTTAATTGTACCACCTGAGGCAGGTCTTTTCATGGATGCTGTGCCTGGCCGCTGAGTGCTTTCCCCCCATCTCCGCACTCACGGCTGGGACAAGGGGAGAGCAGCCTGGAGCAGTTAAGTCCACAAAGAACAGGACAGAGATTAGAGAGCCGGGAATGTGGGCTGTGTTCTCCCCTTCCTGTTAGCAGAGCGATCCTCCATAAAGCATATGACACAGGATCGCTCTTACATTTTACACTGTTTGCTTCATTTCCTGCTGCAGAGAAATGAGGGGTCATTGGAGGAGATAGGGGGTGGGGTAAATAAACTGTTTATAGCCCAAATCTGTGTCATCTGCTGTATGAAAGAGCGCTCCACTGACAGCAGCGAGAGAGCACAGCACAACCTGCACCTCTACTAGGTTTCCTACCTGTAAATTTGGGGTTGGGGGAGCTCACAGGCCAGGGGAACTTAACACAATGAAAGGGGGGGGGGTAACAATCATTGGTGCTGAGATGAGAAGTTTCTGCAGGAGGGGAGATTTGTGCTAGGAGGGGGGTATTTTTGCTAGGAGAGGGGGTTGGGGGGATTATTACGAGGAGAGGGGGTTTGTGCTGGGAGAGGGGATTGGAGGGATTTGTGCCAGGAGAGGGGATCGGGGGGGATTTGTGCGAGGAGGAGGGATTGGGGAGATTTATGCGAGGAGGGGGGATTTGTGCTAGGAGGGGGGATTGGGGGGATTTGTGCTAAGAGAGGGTATTGGGGAATTTGTGCTAAGAGAGGGTATTGGGGGATTTGTGCTAGGAGTGGGGATTTTGTGCTAGGAGTAGCAGCAGGACAACATGGTGTCACCCCTCCCCCCGGGGGAGGGGTGACACCATGTTTTACCGCACCAGCTGACACCAACCCTAGTGACGCCACTGGTATCTCTAACTGGAAAAATGTAAAAGTGATGTAGATCATACAGCCATAAAACTGTACAGACTTGACACATGCATCCCTTTTTACTTACTTCAATTTACTATACATATTAAACCAACAAAAAAGAAGCAAAAAGAACCTAAAAGTAAACCAATGTCATATTATCCATTTATAAGGAATCCCCAATTTTAGAATACATTGTTTCTAAACACACCTTAAAGACAAAAACATTGGCGGATCTAATAGTTTACTATTCTCTAAATCAGAAATTGAAAAAAGTAATATCAGTCATGAAAAGGTTGGAGAATTTGTGCAAACACTTGTGGTTTTGGAAATGTTAGTTCCTATGGTAACGAGTGTGACATTCTTTATATAGCATTATAAACAGATGGTAAAGAGTGGTCATGTTAGTTTGCCTGCCAGCATATCAATAAAACTGTAGTCGTCTTGTGTGTTTATTAAATAACTGAAGTATGCTAGCAACAAGACATATTCCTAATCCAGACAAATACAATAACCCATCCCTTAAAAAAAAAAAAAAATCCCACTAAACTGAAAATGTGCACAGTAAATTCTCTGTAGCCTACTGCCAACCAGTGTAACTTGGCTAGTGTCCCTACAAATGTTTTCATAGTACTTGTTATGCAGGGCACGTCATCTCAAATATGAATCTGCCTGGTAAAATGACAAAACCGTAATTAACCGTTTGCTGCACAAGGGGGCAGATGAAAAGGAGGAAATAAAAACTGAACTGAATTTAGGACAACTGCTCTCCTGAGCCCCAAACGAAAGACTTGTATTTACAGTGATTTCCCATGTAACATATTTAAAAACAGTCACTGGCCCCTGTTAAAAAATGAATAAAGGGTTTAAGTTTTACTGTGGAAGAACCTGGAGACATTTCAGTGGGAAAGCAGTATTCTTTTATTTCACCGAGGCTGGAAACTTAATATAGTGATTATAAAAACCTTAGGACAGTTACTTGAGTCGTACCTGGAACAAGACCCAAACATTTTTGCCATTCTGCATTGCTTCATTGCCTTGTTCATTAAAGCAATGTTTTTATGACTGAGTTTCCCTGTTTTGTAGAAAAAAGGAAAAAAGTCTGACAGTGAAATGGAAAAAGAATAAAAAATACTGTCTAAAAAACATACTTGAGCTATCCCGCATTTATTTTCTACAGTGTATGCCAAAGGTGTCTGACAATATGGTGTACGTTTATTAAACTGAGAAGTTTCTTCTTATTTCAGTTCTCGGCAGTTCTCAGAGGAAAATTACCTCCTCTGCACCCTGTTTATGAAGCCGAGAACTTCAGTTCTCGAAGGGAGAACCAGATAAGAAGTTTTTCCTCTGTATGTTTATTAAACTGAGAAGTTTCTTCTTATTTCAGTTCTCGGCAGTTCTCAGAGGAAAATTACCTCGAGATCAGTGTAAAAGTGGGTGGACTGCCTATAATCTCATGAGATAGTGTGAGATTACAGTGCAGCTGAGTTTATAAAGTGAAACCAAAAAGAACATGTAATGACATGTTCTGACACATAACTAAATAAATATCTATCTATATATAGATATCTCTCATATATATATATATATATATATATATATATACATATACACACACACACATATACAGTATCTCACAAAACTGGGGACACCCCTCACATTTTTGAAAATATTTTGTTATATCTTTTCATGTGACAACACTGAAGAAGTGATACTTTGCTACAATGTAAAGTAGTGAATGTACAGCTTGTATAAGGGCTCTTTCACACGGACGTTCCGTATGTCCGTTAATCACCCCATCCATTTGGGGGTGATATACGGACATAATGAATGTCTATAGGATTGCGGATGTCAGCGGATGACCATCCGCTGACATCCGATTTTTGTCCTTTCAGTTCTGTTCAGTTTTTTGGAATGGAACAGAACCCTATTTTTGTTCCGTTTAAAAAACGAAACGGATGCAAAATCGGATGTCAGCGGTGTCATCTGCTGACATCCGCAATGCCCATAGACATACATTATGTCCGTATATCATCCGCAAACGGATGGGATGATATGCGGACATACGGAGCGGATGACACAAGTGTGCGCAATATGGTCCGCTCCGTGTAAAAGAGCCCTAACAGTGTAAATTTGCTGTCCCCTCAGAATAACTCAATACACAGAGATTAATGTCTAAACCACTGGTAACAAAAGTGAGTACACCCCTAAGTGAAAATGTCTAAATTGGGCCCAAAGTGTCTTTATTTTGTGTGGCCACCATTATTTTACAGCACTGCCTTAAACCCTCTTGGGCATCTTCCGTTTGAGGATGCCCCACAGATGCTGAATAGGGTTTAGGTGTGGAGACATGCTTGGCCAGTCCATCAACTTTACCCTCAGCTTCTTTAGCTAGGCAGTGGTAGTCTTGGAGGTGTGTTTGGGGTCGTTATCATGTTGGAATACTGCCCTGCAGCCCAGTCTCTGAAGGGAGGGGATCATGCTCTGCTTCAGTATGTCACATGACATCGGGGAGGGAAAATGGTTAATTGGGCCCAATTTGGATATTTTCACTTAGGGGTGTACTCACTTTTGTTGCCAGCGGTTTAGACATTAATGGCTGTGTGTTGAGTTTTTTTGAGGGGACAGCAAATTTACACTGTTATACAAGATGTACACTCACTACTTTACATTGTAGCAAAGTGTCTTTTCTTCAGTGTTGTCACATGAAAAGATATAATAAAATATTTACAAAAATGTGAGAGGTGTACTCACTTTTGTGAGATACTGTATAATGTTTGGGGGTTCTAAGTAATTTTCTAGCAAAAAATATTGGTTTTACCTTGTAAACAACATGTCAGAAATAGGCTTGGTCCATAAGTGGTTAATGACAGATTTGTCCATTTTAAATTGCACCTTTTTGCAAAATGGTAAAAATTGAACGTATGCAAAAATGTAAATATCCAGGACTCTCTACAAATCTGGGAGGTTTTCATTTTTCGCTTACAGCTTTCAAAGTTCATAAAAGACCCCCCCAAAGCATATATTTTCTGAAAGCACGTGACCAGTAGAACAACAAGAAGATGCTACTGATTTTTAAGGCCCTGCAATATTTGCGCAACTGTTTATCAAATCAATATTTTCGCAAAAAATACACTAAAATTATTATTAGCAGATACAAACACAGCAGATTTAACCACCCCCCGTCCGCGCTACAGCCTATATACGGCTGCAGCGCGGACTCGAATTTTCGGGAGGCCGTTTTTAAACGGCCTCCCAGTGACACGCCCCCAACGCGCTCCCGCGAGCGCGCTGCGGGGAAAATCTGTGTCAGCCGTGTCCCTTGGACACGGCCGATCACAGATCGTGGTGAATGGCCAATCACAGCGGCCATTCACCACGTGATCTGGCCGTCCAATGAGCGATGATCTCATATGTAAACATATGAGATCATCTCTCATCGCCGGCGCTCCTTCCTCACACGGAGCCTGCAGTGTGAGGAAGGAGGGAGAGCCGACAGCCGCTGGGGACACACAGCAATGTAATCAGGGCACCGATCACCAGTGCCCTGATTACTGCAAGGTAAAAACACACACACAGTGCCCCCCCCATCAGTGCCCACAGTGCCCGCCATCAGTGCCCCCCATCAATGCCCACAATCAGTGCCCATAGTGCTGCTAGTCAGTGCCCATCAGTGCCTGCTCATCTAGGCACTGATGAGCACTGACTGGCAGCACTATGGGCACTGAGTGTGGGCACTGATGGTGCTGCCCATCAGTGCCGCTCATCAGTGCCACCCGTCAGTGTCCAGTGCCATCCGCCAGTGCCCATCAGTGCCGCCTATCAGTGCCCATCAGTGCCGCCTCTCAGTGCCCAGCAGTGCCACCTGTCAGTGCCCAGCAGTGCCACCTGTCAGTGCCCAGCAGTGCCACCTGTCAGTGCCCAGCAGTGCCACCTGTCAGTGCCCAGCAGTGCCGCCTCTCAGTGCCCAGCAGTGCCGCCTATCAGTGCCCAGCAGTGCCGCCTATCAGTGCTCATCAGTGCCGCCTCTCAGTGCCGCCTCTCAGTGCTCATCAGTGCGGCATATTAGTACCTCCTCATCAGTGCCCACAAGTGCCACCTCATCAGTGCCCATAAGTGCCACCTCATCAGTGCCCATCAGTGCAGCCTATCAGTGCCCATCAGTGCCGCCTCATCAGCGCACATCAGTGAAGGAGAAAAATTTATTTTCAAAATTTACTCGCAGAAAATAAGAAAAACTTTTTTTTTTTTCAAAATTTTTTGTCTTTATTCTTTTTTTTTGTAAAAAATAAAAAACCCAGAGATGATTAAATACCACCAAAAGAAAGCTCTATTTGTGTGAAAAAAATGATAAAAATTTCATATGGGTACAGTGTAGCATGACCGCGCAATTGTCATTCAAAGTGTGACAGCGCTGAAAGCTGAAAATTGGCCTGGATGGGAAGGGTGTTTAAGTGCACAGAAGGCAAGTGGTTAATAAAATGCCTGCTAAATTCCTATAGAAAGTATAAAATCTTAACCTGTATTGAGTTAATACATACCAAATATTTCTTAACTTTAAATTGCAAATTTGCGAAATGCTGAAAATCGTACATACACAAAAATTTCTCTAAAAATCTGGAGGTTTTAATTTTTCACTTACAGCTTTCAGAGTTTGGGAACAGCAGCAATAAATCCACAGACTTCACTCTGCTCCTTTCGGAATTCTTTGCTAGCTCATATGCACTACTGACTGCCACCCTGTGATGCCTCTCCTTCCCCCTGTTTGCGTGTCACTTAAACTAGCTCCATTAAAAATGCATTTAATGGGTTTGATAAACCGGAGAGTGCAAAATCTGGTGCAGCTGTGCATAGAAACCATCATCTTCCAGGTTATTTGTCAAAGCTTAAAGCTCATAAGTGGAACTTCCACTTATCTGTCTCTCCCCCCCCCCCCCCCCCCATCCAGTGCCACATTTGGCACCTTTCAGGAGGGAGGGAGGAGCGGGTACCTGTTTTTGACAGGTACCCTGTCCCCACTTCCGCCAGACCTCGCCGCGGCACCGCTGGACTCCAGGACAAGTAAGTGTCCTAATATTAAAAGTCAGCAGCTACAATATGAATTTAGAAGCAGGTTGACTACCATGTACAGCTGCACCAGATTTTCCACTCTCCAGTTTTAGTAAATCAACCCCAGTATGTTTTAGAAAAAACAAAACTGCATTAATTGGTGTTTTTATTACTTCCTTGGAATTTAGTTTTAACTTCTTCCTATCCGCGCTATAGGCGAAGTATGGCTACAGCGCGGACTCGGATTTCCGGGAGGCCGTCTTTAAACGGCCTCCCAGAGACAGGCTCCCCGCGCGCGTGCATCGGGGAAAATCTGTGTCGGCCGTGTCCCTTGGACACAGCCAATCACAGATCGTGGTAAATGGCCAATCAGTGTCCAGCAGTGCCGCCTCTCAGTGCCCATCAGTGCCGCCCATCAGTGCCGCCTCTCAGTGCCCAGCAGTGCCACCTCTCAGTGCTCATCAGTGCCGCCTATCAGTGCTCATCAGTGCCGCCTATCAGTGCTCATCAGTGCGGCATATTAGTACCTCCTCATCAGTGCCACCTCATCAGTGCGCATAAGTGCCACCTCATCAGTGCCCATAAGTGCCACCTCATCAGTTCCCATCAGTGCAGCCTATCAGTGCTGCCTCATCAGCGCACATCAGTGAAGGAAAAAAATTTATTTATTTTCAAAATTTACTCGCAGAAAATAAGAAAAACTTTTTTTTTTCAAAATTTTCTGTCTTTTTTCTTTTGTAAGAAATAAAAAACCCAGACATGATTAAATACCACCAAAAGGAAGCTCTATTTGTGTGAAAAAAAATGATAAAAATTTCATATGGGTACAGTGTAGCATGACCGCGCGATTGTCATTCAAAGTGTGAGAGCACTGAAAGCTAAAAATTGGTCTGGATGGGAAGGGGGTTTAAGTGCACAGAAGGCAAGTGGTTAAATATGGGTAGCTCCATTCATACTAAAGTTTGCAGATATATGGCACAGCATTTAAAAACTGTTTAAGTGTATGAAAATCTACTATTCATAGATAATAAAAAAAAAAATGTACACTATGAAATGTAATAGCTGCCACTGCTGACGTTCTTATGAAAAAGCTGTCCGCATTACTGCCTCTAGTTTCCATTATTTGGGTTGCTTACCCCAAATAGGGAAAGTGAAGTCAGCGTAAAGTCAAACTGATCTGCATACTGGTTAGTGACTTAGAAAGTATTATAGCCATTGAATCAGTCAACGGGTATTTTCAGAGAGAGGCCAGTAATTGCAGCCTACAAATTTGCTTGCAGGTGTCCATTAACCTCTTCACGACTGCGCTATAGCTGAATAACGGCTACAGCGCGGTCCACATTGCCGGGAGGGCATCATATGACGTTCTCCTGTGATCACGCATCTGCAAGCATCTATAAAGGCTGTGTTCTAGGGACATAGCTGATCACAGATCCTGGTAATGTGCCAATTACAGCACCTCTTTACCGCATGATCAGCTGTATCCAATCACAGCTGATCACAGTGTAAACAGGATTTGTCGGATATCGACATTCCTCTTCTCGTGCTGACAGCGCGTGAAGAGAGGAGAGCTTATAACCGCCAAATCCACACAGGGGATATCTACACTGATAATCAGGGCACTGATGCTGCCAATCAGTGCCCACCAGTGCTGCCTGTCAGTGCCCATCAGTGCTGCCTATCATTGCCGCCCATCAGTGTCATCTATCAGTGACCGTCAGTGCTGCCTATAAGTGACCGTCAGTGCCGCTTATCAGTGACCGTCAGTGCTGCCTATCAGTGACCGTCAGTGCTGCCTATCAGTGCAGCCTCATTAGCGCATATTAGAAAAATTACTTATTTACAAAAACCTTATAACATTTTTTTTTTTTTTTAAACTTTCAGTCTTTTTCTATTTGTTTAGCAAAAACTAAAAAACCCAGTGGTGCTTGAATACCACCAAAAAAAGAAACCTCGAAAAAATAACAATTTTGTTTGGGTACAGTGTTGCATGACCGTGCAATTCTCATTCAAAGTGTGACAGCACTGAAAGCTGACAATTGGCCTGGACAGGAAGGGGGTAAAAGTGCCCTGTACACAAGTACTTAAACAATAATGTATCATGCAGCCATAAAGATGGGAAGATGAGTAATACTCTGGTACACAATTTTACCACTTCTGGATTTTAATAGGAGAAATGTCTTATAAACATTGTTTATACCTGCAATTACTGGCTGCCAAAATGACAGCAGTTTATTGCTGTGTAGCAGGAACAGCTGTCAAAATGCAGCCGCTTCTCTGTAAAATGATTCTTGCAGATAGTCTGCAACTGTGATTGAGCAAATGCACAGTAACAGACTATAGTACAAAACCATAGTACAGCTTCTATGAATGAAGGAGGGAGCCAGCATTGATTAAGATGTTAAACCCAGACTATGCCACACATTAGAGCCCTAGAAGGATATCACCTGTTCAAAAACTTCTCAAACATTTTAGAAATTTATTTTCACAATCTGTGTTATTGAAGCAGGTCATCAGCACCAAGAGGAAATGTGATATGAGAAGGCTGTCAACAGTTCACCATTTGACAATTTAAAAAAACACGCCATGCCTCTTACTAAATACCTTTGATTGACTACTTTCCTAAAGGGGTAATTTGGGGGATATTTATACTGTCCTGGCGTTCTTGGGTCTCAAGAAAATGAGATAGGCCATCAGTACATCAGGATTGATCAATTTACATATATACAGTGCCTTGCGAAAGTATTCGGCCCCCTTGAACTTTGCGACTTTTTGCCACATTTCAGGCTTCAAACATAAAGATATAAAACTGTAATTTTTTGTGAAGAATCAACAAGTGGGACACAATCATGAAGTGGAACGAAATTTATTGGATATTTTAAACTTTTTTAACAAATAAAAAAACTGAAAAATTGGGCGTGCAAAATTATTCAGACCCCTTAAGTTAATACTTTGTAGCGCCACCATTTGCTGCGATTACAGCTGTAAGTCGCTTGGGGTATGTCTCTATCAGTTTTGCACATCGAGAGACTGAAATTTTTGTCCATTTCTCCTTGCAAAACAGCTTGAGCTCAGTGAGGTTGGATGGAGAGCGTTTGTGAACAGCAGTTTTTAGTTCTTTCCACAGATTCTTTTGGATTCAGGTCTGGACTTTGACTTGGCCATTCTAACACCTGGATATGTTTATTTGTGAACCATTCCATTGTAGATTTTGCTTTATGTTTTGGATCATTGTCTTGTTGGAAGACAAATCTCCGTCCCGGTCTCAGGTCTTTTGCAGACTCCATCAGGTTTTCTTCCAGAATGGTCCTGTATTCGGCTCCATCCACCTTCCCATCAATTTTAACCATCTTCCCTGTCCCTGCTGAAGAAAAGCAGGCCCAAACCATGATGTTGCCACCACCATGTTTGACAGTGGGGATGGTGTGTTCAGGGTGATGAGCTGTGTTGCTTTTACGCCAAACATAACGTTTTGCATTGTTGCCAAAAAGTTTGATTTTGGTTTCATCTGACCAGAGCACCTTCTTCCACATGTTTGGTGTGTCTCCCAGGTGGCTTGTGGCAAACTTTAAACGACACTTTTTATGGATATCTTTAAGAAATGGCGTTCTTCTTGCCACTCTTCCATAAAGGCCAGATTTGTGCAGTATACGACTGATTGTTGTCCTATGGACAGAGTCTCCCACCTCAGCTGTAGATCTCTGCAGTTCATCCAGAGTGATCATGGGCCTCTTGGCTGCATCTCTGATCAGTCTTCTCCTTGTATGAGCTGAAAGTTTAGAGGGACGGCCAGGTCTTCGTAGATTTGCAGTGGTCTCATACTCCTTCCATTTCAATATTATCGCTTGCACAGTGCTCCTTGGGATATTTAAAGCTTGGGAAATCTTTTTGTATCCAAATCCGGCTTTAAACTTCTCTACAACAGTGTCTCGGACCTGCCTGTGTGTTCCTTGTTCTTCATGATGCTCTCTGCGATTTAAACGGACCTCTGAGACCATCGCAGTGCAGGTGCATTTATACGGAGACTTGATTACACACAGGTGGATTCTATTTATCATCATTAGTCATTTAGGTCAACATTGGATCATTCAGAGATCCTCACTGAACTTCTGAATAGGCGCCCAATTTTTCAGTTTTTTATTTGTTAACAAAGTTTGAAATATCCAATAAATTTCGTTCCACTTCATGATTGTGCCCCACTTGTTGTTGATTCTTCACAAAAAATTACAGTTTTATATCATTATGTTTGAAGCCTGAAATGTGGCAAAATGTCGTAAAGTTCAAGGGGGCCGAATACTTTCGCAAGGCACTGTATATATATATATATATTCCATAGTTTATGAACTCTATAACTTTCCTACAGACTAAATAATATACATTAATTTGGGTTATTTTCATTATAGAAATGTAGCAGATAGAGGTGCACCAAATGTGGAAATTTTGGTACCAAAACCAAGAAACCCAAAATGAAGGATGCACTTGGCAGAAAAACGAAAATGGCAGTTTTTAAAAAATATATACATTTTGATATAGAATTGTATTATATTCGACTTTTTAATTGCCATGAATTTAATAAATACAATCCAGTAACGTAAAATAAGTACTTTAATAAAGTAACCCACAAAAATTGGACACAGAAAATAAAATAAATACAAAATGAAATTTAAAAAAGTGAGACTTACATATGCTGCACAATAAAAAAAAAAAAATCTAATAAAAACAGGCATAATATAAAATGCCAAAGACTAGGAGCCTCTATGTTTATGCAGATATATTTTCACTTTTTATTGTGCAATACAATAAAAATAAACTATAATACAAGACAGAGGGTGCACGCGGTAATAGTAATACTACTAACAAACCATCAGGTGTATCAAAGCTCGTCGTCAAAGTAAAACAGCAGCTTCCAGTTCCGATACATCATCACATCACATCATGGGACAACACTAAGCACACTTTGTTCATGGTCTGCAAGCTGTCTGAACTGCGCCTGGATACACATTTTTCTAGATAATAGGTTGTCGCGTAATCCAGCCAAAAATAGCTAGATCAGGAAACTCTCACTTTTCTGTCAAGTACTTAAAATTATGAAAGACATTACAAGTGCAATTTAAGGTATACAAGCCAAGTATGATAGAAAACACTTTCTTTTGTAATTACTTAATCCTAACCACACTGTCAGACTATTTAAAGTGGCTCTAAAACCATCTGGACATGTCTAAGATTTTTTGAGTACCACAGAACATTATCTGATATGGTTTAATGAACATATACAACAATCAGTTATAACATTATGACCACACACCTAATATTGAGTAAGTTCCTCTTTTGAAGCCAAAACAGCCCTCAACTTAGAGGACAACATGTTAATTTGCTGCCTAATGTACCCCACCCACTTTTAGATGCCACTGTAACTAAATGATTATTATTATTTACTTGTCACCTGTCATTGGGTATAATGTCATGGCTAATAAGTGTATTTAACAGATTTGTGGGGTAACACGAAGTTAAAGTGCAAACATCCACAATTTTTTTTCCTGAAGATTAGGGATGACAGCAAGTATGTTTAGGTCCTAGTTTCAACCCACATGAGCTATCCTGCCAAGAAGTTGCCACTGCAAACTACCAATAATGAGCGACCAAGGATTCCCCGCCCTGCAGCAGCATGTATACAATGGACATCTATACGTAGTGCAATGAGCATAGTTGTCAACAGTGCAAAATTTCCTGGGATAGTTCCAAAAATCTGACCCATGTCCCGCTTTGTTATTGTCCTGGGCAGAATCATAAAAATTGTCTTCTGTCATCCCTCCTCTATCTCCTCCCCACCTCCAGGAAGTGCTGTGGATTGGTCAGTGCCAAGAGATTGCATGGCTAGTCAAGGGGGAAGAGCCGCAGTGACTGTCAATGTCAGCAGCTGCTGCGGGGACCCGACTCGAAGGAAGAATCAGGATTCTATTTATAAACCTGATTCCATAAAAGTTGGACACTGTACAAATTGTGAATAAAAACAAAATGAAATTATGTGGTAGTTTCAAATTTCAATATTTTATTCGGAATACAACATAGATGACATATCAAATGTTTAAACAGAGAAAATATATAATTTTAAGGGAAAAATAAGTTGATTTTAAATTTCATGGCATCAACACATTTCAAAAAAGTTGGGACAAGGCCATGTTTACCACTGTGTGGCATCCCCTCTTCTTTTTAAAACAGTCTGCAAATGTCTGGGGACTGAGGAGACAAGTTGCTCAAGTTTAGGAATAGGAATGCTGTCCCATTCTCGTCTAATACAGGCTTCTAGTTGCTCAACTGTCTTAGGTCTTCTTTGTCGCATCTTCCTCTTTATGATGCGCTAAATGTTTTCTATGGGTGAAAGCTATGGACTGCAGCCTGGCCATTTCAGTACCTGGATCCTTCTCTACGCAGCCATGATGATGTAACTGATGCAGTATGTGGTCTGGCATTGTCATGTTGGAAAATGCAAGGTCTTCCCTGAAAGAGACGACGTCTGGGTGGGAGCATATGTTGTTCTAGAACTTGGATATACTTTTCATGATTGATGGTGCCTTTCCAGATGTGTAAGCTGCCCATGACACACGCACTCATGCAACCCCATACCATCAGAGATGCAGGCCACACGCACTCATGCAACCCCATACCATCAGAGATGCAGAACTGAGCGCTGATAACAACTTGGGTTGTCCTTGTCCTCTTTAGTCCGGATGACATGGCGTCCCAGTTTTCAAAAAAGAACTTCAAATTTTGATTTGTCTGACCACAGAACAGTTTTCCACTTTGCCACAGTCCATTTTAAATGAGCCTTGGCCCAGAGAAAACGCTTGCGCTTCTGGATCATGTTTAGATATGGCTTATTTTTTGGCCTATAGAGTTTAAGCTGGCAACGGCGAATGGCATGGTGGATTGTGTTCACCGACAATGTTTTCTGGAAGTATTCCTGAGCCCATGTTGTGATTTCCATTACAGTAGCATTCCTGTATGTGATGCAGTGCCGGCTAAGGGCCCAAAGATCACAGGCATCCAGTATGGTTTTCCGGCCTTGACCCTTACGCACAGAGATTGTTCCAGATTCTCTGAATCTTTGGATGATATTATGCACTGTAGATGATGATAACTTCAAACTCTTTGCAATTTTTCTCTGAGAAACTCCTTTCTGATATTGCTTCACTATTTTTCACTGCAGCATTGGGGTAAGTGGTGATCCTCTGCCCATCTTGACTTCTGAGAGACACTGCCACTCGGAGAGGCTCTTCTTATACCCAATCATGTTGCCAATTGACCTAATAAGTTGCAAATTGGTCCTCCAGCTGTTCCTTATATGCACATTTAACTTTTACGGCCTCCTATTGCTACCTGTCCCAACTTTATTGGAATGTGTAGCTCTCATGAAATCCAAAATGAGCTAATATTTGGCATGACATTTTTTAAAATGTCTCACTTTCAACATTTGATATGTTATCTATATTATATCGTGAATAAAATATAAGTTTGAGATTTGTAAATTAAATTAGTCCATTCTTTTTTTACTCACAATTTGTACAGTGTCCCAACTTTTTTGGAATTGGGTTTGTAATTGAGAAAGCACAGAAGAGGCTGCACAGATGAGGCTGCAAGGATGGGACTGCAATGATGGGCAGTGATGAGACTGCCATATGGTAAAGGATGGCTCTGATGTTACAGGGGGACTTTAACCACTTGCCAACCGGGCCTTAGCCGAATGACGGCTACAGCGTGGTCGGCTTATTCTGGGAGGGTGTACAATGACGTCCTCTCAGAATCGCGCCCGGGGCGCGCACACGAAAGTGTCCATGCTTGCTGGGTCCTGGGGACCCCGCGCATCACAGATCTTGGTAAAAGGCCAATGACAGCAGCCCTTTAAAACGTGATCGCTCCGTCCAATGATGGAGCGATCACTTCTCAACAAACTGGCGCATGTCCGGTTCATTTCTCTCCTCACCTCGCACACTATACACAACGATCGGTACAGTGTGCGGGGGTAGGCGAGAAACTGCAGTTGTCCCCATCCTCTGCCTCCTCCATACCTCAATTATGCCCACTCACCATGCCTCTTACTAAATACCTTGGAATGTCTACTTTCCAAAAAGGGGTCATTTAGGGGGTATTTGTACTTTCCTGGCTTGTTAGGGTCTCAAGAAATGAGATAGGCCGTCAGTACATCAGGTGTGATCAATTTTCAATGATTGGCACCATAGCTTGTAGACTCTATAACCATCACAAAGACCAAAAAATACATACTTATTTGGGTTATTTTTACTAAAGATATGTAGCAGTATAAATTTTGGCCAAAATTTATGAAGAAAAATGACTAAATTTGCAAAATTTTAAAACTTTTTAAAAATTTTAAAAAAGAAAAATGCATTTTTTTTACAACATTTTCGTTTTTTTTTTTTTCATTTAAAGTGCAAAAAATAAAAAACCCAATGATGATTAAATACCACCAAAAGAAAGCTCAGTTTGTGTGAAAAAAGGGATGAAAATTTCAGATGGGTACAGTGTTGCATGACTGAGTAATTGTCATTCAAAATGTAAAAGCACTCAAAGCTAAAAAGTGGTCTGGTTTAGGAAGGGGGTTTAAGTGCCCAGTGGGTAAGTGGTTAAAGATAAAGGGTTTTTCTCTGGACTATGAGAAATTGGGCTTAAAACTGCACTGGCCAATTTCTCACAGTCAGGAGAGTGCTACATGTCAGCTAATAGCACTTTTTTACTTCTATCTTTTAGGCTTTTAGATAGAAGTAAAAAAAATGCTGTTAGCTGACAAAGATGATATCTCCTGTTTTCATGTAGCACTGTCCTGACTGTGAGAAGTTGGGAAGTGCAGTTTTAAAACCAGTTTCTCACAGTCACTCCTTGCTGACCCCATCACTTAGGCCCTTTCACACGGCGGGTCCCATCAGGTCTGTCTGTCAATTTTTCAGGGAGACCTGATGGGAAGATCCATGAATCCCTATGGACAGGCGGATGTAAACAGAAAACACCCCCTTTAAGCCCATGCCCAATATTTAGCATAATTTAATACACACGCATGTGCGCAGCGACGCGCCTTGCACGGCACAATTTTGTATGTGCTGGCAAAGCCTACACAATGAATGATTGCCCTAATGTACTACCCCACCTACACTGGCTTTCTGCAAAAAGTTCGCTCTAAAAAATTGTCGGCAAGGTTGGCAACTATGCATGAGACGGGAATGCTTCAGCTGCTTTTGACTGGCCGTGTGCAGTGACAGCTTCCTGAAGGGATAGCTCAGGTGGGTTGAACTAGGGTCCAAATATACTTGAGCTCATTCCTGCTGAGGATTTCACTCTGTGGCTACATTTTGTTTCCTTTTAGTTTCAACAATTACAACCACTGTACGTTTACAGAACGCCTTCAGAAATCTCATCTCTTGCCATATACTGTATTAGGCTCACTGCTTCAACAAAGTTCTTCTATTGCAACACTTTGACTGATCATGTGATATTATAAGGCTAATTTAGCGTTTCCACTTTTTATCAGACGGGAATACTGGAAAATAGCCTATCTGGAAAGCTTAGGTAATAACCTGTAACGAAGTTTGATAAAATCATTGCATGTACTGTATATACAGTAACTGATGTAAAGGGAGAACTATTTTTTTTTTTTATCCCAACAAACATGGAGCTTCACTTTAGATGTCACAGTTTTTCTGAAATGTATTAAAACTTTTATCACTAAAAACACATGCCGCCTACGCTTCTCCTTAGAAGTATTATTCAAATAATGAATAAAGCACACTTATAATACTACGTATGAATAAGTGCAAGACACTTTCCCAGTCACAGAGAATGTCGTGGCTTTCATAATTCAAACTAGGACTATTATTTTCATTAAACTAGTTTTGCCACTGCAATTTAATTGGCATCTAGTGAGTTTACAAACAAGCACTTAACTGCAAAATTCATCTCAAATGTTTCTTTGCAGCAAGAATCATTAAATACAGAGTAACAATAACTTTTTTTCCAAAGTGAAAATCACAGTTAACAGCAAGGTACACAATTCGAATGCATACAGTATATGCTTACTATACCAGCCAAGCAATTTAGCTTTCCATGTCACCTTTATTTCTTCAAAATGTATGTATAGCTAAGCTAACACTTTTCTTTACAGTTTTGGATCGAGTACGAAAGAGGTAAAAAACCAACAGTTCAGTTTTTGATGTGTCCCATTAAGGAGATTTCCAATCAGTTGGCACCAGAACAGGTGTCCCCAATGAAAAATGTAAGCCTAGTACACACGGTGGGTGAATATCGGGTGGCATTGGCTTGTTGGCCCGTGTGTACGGCGACCAGCTTCTGTCGAAGGGGCATGACCAAGAAAGTCTGGCGGTGGGCACCCGATCAGCACTCACAGCCATTAACCGGAAAGTTCTGGTGGGGAGGGGGTCTCCCTGTCAGAACACAATAGCTGAGTGGGGAGATCCCTGTACTAATATCAGATTGTTAGTACAGGATCTCTTCCTGAGCTCTTCAGTTGTTTTTTTCGTTCAACCCACTGGGCTGAATGAAAGAAAACTACAAGTGTGTACCATGCTTTACTCTCACCTTTTGCTCTGGTGACAAGTAAACCATTGTGGATTTCCCATCACTTTCTGTCTTGGTGACAAAATGTACCTGGGCAACAGAGTCTTTCTTCCCAGCAGGGACCTACACTAAATAAAAACTTGACAGCTGTTCTAACCCTTCCATACCCAAGCCGAAACGAAAAAAATGTTTAGCCTATACATATGCTACAGTTTGTTCACTGGACAATAAATCAACATCATCACCTCTGTCAAATTAGCAGGTAGGTAATCCGGGAATAGAGCTGAACCAAGAGATTCACAAATCCACTGGCAGATAAAATATATATAAATATATATATATTAGAGATCGACCGATTATCGGGCCGATATGAACTTTCCCCAATATATCGGAATCGGCCACCGATATTGCCGATATTTTGGGAATGTGCTTGTACCGGAGTGATGCCTGCAGCTAGAGGCATCACCCCGGTACCGGCGTCCATAGACGACGGTCGGCTGTCTTGTAAAAACAACCGATGAGGCTGAGAGCACCGCAATCTGCTGTGTCCAGTGGATACAGTGGTTGCGGATTGTGCCCGCTGTGCACCCCAGTATGTTGTGGTGCCTGTCTGGCCACCCGCTAGCAGTAAACGTACCGTAAGTGGGCGGTAAGTGGTTAAACTCCTGTGCAGTATAATTATTGCTGCAGTGAGAAAAGGATAAAAGTATTTATATTTCAAATGTGCTCCTTACAGTTTTAGTAAAATAGGGTAAATGGGCACTCCATTCATAAAAAAGCAAGACGGGTGCATTTTCAGAAGAATCGCCTGGGAATGGTGTAAACAAAGAGATGTATTGCCCACAGAGAAAAATATAATCCCAAAGAGATGAGATAAACACAAAATATTTTCCCAATGTTATTATTGGGAATAGTGGTTATTGTTATATGTTAACTGATCACTTTGAAGCCATGAATAATAAATAGCACTGAATTGTAGGCAGAAAGTGAATGATCTACTGTGGTTAGAAAATTGTGTTTGTCAGCAAAACACCCCAACATAACATCACTTTACAGATTTGGCTGTTATGGCCACTGTACTAAGAATTTTATTTTTTAAATAGGTTAATCGTAGGAAGGTCACAGCATAATGGCCCCATAAAGGATAATGGTTACAAGTGAGAAGGAAAGTGTAGCTGTGTTCTTCTCCTCAGGTTTTACAAAGGAAAAGAAGGGGCATAATTAATCATTTCAATACCGGGCACTTTTATCCCCTTCCTGCCCAGGCCAATTTTCAGGTTTCAGACCTGCCGCACTTTGAATGACAATTGCGCAGCACTGTACTCAAACTACATTTTGTTCACACAGATAGAGCTTTCTTTTGGTATTTGATCACCACTGAGTTTTTTTTTTTTGTGCAAAATAAACAAAAAAAGACCACTTTTTGTTTTTAGTTACTGTTAAAACCTTTTGCAAATAAATAATTGTTCTTCATAAATTTAGCCCAAAATGTATTCTGCTACATTTCTTTGGTGAAAATAACCCAAATCAATGTATATTATTCAGTCTGTAGGAAAGTTATAGAATCCACAAACTATGGTGTATATCTGAAAATTGATCAATCCTAATGTACTCAGATGATCTCATCTCATGACCCTAGAATGCCAGGACAGTACAAATACCCTGCAAATGACCCCTTTTTTAAGTTGTAATTTTTTGTCATAATTTTTTGGAAAATTAAGAAATTAAATAAGATAAAATGTTTACAATTTTTTTTACATACTGTCACTAGTACAGTACAGCGTCATAACTGGTGTGGCGGTGATCAGGGACACTGACTGATGACAGTATGGGGAAAAAAAAGTGTTATTTTTTTTTTAGTATTAAATTTTTTGTCACGATTTTTTTTTTAACACACTGTGACCAGAGCAATATAATGTTGAAATAGTAACATTGTATTACTCTTGGGAAGCAAGGAGGGTTTACACATTAGGTTTGCTTATAGCAGTGCATTACATTGCTATAAGCAAGCATTTTACTGAATGAAACGGAATCATTCAGGTCTGTTTGTTGTAACTAGCTGTGATTGGTCAAAACTAATCAAATGGTACAGATGGGCTGTGATTGGCCCGGTCTGTCCCATGTCATCAAATTGACCAATCACAGCTAGCAACACAGGTGTAAATGAAAGGAAGCCATCCATTGTGTACAACTGTCATGTGACCTGCTGGGATTGATCACAGCGGTCACATGGTGCTAGCAATGAGTCGGTACTCTGATCAGTCATCAGCCGTGTTCCGTGGACAAGGCTGGTCACAGATTGCGCTGCTTATCAGCGTTTCCTGACAGGACGTCATTTGACGTCCAGTAAGAATAACAAAGCCACTGCCCGACTAACGCAAGCCAGTGTTTGAAAAAAGACCAGAAAAACTTGTCGTGAAGTCCTGAAAAACGTAGCTATGTTATCACCAGACCATTATTCCTAATCTTTATGGACAGCTTACTGACTGGGTCCAATGTGAATGTACAATCTATGTGTAAAATATTGCATACATTGATGGTGCTTTTTAAGTACTGGTAATAAATAAATGGTAGCAGATGATTGGTGAAAAGGAAACATGGTGTCACTATTTAAAAAAGGATTGAGATAAATACCTGGAAACTGCAGACCAGTCAGCCCAACATAAATAGTACGTAAACTATTGGACCATATGCCAGAATTTGCTGATGAAAATTGTATAATTAGTAGTAACCAGCATGGATTTATGAAAGATCATTCTTGCCAGACCAACCTGATAACATTCTTTGAGGAGGTAAGTTGTAATTTGAATAGACAAAGGCCTGTGGACGTGGTGTATCTAGATTTCGCCAAAGCATTTGATACAGTACCCCATAAATGCTTTAATTTACAAATTGAGGTCTGTTGGCATTGACAATCATGTATGTACCTGGATAGAAAACTGGTTACAGAAGTGTGTCCAGAGCATGGTGATAAATAGCATATCTTCTGAATGGGTTGTAAGAGGGGTACCCAAGGGCTCTGTCCTGGGACCAACTCTGTTTAACCTATTCATTAAATTATATTGATGTTGGTATAAATAGATTAATCTCTGTGTTTGTTGATGATACAAAATTAAGCAGGGTAATAACTTCACGGTAGGATATAGCAACTTTACAAGAAGACCTCAATAAAAAAAAAAAAAGGGTGGCACCTACATGGAAAATTAGGTTTGACATTGAAAAATGTAAAGTAATGCATTTGGGGGCTAAAAATATGAATGCAAGTTACTAGCTAGGGGGTGAACCTCTGGGGGAATCTAAGATGGAAAAGGCTTTAAGGGTCCTTGTAGATCATAGGCTCAGCAATAGCAATCAATACCAAGCTGAAGCAAGCAAGGATAGCCCTGTATAGTGGTTTTGCACAGAGCAGCCCAGATTCTCTTCTCGGGTCCCTCTTCTGTGATCCTGGCCCCTCCCTTCTGTTCAGTGCCCCCACAGCAAGCAGCTTGCTATGGGGACACCCGAGTCGAGTCACAGCTCCCTGTGTCCATTCAGACACGAGCCCCGACCCAGCCCCACTCCTCTCTACCCTAAATGGCTAGCTGACTTTGACTGACTGCAGCAGGAGCCAATGGAGCCACTGCTGTGTCTCAGCCAATCAGAAAGGAGAATCTCGGACGGCTGAGACACTCGTGGACATCGCTGGACAGAGAGGGAACTCAGGTAAGTGTTAGGGGGGCTGATGGGGACTGCTGCACACAGAAGGCTTTTTATCTTAATGCATAGAATGCATTAAGATAAAAAAACCTTTTGACTTTACATTTCATTTAAAAAGAGTATTTACCCAAGAGATAAGACTATAATTCGACCAATTTACAAAACGCTGGCTCAGCCACATCTTGAGTATGCTGCCCAGTTCCTGTCACTAGTCCTCCGGAAGGATGTGCTTGAAATAGAGGGAATCCAGAGAAGAGCAACAAAGCTAATAATGGGACTGGAGGACCTCAGTTATGAAAAAAAGACTACAGCCATTAAACGTATTCTATCTATAGAAGAGACGCTTAACCCCTTACCGTCGATGGAACGCAAATATGCAGCCTCAGCTTCAAGGGGTTGAACCGGAGTAATGCCTGCAGCTAGAGGCATCACCCCCGTACCTTTGTTTAGAGCCGACGGTCGGCTTTCTTGTAATGACAACCGATGTAGCTGAGCAGACGCTCGGCTTTCATTACAAGGAGCAGGAGGGGATGCATTACAAGGAGCAGGAGGGGATGTTCCCTCCCCCCCCCCCACACACACACCCTCCCACAGCTTGCCTGGCCCCCCCCCCCACGAACAAAGCTGAATTCAGCTCTGATCAGGTTTCCAATGCAAAAACCCGGAAGCGATGTCATGACATAACTTCCGGGTACTGAAACCTTAAAGGCACCAAACGTAAAAAAAACAAAATTACACCATTCAAAACAGCCAAACTTGGCGTTTTGAATGCTTTTAAGTGCAAAGGAGGGATTTGGGGTCTTTTAGAACCCAGATCCCTCCATAAAGAGTACCTGTCACTGCCTATTATTGTCACAAGGGATTTTTTTTACATTCCTTGTGACAGCAATAAAAGTGCTGAATTTTTTTTTTTTCTAAATGGATAGTGTAAAAATAAAAAAATAAAACAATTAAGAAAAAAAAAACAAAAAATGAAAGCGCCCCATCCCTCCATGCTCACGCACAGAAGTGAACGCACATGCAAGTCGTGCCCACGTATGTAAACAGTGTTCAAACCACACAAGTGAGGTATCGCTGTGATCGTTAGAGCGAGAGCAATAATTCTAGTACAAGACCTCCTCTGTAACTCTAAACAGGTAACCGGTAAAAAATTTTAAAGCGTAGCCTATGGAGATTTTTAGGTACCGAAGTTTGTCACCATTCCACAAGTGTGCACAATTTTAAAGCATGACATGTTAGGTATCTATTTACACAGTGTAACATCATCTTTCACATTATACAAAAAAAATTAGGCTAACTTTACTGTTTTTTTTTTTTTTTTTTTTATTCATGAAAGTGTATTTCTTCCCAACAAATTGCATTTGAAAGACTGCTGAGCAAATACCGTGTGACATAAAATATTGCAACAGTTGCCATTAGATTCTCTAGGGTCTCTGCTAAAAAAATATTTATGATGTTTGGGGGTTTCAAGTAATTTTCTAGCCAAAAAAAATTATTTTAACTTGTAAGCAACATATGTCAGACAAAGGCTTAGGCTCCAAGGGGTTAAAAGGAGGTACGATCCCAACATACAAATATCTGAATAGTGATTTTAGCAGAGGGGATAAACTTTTCAATCTTTTTTAGGTCTCTTAACACATGCAGCCACTCAATGAAGTTGAATGAGAAGAAGTTTAAACTTAAAGTAATAATAAAATCCTATTTTCTATTTTTTTTGTTTAAAAATAACAAGCATGTCATACTTACCTACTCTGTGCAGTGGTTTTGTACTGAGCAGCCCCGATCCTCCTCTTCTTGGGCTCCTGGCCCGTTCCTCCTGCCCCCACAGCAAACAGCTTGCTATTGGGGCACCCAAGCTGCTGCTCTGCATCTCCATTTAGACATGGAGCAGCGGCTTGGCCCCCCTTCCTCTATCTCTCCTCATTCACTCGCTGACTTTGACAGCAGCAGGAGCAAATGGCGCCCGCTGTGGTGTCTCAGCCAATCAGGAAGGAGTGTCCCGGGACTTCGTGGCTCTCATGCAACATCGCTGGATCGAGAGGGAGCTCAGGGAAGTATTAAGGGGGCTGCTGAACACAGAAGGTTTTATCTTAATGCATAGAATGCATTAAGATAAAAAAACATTCTGCCTTTAGAACCACTTTAAACTTCTTTACTGTTCGAGTGGAAAGGAAGTGGAACTGCAAACAATAAATGGTGCTGCACACAGCTTTAGTAGTCATTATGTGAACAGCTGCCACATTTTTTATTTACTTTTTGGTTGTTTTTAGGTAGCACAGGAGTTTACTCCTACTCTGTTAAGGATGTGGAACTCCCTTCCACAATTGGTGGTGTCAGTGGGGAGTGTCGACAATTTTTAAAAAATTGTTTAGATGGCCATCTTAGCCAACGCAATATACAGGGTAAGGGAAATGGTAGTGACAAACATATTACACACACGCACACACAGGTCGAACTGGATGGACTGGTGTCTTTATTCAACCTAACCAAGTACAGTATGTAACCATATGTATCTAGACATACTAGTACCACCAGTAACAGGAACTAAAAATTAGCAGGTAAACTAAGGAAGTACATTTATAAAGCAGTGAATTTAGCAGCCACCTAGCAGGTGAATCTTCCAGGTGGATGTGTTTTAAATTGAATGTTTGGTGAAAACCACATTAACTGCCAAAAGCCAGTTACTACATAATGACTTCATTAATACTACACAATAACCTAAAGTGATATTAAAGGCACTTTTTTTAATTTTAATAAAATACATTTTTTGTTGAAATCCATCAGACAGAGCTAATGTCATCATGCCAGCTCAGCCAAGCACAGCACTGTTTCATGCTGTTTGTGTCTACAACCTTTGTGAAGATTTAACTTTAGTTAAATATATGGAGGTCCTACAGTATTGCACTATGGGTTCCTGTGTTCTTCCTCTATATGTCAGATGTGTTCTGGAGTTGCCTGGATAATGAAAACAGTGGTGAAAATGTTCCTGTTTGTATCCATCTGTGTCCATGGTTCATACCAAGCACTGTTATGGCACTTTTCCACTGCAAGTACCGGCTAGTACCGGCTAGGCTCTACTCGGCCCTGCTTGGCCCGGTTTGCTTTTCCACTGCGGTACCGCATGGTATAGTGTCGGAACGGTTCGGTACGGTATAGGTTTGCTTTTCCACTAAAGTAGTACTAAAGTTAAGTGGGTGGGATAACAACGGGGTGGGTGTGATTCTCTGACCAATCAGTGGCTAGTATTGACTGCATGCAAAGGATTGTGGGATATGGTACCAGTTTGGTACCTGTTGGAACCACAATCGAGTAGGTACTGTTTTTTCAGAGCCGTACCGTTCGGTTCCATGCAGTGGAAAAGCAAACCTATACCGTACCGTCCCGAACCGTTCCGACCCTATACCATGCGGTACCGCAGTGGAAAAGCACAAAAGCGTGCCGACCCGGTACGGTTCTATGCCGTGGAAAAGCACCATTAGACCTCCTTATATCTGAGGTCTAACCATCTAGTAAACGGTTTGATGTCTCATTACACTGTAGTGGAGCACAAGCGAGAGTCATAAATTAATAGGATTGCATGCGGAACATCTCATTTGGACTTTTTATGAGCTTTTATTTTAGCTTTGTTGGGAATCACTTAACGGGAGTTCCCTTATATAGTTGTTAGTCATTTGTTGATTATTTGTTTCACTTAGGCCTTTGGGCACTGGCATTAAAAAGACAGAACAACACTTTTTATTTTAAATCTGTATTCAGAATAAGTGTTAGGTTTTGCCTGGAATTCTACTATAGTGTACATTCTGTCCAACAAAAATCTGTTTAGTGCTGCTGGTGTTTGCACATGGTGCCTTATAAGATGTATAGGCATCACTTGGACATAATGGAGGAGGCCAAGGTGCAACTGATGGGGGAAGAGGAACCTTTTTATTTATTTATTTCTTTTTTGGAGGGGGGGGATTTGTGTAAAGTTATCCTAAGGCCCCTTTCACACGGGCGTTCCGTATGTCCGTATATCACCCCATCCGTTTGCGGGTGATATACGGACATAATGAATGTCTATGGGATTGCGGATGTCAGCGGATGAGCATCCGCTGACATCCGATTTGCGTCCTTTCACCTCTGTTCCGTTTTTTGGAAGGGAACAGAACCCTATTTTTCTTCCGCTTAAAAAACAGAAAGGAAGCAAAATCGGATGTCAGCGATGTAATCCGCTGACATCCGCAATCCCCATAGACATAAATTATGTCCGTATATCATCCGCAAAAGGAATGGGATGATATGCGGACATACGGACCGGATGACACAAGTGTCATCCGTGTCCGTGGAAAAAAAATAAAAAAGTGCCGCAGCGGAGGAAAAAAACTGAGCGGCCATGTGAAAGAAGCCTAAAGGTTTAAATGTACAGCTACCATTTAAGGGACAGGTTTAGATTGGGGTTAGAGGGAAGATTTATTTAGGTTTAGGGGTAAGGGTAATCTTTGGAGGAAAGTTTTAGGTTATTTCATTTGGAAATTTCTTATTAAAATTTCAAGACTGAAAAATCTTAGTGTGATAACCCAGTTTTTGACACCTAATTTATATTGCAAAATCATATCAGTATAATTTTACCAATGTCGGAGTTAACTGACAAGATATGCTGTCAGCAAATATCTTAGCCATGTCCTACAGAAGTTAGTTTTGTGGTCTGTTATATGGGGATTTTACCTCATTATATAAGAGCTACTAAACCGCTTCTTTGAAGAGTCCATGTCCAAAATTGTTTTCTACTATGATGGTAGCGGTATCCCACTTTTCTCAGAATAAAATCAGTCCAAAATAGGCCTGACCTACATCCTACAGATTGGAAATCAGAGCATGCTTACTAAGCAGTGATTTATATATGCTTGTTAATGAATTCCCTAACACTATGAGAAATCTACAACTAATTTGCCAACATTCCCTAGTGACATTCACCCATTCGACCCCCTCACATTTTAATTTTTTTTAGGGATCCTGGAGTCCCCTAACCAAGCAACCTTTTAAGCAGGTAGCAAAAAAAGCACACCTACAATTGTAATATTTGTTATTTAACCTTCCAGGTACCAGTGACGTGCGTGATGTTACAGTGAAGTGTAGGGAACAACCTTCCCAGATTTCCTAGAATTCGTAAAATCTTTGCAATTGCCAGGATTTCTTGTTCAAAGGAAAAAAAGGTGGGAGCTTTTTCCCTATTTTAGGATCCTGCACAAGAGAAGACCTGCTGGAGGACATTAATTTAAAAGTAACCCTATAAATAATGAACCTATGTGTCACAAACAATTTATTTAAAATGTCTCCATCAGATGTGCTGGGAAAATGCCAATTGGTAAAATAAGCACAATTTCCCATTGAAGAACAGATGCTAGTAAATACAAATTAATATTTGCAGCGTCAAAAAAATAAAAAAATTAAAGCACAATATTAAACATCCAATAAAATTAACTTTCACATAAAAACCTTACAAAGAACAGTGTCAACATAAGTATCAAAATCCAAATGAGCAAACAGTGCAACATGCAAATAAGTGTTAGAAAAACACTAAATAAAATTCATTAGGCCTCTTGCGCATGATACTCCTGTTTCTGTCCTACTTTTTCAGACTTTTTTTGCATGTTTTTGCACGCATTTTTGCGTTTATGCGTTTGCGCAATTTCACGCGTAAAAAAATGGATTTTTGTAAAATCTTACCGTAAAATCCTTTTCTCTTAGCTCATTGACAGACGTAGTCTTCGGTGATACACCACCTTCGGGTTATGTTGCCTCCACAGGAGCAGGACTAGACAGGAAATTAAAAAGCTCTGGCCACACCCTAGGGGCAGTCCCAGAGGGTATATCCTCTCTCTCTCTGCCTCAGCAAATCAGTTATGTGAAAAAGCAGTCTTTAGAGATTTTAACCCAACTCAAAAAACAGAGGGGCGGGGACTACGTCTGTCAATGAGCTAAGAGAAAAGGATTTTACGGTAAGATTTTACAAAAATCCATTTTTCTCTAGCGCTCATTGACAGACGTAGTCCTCGGTGATACACCACCTTCGGGACGTCCCAGAGCAGTATCACAACTGAGGGGTGGGAAAATGAAATCAAATCCCAATCTAGAAGGCCCAACCGGTGCCAACTAGAAGTTTACAATGCTCATCCTTAATGATGAGACTCAACAAAAAAGAGAAAAATTTTCTTTTTTTTTTTTTTTTTTTTTAAACAGAAAAAAACCCTCGAGGTAGACCACCGGTCTCCTCAAATTGCAGCCTGCAAAACCTTGCTGCCAAATGAGGCATCCGCCGATGCCGTCACATCAATTTTATAGAATTTTGTAAAGGTATGTACCGACGACCAGGTGGCCGCCTTACATACCTGGACCACTGACGCCTGATGGCGAAAGGCCCAGGAAGTACTGAGCGCTCGAGTGGAGTGCGCCCTAACAGGGAACGGAGGACTCTGACCCTTAATAGAATAAGCCTGTACCACCGTTTGTCTAATCCATTTGGCAATGGTCGCGGCAGATGCAGGCAAACCCTTTCTGGGGCCATCCGTGATCACAAAAAGTGAATCCGTCTTACGGAAAGATTCCGTAGCTTTCAGGTATACCCTGATTGCCCGAACCACATCTAAGGAATGCAACGCATGTTCCCGATGATGCTTGGGCTGAGGACACAAGGAAGGTAGTACAATATCTTCATTCAGATGAAAATCTGAAACCACCTTAGGAAGAAAAGATGGCTTAGGATGAAGTACTACCTTATCCCTATGAATCACTAGGTATGGGGACTGGCATGATAATGCAGCCAGTTCTGACACCCTGCGAGCAGAAGTAATAGCCACCAAGAAGGCCACCTTCTGGGATAAAGTAAGCAAGGGAATCTCCCTGATGTTTTCAAAGGGAGGTTTCTGTAGAACCGACAAAACCAAATTAAGATCCCAGGGCGGTAAGGGCGCGCGGACTGGAGGAGCCAGGTGCCGCACCCCCTGGATGAAATTCCGCACCAAGGACTTGGTAGCTAAAGGTTTCTGAAAGAAGATTGCTAATGCTGAAACTTGACCCTTGATGGTGCTCAAGGCTAGCTTCTGCTCAACCCCTTGTTGCAAAAAGGCCAATATTCGAGTCACCGAATAGGTACGTGGAGGAAATCCTAAAGATTCGCACCACGCAATATAAGTCTTCCATGTGTGATAATAGACTTTGCTGGAAGTCGCTTTCCTTGCTTTAATAAGGGTAGGAATGACTGAAGTAGACAAACCTCTGTCCTTCAGTACTTGGGTCTCAATGGCCAGGCCATTAAACCCAGCGACTGTAAAGCATGATGGTAAATTGGTCCTTGAGACCACAGACACTCCCTGAGACGAAGTTCCCACGGAACGTCTACGACTAACATGTCCAAGTCGGCCAGGCCGGCTTGAGGAGGCCAGCCTAGAATTTCTAGGACCACTGGCGCTGATAGAATCTGAACCAGGCGTCCCTAGAGGTATCTGGCCCCGACCATCCGAGAAAGTCTGGTCGTTTTCTGTTCCCACACATTTATCAGATACCTGATTGTTATCAGGAAAGGTGATCTTTTCTGGTTGAACCTCAGGGACCGAAGTCACCCGACTAGAGGCTACTTGGCCTATCTGGTCAACCAGATCCGATTCCTGTGAGGTATAGGGACTAATCTTAGGAAAAGGTAAAGGAAAAGATCTATTCAGGGAACGGTAACTACCGCTTCCTGTAGTACTTAAATGTTGGAAGGGAAGAATCGCACCGGTAGTAGTGGTTGATGCTCGATCTAATGTCCTGAATACCGGTGAAAACGTCCCCCCACCCTGAAACCGGGTGGGGGCGCACCTTCAGGCTGTGTACTCCTTTGCTTCGGGTTTGGCTGGGTTGGTCCTTTGCTTGTCCGACCAGCCCTTCTTGAACCCTCCTGGAGGAGTCTTGCCTTTCCCGCTAGTACCAGCCGGGCGCCCTTTATGGGCGGTAAAGAAAGGTCCTCGCTTGTTGCGAGGTCCCTTAGCTTTAGCAGCCTGTGGCAAAAAAGTGCTCTTGCCCCCAGTGGCATCCTTAATGATTTCATCTAGGTTGGCCCCAAATAGACGATTCCCCTGAAAAGGGAGATTAGTCAAGGTCTTTTTGGAACCTAGGTCAGCTGACCAGCATTTTAACCACAGCACACGTCTGAGGATCACCGCTGACTTAGATGCATGCCCTAATAAGGGAGTAGTGTCCAAGGCTGCGTCACAGATAAACTGTAGCCCTTGTATAATCTGTTCCATCAAATCAGATGTCTCCTGGGGAATATCTTTTCCCCTAAGATCTTGGCGTACCATTTTCGCCCATTCCGTAAGTGTCTGGGAAACTAGACCAATAACAATTACTGGTCTAAATGCTGACCCTATCAGAGAGAAGATGGTGCGGGACTCTGCTTCCATCTTTCGATCCACCGGATCCTTAAAGGACGAAGTGTCCTCCACTGGAATAACCGTGGCTTTATTCAGCCTGGAAATAGGTGGATCCACCACTGGTGGTACCGTCCATTTCTTAATGATGGATTCCTCAAACGGATAGCGTCTAGCAATACGCTTGGAAATAGTAAAGGTACGTTTAGAATGCTCCCATTCTCCTTTAATCTGATTACCGAAACATTTAGGTACAGGAAAAACCTTCACCGTTTTGATGGGCTTATTAGTACCAAAAGGAATCTCTGTTTCAGTTGCCTCTGCTGGTAAAGCCTCAAGTTTTAAGGTTTCCTGCACTGCCACAACTAGTGCGTCCACCAATGCTTCTTCCTGAATTATAGCAGGAGAAGAAGCGTCCTCCTCACTGTCTGAGGGGGCTTTACCTGGGATAACAGCCCTTGCAGAGGAACCTGCAACTGCAGTGACCATCTCTGAATCTGAGTCAGAGGTGTCAGATGGTATAGGGGTAGGCGGGGGTCGCTTCCTTGACCCCCGTCCCTGACAGGCCGCCTCCACCCGAGCCACCATAGACTCCAAAATTGCTGTAAATGACTCTACACTGTGCACCGGCGGGTCCCGTGGCCCCCTCGAGGGAAACAGGTGGGGGAATATGTGTGGCAGGGTCCATGATAATTCCAGTCACTTCCTGGATAATATAATACAAAAATAAAAAACTTTTTTTTTTTTTTTTCACAGACCCCCAGCGCCACAAAAGCCCCTTAGTGTTACCTGCTAGGGATCCCTATCGATCGAGAGAGAGAGAGAGAGAGACCCCCAGGCTCACCACTTGATGCTCAGAGTTTAACTGCAACAGGTTACAGCGCTGTCTTGACAAACAGGAAGTCTTTTGGCTGGCTGCCCAGGAAGAAAGGAGGCGGCTCCGCCCCTCTGCACGCCTTCCGGCGCCTCCCCTAGCTCCACGAGGTGTTTGGATCACCTCAAACATGGCCGCCCCCATGCTGGAGACACGAGGCTACGCCAAAATGGCGGCTCGTGCGATCCAGCAAAAAAAATGGCGGCGGCCTGTACTGAATAGCGGTGTGCTGCAGGGCACACAACACTCTCTCTGCATGGGGATTTGGCGTGGTTGGCGGTACCGGCCCTGGCGGACCGCATGGCCATTCGGGAGGCCTGCTAATAGCTGGAGATCTGATTAGGAAGGCAGTCTACATATCCGTGGCTTCTGACTGGTAGGTAGCTTATTCTTATCACCGTAAGATTCCCAGAATGCCACAGATTATA
The DNA here is from genome assembly GCF_965119305.1 of Pelophylax lessonae. Taxonomy (NCBI): domain Eukaryota; kingdom Metazoa; phylum Chordata; class Amphibia; order Anura; family Ranidae; genus Pelophylax; species Pelophylax lessonae. Next base: position 392,738,969 of record NC_138770.1, read on the forward strand.
ATCTTTTAACATGTATACAATTAGATTGTTAGCTCCCAAACCAAGCCTCCTGGCTTTTTTGCACATAAAATCACACTCAAAGTAGGAGGATCTGTGTCATTATAGGATAGAGAGGGACTCTATCTTACCATACAGAGAGGGGCCCGCGTTCACCACAAGACCCGTCAGGGGAAAAAGGGGGAACATACTACTCACCATACCGGAACCAGGCGGGCACCAACTCCTGACAGTACCCCTCTCCACCGGGGCGGGAGGGCTGTCGACCGATATGGACGCCGTGACTCATGGTCTTTGGCGTTTCAGCGAGACGTTTAACTCGCGGGGTCAGTCCTTTAATGGGACTTTGTCGCGGCCGACCCAGCGCGGAGCTATGGCCTGCACGCGCTCGTAGGCTGAACTGGGGTGACCACCGGATCTCAACATCCGGCCCGTCGCCCAGTTCAGCTTTCTTGCTTGAAGATCTCACAGAAACACTGGAGAAAAAAAGCTGTCTAAAAAATCCTTTAAGAAAAAAATCTTGCCAGGACCTAAGATCCCAGCAAGGTATCTAGGTCCTTACTCCTAACTAGACAGAAAATAACTGATTTGCTGAGGCAGAGAGAGAGAGGATATACCCTCTGGGACTGCCCCTAGGGTGTGGCCAGAGCTTTTTAATTTCCTGTCTAGTCCTGCTCCTGTGGAGGCAACATAACCCGAAGGTGGTGTATCACCGAGGACTACGTCTGTCAATGAGCGCTAGAGAAAGGTATTCTTGTGTACTTTTTCTCCACGATATGTAAATGGTCATTTGTGCTAATTTGTGCACGAGGAGTAAATTACTGACCAAAAAAAAGCAGATTTTTCATTTTTTTTTTTTTACTGAAAAATGCACAGTGCTTTGTTTACATGCCTGTGTGCCTAGGCCCATTACAATTACTGGGCTGTATTTTAGTTCAGTAACAAAAAAAAAAAAAGCTGTACTGCGCTTTTTCAAGCTGCAGTGTGCAAGAGGCCTTAAAATGTACAAGAAAACATAACCAATCCTCCACCATCCGATCATCTGAGTATGTCTCATAGCAGACACTGAGAGGGCAAATCCATAAATTCAGCTGCAGAAGAGAAAAGGGCAGGAGCAGACAGATGGGATTATAGTTTGACACAGTTTGGATCCATTACTGGGCATGAGAATCCTCTTCTAAGGGAAACTTATTAAGAGCAGTCAATAGAGTTGCATTTCCAACTGATCTGTTTAACCTGTACCAGCTACATTCTTTGTAGCATTGGCATCTGATAAGTGTCCATTCCTATGGGTGGCGTTGTGTGCACATACACTTGAAGATTTGTAATCAAGGAGGATTGGTTATGTTTTCTTGCACATTTTGATGAACTTTATTTGAAGAGAATTTTCTAACACTTGCTTCATTTTTGTATGTTGCACTGTTTGCACATTTACATTTTGATACTAACGTTAACCATGTTCTTTGTCACAATTCTTATGATTTATATGTGAAGCCTAATTTTATTGGATTATTTGATATTTATGCTTTGTTTCTTTTTGTGGCGCTGCAAATATTCATTAGTATTACACTTCATAGGATTTTTACATCAGCCTATTGGTTTGCAAGCAGTGTATTATCAGCATAGTGCAGACTGATTGGATTATTTGCATACTATAGATGCTGATAAATGCCATGGAACATTTTTTTTCACTAAGCAAATGTTCTTTAAAAATACAGTGAATAATGCCCATTCAATTTTCAGTGAATGTACAGAGACTAAAATACCAAAGCCTTTATAAATATTCCCCTAGTTCTTTTTCCTCTAACAGGAGGATATTTTAGTATTGTTAAAATGTTGATTGTTTTTTCAATATGTTTTGTAGCTGTACAGTGTACTGGACATTGAATTTCTATGAAATCCTGTACAGAGTTGAACAACTGCTGGAAACAAAATTAAGTGTGTAAGTTACCAAGAGTAACAAGGCAGCTATAGTAGCAAATGAGAACCTGGACTCATAAAGACAACTGTAATTGACATAACAGAGGAGCACCTTGGAAACAAGGCACTAGAGCTGGAAATCAAGGGCGGAAATTACATGTCATACAGTAAGGGCTTTCCCAGGTCAAAAGAATATAGTCTGTCACAGCACAGGTTAGAAACTCTGTATTTTCCTCTGCCACATTTACACTTGCAACAAAAAGCATATAAGCTGTAAAGTAATAACATATTAAATATAATGAGAGCAGATTTTCAGTCAACCCAGCAACATTTAAGTATATCTTAACGACAAGAAAAGAATACGGTAACATGTTGCAGCTTACCACTCCCAAGACAGAGTGGCTGCATTAAAGCATTTAAACAAAATCAGATCCTGTTATCTTAAAGCATGTTATACAGGACAGTGCCTGTGCTGTGTCATCTGCCCCCCTGTATCACCTGCAATATCTGGCTGATCCTGCCTGTTCCTACCCTCCCCTCTGTAAACTGACCACGGTTTATCATGGCTGCTGAGCCCTGACACCGTGGTCAGTTTACGTGCCTCCGTCATCCGCAGCTCTCCTCTGTCCTTCTGTCCCCCCTCCCCTCCCTGCCTGTCTGCTCATGTCAGTACCTGCCCCCACCCTTCCTGCTGCTGTCATATCTAATATAAAATCATCCCATCCCATCTGTAATATAACAATAGGTATTCCTGTGTCTCTCCTCTCTTCCCCTCCTCCTCGGCTGACGTCAGCGGCAGTGCTCAGCCCTACCCGCTATAGCTGTCAGTCGGGCAGAGAAGAAACCCGAGGAGTCAGCTGAGCGTCAGGAGCCGTTTTGATATAGGTAAAGATTGCCATATTTTTAATATAATACAGGAACAGGGACACTTATTGTTATATTACTGAGCGGATGGAATGATTTTTTTTTTTCAAGGCTTTTTTTCTTTATTTTTACCTGGTGAAGTAAAACACCTCCTGTCCTAGAGTGATAACACCTACTTTGTACTATTTCTATGGAGGAGTAGAGCTGTCACCTTAGGCTCTTCCCTCCTAACTTGGACTGCATAAAACCTACCCATTTCCATATAAGGGGGAAGGAGTTCTAAAGTCCACATAAAAGAACTGGGAAAGGCTAAGGCTCCATTCACACCTGAGCGTATCGTTTTCAGGCTTTTCTTTGGGCGTTTTTCAGGTGTTTTTTTCCAGCTGTTTGGCAGGCATTGACAAAAATGCCTGTAATCTGCCAAAAAAGAAGCTCATGTACTTTTTTGAGCTTCAGGCATTTTGCTTCAAGCGACAAAACACTCATATGTGAACAGGGGCCATTGAAATGAATGGGGTTTTGCTTGTTGGGCATTTTGAGATTTCAGAGATGAGCATTTTACGAGCTGAAAAACACTCAGGTGTGAACAGGGCCTGATACATTGGGGTTTATTTACTTAGTTCCCTTTTACACATAGGAGTCTGTCGGCAGACTCCGTTTTTCTCAGTGGGGGATCGATCTGCGCTGTGTGCAGAGACAGAGCTGTCAGGTCCCGCTGTTCTCTATGGGGGAATCGGATGGGAACGGACCGTCTGTCCGTTCTCATCCGATCCCATCTGATCCAATCCGCTGGACGGATGGAAAATAGGGTTTCCATCCGTCCAGATTTGACGGATCGGATGTCAGCGGACACGTCTTCGCTGACATCCGATGCCCCATAGAGATGCATTGGGCGTCCGTTCCGTTCAGATCCGCCAAAAAAACTGACAGGCGTATCTGAACGGTCGGACTGTGTGAAAGGGGCCTAAAGCTGGAGAGTGCAAAATCAGACTTACTTCTGCATAAAAACCAATCAGGTTCCAGGTTTTGTCAAAGCCTAATTGAACAAGCTGAGGTTAGAAGCGGATTGGTTTCTATGCAGAATTGGGTCTGATTTTGCAGTGTCCAGCTTTAGTAAAGAAAAAAAAAAAAAAAAACACATTGTCTGAGATTTTAGTGCAGCACAGGCAGATTGCACATTAAAGTACAATAGGTACATAGGATTTCTAGCAGGATCAAGAAGTAGTTTTTTGCATTTATCAAACAGATATAACAAAACACTTTCAATTAGGATTGCCAGCCATCTTTATTTATAGACAGTTTGTAAAAAACAAATGGGTGACTGCCATTGAACGGAAAATGTGTCCGCAAATAAACTGACTTCAGTAGATGCAGCAGTGCATAGCAGGAAGGAACCAGCCCAGCATGAGTAGACAATGGACTCAGGAGGCAACTTAAGCTACACCTGTTCTCCCTCCTGCCGCCTTCTCATTCACATGGTACGGTAATCTGTCCCCTCCTGTAGTTCACCACATTTGACTGAAAACAGAGGTTGAAGAAAAAAAAAAAAAAAAAAAACTGGATCGGATCGGGGGGAGAAGACAACACAAAACAGAAGTGCAGACAGATATATACAAAGCAAAACAACGCTACTCCTGGTCAGTCCACTAATGGTAACCTCCTTACACACTCGCATCAGGTTGCAGCCCAGCTTTCAGAGGTGTATACATATGAAGATAACGACGTCTGGATGGCTGCACTCCGAGTCCAATAACCACCTTTATATGAAAAACTCTGTATACAGCAGCAAAAAAACAGGCAAAGGGTGCAGCAGGGAGAGAAAGGTTAATGCGTTTCACGCTGTGCTCAGTGCTTAATCAAAACCCACCTGAGCAAAGCACGGAACGCGTTAACCTTTTCTCCCTGCTCTACCTTTTGCCTGGTTTATGCGGCTGTATACAGAATTTTTCAAATAAAGGTGGTTATTAAATTCAAAGTGCAGCCATTCGGATGTCTTTATCTTCACAAAACAGAAGTAGTATGGAGGTAAGAGAAGATAAGCTGGAGTTTGGGCACAGCAAGAGATATTTTCTGCTAAGTTTGCTTGTTTGTCTTTTGCTGCCCCAAGCCAGGGTTTAGAAGCTGCTGGCAGTAAGTGTGCACTCTCTGTCTGACTGGATGCAAAATGTTAAAGCAGAGAGCATACATACTTGCATAGTGTAAAAGGTTTTGGGGGACATGGTCCCTAGCCCACGCTGACTGCACATTGGAGTGCCTAGCTAGTGCGCAATGCTCTCCCTCTGACCAGCTGAAATCACAAGTCCACAGATTCCCCACTCTAAAAGTTTTGGCATTTTCAGATTTCTAAAATAAAGTAAACAAATTATGCAGCGCTAAAAATGAGCCTACGTACAACTCACATAAAGGCAAATAATCAGGAAAAAATATATATAAATATTGAGTGCAGCATCAGAAGTGAGACTACTGAATTACTGAAGTGATATAAAGTTTAAAACTCCATATAAAAGTCCAAGTGCAAAGGTATGCAGTGAACGGTGATTTCTAAATGTGCTCGTGAAACTCCAAGCTATCGCCTCACGTCTGGAAAACCCCACGACTCCACCAAATATTAAAATGATGTGCGCACCCCTCCTACAACGTCCGTATCATAAGAGGTCAGCAAACACCTGAGAGATAATAGCTCCTCATTCCTTCAGGGCACTCCCACCATAGATAGCCAAGATATCCATTAATAAAAATCTTTCTCCTCTCCTCGGGTCTCAAATAAAAGGAAACAGACCTAATGCTCTACGTCTAAATATTATATTTAATGTATGACATAAAACCACTCATTTAAGAATAAATGGTATACAGCTTTAAGACACAGCATAGAAGTCCCGTAAGATTTAAAAAGAGTAAACACAGTTGACTGATAATAAATTGCTTCAGCCGAACACTAACCATGAGTGAAAGAAAAGTTTTTGTGTTATTCATATTCTCGGAAAAATGGGCAAGAAATCATAAATTCTGCCAGGGTATGTAAACTTATGAGCACAACTGTACTTCTTACCAACACATAAAATGTATCGGATAACATCCACATCCTAGAATTAGCCATGAAGAACAAACACAGGGTGACTAGGAGATAAGGATCTCCCACCCAGGGGTTCATAAACTATAGGTTTATACTGATTGCCAGACGGAGGGAGTGGTGTACATTGCCAACTGTGTTTGTGGGTCATTCTATGTTGGTACATAATTACATTTCTTTGTATTCTATGTTGGTAAGACCAAAAGAACCTTTGAGTGAAGTATTCAGGCTCACCTCTATTTTAATGATGTAGTGCTCCTTTTCATACCCATCTGAAAACATGTAGGTCTACATCATAGTTATGATCCAAGAGTTATTCCATTTCTGTTTTGGAAACAATTTCCAAAAAGCCTTGTGTAGGTGATTTTGACAACCAGATATTAAAGTTAAATGAATATATAATTTACAGGCAACTTCCCCACCAGGACTCAATACTGCTTTATCTTTCGAGCCCTTTCTTTAAATATCTTTTTTTTTTGGTTCCTTTCCCTATCCATACATATTACAGAGATTTTGTATTTCATATATTATTTACCTTACTATTCTGCTATAGATGATGTTATGTTTACTCATTAGACTGTGATAGTAATGTGATATAGGTTGCAACTCAGATGAATTGTTTGTTATTAGATGTTTTGATTGACATATGTACTGTTTACATTCGATTTATGTGCCCAGCTTTGACACACTCATTGGCTCATCTACTTGGGAGGTATTCGGGCACCAAGCCAGGATTAAATGGTGATCAGCTGATCCCCCCTTTTATCCTGACCCAGCTGTAAGACATCTCAACTGTGGTTGGCGCGGCGTTGCAGCTTGCTGTGTTCCACTTTGCGGTCCACGCTGGCTCATGTGCACTAACGTGGCGCCCGCGCCGGAAGCGACGTAATAGGTAGTTTTTAGCCTTGTCACTTCACAGTGTTAAATAGGCGCCCAGCGATATGGTACACCGGACACAGCTCCTAGAGGCGAATTGAAAAGTTGATGTGGTTGACAGCTGAAAGGAACACGGTAATGTACTTTCCCTTCAATGTTTATCATTAGAGCTTATACATTGGGCAACTGTGTTTTACTTCATCTTTTTGAAGATTAGACCAGATAGTTGTATGTGAATAATTATTATTCATTATCCCCTGTTCGTTTCATGTCTTGGGTAATGAGAAATTTTGGATTCTTATCTTTGTATGCACTTATAGGACAGATATATACTTCTAGTTGTTATCATCTGATCCCGCCTGAGCCAAGTTGCTTACCGCAACTGGATCTGCTTTCACTACATACAACTGGTCCCGCTGGTTTACCGCAAACACGATCCGGGACTTCCCTTTATGGGCCTCCATCTGTGGTTATCCACTTGATCGGATGGTCCATGATTGGTTCTGAGGTTTGTTCTTGCATGCCGCATATGATCGAATGACTGTCCAGGTTTCCACTAATCGAGATTGGTGAGCATAGTGGGTTCTTAGTTAGCCTTTATGTGTGATACGATTCTGTATATACACACTGTATTTACACATTGACTTGTTATCTTTTCTTTCTTTCTTGCTTTTCAAGTTCTTACTAATAACATGGCCAATATGGAGGGTTTCTGAGGAAGCACTATATGAACAAGTTTGTTCTGCAAAACGCGTTAGCCCTCTTGACCATATTCACTAACAACCATCCTTGTACTAGATGGTACAGCAAGCCCTTGGAGATGCTGTGGGGTACACTGCTGTGATGTGATGGTTTTTACGATGTACCTTTTTATCAATTTGTATTAAATAAAATGTATTGTTTTATGTATATTATTATTCCATGGTGTGTTCTTCTTTACAAGATAACTATAAATCCTCTAAAGTCCACTTTTGTGGGTGGGAGATCCTTATCTCCTAGTCACCCTGTGTTTGTTCTTCAGTACTTCTTACCAGCGTTTTTATTGTCTCAACAGTTGCTGGTTGCTAAGCAGTCCCTGGCAATTTAATGATGTTCTTTAAAATGGTAGTAAATGCTATATAGAATTTTTTTAAATAGCCCCTCTGCAGATTTTTGCCATAATGTGCTAGAATGCACCGCATACTAGCACATTATGTCAGACTTACTTTTCAAACAGTGCCCTCCAGCGCTGAGCTTCCGTCTTTGGCATAGCTGAGCTGTGATTACATCACTCTCACTAATGCACAGTTGCTGCACAGCACACTCTGCATTCACAGCACACTCTGTGTTTTATGAATATAGAGCGTATTGCTTATACAACCATTGACAGCTAGAGCCAATGACCATATCTTCGAAATGGCTCAAGTTCAGGCCGATTCTAAGGCACCTACAGACAAGACTATTGATAAGCTTACCTGTAGGGCAAAGTTAAAAACCTCACTTTAATATCACTTTAGAATAGGCTCAGACAAAGTGTTAGCTACCTGTCTATTTTCAGTGTGCGCAAAACCATATGTAATGCAAGTGTTTTTTTTTTTTTTCCTTTTAAGGACTGTGCATTAAGATTAAAAAAAAAACCTCCCTGACTTTACAACTCCTTTAATTAACCACTTAAGCCCCGGAAGATTTTACCCCTTCCTGACCAGGGGGTATTTTGCGATTCGGCACTGCGTGACTTTAACGGACAATTGCGCGGTCGTGCGACGCTGTACCTAAACGAATTTGGCGTCCTTTTTTTCCCACAAACAGAGCTTTCTTTTGGTGGTATTTGATCACCTGTGCGATTTTTTGATCACGCGCTATAAACAAAAAAAGAGCGTCAATTTTGCAAAAATAGCAATATTTTTCAAATTTTTTTATATGAAATTCCCCCCAAAAAAAATGTAAAAATCAAAATTTTTTAACATTTTCGGCCAATTTGTTTTATGCTACCTATGTTTGGTTAAAAAAAAAAATCGCAAAAAGCGTATTTTGATTGGTTTGCGCAAAAGTTATCGCGTTTACTAACAAAGGGAAAGATTTCTGTCATTTTTGTTGTTTTTTTTTTTAACGCGTAATGGCGGCGATCTTTTTTTGCGGTACTGCGACATTGCGGCGGACAGATCAGACCCTTGACTGACATTTTTGACACTTTTGGGGTTACCAGTGACATTTCTACAGTAATCAGTGCTATACATATGCACTGTTACTGTAAAAATACACTGGTAGTGAAGGGGTTAACTTTATTTGAGAGGGAGGGGCTGTGTGTGTCCCTAGGGGCGTGCTTTCTACTGTGATTGGCTGTGGCTTCAGATGTATGAAGAGTGATCGACGGTTCTACATAGTAGAACCGTATGATCATCCTTCATACACCGGGGAGAATGACAGGCAGCTTGTTTACACAAGCCGCCTGACTTTCTCCCTCTCCCCCGCCGATCGCCGAGTGACCGGCGGACATCGGGTCCGCCGGTCACACGCGCGGGGGGTGCGTGACCGCGCGGGGGTGAGCGCTCGCTCCCTAGACCCTCACAGGCTAGCGACGTAGACCTACGTCGCTTTACCTGTGAGGGGCTGACTGCCGACGTAGATCTGCGTTAGGCAGTCGGCAAGTGGTTAAAAACAGTGCGATATAAAACTCATTGCACTGGTCCCCGCCAGAGCTCAAACTGGCAACTGTGCACGAACAGAACTATAGGCAAAACCTTTTTTTTCCATTTTGAATAGAGAAAAATGAGGTTTATAACCCCTCAGATTTTATTTTGCCATCTGTGTGCCATTGCGAAAATTTCCCCTCACTTCCTGTCCCATAGCCACACAGGACATGAGCGGAAATCCCTGCAAATTAAGGGAATTCCTTGGGGACCCCCAGGTCACCAGAACTAGTGCTCCCTTTGGAAGATTTCCCTTCTTTTACTTTTCTGAGGACAACCCAAAATTATTATTTTTTTGTTACTCTTACTTTTAATGATAAAAGGGACAGCACAGATAGAGAGAGGGAATCTCCCTAATGGGGACACAGGCAACAATAAATTCTGACAGGCTTTCTAAAACCTCTCCGCTCTATCCAAAACTAAAAACAAAATGTTGCCTTTAGTTATACTTTAACCCATATGGTTAGAGCAATATCCGGCGGTATTGGTATAAGCCCCCCACCTACAGATATAAACTGAACCACAAATTAATCCTCACATTCACTTTATGACAGAAGGTTTTCAGGTAAGGCAAGTAGAATATTTACTAAATTAAGCAGTGCATACCGAATTTAGGTTTATTCTTTCTGGTAAAAAAAAGTAGAAAGGGAACTGCAGACTGTCAGAATTTTGAAATGCCCAGTCATGAAACAAGAAAGGACTGGAATAGTCCTGAATAGTCCTGCATTATTTCTATCACAAAGGAATAGCTGTGACAGATTTTATAGTTAATCTTAGCTTTTCCACTAATGTCTTCATGAATATTGCTTGATGTCCTTTTTATAGTTAAACCCTTTTTGGAATTATAACTGCAAAATAAATCAGTCAAAAATTACAAAATGTGTTCCACAGCGATTGCAAGGAACTATTCCAAACGGTACAGCTACTCAAGTACCAGAGCGTAATGGAAGCAGATGAGAGAGTGAAACCTCGCTCAAACACCCACAGCTTGTGCTCTGTCAACCAGTCTGCTGGATACTACTGCTTTACACAGATCACATGAGAATCACTTATCACAGCTGTCAATGCACTGAAGCCAGTCTTGGCTGTCCATCAGAGGACTCTGATGCTGCTGAAACTGTCATTCCCAACCTTTTTTATTCCAGCACTTCTTTTGAATAAATCGTATGTATTTTTGGAACATCGAAAAAAAAAGGCTACAATTATTTTTTAAACATTTGCACAGAAGGCACTTAACAGGTTTCTTCAAATGTCCACAAATGTACAATTAGTATGCAGACTGAGGCTATGAAAACATTATTACAATTCACATATTCACTATTTTTATTTCTTACCTTGTAACACATCTGAGTTTGCATGAGTGTTTATAATGCATGCTGAGTTTAACCACTTCTTTACCCCCTTAATGACCAGGCCATTTTTTGCGATACAGCACTGCGGTATTTTAACTGACAAATGCGTGGTCGTGCGACGCTGTACTTAAAGCGGAGTTCCAGCCTAAACACACTCACCTGTCCAACGGTCCAGCGATGCGGCCACCCGAAGCCTTGCTCTTCTCCCTCTCTCCTCTGTGGCGCCAGCATCATTGGTGTGGGCACCCGGCTGTGACAGTTTGCGGATTCACAGCCGGGTACGCACTGCGCATGCGTGAGTTGCGCTACTGGTCGTGATTGGCCGGCAATCTTCCGGGACCTCTGACATGTCCCAGAAGATTGCAGGGAGGGAGGGGGAGAGGAGAACTTTCGCTCAGGGTGGAACTCCGCTTTAAATAAAATTGATGTCCTTTTTTTCCCACAAATAGAGCTTTCTTTTGATGGTATTTGATCACTTCTGCAGGTTTTATTTTTTGTGCTATAAACAAAAAAATGCGACAATTCTAAAAAAAAAAAAAAAAAAAAAAAAAAAAAAAAAAAAAAACAATTTTTTTTTATTTCTGCTATAAAACACAGCCAATAAAATAAAATAAAAAAAAAAATCAAATGTTTTCATAATTTTAGGCCAATATGTATTCTGCTACATATTTTTGGTAAAAAAAAATCCCATTAAGTGTATATTGAATGGCTTGCTCAAAAGTTATCTAGTCTACAAACTAGGGCATAGATTTATGACATTTTTATTTTTTTACTAGTCATGGCGGCGATAAGCAATTTGCAGCAGGACTGCAACATTGCGGCGGACAGATCGGACAGCTAACTGACATTAATCAGTGCTAAAAATATGCACTGTTACTTTACGGATGACACTGGCAGGGAAGGGGTTAAAACCAGGGGCAATCAAAGGGTTAAGCGTGTCCCTAGGGCAGTGATGGCGAACCTTTGCACCCCAGATGTTTGGAACTACATTTCCCATGATGCTCATGCACTCTGCGGTGTAGTTAAGCATCATGGGGAATGTAGTCCCAAAACATCTGGGGTGCGAATGTTCACCATCACTGCCCTAGGGGGTGCTTACTAACTGTGTGGGTGATAGACTCACTAGATGAACATAGAGATCTGTGTTCCTGAATAGCAGGAACACAGGATCCCTGTGTTCATCTATGACAGAACGACAGTCTGCCTTGTTTACATAGGTAGTCCGCCGTTCTGTCTCTATGGGAAACGATCACAGATGGCCGGCGGACTTCGCGTCCCCCCGGACCCGCTGAGTGGCTCCCCCTCTGGCCAATCAGCGCACGCACCCCCACTGGCTATTGCACGAAACAATGTATAGGTACACCATTTCGCGCAATAGAGCCGACCTGCCACAGTATATGTGCAGCGGATGGTCGGCAAGTGGTTAAAGAAATACATACATATGTCCAAATGGTGCATATATGTAGATACAAAGGAAAAGTAAATGAAGGAAGTAAAAACAAAAAAACTCTTTAGGCCCCTTTAACACGGGCGCCTCCATGGGGCGGAATCAGCTTGATCCCCTCAGAACAGGAAGATGACCGGTCTGTCTGTGCTCACTGTGCAGAGTGTAGACGGACACAGTCCTGCTCTCCTCTATGGGGCAATCGGGTGAAAACAGACCACCTGTCTGTTTTCATCCGATCATATCTAGGGTCCAATCAGGTCCACCTGAAAGACTGACAAGCGGACCTTATTGACCAGCCCGTGTGAAGGGGTCCTAAAGCAGGTTACAGCTGTGCTCCAGGCAAAATATACAGTCAGGTCCATAAATATTGGGACATCGACACAATTCTAATCTTTTTGGCTCTATACACCACCAAAATGGATTTGAAATGAATGAAAATGAACAAACAAGATGTGCTTTAACTGCAGACTTTCAGCTTTAATTTGAGGGTATTTACATCCAAATCAGGTGAAAGGTGTAGGAATTACAACAGTTTGTATATGTGCCTCCCACTTTTTAAGGGACCAAAAGTAATGGGACAATTGGCTGCTCAGCTGTTCCATGGCCAGGTGTCTGTAATTCCCTCATTATCCCATTTACAGATAAAAGGTCCAGAGTTAATTTCAAGTGTGCTATTTGCATTTGGAATCTGTTGCTGTCAACTCTCAATATGAGATCCAAAGAGCTGTCACTATCAGAGAAGCAAGCCATCATTAGGCTGAAAAAAATAAAACAAACCCATCAGAGAGATAGCAAAAACATTAGGTGTGGCCAAATCAACTGTTTGGAACATCCTTAAAAAGAAAGAATGCACCGGTGAGCTCAGCAATACCAAAAGACCAGGAAGACCACGGAAAACAACTGTGGTGGATGACCAAATAATTCTTTCCCTGGTGAACACTCTTCACAACAGTTGGCCAGATCAAGAACACTCTCCAGGAGGTAGGTGTATGTGTGTCAAAGTCAAAAATCAAGAGAAGACTTCACCAGAGTGAATACAGAGGGTTCGCCGCAAGATGTAAACCATTGGTGAGCCTCAAAAACAGGAAGGCCAAATTAGAGTTGCCAAACAACATCTAAAAATGCCTTCACAGTTCTGGAACAACATCCTATGGACAGATGAGACCAAGATCAACTTGTACCAGAGTGATGGGAAGAGAAGAGTATGGAGAAGGAAAGGAACTGCATATGATCCAAAGCATACCACCTCATCATTGAAGCATGCTGACGGTACAGTCATGGCGTGGGCATGTATGGCTGCCAATGGAACTGGTTCTCTTATATTTATTGATGATGTGACTGCTGACAAAAGCAGCAGGATGAATTCTGAAGTGTTTTGGGCAATATTATCTGCTCATATTCAGCCAAATGCTTCAGAACTCGTTGGACGGTGCTTCACAGTGCAGATGGACAATGACCCGAAGCATACTACGAAAGCAACCAAAGAGTTTTTTAAGGGAAAGAAGTGGAATGTTATGCAATGGCCAAGTCAATCACCTGACCTGAATCCGATTGAGCATGAATTTCACTTGCTGAAGACAAAACTGAAGGGAAAATGCCTTTAAGAACAAGCAGGAACTGAAGACAGTTGCAGTAGAGGCCTGGCAGAGCATCACCAGGGATGAAACCCAGCGTCTGGTGATGTCTATGTGTTCCAGACTTCAGGCTGTAATTGACTGCAGAGGATTTGCAACCAAGTATTAAAAAGTGAAAGTTTGATTTATGATTGTTAATCTGTCCCATTACTTTTGGTCTCTTAAAAAGTGGGAAGCACATATACAAACTGCTGTAATTCCTACACCATTCACCTGATTTGGATGTAAATACCCTCAAATTAAAGCTGAAAGTCTTCAGTTAAATCACATCTTGTTTGTTTCCTTTCAAACCCATTGTGGTGGTGTATAGAGCCAAAAAGATTTGAATTGGGTCGATGTCCCAATATTTATGCACCTGATTGTATAATCAGTAGCCTTATAGGCAGAAATACGTATTCAAAAGCGGTAATAAACTCCACTTTATTATAACCTTGCCTGTAGGCAAAAGTCACAAAGCATACCTCTAGTTAAAATGAATATCGCCTAAATGTGCACCAAATATCTCCTAAACATGCAGGAGATATTTGCTTGTTTGGCAGCCAGTGACATCACCGGCACATGCGCTCTAATGCATATGCTGTTCCTTCAGAGCTCTGTGCTGCAGCACTGACTCCCATTCATACGGCCGGAACTCATGAACCCGAAAGGAAGGCCAGGTGAAGATGGAAGCCCTATCAGCGGTGACAGTGCGCTGCTGGAAGGATCCATTTTAAGTTACGTTTTTCATAATGTTCTAGTATGCAGTGCATATTACTACCTTCCAGGGGGATCTGATTTTTTTTTTTGTTTTTTGTAATGACGTTACTACTACTTTAATAAGGTTAGATCTGTGAATGAACGAACTAAAAGTCAGCTTGTTTTTCTCAATGGTGCTGTGGAGCATCGTAGTAGTTCATCGATTCTGCCTGTCAGTGTATCTGCCTGCCCGTACAGAATGTACTCCTAGAATTGATTTTTTTAATACAAGTCCATTTAAAAAAAAAAAAGGATTTATTTTATGTGGCCTGAACATGGGGAGAGAGTGGATCGAGAGCTTTGTTATAGGTATCCTGGATTCAACTTTAGGCTTCATTTAAGACACAACATGGAGATTGTCTTATAAATGAAACCTGGGATAATCCTTATTAAGCTTTGCCTTGGGTACATCTATATACTACAAATTAGATATGTCCTAGAAACAAACCATCACATAATCTACATAATAAGCAATTAAGAGTATAAACAAACTACATTTCACTGATGTACAGTGAGTCAAGTTCACCTACATTCAGCTTCATCAGGAATTCACGTTCATCCACTTGGACTATGGTGTTTGCACATAATCTTAAAGCTCCCGGTGTTGAGATCTGCGAACAGCATAGTTGAATGTATAAGCTCTGAAGGGATTAATTGTCTGGAAAGCCACGAACAAGCACACTGTGTAAGTAGCATGGGATACAAAATCATTTAAATTTAAAGGAAAAGAAAATCCATTCTACATTTCCGTCACCATGGCAACACAGACCTGTCATCTGATGTGGATTTGATTCATTAACCAAACAGAAAGGCTAAAGCAATGGGTCACAGGGCTACATTTATTGTAGTTCATGAATATATTTAAACAGTGCAATTGTTGGAATAATTGTAAATAATAGGTAAAATCAAAACACAACATCACCATGTTTTAGGCAATTTATAATTTTGTTATGTTTGATTTTTTTTTGTGTTTGTTGTAAGGCAGTTCCAGACAAAAAAATGCAAATTTACTAATCACCCTATTGCTCTAATGCCTAGATCTGCCAGCTGTAAATTCCAAACAACCCACATTGTCACAGCTACTAGAGGTGCACCGAATGGACATTTTGGTGCCGAAACCGAAAATGCAGAATGCACTTGGCCAAATACCCAAATCGAAAATTAGAGTTTAAAAAAAAAAAAAAAAAAATTATATATATATATATATATATATATATATATATATATATATATATATATATATTTATAAAGAATTGTATTAGGTTCAACTTTTTAATATCATGAATTTAAATTAATATGAATTTGTTGTTGGCCATTATTGGCACCTTTAGCGCAAAGAAAAGCTCAAGAAAAATGTATCCCTTTAAATTCTATGTATGTCTTCACACTGGTCTGTTGCACTTCTGTTGTGGTGTTAAAAATCTTGCTTGTTGCAGTTTTGGTCAGTTAAAAAAACTGCACCAAAAAGGCACCCCCCTGTTGAAATGCATTGAAAACGAAGAACATGAAGAACACATCAGTACCGCACCTGTGTTACATTTTTGATGCGGTTTTTGAGTCACAAGACCTATGAAAAACACACCATAAGTATAGTAAAATTGCGGTAGAATCACAGTAAAGTCACGTCAAATTTGCGGTAAAGTGGCATGCATTCTCGGTAACATTATCAGAACCTCTCTCTCTCTCTTATCGGCAAAATGCTGATAACGCCATTTTCCAGGTCCAGGTCCCTCCCACCATTAAAGCACCCCCCTACTATCTCAAGTTTAAATAATTTTGCATACATACCTATTTTTCTTTCTTCTTCTTCTGGCCACATGGTGAAAGGCAGGTTATGGATGTGGCAGAGAATGGTGTCACATAAGGACATGGCGCCGTTTCCTGCAGCATTCCCCTGTGAACCCAGGGTGCCTTGATGGCACTTTTTTTCCCAATATTCCTGCTTTCAGTTAATTCACTTCTGGTAATCCTATCATCAAGGTGTATCCACTGGCACTTCTATTCCTTGGGGGGAAATTCTTTCTTAGTTCAGTAGCAGCATTGTCACTCTTTCCTGCATGCTCATGAGTTGCAGTACAAGCCACTGGGCTAATGCACAAATCAATGGCATGTCCCACTGTAGTCACCATAGTCAAAACCTGATGTAAAACCACCACTGGAGCACCTATGTCCAAAGGAAATTCGCAAAACCACCACTGGAGCACATCTGTCCAAAGGAAATTCGTAAAACCACCACTGGAGCACATATGTCCAAAGGAAATTCAAACAAACGTTCTCAGGATGTGCACAAAGCAAAGAAAGAAGTCATGAACAAAGTAAGGGGGAAACTATAAAGTTAAAGCTGATCTTCAGCTTTAGTTTCAGTTTAAAGGATAAGTTCACTTTTTAAAAAAAATAAAAAATAAATGCTAATTTTTTTTCTCACCCCCATCAAATGTATACGCGAATTGACTTGTTCTTACTTGACCGATGGTTGCTATAGAAAACTGTGCCTACTTTCATCAATACCATTGCATGGTCAGACCACGCTTCGATCGTTCTGACAATCCAGGACTCTTTGTCACCCCAGATCACACCTGTTTGGAGACTCAACTCCACCCTTCTGACTCGGGAAGATACAAGAGCTGACTTGTAATGCCATCTTACAGAATTTTATGGTTTCAACGCCTCATCTGTGAATGATCATTTTGTAGTCTGGAACGCTCATAAAGCGGTTATGAGGGGGCATTGCATTAAATTGGGGGCAAGGGCTAGGGCAAGGGCTAAGAGGCAGCGACAACAACACATTACGAGTTTGCTTACTCAAATCGAAATTATAGACACACAGAACAAGCAACAAACGTCCCCTGACCTATCTGACAAACTGTTAACCCTAAGGAACACTCTACGTTCCCTCCTACTAGTTGAGTTTGAAAAAACTACCAAACGCCTAAAAATTACATATTACGCAGCAGGAAACAGAGCAGGTAAACTTTTGGCTCGCAACCTTAAAGAAAAGAGAGAGAGAAAACTAGAATTTCACATTTACATCACCCTGTCACCAATGCGAAATTGACCCATCCCCGGGATATCGCAGATGCCTTTAGTGTATACTACAGCTCCCTGTATAACCTTAAGGACGATCCTGACACCATAGAACCTCAACCGGAAGGAATTGCACAGTTTTTAGGCAACATTCGGATTCCCCAAATCTCTCAAGACCAACTATCCTCTTAAAACTCCCCCTTTACCCCAGTAGAACTACAGCGAATCATAGACTCAATTCCAAATAACAAATCCCCTGGCACAGATGGCTTTACTGGGGAATATTACAAGACGTTTAAACAGGTACTTATACCTCCCTTCCCCCAGGAAATGCTTCAAGCTCTGATCGTTACTTTGCCTAAGCCAGGGAAAGATCCTACCTCGCCCCAAAATTTTAGGCCCATTTCCCTTCTGAATCAAGACCTAAAAATTTATGCTAAACAGATCACACAACGATTAGTAGATATTTTACCCTCTCTCATATATCCCGACCAGTCGGGATTCACATTTCTGATGCTACACGCAGAGTAATTAACATAGTTCACCTTGCCAACAATCAACGAACGCCTTCTCTGCTCCTCGCGCTGGATGCAGAAAAGGTGTTCGACAGAATCCTTTGAGAATACCTGGCACAGACACTAATTGCCTTTGGATTCGAGGTCAGATATACCAAGCCATTATGGCACTATATTCAAACTCCTCCGCCCGGGTGTATTCGGCGGGGATGCTTTCTACACCTTTCCCTATATCTAATAGTACACGTCAAGGTTGCCCCTTATCGCAAATTACGAGATTTAAATTCTCAAATACTGACCATGTTATAAACTTGTTTGCGGATGATATTATCTTAATGTGGCTTATGTACATGCATCCTTGACGCTTTTCAACCAAATATGTTACTATTAAGTAAACGCTGCAAAATCTCAAATACTGGGGCTGCATATCCCTATAACATTACCACAAAGGTTACAAAATCATTTCCCCTACACTTGGCAACATAAAGGCATAGCTTATCTGGGGATAACCTCTAAACTCCAGAAGTTAGCAATAGCAGAAATGTCTTGGTCAGGAAGGATGTCAGCCTTTAAAATGACCCTGCTACCTCAGCTGATCTACTTGTTTAGATCCCTCCCTGTGGTGGTCCCAACAACATTCTTTAACTCAGTCCAGACACTTCTTAATAAATATCTTTGGAAAGGAAAGAGGGCTAGATGTGCCTTTGGTAAAACTCACAACGTCAAAGAGGGCATGGGGTATGGGTCACGTAGTAATCAAGGATTATTATCTTGTATCTATTCTCTCTCAGGCTAAAACTTGGTTCCTACATTCCCTCGACTCTGGGTGCAGTTAGAGAGAGCTCAGATTGGAAATGGCAACTTACACATTTATCTACTTGCCAGCCCTTTCTTAGGAATTAGCAGAACTGCTGTATCTCCAACTATCAAAGCCACACTATTAGCTTGGAATGCACTACTGCATTCACCATTAAATGACTCCCCTAACACTGATATCCGTATGCCTCTACTGAGCCTACAGCATATTATACCCAACATAGCACTTTACATTGGATCACCAGAGGAATCACATATGTATATGATCTCCTGGTTGGACCAGCTGTCAAAACCTTCAGATCACTACGAATAGAATTTAGTCTTAAACTAACTGACCACTATACTTACTTATGGATAACCCACTCCCTACAAACAAACCATACCCTTACAATTACTTCTTCATCACACTTGGCAATAAAAACACCTTCATCAAGACATCTCCAGTTCTGGCTTGGGAACAAGAAATGGGAGTAACTTACACACCCGAACAATGGCAGGCAGCGATCAGATCCACATACTCAGCATCTAAAAATATAAATATGAGAGAAATGACCAAAAAACTGCTACTAAGATGGTATTTGACTCCGTTCAGATTGTCCAAATTTTCCCCTCAAATCTCACCTCTTTGCTCTTGAAGTTGTGGTCATGCGGGCATCCTCTATCATATCATATGGTTCTGCCCCAAAATAATGCACCTTTGGACTAAAGTATCTCGATTAATCAGGGATATATACGATATACAACTTTCTATCTCCCCAGACATGGCGATAATTTCGCTAGGAACTCAAATAATACCAGGTGTAGTTAGGGGCCCTATAATCCATCTCTTCTTAGCTACTAAACTGGCTTTGCTGAGACACTGGAAGGATCCACAGGTTCCCTCTTTAACTGATGTTATCCAACTGACTCACACCCATGCGGAATACGAACTAGCCTTTGCTTCTGCCATGGGTAATTACCACATAACCAAACTGGCCTGGGAGAAATGGTGCGCTTGGTATGTAAATACTAACACTATCTGATAATGACCTTAGGATTAAGGATAATAATTATAGTTATTAAGGTACTACAGAATATGCTCTTTTTTATAGTAGCTACCTCACTTGTTTGTTTAATATACATTACCTCTTTTTTCCAGATGGGACTTCTGGAGGCGAGACCCCTCGCCCTGCAAAGGGTGGGAGTCGTAGATGGAGTCCACTCTCCCTTATGCTTCTTATGCTTCACTTGAGTTGTACAATTATATGTCCCATTGTTTCCTGGGCATTTTCTTATATATTTACTTGTATTTGAAATTGTGTTACCTCGTTTGTTGATATTTTTCTACATCTGTATTTCTAACTTTTCCTTTTTGAAAACCTAATAAAAACTTATTGAAATAAAATTAAAAAAAATAAATGCTCATTTTTTTTTTTGCAGGTAAAAAAAAAATGTGCATTTTTTTTTTTAATTTTTGGAGGAGCCTCTAAAATAGGGCTCTCAAACTGGTGGTCCTCCAGCTGTTGCAGAACTACAATTCCCATGAGTCATTGAAAGTCTCACATTTACAAGCATGACTCCCATAGGCAGAGGCATGATGTGACTTGTTAGCAGCTAGAGGGCCGCCAGTTTGAGACCCCTGCTGTAAAGCATCGCACCAGCAATCAGCAGATTGCTAATGCCATGCAGGTCTCCTGCACACCGGTCAGTGAACTGGTGTGCTCGTACGAGGAAGCTGATGCATTCTGAAAAAAAGAGCGATTAAAACTACCACAGCGCCGTGGTAGTTCATGGAAAACTACAAGCCGACAGCCGCAAAGGCTGCTTGACCTTGCAGTTTTACATTCATCGGACACTGTGAATGAGTGACGTGGCCTGGCACATTTTATTTAAATTGTGACAGCTGGCAGGGAGGGAGATGCAGCCGACGGCAATGATTGCCCTGTACGGAGAGAGGGAACCAACGTCATTCCCCTCGCTTTAACACTGGAACCTGAGAGCCAAGAGTAGTGTGTCACTTACGGTTCCGCAGCTGATTGGACCAATCTCGGTCTGATCAGCTGCAAGGGGGGCCAGAGGAGAGATTTGGGGTCTAATAGATACCAAATCTCTCCATAAAGAGGACCTGTCAAGGCCCATGCTGTCAAGGGATGTTGTTCATCCCTTGTGATAGCAATAAAATGAGTAAAAAAAAAAAAAAAGTTTGAATAAAATAAATAAAAAAAAATGTAAAGTGCCACCGTCCCATCGTGCTTGCGTGCAAATGCGAACACATACGTTACTCCCGCACACGTATGTAAATAGTGCTCGCACCACACATGAGGTATAGTTACGAACGTCAGAGTGGGAGCAAAAATTCTAGCACCAGACCTGTCCAACTCTAAACTGGTAACCTGTGAAGGCAATAAAGCTTCGCCCATGGAGAATTTTAAGCAACGTATTTTGCCGCAATTCCACGGGCAGACGCAATTTTAAAGTATGACATGTTAGGTACCAATTTACTCAGGGTAAGAATCATCTTTCACAATATACAAAAAATTGGGCTAACTTCAGTGTTTTTTAGTTCATGAAAGTATTTTTTTCCCCCAAAAACTTGCGTTTGAAAAACCACTGCGCAAATACTGTGTGACATAAAAAATTGCAACACCCACCATTTTATTCTATAGGGTCTCTGCTATATATATATATATATATATATATATATATATATATATATATATATATATATATATATATATATATATGTTTGGGGGTTCTAAGTAATTTTCTAGCAAAAAAAAAAAGTAGATTTTTACATTTTTTACATGTAGGAGCTACAGTGGGTACGGAAAGTATTCAGACCCCCTTAAATTTTTCACTCTTTGTTATATTGCAGCCATTTGCTAAAATCATTTAGGTTCATTCTTCTTCCTCATGAATGTACACATAGCACCCCATACTGACAGAAAAACACAGAATTGTTGACATTGTTGCAGATTTATTAAAAAAGAAAAACTGAAATATCACATGGTCCTAAGTATTCAGACCCTTTGCTCAGTATTTAGTAGAAGCCCCCTTTTGATCTAATACAGCCAGGAGTCTTTTTGGGAAAGATGCAACAAGTCTTTCACACCTGGATTTGGGGATCCTCTGCCATTCCTCCTTGCAGATCCTCTCCAGTTCTGTCAGGTTGGATGGTAAACGTTGGTGGACAGCCATTTTTAGGTCTCTACAGAGATGCTCAATTGGGTTTAAGTCAGGGCTCTGGCTGGGCCATTCAAGAACAGTCACGGAGTTGTTATTTTAGCTGTGTGCTTAGGGTCATTGTCTTGTTGGAAGGTAAACCTTCGGCCCAGTCTGAGGTCCAGAGCACTCTGGAGAAGGTTTTTGTCCAGGATATCCCTGTACTTGGCCGCATTCATCTTTCCCTCAATTGCAACCAGTCGTCCTGTCCCTGCAGCTGAAAAACACCCCCACAGCATGATGCTGCCACCACCATGCTTCACTGTTGGGACTGTATTGGACAGGTGATGAGCAGTGCCTGGTTTTCTCCACACATACCGCTTAGAATTAAGGCCAAAAAGTTTTATAATGGTCTCATCAGACCAGAGAATCTTATTTCTCACCATCTTGGAGTCCTTCAGGTGTTTTTTAGCGAACTCCATGCGGGCTTTCATGTGTCTTATACCGAGGAGAGGCTTCCGTCGGGCCACTCTGACATAAAGCCCCGACTGGTGGAGGGCTGCAGTGATGGTTGACTTTCTACAACTTTTTCCCATCTCCTGACTGCATCTCTGGAGCTCAGCCACAGTGATCTTTGGGTTCTTCTTTACCTCTCTCACCAAGGCTCTTCTCCCCCGATAGCTCAGTTTGGCCGGACGGCCAGCTCTAGGAAGGGTTCTGGTCGTCCCAAACGTCTTCCATTTGAGGATTATGGAGGCCACTGTGCTCTTAGGAACCTTAAGTGCAGCAGAAATCTTTTTGTAACCTTGGCCAGATCTGTGCCTTGCCACAATTCTGTCTCTGAGCTCTTCAGGCAGTTCCTTTGACCTCATGATTCTCATTTGCTCTGACATGCATTGTGATCTGGAAGGTCTTATATAGACAGGTGTGTGGCTTTCCTAATCAAGTCCAATCAGTATAATCAAACACAGCTGGACTCAAATGAAGGTGTAGAACCATCTCAAGGATGATCAGAAGAAATGGAAAGCACCTGAGTTAAATATATAAGTGTCACAGCAAAGGGTCTGAATACTTAGGACCATGTGATATTTCAGTTTTTCTTTTTTAATAAATCTGCAACAATGTCAACAATTCTGTGTTTTTCCATCAGTATGGGGTGCTATGTGTACATTCATGAGGAAGAAGAATGAACTTAAATGATTTTAGCAAATGGCTGCAATATAACAAAGAGTGAAAAATTTAAGGGGGTCTGAATACTTTCCGTACCCACTGTAAGTGTCAGAATAGGCTTGGGAAGGAGGTGGTTAAAATAAAACTAAAGCTGGGCATCTACTTTAATTATGATTAAACTCTGTTTTGAATAAAGTAGTAGTTTAGCACCTGGCACACAAATCAGGTGAATTAGCAAATTCATTGTATTATAGTTGGGTGAAACATTTTCTGAATGCAACAATGACATTTTTTTTCCTCACAGTACAAATTGCAGTGGAGGCGATTGTCTTCACAGAGGGCCTGAGCCTGTTTAGCCTCCATAGTCATACTCTTTGGAGTGCTCTGCATTAAAGCAGAGATCCGCCTGGGGGGAGAAAAGTGAAATGTCAGCAGTTACAAATACTGTAGCTGCTGACTTGTAATATATAGACACTTACCTGTCCAGGGAGCCCGCGATGTCGGCACTCCAGACAATTTTCAGATTGGCTGCCTGGTGCTGCCGCCGCCATTCATTGTAAGGGAAACAACAGCCGGTTTCCTACTGCGCATGCGCAAAGCGCGCTGCACTTTCTAACTGGCCCCGAGGCAGGGGAAGGAGGAGGGGGGGCTGAACTTCCGAGCTACGGGAATGCAGCGCCGTCTACCGGAAGTGGGAAAGGGTACCTGTCAAAAACAGGTACCCGTTCCCCCCACCCCCCTTAAAGGTGCCAAATGTGGCACCAGAGGGGGGGGGGGGAGGAAGCAGATCAGCGAAAGTTCCAATTTTGGGTGGAACTCGGCTTTAAGAAATAATAGGACTTTCTTAATACAGCTACTATATGCGCTTTACCAAATACTCTTTAAACTATGAATTACATTAAGAAAAAGATTACCTTTTGGAAGAAGACAGTGCAAATAACAGACATCTAAAAGTGGTGCAAAACTAAAATAGTTTGAGAGTTACTGCAGTAATCAAACCTCAAACGGAATTTGAATGTTTAGTTTGATTCAGATGCAGGACCATTTTACTGAATGGGCACGGTGGGCAGTTGCCCGGGGGCCCCACCTGCCCAGGGGGTGTGCATCCTGCTGCTGAACTTAGCAGGTGGCAAGCGCCTGTTGGCCCTGCACTGCTGTCAGGCCACTTGGGCCGTGGAGGGGGAGCCCATAACTGTAGGAATGCCTGTCCGCCTCCACTGGAACAGGCACACACAGGACAGTCAAGTCTGACTCCCGTCCTTGTGTGTGTGTTCACCAGACCCAGCCGCCAAACTTTGAAGCTGTCATTAGCCTTGCACTGCTGCACCAATAAATATAGCCTTAGCGATAATTTGCATTTGTAGTCTTGTGGGTGATTGTGTAGGCAGGGCCCCAGTGCACTGCCTTGCCTGGGGACCTATAATGCTCTTTAGATGGTACTGTTCAGATGAAGGCTAGGTTCACACTAACCTGCACAGTAAAAAACTCAGTCGAAGCTGGCAGGGAACGGTACACTATGCTTTTCCATATCTGCAGACATGCTGTGAACAGGGCCCATAGAAAACAATTTCTTCTATGTGCCCTAGTAGTGACCTTCATTTATACAGAGCAGAAAAATACAGGTGAATAAGCCCAAATACATCCCAGGTGCATCAAAAGCAATACATCCCAGGTGCATCAAAAGCAAAAGGTGTCTGAAGTCTTATAGTTTGTTTTATTTCTAAAGTTGACCATATTCTGTAGAAGTTAAAGAAGTATTAAACCCAAAACAAAAAACCTAAACATACTATATTTCAGCTTACCAATCATTAGATGTAGTGGCCGCATTCGTTTTTTATTTTTAGTTTTTTTTTCCCCCTGTGATTTCACCTGGTAATCTGACCAGTAACACACCTCTTGTATTAGGATGCTACGCTCTGGATGAAGGCGAAACAGAGACACCTTTCGAAAGCAGCATTGTCAGTCTGGGGGGAGGGGGTGTTAGATGTACTAACAAATTTTTTTTTTAAGCAACAATTTTTTTTCTCTTTTGGGATAAAGGTTTTTTTTGTAATTAAAGGCTGATCATTATAAGCAACCCTGTCAGCGTTTATTGGTTTGTCTCAAACCTCTAACTGCTACATCTGCAGGACAGCTTGTTCTGTTGAAAAAAAGACTTACTGACTACATCAACAGGTGAACATAAAAGAAAGAAAGCCTAAAAAAGAAAAATAATGCAGACACCATATCTAAGAATTGGTAAGCTACATTTAATAAATATTTGCTTTTGGGATCAATACCGCCCGATTCCTAAAGGCACTCTTTGGGCTGCTTTTGAGTTGCCGTTAAAATCTTTTGATTTGCATGGAATTGTATGAGAAAGAATAGCAGCTCAAGTGCAATATTCCCTACGCACACACTCAAGAAATTGGCTATTCAGTAAAGCTGGGTGCTGTAATGACCATAGGGTGGAAACCGTGGATGATCAAAGTGAAGAAAATGTCATCAGCACGCCAAGGATTCCTTGAAAGAGTATTTTTTTTTCATAGTCACATGATAAACATACAGCAACGTTTCAGAGCCATGCAGGGCCCCTTCGTCAGCTAAGTAACTACTTTGTACAAAGTTCAGTCCTGAATTCACCAAATACCAAAATTATCTTTCATCAAGGAAACAGGTGAAAGATAAATTTGAGTTGAGGCCCTTGGGCTGCATTGTGTTCAACTTGTAGATCCAATGGGCCTCCCTGTGTAAGATGAGACAGTCACGGTCACCACTTCTTACCGGACAGTCGACCTGCTCTATAATCCATGCCTCTCAGTTCATGTACCAGATGTTTTTTTATAACAAAATGAACAGCCTCAGGTTTGGAAAGGTTAATGGGAACATCCTTAGCTGCCTTAGCCAAGGCAGTCCTAATGTCACTCCTAGGTCTCTGAAATCTCTGTTTAAAGGGGCCAATCATCTTACCAATAATAAAACCAAAAGGTAACTGTGCGCTACCCTTGTGAATTGCGAACCAAATCTAATAAACCCTTATTGGTTAACAAGGACCAAATAA
Organism: Pelophylax lessonae; assembly: GCF_965119305.1. NCBI lineage: Eukaryota > Metazoa > Chordata > Amphibia > Anura > Ranidae > Pelophylax > Pelophylax lessonae. Next base: position 392,765,239 of record NC_138770.1, read on the forward strand.
AAGTAAAGCTGCTGCCATCACCTAAATGTGTTCCCACATCCTAACATAAATAACATATTATGTGATAGCGCTGCTCCAGTTAAATCCAATATACATAAAAATATAAATATAAATAACAGTAGCTGTAAACAAGTGCTAGAAAAAAATTGCAGTGCAAAAGAGATGTCTTAAATGACTTACAGTGCAGAAAAAGTGCAAAGAATCCAACGTTTCTTTTCAATTAAAGTAAATGTATTAAAAAACATCCCAAATGGCTAAAAGTAAACGACCCCTGGAGTGCAAAAAAGTGCAAAAGTCCAACGTCTCTATATAAATAAAGTGCATGTATTAATCACTCTGTGTGTGTGTCCTCTCCTTCAATCTTGTGCTCAAATTACCAGGTGAAGTGCCTGCTCACCTCCATTATAGACTCACAAGGGGTCAACACAGCAAATATGAAAGTACTCTCTGGTGTCCAATCGCTATACGGCGCCACACTACTTAGCAGTGCTCCAGAATGACATATAGGAAGAAAGAGACAATCTCCAAAAGTGCAGTACCCCGGTTAAAGGCTGAAATAAATCACAATCCCAGCTTCATACATTACACTCACATGTATTAAAAGAAAAACACAGCATATATAAAATCAATTCCAACAGTTTTCAAATAAGTATCTTCAAACCTGCCCACCACTTGGTACCTCTACACGTTACGCGACATCCCATGTGGCTTCAATTGGAGTTTCCTTATTATTATTTTTTTAGTCCTGAACTTAAAAAGATAAAGCAAATATATACAAATCATTGTGCATGCCCTTTAAGGGTATGTTCACACCACATGCGGTGGGACTGCGTTGTGCGGCTTTTCCAGTGCAGTCCCACTGCACAAACAAGGAAAAATGTATTATGTGTCCATTTCACGCCACTGCATGCAGTACTTTTTTTCATGGCAAGTGCGAAGCAAGCCACTGCCTTGCACCATGCAGCTGGCAATTGAACTTTATGAGAGGTCTGTGTGACAAAGTTTTTTTTTTTTTTGCAATCCGCTGAGCTCAGCACATCATCACTGAGCTGATTTCTGCCCCACCGCACACCAGCCGCTGCGCTGCAATGTAGCGGCTAGTGTGAATGAGCCCTAAGTCAAAAATGTTCATCTTTTGACTATATAATGGCAGACTTGTGGCTGAACCAGTAGAGTGCCCTGGAGCTAATCAATCCTGGGATAGAAATTAGAGTCGATACACTGCTAGGTTGTGTCCATTGAGCCTTCATGAATTACAAATGTTCGTTTTTGACTGAAGTGTACCATTATACAAAGGCTGTATGACCTGTTTTACCATAAGTTTCTTTGAATCAATAGTCAACACTGCATGCTACATTTATGTCAATACTTTTTAATCTTCTATGTAGAAATGCTGCTGTAGAAAAACAAAATATATCCTAACATTTGAGAAAGACAATGCAAGCTTGCATATATAAACCTTATATTTATGCAGCTACCATAAAGATTTTTAGAATGCTATAAAGCATGATGTATGTATACAGGTTATACATGCTATACAGTACCTGGCGGTATTCAGTAAAGGATGTTTTGTTCCAACCAGCTTTCTGACTTGCATGGCTATATTGCTCAATTCATCACTCAAAAGACACCGGAGACTCATGAAAGAAGTTGGATAACCCACAATTTTCTCAGCATCTGAAACAACTTTGCTCCATTGAGTAGTAGTAGGTGAACCAGAAAACAGGCTGATTGTCCTTCTGGTGCAAAAGCTGTAAGCACAGTTTCTTAAAGTCCCCGCAGACTGCATTACACACTTGATCGATGACATGGTAGAGATAAATATCCTATTAGAAAATACAAATAAAAGTAAAAATGCTATAGCAATATGAATTGATAAAAGTTCTCATAATTCCTTATCTATAGCACTGGAGTTCAGCCACTAGGTAAAAATCCTATGTCTTCTCTTCTGAGCACTTTATACCATCATGTCCATCTTTGGTCCTCCTGTAGCCTAACATAAAACCAATAAGCCAAGGCACTTGATATTTCTGTATATTTCACAGCAGACCTAGATTGGCAGATTGTATAACGAAGCGATAAATCGTCACCTAAAATTGGGAGGAATGTGGATGATACTGGAAACAGGCTTACTATGACCTACTATGGCCTATTGGACTCCAAAACACAGATATACTGAAAAAAATGCATCTGTAAAAGCAGTGCTGTATTTTGGCCTAGGCCAACAAGGCCCAGGCCTAGGGCAGCACTTTGCAGGGGGGCAGCAAAAAAGCCGCCCCTCCACCTGGTTGCTTGAGCTGCCTCTCTCACCTCCCTCTCTCTCGCCCCCCTCTCTCTCTCATCCCTCCTCTTTCTCTCTCATCCCCCCCTCTCTCTCTCACCCCTTCTCTCTCTCTTCCTCTCTCTCCCTCGCTCTCTCTCACCCCCTCTCTCTCCCTCCCTCTAATCCCCCCTCTCTCACCCCCCATCTCTCTCTTTATTATCCCCCCTCTCTCTCACATCCCTCCTCTCTCTCTCATCCCCCCTTTCTCTCTCTTACCCCCTTCTTTCATCCCCCACCTCTCCCTCCCTCATCCCCCCATTCCCTTCCTCACCCACCCCCCTCTCTCTCTCCCTCACCCACCCACCTCCCACCCCCTTCTCTCTCCCCCACCCCCTCTCACCCCCCCCCTCTCGTGAGATCTCAGGCGTTCATGCTGGAACTTGTAGTCCCTCAATTTTGGAGGGAGTGACATCTGTTAAAAAAGGAGTGGGGCAAATTTACATGGGGGAGGGGGGGTCGCCCTATTTAAGTCTTGCCTAGGGCAGCACAAAACCAAAATACACCACTGTGTAAAAGTACACGGAGTGTGTAACAGTGCAGTATGCTATCAGCTGTGGTAGATTAATCAAAGGTTTGCAAAACCAACCCTGTAGTGGTCAGAGCCTACCTGTGAGCAGTTCTTCTAGGGTTCCCTTCTACTTGGCTGAAAATTCATAACAAAAATCATGCTGGTAGATCCAGTGATAGTAGGTGGCAAAAAACAACTAGATAAATTGTGGTGCTTATAGGAACAACCAAAAATGTATCTTGTGTAATCCAATGCTGCAACACCCAAATGCATCATCACCTCCAATTAGGGGAACTTTCACCATAATCTTCGGACCCTTTAAATGGGTCAAATAGGCATGTAAATAAAATATTATTGGTGGGGGGATCCAATTCAAACACCGTCTCCAAGTGGTCTAATATTACCTCCAAGTCCCCAGACAAGATCCGTTTATTATCCCATCCAGTGGCCCAGAGCAGTTCACCATACCGTGTAGTGACCACTTCTGCCATTTTGTGCTCCTATCAGAGGGTCCTGTGGTCAGAGGAGGGGGACTTTACCATACGCAATGCGTGCTCATAGACAGAGGAGGGAGGACTGAGGCATGGTGAACTACTCTAGGCCACTGGATGGGATAATAAGCAGATCCTGTCTGAAGACTTGTAGGTGATATTAAGCCTAGTACACATGGGCCGAATGTCAGACGACATAGGCCGGTTCAATAAAAACTGGCGGACATTCGGCCTGTGTGTATAGCAGCCAGTCCGAATAAATCAGACGTTTGACTGGCTTCTGTTGGACATGCATGCTGGAAAACCAGTGGCCGACTGGCTTCAGATCAGCTCTTAGTTAATGGCTGAGAGCGCTGACCAGAGTGTTCTGGCGGGGAGGGGGCATCCCCCTGTCAGAACACAACAGCTCAGCGGGGGAGATTGCTGTACTAACATTGTATTGTTGTAGCTGTCAGTTCTTCTTCGTTCAATTGAAAAAAAAAAAAACCTAATGGTGTGTACTAGGCTTTAGACCCCCTGGAGTCAGTGTTCAAATGGGATCCCCTACCAATGAGATTTAGATTACATGCCTATTTGACACTTTATATACAAAGGGTCCAACGATTCTGGTAAGAGTTCCCCTAATTAGAGGTGACATGCACTTGGGTGTTGCAAGCATTGGATTACACAAGATATTTTCACTATTATCATCACAGCGGTGGATTTGGACTTGGATTTATTTAGGACTGTCATTTACACTTTATTTCTTGTCCATTTGGATATAATGGTTCACCTATATACATTTTTGGTTGTCACTTTAAGCGTGGCAATGTGAACTTACTATGCATGGACCTGTTTTGTCAAGAATCCATTCATCACAAAGATAAATCCTATTCAGTTGATGGGTGTAAAAGTTGGTGGTTATGTGCAGGTTTAACTATCTCAGATCTCTACATCTAATGACACATTACATGCACTTGTTTTACTTTTCCTCTCCATACAACCACATATCCACCTTCCCTTCAGTTCCCCATAGCCTAATTTAGCATGACAGCAGCAAAGAAAACCTCTCCGAACCTCCAGGTATGACAGTGATGGAGCTTTGTCTTTCAGGCACTAAGCCCGTCACATGGGCCAGAGAAATTTCTCAGTCAAGAGCAAGCTGATGGGGGTACGGACAGAAAAGGAATCAGCACAAGACACAGATCCTACTGACTGTTATTGCCCTTAAAGCGGAGTTCCACCCTATTTTTTCACTTTGCACCTTCCGTTAGATTAAACGATCCGGAAAAAGAATTGGATAGTTATAATTTTTTTTTTTTTTACTTAGCTGATTTTTTCTGAAAATTAAATTTACCTTCTTTCCACTTCCTCCCTCTGCGGCCGTGGCCAACGACGTCACTTCTCCCTTTGCATGGGAGATGAGCGTCATAAAACCCAGGAGTCAAGACGCCTGCACCGGTGTCCCTCGTCACTTCCTGTGCAGGCGCGTCATTCTCTGCCGATGGATTAGAACAGCTTCTGGGCATGCGCAGAACCCGCTGTACCGTCACTTCGTGCCTGCACCGGAAGTGACGAGCAGGGCATTCTGGGACACATACATCACAGAAGAGGACACGAAGAGGGACGCTCCGGCTTCAGCTGCCCACACCTGAGATGGCAGCGCTGGACAAGACATTTTCAAGGTAATTATTTCTTCTTACAGGTAAGTTAAACAGGGGACAGTTCAGAGGCTATCATTGCTTAAATGCACTAGCCCTGACTGTCCCAGGGGTATTTTTATCTAAAAAAAATGTTTTGCCCCGAACTCCGCTTAAGCTAATTTTTCTCTCTTTTTTTTTTTTTTTAGCTACACTTGGGCTTTACAGAAGAACTCAAGAACTTTTCTGAGCTTTAGGCTGCATTCACACTTGAGCGTATCATTTTCAGGCGTTTTTTTTAAAGCGTTTTTTTGGGCATTTGTTGGGCGTTTTTAGGGCATTTTATGAGCGTTTTTTTTTTTTTAAATGGGTGTGTTAAAAGGGGTGGAGACCACCTGTGTTTGAAAAACGCCTGTGAAACACCGATAACAGCATTTTAATGCATTCCTATGGGACCAGAACAGCTCTTGATCAGCCCAAAAAAGAAGATGAGCGTTTTATGGGCTGAAAAACGCTCAGGTGTGAACAGGGCCTCAGCGTTTGGCTTCAGGCAACTTGTAGTGGAGATGTGAACCATCTTCATAGAGAATAACTGATCTTTTTTCTCTTCCAATGTTTCGGAGCTTCAAGCAACAAGGTGTGAATGGTGACTCGCAGAGACTAACATCAAAGTTACCTGCACAGCCCCAAGGGCCCTTTTCACACTGGTGCCCATTTGCTGTGCTGAAACACACCTTTCCAGCATGACAAAAGTGCATTAACATTATTCCCCTTTAAATTCCATGTAACACATGAGTGTGCTGTGTTTTTGTGCTGCGTCTCGAACAATCCTGCAGGCCGCATCTTTGGTGTGCTTTTGGAAAGCGTACCTTCCGCTGTAACTCAATGGGAACACAACAAAATTGAATAAAAAAAATGTATCAAAAACACATCTGAGAGGCGTTTTTAGAGTCACATGTCCTAGTTTTACAGGTGCAGGAATCCAGAAATTCACCAGAAAATACATTCAAATTGTGATTTTCATTTTTGCAAAAAGGCAAACTGCATTTTAAATGCACCAGTGTGAAAGGGTTCTTAGGGCTCGTTCATACCAGATGCAGTGGGATGCATTTTTGACTACACCAATTGCATAGACAGTGCAAAATTCACGTTATGATATGCCCATAGTTCTCACTATTTCCTCCTCCCCTATCCCCTCCTCATGACTTTACAATTGAGATCAATGGCACAATCATTGGTTCCTCCACACATGCCAAGGTGCTGTGCGTAATCCTAGACTTTGACCTCTCCTACAGCCCCCACATCCAATCACTGGCTACATCTTGCTGCCCTAACCTCTGCAACATTTCGTTTACCCTCTGCAACAGAATTTGCTCCTTCCTGACTAACGACACCACAAAACAACTTATTCACTCATTGGTTATTTCCCGCCTTGACTACTGCAACTCTCTCCTCACTGGCCTACCTTTACACAGGCTATCCCCTTTCAGTCTATTATGAATACTGCTGTTAGACTAATACACCTTACTAACCAATCTGTGACTACTGCTCCTCTCTGCCAATCCCTTCACTGGCTTCCCCCACCCCACCGTATAAAATTCAAAATACTAACCACAGCATACAAGGCCATCCACAACATCACCAACCTCATCTGCAGATATAGCCCAAATTGTCCTCTCCGCTCCTCCCAGGACTTCCTGCTCTCTAGCTCCTTCATCACTTCCTACCATGCTCAAGGACTTCTCCAGAGCCTCTCCTATCCTCTGGAATTCCCTGCCCCAGTGTGTCCATGCAGCCCCTACTCTGTCCTCCTTTAGGCGATCCCTGAAGACTCACCTAGCCCTTGGTCACACCAGTACAACATGACATACAATTTACAAATCGTACCTGAAATAGCATCTGATGTGTTTCTATGGCAGTATCTTAATAGATACAATTGTAAGTATTAAAATTTGAGTAGTTTTTCAGGACTTCAGCACAATTTCACTGTGTGACCACAGGCTTAGCCCCCTGTCACACCAGTATGATTTGAGAAGTAGTTTAAGTATTACTTTTTCAGGACTTCAGCATGATTTCACTGCCATAGACTATAATGTAAATCAGGCTGCAAATCATACCTGTGTCTATATCAGCACTACTTGAGCCTGAAAAAAGTCAAATATTAACCCTTTGCTAGTTACATTTTTGTTCATAACATCGCTGTTCCTCCCTGTGACATGGAAAGTGGCTCTCAAAAGTAGCACTGAAATTACATCAAATCGTTACAAATCTCACAAAAATAGTATTAAATTGTTGTTAAATTCAGGCTTTAACCCCTCCCCCCCCCAACCGAACTAAAATATGCAGCCTCGGCTTCAAGGGGTTGTATTGGGGTGATGCCCGCAGCTAGAGGCATCACCCCGGTATGGTTGTTTATAGCTGGCGGTCAGCCTTCTTGTATACCAACTGATGCAGCTGAGCAGCCACTCGGCTGTCATTACAAAAGAGCGGGAGGGGATGACCCCCCTCCCGCCACCTTCTGCAACTCGCCTGGGTCTCCCATCCCACCAGGAGGCCCTAGCAACCAGGCTGACCAAAGACACGAACAAAGCCAGGTTCAGCTTTGATTGGGTCTCTGATGTAGAAACCCGGAAGTGATGCCATGATATCACTTCCGATTACTGGAGCCTTAGTCCCTGTTCACATTAGGTCGCTCCGACTTAGGGGGCGACCTGTGAAGTCGCGTGCAGCGTGACTTCGGCGCGACTTGCACGGACTTCACATAATGAAAGTCAATGCAAGTCGCCTCCAGGTCGCCCCCAAGTAGTACAGGACCCTTTTTCTAAGTCGGAGCGACTTGTGTCGCTACTATTAGAACGGCTCCTGTACTACACAGTGGGAGCGACGGTGCACGACTCGTACCAGTGTGAATGGACACTTAAAGGTGCTGGATTAGAAAAAAATTACAGTATTTAAAACAGCCAAATTTGGTGTTTTGAATGCTTTAAAGTGCAAAGGAGGGATTTGGGGTCCTTTAGACCCCCCAGATCCCTCCATAAAGAGTACCTGTCACTGCCTATTACTGTCACAAGGGATGTTCACATTCCTTGTGACAGCAATAAAGGGGATTAAAAAAAAAAAAAAATTAAAAGGGACAGTAAAAAAAAAAGAAAAAAAAATTTTAGATGCCCCGTCCCTCTGTGCTCTCGCGAAGAAGCGAACGCATATGTAAACAGTGTTCAAACCACACATGTGATATCGCTGCGATAAGTAGCGTGAGAGCAATAATTCTAGCAAAAGACCTCCTCTGTTGCAAACAGATAACCATTTTAATTTTTTAAAACGTCACCTATGAAGATTTTGTGAGTACGGTAGTTGGTCACCATTTCACAAGTGTGCGCAGTTTTAAAGCATGACATGTTAGGTATCTATTTACTCAGCGTAACATCATCTTTCACATTATACAAAATATTGGGCTAACTTTACTGTTTTAGTTCATGAAAGTGTATTCCTTTAAAAAAAAAATTGCATTTGAAAGACTGCTGCGCAAAAAACGTGTGACATAAAATATTGCAATGATCGCCAATTTATTCTCTAGGATCTCCGCTATATATACATACACATATATATATATATATATATATATATATATATATATATATATATATATAAATAAATAATGTTTGGGGGTTCCAAGTAATTGTCTAGCAAAAAAACACTGATTTTAACTTGTAAGCAACAAATGTCAGAAAAAGGCTTAGGCATGAAGGGGTTAAAGTGGAAGTTAACTCATAACTTGTACCTATAAGTAAGCCTATGATAAGGCTTACCTATAGGTAGTGTAAATATCTCCTAAACATGTACCGTTTAGGAGATATTTACATTAAATGCAGCCAGCCGATAAGGCCATCGGTGCATGTGCTCTGAAAGAACTGCCACCCGTGCCGTTGCTTCAGACACCTGTGCTGTGAATGGCGGCTCCCCCACGCACGTGTGGGAGTGCTGTCATCGCGGCTCCGGCCAGTTACAAAGCCAGAATCCGTGGACCCGGAAGAAAGACAGATGCTGCCAAGTTTCACAAAATGTGCTAGTATCAGATGCATACTAGCACATTATGCCTTTACCTTGCAGGTCCGGAAAAAAAAAAAAAAAAAACCCATCGGTTTATACCCGCTGTAAGTGCCGGTTCACACTAGTGTGATGCCAGACATTGCATGTGATTTGCACCGCATTGCTGTGCAGATCACATGCGATGCAATTTCAGCCATACAAAATGTATGGCTGCAATCGCATCGCATTTGGACCAAAATGGTGCAGAACCCTTTTATTGGTCCACACTGTAATCGGATCAAATAGAAGTTCACACCTATGTGAACCGATTCCTGCACCATCACTGTGATCTGCGAACCAATCTGGGGGTGTCATTAACTTTACATTGACACCCTCAGCGATTTGCAGATCTCAGTGTGAACCATTGTGCGATTCGCTGGGTTTCATGCATCGCACCGGTGTGAACTGGTACTAAATCTTACCTGGTGTGACTGCAAGCCTACTTGGGGAAGGCTACCCCACCTAAGAACTGTACCCGCGTCACCTCCATCAGATCCTACCCCGCGGCTATTACCTTTTGTACCACCTCCCCCTCCCTTTAGATTGTAAGCTCCATGAGCAGGGCTCCCCTATTCCTTCTGTTTTGAGCTGTATTGTAATTGTACTTTTGCCCTTTATATTGTAAAGTGCTGCGTAAAATGTTGGCACTATATAAATCCTTTAGAATAATTGCAGTGTGTGTGTAAAAACAGTTTCTGATGTGAATGGGCCCTTAGGCTTTCTGTACACTGGCAACACCTAGGACACAGGTTGTGTAACACTGATATACACAGCAATGGGAACTTATTGTGACGTCACATATCACTATATACAAGGACATCAGTAGTACTGCATACACATGACTGGCTGTACACACGTGACACTGTGACCTCTCACTACTCCCTGGTCCACACACTTAGCCGAAGGGAAAGCGAGAACTTCATTCACTTTCACTTCACCTCTGACAGCCAACGTTATAGAGACCACACACACACATTGAGAAAGCCACAGGGAACGACCACCAGCTCCTCTACCCCCACCACCATCTACACTAAGTACCAGCATCGCTCTATAACTCACCGTGCTCACCGCGCATGCGCCCCCTGGCACACCAAGTGACGCGAGATGAAGATCCCTTGCCGACACACTCGGGATCTCGCCGCACTTCCCTGTAGCACAAGGCGCATGCGTCACATGGTGCTGGTAAGATCGAACACAGGAGAGAGGAAGAGGAATGTAATGTAGGAGTTACGACATGGAAATGACAGCAATAAAATGGCAACAAGCTGAAAAAAAATCTTAAAAAAAAGACTACAAGAATAAATAAGGAGAGAAGAGAGATAGGAGGAGAGTAAACTTGTCAGAAGTAACGTGTTTGGTAAAGTTTACCCACTTGCCTACAGGGCACTTTTACCCTCTTCTGCCCAGGCCAATTCTCAGCTTTCAGCGTTGTCGCAGTTTAAATGACAATTGCATGGTCATGCAACACTACTAATGAACAATGTAGCACACAAATAGAGCTTTCTTTTGGTGGTATGTAATCAACACTTGGTTTTTTATTTTTTTGCTAAACAAATAAAAAAAAAGACCAAACATTTTGGAAAAAAAAAAAGTTTTTCTTTCTGTTATAAAATGTTGCAAACAGGTATTTTTTTTCTCCGTCACTGATGTGCGCTGATGAGGCTGCATTGATGGGCACTGATAAGTTGCACTGATGTGCGTTGATGAGGCTGCATTGATGGGCACTGATAGGTTGCACTAATGTGCGCTGGTGAGGCTGTACTGATGGGCACTGATGTGCGCTGATGAGGCTGTACTGATAGGTTGCACTGATGTGCGCTGGGGAGGCTGTACTGATGTGCGCTGATGAGGCTGCAATGATGGGCACTGATAAGTTGCACTGATGTGCGTTTATGAGGCTGCATTGATGGGCACTGATAGGTTGCACTAATGTGCGCTGGTGAGGCTGTACTGATGGGCACTGATGTGCGCTGATGAGGCTGTACTGATAGGTTACACTGATGTGCGCTGGTGAGGCTGTACTGATGTGCGCTGATGAGGCTGCATTGATGGGCACTGATAGGTTGCACTAATGTGCGCTGGTGAGGCTGTACTGATGGGCGCTGATGAGGCTGCACTGATGGGCACTGATAGGTTGCACTGATGTGCGCTGATGAGGCGGCACTGATAGGTGGCATTGATGAGATGGCACTGATGAGGAGGCATTGATAGGTGGCAATGAAGGGCACTAATAGGCAGCACTGAAGGGCACCAATAGGCAGTACTGATGGGCATTGATTGGCAGCACTGATTGGCACTGTTGAGGCTGCACTTATCAGTGCAGATGTCCCTTTGACACTAGCCGGTTACTGGCTCTTGCCTCTCAGCACGCTGTGACAACGTGAGGAAAGGAATGACGATAACCGGCAAGTGTGTTTACGTGATCAGCTGTGATTGGACAAAGCCAATCATGTGATAAAGAGCTACTGTGATTGGCTCCTTACTCCAATCTGTGATCAGCTGTATCTGAAGGATGCAGCGATCAAAGGGGGCGCTGCAGCGCATCGCATGCGCAATTATGGGAGGACATCATATGATGCCGTCCCAGAACTGGCCGACCTTGCTGTAGTAATGAAGAGGAGTAGCACCGCTCAGGTGGGTCTATATCCTCAATCCATGGTGGGTGCTGGACCCCGGCTCACCGCCGCAAACAAAGTGAATTGAATAATTGGTTGCACACTGCCAGGAAGCTTGATAGAGAAGAAGATCTTTATTCGTGCCTACACAGGTACAAGCTACAGCAGAATGGAAATGGTAGACGCAATTCACACACATTCAACGTGCTTGTTCACTATGACCTCGCTGTAGCCGTCATTTTGTTATAGCGCGTTCGGCAAGTGGTAAAGAAGAATTTTAAATATGGGTATTTTATACATAGTTCCATTGATCCAGCTTGGTCCAATGTACTGTAACTATGTATATACCATACCTGGCTGATGCCCCTGGAAGCTGAAAGTCACTGAAGTAGACACCAGTACCCCAGTGATCTCCACCTAATTCTGAGTTCCATGCTGAGTGGCTGCCCTGCTGCATTTTGTTGGAGGAGCTGAATGAATGCAAAGCATTCTCTGATTGGCCAAGGTGGGGTAGTGATATCACACTCTCTACCTCGTCTAATCGGAGAAAGCTTTGCAGTCATTTAGAAAATGCAAAGCATTCTGTATAGAGTGCCCGTTCTAAGCAGCTAACCACTGCTGTGTTCAGAAAGCAGCAGGGTATCTGTTTAGTACAGGACCCAGAAGCAAGTGGAGATCACTGGAGTAGTGTGGTGTCTGTCAGTGGTTTCCAGCTTTCAGGGGCATCAGGAATTCTTCTTTAAAGTAGAAATTCACCCTAGAATTACTCTATGAAGATAAAAAAGCCATAGAACACATGTACTTTGATAAATGCATAGCACAGTGTATGACACCTGTCTGCACCTTGATTGTAAGGCAATAAGCACTGGAACATGCTGGCCATTTACAAAGGACACCTTATAAGATTATGTTCACACAGCAACGCATGCTAACATGCACAGGAATGCAGGCTGCTGTCTGTTCAGGGACTGCGTTTCAGTGCATCACACTATTTAATTTTTTCTTTTTTAACTTTGTCAGATCAAAATGTGACACTTCATTCATGTCTCTGCACAGCAGCGTGGTGTGCTGCAATGTCAATTGGGGACATGCGGTGCCTTCCAGTTCACTGCTGTGAAATACTACTTCTTCATTTTACTGCAGCTCACTGTACTGCAGTCCTGGCTGCATTGCAGCGTGAAGAGTGAAAGCAATTGTTTCCTATGTGCCCGACGTACCTGTACGTCGCTTTATGTAATAGATAGTGGGGGCGCGCACACACGCCAATTGACCAGAGGGGGAGCCAATCAGCGGGCAATGTCCGCCGGCCACCCGCGATTGCTCCCCATGGAGAGAGAGCGGTGGTCTGCCTATGCAGGTCTCTGTGTTCATCCAGTGAGTCCATCCCCCATACAGTTAGTAACCACTCCCTTGGAGCACACTTAATCCTTTGATCGTCCCCAGGGTTACCCCGTCCCTGCCAGTGTCTTTAGTACAGTCACTATGCATATTTTTAGCACTGATTACTGTAGTAATGTCACTTTCCCCTCAAAAGTGTCAATTAGGTGTTAGATCTGTCTGCCGCAATGTCACAGTCCCACTAAAAATCGCTGATCGTCCCCATTACTAGTAAAATAAATAAATCAAAATTACATAAATCTATCCCCTAGTTTTTAGATGGAATAACTTTTGCGCAAAAAAATCAATATACACCTATTGGAGTTTTTTTTACCAAAAATATGTGGCAGAATACATATTGGCCTAAATTAATAAAAACATTTGATTTTTTAGTTTTTTTATTGGGAATGTTTAATAGCAGAAAGTAAAAAATATTGTTGTTTTTTTTTTTTTCCATAATTGTCAACCGCGCAATTGTTAGGTAAAGTAAGGCAGTGCCTTATCGCAAAAATTGGCCTGGTCATTAAGGGGGTAAAACCTTCCAGTCCTTAAGTGGTTAAAATAGATTGCACCCCAAAAAATATTTTTTTAATTTTAGTTGGGGATAGAGTGGTTGAGGGTTGCCAGCTGTCTCTATTGCAGAGTTGTTATCAGTTTATCTCTCTTACTTTTACAGGAGCAGAAATGTCAAGCCAGGGACAAGGTTAAGAGGATGACAAAGTAGCAGAACTTTGTGCACTGTGACAAAAAAGCAGGTGTGGCTATATTTTTTGTTTTCGCAGAGTAGAAGAAATTAAAAGATCTGTTAGCATTGTATTGTCATCTGCGGGGTTTGTATTTACTAAAATGACACTCATAGGCCCATGCCTAGAGCAGCAAGGTTAGAGAAGGCCGCACCAAGCCTTACAACTTACAAATTGATACCTGTTTGCTTATTTTGCCTCTCTCTGCTGACCAAGCAAGACAACTATAAGTGAAAGGAGGGGTGGAAAATTTTGAGGAGTTAGGAGACTCTTTATATTTAAAAAAACACCAAATCATCTCTACTTTCTCTTATTGTCTGTTGTCTTTACAGTTACAGTAAAAGTAGCTGTGCATATTCTGTAAACCAGACATTTTTCCAGCAGTATTTTTTCCTAATAATCACAAAACAAGCTCTCTAACCCAGAGATTAGGCCCTATTCACATTGGTGCAATTTGGCAGTGTCAAGTCGCACCCCATTATCGGCAACAGAGACGTTCAAATTGCTGCGACTTTGAAAAGGTTCCTGCACTACTTTTTGCCGATTTCATTGTGACTTGCATAGACTTCTGTTGAAGTTACAAACCGCAATGAAATCGGAGGTGCAAATTGCACTAATCTGCAGCTTTGAAATCGCTCTGAAGTAGCTGAATTTCAGAGAGGCAACAGTGTAAATCAGGGCTTACTGCTGAAAATTTACTTTGCATTTTTTCCTACTGAGCCTTCAGTGTCACTCTTAAATTTAGAGATTTATTTGGGGCTTACATGCCATTGGAAGATTAGAAAATGTAGCCTTTAGGTGTATGCCTAAAGTCGGTCCCTAGCCTGTTTGCTGTGTCACCATTTTTGGATGATTGTTGTTTGGTGGTAACTTTTTGCTAAGCCAAGTTACAGCCATTGGCATGGTAGTCTTGGCCACTAGATGGCATCATTCTTTCTTTTTTTTATGGCAGAAATGGAACCTTTCTTTTCTGACAATCTTCACTGCTGCACCTCTAGTCTTCCTTTCACTAATGATGGCTTAGGGCAATCTTTCTCAATGCTTTTAACATGGAGGAACCCTTGAAAAAATTTTAAAGTATCAGGGATCCCCTGGTGATAATATCTAAAGGTCATCATGAATTAGTGTAAACAGTATATTGAGACAAAAAATACATTAAAAGATAAGCAATATGTTAAAAACACTCTTATGTCCCTATACCAATTGTATGGTTGTGTCAACTTTCTCTGTTCATTTGTCTATCCTATTGTTTGGTACATATTAATGTTCAGTGACATGACTTGTACCTATACATCGCCTCTTACTAAATGAACACTGATTTGAATAAAAAATAGGAAATATGGCAAACTTTGTATATTGGACACCCAGGGCTACCTTATACAACAAAATGATTTGTTGTTGATGGTCAGTGTGATACTCCCATAGATTGCTAATCAATGGGAAGAATGTTCCTTACATGCCCCTGTTACAGATAGCTAAAAAGATATTTGGTGTCAATGGTTACTTATCGGAGAGGCAAGCTCATTGTTTAAGGAATCCCTAGCCCTAGCAACCTCCGGTGGAACCCTAGCGTTCTAAAGAACGCTGGTAGAGAAAGCTGCTCTAGGAGATACAGCTAGGAGAATTAAGCCTGTGTTTTAAAGGGTAAGTTTACCTTTTAAAGAAAAAATAATAAATGCACATATTTTTGCAGAAAACAAAAATGTACATTTATTATTTTTTTCCTGCAGGAGGCTGGAAAACGTTGCACCTGTGATCAGTGGATCAGGGGCACAATGTCAGGCTTTTGCAGACAAGCCCTCCAGGGCTTGTAAATGAACTATGAGAGCATCAATTAGTGCCCTCACAGTCCATTCAGATCTACAGGCTGTCAGCTGCCGTGGCTGACGGTAGTTGTAGTCTATCCATTTTCAGGCCATGCTATTTTTGAATTGTGACAGAGGGCAGGGGAACCGGAGGGGGCTGCAGAAGCTGGAACATGTTACATGTTCCACCCTAAATATGGGTGGAACATGTTCCGAAAGGTAAACTTTGCCTTTAAATTTATCAAAGCAGGTGCCCTTTTTACTTCATCTGTTGGATTTGATGCAGATATACACTGGAGGCCTTCAGCTGAGTCTTTAGGTGTGTACTTGTGTGTCCCTGCTATTTTGGCTATACTTTTCTTGTAAGTCACAGGAGTTCGTTCTGAACTCTTATGGTCCGTATTTAGCTGACAGGGGGGTAAAGTCGACTATTGGCTGACATCACTCATCAGGTTAGGATCCACCCAGATGCCTGGACCAAGCACCTGGCTCAGCCTCTCAGCAATCCATGTATTGGCAGGCTGGTTCTATCAATTGACTTGTGTAGAATCAGCCTGTCAGGTTTATCCTGAAGAGTCATTAGTGCCAGCTAGAGTTGGCAAGATTGAAAATACAATACCATAGCAGGAAGAATTCTCCCATCCACCTTAACCGCTTCCATACAGAGCAGTTAGACACCCTTCCTGCCCGGACCAATTTTCAGCTTTCAGCACTCTCACACTTTGGATGACAATTGCTCAGTCATGCTACACTGTAACCAAACAAAATTTTTATAATTTTTTTCACACAAATAGAGCTTTCTTTTGGTGGTATTTGATCACAACTGGGGTTTTTTTTTTTTTTCGTGATATATGCAAAAAAAGAGCA
The DNA here is from genome assembly GCF_965119305.1 of Pelophylax lessonae. Taxonomy (NCBI): domain Eukaryota; kingdom Metazoa; phylum Chordata; class Amphibia; order Anura; family Ranidae; genus Pelophylax; species Pelophylax lessonae. The sequence goes on from NC_138770.1 coordinate 392,781,676, forward strand.
AAAATTTTGAAAAAAAAACACTTATTTTTAGTTTCAATTATAAAATTTTGCAAAAAATTAATTTTTCTTCATACATTTGGGCCAAAATGTATACTGCTACATGTCTCTGGTAAAATTAACCCAAATTAGTGTATATTATTTAGTCTGTGTGAAAGTTATTGAGTCTAGAAGCTATGGTACCAATTACTGAAAATTGATCACACCAGATGTACTGACTGCCTATCTCCTTTCTTGAGGCCCTGAAATGTCAGGACAGTACAAATACCCCCCAAATGACCCCTTTTTGTAAAGTAGACAGTCCAAGGTATTTAGTAAGAGGCATGGTGAGTTTTTTGAAGTTGTAATTTTTTCCCACAATTCTTGGGAAAATGAAGAAAAAAAATTTTTTTTCTTTTTTTTCCCACAAAGTTGTCAATTTATAAGCTATTTCTAACACATAGCATGTACACAGCAAAAATTACACCCAAAAATACATTCTGCTACTCCTTCCGAGTATGGCGATACCACATGTGTGAGACTTTTACACAGTCTGGCCACAAAAAGAGACTCCACGTCCAAGAAGCACATTCAGGCGTTCTAGGAGCATAAATACACATAAAACTTTCTTACTACCTATCACACTTTTCAAGGCCCTAGAGCACCAATACAATGGAAAAGTCCACAAAATGACCCCATTTTGGAAAGCAAACACTCCAACGTATATTCTATGAGGCATTATGGGTCGTTTGAACATATCATTTTTTTTCCACAGGTTTTTGGAAAATGTGGGAAAAAAATGAAAACTTTTTTTTTTTACACAAAGTTGTCAATTTATAGGATATTCCTAACACATAGCATGTACACAGCAAAAATGACACCCCAAAATACATTCTGCCACTCCTCCTGAGTATGGCAATACCACATGTGTGAGACTTTTTCACAGCCTAGCCATATAGAGGGGCCTAACATCCAAGGAGCATCATCATGCATCCTAGCCACTTGCCTAGGCCTATTTTTGACATTTGGTGTTTACAAGCTAAAATCAGTTGTTTTGCTAGAAAACTGCTTAGAACCCCCAAACATTATTTATTTTTTTTTAGCAGAGACCCTAGAGAATAAAATGGAGATTATTGCAATATTTTTTATCACACCGTATTTGCGCAGCGGTCTTCCAAACGCAATTTTTTTGGAAAAAATTCACTTTTTTTAATTAAAAAATAAGAAACCAGTAAAGTTAGCCCAATTTTTTTCCATAATGTGAAAGATAATGTTACGCCGAGTAAATAGATACCCAACATGTCATGTTTCAAAATTGCGCACGCTCACGGAATGGCGACAAACTTTGGTACTTAAAAATCCCCATAGACGACAATTTAAACATTTCTACAGGTTGCCATCTTCGAGTTACAGAGAAGGTCTAGGGCTCAAATTATTCCCCTTGCTCTAACGATCGCGGCGATACCTCACATGTGTGGTTTGAACACCGTTTACATATGTGGGCGGGGTTTCTGTATGCGTTCGCTTCTGCGCGCGAGCTAACGGGGACAGGGCGCTTTAATTTTTTTTTTTTTTTTTACTATTTATTTTATTTATTATTTTTTATTTTTACACCGTTTAAAAAAAAAAAAAAATTGATCATTTTTATTTCTATTAAAAGAAATTTAAATATTCCTCATAATAGAAATAGGCACGACAGGACCTCTTTTTTGTGAGATCTGGGGTCAAAAAGTCCTCAGATCTCACAAGTACACTAAAAGATAGAAAAAAAAAAAAATTATTATATAAAATGAAAAAAAAAAAAAGAAGGACCTTTAAACCGGTTGCTAGGCAACAACATTTTCCGTAGCTCCGGTCCTCCAAGACCATAGAGTCAAGTGAGGGCAAGCTTGCCCTCACTCGACATCCTGTCTGTGAGGATCCGGGACCGGATCGTTTTCCCCGCTGCCGGCGGGTCCGGTAAGCGGGGAAAAGGACCGGAACGCGGCGGGGGGGCGCCTCTTCCGCCATCCCGGAAGGGTGATCCCACGGCGAATCCGCCGCTGGGACCACCCTTATCGGAAAGCCAACCGTCCACCGTTTAAAAAAATACCAGGGTTATGGCAGCTATCTGCTGCCATAACACCGGTATTTAGGTTTAAACGGAGGACGTATATAAACCTTTTTGGACTTGGACATGGTGGCTGTATGAAGGGTGACAGGTACTCGGGTACTCCGATAGGCAGGTGACAGGTACTCGGGTACTCTGATAGGCAGGTGACAGGCAGGTGATAGGTACTGATGAGTAGTACTGATACTGATAGGTGATACTGTACTGATGGGTACTGATGATCAGTACTGATACGTGATAGGTACTGATGAGTACTGATGAGTAGTTATGGGTACTGATGAGCAGTACTCGGGTACTTCAGGCGTCAGGTACTCTGATGAGCAGGTGGAAGGTACTCGGGTACTCTGATGGGTAGGTGACAGGTACTCAGGTACTCTGATGACGGGTACTCCGTTGACAGGTACTCAAAGTACCCGAGTACCTGTCATCAGAGTACCCGAGTACCTGTCACCAGAGTACCCGAGTACCCGTCATCAGAGTACCCGAGTACCCGTCATCAGAGTACCCGAGTACCCGTCATCAGAGTACCTGCGTACCCGTCATCAGAGTACCCGAGTACCTGTCATCAGAGTACCCGTCATCAGAGTACCCGAGTACCCGTCATCAGAGTACCCGAGTACCCGTCAGAGTACCCGAGTACCTGTCATCAGAGTATCCGTCATCAGATCCGTCACTCCGTTGACAGGTACTCAAAGTACCCGAGTACCCGTCATCAGAGTACCCGAGTACCTGTCATCAGAGTACCCGAGTACCCGTCATCAGAGTACCCGAGTACCCGTCATCAGAGTACCTGCGTACCCGTCATCAGAGTACCCGAGTACCTGTCATCAGAGTACCCGTCATCAGAGTACCCGTCATCAGAGTACCCGAGTACCCGTCATCAGAGTACCCGTCAGAGTACCCGAGTACCTGTCATCAGAGTACCCGAGTACCTGTCATCAGAGTATCCGTCATCAGAGTACCTGAGTACCTGTCATCAGAGTACCCGAATACCTGTCACCAGCCCATCAGAGTACCCAAGTACCTGTCATCTGAGTACCTGATGGCCTGATGGGCTGGTGACAGGTACTCGGGTACTTTGATGGGCTAGTGACAGGTACTTTGATGGGCTAGTGACAGGTGCTTTGATGGGCTAGTGACAGGTGCTCTTTATTGGGGGGGGGGGCAATCAGTGTGTTTAGGGTGCACTGTAGTTGGTAACTAGCTGTTACCACAATCTCCTCCTCACACAGGATCAGTGTGTGAGAAGGAGAACACGGTGACAGCTAGTTACCGTGTTCTCTGTTGACATTTGTGACCGGCTGTGATTGGACACAGCCGGTCACGTGGTAAAGAGCCAATTTCATTGGCTCTTTACCTAGATCGGGGATCGACTCTGTCCGAGGGACGAGCCTCGTCCCCGATCGCTGCTCTGCGCGCCCCCGGGGGCGCGCATTGCAGAGAGAACGAGCGGCTCGTGCTGGAGCCGCTCATGTGATCGGCTGTGATTGACACAGCCGATCACGTGGTAAACAGCCAATTTCTGGGCTGTTTACCTTGATCAGGGATGGGCTATGTCCGAGGGACGAGCCTCATCCCTGATTGCGCCGCTGCGCGCCGCCGGGGGCGCGCACTGGCTGCTAGAACGGGCCGACGTCATATGACGGTGGCCCGGATCTAGACAACCACTTTGCCAACGTCATTTTACATGACTCGGTATGGAAGTGGTTAAAGTATAGATGGGGAATCAGATCTTTTTTTTTTTATTCAACTTGTTGGTTGAATTTAAAAAATGATCAATATATGGCCTATATAAGGCATAGCTGTTCTTTTGCCTCGTACACACGCAACGATTATTGGCCGACCGATCGGCCGTCTTTTGTCCAGTGTTGTTGTGTTGGTCGAAATGTGCTCTAGACTGCACACGAATTTTCTCGGCCAACAAAAACCAACTTCAGAAGTGATGTCATGTGATGGTTAACTTTCCGTGTGTTTTTTCTTCTCTGAGCATGCCCAGTCTTGCTCATCAGATTTTTGTCTGCCGAAATCTGTACTGACTGACGGAAAATCGGCCGTTCTGTTGACGGCCAACAAAAATTTTATAGCCTGCACACCAGATTTTGTTCGGCCGAAAAGTCTAAGACTGGGAGGCCATTATAGTCCATGTGCATGTAAAGGCAGGTGTCCCAATACTTTGGCAATATAGTGTATTTGCAAATGTATGCAACAAATACCTATGTTTTTTTTTGTATGGCAAATTATTGAAACAATTTAGACTTTGTTTTTACAGTTTGAATAAAATCTATTAATTAAATCTATTTGAATGTAATGTTCCTTGGCAACAAAACATAGAAGGTAAATACTTTTTATACTTTTAATACTTTTTATAGGCACTGTAACTGAGTAGCTTGTAAAATCTTTAAATATGTCCAGATAAAGGGCCGTGTTTAGTGATTTTTCTACCCTTATGGTAAGTTACTCTTAATAAATACATTCTTATCTATGGAAAAGCAGTTTACATTCAGTAGGGTGACTGACCAGACATGAGGGAGAAGCTAAGGTTAACATAATCTTAGTATATTTTACCAGTTCCAGGGAAACCTGACCACATCCACATCCAAATATATATCACATAGAAAAAAGAAGGAGGGGGCAAGAAGTACCCCCTACCAAAAGGGGACAGGACTTTATAGGAGGTGGTGTTGTCGTTGAGATGAGGACATTTATGTGTGTTGGCTCACTAGGTAGATCTGGGTAATTAGCGGCCCATTGGCATAGAGATATACCCACTGAGTGAAGTATTTTTTCATTTTAGTTATTGGACAACATCCTGATTAGCCTGACTCTCATATATATATATGGTCCAGTGTCCATCAGACCTGACCCTGGAATTCAACCAGAGGCTAGTTGGTCATTCTATGACCTGGGTTTTACCAAGTGCGTCTGGAGGTTTTAACAGTGTACTGTGGCAAAATTAGTGAGCGCAGATATTCACTTATTTATGTGTAGCAAGGTTTCCAGGCCTGTGGCCTGATGTGGGTCTGCCATTAGTACCGGTACTTTCCCCAGCCCATGTGAGCTATGTCCCTGGGTGTGACAACTGAAGCAGCGACAACTCCGGCATCTTTGTTTGTGGTTTTTATTGGTTTAGTAGGGGATAGTTCAGGGTCCACTGACTATGTACCCCCTCTGTAACTTCAGAGTCCTCAACCCAGGCACCCCCTTTACAGCTAGCTGATGACTGGATCCCAGAATCTCCTCCGGAGTGGTCCCCTCTGACACTAGGCAGACCCCCAGGGGCAATCCTCAGTACTCACGACCTGTGTAGGCTTTCCTGGGACTGGACCCCTCTCGCTCTCCGCAGATTCTCGGCACACCGGATCCCCTCAGCTTACTCAGCACTCTCTGGATATTCAGGCGACACCCCCAAACTATCCGCTTCCTCAGACAGGAGGAGAGACAGCCGTACTCTCCCTCCTGGGACTCTGCTCCCGCCAAAGACACCGTGCCATGCAATTACCCCCAACCTTTTACCCACTCCCAGAATCCTTTGCAGCATAATCTGCCTTCTGGGGTAGTTACAAGCTGGGATGTGTCCTCTGATTGGGCATTCCACATTGCCCTATGAGAAGCCTCTCACAGAAGTCAGTGGGGACACTTCCCTCACAGCAGACACACTTGGTAGCCATGGCAACCTACATGTACAAGAGAAAACATGGCTCTGCTGTTAGGCAGACAAAGCCTACTATGTTTTTCCTAGCACCTACCTGTAGGGTTCTACATATAAATAATAAGTGTCTATTCCTAATGAATTTTTGATGTATAATATGTTATTTTTTCCCCAAATTTCATAATAATGTAGATACACATTAACCACTTTTGGACTGGAAGGATTTGCCCCCTTAATGACCAGGCCATTTTTTGCGATTATTTTAATGGACAACTGCGCAGTCCTGCAACGCTATACCTAAATTAATAAAAGCCAAGTGTCCCTGCGTCCAGAGATTCCAGATTCCCTGTGTCTGTGGAAATGCGCTACTGCGCATGTGCCGCACGGACAGCCGTTGGGACTGGGGGCGGGCACCATGTCAGGGGCCCCAGAAGTAAGTCTGACCTGTGTAGTGTAGGATGGGAGAGCTCCTCTGTGTCGGAGGCTGGGTCCCGGGTGTTGGGGGTCACCCCCGATAATGGTGCGGTGTGAGGGCCGAATTCGTATGTGCTGGGGACTTGGCGGGAGGCGGAGTTCCGATCAGTTGCCTTAGATTTAAAAATGGCGCCACCCGGCGCCAACATGTCACTGCGCACGCGCTGCTGCTCGGTAAAAGCTGTACACGTTCGGCTATTTCTGGGGATACCCGATTCGAGCTTTCCCGAGCGGCAGCAAATGTGCAATGACGTGTTGACGCCTGGTGGCTCCATTTTTAAATCTAAGGCAACTGATCGGAACTCCGCCTCCCGCCGAGTCCCCAGCACATACGAATTCGGCCCTCACACCGCACCATTATCGGGGGTGACCCCCAACACCCGGGACCCGGCCTCCGACACCGAGGAGCTCCCCCATCCTACACTACACAGGTCAGACTTACCTCTGGGGCCCTCAGGAACAGGTAAGTGAGACTTCTCCACTGCCGCACTGCCTGCCGTTATGCGGGGCTGCAGGCATACTACAAGAGATGCAGTGCTGCAGGCATGGTACTCCTGTACCATGCCTGCAGCACTGCATCTCCTGTAGTATGCCCACAGCCCCGCATTCTCCTCTACCATGTCCGCAGCCCCGCATTCTCCTCTACCATGTCCACAGCCCCGCATTCTCCTCTACCATGTCCACAGCCCCGCATTCCCCTGTACCATGTCCGCAGCCCCGCATTCCCCTGTACCATGTCCGCAGCCCCGCATTCCCCTGTACCATGTCCGCAGCCCCGTATTCCCCTGCACCATATCCGCAGCCCCGCATTCCCCTGTACCATGTCCGCAGCCCCGCATTCCCCTGTACCATTGCCGCAGCCCCGCATTCCCCTGTACCATGCGCGCAGCCCCGCATTCCCCTGTACCATGCGCGCAGCCCCGCATTCTCCTGTACCATGCGCGCAGCCCCGCATTCTCCTGTACCATGTCCACAGCCCCGCATTCTCCTGTACCATGCGCGCAGCCCCGCATTCTCCTGTACCATGCGCGCAGCCCCGCATTCTCCTGTACCATGCGCGCAGCCCCGCATTCTCCTGTACCATGCGCGCAGCCCCGCATTCCCCTGTACCATGTCCGCAGCCCCGCATTCCCCTGTACCATGTCCGCAGCCCCGCATTCCCCTGTACCATGCGCGCAGCCCCGCATTCCCCTGTACCATGCACGCAGCCCCGCATTCCCCTGTACCATGCGCGCAGCCCCGCATTCCCCTGTACCATGCGCGCAGCCCCGCATTCCCCTGTACTATGTCCTACATACACCCCAGTCGGACGGCCGGCCAAAACTCTTGAAGCGACGGGTGTGCGCGGGCATGCAGCTGCTCGGTCAGCTCTGCGCGTGTCTCTGTTGCTAGGGCAACAGGGACGCTATGTGCAGAGCTGGCTATGTCATGCGGCTCTCGCGTTGTTAGAAAAAAAAAAGAGATAAGAGAGAGCCGCTCAGTCAGCCATATGTTCTAGCGCCCGTTAATTTAACGGGCTTAATGTCTAGTACCTAAATAAAATTGATGTCCTTTTTTTTTTTTACAAATAGAGCTTTCTTTTGGTGGTATTTGATCACCTCTGCGATTTTTATTTTTTTCACTATAAACAAAAAAATAGCGATAATTTAAAAAAAAAACAATATTTTTCACATTCTGCTATATAACATTGCCCCCAAAAAAATTGAAAAACCAAACTTTTTTAACACTGTAGGCCAATTTGTTTTCTGCTACATATTTTTAGTAAAAAAATTGCAATAAGCGTATATTGATTGGTTTGCGCAAAAGTTATCGTGTCTACCAGTACCAACTACGGGAAAGATTTATATCATTTTTATTATATTGTTTTTTTTTTACTAGTAGTGTCGGCGATCTGCGATTTTTTAGCGAGACTGCAACATTGCGGTGGACAGATCGGACCCCTAACTGACATTTTTGACACTTTTGGGGGGACCAGTGACATTACTACAGTAATAAGTGCTTAAAATATGCACTGTTACTGTAATAATGACATTGGCAGGGAAGGGGTTAACACAGTGGATGATAAGGGGTTAAATGTAAGCCTAGGGGAGTGTTTCTAACTGTATGGGGGTTGGGCTTGTGAAATGATCACAGAGACCTATAATCCTATATAGAAGGATCACAGGCGCTGTGTGATCATTCCACAGAGAAGAACGGTCAGCTGTGTTCACAACAGCTGACCCTTCTTCTCTCAGCGGGGAGTGATCGCGGATGGTTGGCGGCAGTCGGAGCCGCCAGCCCCGTGCTTTGGAGGCCCCGTGCTTTGGAGGCCCCGCTGCCGAGTGCCGCCCTCTAGCTGCAGGCGCGCGACTGATGTATACCTACATCGGTTCGCGCAGGAGGGGCTGTGCGGTGGGCGGTCCTTAAATGGTTAAAGTTCCCTGAAGAAGCAGAGAAAGTGTTTTGCGAAACGCGTTGGATCTTAATGTACTCATGAAAGCATTGGAAATGTGTAACAGTTGAAGCCATTGTGCTATGCTTTTTTACACATGTTTTTATGTCTAAATTGAAGACTGTTTTAATCATGTTTATACAATAAAATGTATTATTTTTTATGATATATATGTGTATGTGCTCATCTCAGTGACAACACCACCTCCTATCAAGTCCTGTCCCCTTTTGGTAGGGGTACTTCTTGCCCTCTCCTTTTTTTTTTTTTTCCTAAGAGAGAAGCTAAGGCTGTTTTTTCCTGAAAATATGTGTTGCTTTGTCTGGGTCCATGAGTGATGGCATAGGGTCAAAGTAACAGGCAGGTGTAGCAGGATTCCCAGCTGTTTTGCTGGATATGGGTCCGCCAGGGTTACCGCTAGCAACAGTAGCACAATTAGGCATATTCTCTAAGTGTGAGCACTGAGACAAGAATCAGCCCAGTATCTTTGGGTTTTTAGGTTTATTGAGAACTTGGATGGGAGAAGGGATGAGTGGGATACTCTTTTGGCTCAACTATGCACAATTCTAGGGGGACAACTGAAAAATGCCTGCTGATGCTGACTTGACGCTGGCTGAATGCCGGTCAACGCCGGTTGGTGCTAATGAACGCTGACTTGCGATCTGTTAGCACTGAACTGACTCCTGTCACTTTCTTGTGGCACAAAGTCCTTGTAGAAGTGCCCTTAACACTTTCCTGTGAGGTAGCTACTTGTACATCTGCTGCAACGCATAACACTTCAGGGCCCGCACCGGCGCCCTCTTTACACACACACTTCTCTTCAGGGCTTAGACTCAGACACCCCCTTTCTAAGCTTCCTCCTGGTTAGCTGGCTCCTGGATCCCTCTGACCTTCCTGGAGTGGTCCCCTATCCTAGGAAAACCCCTGGTCAGTTTACAGTACTCACGACACTGCTTTCCTGGAAACTTCTGCCCCAGCAGCTCCACTCGGTCCACAGCACACTGGATCCCTCTCTGCAGCTCAGCTCAACCTTCTGTCCTTCAGGCGGACTGCCAAGGACACCTTCTCTAGTGCTGACAGGAGGAGAGACAGCCATCACCCTCCTCCTTGGCTTCCCGCCAAAGACGCCCTGTCATGTGCTCCCCTCAGACTTATATCCCCTCCCAGGATGCACTGCGGCAGATTCTGCCCTCTGCGGTAGATACAAGCCCTGGTGTGCTATTGGTCAGGTTTCCTCCACTGTCCAATGAGAGCCCTCATTGGACACAGTGGAGAGACTCCCCAAGCTCAACAGGCACACCTGGGAACACATGACAGCCTAGCTGAACAATTAGGCCCCCCTGATAGGCAGACAGGGCCTCCCTTATGGTTTTCCTAGCACCTACCTAGGAGGGTGCTACACAGGCAACTACAGTATATACACTGTATAGGGAAAAGCAATAGCAATCCTCCCACACAACAAGCATATTTTAAAACATACTTTTGATTTTTACCTTCTGTAGATAAAATAAAAAAAAATAAAAAATTTGTTCGGAAAAAATTAAATATTGTGTATAAATATTATATAGTCTTTTTTTTCAGCCAGCAGGTGGGGCCTTAGGCTCCTTTTTCATCTTTATCTCGGTCTATTTACAGGCTTGTGAAAAAAAAAAATAGTTTATAGACTGCGTAGCTCAAGCTAATTTTGTTTTATATAAATCTGAGCGTTTTGCTTTGGAAAGGCTGCTCACAAGAAGATACACATTTGCCCACATCTACATATTTAAAGGCAAAGAGAGACTGTTGATGATACGTTGTACTTCAGAACTGAAAAAAAAAAATGTTATATAGCCATTTTAGATACTTTTTTTTTTAACCTGCTGATTGCCAGATTAGCGTTAATACATTTAAAACTGTGTATAGTTTATGTACAGCATGTGAGGTGATCTTTTTCACAACTATTGTTGTCAAGTATGAGAAAAGAATGAGTGGGAATTATTCCAAAATGTTTATTTTTAGCAAATTTTAAGACAGACATCATTCACATTTGTGTGTTCAACAAAGGAAAAAAACATCTATTGTTTTTATGTTGAGTTCATAGAGTTCTTACCCTTCATTTAGTTCATGCACCTTTACCTTCCCTATATCTTAACCTCCCTGGCGGTAATCCCGAGTGTGTCTCGGGGTTCATTTTCAGTACCAAAAGTGAAATTTACCTTGTCCCTGCGATCCCCTGATGTCCTCCCACTGTGTCTTCCGGGCCGATACTGGAATCCGTATTCTAGGTTCCCTTCCCTGTGAGCGCCGCGATGCAGGGGGGGCAGAACTGGGTGGGAAATTTAAAAAAGTACACAAAACATGACATGATACATTGTAATCTGTTAGGATTACATTACAGTATCAAACCATTTCACCTCAGTTTTGTCTCTAGTGCTTTGTCCAGTACCCTGCCTGCACTTTTACTGTTTTATTCCTTTTATTTTTATTAATAATTTTTTATTAATAATGTATTAATTAATTTATTAAGAATGTATTAATACTTTTTATTCACTTTTACTCCTAAGAATTACAGGCCTACAATATAAAACAACAGATTACCATACAAAACAATGTACCGCTGTGACATTCAAAAATACTGACATAATCAGACCGCCAGGGAGGTTAAGTGAGATGCTTGGTTACAGGTATTGAAAATGATGCATGGTGGGATATTTGGTGATTTTCATTGCTTATAAACCCCTGCTCTACTGCTATACCCCCACCAGGATGCTGTAGGTGTGAATCAGCACCCCACATTTCTTGAAGGCTATTAGTCAGTAAAGACCATGAAGATTCAAGCTGGTAACTTTCAAAAAGTAGTATACAGAAAAGTAACTTTAGTATAACAACAATATTTTTAAAAATGTAATTTGCTGGTACTGTAGAAACACAGGATTGGCACTTTAGGCAGCACATGAAAAATTGCTGCTTACCATTCACCGTGAGTCTACTTGTAATTGATGCTAAATTAGCAGGTCATATAACCAATTTTCATATACATCTGCATGTGAAACAATTTGAAAAAGGTTGATACATCACCAGGAAATTAAGCAACCTGCAAATAGCAATTAACACCTGACTTAATGATTTCCAGTACATCGGGTCTATTGACTGAATCTAGTTAGGAACGGTAATGTATATAATATACATTATATCATAATACACAAATTATTTTGTAGTTTAACACTGCCAATAAATGCAGATATAGCTCCCCTGTAATCCTGGCATCTTTGGCATTCTGCATACTTTACACATCTTTTATGTCCCATTTTAATACTTCTGTAGGGATCTGTTGCCCTAGCTGTTTGTATTTGTAAGTGGCGATGCTACTTAATGTTACAGTTATTTATATACATCACTTCCTGTCCCTGGTGGCTGGGTTGAAAAGACTTGGAAGGAGGAAGTAAATAGAGAGAGAGGAGCTGAGACCACATGTCCCCATGGAAGAACTTTTTCTAAACCAGAAGCAGGGATTATTAGGCAAATGTTCCTATGTTTATTAGTTACCTGTGGTTGCCCATAGCTTATCGATGTATAAATGTATATATTTAAAGACTGGTGACAGAAGTATATCTGTTCCCTTGTTGTTCTCTCACATGTTATATACCAGTTAGTTCGGCCTGTGACGCAGTGTGTGTGTAGTGGTCACCTTGCTGTTCATTAGTAGGTGCACCTGTTTATTGTAATAGAGTTTATATGCAGCTCATGCTATTCTAGTTAATCCTTATGGTTTGGGACTATATACATTATCTCACAAAAGTGAGTACACCCCTTACATTTTTGTAAAGGTTTTATTATATCTTTTCACGTGACAACACTGAGGAAATGACACGTTGCTACAATGTAAAGTAGTGAGTGTACAGCTTGCATAACAGTGTAAATTTTCTGTCCCCTCAAAATAACTCAACATACAGCCATTAATGTCTAAACTGCTGCCAACAAAAGTGAGTACACCCCTAAGTGAAAATGTCCAAATAGTTTGTGTGAGCACCACTATTTTCCAGCACTGCCTTAACCCTCTTGGGCATGGAGCTCACCAGAGCTTCACAGTTTGCTACTGGAGTCCTCTTCCACCCCTCCATTATGACATCACGGAGTTGGTGGATGTTAGAGACCTTGCGCTCCCCCACCTTCCGTTTGAGCATGCCCCACAGATGCTCAATAGAGTTTAGGTCTGGAGACATGCTTGGCCAGTCCATCACCTTTACCCTCAGCTTCTTTAGCAAGGCAGTGGTCATCTTGGAGGTGTGTTTGGGGTCGTTATCATGTTGGAATACTGCCCTGCAGTCCAGTCTCTGAAGGGAGGGGATCATGCTCTGCTTCAGTATGTCACAATACATGTTGGCATTCATGGTTCCCTCAATGAACTATAGCTCCCCAGTGGCAGCAGCACTCATGCAGCCCCAGACCATGACACTCCCACCGCCATGCTTGACTGTAGGCAAGACACACTTGGCTTTGTACTCCCCACCTGGTTGCCACCACACACGCTTGACACCATCTGAACAAAATAAGTTTATCTTGATCTCATTAGACCACATGACATGGTTCCAGTAATCAATGTCCTTAGTCTGCTTGTCTTCAGCAAACTGTTTGCAGGCTTATTATGTGCATCATTTTTAGAAGCGGCTTCCTTCTGGGACGACAACCATGCAGATAGATTTGATGCAGTGTGCGGTGTATGGTCTGAGCACTGACAGGCTGACCCCCCACCCCTTCAACCACTGCAGCAATCCTGGCAGCACTCATACGTCTATTTCCCAAAGACAACCTCTGGATATGACGCAGAGCACGTGCACTCAACTCCTTTAGTCGACCATGGCGAGGCCAGTTCTGAGTGGAATCTATCCTGGTAAACCACTGGAAATTACTGACTTTGCAGATTCCCTGCAAATTTTGGAATTTGTAGGAATTTGTTGTGGCATGTTAAGTCCAGGATAGAACGAATACCTCTATTGAGTTTGGTACCACAAACAGATTGGAATAAAATCCTTTGCACCTGTCTTTTAGGAGGAGTACTGGTACAACTACTCCCTGTGAAAAGAGATGGTTCAGGGCATTTTGCAAATTTGACTGTGCTTCAAACCCTGTTTGGTTAATTTGAAAGAAAAAAGTGGGGAGGAGGTAAAGTTTTGAACTTTATTTTGTAACTCATTGAAACCACCAATTGAACGCACATGTCTGGGACTTTTGTGACCAAAAGAGGAGCAAACCGTAACAGATATCCCCCCACTCTGAGGAATGATAGCACCTCTTCATTGGAAAATAGGCTTTGGTGAATATTTCATGGGCTTTGTGGCTCTAACTTAGGTTCAAAGTTTGGAAGTTGAAGAATGGGTAGAGCAATAAGGTGCTCTATGTTTTGCAAAGGTGGAGGTTCCTGAGGAAGAGGGCTTTGGGATCTTCTGCACTGGGAGTAAAACCTTCCTTACTGTTGCATCTTTTATTAATTGGCCAAGTGCCTCCCGTAACAGACCTCTTTCTTGAAAAGGCATATACAGTATCTTACAAAAGTGAGTACACCCCTCACATTTTTGTAAATATTTTATTATATCTGTTCATGTGATAACATTGAAGACATGACACTTTGCTAAAATGTAAAACAGTGAGTGTACAGCTTGTATAACAGTGTAAATTTGCTGTCCCCTCAAAATAACTCAACACACAGCCATTAATGTCTAAACCGCTGGCACAAAAGTGAGTACACCCCTAAGTAAAAATGTCCAAATTGGGCCCAAAGTGTCAATATTTTGTGTGTCCACCATTGTTTTCTAGCACTGCCTTAACCCTCTTAGGCATGGAGTTCACCAGAGCTTCACAGGTTGCCACTGGAGTCCTCTTCCACTCCTCCATGACGACATCACAGAGCTGGTGGATGTTAGAGAACTTGCGCTCCACTACCTTCCGTTTAACCACTTTACCCCCAGCCCTATTTCGGACACTTTTTGTTCACAAGTTAAAACCAGTATTTTTTCCTAGAAAACTACTTAGAACCCCCAAACATTATATATATTTTTTTAGCAAAGACTCTGGAGAATAAAATGTCGGTCATTGCAAAAATTTTTGTCACGCGGTATTTGCGCAGCGGTCTTTAAAACGCCATTTTTTTGGAAAAAATTTGAAAAATCACATTTCACTAATTTTAAAAAATACTAAACAGTAAAGTTAGCCCATTTTTTTTGTATATTGTGAAAGAACATGTCACGCCGAGTAAATAGATACCAAACATTTTACGGTTTAAAATTGCGCCCCCCCGTGGGATAGCGACAAACTACGGTCAATAGAGATCTCAATCTGCGACGCTTTAAATTTATTTAACGGTTACCAGTTTTGAGTTAGAGTGTAGCTCTTTTTTTTAAATTATTGCCCACGCTCTAGCGATCGCGGCGATACCTCACATGTGTGGTTTGAACAGCGATTTCATTTGCGGCTCGACTTGCGTATACGTTTTTTTTTGTGCGCGAGCTAACGGTGACGGGGGCGGCTAAATTTTTTTTTTTTTTTTTCCTATTTATTTTTTCTTTTTTTTTAACTTTATTACAGGTTTTTAAAAAAAAAAAATCTGATCACTTTTATTGCTGTCACAAGCAATGTAAACATCCCTTGTGACAGCAATATGTGTGACAGGTACACTTTATGGAGGGATCGAGGGTCTAAAAGACCCTAGACCCCTCCACTACACTTCCCTGTATGCAAAACGCCAAAAACGGCATTTTTGCATACAGCCGTTTTTTAAATCTGCCGCCTTTTGCGGCACAGTAACCCGGATGTGACGTCATGGACGCCGCCTCCGGGTTACGTCATCGGAGACCCGATCGATGCCGTTTCCGGCATTCATCGGGACTCCATCCAGCCGGCGGACGTGCCGGCTGGGTGCTCGGGGCTCCCGGTGGGACGGGAGCCCCGAGCAAAGCCGCGGAAGGCGGCGGGAGGGGGGGGGACGTCCCCTCCCGCCCCCCGGGTAACGATCGAGCGGCTCCCGAGCCGCATCGATCATTACCGACGGAAAGCCGACCGCCGGCTTCAAACAACGGTACCGGGATGATGCCTCTAGCTAGAGGCATCATCCCGGTATAACCACTCAAAGTCAGCCGACGTAGATCTACGTGGCTGGTCGTTAAGTGGTTAAGGATGCCCCACAGATGCTCAATAGGGTTTAGCTCTGGAGACATGCTTGGCCAGTCCATCACCTTTATCCTCAGCTTCTTTAGCAAGGCAATGGTCCTTTTGGAGGTGTGTTTGGGGTCATTATCATGTTGTAATACTGCCCTGCGGCCCAGTCCCTGAAGGGAGGGGATCATGCTCTGCTTTAGTATGTCACAGCACATGTTGGCATTCATGGTTCCCTCAATAAACTGTAGCTCTCCAGTGCCGGCGGTGACCAGTATGAGAGGGTGAGAGCGATAACACCAAATTAAACACACCTGCTCCCCAATCACATCTGAGACCTTGTAACACTAACAAGTCACATAACACCAGGGAGGGAAAATGGCTAATTTGGCCCAATTTGGATATTTTCACTTAGGGGTGTACTCACTTTTGTTGCCAGCGGTTTAGACATTAATGGCTGTGTGATGAGTTATTTTGAGGGGACAGCAAATTTACACTGTTATGCAAGCTGTACACTCACTACTTTACATTGTAGCAAAGTGTTATTTCTTCAGGGTTGTCACAGGAAAATATATAATAACATATTTTCAAAAATGTGAGGGGGTGTACTCACTTTTGTGAGATACTGTAGCTATTTTTATCTCAGGGCTCAATACCCAGCATAGGTTAGAGCCAGGTTAGGCATTCAACAGCAACTTGTGTAGTTAAAGGTCTGGTTGCATGACAGATTAGAAGCTACTAGATAGGCTGACTCTGAGTTCCAGTATCACACCACAGTTTCTGTTGGTGACAAGCTACAACCATAGTTTCAAAAAAGTTGGGACGCTGTGTAAAATCTTCATAAGAACAGAATGAAATGATTTGCAAATCTCATAAACCCCTATTTTATTGACAAGAAAAATTAGAAAACATATCAAATGTATAAACTGAGTAAATGTACCATTTTAACAAAAAAAATAAAGTAAATCAGAAAGTGATGGCAGCAACACGTCTTAAAAAAGTTGGGACAGGACAACAAAAAAGCTGGTAAAGTAAGTAGTACTAACAAGAAACTGCTGGAAGAACATGTTTTAATTGGCAACAGGTCAGTAACATGATTGGGTATAAAAAGAGCATCTAAGAGAGTCAAAGTGTGTCAGAAGTAAAGCAGCACAGAGGTAACCAATCTGTGAAAAGCTGTATCTAAAAATTATCGAACAATTTCAGAATAATATTCCTCAATGTAAAATTGCAAAATGTTTATATATATATCATCATCTACAGGACATACTATATTTAAAAGATTAAGAGGAACAAGGCCAAAATGCAATATTGAATGCCGGTGATTCTTGGGCCCCTTAGATGGCACTGCATTAAAAACAGGCACAATTCTGTGATGGACATCACTGCATGGGCTCACGCATACTTCCAAAAATCGTTGTCTTTGAACACAGTTCACTATGCCATCCAAAAATGCTAAGTAAAACTCTATCATGCAAAGAAAGAGCCATATCTGAATATGATCCACAAACGCCGCCATCTTCTCTGGACCAAAGCACATTTAAAATGGTCTGTTGCAAAGTGGAAAACGGTTTTGTGTTCAGACGAATGCAAATTGGACATTATTTTTGGCCCCCATAGGCACCAAAACTCCGGATTAAAGAGGAGAAGGACCTTCTGGCTTGTTATGAGTGCTTAGTTCAAAAGCCTGAATCTCTGATGGTATTGGGGTGCATTAATGCATATGGAATGGGCAGCTTGTACATCTGGAAAGGCATAATAAATGCTAAAAGACATATCAAGGTTTTAGAGCAGCATATGCTCCCATCCAGGCGACATCTTTTCAGGGAAGGCCCTGGATAGTTCAACAGGACAATGCTAAACTGCCTACTGCATCTGTGTTAACAGCATGGCTTTGTAGTAGAAGAGCCTGGGTGCTTAACTGGCCTGCCTGCAGTCCAGACCTTTCACCAAATGGTGCATTTTGAAGTTAAACATACGACAAAGAAGACCCAGGACTGTTTAGCAGTTAGAATCCTATATCAGGCAGGAATGGGACAACATTTCTCTCCCAAATCTCTAGCAATTGATCTCCTGTTAAAAGAAAATGCGTTTGACCAAAGAAAAGGGGATGCTACACTGTGGTAAACATGGTCCTGTCTCAACCTTTTTGAGACGTGTTGCTTCCATGAATTTCAGAATTACCTTATTTTGTTTCCTAAAATGGTGCATTTTCTCAGTTTAAACATTTGATATGTTTTCTATTTTCTATTTTGTATGAAATATGGGCATATGAGATTTGCAAATCATTGTATTTTGTTTTTATGTAAATTTTATGCTTCGTCCCAGCTTTTTTGGAATTGGGTTGTACGTTCCATTCCTGGTTGGATGATGGTCTGTGAATTTCCCCATCACTACTGATCCTGTCTTCGGGTCTTTAACAGCAAGGCAGATGCCACAGTGTGATTATCCGCAGGGGCCCCTGCAACTGGACTGTACTGCAACACTCATCTGCAGGTATCTTTATTAATAACTATATGCCTCAGGGTATATGTGAACAATTCCATCAGGACTCCTGTTGAGTTCTTTGTTGATATTACCTGTTTGTACATTGGCTGTGTGTATTACTAATAATATTTTAATATATAAAGCTTGTGTTTTTTTCCAAACTGGTGTGCATCTGAATATTTATCGTTAATGTTATATGCTGGCTGATGTAGTTCCTCTGCTCCCAATTACTTTGATTACTAGTTTACTTCCTAGGAATCCCCCTCTGTTTAAAGAAGCCATGTTCTGGGTGGAGGCACTGCCAACTTAAATATAAAACCCTTTCTTCTACTTAGCAAGGGTACTGGTTCTCTTAGTTACCTACAGGTTTAGCGCAATAACCATTTTGGAGAGAGCCATTTGTTATACCCTCCCCAAAAAAGAGCCACACTTAATTTTAGGAATAAACATTTAATACTGGTTCTTTCACCATGCTGTGTTCCTAGAGCACTTAGGGCTTTCCAGTATAGATTAGTTTGCACCAGAATTTTTGCTTTAGCTACTAGTTAAGCATGGCTTAATATGATATGAATATATACATTGTTTCATATTTACCTGATCAAAAAGAAACAAACACATTTTAATATGTTTAATCTTTAGTCTGGAACATAATAAATAAAAAAATACATGAACACCATACAATATTTTTAATAACAAACATCACACAGCATTTTTCATTTACATTGCTATAGGGCATGTTTATCTATGGAGAAATCATAGAAAATACCTATTTATGGTGATATTTTAATTCCAATTTCTTAATTTTTCAAAATCCTTATGGCACATTTGATCACATTGAGATTTTTGATTCTTGTCATTGTTTAATACACTTTACAGAATTTATCCACAAGAGAAGTATTTTTATTAAAACCTTAGATTGTAAGCTCCTTGAGGGTAGGGATTGATGTGAATGTATAATAAATATTTGTAAAATGCCACATAAATTGACAGCATTATATAAGTACCTGTTCTAATAATGATAATAATAATTATTAAATAATTTTTTTTTTTTTTTTTTTACTAAAATAATGAATATTATTGCCTCAATTGAAGTAGTACAGAGGCAATTGAGCTTCTTTTCTTTTCTTTACATTCAATGTTTTTTATTAAAGTTTTACAAAATTAGAAAGTTAGAGGACATAACATATAGACAGCCTTAAGGAATGGCAATTACAATACTGAGGACCAACAGAGACCAAAGTAGAAATTCCCACCATTTTCTATTAGAGGTCACAGTCCAAAAAAAAAAACATTGCTCGGAAGGCTGACTCTAACATCTCTTTTTTTTTTTTTTAATTAATAGTTTTATTCCACTCTTTAGTATGGCACATGGTACATTTAAATTATATAGGCGTTCATAACACAAAGAACAGATAACAGACATATATCACGGTACAATGAGGCTATAGGAAGGTAAGTCCATAACCCAAACTAAGATCTTTTGTCAGTCTCTTGAAATGTCAATCATCCAGCCCATTGCAAGGCTACATTACAAATGAGGTCCCCATAAGGTCATAATCCTACCCTTCATGCCAAACATGTAGGCGGAGATCTGGTTAATTAGTGCTGAAGCCTAAATAGTGCCTTTTTGGAACGTGGGAGACAAATCTTCAGTAGAGAGAAAAAAGAAGGGGAAAAAATGGAGGAGGTGTGAGGGAGTAAGGAGGTGGCAAAGGGTCACGAAAAGACTGGTGTCCACTAGGGAGCCCAGAGGTACATGAAGGTCAACTTTTACTGAGAGGAAGCCTGCCCCACTTGCATAGACATTGAAGATGCATTATGCTGTGAATACTGGAAATCGTGCCCATAATACCAGATTGAAAAGTCCAAATTTTGGGATTTGCAATTTTTTTTTTTAAAAGTCCAGAAGAACCACAGCTGATTTAAATGTTCAGAATTTTGCTCATCCTAAACTCCAAGTTGTGTCTGAAAATTCTTCAGGAGAAGGTGAGAGTACCTGTCTGCAATCTAAAACTAAAAAAGTCATGGTCGTGCTGTAAAGTGATCCAAATCACAGCATTTCAGCAAAAGAGTAGCTCAGCATTGTAAAACTGTGCATTTCAGAATGGCAATGTAAGAGTCCTGTCTTCAGTCACATTGATTGGTGGTGATAAAATCTAAATCAATATCTTAAGCAAGAAATCTCAAGTTTATACAAATAGCAAAACAGTTTTGCTTAAATCAAAATACCTTTAAAGGCTAGGTTCACACCTAAAGTGTCATGTGCAGCCCTGACTTTTTTTTTTTAAAAAATGTGGCCCACTGAACCACATGGTGATGCAGCACTAGGTGGTTTAGCACATATAAAAACGTGCTTGCTATCAGATGCATAGGAGTGCCATTAAAGGGCAGTGCAATTCTTTGTGTGTCGGGAAAGTACACGGTTTTGCACGAAACTGACTACAGAGGCATTTTGAGGGAGACAGCACTGAACACTTATCCTCACTGTATCCTTACTATTGTAAAGCCTTAAGGGCAAAGAGTGGAGACTCTGCACTACTCACAGGGTCTTGTATTCATGTGGTTCTAGACCTTCCCTACCACAGTGGACCCTGCTGCACAATAGCATGCCCTGAGCCTGGCCACCTCTACCTGCAGAATCTCTGTCACTGGCCACCTCCGCCCCACAGCCAAACTGGCTGCTCCTGCTTTATGACAGGCCTCAATGGTTACCTGTAATACACACTCTGCTCTATAACCGGAAGGGTTAACTTTGTATTAACATATCCAACTTTATAGCCTGGAGGATTAATTTAGACAGATACTCTTTATTCTCCAGTTTTTTTTTTTATATACTAGGCAGGCACTATTAGTAAGTTCACACCTGGTTCCTCTTTCCCTAAGTAACTCAGACCTGACAGTTCTTCTTAAACAGTAACTTAACTTACTGAATAAACAATATTATTTGGAGTCCTTATGAAATTCAGGGAAAAACTGGTAGTGTAACATTCTCATTCTCACATCAAGTCATGTATTATTAGGCTGATGGCTGTGCTGGCTATTTCACAGTGGTGCTGTCCATACCTTATTAGATAGTAGACTCCATAAAATAATGTCTATGCTCTGGTCCAACAACAGAGTCCCACTGAGGGATAACTCCTCCACAATTGCGGATTACGTACTGGCACAGCTCATCCTCACATGCTGCTACCCACCCATGGACATAAAGAAAGATTTAGTTTCCTCTTACATAAATTACCTCAGAACAGGAACTGAGCCATGGGGAAGACACACCAAAGTGTGCATTACCTATACAGATAATTAACTTTAATTTTAACTGCTTCTCCCCCAGACAGCACAGAAGCTATTAACATCCCAAGCAACAGTCCATTCCCTCTGGCACCAATAGGGGTTGTCTTTTTTTTGTGATTTATTGCTGATAAAACTTGTAACAGGAGGGAAAGGGGGGGGGGGGGGGGTTGAGTGTGTGGGATACTCTAAAACAGTTAGCAATTTCCTGTGAGAGGACAATCTTCTCCTGAAGCATCTGGGAATATTAGACAGTCTGAGGCCTCACAGCTGGGGACCATGAGGCAAGTCTCTTTGGCATCTGGTTACCCTGCACCACTGCACAGCTCTTGGTACCCAGTGCAATTTCAGGAACACTGCATAGTACAGCAGGGCCTCTTCTCTAAGCTCACAGTCCAGGACACTGCTGAGGATGGGGGATGGTGAGTATCTGAGACCCTAAGAGAGCTGTCTCTGACCAAGCTACCTCTGGCACTTATATCCCAAAAGCACACAGTAACACAAATCAATTCAGGGTCATCACAAGTCTCCAGGACAGCTGCCACCTTCCAGCTTCCTTCGGACACAAACCAGTAAGATAGACAGTTCCTCTCTAGACCAGATCCTTTTAGAGAAGTCCTGCAGTCAGTTCCAGATCACTTCCACATCCCATTTCTGCCACCGCTGAGACCTCACAGGACAGCAACACAATCCTCAGGCTGCCTCAGGGGCGATAGCCCCCTGAGGTTTTAAACTCTCCTTGCTGGGGAAAGACAATCTCTTCAAGGCTCCATACTATTTATCAGCTTCCCAGCCACCATCTGGACACACCTCCCCAGGGATTGGCTGAGTAGTGCTTGACATTTTATTTATACAGGAAGGGGAGTCCCTGTAAATAAAATAAAAAGGACATGGGTTTTAAATATTAAGCTTACCAGTTACACAAGGGAAAACAGCAATAGTATTTTACTGAACTGTGGCTAAAGATCCTTAGTAGGATATATGATCACTAACATGACAATGTGCCTAGGTTTCTCTCAAGAAGTACTGAAAGACTGGTTTATTTTGCTTTGTTGTTGATTTAAACAGGTAAAATAATTAGGGAATGGTACACAAAAGTTTATTTCAGTACAGCAATTTCCTTTTTATGTTCTTCAGGTTTTGCTCTGACACTTACCACAGACCTGTGCTTCTTCCAATTGGCTGCCTTTGCATACACAGTTCGAAAATGGGAAAACACCTTAATGTACTTATCTATAGGATGTATGAATCCATAGTAAATGGAGACCACGCACTGAGATACCCTGCTGTAAAATCCTTTACTAAATCCTAGAGTCCATGCACACTCGCAAGTGCATAGATTTTAGGATTCAATAAAGGTTTTTACAGCATGATATCTCAGTGTGCGCTCTCCACTTGCTTTGAATTTCTGCAGGCTGAAGGCTGCACATTTACCTGTTCTTGAAAGTGTACAAAATCTATAAGATATAGCAGATTTGTGGGTTTGTTGCAGCTGCAATTATAAGATGTGATGCACAGCTACTTTATTACATTAAGATCATACTACAGGGCCCCTCCATTTTTGTAAAGTGTATGAGGTATTTCATAGCAAAACAGCAAATGAGCCCCTTTGCTTTACATGAAAAATAATTCTACAGGGTTTGGTATTTTTCTGTTTACTAGTTTACACTTGTATATAGAAAATATAACCAACTGGGGTTAGCGGATGCCATTTTTAGCTAGTTTGTTTCCCTATTGTATATAGTTATTTCATACATAGTGCAACACATCACCTTTGCTGCCACCAAACATAAATGTGTTGTGGCATGCATTTTGGAAAACAATGGGTTACAATATCTTGTGGGTGAAACTATACAGTGTAAACAAACATAAAAAGCTCTAGCTATGAACAAAAACATTGTGAGCATTCTACGTGACAAACAACCTCTTTTCGAGAAAATTTGGCCCCCCCTGGCTAACATATATACAGGTCCCTGATACATAGAGTTGGTTATCTAGATGGAGAATTCCCATGAGGATTCACCCTTCCCTTTTCTTTCCTTCCTTCTTTTCTTTCACCTCTTTAACATATTCCAATCTTGATACCGTACTCCTAGGTACTTTTCGCTTCTCCTTTCCCCCTTTCACCCAGACACTCCTGGGTATACTGTTGGATGCAGGTTCCCCTATAAGGGACAGTTGTAAAGCTTGATTGTTGATAGAGCCTTTCTTAATGCACCACATGGGACAGAGGCTCCATTGCTACCTAGGGCAACCTACTGTGCTTTTATTTTGGTAACGTTGTGTATCTGTGATCACGCTGTTTAGCATACACACAGTGAACTAGGTGGCTGGTTGGATGGTGGTTTCGTAGAGTTCATGAAGTTTGAACGTTCTACCAGTAGTTTATAATTAGTTACTGTACTGACTTATATACTAGTTATACTGTGTTGGGGCACTCGTAGCAGACCTAACCTGCGTGTTATGGCCTTCAATGATCTCTATTAAACCCCACATTTGTATGTTTCCTATGTTACATGCTCAGAGCGAGGAGTGTTCACTGTTCTACCAAATTATCTTTTTTTTTCCTTGATTACTAAAAACAATTATTAAAAAATTATTGAAACAGAAAAAGCTCTAGCTATATTTTATGATGTATGCTCCGAACAGTGGAGGGCCCCAGAAACAAACCTACTTGAATGTATTCAGGAGAGTTCAATTATATTTTCAACCATCTGAGCTTGCCCTATATTTAGGAGCTCACATATGCTTTTGGCGATCTCTGCTTTCTAGCCAAATATAATGCTACCATGCATTATAACATGCACTTGACCAGTTCTAAGGCTGGGTTCATGCTGTTGTGTTATTTTGCATGTTAATATGCATGCTGTTAAAGAAGGCCATTCAATAGCCCAACCTATTGTTTGTAACACAGCACAACACACCGCACGGCAGTTGGAAAGGTCAGTTAGAGTTCAATAAAGAATTAATAGCAGAGCAGCAAACCAACACGCAAAATGCAAATGTTCGCACATTGTAGTATTGTTTGCGTTACCACAACAAAACAGTGCGGACCTAGCCTACCTTCACACATACGATGGTTGGCTCATCATGCACACATGATCTGGTTGCTAAACATATGAACTAAAATTTTAACATAATTTATCATATTGCTGAAGGAAGGGGACAACTTCTTTGTTGTTTATAGTTTAATTCACATATTCCACATACTAGCCTGAAGAAAATTTTTTGAAGTCCTATAAAAATCCTTCAGTCATAATTCAATAAAAACATTATTGGTAGTGCTGGCTATTCCTTTTACAAGCATTAAACAGACATTTAACGAACTTCAACAGGCAATTAGAAAATTACCAAGACTACTGGGCTGAGCTCTCTAGAGAACCAAACATGATATTGTTTAAGTAAAGTTTCCAGGCTAAGATTAAAATATGCCGGTATGTATATAGCCTTACAATATAGTATCCCTATTTGTTAGAATGGCATATACATGCTCTGCAGTGTTCGTTTCTTATGTTTCTGACTGGTAAAGAAATCCTTGGGAACTTTTGGCACCCAATATCTTATAAAATCAGTTACTGGATAGACCCCTTATATGCTCTAAAATAAAATAACTTGTTATTCTAAGATACCTAACATTTAAAGCATACAAAGCAGTGACAATTGCATTGTGATGGCAAGCATTAATATTTTCAACGAGAACCAAATAATATTTTACAGTTTGCCTATATGAGAACAATTGAGTCTGTGATACCTTTTTTTTCTTTGCACTAACATGTGCAAAAGATGGGTAAAGATGTGGAGGTGGCAAGCTCAGAGGTGGCAGCCCTAGATTTCACTACTATCCCTAACAGCTGGGAGAGCAGTCCGTCTAGTAGAGGTGGTGAGCGGACTGAAGGTAGGCCTAGACAGTTGGTGGTAATTGGGGATTCTATAATCAGAAGGACTGATAGAATATTTTTTCGCCAGGATCACCTCAACCAAATAGTTTAGTGTCTCCCTGGTGCCAGGGTTCGGCATGTGGTGGACTCGGTTGATAAATTATTGGGAGGGGCTGGGCATGACCCAGCCATCTTGGTCCACATTGGAACCAAAATAAAAGAAAGGTTTGGGACTTTGAGTGAGGTGGAGACCAGAACGCTGGGAGACATGGGTAATAAAAACATTTTATTACTGTATACTATCAATAGACAAAGTACAACATGTAAAATAGCAATTCATGTATAAACAGCATATTACAAACATATCGGTCAGTCTGATGCATTTGCAGGTACACAAAATATGCATAAAGAGTATAGGGACTATGGCACTTCGTATTGGCCACACAGTCCAAAGTTGCTACATTATTGCCATACTATAGGCGGTCTGCAGGGTGCACCATGGTAATGAATGTTGAATCAAAAACCTGCTGCAGCAGTCATGGACCTAATATATATCATGTGTTGAATCACACAGAATTGCAATAAATGTTCAGTAGGTAAGTAACTTTTTAAATTGATTGAGTAGCGATTAATTCCTGTATAGTAGAAAAATTGATGACATCCTTGTAATTTTAGCCAAATATATATTTAATATTTTCTTGGGGGGGGCCCTGCCAGGTAGTCTGTGCGGAGCCCCGCGATTTCTAACAGCAGCCTTGATCAGATACCATTAGTTTACATCTACAATTGCTTTGTGTCTGAGGTGTATCACTCCCTCTTCTGGCAGCAGGTTTGCCTTAATTGGGAGACACCTTTTACCAATTGGCAATCAACGTGACGCTGGGAGGCACCCGTGGTTGTGCTGACGTACATATATATCCCCTATTTTGCTACAGGTCATTCAGACCCAGGATTTGAGAGACAACACATGTATACTACTACTATAACACTTGATGCAGTCATTTAAGGTAACCACATTTTTAACCACTTCCCGCCCGCCCTATTACAGATTGACGGCGGGAATGTGGTTGTGTTATCCTGACCGGATGTCATATGACGGCGACGGATGGCCACCAGGGATGGCAATCAGGGCTCAGGGAGCCCCCCATTGCCCTCCCCATCAGTGATGCCCACCAGTGTCCTCCCTATCAGTGCTGCCCACAAGTGCCCATCATTGCCATCCTTTAGTGTCGCCCACCAGTGCCCATTATTGCCCACCAGTGCCACCTATCAGTGCCCATCAGTGCCGCCCATCAGTGCCCATCAGTGCCCACCAGTGCCACCTATCAGTGCCCATTAGTGCCCGTCAGTGCCACCTATCAGTGCCCGTCAGTGCCAAATATCAGTGTCCATCAATGCCGTCTATCAGTGCCCAGCAGTACTGCCTATCAGTGCCCACCAATGCTGCATATCTGTGCTACCTATCAGTGCCACATATCAGTGCCGCCTATCAGTGCCGCCTATCAGTGCCACCCCATCAGTGCCTCCTCATCAGTGCCTGTCAGTGCAGTCTCATCAGTGCTCATCAGTGCAGTAAAAAACTTATTTATTTACAAAATTGTATGACATAAACAAAAAAACTTTTTTTTTTTTCAAACTTTTCAGTCTTTTTTTATTTGTTTAGCAAAAAGTAAAAATCGCACAGGTGATCAAATACCACCAAAAGAAAGCTCTATTTGTGGGGGGAAAATGACATAAATTTGGTGTAGGTACAGTGTTGCATGACCGCGCAATTGTCATTCAAAATGCAACAGCGCTAAAAGGGGAAAATTGGCCTGGGCAGGAAGGGAGGGAAGTGCCCTGTATTAAAGTGGTTAATATTTTGCTGTATACTTTTTATTTTTGGATATACTGCACCTACTTACTACTTGGTTATTTTGACTGCTTCTCTTGGAGTATTTCCTATCGCTACATATTTCATTTTATTTTTTATTTTTTTACATTTTTTTTTTTTCTTCTTTTGGGCTGTGGAGAGTTTCTTTTTTGTTCCACTACTTCTACACATGCCATTTTTTACACACTTTTGTTATTTCAGACTCTTAGTAGTTTTTTGCTTTTTCACAGCAACACAGTCACCACCCACCTTTTTTCATTACTCTGCACTTCGTTTTTAGGGTGATATGTGTGGTGCGTTGTACGGGACTGCGGGGATGACCACCACAGCTCCCGGGGAGGCGCATGCGATACCCTGTGCCCACAGAGCCGCACTTTGTTAATGACAGCCATCTTGTAAGTAACCATAGGATTGGATAACCCTTTCCTCCCTCCTCATTCTCATGTATGCGATTTTAGTCGATCAATAGTTACATTTATACTTTTTTACATTTATACTTTTTTTACAGAGTTTTTGGCATCCGCTCCTGAAGAGTGGTATTTAGCCATGAAACGCGTAGAGCTACAAGGATGTCATCAATTTTTCTACTATACAGGAATTAATCGCTACTCAATCAATTTAAACGGTTACTTACCTACTGAACGTTTATTGCAATTCTGTGTGATTCAACACATGATATATATTAGGTCCATGACTGCTGCAGCAGGTTTTTGATTCAACATTCATTACCATGGTGCACCCTGCAGACCGCCTATAGTATGGCAATAATGTAGCAACTTTGGACTGTGTGGCCAATACGAAATGCCATAGTCCCTTTACTCTTTATGCATATTTTGTGTACCTACAAATGCATCAGACTGACCGATATGTTTGTAATATGCTGTTTATACATGAATTGCTATTTTACACTGATGGGCACTGATAGGTGGCACTGGTGGGCAATAATGGGCACTGGTGGGCGACACTAAAGGATGGCAATGATGGGCACTTGTGGGCAGCACTGATAGGGAGGACACTGGTGGGCATCACTGATGGGGAGGGCAATGGGGGGCTCCCTGAGCCCTGATTGCCATCCCTGGTGGCCATAGTGGGCATCCCTGGGGTCATAGTGGGCATCCCTGGGGTCATAGTGGGCATCCCTGGTGGATCTAGTGGCATCCCCCCCCCCGAGGGTCTGCACTGGTAATCAATGATCTGATTACCAGTGCCGACCCCCCCCCCTGTCAGGGGAGCCGCCGATCGGCGCTCCTTTACTCGTGCCTGTCAGGCACGAACTAAGGAAAGCCGATCAATGGCTGCTCCTATTTACTATGATTGGACACGGCTGATCACATGGTAAAGAGCCTCCGTCAGAGGCTCTTTACCGAGATCGGAGATGCAGGGTGTCAGACTGACACCTCGCATCACCGATCGCCGCTCTGCGCGCCCCCGGGGGGCGCCCAGAGCTGTGTTATGCTGCCGTCGTCATATGACATCCGGTCAGGATAACACAACCACATTCCCGCCGTCAATCTGTAATAGGGCGGGCGGGAAGTGGTTAAAAATGTGGTTACCTTAAATGACTGCATCAAGTGTTATAGTAGTAGTATACATGTGTTGTCTCTCAAATCCTGGGTCTGAATGACCTGTAGCAAAATAGGGGATATATATGTACGTCAGCACAACCACGGGTGCCTCCCAGCGTCACGTTGATTGCCAATTGGTAAAAGGTGTCTCCCAATTAAGGCAAACCTGCTGCCAGAAGAGGGAGTGATACACCTCAGACACAAAGCAATTGTAGATGTAAACTAATGGTATCTGATCAAGGCTGCTGTTAGAAATCGCGGGGCTCCGCACAGACTACCTGGCAGGGCCCCCCCCAAGAAAATATTAAATATATATTTGGCTAAAATTACAAGGATGTCATCAATTTTTCTACTATACAGGAATTAATCGCTACTCAATCAATTTAAAAAGTTACTTACCTACTGAACATTTATTGCAATTCTGTGTGATTCAACACATGATATATATTAGGTCCATGACTGCTGCAGCAGGTTTTTGATTCAACATTCATTACCATGGTGCACCCTGCAGACCGCCTATAGTATGGCAATAATGTAGCAACTTTGGACTGTGTGGCCAATACGAAGTGCCATAGTCCCTATACTCTTTATGCATATTTTGTGTACCTGCAAATGCATCAGACTGACCGATATGTTTGTAATATGCTGTTTATACATGAATTGCTATTTTACATGTAGTACTTTGTCTATTGATAGTATACAGTAATAAAATGTTTTTATTACCCATGTCTCCCAGCGTTCTGGTCTCCACCTCACTCAAAGTCCCAAACCTTTCTTTTATTCATGTAACAAGGGATGGGGGCACTATTTTTAGTGCTCCATTTAAAGTCCCAACCTCTGCCTTTTCTACATTGGAACCAATGAAAGAATATATGGATGGTGGAGGCTCCTTAAGAACAAATGTAATTAACTAGGCTGCAAGTTGAAGGGAAGGACCTCCAAGATGAGGTGAATGCATGGCTAAAGATATGGTGTAAGAAGGAAGGATTTGGTTTTTTAGAGCACTGGGCTCACTTTTCATTGGGGTGTAACCTTTATGCTAAAGATGGTTTGCACCTAAATGAAAGGGGTTCTTTTTTGCTAGGGAAGAGGTTTATGGGAAGGCTGGAGGAGTTTTTAAACTAGGATTGAGGGGGGGAGGGTGAATCAGATTATAATGGGGCAGGTAGGTCAGACAGTGGTCAGCCCCTATTGGTGGGTGAAATGGGGAAAGGTGGGGCGTGAGTTATGGCAGAGGATAAGAAGGTTCCCATTTTACAAACAACCATTGGAAATGGTACTATTTGTACCAAAATTAAAAATATGCAAAATAAGTGTGCAAAATGCCAAGCAAAATAGGTGAGTTGGAATGTCTGGTGCACGAGGAGAACTGTGATTTAATTGGAATTGCTGAATCTTGGCTTCATTCTTCACATGACTGAGCTATTAATATTCCTGGCTATGCTCTCTTTCGGAAAGACCAGGTAAAACGGAGGAGTGGTGGTGTCTGTCTCTATTTGAGAAGTGATGTCAAAGTGAGTGTAAAAGAGGACCTAGTTGATGGAGAGTGTGATAAGTCAGTATGGGTGGAAACGTACATGGGTGTGCGTAATACAAAGATTATTATTGTAGTTTGTTAATGACCTCCAAGTATTATGGGGGGGGGGGGGCAGATAGAAAGGGCTGCGATGGCTGGGATAGTGATAGAAAAGGAGATTTTAACTACCCAGACATTGACTGGAGTAATGACCCTGCTGGAACAGTTAAAGGGTAACAATTTATAATCCTATTACAAGACAATTTTATGGTACAATTTATTGAGGCCCCCACTAGAAATGATGCTCTGTTGGACCTGGTAATATCAAACCATGCAGAGCTTATTAATAATGGTCATATAAAAGAACATCTGTGTAGCAGTGACCATAATATAATTTCATTTAATTCAAAAAGAGTGTATGCAAACTCACTGCAAAGTATATTCCCATGGGCAATAAGTTTAAAAGGCTAAAAATAAAATGTTTGTGGCTCACGGCCAAAGTTAAGAAAAGCTATAAATAATAAGAAAAGAGCTTTTAAAAATGTAAAAATGAAGGAACACTATCATTGTTTAAATGTTACAAAGAATATAACAGAATATGTAAAAAAAAATGTAAAAAAAGAAATCAGACTCAAAAAAGTAAAATGAACGACAGATTGAAAAAGATAGTAAGACAAACCACAAAAAAATATTTAAATATATTAATAGTAAAAGGTTAGTTCTGAGCATGTGGGCCTTACAAAATCATCAGGAGTGGGTGACTGGGGACAAAGAGAAGGCAAATTTATTAAATAGTTTCTTCAGCTCTGTATATACAAAGGAGCATGGGGGAGCTCATGACCGTAATGAGGATGGTATTGACACAGCCCCAAACAATCCCCAATGGCTCAAAAGTGATATGGTCCAGAAATATTTAAACAGAATAAGGGTGGATAAAGCACCTGGACCAGATGGCATCCACCCACGCATTCCTAAAAGAATTGAGTGCTGTCATTTCAAAGCCTTTGTTTCTAATTTTTAGGGACTCATTAAGGACGGGAATAGTACCACTGGATTGGTGTAGGGCCATTGTGGTGCCTATATTTAAAAAGGGATCAAAGTCTTTGCCAAGTAACTATAGACCTGTTAGTTTAATTTCTATAGTCAGGAAGATACTGGAGAGTTTAATAAAAGACCACATACATAAGTTCTTGCTGGAAAAAAATATTTTAGGCAACAGACAGCATGGAAGTATGAAAGACAGAAGTTGTCAAACAAACCTGATTTCTTTTTATGAGGAGGTAAGTAAAACCTTGGACAGAGGGGTCGCTGTGGATGTAGTATACTTGGATTTTGCAAAAGCATTTGACACAGTTCCCCACACATGGCTAATGTGTAAGGTAAAGTCTACAGGCTTGGAAAGATCAGTTTGTAAATGTATAGAAAATTGGCTAAAAGATAGAAATCAGAGAGTAGTGGTTAATGATTCTTACTCTGAATGGTCTAAAGCTATCAGTGGTGTACCCCAAGGTTCAGTGTTGGGACCCTTATTTTTTAATACCTTTATAAATGATATAGGGTCTGGGATTAAAAGTACCATTTCAGTCTTTGCAGATGACACCAAACTTTGCAGTGGAATAACTTCCTTAAAGGATGTCTCCAGTTTACAAGCTGACCTCAATGCACTGTTTCATTGGGCAACTATGTGGCAAATGAGGTTTAATGTTTATAAATGTAAAGTTATGCACTTGGGGGCTAAGAATAAGCCATACATACTAGGGGGAGTAGAACTGGGGGAATCCATAGTGGAGAAGGATCTGGATGTTCTGGTATATCCTAAGCTTAGCCAAGCTGCGGTTTCCAAAGCAAGCAAAGTCCTTTCTTGTATTAACAGAGGCATGGACTCCAGAGAGAGAGAGAGAGATATAATTTTTCCCCTGTACAAATCATTAGTAAGACCTCATCTGGAATATGCAGTTCAGTTTTGGGCACCAGTTCTTAAAAAGGATATCGGGGAACTGGAGAACGTGCAGAGAAGGGCAACCAAACTGATAAGAAGCATGGAGGAGCTCAGCTATGAGAAAAGATTAGAGGAACTAAATGTATTCTCACTTGAGAAGAGGAGATTAAGGGGGGATATGATCAACATGTATAAATATATAGGGGTCCATATAGTGAAATTGGTGTTGAGTAATTCACTTTAACACAGAGGACAAGGGGGCACTCTTTACGCCTAGAGGAAAACAGATTTCGTCTCCAAATAAGGTTTCTTCACTGTAAGAGCAGTGAAAATGTGGAATAGATTCCCTCCAGAGGTGGTTCTGGCTAGCTCACTAGATTGCTTTAAAAAAGGCCTGGATTCTTTCCTGGGTGTACATAATATAAATGGGTACTAATATTTATAGGTAAAGTTGATCCAGGGAATATACGATTGCTTCTCGGGGATCAGGAAGGAATTTTCCCCAACAAATTGGATTATGCTTTGCTTGGGTTTTATGCTTTCCTCTGGATCAACTGCGGGTATAGAATTGTGTATATGGGATTGTATGGTTGGGTTTTCTTTACTTTTTTTTTTTTTGTTTTTTATTGGTTAAGCCAGATGGACTTGTGTCTTTTTTCAACCTGACTAACTATGTAACTATGTAACATTAAAATTTGTAGGACATGGTTTTGGGGTGTGTCCCCTTCTTCAAGGCCCAAGCAGTACTAACACCCAAAGTTTTAGGAGAATGTTAAGTAGGACAATCTCTGAGAAAAAAATGCATAAAAAGAGGAAAAAAGAAAACACAAACGTACACCACAATGGTAATTTAACTTGGATGGTTGGTAAGATAAGGCAGGGAGAGGGGGAGAAAACAAAGGTAAGGATGGTCATAGAATTGTTGAATAATGATTTAGAAAACGAAGGTCCAGATTTAGTCCATTATCTTTTGTGTCAATTAGAGTTATCATTCTTAGTTCAAATATTTTCCTCTACTGAGTAGTTTTGAAGATCCCTTTAAGAACTAAAACATTCATATAGTCCATAGTGTGATCTGGTTGTGAGAAATGTTGAACAGGTGTGCAGAAATCATCTTCCTTATATTCCTTGATGGTGCATTTGTGCAAATTCATCCTAGTTTACCATTTCTGTCCTGTTTTACCAACATAAGGTCCTTTTACTGTATGTTTTTGCATTGGATGAAGTACACAATGTTATTGAAGGTATAGCTGTATGATCCCATGATATTGAAGGTCCCTTTTGTGTGTGTGTGACAATTTTGGATTCATTGATTTGGCTGC
This sequence comes from Pelophylax lessonae, assembly GCF_965119305.1. Lineage (NCBI taxonomy): Eukaryota > Metazoa > Chordata > Amphibia > Anura > Ranidae > Pelophylax > Pelophylax lessonae. The sequence goes on from NC_138770.1 coordinate 392,815,309, forward strand.
ACAGTCTGCTGAATTTTTGTTGCAGGACTTGTTTCCTTTATTTGTGACTCCATAATCAGGAATCCTGTTTGTACATTTCAGGGTTGTAACTTTCATTCCTTGGCATACCATAGCTCTGATAAAAAGTACCGTGCTTTAATATTAGAGTAGCACCATAAACCCATTGGACCCCAGTCTCACTGTTACAGGTCAGTAGTAAGTAGTGGGGAGTCTGTACTGGGGGTAGAAGTGTAAGCTCCTCAAGTGAACTGGCAAGGGCTGCAATGGAACCCTTGTTCACTATGCCCCGGGCATTACAAACATCTGCTCTGCAAAATTAGTATGACATATTCTTTCTTCACTGATCATGACAGATTTTGTTGTTTAGGTCAACTATCAACTACTTAGAACTTCTGCTGACATAAAAAGAGAACATCAGTGGTGTTACTAGGCCAGGGCACTTGGGGAACATATTCCCAGTCATCATCAGTGTTATTATTATTATACTTTGAATTTTAAATTTGCTCCTAGCAGATAGTTTATCTAGTGCACAAGGTGGATATTAAAGGTGGATATTCATCTGAGCAGCGTTGAAGGCTCTATGGTACCCCCTCTGCTGTGCAGGCATTCGTTCCTAGAATGTATTGTTTATTTCTTCTTACTTCCACATGCTAGGACTTGCTGCACCAATCTTGGGTCTGTCTCAGATAGGCATCCTATCTTAATTTGTAGTAGGGGGTAGTGTCAAATTTGGGGAGGTGAAAATAGCATATATAGCTACAGACAAGAAATATAACATACATGTGGCTGCTGGTGAGGGGGGGTAACAACATACAGTCAGGTCCATAAATATTGGGACATCGACACAATTCTAATCTTTTTGGCTCTATACACCACCACAATGGATTTGAAATGTAACAAACAAGATCTGCTTTGACTTCAGACTTTCAGCTTTAATTTGAGGGTATTTACATCCAAATCAGGTGAAAGGTGTAGGAATTACAACAGTTTGTATATGTGCCTCCCACTTTTTAAGGGACCAAAAGTAATGGGACATTTGGCTGCTCAGCTGTTCCATGGCCAAGTGTCTGTTATTCCCTCAATATCCCATTTACAAGGAGCAGATAAAAGGTCCAGAGTTCATTTCAAGTGTGCTATTGCATTTGGAATCTGTTGCTGTCAACTCTCAATATGAGATCCAAAGAGCTGTCACTATCAGTGAAGCAAGCCATCATTAGGCTGAAAAAACAAAACAAACCCATTAGAGAGATAGCAAAAACATTAGGTGTGGCCAAATCAACTGTTTGGAAAATCCTTAAAAAGAAAGAACGCACCGGTGAGCTCAGCAACACCAAAAAACCCGGAAGACCACGGAAAACCACTGTGGTCGATGACCGAACAATTCTTTCCCTGGTGTTGAAAACACCCTTCAGAACAGTTGGCCAGATCAAGGACACTCTCCAGGAGGTAGGTGTATGTGTGTCAAAGTCAACAATCAAGAGAAGTGAATACAGAAGGTTCACCACAAGACGTAAACCATTGGTGAGCCTCAAAAACAGGAAGGCCAGATTAGAGTTTGCCAAACAACATCTAAAAAAGCCTTCACAGTTCTGGAACAACATCCTATGGACAGATGAGACCAAGATCAACTTGTACCAGAGTGATGGGAAGAGAAGAGTATAGAGAAGTACAGAGAAGGAAAGGAACTGCTTATGATCCAAAGCATACCAAATCATCAGTGAAGCATTGTGGTGGTAGTGTCATGGCGTGGGCATGACAAAAGCAACAGGATGAATTCTGAAGTGTTTCGGGCAATATTATCTGCTCATATTCAGTCAAATGCTGCAGAACTCATTGGACGGCGCTTCACAATGCAGATGGACAATTACCCGAAGCATACTGTGAAAGCAACCAAAGAGTTTTTTAAGGGAAAGAAGTGCAATGTTATGCAATGACCAAGTCAATCACCTGACCTGAATCTGATTGAGCATGCATTTCATTTGCTGAAGACAAAACTCAATGGAAAATGCCCCAAGAACAAGCAGGAACTGAAGACAGTTGCAGGAGAGGCCTGGCAGAGCATCACCAGGGATGAAACCCAATGTCCGGTGATGTCTATGTGTTCCAGACTTCAGGCTGTAATTGCCTGCAAAGGGATTGCAACCAAGTATTAAAAAGTGAAAGTTTGATTTATGATTGTTCATCTGTCCCATTACTTTTGGTCCCTTAAAAAGTGTGAGGCACATATACAAACTATTGTCATTCCTACCCTGTTCACCTGATTTGGATGTAAATACCCTCAAATTAAAGCTGAATGTCTGCAGTTAAATCACATCTTGTTTGTTTCATTTAAAATCCATTGTGGTGGTGTATAGAGCCAAAAAGATTAGAATTGTGTCGATGTCCCAATATTTATGGACCTGACTGTATAAGTAGCTATTGGATTTGAAGTGTGCATATGTGAGAGAATATAACCAAATCATACTGGATTTGAAGTTTCTGTATGTGTGGGGGAGTATAACATATACAGTATAAGGTATAAGGCTACTGGATTTGAAATATATATATATATATATATATATACACAAAATTAAAAAAGGAAAAAATAGACCTTTAAAACCCTAATGCAATACAATAATACCCGGAGCCCACAGAAAAACTTAACTGTTGAAATAAATTACCTTTTTCTCTCAAATGTACAGTTTAGAGGGCACCAATTGGAAAGTCATAAAAAAAATTGTAAAATATAAGCATAACCAGCTGTTCACTTTACAATTTTTATTAATAGGCAAGCGAGTAACAAATTTACTCACAGACTCATCATTTGCTGCTGAGAGACTGTTACATACCGTAGGGCACGGCCTCTAAAGTGTATGTTGGTTAATGGTTCTATATGGACCACAAAGAGTTGAGATGTATGTAGACGAGGGGTATCTAAATGTGGAAGATGTGATTATTATCCTTTCCTTATTGAGGGCAACAGTCTAACCTTCTCCACAGGATGAAGAAGTGCTAACTAAGTGTCACGGAACCATGAACCAGACGTACAACAACAGATAAGTGAAAATAAGAAGGCTTTATTGAAAATCAAGCTGTAAAGCAAAAGTCCAAACGGATGGCGAAACCGAGGCAGAGTCCTTGCGAAGCCAGAGGTCAGGAACCAGGAGGGTAGTCAGACGAAGCCGGAATCAGGAACCAGCAGGGTAGTCAGACGAAGCCAGGATCAGGAACCAGCAGGGTAGTCAGACGAAGCCAGGATCAGGAACCAGAAGCAGCAGCAGTCTTAGAAGCATGTGAACACAGGAGGACCAAGCAAGGAACTGAAGCCACAGACCTCCTATATATATGAGCTAGGCATCCAGCTCCTCCCAGTGGGAAGGAGGAGCCGCAGAGTGGGAGGCTACAAGAAACCCAGAAACCAAGATGGCCGCCAGCACATGTCAAACGAAGGAGAACAGCAAGAAGGTAAGACCATGACAGTACCTCCCCCTCAAGGGCCCCTCCTCCGCGGAGTAAAGAACGGTTTCTGAGGGAAGCGTGCGTGGAAGGCTCGGAGCAAGGCAGGAGCATGGACATCTGCGGAGGGAACCCAGGAACGCTCCTCTGGACCATAACCACGCCAATGAACCAAAAACTGCACCCGACCGCGGACCAGGCGTGAGTCCAGGATATTGCTCACCTCATACTCCTCACGATTGCCCACTTGGACCGGACGAGGCCGAGGAACCGAGGAAGTGAAACGATTACACACCAGTGGCTTCAACAGGGAGACATGAAACACGTTGGAGATCCGCATGCCAGGAGGAAGCGCAAGGGCATAGGCTACCGGGTTTACCCTGCGAAGCACTCGGAAGGGACCAACAAAGCGAGGCGCCAGCTTGGGAGTAGGCACTCGAAGGTTGAGGTTGCGGGTGGACAACCATACACGGTCTCCGGCCTGGTAGGAAGGAGCAGGCGCTCGTCTGCGATCAGCCTGGAGTCTCTGGCGCTGCGCAGAGACCTCAAGGGACTTCTGGATCTGTACCCAAGAAGCACGTAGGAAGGAAAGGTGATCCTCCACAGCCGGAATATCCTGGGGAGAGAATACCTCCGGTAACACGGCAGGTTGGAACCCATAATTGGCCATGAAGGGAGACGTCCCAGAGGAAGAGTTCACCGCCGTGTTCCTGGCAAACTCAGCCCAAGGCAGGAGGTCAACCCAATTGTCTTGGTGATCGGAGACATAGCAACGAAGGAATTGCTCCAAGGCCTGATTGGATCGTTCTGCGGCCCCATTGGACTGAGGGTGGTAGGCCGAGGAGAAGGAGAGATGAATCCCCAACTGGGAGCAAAAGGCACGCCAGAACCTGGACACAAACTGACTCCCCCGATCCAACACAATCTCCTTGGGCAAACCGTGCAACCGGAAGACCTCCCTGGCAAAAATCGTGGCCAACTCCTGTGCAGAGGGTAACTTCTTGAGAGGAACACAGTGGCACATTTTGGAAAACCGATCCACAATCATGAGAATGACCGTATGGCCTCGGGATGCAGGGAGGTCCACAATGAAATCCATCCCCAGGTATGACCATGGGCGCTCCCCGGTGGCTATGGGTTGCAGAAGGCCCAACGGAAGGTGCCGAGAGGACTTACTCTGGGCACAAACGGAGCATGCCGCTACATATGCGGCGATGTCGGAACGTAGGGAAGGCCACCAGAACAGACGTGAAACAGCCCAGGACAGCTGATTCTTACCAGGATGCCCCGCGGTCTTGGAGTTATGGTAGGTTCGCAACAACCGAGTGCGCAACTCCTCAGGCACAAAACATCTGCCGTTGGGTCTCCCAGAGGGAGCACCAGATTGAGCCGCCAAAATCTGCTCACCCAGGGGAGAGGTCAGGCTGGTGCGAATGGCGGCCAGGATCTGATCCGGAGGTATGACCGAAGTCGGAATCGACTCCTCCCTGGACAGGTCGGAGTACTGCCGTGATAAGGCATCCGCCCTGATGTTCTTGGAACCGGGTAGGTAGGAGACCACGTAATTAAAACGTGACAAGAACAGAGCCCATCTGGCCTGACGTGGTGTCAATCTCTTGGCCTCAGAAAGGTAGGTCAGATTCTTGTGGTCCGTCAGGATGAGGACCGGAACCACCGAACCCTCGAGCAAGTGCCTCCATTCTTTAAGGGCCTGCACGATGGCCAATAACTCCCTGTCACCAATCTGATAGTTGCACTCCGCGGAAGACAGTTTCCGGGAGTAAAACCCACAAGGAAGCAGAGGACCCTCTGGTGTTCTACGCTGAGACAGAAGGGCGCCTACTCCCGTCTCAGACGCGTCCACCTCGAGGACAAAGGGCAACCCAGGGTTGGGATGCGACAGAATCGGAGCCGACACAAAGGCGGACTTTAGAGCCTCAAAAGCTCGGATGGCCTCGAGCGGCCAGACCTGGGAATTACTGCCCTTCCTGGTCAGATCCGTGAGAGGCTTGGCTAGCATGGAAAAGTCCCTGATGAACTTCCGATAATAATTGGCGAAGCCCAAAAAGCGCTGCAGGGAGCGAAGACCACTGGGCTGGGGCCACTGTAAGACAGCCGAAACCTTCTCAGGATCCATGGAGAACCCCTCAGCGGAAATGATGTAACCTAAGAAGGTTACCTGGGATCGGTGAAATTCGCATTTCTCAAGCTTACCGAACAGCTTGTTCTCTCGTAACCGTTGCAACACTCGTCTGACATCCAGAATGTGGGTCTCCATGGATTCAGAATATACCAAGATGTCATCCAAATAGACCACCACACACTGCTGCAACAGGTCACGGAAAACATCGTTGATGAATTCCTGAAAGACTGCGGGCGCATTGCACAACCCAAAGGGCATAACCAAGGATTCATAATGACCGGTCCTGGTGTTAAACGCGGTCTTCCACTCATCGCCCGCCTTGATCCTTACGAGGTTATATGCCGCCCTCAGGTCCAGTTTGGTAAAGACCGTGGCCCCTTTAAGGCGATCGAACAGCTCGGAAATCAAGGGTATCGGGTAAGCGTTCTTGATCGTGATGCGATTGAGACCCCTGTAATCGATGCAAGGCCTCAACTCACCGCCCTTCTTTTTCACAAAGAAAAATCCAGCCCCTGCCGGGGACGAGGATTTGCGAATGTGTCCGCGTGAAAGCGCCTCCTTCACGTACTCCTCCATGGCCTCATTCTCCGCTACCGACAGTGGATAGACCTTGCCACGAGGAGGAACGGCACCAGGTTGTAACTCGATGGCACAATCGTATGGGCGGTGCGGAGGTAGGGCAACCGCGCGCACCTTATCGAATACATCCCGGTACTCCTCGTATTCAGGAGGCAACAGAGAGTCCGAGGAAGTACACAGCAACTTGACCAGCCCATGGATGCAACTAGCCACACACTGCGGTGACCACGAGAGGATCTCGGCTTATCTCCAATCGAAAGTCGGATTATGCTTCTGGAGCCAGGGGTACCCCAAGACCACCGAGTAGTGTGGAGACGAAATAACCTGGAAGCAGACCGACTCTCTGTGAACGGCACCAATGGCTATCCCCACTGGAAGGGTCTCATGAGTCACGTGTGGCGGCAGAAGGGGTCTGCCGTCTATCGCCTCAAGAGCCAGTGGAGAACCTCGGGCCTGCAGAGGAATGGAATTGGCGGCAGCGAACACACTATCAATGAACAAACCACCAGCACCAGAGTCCACCAACGCCTGGGTCGTCACTGAGCCCCCGACCCAGGAGAGGACAACAGTGATCAGTGGTTGTCAACACGGGAAACCGGGGACGAGGAGACTCCACCCAAGATCTGCCCCCGACAGGATCTCAGGTGCGAGCGTTTCCCGGACGGTTCGGACATGCCAACCGAAAATGCCCACCGAGACCACAGTACATGCATCGACCCTCGCGTCTCCGGAGTACCCTCTCCCCCTCGGTCAGGCGAGCAAAGCCCAGCTGCATGGGTTCACCCCCAGCCAAGTCATCCCCAGGAGGCGTGGGAGGAGAGGGAGGCACGGGTGGGACAGCAAAGGTAGGCGCCAATCTGTTAGGAGGCCTCCGCAGACTCTCCTTAAAGGAAGGTCTCTCCCTGAGTCTGGTGTCAATCAAAATCAGGAAAGAAATAAGAGACTCGAGCTCCACTGGTAGGTCCTTAGCTGCAACCTCATCCTTCAAGGCATCCGAGAGACCATGAGAGAAAGCACCGACCAGAGCCTCATTATCCCAGCCCACCTCTGCTGCCAGGGTACGAAACTCAATGGCGTATTCAGCTACGGATCGTGAACCCTGTCTGATGGACATAAGGAGCTTCGCAGCAGAGGCAGCACGAGCCGGCACATCGAATACCCTCCGAAGAGAAGCAACAAAACCGGAAAACTCGGCAACCACCGGATTGTTGTTCTCCCATAAAGGGCTGGCCCAGGCCAAGGCCTCGTCCGAGAGCAGCGAAATTAAGAAGCCCACCTTTGATCTCTCAGTAGGAAAGGCATGTGGCAGCAACTCGAAATAAATGCCCACCTGGTTAAGGAAACCTCGGCACTGAGTTGGCTCTCCCCCAAAGCGCTGTGGAAGGGGGGCAGAACCGATCATACCCCGAAACACCGCAGGCGCAACAACAGGTGTCGGGGTAGACTCTGGCGCAACAACCGGAGCGGCAGTAGGAGCGGGCCCAGGAGCGACAACCGACCCATCGGCAACGGGAGCGAAATGAGCCGTGCGTTCAAGCAGGGTTTGCAACGCCACGGCGAACCGACCCAACAGGTGATCCTGCTGATCAAGTCTGGCAACCAGCGTGGGTAGCGAGGATGGCCCTGTACCGTCAGAATTCATGGCTTGGTCCTAATGTCACGGAACCATGAACCAGACGTACAACAACAGATAAGTGAAAATAAGAAGGCTTTATTGAAAATCAAGCTGTAAAGCAAAAGTCCAAACGGATGGCGAAACCGAGGCAGAGTCCTTGCGAAGCCAGAGGTCAGGAACCAGGAGGGTAGTCAGACGAAGCCGGAATCAGGAACCAGCAGGGTAGTCAGACGAAGCCAGGATCAGGAACCAGCAGGGTAGTCAGACGAAGCCAGGATCAGGAACCAGAAGCAGCAGCAGTCTTAGAAGCATGTGAACACAGGAGGACCAAGCAAGGAACTGAAGCCACAGACCTCCTATATATATGAGCTAGGCATCCAGCTCCTCCCAGTGGGAAGGAGGAGCCGCAGGGTGGGAGGCTACAAGAAACCCAGAAACCAAGATGGCCGCCAGCACATGTCAAACGAAGGAGAACAGCAAGAAGGTAAGACCATGACACTAAGGGAACATTACCTGTAAAAAGTCAGGTGTAGAGTACATCCTCGCATGTATGAAGAGCCTTCAATGTATGGAAGACCCACCATATGATTGACAGGAGATTGCAGGACCATATTTATGACATTCAGACCTATATTTTTTTAGTCGATGGGGGGGCAAGACACTTTGTATTTGAACATGGCAGGAGATTAGATGGAGTTAGGGATAGGAATAATTCTTTTAAGGGTAAATATGACAAACAATGTTGCAGTGTGAAACAAAATAGAACTGGTTCCTTTTTTTTGAGGTTTTATTGAGAAGAACATTTTTGTTTTTTTTGATACGGCAATTCCAAAAAATCCTCTCAAACATAACAGATATCATCTAAAACATGTACAATGTTAGATTCGGACAGTAACACAGATTTGGCACAACCCAATCGAGCATATGTTTTACAACTTCACAATTGACATATAACATACTGTATTTGCAGCTATAACATCTGTCCCCTGCATTTGAGTACTCATCTAGGGCCAGCAACCAAAGACACTCATTAACCAATTAGGAGCCTGTCTATGACAAGGTGAAGTGGTCTCAGAGCTAGGGTATCTAACCATGGGCTTTAAAGATTATCATATTTATGGGGGTTTCCCCTATGTTGGTAGATGTACATTTCTAACCTGAGAGTTTCACCCATACACTGTACCCATTCCTTATGGGAAGGGGGATCAGAGGTCTTCCAATAACTCTCTGGACTTGAAAAAGGGCTGTAGCTACCACCTGATCTGGGACCTTTGCTGAACACAACTGAAAGTTTGAGTTTTAGTTCTTTTTTGCAAAGCTTAGATTTCTCCTTACTTGGATATTTCTGGTATAAGTATATATTTTGTTCTTGTTTAAATAGTATTGTTTGTAGTTTTTTTAATAGGATCTGCTTTTGGGTTGTGGTGTGGAGATATGCTCATTTGTGGGGCCCATTTGTTCCTTCCCCTTTCCTTGTATCTGCTCTTAGCAAGGTGGCTTTCCAACATGGGCAGTGCTCCCCGCTTGTTTTTTGGGTGGGGAAAATACTGCGCGTTGTGACAATGCATGCGCTCATATGTAATTTGTGCATTGTGACGAGCACACATTACAGCATGATGTCATGTGCTTAGCACTTGGAGGGAAAAGTGACCTATCCACTAGCTAGGGATTAAGGCGGGAATGGAGGGTTGGAACTACTTCCTAGGGCTATTTTGGCTGGGGAGTCCTTTTGAAGGGCATATTACTAACTTCCTTTAGCATTTCTTACCCCCTTGGGCACCATCTTGGACCACATACCCTAACTAGGGTCTGATGTTCAGTCACATGTTAGCCATTGAGGAAGTTGGTTTATCCGACAAAACTAGTCATGCTAAGCTGGTTCTCCCTACCTTGGCCTTCTGACTTCATGAAATTATGTCTCTGTATATGACCCTTTGATGCTCTTGTTGTTTTCTTGTGTTTTCATGCTGATGGCTCAGTGGCCCCTGAAAGACATAATGAATGTATAAGCTTTCCTACTTCATTCCGGGATAAATAAACTTTGAGTGCTGTATATTTTGACATGCATTGACCCTAAATAGAATGACATTTGTTTGATGGCAATTTGATGCATCTTTGTGGACCTATTTTACTCGTTACATGATTTACTACCAGCCTCTATGACTTATGGCATACAACAATATGTCTATATGATGTGTAACCTAAATCATTGTATGTTTGGTAGTCCCTGATCAAGTTAAATGCAACAACATGGATGGATACTGTTTATGGGCTAAATCCACAATTAGTGCCGGGATATCACTTTTTTGATATGGCAATATTTGGAGGGGAAAAATAATTTCAATTGTCATCAGCCCTGTTATGGGTTTTTGAAATGCCTACACCCCAAGTTTACATCTCTGTGTTCCTTCTATATACAAGAATGTAACTACGGCGAAACATCATCTTTATGTTTTATATTAAGAAGCTTCTCCATTTGAGACTTTTAGCCCCCGTTCACATGCAAGCGACGCTACTTCGCACCGCGACCTCCGAGGTCGCGGTGCGAGCAGCGCGCCGCGACCTCGGAGCGGCCGCCACGGACTTCATAACGTTGAAGTCTATGGCGGTCGCCTCCTGGTCGCCCCAAAGAAGCTCCGGACCCTTTTTCTAAGTCGGAGCGACTTGTGTCGCTCCTATTAGAACGGGTCCGCATCTTCCCTATGGGAGGCGACCTACGGCGACCTGTGAGGCGACCAGGTCGCCTCACAGGTCGCCTTAGTGTGAACGGGGGCTTAGATTGAATATTTACTCTACAGATTTCAATATGCTGCAAATGAGGTGAGTGACTACAATAAGTTATATACTGCCTAGTATTATGAGATTGGTTGGCTTAAGTGGGGTACACACTAGTAGGAAATCTGCCGAAAATTCCCGCCCGATGTGAAATCGTCCGATCTTCGCATAGTGTGTACACAACTTTCAGCAGCCGATGCCGACATTTTCAACGAAAAAAAACGGAGGGACAAACACCAAAATTTTTTTCGTCTGTCCCCAGACGACCGATTTTCATTTAATGTGTATGCAGTACGCCCGTTAAAAATCAGATAGGAAAGACCGCGCATGATCTGAAGTTGCTGACAACCCGGAAGTCTAGGAACAAATGTGCAAAAAAAAAGAAAAATCGGACGAGAAATTTTGTGAACATTTATGCACTGTCGACTAAAAACGGTAATGAACGCTGAGAAGACAGAAAAAAATTGGAGGATATTTCGTCCGATTTTTGTCAAGTGTGTACGGCTCTTTAGTCCTAAGGTCTCTGTGTTTAGTTCAGTTGACTCCTAGACCAGAATAAACACTGCTTGCTTCCAACTCTCTCTTGGTTTGCATATCAGGGAAATCTTCTTCTAAATAAAGCAAGTGGGGTTTAGCTAAATGTATGGATACAGAACCACAGAGTATGTACAGCATAGGTCTGGCCCTGTGGGGACTGCCTTGACATGCAAAGACTAGCTTGTTCTCTTTTTTTATGAATAAAACATAAACACTAATTGCTAACGTTGCTTCTGGTACATATGTTAAAATATATTCCAATTAAAGAGATAGTTTTTTTAAAGCAGTATTAAACCCAAAAGCAAACATTTATCATGTTCCAGCTTACCAATTCTTACATGTGATGGCTGTATTAGTTTTCTTTCCTCTATTTTCATCTGGTGATCAAGCCAGTAAGGCTTTTGTGTTATAACAGAAAAACTCACTTACAGTTACAGGGACAGACCATTTAACATGCTTAAAATGATCAGATTTCGTTCATTTATCCAAAACCTTTACTCCAAAAGAAAAAAAACTCTTTGCTGTAACTGATTATAAAATATTAGCTGGAATTCAGCTTCAATTTGTTACTGTATTTAAATCTGCTAGTTCTTCTAACACTCCCTTTCCCCCAGGCTGACAATGCTGCTGTCCAAATCTACCCTCTTGGCTCATTTGTCCGGAAAGGTGTCTGTATAATACAGAAGGCGTGTTACTGACCAAATCACCAGAGGAAAACAGAGGGGAAAAGTCTGAAAAAAGAAAACTAATATAACTACTACATCTAATGATTAGTAGGCTGCAATATATTACATTTTTTGGAATTGGATTTATTACTGCTTTAAGGTCATAAAACATGTTAAACATTTTTTGAATGCTGTTGAATTTTTACCTGTATTTACACCCTAATACATTCCCCAAATAGAACAATACTAATTAATAATATATACCCACACATATTCACATAAATATATATATAAAATTTACATACATTGACAGTTGTTTCATTAACTCTTAATTACACAGGGAAGTTTTTTTTTTTTTTAATACTGTAATTCTTTATGTGAGAAAATCCCCTCCACTGGGCACCACTGTTATATTAAACAACCATTTCATATAACTTGTTAGAATATTAGAAAAAAATCAAAACTTTACCATAAACAGAATCTGATAGCAGTGGAATAAAATTGTCTCTGTACAGCACATTTTGGCTTGCTTTTTTTTTTTAGCAATGCAGATTTGAACCAGGAACAAAGCTTATTTCCAGTGATAAAATAGAACATTTTCCTGCTCAGCTTCAATTTGCCACTTGTGATGTAGCAGGTACTATTGCCATAACCATGAATAAAAATTGCTCAGTTTGATGCCTATTTACGCATGTCAGTGTGCTTAAGGTGTATGCATGTAATTTCATTCTAATGGCTAGAAAATTCATTCTAAACTATGCGCACATGCAAGCGTTTATGCACATATATGCATAAATTATGCATTTTTAATGCATAATTAAAAATACACATCTAAAGGCCACAATCTGAATGCACACATTGGATCATTTTAAGCTGTATTCAGTCAGAAAAAAAAGATAAATTATTCTAAAAGTGGCTTTTTTTTTTTTTTTTTCTTGCCCGAGTGCGTGAGGTCTTACGTAAACCTGCATGAGGTCTAGTAAATCTATCTGTGGCTTATTAAAAAGATGAAAGTCCTAAAACTACAAAAAAATTACTTTGTACTAGAAAAAAGGATACAAGCGGGTAAATCCAACAGAAATAAAATAAATGGACAAAAATAGTAAAAATAAGTACAATGATAAAAGCTATGATTTTTTTATGGATTTAAACTTCAAAATGTTGATGATTTTATTTATGCATTTTAGATGGAATCATACAACTTTATCACTCTGATGTATAAAAAGTTATTATCTTTTACATTCTATTTTTTCATACTGTACCATTTATAAAGCATAATATGAATGTGATTTTTTAAGACAAATTGTATAGTCGTTTTTTTTTCTCTACGACTTTATTATTGTTTTTAGATATAGGGGAGGGAATTTTAATGTAACAATAAGCATCCTGAGAACCTTTAGAACTAAATAACTCTCTTTTATAATACACTTCTATGGCAGGAGATGTCCCCTCTGGCCTTTTCATTTCCCCCTGCGTCTCTCTCCCTCAAATGTTTTCCTTCTCTCCCTTTTCACCTCCCCTTCTTTCTTCTTTTATGCTTTCCTCTATCCTTTTCTCTTGTCTGCACCTACAAAGCTACTAAAACTCTGGCACACATCAGACTCATATAAGTGACAGATGGAAGATGGAGTAGTAGCCCTTCTGTGAGATGTAGGATTGACAATTCACGCTTTTCACCCTGTAGTGTAGTGTAATGCATGTTAATTCATGTTTTCTTGTTTGATGTTGACTTTTTATGCTGACACTGATTGTCTGATGCAATGTCATTTGTCCCCATGTCAATTGCTGATGTATAGGGATGATCAAACTTTTGAAAAGTTCGGTTCGGCCAGAACATCCAAACTTCCCGAAAGTTCGGCCCGGATTTCAGAACCCCATTGAAATCAATGGGAACCCGGTAATCAAAAAACACAATTTTAAGCCCTAAAACCCAATAAATGCCCCTAAAAAGTGCCTAGGGTTCTGGGTCATGCCCCATTAACTATTAATCACACAAAAAAAGTTCTTAAAAATTGTAATTTTTGAAAAAAAAAGCCAATTATTGAAAAAAAAAAAAAAAGAGTTTTTTTGATTTTGACTTCGTATCTGGGGGGTCTAAAAAGTGTACCTGTGAAGTTTCAGCTCTATAGCATGTCCAGAACCATAAAAAAAAAAGATTGTTTGTATTAGTGTATTTAGCTATTTTTAGTGTGAGGAAAGGGATATCTAGTGTAGTTAGGTGCTATTTTTCACTATTAGTTAGCTTTAATTTATTCAGTTTCTGTAGGGAAAGTGTTAAGTGTAATTGGACCATAGTGTAGTGTAGGGTTAACTGACAGTGACTGCTATGGAAGGGTGACAAAACCCTTCCAAAGCAGGGTGACCGCTATAGAGAAATGATCATTTCTCTGAGTTGCTTCGGCACAGGGATATGGCTTCTCACCAGCCAGCATTTTTTATGCTGCAGGGGTTGCCACTTGCCAGTGCTTTTTTGAGGACATGTTTGATGTCAGACATGACATCTGAACATGTGTATAGGGGATATATATACACAACCATGTCTGTATATATACACCTAGACATATATAGGTGTGATAGTAGCAGAAATATATGCTTGCGCTAATGAAATCATTTACACTAATATATTTCTGCTACTATCACACCTATATATGGCTAGGTGTGTATATACATATAAGTATGTGTGTATATACACCACTATACACAAGTTCAGATGTTTTGCCTGCCTCAAAAGAACCCAAAAAATGCCCAAAAAAACGCTAGCTTCAAAAAAAAAATGCCCAGGTGTGTTTTTGCTGGCATTTTTTGGGGGTTTTTGGAGGCAGGCAAAACATCTGAACTTGTGTATAGTGGTGTATATACACACATACTTATATGTATATACACACCTAGACATATATAGGTGTGATAGTAGCAGAAATATATGCTTGCGCTAATGAAATCATTTACACTAATATATTTCTGCTACTATCACACCTATATATGGCTAGGTGTGTATATACATATAAGTATGTGTGTATATACACCACTATACACAAGTTCAGATGTTTTGCCTGCCTCAAAAGAACCCCAAAAAATGCCCAAAAAAACGCTAGCGTCAAAAAAAAAATGCCCAGGTGTGTTTTTGCTGGCATTTTTTGGGGGTTTTTGGAGGCAGGCAAAACATCTGAACTTGTGCACAGTACCACTATACACAAGTTCAGATGTTTTTCCTGACTGCAAAGAACCCAAAAAAACACTTGCTATTAAACCGGCAAGGTGTGAAAAACGAGAAGCCAACCTCCTGTGCTGAAAGTGACCTAATACAAATGATCTTTTTTTATGGTTCTGGACATGCTACAGAGCTGAAACTTCACAGATACACTTTTTAGACCCCCCCCCCAAATACTAAATCCAAAGTCAAAATAAAAAAATCTCTTTTTTTTTATAAATTTTTTCAATAATTGGCTTTTTTTATCAAAAATGACACCGGCAAGGTGTGAAAAACGAGAAGCCAACCTCCTGTGCTGAAAGTGACCTAATACAAACAATCTTTTTTTTATGGTTCTGGACATGCTACAGAGCTGAAACTTCACAAGTACACTTTTTAGACCCCCCCAAATACTAAATCCAAAGTCAAAATAAAAAAATCTTTTTTTTTTTTTAATTTTTTCAATAATTGACTTTTTTTTATCAAAAATGACAATTTTTAAGAACTTTTTTTGTGTGATTTTGTGTCTGGGGGGTCTAAAATGTGTACTTGTGAAGTTTCAGCTCTGTAGCAATCCTGCCCCCTCAATTGGCTTTTGCTAATGGTTCTGGTCCAATCACAGGCTTTTAAAGCCCATTTCCTGTCCCATTGCATTTTGGTCAGTTCTGGTTGCCGAATTCCGAACTTTTTGGGCAAAAAGTTCTAAATTCGGCCGAACCTCGAACATCCAATGTTCGGGCCGAACCGATGGTCGACCCGAACCATTCGATCATCCCTACTGATGTACACCTATAAATCAAAAATTAAAAAAAAAAACAAAATAAATAAATAATAATAACAAGGTCTTAAAATATGTCAATAGTCAAAATTTGAAATTGTATATCTATTTTTACATGGAATTATTTTAGCCAACACCTATTAATATAAATGATCTTGAAATTTGATAACTTACTTTTAGGGAAGATCCACCCATTTACTTCCTTGAATGTAATGACACATATTCACCATGTACTGAGAATATGCACTGCTGCGTCACACATTTCACAGAGCCTGCAATTTGAACTACAGAGGGCAAAGTCAGAGCAGGAAACACACTATATTATCAGTGCTTGCAGGCAGTAAGGTGCCATGGGATTCGTAATCCTTAGAAAGTAAACCAAAGTCAGGGCTTTTTTTCAGCTGGAACTCAGTTCCACCACCTCTGGCTCAGGCCTTTGGCTCCCTGCTCACCACTATCACTAGTAAACACAGACATCCGGCTTCTGTATTTACCAGTGACAGCTTGCCTCCCAGTTGCTCCCACTGAGTGCAGAATAGGGACAAGGGAGAAGTAGGTGCCCAGGGTGCATTGCGGATGCAGACACCCCCACTGGATGATCTCCCTGCAAATGAGAGAGGCAGAGCTCCTACAGTGTGCGAGGAGGTACTACAACCAGATGGGTGCTTCAGCTTAATACTTAAAAGTAAGACATGTGGAAGATGGTGGAGCTTTTGGGGGGGATGGTGGGGGTTGGGGGGTTGGCATGAAGAGGTTAGAGCTGAAGAGGGGTGAAAGTGAAATTTGGATAGGGGATGCAGAGGTAAGCAGCTGCGGAAGGCTGAACTCTATATTCTGTTTGTAGCGCAACCCCGAAATCTGCACACAGCACACCCTCAAACTCTGCACATAACGCACTCCTGGTATTTAATGCCCCTTTAATACCCTCCCACTGTTAGTGAAATTTGACCACACCCATTATTTGGTGCGGTTTGGAGGGTGTGGGGGGAGAGGTGGAATTTGGGGGGGCAGGGTTGAGTTTCTGCACCTATTTTATGAGAAAAAACGCCCTGACCAAAGTAATGATCAGTGGAGAAAATACAAAGCATGCAAGGATTCCAGGAAGTTGTGGAAAGAGATGGCCATTAGACAGGCAACACTCATGACATGAAAGATCTTTTAAGTAAACATATTGGATTGTCAAAAATAACTATCATTTGTATTATTATTACAGTGTTGAAGATATACAATGGAAGTGTCTGCTGTGACTTTAGATCTTCTTAAAGGATTGCAGAATTTCAGATGGTCTTTAACAAAGAGAGATTTCAAGCTTTTCAGGCTGCTTATCTATATTTTCTCTGCAGTAGGAGCTTCTGATTCAAATGTTGACGTCGCACAGCTTTTGTTATTCACTTAGTGGTTTAAAATCGGATGTAATGGGTTCTCTCAGTTAGGACTTTCTCCAGAGAAGTAATAATTTAGGTCTTGACTAAATGTTGAAACAAAAATCCTGGGGTGTGAAAGATGATTTGAGACTATGCATGATTTGTAGACTGGCTCTACAAAACGGTCAGGTTGTTTTATATTTACAGAGGCATGCCTTTGCAGCTATTGCCTATTTACACTCTATTACCAAAAGTATTGGGACGCCTGCCTTTACATGAAATTGTCCAAATTCCCATGCTCCCAGCTCCCATGCTGACACCTTAAGAGTTGCCTTCACTGGAACTAAGGGGTCAAGCCCAACTCCTGAAAAACAACCCCACACCGTAATCCCCCCTCCACTAAATGATTTGGACCAGTACAAAAAGCAAGGTTCATAAAGACATGGATGAGCGAGTTTGGGGTGGAGGAACTTGACTGGCCTGCACAGAGTCCTGACCTCAACCCGATAGAACACCTGTGGTAATGAATTTTCAGCGGAGACTGCGAGCCAGGCCTTCTCGTCCACATCAGTACCTGACCTCACAAATGCGCTTCTGGAAGAATGGTCAAACATTCCCATAGACACACTCCTAAACCTTGTGGACAGCCTTCCCAGAAGAGTTGAATCTGTTATAGCTACAAAGGGTGGGCCGACTCAATATTGAACCCTATGGACTAAGACTGGGATGCCTTTAAAGTTCATGTGTGTGTAAAGGTAGACGTCCCAATATTTTTGGCAATATAGTGTATGCATGCTATGTATTGATGGGTTATTCAATAAATATTGTAACTTACTGGTGGCTGATATTTCCACACAGCCTACCAAATGTGTAAGTTTCACAGCCCCTTGCTAGTCCAAGTATACTTAGGACTCAGGAAAAATGTGTGGGCCAAACTGCTCCGCACCCAAAGTTTATGGAATCAATAATAGCTATGCCGCCCAACACTTGTCCGCTGTTTCAGCTACTGAACTCTGAGACTAATCCAAGATAATTATATAGGGCTATTAACTCATATATTGGAGGCTACCTTGACTACTCTGATGACCCCATAGTGACCAGGATCTTCACAGCTGTAAAGGATTTTTCAGAATGGTGCGGTAACTGGTGCCCTGGATTTAGCCATATTGGCAAGTTTAGTAGGCCTATGACAGGCGTTTGACTGCAGGGTAATAATGCCTTTGCCTCCTTGCTATTAAAATAAAGTAATTTTGTCTTCATTGTTAGTTGGATGTTATGGAACAATATGATCCATGAAGAATTGGTTATTGTTGTACAAAGTTTTTTGACTAGCTATACTTTTCATCCAGAAGGTTTAGCTAAGCCAATACAACCATAAAATATATTGATTCCTACCTGGTTACAAGCTGTTCCTAATCTAAGCTACTTTGGGAGATGTTCTGCCTGGCTTTCTAATGTTCTTCCACCAGGGAAAGAGATATTTACATAGAAGTACCCTGAGCTTTTTGGACTTTCTGAAAGATAAATCACTACTACTCAGGTGCCAGGTTATAGTAACCAATGCCTGCAGGAATTCACTAGGTTAT
This sequence comes from Pelophylax lessonae, assembly GCF_965119305.1. Classification (NCBI taxonomy): domain Eukaryota; kingdom Metazoa; phylum Chordata; class Amphibia; order Anura; family Ranidae; genus Pelophylax; species Pelophylax lessonae. Next base: position 392,833,973 of record NC_138770.1, read on the forward strand.
AGTAACCTATGCAGAGCTTAGTAAATGTGGTGAAATTTCAAATTGCAAAGAATACCCAATCAAAATAATAAACAGCATTTTTGGTTGCACATGATTGGATGATGGAAATCAGCAGTGCTTCACAACATTTACAAAGCTTAGGGGAAAATTATTTTGCAAAGTGCAACTTTTCTTGAGAAGTTTAGAAGAGTCTATTTGCCTTTAGTAAACCAACCTCCATTAATTATGTTAACAAGCATGCGTTAATGCATTGATGTTGATGTACTAAAGGGGTTAAGAATGTTCACTCAATAAAAATGTCTGAAAATGCACTTTGATAATGCATTCATGTGCAGATGGAACAAGTAAATGTGGGTCTTTTTTATGATCAGATAACTGAATTTAATATTCACACAACTTATTGTATGAACATCCTCAGTTTCTTTAGTAAATCACGTGTTGCCCTGCGGTAAAGGTTTGCTTCCTATATTGAGGCAGTCTATTATTTTTGAATGAGTTGGCAATGCAAAAAAAAAAAAAAAAAAAACAGTGCACAACAATGCACAAATGACAGTGGAAATGCAATGTGCTGTGCTGTCTATGTGCATTAGGGTGCCACTAAAGATTCATTGTATTGCAACACACTGGACTGTGTGTAACACATTGTCTCACATTACTGCAAGGCGATGGGGTGCATGGGCCCTTTAGAAGGATTTATAAGAACTCATCATCCCCTTTGTTTAACCACTTTACCACCGGAGGATTTTGCTGTCTTCCGTCCAGGCCACTTTTTGCGATTCGGCGCTGTGCGACTTCAATTGACAATTGCGCGGTCGTGCGACGCCGTACCCAAACGAAATTTACGTCCTTTTTTTCCCACAAACAGAGCTTTCTTTTGGTGGTATTTGATCACCTGTGCGATTTTTACTTTTTGCGCTATAAACAAAAAAAGAGTGTTTATTTTGAAAAAATAACAATATTTTTAACATTTTTTTATATGAAATTCCCCCCAAAAAAGATGTAAAAACCAATTTTTTAAAAAATTTTTGGCCAATTTGTTTTCTGCTACCTATGTTTGGTAAAAAAAATCACAATAAGCGTATTTTGATTGGTTTGCGCAAAAGTTATTGCGTTTACTAACAAAGGGAAAGATTTCTGTCATTTTTGGTGGTTTTTTTTTTAACGCGTAATGGCGGCGATCTGCGATTTTTTTTGTGGGACTGCGACATTGCGGCGGACAGATCGGACCCTTGACTGACATTTTTGACACTTTTGGGGTTACCAGTGACATTACTGCAGTAATCAGTGTTATATATATGCACTGTTACTGTAAAAATGACACTGGCAGGGAAGGGGTTAATTTTATTGGAGAGGGAGGGGTTAATGTATGCCTGGTGCTTACTGACGTGTAGGGGGGGAGGTGACTGAGTGAGTCATGGACAGATCGGATGTCCAGCTATGCTGAACAGTCCGATCTGTCACTCCCTGTCACTATGGAGATCCGCCCGCTGTGTTTACACACAGCGGGCGGATCTCCACACTAGATCCCCGGCGATCGGGGCAGAGCAGCGGCGATCGCCGCTGCTCCTCCCCTGGCCCGACTCCCGCTGTGAATGAAAACAGCGGGAGCGAGCCTCCGGCGGCGCGCAAGCGCCGCCCAGAAGGGGGAGTGTCTGACGACGTTAATACTACGTCGTCAGACGATAACGAACCACTTTGCCGCAGTACTATTACCGTACTCGGTCGGCAAGTGGTTAAAGCAGGTGAGTGTGTTTTATTATAAATACATGGTAAAAAGCAGTTTTTCAGTTGGCAATAAATGCTTGTTAGGCCCCTTTCACATTTGTGCGACTTGTCCTGCGATTTGGGACTGCAAAGTCGCATGACAAGTCGTACTCCATGATTTGCAATGAGTACCGTTTATATCTGTACGACTTCAAGTCGCAACGATTTCAAAGTAGTCCCTGCACTACTTTGGGACGATTTTAATGCGTTTTGAGGTCCAAAAACATAGGCATTGGTTCAAGTCCAGTAAAAATTGCAGCAAAATTGCGGTAAAATCGCAGCAACAAAATTGCGGTAAAATTGCGCGGCCTTTAGGTCGCATAAGTGTGAAAGGGTCCTAAAATAGAAGTCCAGAAACACTTACATTGGATAATTCACCACAGCAGCTTATAGGTTCCTGTACACCACTTCCCTGAGCTTCAAGCCAGGGGCAAACACGCACTCATCCCTTCTTTAACCACTTGCCGACCACTCACTCGAGCTCTACTGCGGAAAAGTGGTTAGTTCCCGTCCAGCGACGTAGACCTACGTCGCTGGACTCCTCCCCTTGTGGGCAGCGCCGCTGCTCTTCCCCGATCGTCGGGGAATCGAGTCTGGAGATCCCCCCGCTTGTGTAAACAAAGCGGGCGGATCTCCTAAGTGACAGATTGCAGGGTTCAGCATAGCTGAACCTGCGATCTGTCCCTGTGTCACTCAGTCACCTCCCCCCACACACATTAGTAAGCACCAGGCATACATTAACCCTTCCCTCTCCAATAAAATTAACCCCTTCCCTGCCAGTGTCATTATTACAGTAACAGTGCATATGTATAGCACTGATCACTGTAGTAATGTCACTGGTACCCCCAAAAGTGTCAAAAATGTCAGTCAAGGGTCCGATCTGTCCGCCGCAATGTCGAAGTCCTGCAAAAAAAAATCGCAGATCGCCGCCATTACTCGTTAAAAAAAAACACCAAAAATGACAGAAATCTTTCCCTTAGTTAGTAAACGCAATAACTTTTGTGCAAAGCAATCAAAATACGCTTATTGCGATTTTTTTTACCAAAAATAGGTAGCAGAAAACAAATTGGCCAAAAATGTAAAAACATTTTGATTTTTAAATTTTTTTGGGGGGGAATTTCATATAAAAAAATGTGACCTTTAAGCACTGAAGAGAGCGATCAGTACCTGCTTCACACTGGTTTGACTGCCATTGTTATTATTATTTGTTTTTTTTTCTCGACTCCTGCTATCCACAATATTTACTTGTACACATTTAATGCTTTCTGCACCATGTGCTCCATGTTGTTTTCAATGTCTATGGTTGGGCCATTTTGGCTCGTTACACTCTGTTGTACTTTTTCTAAAAATCAATAAAAATGATTGAAAATTAAAAAAATGTGAAATTGTCAGTTAAAGTCGCACAGTGCCGAATCGCAAAAAGTGGCCTGGATGTAAGACAGCAAAATCTTCCGGTGGTAAAGTGGTTAAAAATTTACAGACCCCACCTCACCATGCTGCCAACTGCGACTGCATGCACGTCCTGTCTAGCCTATTCTTGCTGCCTCTATGCATGGAGTCACTGTGCATGTTCACTCCATCCACCTGGCTCTTCCTGTTTTTGAATGTCAGAAGAAAAAACCGAATGAGTAGTTCCAAAGAACTCCAGAAAGGAATTAAACCAACCGCAAACAATATGGTGGGTGCAGGGATTATGGGAGAGACTAAAAAGAATAAAGAAAATGTTTAATAGTTAGACAAGCAACATGCAATGTAAGTGGTGACATTTGGCTAAAAAAGTAAGGCTTAACTGCTTTAATACTGGGCACCTTTGCCCCCTTCCTGCCCAGGCCAATTTTCAGCTTTCAGCGCTGTCACACTTTGAATGACAATTGCGCGGTCATGCAACCCTGTACCCAAATTAAATTATTATCACACAAATAGAGCTTTCTTTTGGTGGTATATAATCACCACTGAGTTTTTTTATTAAAAAAAAAATACAGAAAATTTTGAAATAAAACGTTGTTCTTAGTTTCTGTCAGAAAAAGTTGCTACACTGATGGGCATTGATAAGGCGGCACCTATGGGCACTTATAGGAACTCATGAGACGGCACTGAAGGGAACTGATGAGCTGACACTAATATGCCACACTGATGGGCAGTGATAAGTGGCACTGATATGTGAGACTGATAAGCACTGATAGGTGGCACTGATGAGCAGTGATAGGTGGCACTGATAAGCACGGATAGGCGGCACTGATGGACACTGATAGGTGGCACTGATATGCGGCACTTATGGGCAATGATAAATGGCTTGGCTGATGGGTGGCTCTGATGAGCAGACACTGCATAGCACTGAAAGGCATCACTGACTGGCATCACTGCTGGCTCACAGGGCCGGCCTTAGGTGATCAGGCGCCCTGTGCGAGCTAATCCCGTGGCGCCCCCCCCGTGCGAATTTTCTTGCACCTTTTTTGCACTTTATTTGACTTTTCTTTTTTATGATCACTAATAACTTAGCCCCCCTTACATAAGAGCCCCCCTTACATCAGAGACCCCCCACACAAAGCCCCCCTTAAATCAGAGACCCCCGACACAGAGCCCCCTTACATCAGAGACCCCACACACAGAGCCCCCCTCACATCAGAGACCCCCAACACAAAGCCCCCCTCACATCAGAGACCCCCGACACAAAGCCCCCCTCACATCATAGACCCCCGACACAAAGCCCCCCTTACATCAGAGACCCCCCACACAAAGCCCCCCTCACATCAGAGACCCCCGACCCAAAGCCCCCCTTACATCAGAGACCCCCCACACAGAGCCCCCCTCACATCAGAGACCCCCCACACAGAGCCCCCCTCACATCAGAGACCCCCGACACAAAGCCCCCCTTACATCAGAGACCCCCCACACAGAGCCCCCCTTACATCAGAGACCCCCGACCCAAAGCCCCCCTTACATCAGAGACCCCCCACACAGAGCCCCCCTCACATCAGAGACCCCCCACACAGAGCCCCCCTCACATCAGAGACCCCCGACACAAAGCCCCCCTTACATCAGAGACCCCCCACACAGAGCCCCCCTCACATCAGAGACCCCCCACACAGAGCCCCCCTTACATCAGAGACCCCCGACCCAAAGCCCCCCTTACATCAGAGACCCCCCTTACAGAGCCCCCCTCACATCAGAGACCCCCGACACAAAGCCCCCCTCACATCAGAGACCCCCGACCCAAAGCCCCCCTCACATCAGAGACCCCCACACAGAGCCCCCCTCACATCAGAGACCCCCGACACAAAGCCCCCCTCACATCAGAGACCCCCCACACAGAGCCCCCCTCACATCAGAGACCCCCGACACAAAGCCCCCCTTACATCAGACCCCCCCTCCCCACGGAGCCCCACACATCAGAGACCCCCTTACACAAAGCCCCCCTAACATCAGAGACCCCCTACACACACACACACACAAAGCCCCCCTCACATCCTCACATCAGAGACCCCCCCACAAAAAGCCCCCCTTACATCAGACCCCCCCTCCCCACGGAGCCCCCCACATCAGAGAGCCCCCCCTTACATCACAGACCCCCACAAAAAGCCCCCCCCCCACACAGAGCCCCCCCACACATAGCCCCCCACATCAGAGAGCCCCCCCTTACATCACAGACCCCCACACATAGCCCCCCTCACACAGAGCTCCCCCCCCTCACACAGAGCCCCCCCTTACATCACAGACCCCCCCTTACATTTTTTGAAGGAGAGAGATGTCACTTACTTTACTTTGTCTGCAGCTTTTTTTTTTCTTTAAACTTCCCGCCCACACATCCCCGGGAGTGTGGGCGGGTGGGAGGAGGAGAAGGGGCGGGGCGAGGAGGAGCTGACGATCTCTCCTCCCTCCCTGCACTGACGCCAGAGGAGAGATCGTCAGCTCCTCCTCGCCCCGCCCCTTCTCCTCCTCCCGCCCGCCCACACTCCCGGGGATGTGTGGGCACTGGGCAGGAAGTCAGCGTGGATTCCGTGGAAGGATCGGAGGCTGAGCTGTGTGAGAGATACACAGCTCGCCTCACTGCAGCAATAGGTGATCGAGGCACGGCTGCACAGCGGGAGGTAAGCGGCGGCCGCGGCCTGTGTTAACCCTGCCCAGGCCGCAGTCGCCGCTCACCTCCCGCTGTGCAGCCGTGCCTCGATCACCTATTGTTGCAGTGAGGCGAGCTGTGTATCTCTCACACAGCTCAGCCTGATCCTCTGCGAGCTGTGATGGCCGCACGGCGCCCTTGTTGCCCATGGCGCCCTGTGCGGCCGCACAGCTCGCACACCCCAAAGGCCGGCCCTGCTGGCTCATATTGGCCTCACAGTGACTGACTGGCATCACTGCTCGGCACTGTTGATAAACAGTGACCTGATTACCTGTACAGGTCTCCCCTGCAAGGATATGCCACTGATCTGCTCTCCTCTCCTCACAATTTTTCAGCGTGAGGCGAGCAGAACTAATTATTGGCCTTTCTGTGTTTACATATGATCAGCTGTGATTGGACTCAGCTGATTACATGGGTAAACAGCCATGTGAGAGCAGTGAGACTGTGGTGATGTCATGTGACGTCGTCCCAGAATAAGAGGGGATCCCGTCCGATGTCCAGCAGGCAGCGGGTGGTGATCTGATGTCACTCACTGCCCTGCTCAGTCCCCTGCCGGGGCTCCTCCTCTCCTGCAGCTCCTGTTCTCCAACTAATGCCTTAACAAGTCAGATGCTAAGTGGGCATCTGTTTGGGTATGCTCTCGAACCGGGCTGTGTGTGTGTCCATAGACACACAGCCCTGGTAAACCACGCCCCCCCCCCCCCGCACCCTGCTCACAGGAGTTTGACTGACAACAGGAGTAGCCAATGAGAGGAGAGCTGTGCTGCAGCTGGGACAGTGCTGGATCAGTGATTAAGTCAGGGGAGTGTTTAGGTATGAGAGTTGGTAGAATAGGTAGTGTTTTTTTTTTTTTTTTGTTTTTTTTACCTTAATGCAGAGAATCTATTAGGGTAAAAAAGTATTTGTTTAAAATAACTTTAATAATCTCTGAAAATAGAGTCATCTTATTTCATGTTTATCTGTTTTGATCTTTGATTTAACACAAGTGCCCATTTGCACAAATATCCTGCCTTGAAATGCATCGCAGAAAAAAGGCCTGTGAAATACATTGCGGATCTCCTATTTTCCTATTCAAGTCTATAAGGGTACAACTTTGTATGTGTAACGACTTACCAAAGTGCATGCATTTAGCAATAACTCATTGTGAATAAGATCTACTGGTTCTATCTGTAAAGCTATTTTTTTCACTATCACACAAGATTTTTATTCTACACAGATTTGCTAGCAATAGCTTATGACACATGTAAAAATTGGGTATGTTATTGTTTGAATTATGGTAGGTCTTTCAAATCTTTCGAAGATGCTCATTTATTTTCAGCTCCCTCCATTCTAACAGAAGCTGTTTTAAATTGCTTGTATGACTTGACTTCTGACATAAAGCTTATGGCTTATAATACCTGTGTCACAACATCCTTGAGGTTTTTCAGCAGAATCTGTTGTCTATAACCTTTCATGATCTGTAGTGTATACTAATTAGCTAGTGCAGCATGTCTAGGGTGTATGGTTGTGGTATAGGCATTCTGACAGATGAAGAATCATTTGATGAGCATATAAATAAGGATTAGGAAAATCAACAGGTTATATCCAGCAAGGCAGGTAACGAGGGATACAGTGGGGATTGAAAGTTTGGGCATCCCAGGTAAAAATTTGTATTAATGTGCATAAAGAAGCCAAGGAAAGATGAAAAAATCTCCAAAAGGCATCAAATTACAGATTAGACATTCTTATAATATGTCAACAAAAGTTAGATTTTATTTCCATCATTTACACTTTCAAAATAACAGAAAACAAAAAAATGGCATCTGCAAAAGTTTGGGCACCCTGCAGAGTTAATATCTTGTACTGCCCCCTTTGGCAAGTATCACAGCTTGTAAACACTTTTTGTAGCCAGCCAAGAGTCTTTCAATTCTTGTTTGAGGTATCTTTGCCCATTCTTCCTTACAAAAGTCTTCCAGTTCTTTGAGATTTCTGGGCTGTCTGTCACGCACTGCTCTTTTAAGGTCTATCCATAGATTTTCAATTATGTTGAGGTCAGGAAATTGTGAAGGCCATGGTAAAACCTTCAGTTTATGCCTCTTGATGTAATCCCCCGTGGATTTCGAGGTGTGTATAGGATCATTATCCATTAACAGAAGCCATCCTCTCTTTAACTTCAGCTTTTTCACAGATGGCATCAAGTTACCATCCAAAATTTGCTGAAATTTTATTGAATCCATTTTTCCTTCTACTCGTGAGATGTTCCCTGTGCCACTGGCTGCAATACAACCCCAAAGCATGATTGATCCACCCCCATGCTTAACAGTTGGACAGAGGTTCTTTTCATTAAATTCTGTGCCCCTTCTTCTCCAAATGTACCTTTGCTCATTCCGGCCAAAAAGTTCAATTTTAACCTCATCGGTCCACAGAACTTGTTTCCAAAATGCATGAGGCTTGTCTATATGTTCATTTGCAAAGTTCAAACGCTGATTTGCGTGGTGAGGACGTAGAAGAGGTTTTCTTCTGATGACTCTTCCATGAAGACCATATTTGTATAAGTATCTCTTTATAGTGGAATAGAGTACCACAACTCCAGTGTCTGCCAGATTTTTCTGGAGGGATCGTGCAGTCAAACCTGGGTTTTGAATTGTTTTTCTAACAATCCTGCGAGCTGTTCTGTCTGATATTTTTCTTGGTCTTCCAGATCTTGCTTTAACTTCCACTGTTCCCGATGACTGCCATTTCTTAATTACATTCCGAACAGAGGATATTGACATCTGAAACGCTTTTCTATCTTATAACCTTCTCCAGCTTTGTGAGCATCAACCATTTTCAGTTTCAGTTTTCTAGACAACTGCTTAGAAGATCCCATGGTGCTGATTGTCGGGGCAAGGTCAGATGTGTCTGGGCATTTAAAACCTTTGAGATTGACATCACCTGGTCTTCCCAGACGATGATTGAGAACAATCCATGACACTGGCAGGATTCAGCCTTGCAAAGGGTGCAGTGCATGCTATAAATTCTGCAGGGTGCCCAAACTTTTGCAGATGCCATTGTTTTGTTTTCTGTAATTTTGAAAGTGTCAGTGATGGAAATAAAATCTAACTTTTGTTGACATATTATAAGAATGTTTAATCTGTAATTTGATACCGTTTGGAGATTTTTCCATCTTTCCTTGGCTTCTTTATGCACATTAATACAAATTTTTACCTGGGGTGCCCAAACTTTCGATCCCCACTGTATGGATGCAAATGAACCATTTTTCATGTACTTGGTGTTGAGCAACATTCAAACTTAATTAATATCACAATTTAAAAGCTTAAAGTGATACTAAACACACTCTGTTTATTTTACATTGCCCCTTCTATTTCTGTGTATGGATGATGGCACTGTATTTTTTTTTTTTAATTAAAAAAAAAAAAAAAATCTAAGTACCTTTTTTCCTAATCGATATGCAGCTGTCACATGACCCAGCTCTTTCCCAGCATGTCTGCAGGGAAACATAAGCAGGAGGCGCTTCTAGTCCTCTGCTGCTGGTCACATGTTCAACATAAAATAAAAAACAGCCTTTGGAATGCAGAGTAAAAACAAATAATTAATATCAATAAACTGTTTTAAATTGTCATACAAATAAATATTTGAAAAAAATCGTTATTCTTTTTTGGCAATAACATGGTGTGGGCGGATTTCTGCCAGTCACTGTCACGCCCCTCCAGCCTTTGTGTTAGAATAAGAGAGAGGTAAAGCCCCCTTAAATCTACATGTAATATCCTGCCTTCATTGTGTTTAGCTGGTCAGTGGGCAATCTAGGAGGAAAAAGGGAGTGGTCTGTCATTTACCATTGTGTACACACCCAAATGTTTGATTCTTTAGTCACATGGGCTGCTCAGATGTGATAGGGAAGAAATGCTCAGCATAGAAACTCACGAAAAACTGAGCATGTGCAGAGCTGCCAACATTGCTCTGCAAAATCCCTAGTTGCATTGGGGACATGGACTAAAGGGGGAGATAGAGAGCAGCAGGATCAACCTCTTTTTTTGCAGAATACTGAAAACAAATCTCATAGTGACTGAGTGAGTATAAACAGCATGTAATACACCATTTATTTATGTTTTTTTTATGATGTGGGTTTAGTTACACTTTATAATGCAAATCTGGTTTCCCAACCTCCCCCACCCTCAGATTTATTGAAAAACAAATAACAATAAAAATATCTATTTGGGCAATGGCAACAGACTGTATTTTATCCTGGACTGAGTGTAATTCAGATCGGAAGAGAATTGACAACAGGGACTGGGCACATTACCCACTTGCTTACTGGACACTTATACCCCCTTTGCCCAGGCCAAACACTCTCACATTTTGAATGACAATTGTGCAGTCATGCAACACTGTACCCATATGAATTTTTTTCACACAAACAGAGCTTTCTTTTGGTGGTATTTAATCACCAATAGGATACTGTGACAGGAAGTCAGGTAAATCTGTGGATGTTGTCACAGACAGGAGATACACTTCTGCTTGGTTTAGACAATTCACCAATTACTATAGGGTGTCGGCTGCAAAGGCAGCAGGAAGGTGTAAAGAAGTTGAAAACCATTCAGCTATTCAGAATGAGGAAATTAAGGCCTCTATAATTTGTCCAGAGGAAGTCTATGGATTGCTGCCTCCTGACGCTGTGTGAGTAGAGGAGGACAGTCAGATGTGTGCCTCCCGACGCTGTGTGAGCATGGGAGAAGGAATGCCTCCTGAAGCGATGTGCGCTGAGGAGTGTAAAAAGTGTGAAGACTACTCAAGGTGAGGTCTTGGATTGTTTCTATGTGAAAAGAAACCAATGGACATTTCCTGTGTGAAGGGAAAATGAATTAAGACTGAAGACTACTCAAGGTGAGGTCTGGGATTGTTTCTATGTGAAAAGAAATAAAGGAACTATTTCTATGTGAAGAGAAAAAGGACATGTTCAATGTGAAGAGAAAAGGAACATGTTCAATGTGAAGAGAAAAGGGACATGTTCAATGGACATTTGTTGTGTGAAGAGACAAAACATGGACTATTGAGTGTCTGCTGTAGGATCAGCAAAGTCTGCCCAACAGTAGGTTGGGGACAGACTTCTTTAGATAGGTTCCTGTGTGTGTGAGAAGGTAGCCGCCCACAGTGGCAAGGATTTATTTTGTGTTTTATTTTATTTTGATGCTTGCACTTGTATGAAGAAAATTGCAAGAATAAACCAAACTGTTGTTTGCAACCACTTCTCGGCTATCGCCCTGTGTAACGAACCCCCCCAAGGGGTCATCCACACCCGCCACCGAGCTAATCCCCTCACAATACATACTATTTTGTTAACATTTTTCAAACCAGTAATTTTTCTCCTTCAGTGATGGGCACTGATAAAATTGGCACTGATGGGCACTGATAGGCCGCTTTAATGGGCACTAATGAGGCAGCACTGATGAGGCGGTACTGGTGGGCACTGATCGGGAGGTACTGATGGGCACTGATAAGTGGCACTGATGGGCACTGATAGGTGGCATGGAGAGATGGCACTGATAGGCAACACTGATAGGCACTGGTAGGCACTGATGGGCATTGGTAGGTGGCACTGATAAGTGACACTGATGATGAGATAGTGATGGTCACTGATTGAGAGTACTGATCAGTGGCACTGGTGGGCACTTATTAGCAGTACTGATGGGCACTGGTGGTCACTGATTAGCAGCACTAGAGGGCACTTATTAGCAGCACTGGTGGGTGCTAAGGGGACCAATGTCCCTCTAACAGAAGTAGGTTAACGGCTTTCTGCTTTTCTTCACACTGACAGCGTGAGGAAAAAAATTCCTAGCCGGATTTTGTTTACTTCTACAATCAGCTGTCATTGGCTTACAGATGATCCCGTGGTAAAGGGCCCACTGTGATTGGCCCTTTACCTCAATCAGTGATCAGCTGAGTCTCAAGGACTCAGCAATCACAGAGTGCGCTGCATGTCTTTCGACTATAGCACAGGCATAAAGTGTTTAAAGTGGGCTTCAGGCCTTACACTAACTTTTTCTATTCTGCCTACCCTGAGTAAAAAGATCTGCGTGCTTACCTTTTTTTTAGTCTGTTCCACTCTAGTCAAATAATCCTGCAGCTTCAGCTTCCCTGTGTCAGTGAGCAGCTGCTGCAGGGGAGAGGAGAGGGTGCCAACAAAGGCTGGGCCATGGAAGCTTATGTTATTATGGCTTCCAGAATTCTCAGCTGCTATTGAGAATTCCCTGACACAGTGAAGTTGGACCTGCAGGATCGTGTGACCAGACTGGACTGAAAAGTAAACAAAGGGTAGGTAGGATAGATAGGAGGAACATTTTTAAGAATAGTTGGTGTTAGGCTTGATTTCCTAATTGAACCCTCCAATCCTTTAAAGCAAAGGAAGCTGCCATCTTCGCCTCCAATTGATCTGCAGCTGCTATGGTGCTGCACAAGTGATTGGTTATCACATGCCATGGTGCTGCACATGTGATCAGTTAGGACACACCATGGTGCTGCATGTGATCAGTTATGACACACTATGGTGCTGCACATGTGATCATTTATGATACCATCCATTTGAAGGCTTGACATCTTGGCTGAGAGAAAAAGCAACTAAGACAGATCTTATGCATATATGAAGCAGCGCAGCAGGTGAGCAGTAACTCTGAGCTACCACATACTGTATAGGACTCCACTGTTCTGCATTTCCAGCACACTGGCCAAGCTGTCGCAGACAACTGTTGGTTACCATTTATGATTGGGAGATGGTGGTTTGGGCTCTTGATGATGTGACAGCTCTGACAATCACAGTGATCACATGATCTCTGCCTTCCAGCCTTAAGATTCACTCAACCTTCCTAGCGGTATTCCCGAGCGTGACTCGGGGTTAGATTTTAGAGCCAAAAGCGGTAACCCCGAGCCACACTCGGGGTACCGCTAGGAAGATCGCTGGATCCTGGAAGAGGTTTTACTTACCTTTTCTCCGGGATCCAGCGATGAATACAGGCGGTATGCGGCGGCGGAGCTTCCTCCCGATCGTCTGCGAGCCCCGGCTTCCGTCTCCGGCGACGTGACGTCCGCCGGGGGGTGGAACCGGTGGCAAATTCAAATGTAAAACACACCAAACACACTGATACCATTCAAAATAAAAAAAAATCACATTACATTGCCCCCCAGTGCCCTTTCCTGCAGTTTTACTGTACTTTTTATGTAAATATATGTGTATATATATATATATACAGTATATATATATATATGTGTATATATATATATATATATATATATATACACACGTATATATATATATATATATATATATATATATATACATAATTCTTGTGGATGAGCAGCCCAAACCAACTGTATACATTATATATATATATATATATATATATATAATATATGTATACATAATAAATGTATATATATATATATATATATATATATAATATATATAATAAATGTATACAGTTTGTTTGGGCTGCTCATTCACAAGAATTACATGCAAAATAATGGTATCGCTTTCAGCACCTAAAATCCAAAAGCATCATACCGGCAGGGAGATTAAAGTGCCTTACTTAGGAGTGGTATAAAAAAAAATGAAGGGGGCATACTATTACCAAACCACTTTACATTTTAAACCGAAACTGAATGGCATGTAGCTTGCTAAAGTTTTGCATATCATTAATCACCATCCTTTTTAAAGTAAACTGTTTTTCACCTTTATTCTTCATTTGCTGCACCTCAATGCTGTTAAACTCCTACAGCCTCTTTCTTTCTGCATGTATAAATTCTAGTGATAGCTGCATGGCATTTCACAGGACAGTGTTCCTGATGGGGACACAATTTTTTTTATGTGTGAAATATGTCTATTGAAATGGCCACTTCTAGTCTCCATATGAAACCCCTATGACAGGGTGTCAACATAGGAGCACAATTTGGAGACAGAGACAAGGACAGTGCTACACCCTATAACACAAAAAAGCCGAACAAGGACCTTCATAGCAGGATCACCGGGCATTACTTTTTCGAAAGCCCAACTCCAGGATTCTAGCACCCCACCCTAACCACTGGTACGGAAAAAAACCTCTAAAAATCTAAATACTAATTTTACTTAGGCCTTGTTCACAAAAGGCGATTAGCTGTGTGCCCTTTGCAGGCCCATCTTTTCTGGCGCAGGGATGCACAGGTGTTGTGTGCATTCCCATGCCAGTGTCCCATTGTTGTCTATTGACTGTCTATGTTGACTACACAGACAGAGCCGCTGTGTACCAATATGACATGCGGATGCATGTGGGTCTTATCTTCTTCTGTTTACTTTCTGGGGGTCCAAGTGTAATTTGGACACCGACCACTTGTGTGGAGTTTGCAACTTTTTCACGCACCTGTTTTTAAGGACTTTTATTATATTATTTTCATCTTTACCTGAGGACTTGTTGGTTATATATTCACCAAAGGACCTACTGTTATGCATTATATGCACAATATTCACTGATGGTATCTTACTTCACTAATCAAGGTCCTATTAATTAGGGTCTTTAAATGTATGCACATTTGATTATATTGTCTGGTAATAGATCCATTATGATATTTATGTATTTAATATATTTTTTTTATATCTTTTGATGTTTCATAGCACATTGATTGTATTTTATACACATTTGTGGGATAAATTGCAGCACCACACCCACTCCCCATTACAACTGTTTTGCACTTTAGACACCTACTATGGTAGTTGTTTCAGTGGGAGCAGCACCTTTTCTTCTCTCTTTTTTATATACATTTAATTAATCGAAATTGAATTAGTCCATAGTGCGGAACTATTCCTTCCCCTTTTCTCCCCTTCTTCCTTAACCTTGCAAAACCTCCTTTACCATCCTTTTCCTCCTACTTAATCTCATTTCAGACCGCTAATAATTCAAAATATCTCTCTGTACCTTTAAACTATTTCCACCCTCTCTAAATGTTAGCAAATATTTCAGTTTTATTTTCACCCATAATACAGTTCTTCCAAACTATAGGTATATTCTATCTTTTTATCCCAATCTCTTAAGTTGGGGTTCTTGCTACCTGCCACAGTTTTGATATTTGATATTTTGCTGCATTTATTAAATGGGGTATTACCGACTTCTTATATTGCTTAATTGTATGATCGATACTATGAAATAAATACGTTTCAGGGTTTTTAGTGTACTCCTGTTATTTCTTGGATCCATTGTATAAGTTCCTGCCAAAATTTCTGTATTTCTGGGCATTCCCACATGTAACATCCTCTCCAGCGGTGATTTTCGGGTTGGTATTTCTGTGCTTTGACAGGTGTTATATACCATCTTGATAAAAACGTATAATTCATTTCCCCCCGGTGGTTAAAGCTTATATGAGATTTTAGTGATTGGGTTCATTCATTATTATTATTTCAAGTACTTGTATAGCGCTGTCAATTTACGCAGCGCTTTACATATACATTACACATTCACATCCGTCCCTGCCCTCAAGGAGCTTACAATCTAAGGTCCCTAACTCACATACATAGTAGGGCCAATTTTTATACAGGATCTAATTAACCTACCAGCATGTCTTTGGAGTGTGGGAGGAAACCCACGCAGGCACAGGGAGAACATGCAAACTCCAGGCAGGTAGTGTCGTGGGTGGGATTTGAACCAGTGACTCTCTTGCTGCTAGGTGAAAGTGCTAACCACTACACCACTGTGCCATTCATATCTACTTTTAAAAGATCTTGAGCACCTCAATTCAAAATAGTGTCTCTATAGTGATGACAACATACACAAGTCCAAGTACCAGCCACAAATGAGTTCTCCCTAAAAAAGAAGAGATGACAGGTTAGCAGCGCTGGTACATCAATGTGTGCCTATAATGATCATTAAGGAGTTCTATTATGGCACCTTATGGATGATTTGTTATCATGATCACAAGCAGCCGTAACATAAAGTAACTAAAGGAATAATAGCACTGTATTACTGGGCAGCTGTTATTGTCAATATGCAGTTACTAAATTTATAGCGGCGCTAAGGGGAAACTATTAAATGTATCAGTTTTGACGTTTCTGTGGCTCTGATTGTTAAATGTTTCATGGGAAAAGCTGCTACCATAGTGACAGGGAAATGTCCCCATCTCTGCCCGCCCCTCTCCATTAGTGCTAGCTGGCTGGAAAGAGCATCACCCTGGACGTTGCCTTATCATCCTCCTCATCATCAGTAGCAGTTTGGTATGCTCAGCACGTCTGCTCATCACTCCCTCCTCTCCATCCAGCTGTCACAGCATACAGCATGCCTGGCTCTGCCATCCCTTGAATAGGTGACTACTGCCTTTGTATGGGAAGAGCAGAATGCAGATCCATGCTTCAGAAGTAGTGCATGCTTTTATATCTACTTTTTGCATCATAGGATTGATTTTATAGCATATGTACTGATATAACATTGCTGTATGTAATAGAAGAAGTGTTATGACCTCCACCTATACATAATATGAATGGCTCTTTAAAGGGCTCATTCACACCATATCTTCTGAGCTGCATTGATTTGCATAGATTTATGCAGGCTCAACACAACAGCGCGTAGAAAGCCATTGTTTTTGATGTGTCTTGTTCAAACAATAATGCTAGGTTTAGTGGGTTGCATTGCAATGCATAAAAATGCAGACATGCAGACATGTGCACTGCAGAAAAATGAGTTTTGTTTCATTTCATTGTTTTATTATTTTTGTTTTTTTCATTTAACGGATCATTTGTTATGATTATCATTCATTTATTTGTATCATTCCTAACTTCGGATGCATTCATGTTCATTCCATTCGTTTAGATGTGGCATTCGTTACTTCAGATCATTCGTAATTTCAGGTACATTTGTATTCGTTCCGTTCCATTCGTTTAGATGCAGCATTCGTTACTTTGGAACATTTGTAACTTCGGATGCATTCATATTCGTTCCGTTCCATTTATTTAGATGCGGCATTCGTTACTTCAGATCATTCGTAACTTCGCATGCATTCGTATTTGTTTCATTCCATTAGTTTAGATTTGGCGTTGGTTACTTTGGATCATTCGTAACTTTGGATGCATTGTATTCATTCCGTTCCATACATTTAGATGCAGCATTCGTTACTTCGGATCATTCATAACTTCGGATGCATTTGTATTCGTTCCATTCCATTCGTTTAGATGCTGCATTCGTTACTTTGAATCGTTTGTAACTTCGGATGCATTCATATTCGTTCAGTGTCATTCGTTTAGATGCGGCATTCGTTACTTTGGATCATTCGTAACTTTGGATGCATAAATATTCGTTCCGTTCCCTTCATTTAGAGGCTGCATTCATTACTTTGGATAATTTGTAACTTCAGATGCATTCGTATTAATTTATCTCTCACTCTCTGTGTCATAAGAGACTCACAAATCTAACAAAACAGTGCCACTGGCCCACAACACCCTGTCTGGACTCTGGATGGAATGCAGTCTTCAGAAAAACACACAAGGGCATAAGGCTCATTGGCCAGAGATAACACACTAACACTGACCATCCAAAAATCAAATGAATCCGAATATATCCAAAAGAAATACGAACATAAATGCATTCATCAATTATTTCTTTATAGTCAGCAATAACGAAAAGTCAGAAAGAACAAAAATACGAAAAACAAAATGATCTGAATCGATTTGTAATGCCCCATACACACGTGCAGATTATCTGAAGACTTTTGTCTTCAGATTTACCTTTTCTATGTAGTGCAAGGGCCTGCCGGATTGCATACAAATTGAAAGTGTTTAGGTTTGACCTCATATTATATGGTTTTGGTAAGTCTACAGACAAAAGTCTTCAGATATTCTGCACGTGTGTACGGGGCATAAGAAACAACGAAAATCCGAAAGAACGAATATCCAAAATATCAAAGTTGTCATTTCGTTATTTTGGATATTCGTTCTTTCGGATTTTCTGACAAATCGTTTTCGTACGCTTTCATCAAAAGAGCATCCGAATGAACGAATATGCCGAATTTCGCCTGAAAGTAAATTTGGAACAATACAAATTGCACATGTCTACAGACATCTCACTGCAATATAGCTATGCTGCAGTACAGAGAAGTGAATGATATATCATTTGTAACATTTCAATATATTTCCCTCCAGACCCCCCCATTTTTCTTACCTGAGCTTTATTTGATGCAGCGATGTGCACAAGCTGTCTCTCTCCTCATTGATAGCAGCGGGAGCCAACTGTCAATCAAATCCAGTGACATGGGAGCAGGGGGAGCAGGGTCGAGTCCTGCTGTCTGTGTCAATGGACTCAGCAGTGGGACTCGGGAGCGAGCCCACATGGTTGCCCCTGGGGAAAGCAGCTTATTGAAAAAAAAAAAAACAAGGGTTTACAACCCCTTTCAGTTTAACCTCTTGCCACCCACATAACGCATATGTGTGTCAGAGAATGTAGGAATAAGCACCCATACTCATATATGCCCCCATGGACAGCCGAGGGTTTTGGTACTGAGAGTGTGCTTACTATGTGATACCAGCACAGAAACCAAGCTGTCATAGACAGTTCCAAGTCTCCAGTAATGATCAGGAGCCAGCAGGACAATCTCCCAATCATGTGACCAGTGTGACAGCCAAACACAATGGTCACATAATCTGGCAGTCTATCTAGTCAAGTCCACAACTCCCTTATTTTGCAATGCGTACTTCTGTCCTGTCTATAAAAGTGTACATCTCTCCTATCCATGAAAATATACATCTCTTTTTTTCTATGAAGATGCCCAGCTCTCACGTACACAACTGTTCTGCCTATGAAGGTGTACAGCTCTCCTACTTATGAAAGTGCATAGCTTTCCTGTGTATTAAAGTGTACAACTCTCCAGTCAATGAAAGTGTACAACTGTCTGGCCTATGAAAGTGTATAGAGACAACAAGTAATAACTATGAAGAAAAAGGACTTACTCAGGGATAAAAATAAAGCAGAAAATAATTTTGACCTGGCATTTATTTTGGACTATAACCGATAATATAAATAATTTGGAGGTGTAGTTAAAAAAACATTGGCCAATTTTGTTAAGGAATAGAACATTGGCCAAAGTACTCCTCAACAAACCAAAATGCATTTATAGGAAGGCTCCCAATATGAAATAATAATGTTTTTGACCCCCACTAAGAAAGCTTTCTAGACCAAAAAGGTTTTTATCAATGTGGGAGATGCATCCTGTACAAGACAGTCCATACTAGATATAAAAAGAGGACACAGTAAAAATCTGTTTATGTGAATCAGGAATATAATATTGATAAGTTTATAACCTGCCAGAGTACATATGTAACTTATTTGCTTGAATGCCCCTGCGGCTTGCAATATGTGGGACAGTTATCGTAATCATAGTGTATCTAATTACTTTAGACACGGTAGGGACCCTAGTTTGCTTTCCTTCTGTGGCATTGATAAAGTGGATAGACATTGGAGGGGTACAAACATGAAAAATATGGTGCCCAAAAATGAAACACATATGAATATATGAACTTTGCACCCTGGCCCCTGGATAGTTTCAACATTTCCTGTCAAACTATTAATCTTTTCCACCATTTTTTTTATAAATTTATATGTATCTCTCTCTCTATCTCTCTCTCTCTTTCTCTCGCTCTCTCTCTCTCTCTCTCTCTATATATATATATATTGGAAGTAATTACATTTAGTTTTATTTTGTTTATTCATTTATTTACTTTTCAGTATGATGTATCTCTAATTATATGTTATTTTAAAGAGAGACGCAAGATAGTGCTGGAATTTGGATTTTCTATCTACTGTGTATACTGTCATTCACTTGTTTATTTAGATTTGCATATATTACCAGCTTTATATGTTTTAAAATATTTCTGAATGGTAAAATATCATTAGGGAAACAACATAAGCGCAGCAGTATATTTTTTAGCACTGAATGATCCCTTGCTGGTTGTAGACGGCAGGGTTTCATATACAGTAATCCCCCGCTACATCGCGGTTCAGTTTTTGCGGTCCCGGTAATTCGCGGTTTTTTTTGTAATGTTATTTTACTATATAAATCATTAAAAATGAAATATTTTTGTGTTTTCCATAGCTCTTGCTATGTCTCTTAGTATCTTTTATGTGTTTAAATGAGTTTCTATTGTTTTAAAAGTGTGTTTAAAGACCTTAAAATGCTTCTACACGTACAGTGACAGTAAAAAAACATGCCTACAATGCATTTTAATAGGGTTTTTCTATTTCGCGGATTTTCACTTTTCGCGGCTGGGTCCGGAACGTAACCCCCGCAATGGAGGGGGGTTTACTGTATAGATAATACCGAACTCCCGAGCTCTTGAAGACATCACATGTTAGTGATGAAACGGAGGGACTTCCATTACGTAATTTCCACTTCGCCTGGAACACACACTGGAGTACATTTCAGTTTCCCATGGTCTTGTAATAGTACTACACTATTTGACTGCTTGATCTTTTATATTGTGAGTGAATATTGTTGGGCTTGTTTAAATAAATGGTAAATGCTATGAGAGGTCCCTTGCTTTATCTTGCTATGATCTGTTTGGTGTAATAATTCCCTCTGGCATGCTGGATAAGTGGAGTGACCTTAAAGGGGCAGAGCATTTGTAAGGAAGACCTGGACACATTGGAGGAGAGTCAGTGTCCCATATGGTACATTTGATACCAGAAAGTGTTTTTTTTACTTTCTTGTGTAGGCAAGAAGTTGCATAACATCTGAGTTATTTTGCGGGGACAGCAACTTTACACTGTTATACAAGCTGTACACTCACTACTTTGCATTGTAGCAAAGTGTAATTAGTTCAGTGTTGTCACATGAAAAGATATAATAAAATATTTACAAAAATGTGAGGGGTGTACTCACTTTTGTGAGATACTGTATATCTATGTCTATGGAAGTTAACATCTCTATCTATGAATGTGTACACCTCTTCTTCTGTCTATAAAGGAACACATCTCCTGTATTTGAAGGTGTACATCTCTCCTTTCTATGAAGGCGTATGTCTCATTAGTCTATAAAAGGCATATATTTCCCCTATCTATGAAGGTGTAAAGCTCTCTTATCTATGAAGGTGTACTTCTCTTATGTCTATAAAGAAGTAAATCCCCCCCCCCCCCCGTTGAGCCATTTTTATTATTGATTGGACCCTGGGCAAACATTTTCTTGCCCCCCCCCCCCCCCCTCCCATGCAGTTTTGCTCTCCACTTGCTCTGAAACATACAATACATAGCAGCTAGACTCAAAATCAGTTTACTGCAGCAGATCAGGCAGTGATTGCAATTGGTTGCCAGAGGTTACAGCATATCATTACTGCTCACTGACTGGTTGCTAGAGGTTAAAGCACATCATTTATGCTTCCTGGTTGGTTACTAGAGGTTGCTGCACATCCTTTCTGCCTACTGATTGGTTGCTAGAGGTTCCTCAACTTCATTGCCGCTCACTGATTTGTTGCTAGAGGTTATTGCATGTTATTACTGCTAACTTTTTGGTTGCTAGGGGTTACTGCACATTATTACTGCTCACTGATTGGTTGCTAGAGGTTACTGCACATTATTACTGCACATTATTACTGCTCTTGCTCACTGATTGGTTGCCACAGGTTACTGCACCTCCTTAGTGCTCACTGATTGGTTGCTAGAGGTTCCTACATGTCAATACTGCTCACTGTTTCGTTGCTAGAGGTTACTGAACATTATTACTGCTCACTGATTGGTTGCTAGAGGTTTGCACATTATTACCGCTCACTGATTGATTGCTAGAAGTTACTGCACATTATTACGGCTCACTAATTGGTTGCTAGGGGTTACTGCACATTATTACTGCTTACTGATTGGTTGCTGGAGGTTACTGCACATTATTGCTGCACATTATTGCTGCTTACTGATTGGTTGCTAGGAGTTACTGCACATTATTACTGCTCACTGATTGGATGCTAGGAGTTACTGCACATTATTAATGCTCACAGATTGGTTGCTAGAGGTTCCTGCATGTCATTACCACTCACTGATTGGTTGCTAGAGGTTACCGCGTATCATTACCACTCACTGATTGGTTGCTAGAGGTTACTGCACATTATTACTGCTCATTTATTGATTGCTAGAGGTTTTCACATTATTACCGCTCACTGATTGGTTGCTAGATGTTACTGCACAATATTACTGTTCACTGATTGGTTGCTAGAGGATACTGCACATTATTACCGTTCACTGATTGGTTTCTAGAGGTTATTGCACATTGTTATCACTCACTTATTGGTTTCTAGAGGTTACTGCCATTACTACTGCTCATGATTGGTTGCTAGAGGTAACAGGAGAGATGTACCACTTTCAAAGACAGGAGATGTAAAGCTACATAGACAGGAGAGATGTACACTGTCATAGACTGGAGATGTACACCTTCATAGACAGGAGAGATGTACAGCTTCATAGTTGTACATCTCTCCTGTCTTTGAAGGTACACATCTCTTCTGTACATGAAAGTGCACATCTCCTGTCTATGAAGGTGTACATCTGCCCTGTCTATGAAGGTGTGCATCTCCTGTGTATGAAGCTGTACATCTCTCCTGTCTAGGAAGCTGTACATCTCACCTCTCTATGAAGGTGTACATCTCCTGTCTATGAAGCTGTACATCTCTCCTGTCTATGATGTGTACGTTTCTCCTGTCTATAAATGTGTACATCTCCTGTCTATGAAGGTGTACATCTCCTGTCTATGAAGGTGTACATCTCCTGTCTATGAAGGTGTACATCTCCTGTCCATGAAGCTGTACATCTCCTGTCTACGAAGGTGTACAACTTTCCTGTCTATGAAGGTGTGCATCTCCTGTTTATGAAGCTGTACATCTCTCCTGTCTATGAAGGTGTACATCTCTCCTGTCTATGAAGGTGTACATCTCCTGTCTAAGAAGCTATGCATATCTCCTGTCTATGAAGCTATACATCTTTTGTCTATGAAGGTGTACATCTCCTTTCTATGAAGCTGTATATCTCTCATGTCTATGAAGCTGTACATCTCTCCTGTCTATGAAGGTGTACATCTCTCCTGTCTATGAAGGTGTACAACTCTCCTGTCTATGAAGGCGTACATCTCCTGTTTATGAAGCTGTACATCTCCTGTCTATGAAGCTGTACATCTCTCTTGTCTATGAAGGTGTACATCTCTCCTGTGTATGAAAGTGTACATCTCTCCTGTGTATGAAGGTGTACATCTCTCCTGGCTATGAAGCTGTACACCTCCTGTCTATGAAGGTGTACATCTCCTGTGTATGAAGCTGTACATCTCTCCTGTGTATGAAGGTGTACATCTCTTCTGTGTATGAAGCTGTACATCTCTCTTGTCTATGAAGGTGTACATCTCTCCTGTCTATGAAGGTGTACATCTCTCCTGTGTATGAAGGTGTACATCTCTCCTGTCTATGAAGGTGTACATCTCTCCTGTGTATGAAGGTGTACATCTCTCCTGTGTATGAAGGTGTACATCTCTCCTGTCTATGAAGGTGTACATCTCCTGTGTATGAAGGTGTACATCTCTCCTGTGTATGAAGGTGTACATCTCTCCTGTGTATGAAGGTGTACATCTCTCCTGTGTATGAAGCTGTACATCTCTCCTGTGTATGAAGGTGTACATCTCTTCTGTGTATGAAGCTGTACACCTATCTAGTCTATGAAGGTGTACATCTCCTGTGTATGAAGGTGTACATCTCTCCTGTGTATGAAGGTGTACATCTCTCCTGTGTATGAAGGTGTACATCTCTCCTGTCTATGAAGGTGTACATCTCTCCTGTGTATGAAGGTGTACATCTCTCCTGTGTATGAAGGTGTACATCTCTTCTGTGTATGAAGCTGTACACCTCTCTTGTCTATGAAGGTGTATGTATATCTCTCCTGTCTATGAAGGTGTACATCTCTCCTGTGTATGAAGCTGTACACCTCTCTTGTCTATGAAGGTGTACATCTCTCCTGTGTATGAAGGTGTACATCTCTCCTGTGTATGGTGTACATCTCTCCTGTGTATGAAGCTGTACCTCTCTCCTGTGTATGAAGCTGTACATCTCTCCTGTGTATGAAGGTGTACATCTCTCCTGTGTATGAAGGTGTAGATCTCTCCTGTCTATGAAGGTGTACATCTCTCCTGTCTATGAAGGTGTGCATCTCCTGTCTATGAAGATGTACATCTCTCCTGTCTATGAAGGTTTACATCTCCTGTTTATAAAGCTGTACATCTCCTGTCTATGAAGCTGTAAATCTCTCCTGTCTATCAAGGCGTGCATCTCCCCTGTCTATGATGTGTACATTTCTCCTGTCTATGAAGGTGTACATCTCCTCTCTATGAAGGTGTACATCTCCTGTCTATGAAGCTGTACATCTCTCCTGTCTATGATGTGTACGTTTCTCCTGTCTATAAATGTGTACATCTTCTGTCTATGAAGGTGTACAACTCTTGTCTATGAAGGTGTACATTTCCTGTCTATGAAGGTGTAAATCGCCTTTCTATGAAGGTTTACATCTCTCCTGTCTATGATGTGTACGTTTCTCCTGTCTATGAAGGCGTACATCTCCTGTCTATGAAGGTGTACATCTCCTGTCTATGAAGGTGTACATCTCCTGTCTATGAAGGTGTACATCTCCTGTCTATGAAGGTGTACATCTCCTGTCCATGAAGCTGTACATCTCCTGTCTACGAAGGTGTACAACTTTCCTGTCTATGAAGGTGTGCATCTCCTGTTTATGAAGCTGTACATCTCTCCTGTCTATGAAGGTGTACATCTCTCCTGTCTATGAAGGTGTACATCTCCTGTCTAAGAAGCTATGCATATCTCCTGTCTATGAAGCTATACATCTTTTGTCTATGAAGGTGTACATCTCCTTTCTATGAAGCTGTATATCTCTCATGTCTATGAAGCTGTACATCTCTCCTGTCTATGAAGGTGTACATCTCTCCTGTCTATGAAGGCGTACATCTCCTGTTTATGAAGCTGTACATCTCCTGTCTATGAAGCTGTACATCTCTCTTGTCTATGAAGGTGTACATCTCTCCTGTGTATGAAAGTGTACATCTCTCCTGTGTATGAAGGTGTACATCTCTCCTGGCTATGAAGCTGTACACCTCCTGTCTATGAAGGTGTACATCTCCTGTGTATGAAGCTGTACATCTCTCCTGTGTATGAAGGTGTACATCTCTCCTGTGTATGAAGGTGTACATCTCTCCTGTGTATGAAGGTGTACATCTCTCCTGTGTATGAAGGTGTACATCTCTCCTGGCTATGAAGCTGTACACCTCCTGTCTATGAAGGTGTACATCTCCTGTGTATGAAGCTGTACATCTCTCCTGTCTATGAAGGTGTACATATCTTCTGTGTATGAAGCTGTACATCTCTCTTGTCTATGAAGCTGTACATCTCTCCTGTCTATGAAGGTGTACATCTCTCCTGTGTATGAAGGTGTACATCTCTCCTGTCCATGAAGCTGTACATCTCCTGTCTATGAAGGTGTACATCTCCTGTGTATGAAGGTGTACATCTCTCCTGTGTATGAAGGTGTACATCTCTCCTGTGTATGAAAGTGTACATCTCTCCTGTCTATGAAGGTGTACATCTCTCCTGTCTATGAAGGTGTACATCTCCTGTGTATGAAGGTGTACATCTCTCCTGTGTATGAAGGTGTACATCTCTCATGTGTATGAAGGTGTACATCTCTCCTGTCTATGAAGGTGTATATCTCTCCTGTCTATGAAGGTGTATATCTCTCTGAAGGTGTACATCTCCTGTGTATGAAGGTGTACATCTCTCCTGTGTATGAAGGTGTATATCTCTCCTGTGTATGAAGCTGTACATCTCTCTTGTCTATGAAGGTGTACATCTCTCCTGTGTGTGAAGGTGTACATCTCTCCTGTGTATGAAGCTGTACATCTCTCCTGTGTATGAAGCTGTACATCTCTCCTGTGTATGGTGTACATCTCTCCTGTGTATGAAGCTGTACATCTCTCCTGTGTATGAAGGTGTACATCTCTCCTGTGTATGAAGGTGTACATCTCTCCTGTGTATGAAAGTGTACATCTCTCCTGTGTATGAAGGTGTACATCTCTCCTGTGTATGAAGGTGTACATCTCTCCTGGCTATGAAGCTGTACACCTCCTGTCTATGAAGGTGTACATCTCCTGTGTATGAAGCTGTACATCTCTCCTGTCTATGAAGGTGTACATCTCTCCTGTGTATGAAAGTGTACATCTCTCCTGTGTATGAAGGTGTACATCTCTCCTGTGTATGAAGGTGTACATCTCTCCTGGCTATGAAGCTGTACACCTCCTGTCTATGAAGGTGTACATCTCCTGTGTATGAAGCTGTACATCTCTCCTGTCTATGAAGGTGTAGATCTCTCCTGTCTATGAAGGTGTACATCTCTCCTGTGTATGAAGGTGTACATCTCTCCTGTGTATGAAGGTGTACATCTCTTCTGTGTATGAAGCTGTACATCTCTCTTGTCTATGAAGGTGTAGATCCCTCCTGTCTATGAAGGTGTACATCTCTCCTGTGTATGAAGGTGTACATCTCTCCTGTCCATGAAGCTGTACATCTCCTGTCTACGAAGGTGTACAACTTTCCTGTCTATGAAGGTGTACATCTCCTGTGTATGAAGGTGTACATCTCTCCTGTGTATGAAGGTGTACATCTCTCCTGTGTATGAAGGTGTACATCTCTCCTGTCTATGAAGGTGTACATCTCTCCTGTGTATTAAGGTGTACATCTCTCCTGTGTATGAAGGTGTACATCTCTCCTGTCTATGAAGGTGTACATCTCTCCTGTCTATGAAGGTGTACATCTCCTGTGTATGAAGGTGTACATCTCTCCTGTGTATGAAGGTGTACATCTCTCCTGTGTATGAAGGTGTACATCTCTCCTGTGTATTAAGGTGTACATCTCTCCTGTGTATGAAGGTGTACATCTCTCCTGTCTATGAAGGTGTACATCTCTCCTGTCCATGAAGCTGTACATCTCCTGTCTACGAAGGTGTACAACTTTCCTGTCTATGAAGGTGTACATCTCTCCTGTGTATGAAGGTGTACATCTCTCCTGTGTATGAAGGTGTACATCTCTCCTGTGTATGAAGGTGTACATCTCTCCTGTGTATGAAGGTGTACATCTCTCCTGTCTATGAAGGTGTACATCTCTCATGTGTATGAAGGTGTACATCTCTCCTGTGTATGAAGGTGTACATCTCTCCTGTGTATGAAGGTGTACATCTCTCCTGTGTATGAAGGTGTACATCTCTCCTGTGTATGAAGGTGTACATCTCTCCTGTCTATGAAGGTGTACATCTCTCCTGTCTATGAAGGTGTACATCTCTCATGTGTATGAAGGTGTACATCTCTCCTGTGTATGAAGGTGTACATCTCTCCTGTGTATGAAGGTGTACATCTCTCCTGTGTATGAAGGTGTACATCTCTCCTGTGTATGAAGGTGTACATCTCTCCTGTCTATGAAGGTGTACATCTCTCCTGTCTATGAAGGTGTACATCTCTCCTGTCTATGAAGGTGTAGATCTCTCCTGTGTATAAAGCTGTACATCTCTCCTGTCTATGAAGGTGTAGATCTAAGTGAAGATGCTGTTAGGTAGGGTTAAGAAAGCGGGTGTAGTGATGTGAGGCACACAATCCCTGTGTATACCTCAGATGTGTCTTGGCTGGAGAAAGGAGCACATCCCCGATCAGTACACATAGGGGCAGAGGAGAAGATGATTTTGGCATCCTCTGGCTCCTCCCCTTCTCTCCCAGTCTGGGAGGGGCTAACCCCCTCTGCCGTTCCACACAAGGAGCTCTCTCTGTCTCTCCTCCCTCTCTCGTACAGTCACACAAACGTACACACACACAGACACACACCGACAGCACTACACACGGCACACACACCTACAATATAGCGGCGGTGGCGGCGGTGTGAGGACTAATGCAGAGAGAAGCGGAAGATGGCTGATGTGACAGAGGGGCACCCTGAGCCCAGCAGCCTGGCACCCCCTGCCCTCCCCCAACTCTTCACCATCCCTCAAGCCTTTCACCTCTAAATCCAGAGGGGGGATCGCCACTTCACTCCCCTGCACGTCCACTTTACTTCCCGCAGCCATTTCATCAGCACAAAGTCTAGAAGACATGGCAGAGATGGAGAAAGAGGGGAGACCCCCCGAAAATAAAAGGAGCAGGAAGCCTGCACACCCGGTGAAGAGGGAGATCAATGAGGAGATGAAGGTAAGGTACCTACCTGCCTGCCAGGGAAATGTCATTTGGTGTCAGATGGATCGGAGGTGTCAGCCCCGCCTCTTGTCAGAGGACTGGAGCTGACACATCGCTCCGTACACTGGGCACAGTACTACAGGCGGTCAGTGTACAGTCCTATGACAACTACAGCCATCTGATTGGGAAAGTCACCCATTGCTATCTATCTTTGTGTGTATTGGCACTTTTCCTTCCAGGGTGGCAGTGCTGTGTGCAGTGGCTGTGTACAAGCATGGCCACCCAGATGTGCTCCAGAGGTTGGACTGACTCTACTACTATACAAGCTGATGGCTGCTGGGGAAGCCCTGGGTATCTCTGCTGTCATTTGTCGGGATCTAAGCGCTGATAAACACTTTAATATGGTCACTGCATGGATCCTGAAGTATCAATCATAAACCAGTCCACAAATCTCAGCCACTGAAATCCAATGTCACCTGCTTTCCCATGCCATCCCATCATGGGGTTTCTAGCTTTTTAAATCTGCAGCATTCATTAAAATAAGGCTTGATCTTGCCATTAAGGTAATTGTTTAGTTATCTGTTATAGGGTGATAACTGTTTTCCTGTTGTTCTTCTGCATGGGCACCCTGTCACACATACTTTATTGTCATAGGTGTGCACAGGCTGTCACACATACTTTATTCTCATAGGTGTGCACAGCCTGTCACATGTGCTTTATTGTCATAGGTGTGCACAGCCTGTCACACATACTTTATTGTCATAGGTGTGCACAGCCTGTCACACATACTTTATTGTCATAGGTGTGCACAGCCTGTCACACATACTTTATTGTCATAGGTGTGCACAGCCTGTCACATGTGCTTTATTGTCATAGGCGTGCACAGCCTGTCACACATACTTTATTCTCATAGGTGTGCACAGCCTGTCACACATACTTTATTGTCATAGGTGTGCACAGCCTGTCACATGTGCTTTATTGTCATAGGCGTGCACAGCCTGTCACACATACTTTATTGTCATAGGTGTGCACAGCCTGTCACACATACTTTATTGTCATAGGTGTGCACAGCCTGTCACACATACTTTATTGTCATAGGTGTGCACAGCCTGTCACATGTGCTTTATTGTCATAGGTGTGCACAGCCTGTCACACATACTTTATTGTCATAGGTGTGCACAGCCTGTAACACATACTTTATTGTCATAGGTGTGCACAGCCTGTCACACATACTTTATTGTCATAGGTGTGCACAGCCTGTCACACATACTTTATTGTCATAGGTGTGCACATCCTGTCACATGTACTTTATTGTCATAGGTGTGCACAGCCTGTCACAAATACTTTATTGTCATAGGTGTGCACAGCCTGTAACATGTGCTTTATTGTCATAGGTGTGCACAGCCTGTAACATGTGCTTTATTGTCATAGGTGTGCACATCCTGTCACCCTTTTGCTCATACTTTATAGTCATAAGTGTGCACCGCCTGTCACCCTGTCACACATACTTTATTGTCATATGTGTGCACAGCCTGTCACAAATACTTTATTGTCATAGGTGTGCACAGCCTGTCACACATACTTTATTGTCATAAGTGCACAAAGCCTCTCACACATACTTTATTGTCATAGGTGTGCACAGTCTGTCACACATACTTTATTGTCATAAGTGTGCACAGCCTGTCAGCATACTTTATTGTCATAGGTATGCACAGCCTGTCACACATAATTTATTGTCATAGGTGCGTACAGCCTGTCACACATGCTTTATTGTCATAGGTGTGCACAGCCTGTCACACATAATTTATTGTCATAGGTGTGCACAGCCTGTCAGCATACTTTATTGTCATAGGTGTGCACAGCCTTTCACATGTACTTTATTGTCATAGGTGTGCACAGCCTGTCACACATAATTTATTGTCATAGGTGTGCACAGCCTGTCACGCTGTCACATGTGCTTTATTGTCATAGGTGTGCACAGCCTGTCACACATAATTTATTGTTTTACGTGTGCTCAGTCTTTCACCCTGTCACATGTACTTTATCGTCATAGGTGTGCACAGCCTGGCACCCTGTCACACATACTTTAATGTCATAGGTGTGCACAGATTAGTGCATCAGGGTTTGCACCCCAAATCTCAAACATATTTGTGTGTGTTTGCATGTGTATATATACTGACCGTGTTAGCAGAGCAATGGACAGTGTCATTAGGGCAGAGATTGGTGTCAGTAGGGCAGTGGACAGTGTCAGTAGTTTTTTATTTTTATTTTTTTTTATATATTTTTTTTTTTGGAGCCCTATAAGGGGGCTTTGGAGAAAGATCAGGGGTTTAAACAGGGGGAATCAAAGCGGTTTCCCTTTTGTTCTGATGTGTTGTCACCCATATCACATACCCCCATATGAATATTAGGAGCATAAGGTGCCAACACATAGGGGATTGGTTTACTAAAACTGGAGAATGCAAAATCTGATGCAGCTGTGCATGGTAACCAATCAGCTTCTAACTTCAGCTTGTTCAATTAGGCTTTGGCAATAAAAACTGGAAGCTAATTGGTTTCTATGCAAAGCTGCACCAGATTTTGCACTCTCCAGTTTTAGTAAATCAACTCAATAATGTAGAGGTATGGTTCGCCATTGTTACTATCAGGCAGTTGGTCCAGAGAGTTGATATCCAGCAGATCAGCAGTGCTGAGATGCAAAGAAGGATGAAAGAAAATGAAAATAATGCTTGGTGATGTCACCATGAAGAGTGACAACTGTTTCCTTATTGTTATCCTGCGTTGTCACCCTGTAACACACACTATTTAGTTGATGCGTCCACACGTTGTGCAGTCATGGTCAACCATTGTTACTATCTGTTGATTTAGAGCAATGATGCACAGAGAGTCCTGGAGTGATTGCATGAAGATATTATTCTCCTGGGTTGTCACCTTGTCACATGTCCCCTTATGGATACTACCAGTGTAATGTGTTAATGTGCTTGGTCCACCGTTGTCACTATCAGACAGTTCAAAGCAATGATATGCAGCCATTGTTGGAGTTAAACCATGTGTACAGGACAGGTACTTCCTGTTTTAGGGTGACAGCCCCAATTTTCTCCTGCGTTGCCACCCTGTCATACCCACCCTTATTGATGCTACAAGTGGAATGAGTCACCACACATTGTAAAGGCTTGGCCAGCAGTTGACATTATCAGTCAGTCCAGAGCAATGATATGCATACAGTGCTGGAGTGAGTACATGTAGACAGGACTGGTATTTCCTGTTGTTGGTTGACAACTGTTTCCCCTATGTCGTGCTGGGTTGTCACCGTGTCACACACCCCCTCTTATCGAAACTCCATGTGTAACGAGTAGACACACCTTGTGATGGCTTGCTCCACCGTTGTCATTATCAGGCAGTCAGTCCAGAGCAATGATATGCATACAGTGCTGGAGTGAGTACATGTAGACAGGACAGGTATTTCCTGTTGTGGGTTGACAACTGTTTCCCCTATGTCCTGCTGGGTTGTCACCCTGTCACACACCCCCTCTTATCGAAACTCCATGTGTAATGAGTAGACACACCTTGTGATGGCTTGCTCCACCGTTGTCATTATCAGGCAGTCGGTCCACAGCAATGATATGCATCCAGTGCTGGAGTAAGTACGTGTAGACAGGACAGGTACTTCCTGTTATGGGGTGACAACTGTTTCCCCAATGTTCTGCTGTGTTGTCACCACTATGGATACTACGTGTGTAATGGGTAGATACGCAGGCTTGGTCCACCTTTGTCACTATCAGGCAGTCAGTCCAGAGCAATGATATGCAGAGAGTACTGGAGTGAGTACATGTAGACTGAAAATTGCTAAAAGGGAATGGAGAAGATCAGCAGTGCTGAGATGAAAAGAAAGATGAAAGAAATTGAAGGAAAAACAAAACAAAACAAAAACAAAAAACAAAGGGTGATTGTTTGTAAACTTTGCTCTTTAGCAAACTAAAATAGATGGGATCGCTGGACAATTCCATCTCTATCATGGTTTTCATTGGAAAGCATTCCCGGGTTTAGTTATTTCAATCTGGTTGCAGTCAGGGTAACTTTATAATATTGACAGATGTGTCTATACTAATCAGGGACTGGCTGTTTTTCTGCACCCCCCAGAGAGAACAGTCCTTTTTCTTCCATCAGTTCCTGGGAGGCCGCTTGTATTATTTCTGGTTACAAAACATTATGTATTAATTGAAATGGTTAATTATAGCTCTGCACGCCCCCCTCCCGGGCTGCTTATATCTATCACATTGTCATTGGCTGCCTAAACCCCCGCTTAATGTGATCTATATGGATTGCAGCTTTTAACATAGGGGCTAGAATTACAAATTAGCTAATTTTAATCAAAACATGTGAAATGTTATCCTGGCTGGATATAAAGGCTGACTGTGCTGGATCCTCTGGGTTTGTTTTGTTTATTTTGGCTGCAGGCGCTCTCAGTGGTTTGGGAGATAGTTGTTCTTCATAGCAGATGTTTGTCTGAACTAGTGGGGATGAAACAAAAACAACATTGTAAGGGGGGAAATTACACCATTTTTAAATGGTGCTTAGTATTTAAAAAAAAAAAGTCAACTTTAGGGTAGTTTATAGACTTGCTGGTACTCTGGTGTAACTGGTCAGCATGTGTACTCAAATATACAGTAGCAAATGGGTTAGGTACACATGGCAAAAAAAGAATCTCAAAAGTTAGTTATATATTTTTAATGTTTATATATATATATATATATATCCCATGGTTGCCACCGCACACAAGTCAGGAATAAAAAATAGGCTTGGATGCACTGCAAAGACTGTAGTCAGTGCATATAAACCAAAAGAGAGAGCAGCACTCACCGGGTCTTAAAGGGGGAACGCACGATAACAGTTTTATTTTGACGTTTCGATGAGGCACAAGCCCGTCTTCCTCAGAAAGATGAGTTTGTGCCCTGTCAAAATGTCGAAATAAAACTTTTATCGTGTGTTCGCCTTTCAAGACCTGTGAGTTCCGCTCTCTCTTTTGGTATTTATATATATATATATATATATATATATATATATAAATATATATATATATACACACACACACATATATATATATATATAGTCTACAGGAAAGGTAAACAGCACTCAGTCGTCTTGCAGGTGCAAACATTCAGGCCCTCCCACAGGCCACATATGAGAAAAAAGTCCAGGATTGCTGCACACTATATTTATTGAAAAAGGGAAAAAATATATACAAATAGATATTTGACTGATATCTATTTGTATATATTTCTTCCTTTTCAATAAATATAGTGTGCAGCAATCCTAGACGTTTTTTCTTATCTATCTATCTATCTATCTATCTATCTATCTATCTATCTATCTATCTATCTATCTATCTATCTATCTGTCTGTCTGTCTGTCTGTCTGTCTGTCTGTCTGTCTATCTGTCTGTCTGTCTATCTATCTATCTATCTATCTATCTATCTATCTATCTATCTATCTATCTATCTGTCTGTCTGTCTGTCTGTCTGTCTGTCTGTCTGTCTGTCTGTCTGTCTGTCTGTCTATCTTTATATATATATATATATATATTATATATATATATATATATATATATATATATATATATATATATATATATATATATATACATACTGTTACCCTTAGAAGCCAATCGGATTTAAAGATTAACTGCAACTACTTTTTTGCCATTTATGGCTGAGATTTCCAGTTCTGACTGTAGAGGGCCATTTGCTGTATCTTACCCTCCGTTCCTAAGCGTTGCATTGTTTTCACCCAAAGCAAGGCATTCTGTGATTTGGAGGAAAAACAGATGAACGTTACAATCTCCCCTCCTCCAATTACAGAATGGCTTGCAAGGCTTTTTCTGAATGGAGAACGGGGTACAGCAAGTGGTCTACTGTGATTAGTGTGCCACAGCCGGTACTGGAAACCTCAGCGCTGGACATGCTGTGGTGTCAGGAGAGTGTGGGGGTCAATGAAATTAAAGATCACCTTGCATGATAGAATCTGATACAATCTCCTTTAGATCTAACGAGTATGCAGTCCAAGAGCCTCCCTGCTTTTTTTGTTCTTACTATATGCAAAAACTTCTTAATGTATCTCTGTATACTGATATTTTGGTATGCAAAAGAAAGTCATCGGGCCGATCTGACATCAAATCCCATGCTAAATCAGAGCCTTTTGCAGGTAACGGCACTGTCTGAATCTGTGCAACGCCGACTTTGCGATGCCACACTCATTCCCAAAAGTAGTTCCTGCTCTACTTTTGGCAACTTTGGGGCGATTTAAATAGACATCTGTGCAGGAACCCACACAAATTGCCCCTGAAGTTGGACTGGAATGCCAGTTTGAAATCATGCAAACTCACACGATTTCAAACTCGCATTCAGTGTGAACCTAGACTTAATGCTGAATACTAAAGTGTTCATATATTGTAATGTTTCCTGTTTAGCAATATCTCTAAATAAGCAGTTTGTAAAAAGAACCTGCCTGGTTATATAAATTGAGGTGGCTATGATAGATCTAAAGTTGATTACAGTCAGATTGTAATGTGTATGGTGACCCTAACATGGGTGCTCAACCTATGGCCCTCCAGCTGTTGCGGAACTATAAGTCCCATCATGCCTATGCTTTTGGGAGCCATGCTTGTAACTGTCACAGGTGTTCTATCAGAATATCACTACCTATCAGATTCTGCAACTGGAAGTGACATACGAACTAGTAACATGGGTGTGCTCTTGACCAGAGTTCTTGAAAAGTGCCACATCCCTTAGTAATGCAGAAATTGGGAGGGTTCCCCTGGGGTGGGATTTTTTTTAGGCACAAAGATTTGAAAAAATATAATTAAGATTCTAATATTTTATTAAACGTGAATATACAAAATACGAACAAGCACAGGACAAGTTACTAGTAGTACTAGTAGTAGCAAAGCTAGTAGAATAAAGGCCCGTACACACGTACCGATTGTCGGCCGTAAATATTCGGCCAACGACCGATCGGCCGATTGTAGGCTTGTTAGTATGATGCTTCCGACAGCCGACAGCGCATTTTCGGCCGAACAGAATCTGTTGTGCAGGCATAAAAATTTTTGTATGCCGACACCAGAACGGCCGATTGTTCGCCAGTCAGTACAGAATTCGGCCGACAATCAGCAGATTTGCAAGACTGGGCATGCTCAGAGAAGAAAAAACACACGGAAAGCTAACCATCACATGACATCACTTCTGCAGTCGGCTGTTGTTGGCCGACAAAATTTGTGTGCAGTCTTTTGGCACTTTTCAGCGGACAGGACAGCACCGGACAAAAGACGGCCGATCGGTCGGCCGACGATCGGTACGTGTGTACGGGGCTTTAGTTACTGCGCATGCGCCATGCGTTCCAATAGGTTTCCTAATGGGATAGAACACGAAGCAGAGGCGGACATCTTCTTACACCCTCGCAAGTCTTGAATTTAACATTTATTTTAGCAATAAACTCACCTTATATACTGAATCACAGTATTTCATTTGTATTATTATTGTATTATAGTAAGTATAGTGAGAAACCTGCAGGCAGAAGGTAGCGACGGCCATCTTGGTACACCCCGCACTGCTCAGCAACAAACTGATTATACAGTGAAATAGACTATTGCACTCGGTCGCGGTGACCACCTTCTACCTGCAGGTTTCCCACTATACTTATTAGAATACAATAATAATACAAATGTAGTACTGTGATTCAGTCTATAAGGTGAGTTTACTGCTAAAATCAATGTAAAATTCAAGACTTGTGTGGGTGTAAGAAAATGTCCGCTTCTGCTTCGTGTTCTGTCACATTAGGAAACCTATTGGAACGCATAGCGGTCATGTTTGAATGCATGGCGCATGCACAGTAAGTTGTCCTCGTCCGAACGTCACTCCTGGTTGCAGAATCTGATAGGTAGCGCTATTCTGATAGAACACCGGCTTACAATGCCTCATGAGACTTGTAGTTCTGCAGCAGCTGGAAGGCCCCAGGTTAAGCATTCGTAACAGACGCTGCAGCACCCAGACATGGGGCACATGTCATTAGTGGTCATTTATTTATTTTTTTAACTGTGTCAATGTACAACAACAGTTTTGGCCAGAGTTCGGCTTTAGTAGCCAAGTGTAGTTGGGCTGATGAAGGGATGATTTCGGATTGGTTGCTGCACGTTTCCCTATGGTCATTGATATGATAGATAGAATTATGAACAGTGTACTGTGCCTTGCAGAGAAGTGGACCACTATGGTAACTACGCAGAGACTGCACATGTTTCCATCCTTGCCCTCCTGGATCTCCGAATGCACCAACAACATACTGGATACAGCATTTGCTACAAAATGTCAAGAAGGACACAATGTGCTCTTGTGCACTTTCATATCTGTAATGTTCAAAAAGCCTGGCTATGTTTCCCTTCATCTGAACAGCTTTCATCTGGGCTAGTGTAAAATAAGCCTCAGTAAGTAATCACTGCAGAGCAGAAAGAAAGGAATGTATACAGCAATAGACGGTCTAAGCTGTAAAAACTGAAACCTGAGCACTGGCCACAGATCATGTATCAAGGCTTTAAGGTAGGGGAAATGAAAGAAATGAAGGAGAAGGGAAACACGAGAGTGGGAATGGAAAAGTCAGCTTGGAAAGTGAAGGGGTAGGAGGAGGCCCTCCTCAGGGAAATTTGGCCCAGGGATTAGGGAATTTTATCATGGTGTACAGTGACCTACTCATGTTTCAAACCACATTGGATTGAATTGCTTGTGCCTGCTAACAGAAGAAAAAGAACTGGTGTGCAGGCTGATGCCCCCTTCCACCTCCTAACAGTCATGAAAAGATCAGTGTGCGTGCTTAACTCTTTCACATCTTCTTGCAGAAGAGAAGGGGTTAAACCGTAACCCGTACGGCTAGAAAAGTCAGCGTGGTGATTTTATGTTTTGTATCAGATCTGTGCTAATCATACTGACAGACACCTAGCATCTTATACACTACAGTGATTTTTACAGGCAATTATGTGCCGTGATCAGCGGTGACTACACTTTACAGGATGGCTGCAGGATTTGGGAGGCATGCTACATGCTTTGGCAGCCAGTACTTTGATGGTTTAGGCCAGGAACTGAGTACAGTAGTATTCAGTATGTATATACACAGGTAGAGTACGAGTAGGGACTGGCTACATAGGGATTACTTTGACTCAGTTGGCCAGCTTGAGCATGTATGGCAATAAATGCAAACTTAGAATTCCTGTTTTTTTAAGGGCCCTTTCACACGGGCGCTCCGTATGTCCGCAAATCATCCTATTTTTTTTGCGGATGATTTACGGGCCTTAATGTATTTCAATGGCATTGCGGATGTCAGCGGAATACCATCCACTGACATCCGATTTTCGTCCTTTCAGTTCTGTTCCGTTTTTTGTAACGGAACAGAACCCTATTTTTCCTCTGTTCAAAAAACGGAAAGGAAGGAAAATCGGATCTCAGCGGTGTCATCCGCTGACATCCGCAATGCCCATAGACTTACATTATGTCCGTATATCATCCACAAACTGATGGGATGATATGCGGACATATGGAGCGGATGACACAATTGTCATCCGCTCCGTGAAAGAAAAAAAAAAAAAAAGGACCTGAGCGGAGCCAAAAAACTGATTGCCCGTGTGAAAGAGCCCTAAAGGTCTACTATGAACATGTTAGGGTTAACATGTGGATATACCTCTTTGTATCTCATGTGTTGAATATATGAAAGCTTTCTAGGACCCGAGCACAGA
Organism: Pelophylax lessonae; assembly: GCF_965119305.1. Taxonomy (NCBI): domain Eukaryota; kingdom Metazoa; phylum Chordata; class Amphibia; order Anura; family Ranidae; genus Pelophylax; species Pelophylax lessonae. The sequence continues at coordinate 392,871,838 of NC_138770.1, forward strand.
CATATCTCCATTTCCTCTGAATAGTGCAGGTTAGTGATTAAGTCCCCGTTCACACTGGGGTGACCTGTGAGGCGACCTGGTCGCCTCACAGGTCGCCGTAGGTCGCCTTCCATAGGGAAGCTGTGGACCCGTTCTAATAGGAGCGACACAAGTCGCTCCGACTTAGAAAAAGGGTCCGGAGCTTCTTTGGGGCGACCCGGAGCGACCGTCATAGACTTCAATGTTATGAAGTCCGTGCCGGCCGCTCCGAGGTCGCGGCCCGCTGCTCGCACCGCGACCTCGGAGCCCCGGGAAGTCGGATCGCCCCAGTGTGAACGGGGCCTAAGAGGGCAGGGGTGACTGAAGATGCTGAATCATTCTTTAGTCCCAGTTCACACATATGCGATGCAGGAACCCTACGAATCCACTGCGGGTTCCCGCAGGGCACTCAACTTGCAGGCAGTTCACACTGCCATATAGGAATCGCTGGGGGGTGTCAATACAAAGTTAACGACACCCCCAAATCAGTTCGCATATCGCAGTCAGTTCGGACATGAATTGGATCACATAGGTGTGAACACCTATGTGATCTGATTCTGGTGCAGACCAAAAAAAGGGTCCTGTACGAGTTTAGTTCGAATGCGATGCAAATTCAGCCATACAATCTGTATGGCTGAATTCACAACGCACAGACATCGCATGTGATTTGCAGAGCAGTGCAGAGCAGAGCAGAGCAGCGATGTCATACGTGTGAACCGTCACTGATAGGTGAAAATAATATTGCTCTCTGAGCTGTAACATCCTTGTGTGTATATACACTGATCAGCAATAATACTATTAGCACTGACAGGTAAAGTGATAAACATTGATTATCTCCTTACAATGGCATCTGAAAGTGGGTGGGATATATTGGGTAACGAGTGAACATGTTGCCTCTGAAGCGGATGTGTTGAAAGCAGAAAAAATGGGCATGTGTAAAGTATTGGAGTGACTTTGAAAAGGGTCAAATTGCAATGTCTAGACCAGTGTTTCTCAACTTTTTTTTTTTTCTGTCAAGGCACCCTTTTAAAATTATGGACAATCTCGAGGCACCCCATTCTAAAATGTAAAAACTATTCTAATAGTTTTACATAATGCAGCAACATCCACACAAGTAGGATGCCCAACAATAGAGGTGATTTATTCTTCCAAAGCAAGTATACTTTTGCACATTGGTACTGACTAGTATTACAATCTTTCTCTTCTCCCTCTGTTTTCCTCCATCACTCAGCTAATGTAACCCCAACACTGATGGAGAGGGGCAGAGGAGGGTCAAGCAAGGATGCTATGCAGGCCACTGACATCCTCTGTGTCAGCTGATGATACTATTGGTCGTTAGGATGCTGACAGCTAGAAGGTTGTAATGGTGCACAATGAAAACCTGTGGCTTTGTGTAACTAAAAGGCAGGCTTAATCCACACGCTGGGTTGTATACAATTTCTGGGCAATTTTTTAGGCATTTTGCCAAGGCACCCCTGAAGAAATCTCAAGGCACCCCAGGGTGCCTGGGCACCCTGGTTGAAAAAGGCTTGTTTAGACGACTGGGTCAGAGCCCCAGGCTCCAACTCTGCAGTTCTTGAGGGATGTTCTCGGTCTGCATTGGTCATGACCTACCAAAAGTGGTCTGAGGAAAGGAAACCAGAGAACCAGCGAAAGGATCATGGGCAGCCAAGATTTATTGATACACATAAGGACTGGCATGTGTAGTCCGATCCAATAGAAGAGCTACTGTCTTTTAAAAATGCTAATGCTGGTTCCGATAGAAAGGTTTTAGAACACACAGTGCATCGCAGTTTGTTGTGTATGGATCTGCATAGTCACAGACCAGTCAAGATTCCCATGTTCACCTGTGGCCGCAGCCAAAAGTGCTTACAATGGGCATCTGAGCATCAGAACTGGACCACAGAGCAATGGAAGAAGGTGGCCTGGTCTGAAGAATTCAAGAATGGTTTGAGGAGCACAAAAACATGTTCGAGGTGTTGACTTGGCCTCAAGCATGTGTGGGATGTGCTGAAAAATAAGTTCGATCCATGGAGGCCCCAACTCGCAACTTACAGGACTTAAAGGATCTCCTACTGACGGCTTGGTGTCAGATACCACAGTATACTTTCAGATGTCTACTGGAGTTAATGCCTCGACAAGTTATGGTGGGTGGTCATAATGTTATGGTTGATCAGGGTATACACACACACACACACACACACACACACACATATATATATATATATATATATATATATATATATATATATATATATATATATATATATATATATATATATATATAAACCAAAAGAGAGAGCAACACTCACAGGTCTTGAAAGGTGAATGCAGGATAACGATTTTATTTCGACGTTTCAACCAGGCACAAGCTCATCTTCCTACGGTGTTTGCTGTGCACCCGGGCCCATTTTTTCCCCCTGAATTGTGTGCGGTAGCAACCATTGGATATCACTATATGTATATATATATATATATATATATATATATATATCCCTAGGTATGTCATATTTTAACCACTTAAGCCCCGGAGGGTTTGGCTGCTCAAAGACCAGGCCCTATTTTGCGATTCGGCACTGCATGACTGTAGCAGACAATTGCATGGTCGTCCGACTTTGTACCCAAATGAAATTGACGTCCTTTTTTTCCCCACAAACAGAGCTTTCTTTTGGTGGTATTTGATCACCTGTGCGATTTTTACTTTTTGCGCTATAATCAAAAAATAGCGACAATTTTGAAAAAATAACAATATTTTTCACATTTTTTTATATGAAATTCTCAAAAGAATAATGTAAAAATCAAAATTTTTTAATATTTTAGGCCAGTTTGTTTTCTGCTACATATTTTTGGTAAAAAAAATCGCAATAAGCGTATTTTGATTGGTTTGCACAAAAGTTTGTTTACTAACTACAGGAAAGATTTATGTCATTTTTATTGTTTTTTTTTAACGAGTAATGGCGGTGATCTGCGATTTTGTTTTGCGGGACTGCGACATTACGGCGGACAGATCGGACCTGACTGACATGTTTTACACTTTTGGGGGTACCAGTAACATTACTACAGTAATCAGTGCTATAAATATGCACTGTTATGGCGCTTTTCCACTGCATGGAACCGAACGGTTCGGCTCACTTTTGTGCTTTTCCACTGCTGGTACCGCATGGTACGGTGTAGGAACGGTTCGGTACAGTACGGTGCGGCAGCGCTTTTCCACTACATGGAACTGAACGGTACGGCTTGCTTAAACTTTACCACCTCAGTTGTGGCTCCAACAGGGCCGTACCGGTACCATATCCCACAATCCTTTGCATGCAGCCTTGACTGTTTGTCACTACTAGCCACTGATTGGTCAGGGAATCATTGTTATCCCACCCGCTTACTTTAGTGGAAAAGCAAACCATACCAAACCGTACCGAACCGCTCCAACACCGTACCATGCGGTACCATGCAGTGGAAAACCAAACCGGGCCAAGCAGGGTCAAGCAGGGCTGAGTAGAGCCAAGCCGGTACTTGCAGTGGAAAAGTGCCATTACTGTAAAAATGACACTGGCTGGGAAGGGGGTTAACTTTATTGGTGATCAGTGGGTTAAATGTGTCCCTAGGGGTGTGATTCTAACTGTCAAGGGGCGTGGCTTGTTAGATCATAAGAGAGACATACGATCCTACATAGCAGGATCGCATAGCCTCTGTCATGATCTAAGGGAGAATGACAGACGGCTGTGTTTACATCAGCCGTCTGCCTTTCTCCCTGTCCTGAGCAAGATTGCGAGTGGCCAGCGGACATCGGAGCTGCCGGTCACTCGCGCGGGGATGTCACTGAATGAGCGGGGGCGGGAGCGTGCCTCCACCGGCGCGGGCTCGCCCCTTACAGGCTCCTGGGCGAGCGACGTAGTATTACGTCTGTTTGCCCAGGAGCGGCTGACTGCTGCAGTAAATATACTGTAGGCGGTCGGAAAGTGGTTAAGGTAGTTACATTTTTCTAACTTGGACCACTGTAACTATGTATATACCATACCTGGCCAATTCCACTGGAAGCTGGAAATCACTGAAGAAGACACAGCTACTACAATGATTTTTTGCTTCAGGGTCCCGTGCTGAGCAGCTGGCTTGATGCATTCTGAATGTAGGAGGTTGGCCTCCTAGCACAGGTGCCATTCAGAGAGTGCATTGCATTATCTGAATAAATGCAAAGTGTTCTGTTATTGGACAGAGGACATGCAGGGTGGTGAACGGCACCCTTTGCCAATCAGCCTACCTATCAGATTGGCCACTTAGCATGGGACCTGGAAGCAAGTGGAAATTACTGGAGTAGTGGTGTCTGCTTCTGTGATTTCCAGATTCCAGGGGCACCAGGTGTGGTATATGCACAGTTACAGTGGTCCAAGTTGGCCCAATGTACCTATGTAAAAATTTACTATACCTGTCATTAATTTTTAAGACAGTCTGGACAGTGCCATTATTAGCCCCTACTCACACCCGAGGACTTTGAAGAGTGATTTTGAAGTGTCACCAAACTCTGCTCAACGCTTGACATCAGAGTTTTCATTATATTCACTGGCAAGAATCACACCTGAGCGTAGTTTTATTGAAACTTGAAACTGGTCGCTTAAAAAATGTATATAAGCTTGTTTTTTGGGGCAGAGGCACATGTTTTGGGTGTAGTGTGCATTCTTCAAGTTATTTCCTATAGTAACCAGCTTTCCATTGGCTAAAAATAAAAATGCTCAGACCTGAAATGTGTGCAAAAACGCCTGTGTAGGTGTTAGAAAAATGGCCTGAAAAACAACTAAAGACATTCAGCTTAAGTGTGAATGGGGCCAATGTCTGTTTTACATCTGTAAGAATTTTCACTATGGTTGAAAACTGGCATATGTTGCAATTTCATAAAGTCAGATATAATGTTTCATTTTTTGTTATCATTGGTGTGATGTACATGAAAGTTGTAACAAATTTAAACTTGATACAAGACAACACTGTGTACAAAAAGTACATGACTCTGCATAGTTTTCTCATATTGTATTTCAATGGAGAAACAAAAAAAAAAAAAAAAAGGTCTGTTTGCCTTAACCTGACCTTTATCACATTTCTCTTCTTCAGCCAGCATGCTCGCATTGCTCCTCTTCACTTTCAGCAGCACAAAGAAAATAATTCAAAATCAATGATATTTATATAAAACTTGTAATGCCTATCAAAGTAGAATAAGCACCATATAATCTTTAGCACATCCAAGTTTATACGATTTTGTATTTTAAATCTTCAATGTGTAAAGGCTTATTTAAAAAGCAAATATAAGCTGTACTGACATTGGGGGGAAAGACCTTACCCTACAGGAAATCACAATTTGGTGACTCATCCAAAGCCATGCAATTGGCTCCACTCTATGGATCTTCTAATGATGATAGTTAAAGTGGAATTCTAGCCTAACACTAAGGCAGCCCAAACTTGATTGTATGAAAGAAAACTGACCTAATTCCCCCATCCACACACTCTGTACAACCGCAGTGCCTATACATGGATCATAATTCGGCAAGTCCCTACCGAACCAGACTAATTTTGGTCCATGAACTGTATGTTAAGCTTAAAGTGTTACTAAACCCATTATACCTGATCTCCCACCGTACACAGAACATAAAAATTCAACAGTTTTAGTAAATTTAAACTGCTAAATACCTTTTCTTGTCAGCAGTACATAGCAGTCTTGTGACTTCTATCGGTGTCTGGTTAAAGTTTGTAGGAGGAGTTTTCATTCTCCCCTGATTGTCCTATGAGCCTGCAGGACCACTCACCCTTTGTCTAGACAGTGCTGATTGGCCCTGTGCTGATCACATGTACTCTCCCAAACACTCTCTAGCAATACACACCCAACTGAACATGTGCAACCTTTCCCCTAGCCCCTGTTCCAACAGCAGGTGAATTGGGAACTTTGGAAGAAGGGGAGGATCAGAGGAGACAGGATCACACAGCCTTTTTACACAATATTATCCCCTTAGGTTCCGCAGTGAGTATAACAAGCATGGTCTACTGCATATACAGACTCATTTTACTGTTGTGGGTTTAGTAACAATTTAACTATGCTTAAAAATGCCCCCCCCCACCCTCTTGCAACCACACCCCCACCATCATGGGTCATGGGAGTCTATAAGTGATATCACAGCTCCCAGAATTTTCAGCCATTGTTGAGTGCTCTGCCCTCTCCCCTGCAGCCGCCACTCACTGGCACAGGGGAGCTTAATGGTAAAGTCCCAAAACGTTTTTGGTTATCATTTGGTGCATTATTATTTTTATTATAAAGGATTTATATAGCGCCAAATGTGTGGTGCTGTAAAAAATAAGGGGAGACAGTAAAGTTAAAATACAATTCAAGATAAGAGGGTTAGGAGGATCCTGCCTGCTCAAGAATTTGCAATCTAAAGGGGGTGGCAAGTAAAACAAATAATAATAAATGTGTATAGATACGTTTTTCAAGAAAGAAAAAAAGGCACTTGTAAAGCTGGCCATACATTGATCATTGATGGTTCAGTAGCCAAATTTCGATCAGTGTGTGGACGTTCCCACTCTACTGAAGTTGATGGCTGATAGTTTGATCTACTTCAATTGAAGGGACATGTATGTTTCCTTTTTGTATAATCTTTATTTTATTTTCAAAGAAGAATAACATGAAGAGAACATTACATAAAAAACATTGTCAACCTGTGGTCAGGGATCACATATATTTCAACAGCCCCATGTATGCAAATCTGGTATACACAAAAAGAATAAGGGGGTGTGTTATACTTCATTTAGTAAAAACAGAAAAAACTTGAAAAACAAATAAAGGAGAAGAAAAAAAATGGGAGGGGGGGGAGGAGGTAAAAAGGAACGATAGCTCCAAGTAAGCAATCTCAAACATATTTGAAACATATTTACTGACATTCTAGGTTTCCTAGCATTGAGAGGATAGCTCTGAGGTACCCTCAATTGAGTGATACCAACCCAAACGAAAACAGTGCAACCTCCGCTTGAAGACAGTACCACGTACACCCTACACCCTTTCCCCCCTCCCGTGTTCTCTGCTGCACCTCCCTCCATGGGTCTGTAAGTGAAACCGTTTTACCATGTGCATAGCCCAGTGTGGTGATCCTGGGGTTTAAAAACGGCACTGTTCTTCCTCATTCATGGACACTTTCATGGATCAGAATGGTTCATGTTGGTCAGGCATCATAAGGCTTCATGCACATTTGGCTGTCATTTACCATAGCTGTGGAAAAACACAAAATCAAGCCACGATTTTGTTGTGTTTTGCATTTTCCCATGCCCGGCAGTCAAAGTGTTCCTATCCTGTACGTGATTCTTCCACGTTCAGGAAGGGGAGGTTGAGGGAGGTTGAACCTTACCTAACCGCAGCAGCTCAGAAAACGATGCTATACTACTATACATATACTCTGCTATATTGCTGTAGATCAGTAGTTCTCAACTCCGGTCCTCAGGACCCACTAACAGGCCAGGTTTGCAAGATAACTGAAATACATCACAGGTAATATCATTTGCTGCTCAGTGATTGCAGTATCAGTATTCTAGTCTACATCTCCCCAAGGTAATACTTAAAATCTGGCCTGTTAGTGGGTCCTGAGGACTGGAGTTGAGAACCACTGCTGTAGATGGACACATAGGCTGTTATGGAGTTGAGTTTAGTAGCTTTGGCAAAAAAACATCAAAAGCTCTTAAACTCAAGTTTAGGAGCTGCTAGTGTACAGGAAGCCTTAAATGAGTATAAAATGAAAACATAAAATGGATCCAAAATCTTGATATTTTTCAGATAAAGTGGAATTCCAGCTTAACCTCAACTACTCCTAAAACTGCCCCCTCTTCCCTCCTAACACCTATGCTTACTAACCTGTGTAAGGGCTCTTTCACACGGGCGTTCCGTATGTCCGTATATCATCCTATTTTTTTGCGGGTGATATACGGACATAATGTATGTCAATGGAATTGCGGATGTCAGCAGATGACCATCCGCTGTCATCCGATTTCCGTCCTTTCAGCTCTATTCCGTTTTTTTTTTGGAACGGAACAGAACCCTATTTTTCTTCCGTGTAAACAACGGAATGGATGCAAAATCAGATGTCAGCGAAGTCACCCGCTGACATCCGCAATGACCATAGACATACATTATGTCCGTATATTATCCGCAAACGGATGAGATGATATGCGGACATACGGAGCGGATGACACAAATGTCGTCCGCTCCGTGAAAAAAAAAAAAAGTGCCGGAGCGGATTGCAATGTGGTCCGCTCCGTGTGAAAGAGCCCTTAGAAAAATGTACAGTAGATAATTTCCTATTTTCAGGCTGCTCCGGATCGGTCATGCGATCCTCCCAGCTTCAGCTAGTGGTGGCTGCAGGGGAGAGAAGAGAGCTGTCCGTCAACAGCTAATTACGCCAGGAATGGTGACATCATCCATAGGCTTCAATGGTCTATCCTTTGTCGGTGCTCCCTCCTCCCCCCTGTAGCCACGCTGGCTGTCACAGGGAGATCACGGGACCGGACCAGACCAGATAATAGGTAAATATATATACCTTTCTTACACGGGTTAGTTAGTCTAGATGTTAGGGGGGGGGGGGGGGGAGTTTTTTTAGAAGTAGTTAGTGTTAAGTTGGAATTCAGCTTTAATTTCAGTGAGGCTAGATATGTTAGGCTCTGTGATTTTTAGGTGTTTGGTAGATGAAACCAAAGAAATAGCATTACCATGCACAATGCCTTTGCTAATTATAGCCTAAATATGTCAAACATATACAGTATGTTTTGCCATGAGGGTTCTTCATGTATAAGGCTAGGTGCCTTATAAAAAATTATGTGCATTCCCGGAACGCTCGTCCCCTTGCAGCCATTAATAGTTATTGGTACCCCAGCTAACCTTGCTAACACACACACCAAAATGCATGGTAACAAAGTACCTTACCCTAACACACCCTGTATGGTGTGAACAGAGCCTAATAAAACACATACAGTATACATGTGTCTATATAGGCCAGGTCACTGACACTGACCAAGGATCCAGTGAGCAATTAAAGTACAATCAATGTCTAAGGCTAGGTTTCCACTAGTGCGGCTACGAAGTCGTGCTACTTCTAGCACGACTTCGTAGCAAAAGTAAACCGCGGCTTCAGTTAGACTTGTCCCTCATATATAGAGGGAAGTCGCGCTCAAAAGTAGTACACGATTTACTTTTGAGGTCGCGGCAACTGAAGCCGCGGCAGTGGAAACGGGCCCCATTGAAAACAATGGGTTTTGACTTGCTGTGCGACTTGACATGTGTCAAGTCGCACCGCAAGTCGCACTAGTGGAAACCGAGCCTTATACATAAAAACCTAACAATACCAGTTACAACTGATTTCATGAAATCAAAAAGTTATAGGGTAAATATAAAGAATAAACAACACTGCAACATTATTGATTATCATAGACTATAAAATAGTAAAACATGCTAATTGTATAGATGTAGTTAACAACTGCTACCATGTCAAAACCTGTTGTATATACTTGACACATTACCATTTAAATATAGCCAAACCACCTGACATATCCATGTCATTGTTTGTTTCGTCTTTGGCCGAAATGGAGTACAAAATAGTATCTCACAGTTCAATTGTCTGAGATGTCTAGAAGTCCCTGCATGCGCTGGGACTGCTTTGCAACTTTCTTATACCGAGTGACCTCAGCTATGGAATGGAACCTGGAAATACTTTCCATGTTACATGAGAACACCACGAAAAGATTTTGACATGATGAGATTGCCTTGATTTTCATTTGAAAGTATAATTGATGTTCAAATATTTGATAATGGAAATCCCATTGCAACCTCCATCCATAATACACGTTTAGTTAGGAAATAAATTATTATTATTTACATCTATTAAGGGGGCACAAATGCTGGTCACCATAGAGATTCACAATTATGTCCTTATGACCCCATCCTATACTCTATGGTGCCCATAAAAATGGTTCCCAGGGTGTAAGGATATAGTGTGAGCTGGCAGTACATTGTAATTTTCAGTGTTTTTAGAGCATCAGTGCCACATTAAAATGCCTATCAAGGTTTCCGGTGATTATAGACGTGCTGCTGTGATAAAAGCTCTGTGTGTAATGCTGCCCTGGTGTCTTCTAATCACTAGGAAATAATTCTTCTGCATAATGAAGAAGCTCAACCCTGGATACTTCTAAGTATACAGAGTGGAACAAGCGTCTGCTTGAGGGGGGTGGATGCAGTATGCTGTTGGCAGGCTACCAGTAAGACCTGTGTAAAGTGTGACAGTGGGGTGGCAGTAACTACGGTGTAATACACTACTAGGTCATTCCAATAGTAATTCATATACTGCTGGTGAAACAACCAATATATTGTGATGTTCTAGGAAATAAATAATAAATAATTGAATATCTTTTACTTCTAGAATCAGATTCTGTCCAAAATTCTGGTGGACATCTTTGCTTACAGAAGTCAAAGGCTTGACTTCTGTAATACAGCAAAGCTTATAAAGGCAGAGAAGAACAATTTTATGAAGATCCAAGTGCTTGACCTGATTCAATTTGCTAAGCATTCAGCATACAGTTAGTAGGCTGGGGGAATCAGGCAGACCCCTGTACTACATTGTTGATGATAGATGTGAAAAACATTTTACAATTAAATTGTATACTTCCGCTTTAAATAGTCCTAACCCCCTGACATGCCACATTTTGCATGTCATTTTTTTTTGTGGGGGGAGCGGATACCTAGTTATGACAGGTACCCGCTCCCACTTCCGCTCGGAGCGCCGCGGCGCCCTGAGCGGAAGTTCTCCTCTCTCCCTCCCTCCCTGCAATCTTCTGGGACACGTCAGAGGTGCCAGAAGATTGCCGGCCAATCACGACGCATAGCGCAACTCGCGCATGCGCAGTGCGTACCCGGCTGTGAAGCCGCAAACTGTCACAACCGGGTGCCCACATCAGTGATGCCGGCACCGCAGAACAGAGAGGGAGAAGACGGCGCATCGCTGGACCGTGGGACAGGTGAGTGTGCGGTTAGGCTGGAACTCCGCATTAAGATGTATTCCAACTAAATGTGGTAACCTAGTGGTCCATTTAATAAAGTGGAAGTAAACCCATTGATTTAACAGTTTCAAAAAACAGTTACATTGCTGTCAAATTGGTTGTGCTCTCACCCAAAATGTCAAACCACAACCAATGGCTGGTGTCATAACTGATCACATGTGCAGCACCATGGCAGTTGAAGATTAAACAGAGGCCAAGATGGCAGCTTCCTTGGCTGAAAACGATAGGAGGGTTTACTTCCACTTAAGGCAGTGTTATGGACATACCACAACAATAGAGCAGAAAAAAAAAATGTAACCGCACATTTTTAAACCACAGTGATTCGAGTTCTTAAAGTTGAACTTTACCCATAACAACTAGATAAAAATAATGTTCTTTAGCAAGGAACATATATTCCACATTCATAATTAGGCTACCAAAATGAGTGTGCGCTGTATATTGCCTCCAGCATTGCTCCTGTTTCTTCTTGATAGAGGCTGCCATTTTGCTCAAGCCTCAGAGCCCATGAGCAGCAGTAAATCTTTAGGCTATCAGCAGATCTGTCTCTAGTGGCTTTGATTTTTGGCACAATGCTAAAAATGGGAGAGCTACTGAGCATGTGCAGGGCAGGGTGAGACAGTGTATTACTGGATTTTAAACAGTATAGGCACCTATTTGTAATGTTTTACATAGCTATACCTGTAAAATAAGCCAGCCTGAAGTGATCTAGCAGGACTTAATTTCTTGACTAATGCAGTAGCGTCGCTATGGGGTTGTGGAGGGTACGGACCGCACCCGGGGAACACCTGCCAGAGGCGTGATACTTTCAAGTTTTGGCCATCTCACCCGACTTTTGGACGCACCGGTGGCTGTGTAGGGTGTGATGTCATCCCACCGTGTGTGGGCAGGGAGTCACGGTGCTCTGTGCGGCCAAGGGCCCATGATTACCACCATAACAGGCATATAAATAATCCTCTCTGGGCTTAAAGTCCCGGGAGTGTTTATTAGGCTGCTTACTTGCTTCAAACCACTCCAGGATTTACATATGCAAACCACGATCTTATTATCAGGTAAGCTGTTTGGGCTGGACCATGCTTATTTATGCATTAAAACATCCGAGACTGGTCTTATCCATGCAATGGCATTTAGAGACATTCTACTTTATTTGATCTTTCCAGACTGCTGAGCATTCATTATAGAATATCTGTCCATCCATCCATTTTGTAAATGGCCTATGCAAATATAGAACTGCCAGCAGCTTACAAACACTATATAATAATACACACTGTGCCTTTATCAGGAATTGTGACCCGCGCCAATGCACTAACCTGCTCAGTGCTCTACTGCTTTGTCCTGCTATCACAGGCAGGGCAGAGCACTGTAGCAAGCTATCTAGGGGGGAGAAGTGAACACTTAAAATAAACTACTAGCCTGCTCAGAGCCCAAAAGTTTAAACTTTGAGTTCTGTTATTTTTATATGAGATTGTTATTCAAATTTCCTAGTTGCTTAACCACTTCTGGACAGGAAAGTTTTACCCCCTTAATGACTAGGCCATTTTTTGCGATTCGGCGTGTTATTTTAATGGACAATTGCACGGTCATGCAGCGCTGTATCCTAATACAATTGATGTCCTTTTTTCCCCCCACAAATAGCACTTTTTTTTGGTGGTATTTGATCACGTCTGTGTGATTTTTATTTTTTGCGCTATAAACAAAAAAAAGAGCGACAATTCTGGAAAAAAAAAAAAAAATATATATAATTTTTTTTCACTTTCTGCTATATAACATTCCCAATAAAAAAAATGTAAAAATCAAATATTTTCTTAATTTTACGCCAATTTGTATTCTGCTACATATTTTTGTTAAAAAAAACAATAAGCATATTTTGATTGGTTTGCGCAAAAGTTATCGCGTCTACAAACTAGGGGAAAGATGCTGTATATGTCATTTGTCTTTCATGGTTCAAACATTTTATTGGAGAACAAAGTAAACAGGTAACAACAATTGGTAAACAGAGTGACAAGATAAGTACAAGCCAGATGCGCTAACAAAATAATGGCTACAATAACCATGGGTCAAACTTAGGAGTAGGTAGATAAGAGGCAAACAGGGGGGCTGTGGCCAGGACTCTGCAACCGGCGTAGCCAACCCATAGGCACCCCATAAAGGGCATTTGTCTTTATTTATTTTTTACTAGTAATGGCGGCGATCAGCGATTTTTAGCAGGACTGCAACATTGCGGTGGACAGATCTGACCCCGAACTGACATTTTTGACACTTTTGGGGGGACCATTGACATTACTACAGTGCTAAAAAAATGCTCTGTTACTGTAATAATGACACTGGCAGGGAAGGGGTTAACCCAGGGGCGATCAAAGGGTTAAATGTGAACCTAGGGGAGTGTTTTCTAACTGTATGGGGGAGGGACTTGTGGAATCAACACAGACCTGTGATCCAAAATAGGAGGATCATAGGCGCTCTGTGTTAATTCCAGAGAGAACAATGGTCTGCTGTGTTTACAACAGCAGACCATTGTTCTCTCTCAGCGGGGAGCGATCGCGGGTGCCAAGCTTCCCCGTGTCCTCGAACCGACCTACCCATACGTCGGTTCACGTAGCAGACCAGCCTGCCGCAGTATATCTGTATATCAGTAATGGCACCACTATTTCCATTGAATGTAGTGTTATATATGAAAATACATGGGGGGGGGGGGGGGTGACACCATGTTTTACCGCACCAGGTGACCCCAACCCTAGTGACGCCAGCGGACTAAAGTTTTCCTTTAGTGATTTACTGGCTTAACAACTCATTATTCTGAATGGAAGAATAGGAAAAAAGCCAGTAGAAAACCCCAGTCACTGGAGCTGTGAAAGTCATGTGAGCAGACTCTCTTCAAATCATGAAGTTCTGTTTGCTATGTTAAGCAGAGAGAACTCTGTGGGACACTGCAGGCTCCACTCTGCAGTTTACATTTCATAAATGGGCTGTAAAAGGCAGACTAGAGTGTGAATTAGTTTCACTGAGGTATATAGCAGAGAGTGGCTAGAGATTCACACTGTGCATTAGAAATGTACCCTCTAGTAGTCTCCCATCGAAAGAGAATACAATTACTAAAACCCACAGTGGTTTTGCATAGGGCAGCCCGCATCCTCTTCTTCTCGACTGGAGCTCCTGGCCTCTCTCTTCTGTTGAGTGCCCCCGCAAAAAGCAGCTTGGTATGGGGGCACCTGAGCCGAGCTTCAGCTTGGTGTATCTATTTAGACACAGAGCTGCAGTTCGCCCCCCCCCCTCTCCTGATTGGCTAACTGAGTATTATAGACAGCAGATGGAGCCAATGGCGCCACTGCTGTGTCTCAGCCAATCAGGAGAGAGACAGCTGAGGCACTCGTGGACATCGCTGGATAGAGATGGGGCTCAGGTAAGTATTAGGGGGGCTGAGGAGAGCTGCTGCACACGGAAGGCTTTTTATCTTAATGCATAGAATGCATTAGGATAACAAAAAAAGCCTTCTGACTTTACGACTCCTTTAATTTACCTTTTTGCCTGGAAATGTCCTTTAAATGCCTTGTTGTCTTCTCAACAAAAGTTTTGAAATTCTCAGCCAGGAACACATTACAAAAAAATGATTTCTTTGCCTTAATAATGGTATTCTTGAGTTAGAAGCAGTAAATCGAACAAAAAAGGAGTATATAAAATATTATATTTTATACTAAACCAATCATTTGGCATAATACTAATTTCTAAATACTTATTGATAGCTACATTTCATTGATTAGTTGTATCATTGTAACGTCATCTTGGAGATCGGTCACAGCCCGTTTCATGGCCCACAGCAAGAGTTTGCTCTTGTTTTTTATTCTTAGAAAACTGTATTTAGGAAAACTGCTTACAGCTGAAATTCCCAAATGTTTTGGCTAGGCACTCTGCTAAGGGCCAGCTGGGTTCTTTTGGCCTTTTTACCAGTGCACTAAAGCTGCCCCATACTTCATGAGCGTAGACTTTCCTCCGACCCTCTGTAACCTTCTAAAGTATACTTTTACCAAGAGCAGAAGGATTCCCAGGTATTCCCCACCTTGTATCATTGACAATTCTGTGGATTCTCCGCTCTCTTACTAAAACATCTTCTGATGATGTGTATGAGATAGTCTAAATCATTTCTAGTCTCATGATTAATTATTCTGTTTTAATCAAAAGGTTTCACTCATATGTCTGTGGCGACTTAAGAATCTTTTGCACCTATGTGCATGCAATAATGCCCTTTATTTACATACGTTTTTTTTTTCATGCATTATGTAATGTGGGGAAGGAGGAATCTAAATAAAGATTTTTCCATGGGCCAGAATCATTAAAAACATTCATCTTGAATTAGGTGGGTCTGCTTAATGCCTACAAGGCCCCATTCACATCTGGGCGTAGCATAAATGAAGGAAGGAAAGCTTGTTTCTGCCTGCATTTCGGCAAACATGAGAAAAATGCATAATGCGCTTGCAGTGCCATTATTTCTTAATGGCAACCCAAACATGGGTAGCAGTTGCACGTCCTGTCGCACGTTTAAAAACGCAGTTGGCTCAGTGCCAAAAGTTGGTACATGAGCTTCTTTGGCTCATTTTTGGAACGGATAGAGGTCCATTGAAATTAATGGTGCTGCTCTAAAAATAAGCAAAAAATGTGACACGGGAGCGTAGCTCAGATGTGAATAGGGGATAATTAAAAAAAAAAATGATAATGGCATGAATTAAAAAAAAAATGCTTGTCCATCACTCTATACCAGCAATCATCAACCAGGGTTGAATGGAACCATAGGGTTCATCCAGAGGTTGCTAGGGGTTCCTTGAGCTGTGGCTGACTGACCTCACATTTTATGGTGCCTGCAAAGTTCTGGGGTCACCACTGCTTGGCAGAGCCATTAGCGTGACACCAGTTTTTTTTTTTTTCATATTCTGTATTTATACAAATACTGTAAGTATCCAACAAAGCTGTGCATGAGAAAATAGCAGCAAGGTCTCATAGCAGGTTAAGTGTCATACTAGAACAAGGTCTAATAACAGGTTAAGTGTCATACTAGAAAGAGACACATAGAAAACGTATACAAAATATAAAGTGCAAGAATACCAAATGGGTGTCAAATAAGATATGCCAGTAAGGAAGGTGTTTTGGAATATGGAAAGGACCAGCTAATGGAAAGAACAAACCTAGCAGTGAGGAGAGTAACCCGAGAAACGGCTATAAGCCATGCTGGTCGTAAGAGAGAAAGACGTCTCCAAGTTCCAGTACTGTCTGTTTTCAGTCATATTACAAGCTCAATTGGACACCCATTTTTTTAAGAAGGAGAAGGCAAGGTCAAGAGAATTGAAAAAGTGAAAGAATACAGGATAAGACGGAAAATTAGGGAGGAGGAGAGGGGAATGAAAAAAAAAAAGGGGGGGGGGAGTGGAGATATGGAATATTATGCTGGGGAACACATGGGTAAAGTGAGGCCTGAGAGAATTAAATCCAACAGAACAGGCATCTAGAAGGGACTTGCCCTCATCAGAGTAGATGAACATATTCCTATAGGAATATAGTTCCTGTTGGGCAGTGAGGACCAAATCTTCAAGCTTGTTAACATCCTCAACTTTTTTGAGCCACATCGAGATTGAAGGAGTTTTGGATCCTTCCATTTTAGGGCAATACAAGCTTTGGCGGCATTAAGTAAGTGACGGACGCCAATTTTTTTATTAGCTGTCTACAGGGGTACTATTCTGACCACCATTGTAAGGGGGGCATGCTTCTGACTGACCATCAATGTAATAGGGATTTCTCCCACTGACCCATGATGCATTCTTTTTAGCAGGGTTTCCCCTAGACCTGAACATTTTTTCAAGGGTTCCTCTGGGGTTCTCCAGATTTTCAAAAATGTTTTACCTGTTGAATTAATTCATGATGTTGGGTAAAAAATCTTTGAAAATCTGGATTGCTCTTTTTCTTCTGGAGGTGAAGCTGAGGTATGCCATACATACAGTAACAGAACGTTCACTTTTCATTAGGACCAGTCACTAGGAATATCCAGGATTTCAGAGACAATAGCAAGCAATGCTTCGTCAGTGAATGTCTGAAGAATAAATGGCAGAGACTAAAGTATAGTACACACCAGTAGATTTTTTTCGTTTAACCCAGCAGGGCTTCACTTAAAAACACTGACACCTCAGAAGGAGCCTGCTGTACTAACTATCCTAGGTTAGTACAGTGATCTCCCCTGCTGTTTTATTGTGTTCTGACAGGGGGACAGCCCCGTGCCAGAACACTCCTGTCAGACCTCTCAGCCATTGGCTGAAAGAGCTGATCGTGAGTTGGTTGGCAGGCCTTTTTCGGTCATACCCCTTCGACAGAAGCCAGCCAAGCTGCTGCAGTACACACGTTTCTATTGAACCGGCCGATGCCGCCCGACTTTCGGCCCCTGTGTACTAGGCTTTACAGTCTCATCTTGTTTGAACAGCCATTAAAACAAATCATCATAATTCATTTTCTTTTAAATGGTATCCTTTAATTGCCTGGAAAAAAATTGATAGTTCAGAAAGAAAAGGACATTGCAGATTTGAGATTTGTTAGAGCTGAACTCCAGTAATTATCTGTATTGCATATTAAGATTCCAGACACACCAGCAACTACATGGCTGTCAAAATAGGACTATTGCATGTGTCCATGCAGTCACTGCATCCCAATTGACATGAATGGGACTGCCTGCGCACATGGAAAACCTGTGCATCATGAGTGGGCAAAGAAGGCCCTTGCATGGGTGTAAGTAATGATATCTTAATCTAAAGATTCTTTAGAAAGAATACTGGAAGCTGGCATTAATAACCTTCTACTAAAAATGCTTACCTGGAAGTCACTGAGTGTAGAACTTTGAGAATCACTGATCCATAAAAAATGTTCATCAAGTGAAGACCTGATTTGCATACTTGTTCTGGGCCAGTGTCTCTAAATCTCTCAGGGCCACTGGGTCAGCATGACAGCCAGGCAGTTACCTTTTTAGAAGGAGAGGTCAAAATGACAGCCTGCAAGTTTCTTTCAATACAGTACAGATTGACTTAAAGCTCTTTTCATTTATTCATGTAGAGGAACTGATCAGTGAATCACAGTCATCAGCCCACTGACTTCCATGGATGAAGGACTATGTGAAGTCTGAGCTCTCTCTGGATTCAGCTGTGCTAGGTCAGAATGGTTGTTAGAAGAGTTGCTGTCACAGATAACCATTCGGAGAATGTATGGAAGCGACTTCCCTAACAACCAGTTCCCATAGCATAGCCAGATTTGCACAGGTTTAGGCTCTACCATGGATGTGAAGCAAAAAAATTATGATAGTTTTATTATCCACTAAAGAACCTTCATAAAAAATATTTTATTTATAATAGGGTTCAAAGACTTCATGCTCTAAAAATCTAATATATGTATATATGTAAACAATCCCATCTTTTGGGATTACCATATTCAGCTGATATTGATTATGCATGTGTTCTATACATTTGTACCATATCATATACTGTATACAGGGCAATTATATCCTAGTATTGGGTCAATTTTAACCACTTTACCACCGGAGGATTTTGCTGTCTTACGTCCAGGCTACTTTTTGCGATTCGGCACTGTGCGACTTTAACTGACAATTGCGCACTTGTGCAATGCCGTACCCAAACTAAATGTACGTCCTTTTTTTCCCCACAAACAGAGCTTTCTTTTGGTGGTATTTGATCACCTGTGCGATTTTTACTTTTTGCGCTATAAACAAAAGAAGAGCGTAAATTTTGAAAAAATAACAATATTTTTCACATTTTTTTATATGAAATTCCCCCCAAAAAATGTAAAAATCTAATTTTTTTTAAAATTTTTGGCCAATTTGTTTTCTGCTACCTATGTTTGGTAAAAAAAAATCACAATAAGCGTATTTTGATTGGTTTGCGCAAAAGTTATTGCGTTTACTAACGAAGGGAAAGATTTCTGTCATTTTTTGTGTTTTTTATTTAACGCGTAATGGCGGCGATCTGCGATTTTTTTTGCGGGACTGCGACATTGCGGCGGACAGATTGGACTCTTGACTGACATTTTTGACACTTTTGGGGGTACCAGTGACATTGCTACAGTAATCAGTGCTATACATATGCACTGTTACTGTAAAAATGACACTGGCAGGGAAGGGGTTAATTTTATTGGAGAGGGAGGGGTTAATGTATGCCTGGTGCTTACTGACGTGTGTGGGGGGAGGTGACTGAGTGACACAGGGACAGATCGCAGGTTCAGCTATGCTGAATCCTGCAATCTGACCCTGTCTGTCACTTAGGAGATCTGCCCGCTTTGTTTACACAAGCGGGCGGATCTCCAGACTCGATTCCCCTACGATCGGGGAAAAGCGGCGGTGATCCTCCCCTGGCCCAACTTCCGCTGTGACTGAATACAGCGGGAGCGTGCCTCCAGGGGGCGCGCGCGCGCCGCCCACAAGGTGAGGAGTCCAGCGACGTAGGTCTAGGCCGCTGGATGGGAACGAGCCACTTTTCCGCAGTACAGTCAACGTGACTGGTCGGCAAGTGGTTAAATAATTTCAGTTTATGTTCATACATTTATTAACTGATATATCTTTTTTAATATTTAAATAAATCTTTATTTTACAAATAAACATAAAATATTGAGGTATACTTATGACAATGTTTGAATTTTCTAAAGAGAAAGCGGTAAAGCTTTTCTTTTTTCTCCTGAACTGCCTATTAAAGTAGCACTGTAGGACAGATATTTTTTTGTCATTTTTGGATAGAGTAAGGGAGGGTTATAACCCCTGTCAGATTTTTCTTCACCTTCTGTTTCCCAGTGTGGAGATTTCCTTTCACTTCCTGTCCCGTGGCCAAACAGGAAGTGAGAAGAAATCCCTGCAAATTAAGGGAATTTCTTGTGGACGCCCGGGCCACCAGAACTAGTGTCCCCATTGGAAGATTTCCCCTCTATTATTTTTCTGGGGACAATCCAATATTTAGGATTTTCTTTTACTTTCACTTTCCATGATAATGGTAAACAGGACAAATAGAGACTGTGAATCTGCTTAAGGGGGGCACAGACAGCAATAAAACTAACAAGCATTCTAATCCCTCTTCACTCCATCCAAAACTAAAAAAAAAAAAAAAGTTCTGCCTTTAGTTATACTTTAAGTTAAAAGCATAGCTCCCAACTGTCCCTTATTTTGAGGGACTGTCTCTGATTTAAAAACAAAGTCCCTCTGTCCCTCTCTCCTTCTCATTTGTCCCTCATTTTGGTTTGATCTAAATTAACTGTATATAAATTGCTGCATTTGTGAATGTTAACAGCCAATATAAAGGAGAAGTAGTGGCAAAAAATGCTTTTCTGGGTTTGACTAATCATTTTTTTTGTATAATTTTCCTTTAAAGGGGCGTGGCAGGGGATGTGTCCTATGACCACATACTTTTGCTGATAGGTGTCCCTCGTTCCCATCTCAAACAGTTGGGAGGTATGGTTAAAAGTATGTATGTAGACATACAAAGCAGGACAGGGAGTTGGTTGGTCAAGCTACTCTTTTGACTCAGCTGTGTGTGTAATTTGAACTTCAGATATTTTGTTATGTACAACCCAATTCCAAAAAAGTTGGGACACTGTACAAATTGTGAGTAAAAAAAGGAATGGACTAACTTACAAATCTCATAAACTTATATTTTATTCACAATATATTATAGATAGCATATCAAAGGTTGAAAGTGAGACATTTTGAAATGTCATGCCAAATATTGTCTAATTTTGGATTTTATGAGCGCTACACATTCCAAAAAAGTTGGGGCAGGTAGCAATAAGAGGCCGGAAAAGTTAAATGCACATATAAGGAACAGCTGGAAGACCAATTTGATACTTATTAGGTCAATTGGCAACATGATTGGGTATAAAAAGAGCCTCTCAGAGTGGCAGTGTCTCTTAGAAGTCAAGATGGGCAGAGGATCACCAATTCCCCCAATGCTGCGGCGAAAAATAGTGGAGCAATATCGGAAAGGAGTTTCTCAGAAATAATTGCAAAGAGTTTGAAGTTATCATCGTCTACAGTGCATAATATCATCCAAAGATTCAGAGAATCTGGAACAATCTCTGTGCGTAAGGCTAAAGGCCGTAAAAACATACTGGATGCCCATGATCTTTGGGCCCTTAGACGGCACTGCATCACATACAGGAATGCTACTGTAATGGAAATCACAACATGGGCTCAGGAATATTTCCAGAAAACATTGTAGTTGAACACAATCCACCGTGCCATTCGCTGTTGGCTGCTAAACTCTATAGACCAAAAGAGAAGCCATATCTAAACATGATCCAGAAGAGCAGGGGTTTTCTCTGGGCCAAGGCTCATTTAAAATGGACTGTGGCAAATTGGAAACTGTTCTGTGGTCAGGCGAATAAAAATTTGAAGTTCTTTTTGGAAAACTGGGACGCCATGTCATCCGGACTAAAGAGGACAAGGACAACCCAAGTTGTTATCAGCGCTCAGTTCAGAAGCCTGCATCTCTGATGGTATGGGGTTGCATGAGTGCGTGTGGCATAGGCAGCTTACACATCTGGAAAGGCACCATCAATACTGAAAGGTATATCCAAGTTCTAGAACAACATATGCTCCCATCCAGACGTCGTCTCTTTCAGGGAAGACCTTGCATTTTCCAACATGACAATGCCAGACCACATACTGCATCAATTACAACATCATCGCTGCGTAGAAGAAATGGCCAGCCTGCAGTCCAGATCTTTCACCCATAGAAAACATTTGGCGCATCATAAAGAGGAAGATGGGACAAAGAAGACCTAAGACAGTTGAGTAACTAGAAGCCTGTATTAGACAAGAATGGGACAACATTCCTATTCCTAAACTTGAGCAACTTGTCTCCTCAGTCCCCAGAGGTTTGCAGACCGTTATAAAAAGAAGAGGGGATGCCACACAGTGATAAACATGGCCTTGTCCCAACCATTTGAGATGCGTTGATGCCATGAAATTTAAAATCAACGTATTTTTCCCTTAAAATTATACATTTTCTCAGTTAAAACATTTGATATGTCATCTATGTTGTATTCTGAATAAAATATTGAAATTTCGGAAACTTCCACATCATTGCATTCTGTTTTTATTCACAATTTATACAGTGTTCCAACTTTTTTGGAATCAGGCTTGTATAAACACAATAGAGGTGATAGTTAGTGGTGATCAAGTCTGACAGTTGCTGCTATGCCAACAACTGACAACACCTGCTACCTAACTGTGCATAATGGTATCATAAAAAAAAAAGCTCCATAGTAAAGATGTTTGCTTGCCAACAACTACAGGCCTCACTCATACGGTGACGTAGAAGTTGCAAGACAGTCTGGGGGAGACTCACCAATTCTCTTGCTCATAAATGAAAGCAGTGAATTTTTTTTTAGACTTATTATAATATTACAGCTTTATTTGTAAATTAATTACCTGCTCCTGTATAGTAGCACTTTTTCTAATATTACAACATTTAACTGACCAGTTCTTCAAGCAGACCTTACCCTAGGGCCCCTTCCTTAATACAGAATCATCTTATTTAATTGTAAAGCAAAGTAAATACGAAAAAAAAAAGGTAGAAAATATACTTATGGTACCTTTTTCGTGGTAAGTTACTTTCAGTCTGCAGAGGGTTGTGTTACATCAGAGATGCTGGGGATTCCTGAGTATAACAAATGTTGCAGGATGATGCCCCAGCACACTGCAGGAGCATCTTCTCACAAGATTTGGGATCCTCGGTAGAAATGACCATGGGTTTGAGGCAAATTCTGTGGGTCTGAGATTTGGATTTGTGCAGTTTTGATAAAGCCATAATGCACTGCATGGCCTTTGAAGCTGTTTTATGGAAAGCACAGGGAAAGCCTACAAACTGCATAGGGTCAGTTAGGAAACAGTACTTTCATTTTCTAATCCACCCGTGTTGCCTTTTTTTCTTTGTATTATTGGGAGATTTTTTGACATTTATATTGTGGTTTCTTTTAGGTCAGTGGCCACCGTTATTTGCTTATCCCTGCACAGCAAACTTTTTTTGTTGCAAGCCTTCCCTTTAAAGAAAAATGGTCTTTTTGTTTCAAGGGGTGATATTTTGCGGTTTTCTTGCTTTTATTTTAGGTTGATAAAAAATGTGTTTAAGTGCCGGTTCACACTTGTGCGAGTTCACTGCGAACGCGATGCGTTACAAAAAGTCTAGATTC
Organism: Pelophylax lessonae; assembly: GCF_965119305.1. Taxonomy (NCBI): domain Eukaryota; kingdom Metazoa; phylum Chordata; class Amphibia; order Anura; family Ranidae; genus Pelophylax; species Pelophylax lessonae. The sequence continues at coordinate 392,895,130 of NC_138770.1, forward strand.
GCATGTCTTCCCAAAATACATTGAGTTCGTAACGGTCGTTCACATCTATGCGTTGCGATTCAGATGCAAATGTAATGCGATGATGAAAAGGGTAATTTGCGAGTTTACAGCGCTGCGTTGCGAATTTAGTCTCCATAGACATCAATGTAAATCGGTCTGGACTCGCATTATTAGTTCAGATATGTGCGAATTCTTATTTTTTTATGTAGAGTTTTTCCCTCAGCTCCACCCCTCCTTACATCGCATCTGAGCTTAATTAAAAAAATCAACGCAATCAATTTGCATTACAATCGCGCTGGTAATATTGAAAAACGCAAGGCAAACTCGCACTGAAAATTCGCTTTGCAATCGAACCCGTTCGCCCAAGTGTGAACCAAGACTTAGGTTAAACTGCTTTTTTGTTTTTTGCTGCAGTTCTTCCCTTTAAAAAGTGGGCTTTTGTTTCAGGGGTGATATTTTGGTGTTTTTATGTATTTTTATTTATGCTGATGCTGACTTTTTATGTTTGTGGGGCCTTTGTTTGCAAGAATAAAAAATAAATGCAAGAATAGTGTGCACCTAAAAAAAACGTCACATTATATTACTCACATTTGCTGCATCCCCCATCCCCATAGTTAAAATAAAACATTAGTTTGTTCTATTATCCCTGAATCAAACTGTCCTGCTGCTAGACAGTTTTACACTGATGTATCCCCCGCAATATCTTACCTCTTGGAGTATTGTCTTGGCATGCGCTCTTTGTCTCTAGTAATTTTTGGCCTAGCCTTGCTCTTTCATAATGTCCCGTTGCTGACCAAATAAAATCTACTGTGACATCTGCGATCTTATAATTCTTGTAAACAACCTGCCTGTAGTCTTGTAGTCAGTTTTCCTTAATTAAAAATGTCTTGCTGCTGGTCAATTCTAATGAGAGCGAAATAGAAATTGTCCAGTAGGAGGACAGCTTTGCATCACCAAGCGCAAGGAGAGCCGCAGAGAACTATTGACCATTTTCTGTCAGTCAAAGTGGTTTATTACTGTTTGATAAAAAAAGAATGTATTGCTGCTAAAGCTACCTTACAAAAAGTTTATTTTTACACTAAAATAAATTAGATGCTGTAGTATATAAGCCAAGCTGAATAAAAAAAAAAAATAAATTCCACAGCCGAATATGTGCTGCCAGTGTATGCTGTGGCTAAAAAAATCCTATTGTTCTGTAACACCATGTACAGCATTAGGGAAACCCCAAAGTATGTTATTTAAAAAGTCCAATGAAAACCTCTTCCAGCTGTACAGTATATTAAAAAAATTATAATAATTCATTCTGACATGTTCCCCATGGCAGTGCCTAGCTTCCCATGCATTTTTCTTTTTTGGCAGTAGTTTGCCTAATGGACTTTAAAATGCCTAGAACAACATTCAAATTTTACAGAATTTTGAACAAAATTTGCTGAACCTGGGCAAATTTTCTCATTAATGCTCAGCATTCCCAGGATCCTGTTGGAAGGATTATTATGTTAACCTCGCCTAGGCACCACAGGCAGAACCGGGGAGTAAGGTAAGTATATTTTCCAACTTTTTTCTCTTGCTTTGTGTGTTTTAAATTTTAATGCAGCGATTTTTATGGGGGGGGGGGGGTGAGGGCCCTGATGTGGACATTGCTTTTTAGTGCAAGGTCAGCTTCAGTTATGAATATTTTGAATAAAAATCTGTAGTAATAAATCTGTTGCAGACCTGTTATCAGTATGAGATTCTATATACAGATGCCGCATATTTTTTTACCCAACATCCTAAATTCTTGGTTCACACCTATGCGTAGCGCTGCACTCGTAACCACCCACGAAAATGCGAAGATGTAAAACAACACCCAGTTATGCCATTCATTCTGATCGGCACCCCCACGCATGTAAAATCGCAGTGCGTGGGTGCAGGAACAGCAGGGAAATTGCACGGTCAAAATGACTGCGTGATTTTCCTCTGGCCACCTTTTGAAAAAGGTGCATGCACCTTTTTCTGTGGGAAATGCAGGCACGGAAAAGAATGGGCTGCGGGACCCACAGAAACCCATAGATGCGAACCTAGGGTAAATGTAGAACAGTTATGTAAAACTGAATAAAGGGGATTTTATATGTTTTTGATTGGAATTTATAACAGTCATTTTTTTTCCTCAAGAATCATTATTAATGCATGTTAAGATTATCCTTACTAAGTAATTAATACATAGTACATTTCCACATGCCTCATCCTTGTATTAGTATCTCCAAAATATATAAATATATAGTATCTCCCTTGTATTAATATCTCCAAAATAGGGAAAACAATTGTATTATCTTTACCTCATATTACAGTCAAATACTGTATAAGACGACTGGCAACACTGGAATGTAAATTAATTGAGCAACCAAAAACATATGTACTCCCGAAAAATCCCCTTACGCGGTTCTACATAGCAACTGTTATCAGTAAGAGTGCAAGCATCAGACACAGTAGCAACAATCAGACTTTAAGAAAATTCTCCCTACTGACTCTTAGCTTCATTAATCACCCTTACACAAACTAGGCAAACCTTTATAAGGGCGAAAAAAATGACCCTTTGGTAGGTATACATAAGTTATGTTCTGTAAAGTCCTCAAGTATACATGCACACAGAGGCATAAACGTGTAGTCGTATACATGCGTGAAATTCTTCTTCATCCTCTTTGAGCCGCTAGCATTTTAATTTACACGTATATGCTTGTATGTACTTGCATGTGTATATGTGTAAATTATTGCACTTAAATGTCAAACTTTTTTGTATGGGCCTACAGCATTGGTGCTCAACCTGTGGCCCTTCAGCTGTTGCAGAACTACCAGTCCCATGAGGCATTGCAAAGCTGACAGTTACAACTGTAGCACCCTCCTAGGTACGTGCTAGAGAGTGAAAGTATAGTTTTGAATCCTGTCTGCTCACCAGAAGGACTGCAGGTAAATCTATATTGTTCTCTGCCTACCAGAGAGCAGGATCTGTTAGTGAGGTCTGCTCAATGTGCTCAGGTGCAACTCAGTCTGTCTGCAGTGTTTCACACTGGTCCAATAGGTAGGCATATTGGACAATGGGAGCAAACCTGATGAATGAGTGCACAGGGGTTTGAAACAGCCCTGGAGATTTGGCAGAGGAAAGTGCCTCAGTGCATGCTGGGATACTGTATAAAAGTCAGGAGCACAAGTGCTCGGGGTCATTTGTCTGGATAGCGGAGTCTCAAAGGGAGGGGGTGGCTGCCTCCTCCTCTGTAGAGGTGCCATGCGGCCTCAGGTAGTCGACCTGAAGGCCTAAAGAGCTAGAGAGGAACTGAACCCGGAGGTCCCGTGGAGCTGTGGGAGGGTAGACATTGGAGGATCTGATTCTGCAGTACAGTGAGTACAGAGCTGTGTCAAGGGGCCTGACCTGAGGGGGGCCACCCCTGCAGCTAGAAGAGTCAGTGGATGGGTGTCAGTAAAGGGGATGCTAGTGAGTGTCCTGAAGATAATGTAGATCGCCAAGTCTATTGCTGGAGAAAGAGCAATGAAACCTAACCCTTTCCATACATGTGGCAGTATGGTTTAAGCAGTGTGAATGCTTCCATAAGCTACCTGGTGAGGCCAAGTGAGAGTTGTCCTTATCCAATGTACATAGTTCCAGTTGGAGTATCCCACTATTCCCTTTTCCCATCCAAGTTCCACAATAAATACTAAAAACCAACACCCCTTGACTGTTTATTGAGGAACGAGCCATTGGGAGTAAGGATGAATGTATGAACTGTACCCTAAGTAACTGTTAGCTGATAATCAGAGGATTCCCAACAAGTCATCATACAGCAAGCCCTATGGGGACAGTGCTACACAAGCATTACTCCCAAAGGCAGAGGCATGATGGGACTTGTAGTTCCGCAACAGCTGGAGGGTCACAGATTGAGCACACATTATCTACAGTATATGCTGCTGTGTGCATCACCCCCATAGACAACAATACATCTGTGTTTAGATGCAAAAAAAAAACACTACACAGCATATTTTTCACTGTGTGCTTAAAGCCTAGGGTATGCAATCATGAAATACTTTTATATGGCACAAACCATTGTTACTAGTATATGCCATACAAAGCTGTCACCTTTACTTTCAGCATATCTGGACAACATTGTAAGAGATTTTCATATATCCTACATTTTGAGTATTAAGGCTTGTGTCAATGGACACATGGATCATGCTTTCAGATACACGCAGTTTGCAGATGACATCAATCTGAACCACTTCTGACATCCATCCGTCTATCATCCATCTGAGACTTTTACAGGTGCTTATGGCCTCCTCATGACCTGTTTCTGACACCCTTCTAAGCTGCATGGAGCTGCTTCTGCATTTCCATTGATATGTATAGGAAGAAGACAAGAACAGCTGTTCATATTTATAAGCCCTTACTCAGATACGGCTACGGCAACAAAATAATGGATTTAAAAAAAAAAAAAAAAACATAAATATACATATTTTGATGTAGAAAGATATAAATTTTTTTTGTAGCTCTGCAAATACCGTTTTTTTTTTTTTTTTCCTGGCTATCAAAATAAGTCCCATTGGTTAAAGCCCTCTGTGCAAAATACCCCAGCTCACATTCATGATTCATAATTTGCTAGTTCTGCAGTGTTTAAACATTTTAGGTATCACTCAATGCATTTTGTAAAATGAGCGTGTGCAGAAGAGAACAGTGTTGATTCATTTGAGACTGTAAAATGAATGAGCGCTTGGATAGTAGAGAATTGCTCTTTATTAGTGATGACAGGTTATATTTTAAACATTAGCTCCTCAGAAAACTGCTCTCTTCCTGAGGTTATGCATTTCTCAAAGAGCAAGCTTGTGGAATGTATTGTCAATTCCAATTAAACGGCAGCTCTTTTTAAGAGTCCATTTATGTAAATACAAATAAAACAAGTACTGGAAATGATGTCATAGCCTAAACTTTTATTATCTCTGCAATATAATTTGTAAAGATTGAAAATTAGTATGATCCTTTTTAATTACTATTATCACTTCAGTATGCACAAAAGATTTGTCAAACAGGGAATAGCTGGATCATATGGTTTCTGCTCCAAATCAGAACTTTTCAAAAATGTTATACTGAAGCCTGAAACTAATTAGTCTTCCTTTCCCTGGGGATCTGTTTACCTCAAGGAAGGTAAACTTCCTATTAGTTGACAAAAACCATGATGCTAGTTAAAGAGACTCTGTCAATTTAAAAAAACTGCTGGGGGTAGAAATTGTAGGCTCCTAGAGAAACTTGAACATGGCTGAGGCTGCCTCCAAAGCCGAAACGTAGACTGTTCTTTAATATGTCCGCTTAGTATTAGAGCTTGTTGCTTTCTTCTGCCCCCCACATATTACCTGTGGCCCATCACTATGACGGGCTGCCTCTCTGGCCAAGAGAAATGCATAGGAACATCACATGCTCTAACAATCCAAGGCAGTGGCCTACAATCAGAATCCCAGGGGATGGATACGACCCTTCGCTTGCCTATATCTTGCCCTTCCTCCCACTGATTTAAGGCACTATTTCTAACAGTGACACCAATGATAATGCACCATTCCTTTCACTGATACCATCATTGGGACATCATTTCTCCCACTGATATAAAAGATAGAACACTGTTACTTGTACTAATACCGTTGATTGAGCATTATTCCTTCTGCTGATGACACCAACAGTGGGGCAGTATTCCTCTCATTGACACCAATGATGGGGCACTATTCCTCTTACTGACACCAGCGATGAGGCAGTATGTAAAACTGATATAAAAGATAGAACACTGTTACTTGTACTAATACTGTTGATTGAGCATTATTCCTTCTGCTGATGACACCAACAGTGGGGCAGTATTCCTCTCATTGACACCAATGATGGGGCACTATTCCTCTTACTGACACCAGCGATGAGGCAGTATGTCTCCCACTAATATCAGTAATGGGACAATACTTACCCTACTACTGACCACACCCACTATGTCGATTTTTACTCCCACTGAACACCAAGCTTGAAGCATTGTTCACTCCCACTGACACTGTGGAATTTTTTACTCCTACTGGCCACAGTTCAGCCTCCCTAAAGTCTGAAGACTGGTAAACTGGCCCATTGTTTGGAAAGTTTTGAGACCCCATATCTAAGGTAAGTCTATAGACATAGTCCATATCAACTTCGAACATGTAACTTATTCCATTTAGAAATTCTTACCTTAACAACACCAGTGTGTTTGAAACATAAACTGTGTTCTCTTTAGTTCCTACCTTCCTTTCTTACCCTGCTTCATATGTGAATTGTGAGTAAGCCATCAAGATATGGTGGACCAAGTCTATATACTTTGGATTTTTTTTTTAAGTTTTGGGTACGATTGCTACTAATGTATAAGAGTAAAACAGGCCATACATTATGCAAATTTCTTACCTTTAACCATAATTTGAAGAACAAACAATTGCTCAATTCCCCCATTAAGAGTGATCAAACGAAAAAAAGCAGACAGGCTGGTTGTACGGAACAACCAGCCTGCCTAAATATGGACCGAAATTCATCCGATTCCTTTTCAATCGGTGGAATTTTGTTCTGTCTGTGGCCGGCTTAACACTTACAGGAGTTTACAATCTCTCAATGAGATCACAGCACTCCACCTAATAGTGCCTACTGTTCATCTACTTTTCTTTTCAGATGGATAACATCATTTTTTTAAGCCATTATCCAGGGTCAGCATTTACTTCCTAGATTGAAATACTGGCTCAGGGATCAAACAAACTTGTAAATCCTGGTGCCTGTGCAGTTCTAGTTCTTGGCTGTATTAACAAATGTCAGACTCGGATCCGCCCTATACTGCAGTGCAACTTCACCATGGCAGCTCTTGGTTGGGGTTCTGGAGCAACCAAGGAAATATTATACAATGTTCCATTCATGTCTGTAGTATAGGAACTGCCCCCTGTAGTAAATGTCCCAATCTCAATATAGGGCTAACTGTCTTATTCTTTTCCTGGTCATATACACTTTTTCCTAAGAGTGTCTAAAGCTAAACCATCCCATTTGGTTGAGGCCATACATAGATTGTTTTCTGCAATCTGACATAATCTTGCAAACAAATAATGGAATATAAACATTTGTAGCTGTTTCACTTAAATCTGCAGTTCATCCTTGAGGTAATAGTCTGCATTAATAGAGTTCAGATATGCATTCAGATTATGACACGGGGTAACTCCAATTTACAAGCTGACCTGAGTGCGCTGTTGAGGTCAACAGCGTCAACAGGCTGGGCAACTATGTGGCAAATTGTGGCAGTGTGGGAGTCAACAGGTTGGGCAACTACCGTATGTGGCAAATGAGTTTTAATGTTGATAAATGTAAAGTTATGCACTTGGGGGCTAAGAATATGCATGCATCATACATACTAGGGGGAGTACAACTGGGTGAATCAATGTTGGAGAGGGATCTGGGTGTTCTGGTAGATCATAAGTTTAATAATGGCATGCAATGCCAAGCTGCAGTTTCCTAAGCAAACAAAATCCTTTCTTGTATTTAGAGAGGTATGGATATCAGAGAGAGAGACATCATTTTACAAATCATTAGAAAGGCCTCTTCTGGAATATGCAGTTCAGTTTTGAACTTCAGTTCACAAAAAGGATATTGGGGAACTGAAGAAAGTGCAGAGAAGGGCAGCTAAACTAATAAGAGGCATGAAGGAGCTCAGTCATGAGGAAAAAATAACTGAACTGAATTTATTCTCTCTTGAGAAGAGATATTAAGGGGGAATATGATCAACATGTATAAATACATAAGTGGTCCATATAGTAAACTTATTGTCGAGTCATTCACTTTAAGGTTATCACAGAGGACAAAGGGGTACTCTTTAAGTCTGGAGGGAAAGAGATTTCATCTCCAAATACAGGAAAGGCTTCTTCACAGTAGGAGCTGTGAAAATGTGGAATAGACTCCCTCAGCAGGTGGTTCTGGCCAGCTCAGTAGATTGTTTGAAGAAAGGCCTGGATTATTTTTTGATACACATTATATAAATGGGTACTAACATTTATAGGTAAAGTTGATCCAGGGAACACCCAATTGCCTCTTGGGGGGATCAGGAAGGAATTTTTTTCCCTACTGGAGAAAATTGGATCATGCTTTTTTATTTTTTGCCTTCCCCTAATTGGATGGACTAGTGTTTTTTTTTCAACCAAACTAACTATATAACTATGTAACTAATATGTATAATAGGAAGAACAAGTCAGATGTAAGGGGATATGTGGGGATATATAATTTTCTGCTCAATCATACTAATTCTGATCCTTAAAGTAGAACTCCAGTCAAATATAAGAATATGTGATGCCCCCGCCCCCCCCCCCCCCCCCCACACACACACACACTGAGCTTTTTGTACTGAAAATAATTTTTAATTCTTAGTGTAAAAGAACTTGAATTCTTCCTAGGCTTTTCTCACGACCTTGGCTTGTGGGTGGAGAAGAAAGGAACCTCTTCCTGTCACTGTGACCTAGCTGTTGCAAGGAAGAGTGTGAGTGTGTGTGTGGGTGGCCCCGGCCATGTTGGTATTGTAACAATATTTTAGAAGGAAGGAGGCCTTTTTTCAGCAATGTCTCCTTTACTCATCCTAGCAGCAGAGTGTTGTTTTGGTAGCATCTGGAGACTGGAGATGCCAAGCATGAGGAGTGGGCATTTTTCAACCAGCTTCGCTAGTTTAATGACATGATAATGACACCCTTGGAAGCATATTTCTAAAGACCAGGACACTGAGGAGGGAGGAGTGTAATGCAAGTCATCATACAGCCTGAAAGTTAGTCCAGCAGTATCAGAACTTCACAGTATTGAAGAGTCACATCTGAGAGCAGAGGTGGAAATATGAAGTAGCACTGTTACAGTGCATTAAACCTGCAATGGCATCACATATCCAGTGCAAATGGATCTTTTAGTTGAGCTTTTTTATTTATTAAATATGTCTTTGAATTAGCATAAAAAATGCTTGTATGCATCTTTTTAAAGTAAGGCTTTCACTGAAAAGTTTTGTTCCAGAAAAGGTCTTATTTTACGTGCCATGTATTTTCCTGTGGTTTTATTTGTATAAAGGCTTGGTGAATAGGACCACACAAGAAGGATGTATCCAACCAGTTCAAATCAGAAAATAAAAGCTCTTTTCATTTGCAAGATGTAACTACATTTAAAGTAGAGCTGAAGTAAATGCCTGCAGTCCAGGATGAATTTTCTGCATTTTGCTCAGCACATATGGTCATACATTCAGCAAGTGGCTTGTATGGGTGTATTCACCAAGTAGAAAATCCTGGAGTATTGGTAGTTTCCTCAGTTGCAGTTCTAAAATTGCTACTGCAACCTGCAGGGCCTCAGCGGTATGGCTGTGGGGTGGTAAAACATACCCATTTGCTTAAATGGAAATCAAGGGAAATATTAACTCCAGTAAATTGCCAAAGTAAATTCAAAATCTTGGGCCCCAAGGAGGTTTGTGTCATAATGTGCAAGTATGCTAAGCTTATTTGCATATTTAGGCAGACTATCCTGGCAAAACAATTTCTCCAGCTCTGTGATGTCAACACACCTCTGTTGCCAGTGCTTCCATCTACTCCCAGTATTCTTCCAGGTTCGAAGTCTTAGGCCTCTTGATTGACTCAGCCTGAATGATGTAATATTCACACATGGGCATAGGAGTTACTTCATCCCAGCACAGAATCATGCTGAGACTATACTGAGCGGCGTATGCACTTACACTTGTGTCTGTTCACATATAATGCGGCGACTGCCATTTTCCGCAATTGAAGAATGTCAGTCATTGCTAGGAGACACAGAAACAATTGTTTTCTATATGCTGTGGTGCAGTGAGCTACGATAAAATGCAGACATGCTGCATTTTATCACAGCCCTTAGGAAGGCACCGCATCTCACTGTAAAGTCAAGCCCAAATTGACCAGACACTTTTAATTGGAATGCATCATTGCTCCCGAAACACTTCCATTGATATATGTCAACGACATAGGGGTATCTGTGGTGTGTTTGCTGCGTGGTTACAGTGATATTAATGAAAGTGTTTGGGAACCTGCAGACATGCGCACAGGAAGGCACCGCATGTCATTCCAAAATTGACCGGACACATGTCAGTTGCATAGCTCCCAACTGTCCCTGATTTCAAGAGACTCCCTGATTTGGAACAATGTCCCTCAGTCCCTCTTTCCTCCTCATTTGTCCATCATTTTGGTCTGATCTACTGTATATAGTTGTATATAAATTGCACTTTTTATCTTTCAAAAAGTGTTTCCCAGTGCTAAACCTTTCATCCAATTTCTAAATTGCAGCATTTGTAAATTTCAAAAGCCATTATAAAGGAATGGTAGTGGTAAAAAAAAAAAAGTACTTGTGAGTTTAACCACTTGCCTACTGGGCACCTTCACCTCCTTCCTGCCCAGGCCAATTTTCAGCTTTTAGCGCTGTCACACTTTGAAGGACAATTGCGCAGTCACTGAACTCAACACATTTTTTATCATTTTTTTTTTACACAAATAGAGCTTTATTTTGGTGGTATCTAATCATCACTGTGTTATTTATTCTTTACTAAACGTATGAAAAAAGGCCAAAAATGTCAGAAAAAAAGAAAGTCTTTCTTAACCACTTAAGCCCCGGAAGATTTTACCCCCTTCCTGACCAGGGGTTTTTTTGCGATTTTTTACTGCGTGACTTTAACGGACAATTGCGCGGTCGTGCGACGCTGTACCTAAACTAATTTCACGTCCTTTTTTTCCCACAAACAGAGTTTTCTTTTGGTGGTATTTGATCACCTGTGCGATTTTTTGATCATGCGCAATAAACAAAAAAAGAGCGTAATTTTTGCAAAAATAACAATATTTTTCACATTTTTTTTATATGAAATCCCCCCCCAAAAAAATGTAAAAATCAAAATTTTTTAACATTTTCGGCCAAATTGTTTTATGTTACATATGTTTGGTAAAAAAAATTGCAAAAAGCGTATTTTGATTGGTTTGCGCAAAAGTTATACTAACAAAGGGAAAGATTTTTGTCATTTTTGGTGTTTTTTTTTTTAACGAGTAATGGCGGCGATCTGCGTTTTTTTTTGCGGTACTGCGACATTGCGGCGGACAGATTGGACCCTTGACTGACATTTTTGACACTTTAGGGGGTACCAGTGACATTACTGCAGTAATCAGTGCTATATATATGCACTGTTACTGCAAAAATGACACTGGCAGGGAAGGGGTTAAATGTATTGGACAGGGAGGGGTTAAGTGTGTCCTAGGGGCGTGCTTCTAACGGTAGTGGGACATGGCTATTGGTGTAAAAACAAAGATCAACCGTTCTACATAGTAGAACCGTCTGATCTTCATTTTTACACAGGGGAGAATGACAGGCGGCTTGTTTACATAAGCCGCTCTGCCTTTCTCCCGCTGTACCGACGATCGGCGGACATCGGGTCCGCCGGTCACACGCCCACATTCCTCCCTGAACGAGCCGAGGCCTCCAATACCAGTGACAGGCGAGTGACGTAGATCTACGTCACTCTGCCTGGCCGGGGCTGACTGCCGCAGTAAATATACTGTGCGCAGTCGGCAACCGGTTAATTTCTGTGATAAAGTAAGCCATTTTTCTCCTTCACTTATGTGCGCTGATAACGCTGCACTGATGGCCACTGATATGCTGCCATGATGGGCACTGATAAGCCGCACTGATGGACACTGATGAGGCGGCACTGCTGAGGATAAACTTAAGCAAAATTCGATGCGCTAATAGTGAGATGATATAAAAATTGACATATATATTATCAATGCATAGTGACAGGAAAAATGAAATTGAAAATTGAAAAAAATAAAAGTAAATAAACATAACACAATAGAGCCAGGAGACCAAAGCTCTTTGTTGAAAGTGAACTTCAGTGAAAGTCCAACAAATAGTGACTAGGTGAGTTTCAGACCATATCATTTACCAATGGACTGAAAATGTAGAAAAGTGAAGATTCCACCACCGAAAGCAGTATCCACCACCGCTCATATAACCTGCTTACCAGAAATAAAGACCACACGGGTTGATAGCGCTAGGGATATATCCCAACATAAGCCGTGGTATCCTATAGGAAAAACTAAACCTCTCCTCTGTAGTTCTCCAGGTAGTGGGCAACTTGTCAAAGGGATAATGATCCCCAAAAGATATAACAAGAAATGCTCCATAGCGTAAAAATGTATGATAATGTATTGTGAGTAAAAAAGATTGCACTTACAAAACCGTAATATTCAAAGACATAAAACAAGACGGCCGGCTATACATATGGCCCGACCTTCCGGGATCTCTCAAAGCGCGGTTTCAAGGCAACAATGGAGTGTCTCAAAAAGAAGCACATTAAGGTCATGGAGTGGCATAGCACATTTTTCAAGTTGTGGTGTATGGGCAGCCCATCCATAATTAATGGTCTACCATAATGGGCTACCCCTAATGCAATGCACAATAACACATGCCATAATGCTAAAGTCAGTGCACTGTAAATGTTCAATAACCTGTATAAAGAAAATATATTGAATATGACATCAGATACCCATAGCTTTTTCTAGAAATTTGACTGAACATAAATATAAATGTCCAAAATTGTGCAGGCTGTTCCTGCAGCAAATATTATCTAAATACAAGAGGCATGTATATTCATACTTGAATCTTAGAATGCTTTGTGTATCTCTTCCAGATCTGTGCAGTAATTCAGTGTTAAACTTTGCCTCTTTGCAGAAGCTTCCTGTAGTACAGACCAGTCACTGATACTCTCTCTCCTTGTGCAGGGTGACTGGTCTTGTATCCACCCCTCCTGTAGTTTTCTACAGGAAGCCTATAGTGGGTGGACCTCCTTGGCAACTCTCTGCACAGGCTATGTACAGATAGTGATGATATCATTGCTACTTTTACAAGGCATTATCTAGGTTTGCAAAGGCATGTGGTGCACTCAAAGTAGATCTAAATTACATCCTTTGTGGCTATTTAGGGATAATAATATATATAAATTTTGTGGCTGGAGTTCAGCTGTAAATGGTGGTAAATTTCCCCAGGTGGGGAAAAGGGTGTAGCCAGTGCTTAACCCCCTGCATACTGGTAGACCTATCATCAGTTTATCTTATAATATGGCACAGTCTGGGTGGCAGGTAAACCTAATCCATGAATTCATGACCCAAAGGGGTTGTTTTTTTTTACAGATACCAAATACAATATACAGTTTATATATATATATATATATATATATATATATATATATAATATCGTTAGAAAATCTTGATTCAACCCCCATCACAATCTAATCCAGTACTTCCACGATTCATGTTAAACAAGTGCAGGGAAAAAATACACCTAAATTAATTAAAAAACTGAACAGTACACTTAGCCCAATTTTTTTAGTATAATGTGAAAGATAATTTACGCCTAGAATCGTGAGAAAATTGTGATCTTTTTTCTAAGCAAAAAAAGTTGTGATTCTCATTTTATCCAGAATCGTGCAACGCTCATATACAGTATCTCACAAAAGTGAGTACACCCTCACGTTTTTTGTAAATATTTTATTATATCTTTTCATGTGACAACACTGACGAAATGACACGTTGCTACAATGAAAAATAGTGAGTGTACAGCTTGTATAACAGTGTAAATTTGCCGTCCCCTCAAAATAACTCAACACACAGCCATTAATGTTTTAACTGCTGGCAACAAAAGTGAATACACCCCTAAGTGAAAATGTCCATATTTTGTGTTGCCACCATTATTTTCCAACCCTCTTGGGCATGGAGTTCACCAGAGCTTCTTCCACTCCTCCATGAGGACATCATGGAGCTGGTGGATGTTAGACACCTTGCGCTCCTCCACCTTCCATTTGAGGATGCCCCACAGATGCTCAATAGGGTTTAGGTTTCTGGAGACATGCTTGGCCAGTCCATCACCTTTACCCTCAGCTTCTTTAGCAAGGCAGTAGTCGTCTTGGAGGTGTGTCTGGGGTCGTTGCCATGTTGGAATACTGCCCTGCGGCCCAGTCTCCGAAGGGAGGGGATCATGCTCTGCTTCAGTATGTCACAGTACATGTTGGCATTCATGGTTCCCTCAATGAACTGTAGCTCCCCAGTACCGGCAGCACTCATGCAGCCCCAGACCATGACACTCCCACCACCATGCTTGACTGTAGGCAAGGCACACTTGTCTTTGTATTCCTCACCTGGTTGCCGCCACACACACTCGACACCATCTGAACCTAATAAGTTACCTTGGTCTCATCAGACCACAGGACATGGTTCAAGTAATCCATGTCCTTAGTCTGCTTGTCTTCAGCAAACTATTTGCAGGCTTTCTTGTGCACCATCTTTAGAAGAGGCTTCCTTCTGGGACGACAGCCATGCAGACCGATTTGATGCAGTGTGCCGCGTATGGTCTCAGCACTGACAGGCTGACCCCCCACCCCTTCAACCTCTGCATCAATGCTGGCAGCACTTATACATCTATTTGCCAAAGAAAACCTCTGGATATGATGCTGAGCACGTGCACTCAACTGTTCTGAGTGGAACCTATCCTATTAAACCGCTTTATGGGCTTGGCCACCGTTCTGCAGCTCAGTTTCCGGGGTCTTGGCAATCTTCTTATAGTCTAGGCCATCTTTATGTAGAGCAACAATTCTTTTTTTCAGATCCCCAGAGAGTTCTTTGTCATGAGGTGCCATGTTGAACTTCCAGTGACCAGTATGAGAGAGTGAGAACGATAACACCAAATTTAACACCTGCTCCCCATTCACACCTGAGACATTATAACACTAACGGGTCACATGACACCGGGGAGGGAAAATGACTAATTGGGCCCAAGGGGTGTACTCACTTTTGTTGCCAGCGGTTTAGACATTAATGGCTGTGTTGAGTTATTTTGAGGGGACAGCAAATTTACACTGTTATACAAGCTGTACACTCACTACTTTACATTGTAGCAATTTGTCATTTCTTCAGTGCTGTCACATGAAAAGTTATAATAAAATATTTACAAAAATGTGAGGGGTGTACTCACTTTTGTGAAATACTGTATATACCTGTGTATATATATATATATATATTCTTCTTAAAGTCTTCATATTTGCTTTGAATACATTTAAAAATGTTAAAGATCAAAGAACTGGTAGTTGGAAATCTGTGCTTATACTTTAATATATAATTTACCATTGGGTAGAAAAAAATGTAACCGCATTGAAATGTCCTACTTATTTTTTTCATTCTGACCAAAATGTTAATATTCTTACCATTATCTGATTGCCAGAAAAGTATGTGAGAGTTATCAAACAATGGTTACCACAAAACATTATATATACAGAAGCACTGCCAACCAAAATGACTTGGATCGCTCTACGCGTAACTGTGCTCAAAATTCCAAGACGGATTTACAAGCTTTTTATTTCCATTTATTTTTGGATGGTGTACTCTAATTTGTACCTAAATACACAGCAAAGAGTTGACTGTAAATAAAAAACAAAACAAAAAAAAAAACACATTTAATGTTCAATAGATACTGTAAGTTTTAACCATTTGGAAAAGTTTTGTCCTTCAGATATGCACACTCATTGTAGGCACATACATTTTCAGACAGAGGCTGAATGTGCCAAGGAGTGACTGGCAGAACAGCAGAGACAGACTATAGGAGGGGGACGCAGTCACTGTGCATGATATAAAGATGACTGTACTATAATGGCAGCGTGGGACAGAGTGACATACAAACAGTGAAAGATTAATAATGTAAGTAAAGTTAAAGGGAGTGTATAGACAGTGCCAGATTACCTAATAGGCAGAGTAGGCATTGGCCTATAGGCCCCACTACAATGAATCCAAATAATATTGATTTGATCCTGAAAGAAATGTACAATGAAGATTTGTTAAATCGTTTACAAAAAATTGAAAAAATGAATATGCTCAAAGAAAAAAGATTTAATGTACCCGATAACAAACTTACAGTACATAAACCATAGACATTAGGTTCTCATTACAGTTTGTGTCTTAAAAGCATACCTTTATTAAGCTGTCACTTTATAAAAAAAATTAAGTGCAACCTACGTATGTGTAATGTAAAAGTAGTGATGGTCATCTCCATCTGAGAAAGGCTGGCTTAGAGACATGCACCATTCAACTAGCAGGCACATTTTACTAGAAACTTTTTTCATTTACTAATGTTGCACCTTGTATGCTTGTTTACAATCTGTTGTCCATTAGCTTGAGAGTCTGTTCACACTAAGGCGACACGACTCTGTACTACTTCGGGGTGACTTGTGCATTGCCATGCACCACGACTTTGGAGCGACTTGCATGGACTTCACATAATGGAAGTCTATGCAAGTCGCTCCGAGGTCGCCCCGAAGTAGTACAGGACCCTTTTTCTAAGTCGGAGCGACTTGTGTCGCTCCTATTAGAACGGGTCCTGTAGCGGTCAATGGACCGCGAGGGAGCGCGACTTGTCAGGCTGACAAGTCGCCTGACAAGTCGCGCTAGTGTGGACCGGGTCTAAATTGGTATAAAATAGGTTATTGTAATAAACAACAAACACGTTATATATATAGCATTGAAAAAATATATATATATACTGCTTACCTGAATTATAAACTTTAATGATCCTTCTTCAGGCATTATTCACAATTAAAGTGTTTGTTACCCTAAAAAAAAAGAAAACGGATCCGGTTCCCTTAAAGCATGGTATAAAGCACAGTGCTTGTGCTGTGTAATTTGCCCCCCTGTAACACCTGAAATAGCTGGCTGATCCTGCCTGGCTACACCCTCCCCCCTGTAAACTGACCACGGTTTGTCATGGCTAATGAGCCCTGACACCGTGGTCAGTTTACATGCCTTCGTCATCTGCAGCTCTCCACTCTGCTCTCCTGTATCCTCCTTCTCTCTCCCCGCTCTGCCTGTCAGCTCTGCCCATTCCACGATCCTCCCCTCCTGCTGGTCTCATATCTATACTATGATCATCCCATCCCCTCTGTTATATAACGCTATGTGTCCCAGTGCCTGTGCTGTATAAAAAACTATGCAGATTATACCTTCAGAGCATCTCCCAGCGCTCACTTGACTCCTCGGCTCTCTCTCCTCTCCTCCTCCCTGGGTGACGTCAGCGGCAGTGCTCAGTCCCGCCCGCTATAGCTGTCAGCCGGGCAGAGGAGAAAGTCGAGCAGTCACGTGAGCATCGGGAGACGCTCTGATATAAGGGATAATCTGCATTATTTTTATAGAGCACAGGCACAGGGACACATAGGGTTATATGAGAGAGGGGATGACATGATCATAGTATAGTAGGTTAACAACCACTTTAAACTTAATAAACTTAAATTAATTATATCAATTAATTCGATCTTTGGTTAATATGGTATATAGGAACAAACAAGTGTACATATTAGAAAGAACAATCGTAACATCTTCATTAAGATTTGCAGTTAATTGACTGTAGAAAATCATATTATTGATAATGCTATTGCACACAAAGGTCTTATAACCATTTAGGTCATGATAGCATTGTTTATTTCTTTATAGCTAATAAACATATCGTGATGATGCTTTGGTACAATGAATGAGTCAGAGTTAGTGTAGGCACCTGATGGTTAGCTTCCAGGATGATTGCTGTGTCAGACCTAGGTTCACACTGATGCAATGCGGGAAACACAGCAAATCCTGTGTGTTTCCCACACCGCATTGAAATCGCACTCTGTTTATGTAATCTGCTGTGGGATCGTAAATTAATGACACCCCAAAACAGCTTGCAAACCGCAGTGTGATTGCCATAATCAGATCGCTTGGGTGTGATCCAATTCAGGTGCTGCAAAAAAAAAGGGTCCTGTACCATTTTGGTGCGGTGTGGTTGAATGAATGGATGGCCCCTATTGCACCGCAGACACATCGCATGTGATCTGCACAGGAATGCAGTGAACCAGGGCTTTCTGTGTAACCCCTGGGAAGTTAGGCTTAAGCTGCCCATAGATTAATCACAAGTGAAGTAAAAGGAGGAAATCTTCCTCTTGTGCCATTGTATTCTGACAACAGGACTCCTCCGCTGTCAGAATACACTGATCAGTGGCTGCAGCTGCTGACTGCTAAAAGTTTTCCAGCATTCCCATTCCACAGAAGTGTATGGCCATAAATGGATCAAAATTCAGCCGGTCCCTGTTCAACCAGATGCATTTCTATTCATCTGTTTATTTTATCTTTACTACCACTTCTGGACTAGAAAGATTTACCCCCTTAATGACCAGGCCATTTTTTGTGATTCGGCGCTGCGTTACTTTAACTGACAAACGCGTGGTCACGGGACACTGTACCCAAATAAAATTGATGTCCTTTTTTTCCTATGACTAAAGTTTTCTTTTGGTGTTTTTTGATTACCTGTGCAATTTTTATTTTTTGCGCTATAAACAAAAAAAGAGTGACAATTCAGAAAAAAAAAAAAAACAATATTTTTACATTCTGCTGTATTACATTCTCAATAAAAAAAATAAAAAATAAAAATAAAATGTTTTCATCCTTTTAGGCCAATTTGTAATCTGATACATATTTTTGGTAAAAAAAAAAAATCACAATAAGTGTATATTGATTGGTTTGCACAAAAGTTATCACGTCTACAAACTAGGGGAAATATTTGTTTAATTTTTATTTATTTTTACCAATAATGGCGGTGATCAGCAATTTTTAGCGGGACTGCAACATTGCAGTGGACAGATCGGACACCTAACTGACATTTTTGACACTTGTGGGGGTACCAGTGACAATACTACAGTAATCAGTGCAAAAATGATGTACTGTTACTGTACTAATGACACTGGCAGGGAAGGGGTTAACACTAGGGGCGAGCAAAGGGTTAAATGTGTCCCGGGGGGGGGGGGGATGCTTTCTAAGTGTGGGGAATGGGCTTGCTACATGAACACAGAGACCTTTGTTCCTAAATAAGAGGAATCCCGGTGTTCATAACTGACAGAACAGCGGTCTGCTGTGTTTACAACAGAAGACCGCCATTCTGTCTCCGCGGGGAGCGATCGCGGTTACCCAGCAGCAATCGCGGCCGACAGACCCGCTGATCAGCTTCCCCTGTGGCGCATGGGCGTGCGCGCCTCAACTGACGTACAGGTACTTCTTTCGCGGGACAGAGCCGACCTGTCATCATACAGGAGACCTCCACTCCCCTGCACAAGCTTCACCCGGTCACAGAGGGACCAGGACCTCCAACTCTTGTTTGATGCCTGTTTTTACGCTACTCTTGTGAGTAACATTGCTTTTACTCCATATTAAAGTGTTTTTATACAACACTCAGATTGGCGCTTGTGGTTCTCTCCCCTTGTGTTTTATGACAGAGCCGCTTCTCTCGCTACTGCCAGCAGCCATCTCAGTGGACAGTCTTTCCATCTGAACTTTAAAAAAAAAAAAAACACCCCCCAGCCCAGTAAGGACTGCTTCAGCACTACTGGTGATCTGTTTGCGCCATTACCCCTAATAAGTCAGATTTCTGGCATCCCCTGCAACAAAAATGTATTTTTTGGTGAGATACTCCCAATAGGAACACGTCTAAAGGGTTGCAGACCCTGCAGATTTCCTCATTAGTGTCCTGCAGGTGCAGCAGCTGGTTGGCCATTAAGAAACCACTCCCATTAGATATACTTACTACATGGACACAGACAAACACACAGAGATTTCTTCAGAATAACAAAAGGTAGGAATGTGAACAAAGGGTGTTAAAATCTCTGCAATGTACAGAGATCACCCAGAGGGGAAGGTTTTTTTTTTCAACAAAAGTGGAGTTACGCTTTAGGTGAATAAAGTGATTAAAGCGGTAGTAAACTCTGACAAAAAAAAAAAAAAAACCCTGCAAGACAAAGGCATAATGAGCTAGTATGCATCGCATACTAACTCATTATGAATTACTTACCTTAGAACTAAGCCCCGACACGGACCCCCGGACACCGCTGTGGGAGCGGACATGATCCCACAGCGTCTCTTCCGGGTTCCACGGCTCCGGCCACTCACTGCACGCGGGAGTAATTTTCCGGCAATTCCCGGCAAAGAACTCTGAAGGTCCGCCGGACCTTCAGAGTGCATGCGCCGCACTCGTCAGCGGCTGCATGCAGTGGTAATATCTCCTAAACCGTGCCGGTTTAGGAGATATTAATTGTACCTACAGGTAAGCCTTATTATAGGCTTACCTGTAGTTAAAAGTCAAAAAAAGCAGTATACTACCGCTTTAATAAATAAGAAAGTAGGAAATACATTTATTTTTTTATTAATGTGGTTTACAAACCTATGTGGTTATGGCTTCATTCACACAAATGTGCAAAATCATTAGCATTCAACAAAACCTCTGTGCAATATTTCTGTTCATATAAGACCTTCTAATTGTTGCATTTGCAGCAACACTATTGTGGAGATCCCAATGAACTTGAGCTATATACAATCTATAAAATGTCAATACCTTTTATTTCTCTGTTTCCACCCCCCATTTCCTGATTTCTTACCTAGGTGAGGATAGCGTAGATTGTCCACCTGCTGCCTCCTGGAAAGTCTACTTCACCTATCGCAGGAGGCAGTGGGACATGTAGTGGGACAAGTGTCATGCAATTTTAATGATGCACATAAATAGACATGCCGCAGGTCTGGGACCTGGCATAGACCGGTGCGGATGTTCAGGATTTCCTGTGCATGTACAGACACATCACAGGTCTCTGTTAGGTCTTTTCTGCACATGCAGAGGATGATAGCCAGGGATAGGACTTTCAAGATTGCAATGCTACAGCAGACCAGCTCCAGGAGTTGTAAGTAGTAAGAAAATAGTAAGAAAGACAACACTGGATTCCATGGACTAGTATACATTTTTGTATTATTTTTATAATTATAATTATAATACAAAGACAAGTATTTGACAAATTAGGTTTAATTTTACTTTGGCAGGGATGATACTGCCACCACCCTGCCTACAGTATGAATAACACTGTGCCACCTAGAAGGTCACATACAGTATACATGGTATGTCATATCAATATCCTCTTGTAACAGGGCAGATTTTATTTCTTGGTGAAGATGACAGCACTCTATTGTAACAAAGAAGTACTTTTTTTCTTCATATCACACACCTTTAAATGTGGGCTTATCTGAAATGAGATACATTGTTGCTCTGATCCATTGAGAATTGCCATGACACTCTTATTTATTGTATGGTACTTTATTATATCTATTGTATTACTCTACATTTGTGTAATGAGTTAGGCTGGCCATACATTATACAATTTTCTCACTATTTTCTGTACAATTTTCTTTAAATTTACCTTCAACTATGTAGTACAAAGACCTGCCTAATTGGATACAATTGAAAGTTTTGTTTAGTTTTGACCTCATATTATGTTTTTTGGTAAATCTAAGGGCTCTTTCACACGGGCGTTCCCCGTATGTCCGTATATCACCCCATCCGTTTGCAGGTGATTTACGGACATAATGCATGTCAATGGCATCAGGGCCGGATTAAGAGCATCATGGGCTTGGTGCTGAGAATTTTGAAGGGCTTTAAGGGCCGTGCCTTGGCATGCACCCAGAGGAGGAAGGGTGCAGCCATGCATGCCTAATTCAACATGGGATGCTGTCTCTGAAGCCCATAAACGCATCCATGCATCGGCAACTGTCCCTCCTTGTCCGACCTTCGTGCTGTGTGGGGAGGTTCTGAGGGAGCTGCCTGGGGAAGCGAGCATAGAAGCCAGACTTCTGTGTTTACAAGTGACAGAAGAGCGGTAACAGTGAATATGGCCAACCCGGGGCCTATATAAAGGTAGGGGCCTGGAGCTGCAGCTCCAATAGCCCCTACGTTAATCTGGCCCTGAATGGCATTGCGGATGTCAGTGGACGACCATCCGCTGACATCCGATTTGTGTCCTTTCAGTTCTGTTACAATTTTTGGAACGGAACAGAACCCTATTTTTCTTCCGTTAAAAAAATGGAACGGATGCAAAATCGGATGTCAGCTTTGTCATCCGCTGACATCCGCAATCCCCATAGACTAACATTATGTCCGTATATCATCCGCAAACGGATGGGATGATATGCGGACATACGGAGCGGATGACACAAGTGTCATCCGTGTCCATGAAAAAAAAAAAAAGTGCCGCAGTGGAAGAAGAAATCGGAGCGGCCGTGTGAAAGAGCACATAACAGAAAATTGTACAAGAAAATTTAACATGTATGGCCAGCCTTATTTGTTTTTTTTTTTCTCTTTTCTTGCTTACTGATAAGCAAAAGTGAACGCAAGGAGCAATATGCTAGTAAACATTGGGATGCACCTATGTAGTTTTACTATAGATTTGTGCTTAACTTTATGGTATTACTATCAAGTAGAAAAATCAGGAGAGATACAAGGCTGACAACATGATAAAATGTACTTTGCTTTAAACTAGGGTTTCTGCCTACTGTGAAACAATCATTACAAACATGTGTATTGAAATAGGATCTTGGTCATGCTATGGACATACAAACAGTTGCATATTTTGAACAAATAGTATATAAGCTTTAAAGGAGAAGCTTTTTTGGACATACTTATCCTATGGATCACAGGAGTGCAGTTTGTTCTGCCCCCTGTGACCTGCTTTAAGCTTCGTACACACGCACCGATTGTTGGCCGTAAATTTTCGGCCAACGTCCGATCGGCCGATTGTCGGCTTGTTAGTATGATGCTTCCGACAACTGACTGCGAATTTTCGGCCGAACAAAATCTGGTGTGCATGCTATAAAATTTTTGTTGGCCGTCAACAGAACGGCCGATTGTTCGTCAGTCAGTACAGATTTCGGCCGACAAAAATCAGATGAGCAAGACTGGGCATGCTCAGAGAAGAAAAAACACACGGAAAGTAAACCATCACGTGACATCACTTCTGAAGTTGGTTGTTGTTGGCCCGAAAAAATTTGTGTGCAGTCATTTCAACCAACAAGTCAGCTGTCAGCGGGCTTTGGCCCGCTGCCAGCTGACTTCACTCAGCTGGTCCAGTCTCGGGAAAGATGATATGGTTGGGATCCACCCAGAAGCCTGGACTGGCACCTGGCTTAGCCCAAGAGCCTGAGCCAGCCCCTCCCGCTCCCTCCACAGCCCAGCGCTCCAGTGAGTGCGGAAGGAGAGAGCAGAGAGACGCTAACTGACAGTCACAGTATTTTTTTTTTTATTTCCAAACTTCTCTTTTAAATCAAGCCCTAATTGACTTTTGTAGCTGCAGGTAATGTGAGGGAAGTCATTCTGAAATATCACAAGAGAAGCAGGGGAGCCATTCAAGTCCAGTCTAAGCACTCTGCTCTCTCCCCTCCTCCTGGGCACTTACTCTGTGTTTACATTAGAAAATAGAAGGCACTTTCGGGGAAGAGGGAGCAACATAAACTGAGCTGTTGAACTGAAAAAAAATTTCTGCTGTAAGATTTAATTACTCCACAGTGCCTGCAGCAACAGAGGTTGCTGTGTAAGATTCTGGTACCTTTGGTACCCTTATTTCCCATTTCTACCTTAATATTGCGTCCCACCTTGCTAACTAGGTGGAACGCATACACCTTTAAGAACGATGACATCATTGCCGAGCGCCGCTATGAGCGGCTATTTCAATCGCCGATTTTCTCTCACTCATTGCTCGTTCAAACCGCATGCTTGACCAGTCTTGTCCTATGCTGCCGGAGCTTCTTGCTATTCCTTTGCCTGAACAAAACCGGAACCTCGCTACCGATCCCGTATCTCGCTACCGGATCACTCTCTTGCTACTGGACCTTGCTACTACTAACCCAACTTGTGATAAGTACCCCACAGGGGATTTCTTCCTAACTAACTTACACTATCTACCTCTGCATACTAAGGACTGTTACTATGTAAGCACTATTCCTATCATCTGCATAACTTCATAGATTGCTAGCTCTTGAGCCTACCATCATCTACATCATTGCACTAGGTTACTCTCTCTTGTATACTTCATCTGCTGCCCCCTACCACCTGTTACTATACATGATTGCTAAACCTATCTGCATACTACCTATCATCACCTACCACTCTCCTGAATATTACTACTGAGTGCTCACCATTTCTAACGCCTGTCTCTCACCTCTATACTATCATATACATCCTATCACTCCAGGAACATCATATTGAGTGTATGTATATTTGCATAAAGCAGGCTGTGCACGGTGATGAGTCCTGAGAGTTGGATATGTTTGTTCAACACATCTCTACATGACTACTGAGTGTAATAATTCTGCAGCTGCAAATCCATTCACTAACAAAAAACGCAAGAGCGTTACATGCTGGAGCTTATTTTAAAGTGTATTTAAATCCAAGAATAAAAATATACAATATTGCAGGTGACAAACTCTTAGATTTAATGGCTGCATTAGTTTTCATTTGTTCAGACTATTTTTTCTCTAATTTTCACCTGGTAAACTGGCCAATAACATACCTCAAGTCCTAGGGTGACAATACTGTATCTTTGGAGGAGCAGCAATGTCACCCTACACTACTCATTCCTTATTTGGATTACAAACATCTCCCTCTCTCCTCTTCCATAACATTGGGGGCGGTTTTGTAGTTCATAGAAGAGAACTGGGCATGGCTGATATTAGTGCTTGAGATTTCAGTTTATTGCACGGAAGGTTGTGAGCTCTAGATTTCTGGCAAGGTCAACAGATATTCTTGAATGTACTGTAAAAAGCAAACTAATGCAGTCACCAAATCTATGGACTGGTAAGCTACAATAAATTAAAGTTTTTTTTCTTGGGTTTAACCTGTTGCCGTCTACAAACCACATATGTGGCAAAAGAGTGGGCTTTAATGCCTACAAGCTGCACATAAGCTTCACTAAGTGGCTGATGTTTATGAGCTTGGAGCACACTCACTGCGTGCTCCCAGCACGGAGACTAGGTTGCCAAAGATAGCTCTGGGTCCCCTCGGCCCCCAATCATGTGACCACTTTGACAGCCAATCACAGTTGTCATGTGATTGCTTACCCTCCCTGCCCTCCAGGCGTTCAGACCCTATTAAAGAGATGCCGTGTCTGGGCAGGAAGTATAACTGCACCTAAAATTCAACTGTTAAGGATGCATCGGCTCATCACAATTTGTAAATGGCGCCCTTCTTATTTAAGATGGATTTAAAGGAAAATTTCTGAGAACAAAATACATATTTCTGTCAGCACTAGCGGTGAAATGTAAAAGAGACCCTGGCGATTGGTTTCGAACTTTGCACCGAGGGAAAGATTTGAATGTGTGTCTAGACACATCTCTCATGTGTTTTGTAGATAGCCGGCAATGGTAAGGCACACTGCTCAAAGTACAGTGCAACGTGCTGCAGACTATAGGATTAATTCACATAATGTTTTAGGATTATTTACTTGGTAAATGAAATACATATGTGGTTAAATATTTATGGCTCTCCTAGGAGTTTATGAAACACTAAGCCTGAGTTAAGCATATTGTGTGATGAAAGATTGCATTACATAAGAAAAGCTGAATTCTAAAAACGGCAACAAATATTTTGACAGACCCCTGAAAAACTTCTTTCTGTGCGGTGCTCAGTATGTTATATTGTTTAAACCACTTTAAGAAATAAAAAATACACCTATTTATTTATTTTCTGTCTGGATGATTTAAAAGTGCATTTCCCGATGAGCTAAATAGATTTATTTTTAAACTATGGAGACCACCACATGGCCGAGACATTTCTCTTTATAGGCCAGTGTTTTTGTTCTGCTCTGGGAAATCAATATGGATTGCATCCAAGAATCGCTCTCATGGACCAATAGGAATCTGCAGTGTCTTTTAATCACTGACATTGCAGATTTCTAGTGGGTGACCTTGTCAGCCATCTTTGATTATATGACTGGTGATGGGAGCCAAAAATGTTTCCAATCTGTAACAAATGTGTAAGCGAGATAACACATTTTAGAAGTTTTGTGTTGATTTATGGAAATAAACATGTATAGATCTAATGAACCTGGGGACTGCAATTTTGACATGTTTTGATAACAGTAATGCGATATAGCGGGTAACAATTACATTCTTCGGTAGGAACCCGCATCATTCTCTTTCAAAGCCCAGTCTTTATTTCTTAATTTAATCTCATTTTTAATTCCCACAGCTCTGTAAAAATGAAAAATGAAAATGTAGTTTTCACTGCAATACTTACCATCTCATTGGCACTGTACCCTGAAGAAAGTCTATAGAGACCATTACCTGCTGCCCCAATTCTAGGTTGAGAGATGCCCAATCTCACCCACCCTGGAAGTCTGTGAACAGGCAGTCACTCCTTTGTTGACCTCTGGCCTATTTGCTATCACTGGTGGTGCATTCACATTAATATTAAGGGTGTGTGTTACTACATATTAAATTATAACTAAAGGTAGAGTGGAGAGGGATTAGTACACCTGTTAGGTTTTTATTGCTGTTTGCACCCCTGTCACGGAAATTCACCCCCCCCTACTTGTCCGGTTTACCGTTATCACATTGAGTAGATGAAAAGATGGAAAGGTGAAACAAAATCCCAAATTTTGGGCTGTCACCAGAATAGAAATGGAAGAAAAATCTTCCAATGTGGACACTAGTTCTGGAGTCCCTGGTCAGAACTAGGGATTCCCTTACATTGCAGAGATCACCTCTCACTTCCTACTATGGCTATGGGACAGGAAGTGAAATCTGCCCAGTGTTGAGACAGATGGAAAAAAATGACAAGGGTTATAACTTTCCCTTACTGATAAAGATTCTCAAAAAACACTCCAGCACTAGATCCAGGGGTTTTCACCTCAATAAGCAATGTCTCATTGGGGTGCAGCCCTCCTCAGAGTGGGAAAGTTTATTACGTATACCAAGACAAATGGATACTCACAAGCGAATAAAACGAAGAGGTTTTTTCCCCCGAAATGCCTCAGCCATCCAATCGGGTTTGGCCCTATGACAGGCACATTGCGTTTTGATGGAGTTTTTAATAGTTTTGCATGTTGCTTTTATCCACTTGTGAATATCCATTTGTCTTGGTATAAGTAAGAAACTTGTCAATGGTAATGCACGAGGTGCTTGCACCCTCCTATGTGTTTTTTGCAGTGATAAAAAGGATGTCGACATTTTCATTTGGAATCATTATACGGTATATTGATTGTCTGGATTTTATAAAAAATGATTGTATACACATTTTATTTTTTTTATAGTTCACTGGCTTCCATGGTGTACATTATAGTATTTCTTTGCTCTTTTACTTTATTAATCCCAAAGGGAAATTGGGAAAATGTTGTGACAAGATACAAAAAACGCAACAAAATTACCAATAACATCCATTAGCACCAAAAAAACAAACAAATTAAAACTACACTACAAATAAAACACCCATACAATTAAACTACAACATATAATAAATAACACAGATTCAAATAACAGACAATCAAACTACAAAATGCAAATATTAAACCACTTTCTCTAACACCACCCCAAATAATAACCAAAACAATACCAACATACTATTAAAACAACAGGAAATCCTGATCATAAACCAGAAAAGTAATCTGTAGGTACTTTACACTTTGAGAAATGTGCAGTGGTACATTCATTCTTTTATTGTGTAAATGCTGTATAACATGTTTGCACCGCTCTTCTCTGCCTATAGGATGCTGTTTATTCTGCCCATAGGCAGCTGTTGGGTAAAAAAAAAAATCTGAGATAAATATAAGAATAATTTATGCTGCAAATGAAAAAAAATATGTTATCAATGTGTGAACACTTCCCTTGCAATGTCACTGACTGCAAAAACAATGTTTTTATTTTTCAGAACTTTGCTGAAAATACCATGAATGAACTTCTTGGCTGGTATGGCTATGACAAAGTGGAGCTGAAAGATGCAGATGATATTGAGTTTAGGAACTATCATCCAGATGGGGAAGGCCGGCAACATATTTCTGTTCTCAAAGGTAATAAATTAATTAATAGGAATTTTTTTATCAGTTAACAGAGTATAAGAAATTTCAAGGAAGAAAGGTGTATGTTTAGTGGGTTTTATTGAATTGAATAACTTGTTTTGTGCACTATTGTATTTAGTTGTTTGTTTTTTTTATTTTTTGCTTACCTGGACCATAAGGCCCCTTTCATATGGGGTGGGCTTCGTTGGAGTCTGCCTGCTCAGCGGGGACTTTGTCTGCTGATCCCCACTGAGCAGGCAGATGGCTGGTCCGTGTCCACTTTGCTTATGCAGAGCAGACACACACAGCCCGCTTTCCTCTGTGGGCGCTCAGATTTAAAAGGATTGCCTGTCCGTTTACACCCAACTGCCATTTGTTCCGCCCATCTGTGTGTTTTTAGTGGATAAGATCGGATCAGATGTCAGCGGGTATACCGCCGCTCCATAGAGGAGACTGACCAATTGTTCCGCCCATGTAAAAGGGGCTTTAAGGCAACCTTATCAGACAATGTCAGAAATAGGAATAGAGGAGCAATTTTACAGTGGGGACAATTTTTGCAGTGATAAAAAAAGACTTACTTTCCTATGGGAAGCCCTCCTTGCACTTCCTGTTGTGTTTCAAGGCAGGAAGCACAAAAAATCTCCCCTAAGTGACGCAGACAACAAGAAAAAAAAACTGATGGGGATTTTCCCTATTTCCTACTCCCTCTATACCAGCTGGTCAAAATAAGGTGATATTTTAAAGTGTATTGCAGTTTAATTCAGTATGCCAGCTATGTTGAGACTACATTGTATGAATTGAGATAGTAATACAGGTAAGGCAATCTTTAGACTGTCGTTTTGTAAGAGACACTCTTTGGGTGCAGAAGAAGTTTGGATATAAAGTTTTACATACAAGGGGGTTGATGTATTAAAGGCAAATAGGTTGTACACTTTCCAAGGGAAGTTGCACATTGCAGGGGAACTTTCCCTAAAGCTTAGTGAATGTGGTGAAATTTCACTTTAAAAAATTACCCAATTATGTGCAAAGAAAACAAAGCTTAAAAAATAATGCTAACCCCTTGATGTCCTCAGGTGTAGAGTCATGTAAACATGTACTGGGCCTTATTCTTAAAGACAGATAGGAAATCCTCAAAATAATGCAGCTATTTATTCATTAACTTATCCTTTATTGTATTTTTGATGTTGGTGGTGTAAGGCGGGTCATTTGACTTGATATCAGCCAGTTACAGCAAAGCTCAAACGGGGGGGGGGGGGGGAGCACAATGTGCCAATCACGTGTGTTGCAGTGCAAGGACCATGCTTATAGGGTGAGAGAGCACTGGTGACAGAGATAATTATCAGTGTGATGGTTGTCTATTCACTGTTTAATCACATTTCAGGGTGGGGAAGGGGGCAAGAGTTCTGTAAGTAAAAGTGAAACTGAAGTAGAGAAAGATCCCCTCCCAGGCTTGTGCTGTGTGGTAGAGCTGTGCAAATCTCAGGACTCAATGAACAGTAATCCTTCTGGAAGGCAAAACAGACCTCATATATGTATTTGATCAAGTATTTAGCTGTTAGCCTATAACTGGGTTTTTAGTTCTTTGTTAAAAGTAGTCTAGTCTATAATTTAGATACCAATTCTAGATTTCTTTTAAGGATTTGTACTGAAGCATTATGTGATTTCAGTATGTAGAATATTTATTGCGGGTTATTTTATGATTTAAATATAATGCCTTTGCCTTGGATTTCCCCAAGTAAAGAGAACCCCCAAGGTGCTGCAAGGAAGGCAAGTTTCATACTGCCCCCACCTTCTAGTGTATGTTAAGGCACCCTAATATGAATTACGCATTTGATGTTTGAGCTAGATTACAAGTGCCTTTATCTCCTGGGAACACTGGAGATGTATGTTACATCCCCTGGTTAAACAGAAAGTATCATTTAATATGAAAAGCTCTTTGGACGTCCAAAAGGTATGTGTCCATATAGACTGGTAATACTTCCCTTTGACCTTGTAACACTTTGAATTCCCCCAGATCCTAATCAGCTATAGGCTTAAACATGAATACAAACCTTTGAATTAGAATGTTGGGGGCACTGCCAGAATCATGTAAAATTCAGAGAGACTCCCATCAAGAGCGCATTTTTTTTCTCCTTTAGTGTTTGCTCTATTTATTAGATTATAGATGTTATAAGCCTAAGGTTAGCAAAATTCAGTATAAAATTAAATTGTTTGCTCATTTACAGTATTTATTTATTTTTTTACCATCTCATAATGTTTACCTTTACTGTCATTTTTGTTTTTTTTGTTTTTTAGTAATAGTTTATTGTCTATAGGTATAGGTCTGTAAATGTGTTACGCATGTTTAAATTCATCTATTACCCCTGATAGAAGTCTGTTCCAAGCATCAAGTACTCTTTCAGTGAAATAATATGCTTTAAAATAAGTTTTAAACTTTCCTCTTGCTAGTTTAAATAGTTTTCTGTACTTTTGATCTTAGCTTTGTACTGAAAATCCTGCCCTTGTGAGCCTTGTTCAGATCCTTAATTTATTTAACCACTTTAAGACTGGAAGGATTTCCCCCAAATAAATTTGACGTCCTTTTTTTCCCCACAAATAGAGCTTTCTTTTGGTGGTATTTGATTACCTGTGCGATTTTTATTTTTTGAGCTATAAACTAAAAAAGAGCAACAATTCTGAAAAAAAAAAAAAAAAACAATATTTTTCACATTCTGCTATATGACATTCTCAAAAAAAAATTAAAAAATCTAATTTTTTTTAACATTTTAGGCCAATTTGTTTTCTGCTACATATTTTTGGTAAAAAAAAATTGCAATAAGCGTATTTTGATTGGTTTGCGTAAAAGTTATTGCATTTACTAACTACGGGAAATATTTATGTCATTTTTATTGTTTTTTTTTTACTAGTAATGGCAGTGATCTGCGATTTTTTGCGGGACTGCGACATTGCAGCGGACAGATCGGACCCCTAACTGACATTTTTGACACTTTTGGGGGTACCAGTGACATTACTACAGTAATCAGTGCTAAAAATATGCACTGCTACTGTAATAATGACACTGGCAGGGAAGGGGTAAACCCTATGGGTGATCAATGAGTTAAATTTGAGCCTAGGGGAGTGATTCTAACTGTGTGGGGGCATGGCTTGTGAAATGACCATAGGGACATGTGATCCTATATAGAAGGATCACATGAGCTCTGTGATCATTTCAGGGAGAAGAACGGTCAGCTGTGTTTACACAATCGGAGCCACCTGACCCATGCATCGGCTTCCCCGCTGCCGAGTACCTACGTCGGTTTACGCAGGAGAGCCACCCTGCCGCAGTAATAAGGCGGCGGGTGGTCGGGAAGTGGTTAAAGGTTTCCATCATGTCCCTGCTTTCCACTCTTTTCTCAACACTGTACATTTTAGGAACCTGCCGTCTTTTCTGGTATGTTTTATCTGTCAGACCTTTCACATTTTTTTTTTTTTGTTACCCATCTCTGGACTTGTTCTATCTTATAAATATCTTTTTGTAAGTGAGGTCTCCAAAACTGGACCCAGTATTCTAAATGAGGTCTAACTAAATATCTATATAAAAGAATCAGGTCCTCCCTGCTCTTGCTGGGGATCCCTCTAGTGATGCACATGAGAATTCTCTTTGCTTTCCCCACTGCTAGGCCACAGTGTTTGCTTATTTTGCAATTAAAAAAGTACCCCAAAATCTTTTTCCTCTGTAGTTTTGGCCAACACTGTACTCTCAGTATTGTACTCTATTAGGATTATTTTACCCTAAATGCATTAATTTGCATTTATTTTGAAACGAATTGCAGTTTTCACTGCTTTGACCAATCTTCCAGCAATGTCAAATCATGTTCCATGTTACAGACTCCTCCAGGGATATTAACCCTATTGAATACCTTTGTGCATCCCCAAAAAGACCTACCTTGCCTACCAAACCTTCAATTATGCTCCAAGCAGATTAATTAGAACAGGGCCTATTATAGTGCTTTGTGGTACACAATTAATGACTGTTCTTAGGAATAAAATCCCATTTACAACTACGCTCTGAATTCTATTCTTTAGCCAATTGCATGTCCACTGAACCATCAAAGGGTTAAGTCCTAACTGTTTATCATTATATGGAACAGTATCAAATGCATTGATGAAATCAAGATAGGCAATGTGTGCAGCACCACCCTGGTCCAAAAAATTGGTGATACAGGAATCAATTCACTAAGAGTTAAAAATACTGCATTCATTTTTTAGTTAAAATAACTCATGCAGTATTTAACTCATGAAGGTGCAGTTCACAAAAAAACACACAATAAATACTGCATGTGTTCCATTTTTTATTTTGCAGTATTTAACGTGTGTTTTTGCACATTATTTTAACACAGTCAGAACCCCCGGCTGCAGCATGAAGTGAAACATTTATTAGTGGTATTCCTGCTAGGGCTTCATGTACACGGGACGTTTGAAAACCTCTCCTGAACGCTGGAACTTGACAGCTAGTAACCATCAGTTTTTCCGCGTTTACATGCTACGTTTATGCACGTTTAGCAGCGTTTGCGTTGAGAGGCGTTTTTACATTGTAAAATGGTCAGAAATGTATCCCCATTGAAAACACCTATAAACGAAAAGCTTATAAACGCGAGTTATCGTGTTTAGATGCGTTTACACGTTGTTACAAGCATTTGGCGTTTCAAATGCCAATAAACATCCGTTTGAGCGCATTTTTTTGCTTTAAAAAAATGACACTAAACTCAACTGCCTCTAAACGACTTTAAACGTCTAAGTGTACATGGACAGATAAGATAACATAGAGGAGAGTTAAGGGGCTGCTGAAAAAAAACGCCCAACTGCTCCTAAATGTCTGTTTATCAGCAGCAGCGTACATGAGGACTAAATGTGACAGTTCAACCCAGGGCTGCAAGTTTCTAAAGAGCAACCAGAGGAGGCTGGGGATATTTAAAAAATATATATTTGTTAATAAAGGGCTTGTCAAAAACTGTGCGCTGTTTGGATTTACACTAGTCAGTTTTTTTTGATGAACGAGTATGGGTACTATGTACCCCATACTCATTCACATGGGGGGGGCAAGATCTGGGTATCCTCTTGTTAATGGGAGCTTCCAGATTTGGCTAAGTAACCCCTCGCACCCCCACAACCACCAGGCCAGGGTTTTGGGAAAAAGACCTTGTCCTCCTGAACATGGGGGCAAGGTGCTTTACCAGTGCCCTCCCCCCCCAGCAAAGCACCCCCCATGTTGAGGGCATGTGGCCTGTTATGGTTTAAGAGGGGGGCACATGATTGTCCCCCCACTTTTCTGGCCTGGCTGCATCCTCGGATAAGGGTCTGGTATGGCTTATGGGAGGAACCTCATGCCAATTTTTTTTTTTGGCGTGAGTCCCCCCCCCCTTCCCCAAGATCCATACCAGACTCAAAGGGCCTGGTGTGAATTTGGGGGAACCACACATCATTTTTTTCCAATTTTTGTGACTTTCGTTTAAATTCTGTTAGCGGGGAATCCTTGCAGTCAGCAGATGAGTCACTGGTTGTTAAGGACATGGCGAGTATTATTTTGCAGTAAATACCGCATAGTTCCTCAAACTATTTGTATGTCAAAGCAAAACAAAAGGAACATATAAAGTACATATCTGATATACTTTCACATTTCCCAGTGTTTTTTTCCTTTAAACTTACAAATAGTCTTTGATTTGCCAGAAATATAGTATGCTCCTACCTTTCCCTTTGACGTGACAAAACAACTCTGAATTCATAATCATGTGGTGTCATCCCTGCCTAACTAATTATTGAAGAATTAAAAGATCATAGACCTCTCCCCATCTCCTCCACCCTTCTCATCTCCAAAACTCCTCCTTCTGCAAAGGTAGAGAGCACATGTTTTTAGTTTAAACAATTTCAACAAGCATTTTTGTTCTTATGTTCTAACAAAACGCTTTGTTATAAAGCCTCTCCACCCAGCAGCATGCATGAGAGCAGCGGCTCTCCCCAGTCTCCCGCTCCTCATTGGCTCACACAGCAGTGGGAACCATTGGCTCCTGGTGCTGTCAATCACAGCCAGTGAGCCTATTAGGGAAGAGCAGGGGCGGGGCTGAGTGTCTGAATGGACAATGTCTATTCACAGGAGCAAGCTATTGGGGGCACACAGCAGGTGGAATGAACCAGGACCACCGTCGGGGGGGGACCCAAAAAAAAAGGATTGGGGCTGCCAGAGCAGT
Organism: Pelophylax lessonae; assembly: GCF_965119305.1. NCBI lineage: Eukaryota > Metazoa > Chordata > Amphibia > Anura > Ranidae > Pelophylax > Pelophylax lessonae. The sequence goes on from NC_138770.1 coordinate 392,929,295, forward strand.
TAAACACAGAGCAGTTAAAGGAGTTGTAAAGGCAGAAGGTTTCTTTGCATTAAGATAAAAAGCCTACTGTGTGCAGCAGCCCCCCCAGCACCCCCTAATACTTACCTGAGCCCCATCTCTGCCCACGAGTCCCTCGGACTCTCCCTCCTGATTGGTTGAGACACAGCCGCGGTGCCATTGGCTGCTGTGGCTGTCAAAGTCAGTTAGCCAATCAGGAGAGAGAGGGGGTGGGGCTGAACCTCAGCTTCGTGTCTGAATGGACACAGGGAGCTGCAGCTCGGCTCAGGTGCCCCCATAGCAAGCTTCTTGCTGTGGGGGCACTCAACAGGAGGGAGGGGCTAGGAGCAGCAAAAAGGGACCCGAGAAGAGGAGGATCCAGGCTACTCTGTGCAAAACCAACTGCACAGAGCAGGTAGATATAACATGCTTGTTTTTTTTTTTGTTTTGTTTTTTAAACAAGACCATACAATTACTTAGATATAACACGTTTGTTATTTACAAAAAAAAAAATACCTTTAGAATCATTTTAAATGGAACCATTGTCATTGATCCAAAGCTGAGAGTTTGCTTAAAGATCTTTTACACAGCAAGACCCTCCTAGATCCTAGAGTTTACATTTAGGATTTCTATTAGAAAAAGAAAATAGAAAAAGAATAGTCAGAAACTCAAACTCAGAAGATTGATCTCAGTTGTGTCATGATATTTGTGCAATATTGGAAGACAAAATAATATCCTGACATCGTACATCTTATTGGGAAGAATCGAACAGATGTGCTTGGGCTGGACCCGCAGCTTTTGAGAAAATGCAGGATCCATAGGTGCATTATTATTACATCAGGACACTGTTTACTGCTCTATAAAAGAAAGCCCTATTTGTGTTTAAAAAAAAAAAATGTAAAGGTTAAAATGTAAATTGTAATCTGATCACAGTGACATCATTTACCCCCATATATGTAAAAACACAAAATACAATGAATGCTCCCATTGTGAGTTTTGGAAACAAAGACAGCCTTGAAGGATTCTCACCTATACAGATAGATTGTCTCCGCTGAGAATTTTTGCATAACCAAAAACGAGTAAAATATTAGACCTAATTTACCCCCAGACTTGGAGCTCACGCTCACATTGGTCCGATCTGACATGCGATTTGACATGTCAGATCAGAGACAATTGCCGGCAATTGCACTGTCCGAATCGGTACGGCACTGCACCGACTCCCAAAAGTAGTTTCTGTACTACTTTTGGCAACTTCAGGGGGGAATTTTAGTAGACATCTGTGGAGGAACCCGCACAGATGTCTGTGAAATCGCCCCCGAAGTCAGACTAAAATTCCGTCTTGAAATCGTGCGAGTTCAGCTGAACAGCCTCAGTGTGAACCTAGGCGGATAAGGACCAAATAAGAAAATGCTTTATTGAACATACTTTAGCTCAGTGTATATGTTTGGTAAGTAAAATACAAAATAAAAAAACATTTTTCAGAATAAAGAAAAAAATTGACTTATTTGGTTATGGGACAGATTTCTCACAAGTCAATTTAAGCATAATTTTCCTTTGAGAGGTATTTGGACATGGACATGCAGTTTGATCGTGAACAACACCTTATGGCACAGGTGTGTGAATGTTTTAGATCACTATATACACGTGGTTTATTAATTCATGTTGAGAATACATTTCACCCTGTGTGAATCACACATTATTAAATTCTGGCCTCATGCACATAGGCAGAAAAAAATACTGTTGCTAGAGGCGTTTGGTGCTTTTTTTGTATGCCTCGGAGCAGCTGTAGGTTATCTCATGTGTATATTCACATTGTGTCATTTGCAGGTGTATTTTAAAACGGCGTTCAGGAGAAAAAAAAATGCCCCAATCATGCATTCAGAGAAAACTTTTCCAGCATAATTTAGGCCTGTATGTGCGTAATCATGGCTAAATGCACATAAACACATCTAAACGTGCATTTATGTGCGAAAAGTTATTCTAGTTGCTAGATTAAAATGAATATTCTAGCCAATAGAATGAGTTTATGCTCATACTCCGCTAAATGCAATATGCATGTATATGCATGCGGCATTAAAGGCATTTTTGTTGACACCTTCTGGCAACATTTTTGGAGTATTTTTTTATACGCTCGTGTGCATGAGCCCCTTATGTTTACAGTATTTCAGTATATTTGTGATTCAGGGCTTAGTTGTGTAGAAATTTGTACAGGGGGGAAATTTCAAGCTCATAATAATACATTTGCACTGGGTTACATAGTTACATAGTAGGTGAGGTTGAATAAAGACAATTGTCCATCCAGTTCAACCTGTGTAGGTGTGTGTGGCTGTAATCATCTCACATAGCCCTTAATGTCCTGATCCTTGAGATGTAAGTCTAAGAGTCTTTTGAAAGCCACCATACTACCCGCAGAAACCACCTCTTGTGGTAGACAATTCCACAATCTTGTAGCCCTAACAGTAAAGAACCCTCCTCGTTGCCTGAGGTTAAAACGCTTCTCGTCTAATCGCATTGTATGTCCTTGAGTCCTCATGCAATTCCTTCGAATTAACAGCTTTTTTCTAAGCTGAGATCCCCATTAAGATATTTATAAATTGCTATCATGTCCCCCCTCAGACGTCTCTTCTCCAGGGAGAATAAATCGAGCGATTGCAGCTGCTCTTCATAGTTAAGGTCCTCCAACCCCCTAATCAGTTTAGTTGCCCTTCTCTGGACTCTCTCCAGCTCCAACACATCCCTCCTGAGGACTGGCGCCCAGAACTGGACAGAATACTCCAGATGCGGTCGGTCCAGAGTTTTATAAAGTGGAAGGATTATAGTCTTATCTCTGGAATACATCCCTTTCTTTATGCATGCTAATAATCTGCTGGCTTTGGCAGCTGCCGCTTGACATTGCATGCTGTTGCCTAATCTATCATCAACCAAGACTCCCAGATCTTTCTCCATTTTTGATTCCCCCAAGGGTTCCCCTCCTAACGTGTATTGTGTTTTTATGTTTTTAGTCCCCAAGTGCAAAACCTTACACTTCTCCACGTTAAACCTCATTTGCCATGTCGTTGCCCACTCCGTTATTTTGTCCAGGTCATTCTGTAGGATATCTGCTTCATGCTGTGCAGTTATTGCCCTGGCCAATTTTGTGTCATCTGCAAAAACTGATAACGAACTACTGATCCCGTCCTCAATGCTGTTTATGAATAAATTGAACAAGGTTGGTCCTAGGACTGAGCCCTGGGGCACCCCGCTTACTACCTCAGACCAGTCTGAGTATGCGCTGTTTATTACCACCCTTTGGACACGGCCTTTTAGCCAGTTCCTTATTCAAGAGCAAACCCTGCTGTCGATATCTGCAGACCTTATTTTATAAATTAAGCGCTTGTGGGGAACTGTATCAAACGCCTTAGTGAAATCCAAGTACACCACATCCACTGGTCTGCCCCTATCTAGCTCACAGCTCACCTCCTCGTAGAATGCTAAGAGATTGGTTTGACAAGAACGCCCATTTGTAAACCCGTGCTGATTACTGCTGATGATGTTGTTGTCCTTAGCATACTCTACGATATAGTCCCTTATCATCCCCTCCAGAAGTTTACATATTATTGATGTCAAACTGACAGGCCTATAATTTCCCGGGATATGCCTCTGGCCCTTTTTGAATATCGGAATCACGTTAGCCTTCCTCCAATCCCCTGGTACATCTACTGTCCTAATACTGTCAGCAAAGATCAGGAATAGTGGTCTAGATATAACCTAACTGAGTTCCTTGAGTACTCTCGGATGTACGCCATCCGGGCCTGGTGATTTGCTTGTGTTAAGTTTATCCAGCCTTTCCCTGATTTCACCCTCTGTTAGCCATAGTGGCAAGTCCTGTGTATTACTACTAACCATACAGTCATGGTCAGTGTACCCCTCCTTTTCCTGTGTAAAGTCTGACGAGAAAAAAGCGTTCAGCATGGTTGCTTTTTCAGTGTCCTCTGTAACCATCCTCCCATCATCGTTAATTATGTGTGCAATATGCTCTGCCCTAGTTTTTTTGCTGTTGATATATTTAAAGAATTTCTTTGGTTTTTTTTTACTATCCTCTGCTATTTGTCTCTCAAAGTTGATTTTAGCCATCTTGATTTCTTGTTTACTTTTCTTATTTGCCTCCTTGTATTGCTGGAAGGCCGATACTGTGCCCTCTGATTTATATTTTTTGAAGGCCAATTTTTTTCCCCTAATAAGTTTTTCAACGCTACGGTTTAGCCAGCCAGGTTTGGCTTTGTCTCTTCTAAATTTATTTCCCATAGGAATGAACTGCAAGATGCATTTGCTTAATATGTTCCTAAAGCATTCCCATTTTTCCTCTGTGGTCAGTAAACCCAGGGTTTGGTCCCAGTTTACCCTTTCCATCAATGAGTACAATTTTGGAAAGTTTGCCCTTCTGAAATGCAGGGTTCTTATGTTCCCCACTTGCCTTGTTATATTGTTATTTATATTAAATGTGATCATCCTGTGATCGCTAGAGCCCAGGTTGTCCTGGACTCCTACCTCCGAGATTAGGTCTGGGTCATTAGTGATCAATAGATCCAGGACTGCGTTTTCTCTGGTAGGGGAATCCACCAACTGTGACATGTAGTTGTCCTGTAAGGTTTCCGTGAATAGACGGGCCTTCTGTGAGTGTGTAATCCCCTCATCCCAGTCAATGTCGGGATAATTGAAGTCCCCCAATATGATGACTGATCCCAATCTTGCCACTTTACCCATTAGTGCTAAAAATTCCAGCTCTACCTCCTCCCCTTGGTTAGGTGGCCTATAGCAAACCCCCACAACTACTTTTCCCTTTTCTCCTTCCCTATGGAGTTCAACCCACACAGATTCTAAATCCATGCTCATCCCATCCGTAATGTCACTCCTTTCAATCACCTTTATATTGTTCTTGACATAGAGACATACCCCGGCCTATGGCCGGCTTACCCTCATTTAGTTTTAACAGAGATGTTAAAACTAAATGAGGGTAAGCCGGCCATAGGCATTACGAATCCCGGTTGGTTCAGCAATGACCACCCGAGATTTAAACTATGTATGGGCAGGCTGATTGTACCCAAGTTGATCGATCAACTTGGACTTGGGTACAACCAGCATGGAGGTTATAGCCGCTAGTAATGTTTGTTGTGTTCTCCTGGCAGGGATGGTACCCCCCCGCCAAGAGAACACAATAGCTCCACGGGATGGATTTACAGTTAGTATTGAGGGGGGGAACCGAGTGATTTTCTTTCCTGCAACCCGTGTGATTGTAGGAATGAAAATTGCCCCATTTGAGGCTGGCGTTACCTACTAAACAAGTTGAGAATCTTTATTCTTCAATCCAATTATCCAATTCTAATTGTCTGCATACCCAATCTTGTACAGAAGAAATAAGCAAATAGGAGTTTTCTTTTTACATGACTTGATAACTGAAGTAAAAAAAAAAAACTCCTTTCTTAAATCAGCCTCTAAATATAAGTGAATCAATTAAACTTGTTTAAAGTGTGACTTGTTTTGAGTTATTTTGGCGTGAAGTCAATATATTAGTGGAAGTTTGGTAGATTTTTTTCACTATTTTTATTTTGTGATCTTCCATACTAGTGCAATGCTTTCACTGTATCTTTCTACCCTATCCTATAGACTTTAGGTTTAACCTAAAGTCATTCAGTGCATTGCAAGTGTACCTAATATAAGGTGTAAAATGCAAAAGGCACTGTAAAATTACATTCCCCCTCATACCCTAATAAAATGCTATGAAAAAGAGAATGCATTTCACTAACAGCAGCAAGCATATTGGCAACAGCAAGAAACCACCCCAATTCACAAAAGGATCCCATTAAAATAGCAGTTGGCAGCTCCATCCCTGCCAAGAGTGACATTATTAATTGGATAACTTGCTTATCTTTGAGGCTGCAGCCTTATGATAAATCTGGGAGTGTTGATTTTGAGCCAGAGTACATCTCAGTCTGTCTGATCTCTTCCAAGCCATCTTGTTCTGACTACAGGTTAATGTTACTCGAAGTCCTCGTTAGCCCCTAGTGGTACTTCTCCTGTTGTAAGCAAAAGCAGCACTGATTATAGTGCTGATTTTATGCCTACCTCCAATTCTATAGGTTATTGCTGTGGAGGAGGAAATGCATCAGTATTTCCGGTGTGTTAAAAAAGCAGGGATGCAATGAGGAACATAAGTGCATTTAAAATCAGCTCTCAACTATAAAAAGTATTTAGGGGTTAACTTGGGCAAATTAGTGGTGTAGTGTGTTTTAAAAAGAGTGTTTATCTCTAATAAAATCTAGGGTGGTCATGGGGACAGTGCACAGCCTAAAAAATTAAATTGTGGTAAATCCTCTAAAATGTTGATAGCTTCATTAATTTACATCCACTTTAAATTAAACACTTGAGTACTGCATTGCTCATCGTAGAAATTGTCATTTCTGTGACCTTCACTAAATGTATGTTAACATGAAACACTGCATCTGAGTAAAACAAACCAGAAATGGTATTTAATTTATTTTTATTATTCAAAGCAAACTTATCCATCCATCTATGTCTCTATGCTTTCGTTTTCGGAGAAATCACTTTGAAAAACACCCCTTAGCATTTCTGCCTGTGACCATTAAGGCAGATTTTTCATGTAGCATTTAATTAATGGAATCCATATGTCCTTAGCGCAGGCATGCAGGCAGCAGGGTGTGCTTAGCTGAGAAAACTCTCTCCTCCCCCACTAAAAACTCCTGGGATGTATGACATCATTTGCCTAGGAATGGAAACGCAGGCATTCCATGAATTAAATGCTACATGAAAAATGTAAAAAAAAATGTAAAACAAGTAAATGTGATATACTTTCCTATCTATTTACCAATGATAGCAGCATAAGGATTAAAAAAGTCAAGTGAAAAGTGAAAGTGATTTAATGAGGAATATACTTAGGTAGACACTTTCCCCTCAGTCTCTAACCTATAATGATGTTATATAATATATCACTAATATATCACTCCTATCATCTATCTTTAATTTTATATTTAATAAAACATGGTAATATTTTGAAAAAATATTAGGATCTAGCTATTTGAATAGTAGGTAGCATGTGGTGTTTGGCTATCAAAGTTTTCTGGGATTTAGCGATACAAAACAGATATAGTTGTGTCAGAATATGGGTCAGGTAGTAAGGTTTAGCCCATGTGAATGCCCATTACAAGTACATTGAGCAATTTAGTCAGGGAGTAAGGTTTAGCCCATGTAAATGCCCATTACAAGTACATTGAACCAGCCTCCCCTTCTTCTGCGCCCTCTGGAATGCCTGCTCTGTCTGTAACAAACTCACCTCCCTCCACGACCTCTTTATCAAAAATTCCCTTAACCTACTTTCCATTACGGAAAACCTGGCTTCATGAATCCAACACTGCTTCTTCTGCTTTCCTCTCCCATGGTGGCCTTCCCTGGACTCACTCCCCAAGACCCAGTGACAGAAGGTAGGTGGAGTGGGAATCCTTCTAGCCCTACACAGCAGCTATCAGGTACTTCACCCACCTCCCTCTCTGACACTCTCCTCTCTTGAGGCACATTATATTTGTCTATTTTCTCTTGTTTCTATAACAATTTTTGTTATCTACTGCCCCCCTGGACCGGTATCAACCTTCTCTGTTTGGCTACCCTACTTTCTCTTTTCTGAATTCCCAACATTCTCTGTGACTTAAACATCCCTGTAAATGCTAATACTACTGCTACTTCTAAACTTCTTAGTCTAACCTTGTTTTTTAACCTGAAGCACTAAATACAGGCTCCTTCTTGGATGGCAACGCCCTTGACCTTGTATTCTCCTATCTATGCACTCCACTCCCACTCTTTGATTACAACCTTATTAGTTTCACTCTATCCCTGTCTTTCACCTCCTCTCCCTCCAACCGCCTAACAGTTACCAGTAGAAACCTTTCCCACTTCAACCCATGTCTTCTCTACTCTACTCTGCTACTGGCCACCTCTGTTGTCAAAATCTCACCTCTGTCCTGCCCCAACCTAGCCACTTCTGTCTACTACACCTCACTGTCATCCTCCCTTGACAAGCTCCTCCCCTTACTACACACACACAATCAGGCCCAACCTATTTAAAGCGGAGTTCCAGCCATTTCACTCACCTGTCCAGCGGTCCAGCCGGGTACCCACTGTGCATGCGCGAGTTGCGCTGCGCGTCTTGATTGGCCGGCAATCTTCTGGGACCTCTGACATGTCCCAGAAGATTGCAGGGAGGGAGGGGGAGAGGAGAACTTCCGTTCAGGGCGCCGCGACGTTCCGATCGGAAGTGGGAGCGGGTACCTGTCAAAACTAGGTACCCTCTCCCCCCCCAAAAAAATGACATGCCAAATGTGGCATGTCAGGGGGTTAGAATACATAAAGCGGAAGTTCCATTTTTGGGTGGAACTCCGCTTTAACCTCGGCAAACAGATGACACAAGAATTTTCAAAAAACATAGCTGCTCTTGAGCGCCTGTGGACTAAGTCCCAGAAGGACTTCAACCAATATATATCTGCCGTCCAAAAATGCTGCTCCTGCCTCCCCACTGCCAAGCAGACCTTTTTTTATCACTCTCATTAACTCCTTCTCATCCAGTCCCTTTTAACTCTTCTCTACCTTCAGCTCTCTTTTTTGTCCTCCACTGCTTCCACCCACCAATTCACTCACTGCCCAGGATATCGCCAATCACTTCAAAAAATGAGATTTATAAAATTCATGAGGAGATCTCCAATGCCCAGATACCTCTCCCACTTAACACCCCATGTCCACAGGTACAATCATTACTTCCCTCATTCAACCCTAATACTATCAACAAATTTACTAAACTTTTTTCTAAAGCCCACCTAACCACCTGCCCCCTGGACCCTGCTCCCTCGCAAATGCTACGGTCACCCTCTGGCTCCATTCTACACTCTATAACTCACATCTTTAATCTCTTCCTCTTTTCTGGCGTCTTCCCCAACTCTCTAAAACATGCACTAGTTACCCCCATCCCTAAAAAGCCTTCACTGGACCCCACCAATCTTAACAACCTATGCCCCATCTCCCTACTCCCCTTTTCCTCCAAACTCCTGGAACGTCTGGTTTAAAACTGAGCGACTATTTGTCTGAGAACAAACATTTGATCCCCTTCAGTTTGGAATTTGTCCTTATCATCTCATGGAAACTGCTCTCCTTAAACTCACAAACGATCTACTAATGGCTAAAACCAATGTAGACTATTCTATACTCCTACTCCTGAACCTCTTTGCTGCATTTGATATGGTTGGCCACCCCACTCCTTTGGTCTCCATTACTGTACTCTTTGCTGGTTCTCATTCTACCTATCTCACCACACCTTCAGTGTCACTTACAATTCTACTCCCTCTTTTCTTCCTTTCTTGTCGAGGTTCCCCTAGGTTCTGTTCTTGGACCTCTCCTAATCTCAAACTACACCTCCTCCCTGGGTCAGTTTATTGCCTCCCATGCCTATGACACCCACATCTATTTTTCTACCCCTCAGCTCACTCCATTAGTCTCCTCACGTATCACTAATTTACTAAAAAACATATCACCCTGGATGTCACACCACTTCCTCAAACTCAATCTATCCAAAACTGAGCTCATAACATTCCCTCCCCATGTGCCTCTTCCCCATATTTCTGTGTCAAAATCAACGGCACGATTTCACTCCCTGGAAATCTCCCCCCTCGACTACTGCAACTCCCTCCTCTTTGGCTTACCCTTATATAGGCTATCCCCCCTTCAGTCCGTCATGAATGCTGCTGCCAGATTCATCTCTCTTACCAACTGTTCAGTGACTGCTACCCTTCTCTGTCGATCCCTCACCTGGGTTCTGCTCACCCAGCGAATTAAGTTCAAGATACTAAAAGCAAATTACAAAGCCATCCACAACTCTACCCCGAGCTACATTACTAACCTAGTTTTAAAATACCAACCAAATGGTTATCTTCATTCCTCCCAAGACCTCTAGCTCCTTTGTCACCTCATCCCATGCTCGCTTCCAGGACTTCTTTAGAGCCTCTCCCATCCTTTAGAACTCCCTACCCATATCTGTCTGATTATCTCCTATATGTCTGTCCATATTCAGAGGATCCCTAAAAACTCATCTCTTCAGAGAGGCCTATCCGCCCCCCCCCCCCCCCCCCCACCCCTAACAACTGTACATTTAGTTTCTCCATCAGCCTATTCCCCACAGCTATTACCTTTTGTATCTCTTGAACCTCCCTCTTAGATTGTAAGCTCTGTCCTTATGTTAAAAAGCCACCCGCAAACTGTCGGTGCTATATAAATACTGTATTATAATAATAATAATTTAAACCTAGTCTAGTAGATAATTTATTACACTTGAGTATTGTGCTTACTACATACTACAGAGTTTTGCAGAGAACTGAAAAGTGACATTTTATTGAATAATGACTGCAGCTTTCCAGATTTAACCGATATCAGTCTAACTTCTTTTTGAGTAAGCCCCGGTTCACACTACTGCGTGTGCGGGGTTCGCATGTAATGTCGGAGCGCACTGCTCCGACATTACATGCGATCAGCTGTGCGGTGCGAGTTTAGCCATACAGTTTGTATGGCTAAATTCGCATCGCACCCGCAGCAAACACGCACAGGAGGCATTTTTGCTGCCGCATCAGGATCGGATCGCACAGCGGTTCACACTTGTGCGATCCGATCCTGTGCGAACTGCACGATCGCACTGCGATATGCGATCAAACTGGGGGTGTCGTTAAGAATTACATTGACACCCCCAGCGGATCGCATATGGCAGTGTGAACTGCCGGGGGTGCGTGTGCGATGCGGGAACAGGCTGCGAGTTCGCAGCCTTCCCGCATCGCATCAGTGTGAACCGAGCCTAAATCCCAAAGAGGATTTAGGAGTATTAGCTGACTGTTCCTCAGAGGAAATGAACATTGTTTACTAGACTAAATACGTGGATTCACTGTTGTATGTCAGCTAAAATCTATATTGCATCCCAATGGTGACAATTTCCTCTAGGCTTGAAGGTGGTGATTAGAAGAATAAATGGCATTTGTTCATGGCAGAATCTATCATCTATTAATGATGACAAAGATGGCATACAGACATGGCAAATCTCTACTGATCACACATATTAATCTTAATGGTCTGAAGAAAGATAAAAATATTCTGTTATTACTGTAAACTGACTACGATTCACATCCTGACATTGTTTGATGGGATGGTTTAAAGTAAATGTATTTTAGATGCATATTTAACCGCTTGCCGTCCGCCCGCCGTCATATTACGGTGGAGCGGTGCGACCATTGTTCTGGGCCGCTGTCATATGACGGCGGCCCATTCAGGCAGGGCAGGCGCGCGATCGTGTGCGCGCCGCCCTGCACTGCCGGTGTCGGCGTGTCTCCGGGACACAGCCCGTCACCGGCAGGGGGGAAACAGCCAATGGGCATGGCTGTTTCCCACGTGATCGGCTGTGTTCCAATGACACAGCCGATCACAATGGAGGAGCCCAGAAGATGACCGCGCATGCGCGATCGTGAGCACGCAGCGTGGTCATGTCGGTGGCTCTGTGTTCCCTAGGAACACAGCTAGTCACCGGCAGTAGTAAACAGTCACTGACAGTGACTGTTTACTATGTGATCGGCTGTGAATCCATTCACAGCCGATCACAAAATGTAAACACAGAGCAGTAACTCACTGTTACTAGCTCTTCTCCCCTCACACAGTTTCCAGTGTGAGGAGAGCAGAGCCAGAAACAGTGAGTTACTGCTCTGTGTACCTGTAAAAGTAAAAGCACAAAAATAAAGGTCTCCACACAGTCCTCAGCCCCCCCAATTGCACCTGTCACCCAACAGTCACCTCATCAGTGCCCAGAAATTGACACCCATAACGTTCCATGTGAGCGTAGCGATCGCGGGCAGAATCACAGCGATTCTGCCCGCGATCCGGAAATCATTGCAAATCGCGGGACACCTGTGCATTGCCCGTGATTTGCAATAGCACCCCAAACGCTGTGCGATGTTGCCGCGATTTCCGCCTGCCGAATCGCGGTAACATCACGCAAACATCGCATGATGCCCAAAAAAGGTGCGCGATGTTACCGCGATTCAGCAGGCGGAAATCGCGGCAACATCGCACAGCGTTTGGGGTGCTATTGCAAATCACGGGCAACGCACAGGCGTCCCGCGATTTGCAATAATTTCCGGAATGCGGGCAGAGTCACAGTGATTCTGCCCATGATCGCTACGCCACATGTGAACATAGCCTAAAGTTCACCTGTCACCAGAGACTGCCATCAGTACTGCCGTGCACCATTGCCCGTCACCTGTCACCCATCGGTGACCATCGCCCGTCACCCCATCAATCACCGTCACCTGTCACCCCATCAGTCATCGTCACCTGTCACCCCATCAGTCATCATCACCTGTCACCCCATCAGTGATCATCACTTGTCACCCCATCAGTCATCGTCACCTGTCACCCCATCAATCATCGTCACTTGTCACCCCATCAGTGATCGTCATCTGTCACCCCATCAATCACCGTCACTTGTCACCCCATCAGTGATCGTCATCTCTCACCCCATCAATCATCGTCACCTGTCACCCCATCAGTGATCATCATCTGTCAACCCATCAATCATCGTCGCCTGTCACCCCATCAGTCATCGTCATCTGTCACCCCATCAGTCATCGTCATCTGTCACCCCATCAGTCATCGTCACCTGTCACCCCATCAGTCATCGTCACCTGTCACCCTATCAGTCATCGTCACCTGTCAACCCATCAGTCATCGTCATCTGTCAACCCATCAGTCATCGTCATCTGTCACCCCATCAGTGACCGTCACCTGCCACCTATCAGTCACCTGCCACCCATCAGTGATCATCCGCAGATTTGAAATCGCTAATAGTAGTGGATCGGAGATGGACTCGGACTATTCCTGTACACTTTCCTTTATTGAATGTATTTTGGGGTGCAATTTTTGCTATATACATGCAACCACTTACCGACCGTCTAACGACTATATACGTCGGTCATTAAAAGCTAAATACTGGGGTTATGGCAGCAGATAGCTGCCATAACCCCGGTATTTTTTTAAACGGCGGGCGGTTGGCTTTCAGATAAGGGTGGTCCCAGTGGCGGATTCACCGCGGAATTACCCTTACGGTGCAGGGGAAGAGGTGCCCCCCCTCTCCCGCCGCGTCCCAGACGTTTTCCCAGCTTACCGGACCCGCCGGCAGCGGGGAAAACTATCCGGTCCCGGATCCTCAGAGACAGGAAGTCGAGTGAGGGCAAGATGGCCCTCACTCAACTCTATGGTCTTGGAGGACCGGAGCTACGTCAAAAGTCGTTGCCTAGCAACCGGTTTAAAGGGCCGCTTTTTTTTTTTTTTTTTTGTTTTCTTTTTCAACAATTTTTTTTTTTTTAGTGTAGTTGTGAGGTGTGAGGTCTTTTTGACCCCAGATCTCACAATAAAGAGGACCTGTCATACCTATTTCTATTACAAGGGATGTTTACATTACTTGTAATAGGAATAAAAATTATCAAAACATTTTTTTTTTAAAACTGTGTAAAATAAAAAAATAATAAATAAAATAAATAGGAAAAAAAAAAAATGAAAGCACCCTGTCCCCGTTAGCTCGCGCGCAGAAGCGAATGCATACGCAAGTCCCGCCAACATACGTAAACTGTGTTCAAACCACACATGGGAGGTATCGCCGCGATCGTTAGAGCGAGAGCAATAATTTGAGCCCTAAACTTCCTCTGTAACTCTAATCTAGTAACCTGTAGAAATTTTTAAAATGTTGCCTATGGGGATTTTTAAGTACCAATGTTTGGCGCCATTCCGTGAGCGTGCGCAATTTTGAAGCATGACATGTTGGATATCTAATTACTCGGCGTAACATTATCTTTTACATTATGGAAAAAAATTGGGCTAAATTTACTGTTTTCTTATATTTTAATTAAAAAAAGTGAATATTTTTCAAAAAATTTGCATTTGCAAGACTGCTGCGCAAATATGGTGTGATAAAAAATATTGCAATGATCTCCATTTTATTCTCTAGGGTCTCTGCTAAAAAAAATATATAATGTTTGGGGGTTCTAAGTAGTTTTCTAGCAAAAAAAATGATTTTAGCTTGTAAACACCAAGTTTCAAAAATAGGCCCAGTCTTAAAAGTGGATAAATGGACAACTTTGTGTAAAGTGCTACTTGGATGTTAGGCCTCTGTATGTGGTTAGGCTGTGTAAAAGTGTTACACATGTGGTATCGCCATACTCAGGAGGAATAGCAGAATGTATTTTGGGGTGCAATTTTTGATATGTACATGCTATTTGTTGGAAATATTTCATAAATGGACAACTTTGTGTAAAAGAAAATGCATTTTCATTTTCTTTCCACAGTTTCCAAAAACTTGTGGAAAAAAATGACATGTTCAAAAGACTCATTATGCCTCAAAAATTATACGTTGGGGTGTTTGCTTTCCAAAATGGGGTCATTTTATGGGGGTTTCCATTGTCCTGGTGCTCCAGGGCCTTCAAAAGTGCAATAGGTTGTCAGGAAATTATATGTGTAATTTATGCTCCTAGAATGCCGGTGTAACATGAGAAAACCATACCCGTAAGAAAACCATACCCTTTATAACTTCCGGTGCACCTACGGAGGGTATGGATTTATCACAGTAGTGTGTGTAATGTTACACTCGCCGCTCTTACATTAAAACAGCTCCTCTGCAACATCAGTCATCTCCGCTACTATCCCTGTCACTTCCCTGATCTCGGCTAATAAATATAAAAACGGATAACGGAGCCGACATCTCCGTCATTTACATTTCATACACCCGCCGCCGCTTTCATATTTATTAGCCGACATCAGGGAAGTGACAGGGATAGGAGCGGAGATGACCCATGTTGCAGCCAAACTGTTTTAGCGTAACCGCCGCAAGTATAACATTACACACACTACCGTGATAATTTCATACTCTCCGAGCATGCGCACTTGTCAACTTCTCTGCTGTTCAAGGACGTATCCGGGGCTCTGAGCATGCGCACTGCTGCGCTGCTCAGCTGTTTCTGACCGGAAGTGACGAGGGTATGGAATTCTAACGAGGTATGGTTTTTTCACGGAACACCGGACGGTGCTACTCGGATGTTAGGCCTCTGTATGTGGCCAGGCTGTGAAAAAGTCTCACACATGTGGTATCGCCATACTCAGGAGGAGTAGTGTGTTTTGGGGTGTAGTTCCAAGTATACATATGCTGTGTGAGAGAAATAACCTGTTAATATGTCAATTTGTAAAAAAAAAAAAAAAAAAAATCTTCATTTTGCAAAGAATTGTGGGAAAAAATTACAAGTTCAAAAAACTCACCATGCCCCTTATTAAATACCTTGGAATGTCTACTTTCCAAAAAGGGGTAATTTGGGGGGTATTTGTACTTTCCTGACTTTTTAGTGTCTCAAGAAATGAGATAGGCCTTCAGTACATCAGGTGTGATCAATTTTCAATGAATAGCACCATAGCTTGTGGACTCTATAACTTTCACAAAGACCAAATAATATACACTTATTTGGGTTATTTATACCAAAGATAAGTAGCAGTATAAATTTTGGGCAAAATTTGTGAAGAAAAATTACTAATTTGCAAAATTTTATGACAGAAACAAAGAAAAATGCGTTTTTTCACAATATTTTCAGTCTTTTTTTATTTATAGCACAAAAAATAAAAAACCCAGTAGTGATTAAATACCATCAAAAGAAAGCTCTATTTGTGTGAAGAAAAGGAAACAATTTTTTTATGGGTACAGTGTTGCATGACTGAGTAATTGTCATTCAAAGTGTGAGAGCGCTGAAAGCTGAAAATCGGTCTGGGCAGGAAGGGGGTGAAAGTGCACTGTAGGCAAGTGGTTAATCTTTTAAGACGTTATTTCTTTCTATAGTCTGTACTTTTCCATATTTTGCTTGTATACGGTATTTGCTTATTGATTGATCATTGCTTCCTGCTGTTGTACATGACTGTGCTTCAGCTTTATGCCTAGTACACATGATCAGAAAATCGAACAAAAAATACTGCTTTATCATACAATAATCTGATGGTTAGTACACAGCTTTCGAGAGATGATCACGACAATTCATGCAATATTATCTAAAGGGACAACCACAAAAACTTTTCTTGTGCTATACCAGAACGTTTATTTAGTACAGTATTCGTCTGAAAAAAATTGGAAGACCAAGACCACGCATGCTCAGAAACAACAGAATAAATTACAATACAATACAACACAGTACATCACTTCTGAAGTTGTATTCTGTCATATGAGAATTTTCGTAACTTTAGTAACCTCTTCATTTTCCATATGAGACTAGCATACAAATAAAAACGGACGATCATGCATCCGATATTCTCATTGTGTGTACGAGGCTTTAATCCCTGCAGAAAGTCTACCAATCTGTTCATAATAATGAAAAAAAGTGCAATGTCTAGGTGATGTATGGTTTAATAGAGTTTTATGTCAGCGGTCATTAATCAAGGTGGCTTATTGCAGTATCTGAACAGATAACCAATAGAGTTAGAATTTTTTAAAAGTTGAAATATAGTCATTTAGAATATAATACAGCCAGACTATTGATATTTCCTTAAATGTTATACACAGGTCATTTACCTGTTATGGTACTCACTGTCTGTTAAAGCATTGGGCCCTACCAATCTGCATGGCTGGAGAGCGATATTGAAAGCTTTGATCTTTTACTGGCTTTAGAAAAACACACTGACCTTGATATACCCACTGAGTAATGCCAACTGGATCATTTGTAAATGTAATGTTACTGTGGGTGAGTGATGAGGGCATGCCAGTGACTGCACTGTTCTAGGTCATGTGGGCTTCTGCACATAACGCCTGCAGACATTCCCTTGCTGCCCTGCATGGGCTGTCAATAGGCAAAACTGCAACTGATTTTTGAAAGACGGGCATCAGATACAGTGCCTTGCGAAAGTATTCGGCCCCCTTGAACTTTGCGACCTTTTGCCACATTTCAGGCTTGAAACATAAAGATATAAAACTGTAATTTATTTGTTAAGAATCAACAACAAGTGGGACATAATCATGAAGTGGAACGAAATTTATTGGATATTTCAAACTTTGTTAACAAATAAAAAACTGAAAAATTAGGCGTGCAAAATTATTCAGCCTCTTTACTTTCAGTGCAGCAAACTCTCTCCAGAAGTTCAGTGAGGATCTCTGAATGATCCAATGTTGACCTAAATGACTAATGATGATAAATAGAATCCACCTGTGTGTAATCAAGTCTCTGTATAAATGCACCTGCACTGTGATAGTCTCATAGGTCCGTTTAAAGCGCAGAGAGCATCATGAAGAACAAGGAACACACCAGGCAGGTCCGAGATACTGTTGTGGAGAAGTTTAAAGCCGGATTTGGAAGGAGTATCAGACCACTGCAAATCTATGAAGACCTGGCCTTCCCTCTAAACTTTCAGCTCATACAAGGAGAAGACTGATCAGAGATGCAGCCAAGAGGCCCATGATCACTCTGGATGAACTGCAGAGATCTACAGCTGAGGTGGGAGACTCTGTCCATAGGACAACAATCAGTCGTATACTGCACAAATCTGGCCTTTATGGAAGAGTGGCAAGAAGAAAGCCATTTCTTAAAGATATCCATAAAAAGTGTCGTTGAAAGTTTGCCACAAGCCACCTGGGAGACACACCAAACATGTGGAAGAAGGTGCTCTGGTCAGAGGAAACCAAAATCGAACTTTTTGGCAACAATGCAAAACGTTATGTTTGGCGTAAAAGCAACACAGCTCATCACCCTGAACACACCATCCCCACTGTCAAACATGGTGGTGGCAGCATCATGGTTTGGGTCTGCTTTTCTTCAGCAAGGACAGGGAAGATGGTTAAAGTTGATGGGAAGATGGATGGAGCCAAATACAGGACCATTCTGGAAGAAAACCTTATGGAGTCTGCAAAAGACCTGAGACTGGGACGGAGATTTGTCTTCCAACAAGACAATGATCCAAAACATAAAGCAAAATCTACAATGGAATGGTTCACAAATAAACATATCCAGGTGTTAGAATGGCCAAGTCAAAGTCCAGACCTGAATCCAATCGAGAATCTGTGGAAAGAACTGAAAACTGCTGTTCGCAAGCGCTCTCCATCCAACCTCACTGAGCTCGAGCTGTTTTGTAAGGAGGAATGGGCAAAAATTTCAGTCTCTCGATGTGCAAAACTGATAGAGACATACCCCAAGCGGCTTACAGCTGTTATCGCAGCAAAAGGTGGCGCTACAAAGTATTAACTTACAGGGGCTGAATAATTTTGCACGCCCAATTTTTCAGTTTTTTGTTTGTTAACAAAGTTTGAAATATCCAATAAATTTCGTTCCATCTCATGATTGTGTCCCACTTGTTGATTCTTCACAAAAAATTACAGTTTTATATCTTTATGTTTGAAGCCTGAAATGTGGCAAAAGTTTGCAAAGTTCAAGGGGACCAAATACTTTCGCAAGGCACTGTATATCAATTGACTTTATTGTAGTAGCTACAAATCAACTTTAAAAAAGAATTTCAAACAAGTGGAACTAATCAGTTAGAAATTATGTTTTCCAGCACACTGCAATTGTTCAAAAAAATAAAAAAAGTTAAAGTAGATGTAACCCTAATAACTAAAATCTCATAGGGGCTTTAGCATGTAAATTTATAAGTCATTATTTTTATTTTTAATCTGCAGCTTTCATTGAAATAGTACCTGGTGATCCCATCATAAAGGATCATGTTCAGGTACTTCTTGGTATAGGGTGACAATGCCCTCTCTTTACCGCCCAATTGTGTTTTGTGTTATCATCCTGTCACATAGCCTTCTGGAGGGGAAGTCAAGTGGCCTTTTGAAAACACATTATGCAGACATGATGGTTACTGTCGGAAATATTGTGCTGAGATATGCCACTGGTGGATCAAAACAAGCTGCTTTTTTGTCAAAGCTTAATTAAACAAGTTGAAGTTAGAAGCTGATTGGCTACCATGCAAATCTGCACCAGATTTTGCACTCTTCATTTTTAGTAAATCAACCCTATTGTTTTACTGTACCACTCTCCCTTTTGTTGGTAATCTGTGTACGTTGTAGTGCACCTGCTTGTGATGCTGGAACATCCTCCTTGTTACCTCTTAGATATAAAAAGCACATTATCAAAAATATCAATTGAAAAATCATTCTTAGCCGCCAATCTTAACATATAATTTGCAGTGCCCAAACTGTTAATAAACCATCTAGTGATGATAAATACAGTGAATTATGAAACAAAGTAAATCATGTGACGAGTGCCATAAATAATAACAGTTCAATGACAAAACTTTAAATCAAAATTCCAGATAGTAAAAGACTCCAATGCTTAGTAGAAGCCGAGCATATGCTTCTAATGTGAAAATGGATGTCAGATAGAAAAGTGAATCACCCAGGTGTACGTCCAACATGCAGTAAAAATATCTGCTTACCCGAGAAAATGGACTCTTAGTTATAAGAGTCATAAGCACATTGTGGAAAGGTATCACTTAAGATGGAAGTCCTTAACTCCTTTTTTCCTTTCAGGTGGAAATGAGTTTAGAAGAGATGGTGGGTAATTACTCCAACATACCATGCATAGAAATATATCAAAAAATATTCCCATAGTGTGAAACTGTATGTTAAATTTATTTAGAAAAAATTACTAATTACTCACAATAAAATATTTAAAAATATTTATGTGGTGGTGACATAACGAGCATGGACCCCGCCCTATGCGTTTCATCAGAGTTGACGTCATCAGGGGCACGCCCGCTGATTTCACAAGGCTGTCAGTTTGAATCCTGGGATTGGTATATTCTGCATATATGCTTGTTTTTAACTATTTTATTGTGAGTAATTAGAACTTTTTTTCTAAATAAATTTAACATACAGTTTCACAATATGGGGATATTTTTGATGTATTTCTATGCATGGTATGTTGGAGTAATTACCCGCTATCTCTTATGAGATTGTTTCCACCTGAAAGGATGAAAGGAGTTAAGGGCTTCCATCTTAAGTGATACCTTTTCACATTGCCCTTATGACTCTTATAACTTAGAGTCCATTTTCTCTGGTAAGCAGCCATTTTTAGTGCATGGTGGAGGCGCACCTGGTTGATTCACTTTTCTGTCTGACAACCTTATCCACATTAGAAGCGTATGCTGGGCTACTGAGCACTGGAGTCTTTCACTATCTGGAATTTAGATTTCAAGTTTTGTCATTCTGCTGTTATTATTTATGGGACTCATCCTTTGATTTACTTTGTTTCATAATTTATTGTATTTATCATCACTAGATGGCTTATTGACAGTTTTGGTGCTGCAAATTTTATGTTAGGATTGGTGGCTAAGAATGATCTTACTACTGATATTTTTGATAAGGTGCTTTTTATATCTAAGAGGGGTACAGAAAAAAATGGGGTTGATTTACTAAAACTGAAGAGTGCAAAATCTGGTGCAGATGTGCATGGTAGCCAATCAGCTTCTAACTTCAGCTTGTTTATTAAAGCTTGGACTAAAAAACCTGAAACTGATTGGTTTCTATGTAGAGCTGCACCAGGTTTTGCACTTTCCAGTTTTAATAAATTAGCCCCACTGTCTGGATGAAAACAAATGTACTAAGTTGGCCTCTATTTCCTGAATGCAACTAAAAGATTAGTGTACAGTTTTTACTAAGGCCTTGTGTACATGTGGCATACTACAGCCTACCTCTCACACTATCTGTATTCCACAGCATACTACTCTGTGTGTATTCAGAGCTGTGCCCACATGGATGTCAAATTAAGATCAGCAGCTGTGTCCGTGCAGCCAGCCACTGTGCATTCCCATGCAGGAAAATACAGCCCTCGTACGGCTATATGCTGTAGTACACCCTATGTAAGCACGGCCTAAAGTGTATCAGTAAATTCATACTAAAACATTTTCATTATGTAGTAGGCTTAGAGTTATTTCACTTCTTGTTGTGCAGTGTTTATAATGTATTTTGTTAAATATCCTTGCTTCCACCTCTGGTGGAAATTACAGGACTTACCTGACTCTCGTTGAGGTTCCTTTGTCTAACATTTAAAACCAAAATATAGTTGGATTCTATTTTTGTAGGGTTCTGACAAGTCATTTGACATATTTTTCCCTTGTTAATATTTGTGTACCATATTGGTATAGAATGTAGTATACTATGAAGCTTTGTATGAACAAATGACATGTCCTTTGTCAGTATTATGATATTTGGACATAGCCTATTTGCAATTTGTAGTTTGGTTGCCTGGGCAGTGTACAATTGCTGCTCAGTGGAAAGATTCAGGAAAATTCAGTCTTCCACATACTTGTATGTTAACAGAATATTTGTGAGGCAAAAAATAGCACAGTCATGAAGCCTCGGCTATGTGTTAAGAGTGTCCAGAATAAATATAACATGGTTTACCATTGGACTGTGATACGTACGCGTCTACTCGTTCAGCTAAATGAGAACTCAGCATCTTTTGAAATGTATAAAAAGCACAGTAGAAACTCAGCAAAATATCATTTGTGAAACAAACATATTTAGAATTTTTATGAGTAATATATTAATGGCTAGGTTAGCTTTTTTTTTGGAATATCTGCAATGGAAAGATTTACTTACTACATAACAGAAAGTATCAGGAAAATCCCCCCAAAGTCAAGGCAAATCCAAACTGGAATTGAGCTAGAACTATCGCATTGTTCCAGTATGAAAAACAATGAAAAAAACTTTCCTTAGCACTGCCTATAATTTTGGGGGATCTTGCCTCAAGGACAAGTACAAATAGTTGGGGCTGCCCTATAAACCTATATAACTTATTTTTATTATGCATCAACACATTATAGGTTCTAGTGCACATGACTTTCGAAGTAAGACTACTTGTACATTTAGGCCTCTTGCAAACTACAGCCTGAAAAAGCTCAGTACAGCATTTTGTTTTACTTATCTAAAAAGCAGCCCATTGTTTACAATGTGCCTGTACACACAGGAGAGTAAACAAGTGCTGCATATTTATGAGCAAAAAATAAATAAAATAAATCTGCTTCCCTGGCAAGTATTTTGCCCTGTTACACACAAAAATGCACAAACAGTATGTGAGTAAGGGCATCAGAACAACATTTTGGGAGCTAGAACGCAATTACATGCTTACATGCAAATATGCGCAAATATATCCAAATACGTCCAACATAAATGCCTGAAATTACATCCAAAAATGCAGATATTCAAACATCAGTACTATGTGCAAGAGGCCTTAGTGCTGTCAAGCACCCACTGAAGGTACAAGCACAAAATTTAGAGTATTTCTATACTGTAGGTCTGGTAAGTCGTAGCTTTCCACAATCTGGTTTGTCAGTTGGGTCTAGGTGGTGTTCATGAAATGGAGTGCAAGTATGGATGGCAACTCCTGACAAATAACTAATATTCAGATTTGTACTTCTCTTCAGCACATTTTGTGATTTACAAACCTCTGCTGTACTGCACAAGTAGGCAGGTGACATACTTGGTTGCTAAATTAGCCAAAATTTCATTCATGAATGGTCTTATTGGTACCACCCAGCTCAGCAAAGTTTGAATGAAAAACCTAAGGAGACAGGTGGAAAATTATCAGCTGATCACTGACTGCATCCAATCAGATCCGGTCACTGTTCAGGTATTCTGACAGCCGCAGTTGTTGACTGCGTAAATACAACAGCCAGCAGGGAAGAGTCCAATGGTGGTGAAAGGCTAGAAATTATTTAGACATCAGACTGATTATCTAGAATCTGAAAAAAATGCTTCAGAACACTTTGTGTCACACATGCCAAAGCTTAGGCACACCACTATATTTTGGCACTTTTCTAGTAACTGCATAACAAGGTATTAGAAAAGTGCCAGTATGTTGAGTATTTATTGCAAACAGAAATGCTTCTGGCATAGTAAAAGATAGCCATTGTTAGTGGGAGGTAAAGTTCCCTGAAGTTTGTAATTATATATTTATGAAAGTGACCCTCTAATAAATTTATTTGTAAAGTGATTCGAAATGTATATTTTTTTTTTTTGCTTTAAATTAACAAACATTTTATAATATTTTATATTTTATTTTCTTATCTGCTCCAGGCAATAGTTTTGCACAGAGCAGCTCTGATCTTTGTTTTCTCTGGTCCGCCGCTGGTGCTTCTGGCTCCTTCCCCTACCAAATGCCACTTGCTATGGGGGCACTCATCCGGGCTCACTCCTGAGCCTTGCTGCCTGTGTCTATTGACACAGACAGTGGGCTACGGCCCCACCCCCTGCTCCCTCTTTACTGGCTGTGATTGACAGCAGGGGGAGCCAGTGGATCCAATTGCTATCTCTGAGCCAATGAGAAGGGAGAGAGCAGAGAGAGCCTCTGCTCTTGTGAACATTGTTGGATCGAGATCCAGCTCAGGTAAGTATAAGAGGGGACTGGGGCAGGGGGAACTGCATTAGGGTAAAAAGCCTTCTGCCTTTAGAACCACTTTAATTAATTTTTTAATTGTATTTTTATTGTATTTTATGCTACACTTCTGTAAATCCACCCACACCAGGCTTTTTCATCACCTCCTATTTTCCCTTGCAATAGAACCATGTAGGAAAGTTACGCAAAAAGCCATAGTATTAAGGCTTAGTACACACTATAAGAAAATCGGGCGAACATTTTCATCCAAAGAATTTTCGTACGACTTTTATATAGTGTGTACACAACTTTCGACAGCCGATTCTGAATTTTCGTATGAAAATTCTCGAAGGGACAAACGCCAAAATCTTTCTTATATGGAAAAAAACAAACGATTTTCGTTTAATGTGTACTGTTTTCGTACGATTTTTGCACAAGAAAAATCAAAAAGAAAGACTGTGCATCATCAGAAACAATAAACAACAACAAAAAGAAGCCTTTGTTGTACGAGAATTTTCGTACATATTTTCATTCATCGGTTTCCGATTTGCTGTGAAACAACGATAAAAAACAGACGATCGTTCGCCTGATTTTCTTAGTGTGTACACCACTTAAAGCGGAGTTCCGGGCACAAAATCGACCTAATCGATTTTTTGGCCATCCGCTTGTTTTGCTTCACCTGAAAAGGAATTGGATAGTTAGGATTATTTTTTTTTTTTACTTACCTTGTAATTGTAGAAAGAAATACTCACCTATTTTCCACTTCCTCCCTCTGTGGCCGCGGCCCGCGCCGTCACTTCCGGTTTGCAATGATTCCCGGGAGCTGAACGTCATCGCTCCCAGGAATCAATGCGACAGCACCGGCCCCGCTCGTCACTTCCAGTGCAACGCCGCATTCCCTGCTAAACAGCTTCTGGGCATGCCCAGAAGCTGTGTAGGAATGCGGCGCCCCCTGGAAGTGACGAGAGGGGCCGGTGAAGGCGCATTCTGGGAGAAGAAGACGCGGAAGAGGATGCAGAAGAGGATCGCGCTGACTTCAGCTGCCCACAACAGAGATGGCAACGCTGTAGAAGAAATTTTATAAGTGAGTATTTCTTCTTGCAGGTAAGTGCGAACCGGGACAGATCAGAGGCTATCCATTGTGGAATGTACTAGCCCTGACTGTTCCGGGGGTATGTTCATTGAAAAAATGTTTCTGTGCCCGGAACTCCGCTTTAAGTGACCAATCATGTTTCAGCTTTCACCTATTTAGAACAGCTGTCATTTTGTGAAGGAATGGTTGCTGCTTCTTTTTGGTTTACTATTTTTTACATTTTGCACTTTGCTTTAATAAGTCAGTCCAGCAATGTTAGTTTAAAGCGTTTTGTGATTAAAGCTTTAGGATAATTTTTTTCAGCAGTGGTAGGACTTTTAAATAGGGCAAATGTTAAACATGAACTTTGGGAATTTATGCTAGTCTTTTTGTTTGGCATAAAATTGTGCAAATCATCAAATGGAATAATGTTTAATTTATTGATTTCTTATTCCTTTTGCTGCAAGGTAAAAAGCAGAAATCTTCAGATCTGTAAGTGCTATTGGTTTATGAGTTTAATGAACAAAGTCTGGTCTACAGCTTCCAAACCATTAGCAAGTACAAGCTGCTTTGCATATCTTTTGCACAAGGCCTTGCTTGTGGAGCCAAAGCAAATGTTCTCTATCCAGAAGTTCCTTTGCTGGATCATAAAGCAAGTTAATTACCATGCAAAAAGCATTGCTGAGATTTTTATACAGCTCGTCAATGTTGCACCATGCTGTCCTCACAGCCTTTCATTTATGTGACCCTTTTGCAGCCGCAGGGCTTACTGTCCACTTATCTATTTCAAACACATCAGTTTTATATTGCCAGTGAATGTTACAGACTTGACTTTTCTGTCTGCTGGCAAAGGGAATGTAATATGTTTCAGTACTTCTTTTGGATAATTATGCAAATTAGTAAGCCTTAGTCATTATTTGCATACTTTTTTGTTGTGATATTTTTTTCATTGCCCCTTGGCTGCAACATATGTTATTTTGCATTGATTGTAGTTATTTTTTTTTGTAATTGTACTAGTTTACTGTTTTCCTAGTTCATGTGAAACGTAGATCACAGCTTCTCTTCCATTTCCTCATTTTTTGTTATAAATAAATTAGGCTGCAGGGTTGGGACCCTAGGTTCTGCAGCAGAAAGGGTTATGTCATATTAACCACTTCAGCTCCGGAAGGTTTTACCCGCTTAATGACCAGGCTATTATTTGCGATACAGCACTGCGTTGCGTTATCTGACAATTGCGTGGTCGTGCGACGCTGTACCCAATAAAATTGATGTCTTCCCCCCCCCTCCCCCCCATGAATAGAGCTTTCCTTTGGTGGTATTTCATCACCTCTGCGGTTTTTATTTTTTGCGCTATAAACAAAAAAGGAACCACAATTTTGACAAAAAAAAAACAATATTTTTTGCTTTCTACTATAAAACAATCCCAATAAAAAATTAAAAAAATCTATTTTTTTCATTAATTTATAATAACATCGGTCTCCCTTGTTTACATAGGTAGACCACCGTTCTGTCATCCAGGCGAACAATCGGCGGGGCCCAACGGCCATCGCAACCGCCAGGCCTGTTGATTGTCTCCCGCTGTGTCTAATCACAGTAGGGGCAGGCGCTACGGCAGAACGGGTGCCCCCGAAAACCCCTGCACAAAATCACATGTACCCGATTTTACAAAGCCAGGCCCGCCCTGCGGCAGTATATATGTGGTGGGTCCGGAAGTGGTTAACAATTTTGCAGCAGAGATTTGTAGCAATAATAAAGATATTGTGAGGTTGAACATTAAATATTATGTGTTTCTTAGGAATCACTATCATATCATATATTCAGCTTCCTTGGGAAAATCACAGGTGAAATTATTAGTTTGCATATTTTTAAAGTGATACTAAAGGATGATTTTTGGGGGCTAATATAAAAAGTTATACTTACCTGCTGTATGCAACAATATTACACAGAGCGGTCCCTTGTCATCTTTTTGACAGCCCCCTGCCAGTGCTATCGATTCCTTCATTATCCAGGTGCCTTCTTAGCAAGCCGGGTGCTTCAGAGGCACCCATGTGGGTGCTCTCCCAAGCTGGGCCGTGTGCGTCCATAGCCACACACAGACTCGGTAAGCCATGCCCCCTCTTACTCCTCACAGGAGAATTATTTTATAGATAATCTAGTCTTTTACATTTTTAGGAATGATTGTGAAAGTGATCAACTTAAAGAGTAACTCCAGTTTTGTTGACAAAAAAATATACCGCTCTGGGTGATCCATGTACATTGGAAGGATTATTACAAACTTTGTCTATACAAACTGAGTCCTACCTTTTGTTATTCTGGAGAAATAGCTGTTTGTTTGTATGTGTCCATGTTCTGAATCTGTATGGGAGTGGTTTTATAAGTATCAATCAGCTGTTGCACCTGCAAGGCCCTAAAAAGGAAAATTGCAGGGTCTGCATCCCTTTAGACGTGATATCCTTTGGAAATATCTCACCAAAAATTGTGTTGCAGGGGATGCACAAAATCGATTTTGTATCTTAGTGCAGACTTAGTGCAGACTTCTGGGAAAATCAGTAAGCCAATCACACAAGCAGGAAATGACATACCATCTGTGTACAGAACACCTCCAGGTAGCCATATTGTGTTGCATTTTACAGCACAGCGCTGCAGATTGAAAAGGAAAGGTAATTTTTAATAACATTCAATTACAATATGACTTATGTCGCAGTTGTATACACTATTTTTATTTGCTATTTCTTTCCCCACAAAAGTGGAGTTACCATTTAACAATGCAAGTTAATCTTTCAGACAAATTGCATATACAGTGCCTTGCGAAAGTATTCGGCCCCCTTGAACTTTGCGACATTTGGCCACATTTCAGGCTTCAAACATAAAGATATAAAACTGTAATTTTTTGTGAAGAATCAACAAGTGGGACACAATCATGAAGTGGAATGAAATTTATTGGATATTTCAAACTTTTTTAACAGATAAAAAACTTAAAAATTGGGCGTGCAAAATTATTCAGCCCCCTTAAGTTAATACTTTGTAGCGCCACCTTTTGCTGCGATTACAGCTGTAAGTCGCTTGGGGTATGTCTCTATCAGTTTTGCACATCGAGAGACTGAAATTTTTGCCCATTCCTCCTTGCAAAACAGCTCGAGCTCAGTGAGGTTGGATGGAGAGCGTTTGTGAACAGCAGTTTTCAGTTCTTTCCACAGATTCTTGATTGGATTCAGGTCTGGACTTTGACTTGGCCATTCTAAGACCTGGATATGTTTATTTGTGAACCATTCCATTGTAGATTTTGCTTTATGTTTTGGACCATTGTCTTGTTGGAAGACAAATCTCCGTCCCAGTCTCAGGTCTTTTGCAGACTCCAACAGGTTTTCTTCCAGAATGGTCCTGTATTTGGCTCCATCCATCTTCCCATCAATTTAAACCATCTTCCCTGTCCCTGCTGAAGAAAAGCAGGCCCAAACCATGATGCTGCCACCACCATGTTTGACAGTGGGGATGGTGTGTTCAGGGTGATGTTGCTTTTACGCCAAACATAACGTTTTGCATTGTTGCCAAAAAGTTTGATTTTGGTTTCATCTGACCAGAGCACCTTCTTCCACATGTTTGGTGTGTCTCCCAGGTGGCTTGTGGCAAACTTTAAACAACACTTTTTTATGGATATCTTTAAGAAATGGCTTTCTTCTTGCCACTCTTCCATAAAGGCCTGATTTGTGCAGTATACGACTGATTGTTGTCCTATGGACAGAGTCTCCCACCTCAGCAGTAGATCTCTGCAGTTCATCCAGAGTAATCATGGGCCTCTTGGCTGCATTGACGGCCAGGTCTTCGTAGATTTGCAGTGATCTGATACCATTTCAATATTATCGCTTGCACAGTGCTCCTTGGGATGTTTAAAGCTTGGGAAATCTTTTTGTATCCAAATCCAGCTTTAAACTACTCCACAACAGTATCTCGGACCTGCCTGGTGTGTTCCTTGTTCTTCATGATGCTCTCTGCGCTTTAAACGGACCTCTGAGACTATCACTGTGCAGGTGCATTTATACGGAGACTTGATTACACACAGGTGGATTCTATTTATCATCATTAGTCATTTAGGTAAACATTGGATTATTCAGAGATCTTCACTGAACTTCTGGAGAGAGTTTGCTGCACTGAAAGTAAAGGGGCTGAATAATTTTGCACGCCCAATTTTTCAGTTTTTTATTTGTTAACAAAGTTTGAAATATCCAATAAATTTAGTTCCACTTCATGATTGTGTCCCACTTGTTGCTGATTCTTCACAAAAAGTTACAGTTTTATATCTTTATGTTTGAAGCCTGAAATGTGGCAAAAGGTTGCAAAGTCCAAGGGGGCCGAAAACTTTCGCAAGGCACTGTATTGATTCCTGCTTTGTATCGTAGCACAATAGCGGCCCTTACTTTTCCTCTCTCTAAAAGGAAATCTGATTAATGATACAATCTCTGAGTAGGATCAGTAGTTCTGTCCATAAAGCCTATGTTTTGGTGTGGGTTTTTGGGTATCATGATTTTTTTATGTGTTATAAGTAGCACCAGTATGATATTATTCTTTTTGACTTGACAGTTAAAGGTATTAGATTTTGGTTAGGTTTATGAGTTAGGTTAAAGTTAAGATGAAGCTAAAGTGCACCTGGTTCCAAATCATGCAAAACAAAGAAAGTTATGTGTGTGTAAAGTAACATGAAGTCTCACCATTCATGCTTTTAATTGATAGTATTGGGCAGCAATCCAAGGTGATAGGCCCATGATTGATAATGCTGTAACTGGGTCTAATCTCTTATCTTTCTGGTCTCTCAAAATCACTACTGAATTGATTATAAGTCAAGGTTCCGAAAAATACCATACAGTCCATAGGTGGCTTATTGAATTTAGTATTATCTCTGCATTTCTTTTAAACAAAGTTTTTATTTAAAGTACCTGATAAAGAAATAGTCACTAAATAAGAATTGCAAATCAATGTTGGAAACATAATGAAAATGTGTAGACACTGAAAGTATACTGGAATTTTTAAAAACAGCTGCATTTTTTCTTACAGAGAATTCATTGCCAAAACCAAAACTTTCCGAGGACAGTGTTATTGCACCATTCAATACAAATTATTCAGGGCTTGCTACAGGAAATGGGCTTGCAGAACTACCAGCAGGGTCAAAGGATCATGGAAACATGCCAATTATGGTACCTTTAATCCCTCCTCCCTTCATGAAACCACCAGCAGGTACAATCTCTCTATCTAAAATCTGTTATTACAAATATATCTGTTTATGCTCATGTAATATTGTGAATTAAAAATGATACATTACAGCATGCAAAACATGATGACATCGGTAGACTGAGTAAATCCTTGTTGTGTTTCAATCACTAATAGCTAGAAATATAGTTGCAAATAGCATTATCTAAAAGGGTTTTTCTACATTAACCACTTTAGCCCCAGGGGATTTGACTGCTCAGTGACCAGGCCCTATTTTGCGATTCGGTACTGCGTGAATTTAACGGACAATTGCGCGGTCGTGCGACGCTGTACCAAAAATGAAATTGAGGTCCTTTTTTTCCCACAAACAAAGCTTTCTTTTGGTGGTATTTAATCATGTGTGCGATTTTTATTTTTTGCGCTATAAACAAAAAAAAGAGCGTCAATTATGAAAAAATAACAATATTTTTCACATTTTTTATATGAAATTCTCAAAAAAAATGTTTAAAAATCGAAATTTTTTAACATTTTAGGCCAATTTGTTTTCTGCTACATATTTTTGGTAAATAAGCGTATTTTGATTGGTTTGCGCAAAAGTTATTGCGTTTACTAACTACGGGAAAGATTTATGTCATTTTTATTGTTTTTTTTTAACTAGTAATGCGGGCGATCTGCGATTTTTTTTGCGGCTACTGCGGCATTGCAGCGGACAGATCGGACACCTAACTTTTGGGGTACCTGTGACATTACTATAGTAATCAGTGCTATAAATATGCACTGTTACTGTAAAAATTACACTGGCAGGGAAGGGGTTAACTTTACTGGCGATCAAGGGGTTAAGTGTGTCCCTAGGGGCGTGATTCTACCTGTCATGGGGCGTGGTTTGTGAGATCATCACAGAGACATGCGATCCTATATAGCAGGATCGCATAGCCTCTGTGATAATCTAAGGGAGAATGACAGACGGCTGTGTTTACATCAGCTGTCTGTCTTTCTCCCTTTGCTGCAGGAGATCGCGAGTGGCCGGCAGCCATCGGAGCTGCCGGTCACACGCGTTAGCTCCCCAGGAAACGAGCGAGGGTGGGAGCGCGATGCTGGTGGCGTGCGCTCACCCCCCCCCCCCCCCACAGGCGCCTGAGTGGGCCACGTAGCGGTACGTCGCTTTGCCCAGCAGCGGCAGAGTGCCGCAGTATATGTGCGGTGGGCGGGGCGCAAGTGGTTAAAGTGGTTGTAAATCCTCACATATACCTAGTGAAGTGAACTGCCTCAGATGATACACAGAGATGAAAAAAATCCTCCTACACTTGTTTTACTTGCATATCTGCTGTCTTCAGCTTTCTACACTGTTTAGAAAGTGCACATCATGTTACAATTTTTGTTTCCTCATTCAGCAGTGGGAGGGAAGGCTGGGCATACACTGTGTGTGAACTGATTGGAGGAAAGGCACACCCCCCCCCTCCACATAGGCAGAGGAGCGAAGAAACTTGCAGAGCTGTGCTGTGAATAGACCAGCTCTCTGCTTATCTTTCCCTAAGCAGCCACCACAGCCGACACAAATTTCCAGCTGCTTTTATCTCCTGTGTCGGAGAACTTGTCAGAAGTTATCATGCTTATAACAGAGGAACGAAGCAGCAGAAAGACATGGGACTTAGAGCTTTGGAGAGAGATGAGTATACACTACAGATATATGTGCATAGGTCAGATGTCATGAATGGGGTTTACATCCACTTTCCGTTTTTGGTAAATATATTCATTAAGGAACTCATTGCTTCTTTAAACTTTACTTTTTCATCTTCGGTTTTAGGAGAATGGAAAAGAAGTCCTTGGCATGAAAAATCACACTATTTTTTCAAGGAGCCAGAGTACAGTTGAGCCACCTATTTTTAGTGTGGTTAGTGTGGTTAATGCTTATGATGGGTTCTCTGTTTTGCCACAGCTCTGTAAACCACTCTGTCCCCTCTGAAAAACCTGGTTATGTATATTTAGGAAGCTGTGCACACCCGTATGAATTAAGAGTTAGTGTACTAATGCACTATTAGTATACAGAAAATAGGCCACAGGCAACTTGATGGTAAAAAAAGTAAATATTTTGTGACAAAGCAGATAAATGCAAAGCACAAACCAAGGATCAGGTCAAAGAATGCATTGGAATGTGTTACACTAAAAAGCATGAATACTAGCCTCAAATATAGCAAATAACTTAAACTGCAATAGGGCTAAGCCAACTGGTATGCACAGTGCTAATGAGACATGTATGAACAGTGCAAATTATAGATGGCCATATATAAAGTCTCAAAGTGACTCTCTGAATTAACCAACCAAAAGTGTCCCTGGGTGTACTCCAATACAACATCCCTAAGATTGGGTGAGTGAACACGTTTCTGAGAAGGGTAGTCTGGGGATGGCAGCAAAATACCAGAAGCTTATTTAGCAAGTTTATGCTGACTAACGTTGGGGCCCGTCTGTATGGTGGTGCACGTGTTGCTCACTCTTTAAGACTGTACAGTGTATGGCTGTTGGGCTGCTAAGTAATGGGCAATCTCTACGAGCATTAGCTGAGAACAGTAAGGGAACAAGTACAGTTGGTTCCGCTCACCACTCTTGGTACACAACGAAACTGGTCAATAATACTTGGCGGCCTGTTGGCCTTAGGATTCCGGTTCCCAATGGCTCTGTCCTCATGAACAGGTCCTCACAAGGCTCAGTCTCTCAGCTGGTGTAGACACTCACACGGGTCTCTCCAGCTCTGGTCCCAGCACAGTAAAAGACCTTTCTGCAGGTCAGTCCTCAAGCTGGCCACATCAAGGGCATCTGCTTTCTGCACAGGCTCAGCAAAGGTAAAAGGCCAGAACACTCTGGCCCCTTTACTCCTGAGATCTCTGCACAGGTTCAGAAAATGCAACCAATCTGTGCACCTTAGCTTCCTCCTGAAAAAGATCCAGTTCAGTCTCAGAAAGCCCAGGAAAAGTCTGTCTCTCTCCTCCTCAGGTGTGCAGGGAATCTTGGGTACTGAAGTTTGCAGCCCATAGCCTCCATTGCACAGCCTTCCACATACACAAGTCCCCTTTAACAGGCTTACTGCCACTACCTCCAGGAGAGAAGTGGAGATGGCACAGTATTCCCCACCGCCGCTCCAATCACAGCACAGCGGGGGGAGGGGGGGTGGTCAAGAGCACATATAGGAGCATAAAGCCCACTTTGTCTCTGTGCAGCAGCAGGTGGAAGTCCCAGTGCTCTTCCCAGTCTCCCAGCTACATATATTTTTATTGAACCAGTGTTATGCAGCTAGATTAAAAACTCCCTGTACTAGTAGCATGCTTAAGATCAGCACAGAGTGTGCCCCCGAAATAGTAAGGTTACCTGCTACAAGTTCCATTTGCCTTTTTTATTAAATTGGCTTGTCTAATTGACCGATAGAATCATGCATTAGGATGTCCTAAACTTTGCAGATTACAAAAGCCCAGAATGTGGGGCACCTGGACTGCAGAAGAGATGTAAAGATGTGTATTTGTAGGCACCAAGGGGTGAGATGGTTTAGTGCACTTTGGGTTCTGGGAACAAATGGGTTGGTTTCCTGGTCAGCTTCAAATATCAGACACCAGTGACAAGCAAGCGGAGCATAATATCAACTTTGACAGGTAATCAACTCAACAGTTAATCAATTCAACCAGGATGTAAATAAGTTTGCCAGAAAACAGCTAAAATGGACATATCAGTTTGTGTAGATTTGCTTTTACGTATTTTTTTAAAGAAAGCCCAAAAATTCTTTGGTAAGACACAATACGAAGTTTATGGTAATGTAGCTTGATGATAAGGTATCTCTTGTATGTTATCACTTTATGTATTTCCTCTCTTGGTGGGCTCAACGCCAAGACATAGAAAATGGTTTTCTTCTACACAATGAGATCGGAAAGCTTTTTATAGTGATTGGATCCTCTCTTCCTGTGCACCTATATCTTTCATTTATAACCGCCTATCACTTATGAGGGATACCCATTTCTCACATTGCATTATTCACACAGTCACAAAGTTACCATTCAGTCTTCTGATGTATTTGGTTTCTTTGCATGCTCAGCCTCATATCTCAATTATGTAGCTAAATTCTCACACTTGAGTTCAATTTCCCTCTGGACACTTGCTTATCTTGCTGTATCAAGTCAGTCTTAGTGTAAGAACATAGCTGTAATTAGACAATAAATTATACCTTCTGGAAGGAGCCATTCATTCTTTTTTTTTTTGCAAGCAAGAATAAATGCAAAGTTAAAAACAAAATTAAATAAAACAAAATAATAAACTGGATTTTGTTTGAATAAGCAAATTTTTTTGGCAAAGGCTAAATGGTTGATTTGCATTTTAATCTGTCAATTCTGAGCCCTCAAAATCAGCCAATCCACATGGGATTGCACCACACACCACTTCTCTCATCTCCAAACACAACCTTAACAGCATAATACAAAATACACCACACCATAATATTTGGCGTAAATTGGCTGTTGCACTTTATTTGGCTTGAAATAAGCTTTAAAACTTTTAATAACCATATAACAAATATATATCAAATCAATTTATACAGTGCATATGGAAAGTGTTCACAGAACTTCACTTTTTCCACATTTTGTTATGCTTCAGCCTTATTCCAAAATGGATTAAATTAATTGTTTTCCTCAAAATTTTACCAACAATACCCCATAATGACAAAGTGAAAGAAGTTTGTTTGAAATCTTTGCAAATGTATTAGGAATAAAAAAAAAGGAAAATCACATGTACATAAGTATTCACAGCCTTTGCCATGACACTCAAAATTGAGCTTAGGTGCATCCTGCTTCCACCGATCATCCTTGAGAGGTTTCTATAACTTGATTGGAGTCCCCTTGTGGTAAATTCAGTTGATTGGACATGATTTGGCAAAGCCCACACCTGTCTATATAAGGTCCCACAGTTAACAGTGCATGCCAGAGCACAAACTAAGCCATGAAGTCCAAGGAATGGTCTGCAGATTTCCGAGACAGGATTGTATGGAGGCACAGATCTGGGGAAGGGTACAGAACAATTTCTGCAGCATTGAAGGTCCCAATAAGCACAGTGGCCTCCATCATCCATATATAGAATATGTTTGGAACCACCAGTACTCTTCCAAGAGCGGGCTGCCTGGCCAAACTGAGCGATCGGGGGAGAAGGGCCTTAGTCAGGGAGGTGACCAAGAACCTCATGATTACTCTGACAGAGATCCAGTGTTTATCTGTGGAGAGAGGAGACCCTTACAGAAGAACAACCATCTCTCCAGCACTCCACCAATCAGGCTTGTATAATAAAGTGGCCTGACGGAAGCCACTCCTCTGTAAAAGGCACATGACAGCTCGCCAAAAGGCACTTGAAGGACTCTCAGACAATAAGAAACAAAATTCTCTGGTCTGATGTAACAAAGATTGAACTGTTTGTCCTGAATAGTAAGCGTCATGCTGGAGGAAACCAGGCACCACTGATCACCTGGCCAATACCATCCCTACAGTGAAGCATGGTGGTGGCAGCATCCTGCTGTGGGAATGTTTTTCAGTGGCAGGAAATGGGAGAGTAGTCAGGATCAAGGGAAAGATGAATGCAGCAATGTACAGAGACATCCTTGATAAAAACCTGCTCCAGAGCGATCTGGACCTGAGTCTGGGGTGACGGTTCATCTTTCAACAGGACAATGACCCTAAGCACAAAATCAAGATAACAAAGGAATGGCTACCAGACAACTCTGTGAATGTCCTTGAGTGGCCCAGCCAAAGCCCAGACTTGAACCTCATTGAACATTTCTGGAGAGATCTGAAAATGGCTGTGCACCCACTCTCCCCACCCAACCTGATGAATCCTGAGAGGTCCTGCAAAGATGAATGGAAAAAACTTCCCAAAAATGGTGTGCCAAGCTTGTAGCACCATACTCAAAAATACTTGAGGCTGTAATTGGTGCCAAAGGTGCTTCAACACAGTATTGAGCAAAGGCTGCGAATACTTATGTACGTATTATTTTCTTTAATAAAATTTGCAAATAATTCAAACAAACTTCTGTCATGTTGTCATTATAGGGTATTGTTTGTAGAATTCTGAGGAAAATAATGAATTGAATCCATTTTGGAGTAAGGCTGTAACATAAAAAAATGTGGAAAAAGGGAAGCGCTGTGCTGTGAATACTTTCCGGATGCGCTGTAATACACAAAATCGCTTAGCCATAATGACTTCAGCAAATTAAATTACATCAGCTGTAAAACAAAAGTCCCCTTTGATACTAAAGTGACACACCACATATTGTGCATGTGACAGGAAGGAGGGTAGGTAGCTCTTCTTTCTTCAAATCTTGACCAGTGACCGTATACCTGTGGCGGTGGGCTCTTTATATACTGAGCCCCACTGCTTCCAGAAAGTTCCACTAACCCCCATTGGCCCATTCTCACCTGGCCAAGGAGAGCAGGAATAATTTTAAAGGACAAGTGCACCTCAAATTGCTTGCATATTAAATCAATGCTAATGCCCTAAATATTTGGGGAAAAGGCAGAGGCAATCCCATGCAGGTGTGCCCAAATAAACTGCCCCCTTTACATTAGATTACCATTTACTAAAACACTTAATACTTCCACTACACCTAATACAAATGATTTGTTTGGTGCCAGTATTCTAAAACCTGTAAGGATTTGGTACACGTAATTAAGCTTTCAAAATGTGAAGTGTTAAAAATGAGTTGCTTTTAATTAAATAATTACTTAATTGACAGTTTAGATGTTAGAGGAAGAAGCTAAGAGTTTAATAACCATTTATTTTGATTATGTTTGCACAACTCAAATATCTAATATAAATTGTTCACCTTATAAAGAGATCAAGAACTTTTCCCCCAGACCAGTAATACCCCCATTGCATGCTCCCACCTTGCCTGTAGCACAGCATAGAAAAAGAGAAGTCACAGTCACAGGTAATGTGTCCAAGACACCTCTCTGCCCCTTTTGGAAATCATGTATCACTCTCTACAGAACAGTAGGTGTACATTAGCAGCCAGTGGGAATAGTTAGAGATGGGGACGAGGGTTTAGAAATGGACTTTGACAAAAATTTGACATTTGTATATCAGTAAAAGCATTGTCCAACTTGCTTAGACTGCAGTTTTGAAGAAAGAAGGAGGTCATTTTAATTATGTAATACAAGCTTGAGAGACTAGATGATCACATCAAGGCATTTTTTGAGGGATAAATGTTGGGAAAGTGTTAAACTTGAAACTATTGCCTTAAAGAATATGTAACCACAACAATTTATTATTCTTGATATTAGACTGTTGTACCATATACTTGTGTTAAAAAGTATCCTGTTCTCTATGGATTGCTTCCTTTGTGTGAAATACTTGTTGTTCTTGCTAGCCCCTCTGCTTTCCTATGTCAGACTGTCCATGCTAACCCTGAGAGCCTATGCATCGCAGTGTGGTCAGTTTTCTGGCTGTGCTGGGAGAACAGCCTGCTTGTCCTCCAATGATCAGACTTGTGCTGATACACCTCCTCTGTACAGCCATTTACTGGGAAGATCAGTATGCTGCGTTTTTTTTAGCCTCGCCTATCTAAGCCCCTCGTGCAGCTGAAATCAGAGATTATGTGATAATTTAAAGAAAAATAAAATAATTATTTATAATGTTTTTTTTTATACTTTGTAAATATATATATATATATATATATATACAGCCATTTTGCACTGCATTTCTATTTTCAATGAAATGGGATGTTTTACAAGGTAAGGGTTCACATATACCTTAAGTGTTAACGAATAAGAGATTAGATAAAAGTTATAGGTTAAGTGCTGGGGGGAAGAGAACTAAAAGGCAAGGTGATACTGTAGGGTTAAGAGCTCGTTCATACCAAAAGCATTGGGTTGAGTTGCAATGCAGGGGCTCCATGTTTGAATTGATACACTGAGTTGTGACTTGGCTCAGGTGCCCCCATAGCAAGCTGCTTGCTATGGGGGCACTGAACAGGAGGCAGGGGCCAGGATCACAGAAGAAGGACCTGAGCAAAGGAGGACTTGGGCTGCGCTGTGCAAATCTGCTACACAGAGCAGGTAAGTATAACATGTTTGTTATTTTTATAGGAAAAAAATGAGACTTTACAATCGCTTTAACAATGCATTGCAGTGCAACATGCATAACAACATACACCAATGTGCTCAAGTTATGCACACAATAATGCACACTTTGGTTTGGTTGAGCCCTACATACTAGGGGGATTGAAGGGTAGGGTGATACAGTGGGATTACATGCTAAGGGGGGTTGGGCTAAAAGTTATGTGACAGTTTATGGTTTAAAACATAACTGTATTTTCTGAATTTTTTTTTTTTGCTGATTAGACTTTGGCCAAGAGAGGGTTGAGTGTGTAAGGGATGATTTTGTGTGAGAACAGTTTTTACATTCTCCAATAGTAACACTAAATAATAACAATAGTAACACCAAAACTATCAACACCAAGCTGTAGATGCAGAAGAATCAGAGAAATTTCAGGGAAAGACATATACTATACACTCAATTAGTTAGCTAGACTTGAGTGTTTCTTCTTAGGGTCCACTATTAAAACAGTACATATAGTGCATCCGGAAAGTATTCACAGGGCTTCACTTTTTCCACATTTTGTTATATTACACCCCTATTCCAAAATGTATTAAATTAATTATTTTCCTCAAAATTCTAAAAAAATAACCCCATAATGACAACGTGAAAGAAGTTTGTTTGAAATCCTTGCAAATTTATTAAAAATAAAAACGAAAAAAATCACACGTACATAAGTATTTTCACGCCTTTGCTCAGTACTTTGTTGAAGCACCTTTGGCACCAATTACAGCCTCAAGTCTTTTTGAGTATGATGCTACAAGCTTGAAATACCTATATTTGGGCAGTTTCTCCTATTCTTTTTTGCAGGACCTCTCAAGCTCCATCAGGTTGGATGGGGAGCGTCGGTGAACTGCCATTTTCAGATCTCTCCAGAGATGTTCAATAGGGGTCAAGTCTGGGCTCTGGCTGGGCCACTCAGTCACATCCACAGAGTTGTCCCATAGCCACTCCTTTGTTATTTTGGCTGTGTGCTTAGGGTCGTTGTCATGTTGGAAGATGAACCTTCGCCCCAGTCTGAGGTCCAGAGCACTGGAGCAGGTTTTCATAAAGAATGTCTCTGTACATTGCTGCATTCATCTTTCCCTCAATCCTGACTAGTTTCCCAGTTCCTGCCACTGAAAAAAATGATTCTGCCACCACCATGCTTCACTGTAGGGATGGTATTGGCCAGGTGATGAGTGGTGCCTGGTTTCCCCCAGATATGTTCGTTGCTATTCAGGTCAAAGAGTTCAATCTTTGTTTCCTCAAAACAGAGAATTTTGTTTCTCATGGTCTAAGAGTCCTTCAGGTGCTTTTTGGCAAACTCCAGGCAGGCTGTCATGTGCCTTTTACCGAGGAGTGGCTTTCATCTGGCCATTCTACAATACAGGCCTGATTGGAGGAGTGCTGCAGAGACGATTGTTCTTCTGGAAGATTCTCCTCTCTCCACAAAGAAACGCTGGAGCTCTGTCAGAGTGACCATCAGGTTCTTTGTCACCTCCCTGACTAAGGCCCTTCTCCCCCGATCACTCAGTTTGCCGGGCAGCCCGTTCTAGACAGAGTCCTGGTGGTTCCCAACGTTTTCCATGTACGGATGATGGAGGCCACTGTAATTATTGGGACCTTCGATGCTGCAGACATTTTTTTTGTACCCTTCCC
Source organism: Pelophylax lessonae (assembly GCF_965119305.1). Taxonomy (NCBI): domain Eukaryota; kingdom Metazoa; phylum Chordata; class Amphibia; order Anura; family Ranidae; genus Pelophylax; species Pelophylax lessonae. Next base: position 392,968,772 of record NC_138770.1, read on the forward strand.
TTAGATCTGTGCCTCCATACAATCCTGTCACAGAGGTCTACAGACAATTATTTGAACTTCATGGCTTGGTTTGTACTCTGGCATGCACTGTTATCTGTGGGACCTTATATAGACAGGTGTGTGCCTTTCAAAATCATGTCCAATCTAATGAATTTACCATAGGTTAACTTCAATCAAGTTGTAGACACATCTCAAGGATGATCAGTGGAAACAGGATACACCTGAGCTCAATTTTGAGTGTCATGGAAAAGGCTGTGAATACTTATGTAAATGGCATTTTTTGTTTTTTTATTTTAATACATTTCAAACAAATTTCTTTCATGTTTTCATTATTGGAGTATTGTTTGTAGATCTTTGAGGAAAATAATGAATTTAATCAATTTTGGAATAAGGCTGTAACATAACAAAATAAGGAAAAAGTGAAGCGCTGTGAATACTTTCCGGGTGCACTGTATTTTCATTGCTTTGCAATTTTTCGTTTACTGAAGGAAATCTCTAAACTTTGTTTTTTTTTTTTATTAAAAACTTAACAGAAACTTCAGTTAATTTTAAATAGATGTTGCAATGCAGCTTTAGCAAGGCCCTTGTGTTTTTCTTTTTTTAACAGAACATTTTTTAATAGAAAACCACAAAGGAAATAATAGAAAGAACATTATAATCATATGACTCAAATCATTGTCAGTGGTACTCAAAATGATCAAGGCAGGCCATGGGCTAATTGTTATATAATGTAAAATATGAAGCGATAATACTCTTAGTTTATATTATTATGAAAAATTGGATTAGGTAAGGAAGCAGGGAAAGTCCATGGGATAGTGAAAGTATGAAAGAATTTTGTGTGGCTAACCAGCAATCAAAATAGCAGTCATATTAATAAATTGAAAGAAAATGAGAAGAAATCCTTTCTATCCATGGCTATAATATAATGGCTATTCTATAATGGCTATCCATGGGTGCCAGAATTATTTTTAATAAATTAATCACTACTATTAGTGGGGAGGCAATAAAGCTTTTTATAAACATGCTTTCTCAGATGTTTTTGTTTTCACCTCTATGGATATTTTCACCTTCTTAACGTAAAAGGCTGGTAACCTACAAAACAACACAGTGGGGGAGATTTACTAAAACTGAAGCACTCAGAATCTGGTGCAACTGCGCATGGTAGCAAATCAGCTTCTAACTTCAGCTTGTTCAATAAGGCTTTGACAATAAAACCTGGCAGCTGATTGCTTTCTATGCAAAGCTGCACCAGATTTTACCTTCCAAGTTTTAGTAAATCTTCCCCAGTAAAACATAGTAATTCGGCTGTATGTGCTTTAATGAAGCGTATACTATATTTCTATTAGCTTTGAGGCATCAGAGATATACAGTATTTCTATTCACAAGTGAACGGTGATACTGCCTTTATGGTCTCTCCGGTTGGCATTTCCAGCATTTGTGATATATTATGTGCTTTAGGCCTTGTTGAAATGTGTGGTAGAGTTTATTTAACCACTTGCCGACTGCCTGCCGCATATATACTGCGGCAGGCTGGCTCTGCTGCGGAATTTGCCGTGCCTGTAGGGCGGTTAGCTGGAGCAGTCCTGGGGTCACACGCCCGCCCCCAGTAGGCAGTTGGGAAGCCGATCCACAGGATCCACCCACGATCGCTTCCCGCTGAGAGAAAACAACGGTCAGCTGCTGTTAACACAGCAGACTGTTGTTCTCTCTGAAATGATCACAGAGCGCCTGTGATCCTTCTATATAGGATCACCGGTCTTTATGTTCATTCCACAAGTCCCTCCCCCATACAGTTAGAAAACACTCCCCTAGGCTCACACTTAACCCTTTGATCACCACTTGGTTAACTCCTTCCCTGCCAGTGTCATTATTACAGTAACAGTGCATATTTTTAGCACTGATTAGTGTAGTAATGTCACTGGTTTCCCCCCCCCAAAAAAAAATGTGTCAGTTAGGGGTCCAATCTGTCCGTCGCAATGTCGCAGTCCCGCTAAAAATCGCAGATCGCCGCCATTACTAGTAAAAATAAATAAATAAATTAATAAAAATTACATAAATCTTTCCCCTAGTTTGTAGAATAAATAATTAACTTTTGCGCAAACCAATCAAAATACGCTTATTGCAATTTTTTTTATCAAAAAGGTGTAGCAGAATACAAATTGGTCTAAAATTATGAAAAAAAATGATTTTTACATTTGTTTTGGGGGCGGGGAGAATGTTATATATTAGACAGTGAAAAATATTGGTTTTTTTTTTTTCCAAAATTGTCGCTCTTTTTTTGTTTATAGCGCAAAAAATTTAAAATTGCACAGGTGATCAAATATCACCAAAAGAAAGCTCTATTTGTGGGAAAAAAAGGATATACATTTTTTTTATACAGGATATACATTTAGGTAGTTTTAAGTAGGTAACCGCGCAATTGTCCGTTAAAGTAGTGCAGTGCCGAATCGCAAAAAATGGCCTGGTCATTAAGGGGGCAAATCCTTCCAGTCCAGAAGTGGTTAAAAGTGATCTGGATTGTTTTATTAAGGCAGTTGACAGGCTGTGAAATGTTGCCTCTGAATGCCTTCAACCCTCGTGTATTTTGTCCTTTGGCTTCGTTCATACATGAGACCATGAGTTGACGGACATTTTAAACACCCACTGATTGCTGAGTTGCAAGTTGGCCATGTTTGTACACATTGCTGCAATTGTATTGCAGTAAAATATATACAAAATATCATGTTTGGCGGGTGGTTTGATCCATTCTAGTGCATTAGATATGGTTGCAGAATGGTGGGCTTTCAACAGGTAAAAAAGGTTTAGGAGAAAATTTGGGTACAGCATTTGCAGAGAGGTTAGGCAGTATTATGCACAGTATAGTTGCACATGTTCCAGATTTCTGCATTTGTGTAATCTTGATGTACAGATGCAGTATGTTCACACCTTTTGGCCTCTTGAACTATGTTGTGTACTGCTGTCTGCACACATTTCTGATTCCCTAAAACTTAACACACTATACAACTTTTGTTGTTAGATTTCATTTAGATTTACCTTCAACTATGTAGTGCAAGAGCCTGCCTGATTGCATACAAATTGGAAGTGTTTAGGTCTGACCTCATATTATTTTTGGGAAATCTAAAGGAAATAATCTAAAGAAAATTGTATAGTGTGTATCCAGCTTTTGGTGATGTGGCAATGTTGTTTCCCATAGATGGGTAGAAAAAAAAAAAAACGTTCAGGAGGGGATATGTTGCCTCTGAGCTGCCTGCCAACAGCCTCTAAAAAAGTGAACCCCTGCAGATGGCTATGCAGAGGGCTAGTAAACTCAAGCAGACAGGTACACAAGGCCTTGAAGTATAGCAGCAATGTGTGCTAACTGCAGCAACCAACATGTTATGCCTATTATATTCCACATAAATTAACATGATCTCCTTATATATATATATATATATATATACTACATGATATATACAGTATATGTAATATGGGTATACAATTTCTGTGTGACACCACAACAGAACACCAACACCTGATATCTTTCAGTAGTCAGGATCACACTTCAAAACTAAGGGCTCTTTCACACGGGCGTTCCTTTTTTTTTGCCCAATCAGGTCCTTTTTTTTTTTTTTGTAACGGACACGGATGACACTTGTGTCATCCGGTCCGTATGTCCGTTTATCATCCCATCCGTTTGCGGATGAAAAACTGACATAATGCATGTCTATGTAAATACGGATGTCTGCGGATGACACCACTGACATCCGTTTTTGCTTCCGTTCCGTTTTTTTAAAGGAAGAAAAAATAGGGTTCTCCTCCGTTCAAAAAAACTGAACTGAACTGAACTGACAAAAAACGGATGTCAGAGGATGATCATCCGATGACATCCGTATTTACATAGAGATACATTATGTCCGTTTTTCATCCGCAAACGGATGGAATGAAAAACGGACATACGGAACGCCCGTGTGAAAGAGCCCTAACTGTACTCACTCATTTCTTGGTAATTAAAGAATACACTATTGTTTTCTCTGATTAAAGTTGAAATATTCCTAAGAGTTTCTGCTTTCTGGCGCAGAGACCTTATTGAAGCCACTATCTTATTTTCTATGATTTTATAATTTTTTATTCTATTTAATGGAGGTGAGCATCTAGAGCTAACCTTTTTCCCCAGAAGTCAATTTCTCTTTTAAGAGAACTAAGGGGAAAATCAGTATTTTACCCTTCAGTTAATTAGAGAGGTTATAAAGGTGACAAGGGAAGCATTTAGTTAGAGTGCAGTCTTGTAGTTTAAATAATTTACATTAAGTGTGCATAATTTACCGTCACTACCGTGTGTTTTTTTTTTTTTTTTTTTTTGTAAATTATGCACACACATTTGAAAATGTGTATATTTTTCAGGCTTTGGCAGATATAGATGAACAGAGGTTCATAGCACAAGCTTAAAGCGGAACTCCAGGCAAACAGCAAGGAACACAGGAAAGCCGGTGGTACCGGCTTTTTAGGAATAAAACAAACTGTGAAGAGGCAACATATTGCCTCTTAACCGCCTGGCAACCACCATTAAATAAACAATTCAACATAGATGGCTTTTCAGGAGGCTGGTTAGAAGCTGCCTTCTCTTAAACAAGCCCTTATAGACTGCAGAAGGGATACATTGATATCCTTACTCCACCCATAGTCTGCTGAATAGAGAATGCAAGTGAAGAAGTCAATTTTACTTAAAGTGGTTATAAAGATGGAAGGTTTTTTACCTTAATGCATTCTATGCATTAAGGTAAAAAACCTTCTGTGTGCAACTACCCTATTCACCCACCATTTATACTTACCTGAGCCCAATCTTGATCCAGCGATATGCCCGACAGCAGTGGCTCTCTTGGCTGTCTCCCTACTCACAGGACATTGAGGCAACAGCATGAGCCATTGGCTTCTGCTGCTGTCAGTTAAACCCTGTGATGAAGGAGTGGCTGAACTGCACTGTTTGCGTCTAAAGACGCAGGCAGCGCGGCTGGGGATCGAGCCCCCTGCTGTGCCAATATAGAAAGAGGCTTCCTATGGTGGAACACCAATAAGAGGAGGAGCCAAGATCACTAGCTGGGGGGGGGGGGGGGATCAGAGAAGAGGAGGTTCAGGGCTGCTCTGTGCAAAACCATTGCACCATTGCACAGAGCAGGTAAGTATAGCATTTTTATTTATTTATTTTTTTAAATAAGTTAAGTCCCCGTTCACACTGGGGCGACCTGTGAGGCGACCTGGTCGCCTCACAGGTCGCCGTAGGTCGCCTTCCATAGGGAAGCTGCGGACCCATTCTAATAGGAGCGACACAAGTCGCTCCGACTTAGAAAAAGGGTCCGGAGCTTCTTTGGGGCGACCCGGAGCGACCGTCATAGACTTCAATGTTATGAAGTCCGTGCCGGCCGCTCCGAGGTCGCGGCGCGCTGCTCGCACCGCAACCTCGGAGGTCGCCCCGGGAAGTCGGATCGCGGCAATGTGAACGGGGCCTTACAATCACTTTATTTATTTATTGAATAAATTAAATAAATAAATAAATGTGTAGCTGCACTCATTTGTGTATTTTATATCTGCCTAGAGTTCAGCTTTCACTTCTCTGGCACTGCCTTTGGCTTGGCTAAAGAAGAAGCTAAATCTTGGGCAGGAGACATCCTACTAAACTTCTTTGAGCCAGCCATGAAGAAAAACTGATCCAGAGCCCCATGAAATTTCCTCATTGTTAATAACACAAATTGTTTCTACAAATATTGAATGCAATGTGTTATACATGTGAGCATGAAAATGCCTTCTAGCTAATAAATAGAAGAAGCATGTGTATGAAGATGTTGGGTCTTACAAATCCCATTCTCATGGTGTACAACCTTCTCAGACATACTGTATGTATGAAGTATGGTACAACACTAAATACATGTCTTCTCCCTGCATTGCTTATTTTCCAGCAACCAAGGGATTTTGAAAAACAACCTTTCTCAGTATATTTCATACATGTGTCATTTCTTAGTGCAGTGCAGCGCCATCTCTTCTTATGAAATGCGTCCCTTTGTTATAACACTGCACTGTCACAGCATACAGTATGCACTATATTATCAAAAGTATTGGGATACCTACCTTGTAATGGCACCCCAGTCTTAGTCCGTAGGGTTCAATATTGAGTTGGCCAACACTTTGCAGCTATAACAGCTTAAATATTTCTGAGAAGGCTGTCTACAAGGTTTAGGAGTGTGTCTATGGGAATGTTTGACCATTCTTCTAGAAGCGCATTTGTGAGGTCAGGCACTGATGTTAAATGAGAAGGCCTGACTTGCATTCTCTGCTCTAATTCATCCCAAAGGTGTTCTATCGGGTTGAGGTCAGGACTCTGTGCAGGACAGTCAAGTTCCTTCACCCCAAACTTGCTCATCTTTATGGATCTTGCTTGTGCACTGGTCCAAATAATTTGTTGGGGGGAAATAATTTGTTGGGGGGGGGATTATGGTGTGGGGATGTTTTTCAGGGGTTGGGTTTAGTCCCTTAGTTCCAGTGAAGGTAACCCTTAATGCATTAGCATATCAAGACATTTTGGACAATTTCATGCTCCCAACTTTGTGGGAATAGTTTGGGAATGGCCCTTGGCCAAGCCCAACCCCTGAAAAACAACCCCACTCCATAAGTCCCCCTCCAACAAATGATTTGGACCCGTGCACAAATCAAAGTCCAAAAAGACATGGATGAGTGAGTTAGGGGTAGAGGAACTTGACTGGCCTGCACAGAGTCCTGACCTGAACCTGACAGAACACCTTTCAGATGAATTAGAGCAGAGACTGCGAGCCAGACCCTCTCATCCAACATCAGTGGCTGACCTCACAAATGCTCTTCTGGAAGAATGATCAAACATTCCCATAGACACACTCCTAAACCTTGGGGACAGCCTTCCCAGAAGAGTTGAAGCTGCTATAGCTGCAAAGGGTGGGCCAAATTAATATTGAACCCTATGGACTGAGACTGGGATGCCATTAAAGTTAATGTATGTGTAAAGGCAGGCATCCCAATACTTTTGACAATATAGTGTACATACAACAGGCATAAGAGCTATTACCCATACCATTTTTTTACAATGTCAGTTGATCTCTATAATGATAATTTTTCCATTGGTTTAATGAAAGGGAAAAAGACAATTAATTTCTGTTTATCCTTTGGTAGGCCGTTGGGTTGAGCTCAATGACATGGAAAATATAAACTACACAGAAAACATTACAATTGCTTCTATAGAAACATCCCACCTGCATTTTACTTTTCAAATATAATATAAAAAAAGTCTTTCTATGACTTAGGCAAAGGTTGGTCACAGCACATAAATGTTGCTATTTTTTATTATAAAAAGATTGTCACCGTGAACGTTGCCATTGAACGGCAAACTGTTTACATTATACCTGCACCGAAATCCTAAATATAAAATAATTCAGTTAAAGTTTGTATAGTATAAAATGCCTCTTTTTTTATTTCATTAGCCAAAAATTCAGTAAAAGGGAATGTTTCTCTTCCTCTCCATTTGCATAGAACGCCCCTGGCAACAGTGAACAGCTGTCAGCAAAAGAGATGGATGAGACAGATGAAAAGGTCAAAAAAATAAAACGTAAGCATTTTTACAGGAAACAGCAAGAACAATATGTCGATAGATTCTGTTTTGTATTGAACTAAAGAAATGTTAATTAAAAGTTCACCTTTAATAATAATATACTTTTTGAAAAGACGTTTTGCCAATAAAGACCATCCTTACTATTGAAATAAATTTATACTGTATATACCTATATTCTTCTTTTATATTAACGAAAAACTTCAGCAAGAGCTTCTACATTTTTTGCAGCTGTACGGGTGGTAAAACATTTTTACGTATGCTAGAAATTGTTAAAGTGGTATTAGTAGATTACGAGCATCTTTGCAAGTGTAGGGGGCCTGCTATCTGTGCTCTACTTTTAGCTGTTTTTGATATACAGTAAATAGATATGAGAGCACAGAGACTGCTCTGGTGTTGAATGTCCTCACAATCAGAAGGGTGCAGGTTAGGTCCGTAGTCCCGACAGCTGTACAATTAGAAGAAGGCAACCCCACACCAACTTGAGAGTGATAATTGATGATAAAAACCTTTTATTATAAATCCATAAAATCCAAAACGACAAACCAGGGACAGGAGGGTAAAAAACAGTTGACGCGTTTCACTAAACTATGTTCGCTTAGTCATAACCAGTGTTTGATATACAGTAAACAAGGCCCTCTAGCTCTTAAGAGAAATAGTCAAAATGTACCTTGTGCGTTTATTTTATTATGTAAAGCATTTATCAGGGCAGAAAAATCCTCCATTAAAATTTAAAAAAAAAATAGTCAGGGTTCTGTTTCAATCCTTGCAGTTGCAAATTTGGGAAAATGGTGCGGTCATGCTTATTCCTGTCCCCAAAAACTTGTTTTTTTTCTTAATGTTGCACTACAAGTATGCATACTTTTTCCAGTTTTTTTTTTAATCTAATATTATCTAATACTATAACATTCAATCGAAATGGAAAACAACACTTCTAAACTGAAAGGTTGACATTCAATTTTACTACTCTACTGTTATACAAACAAATTATACCTGTGTGATATCCACTAAGTCTTCATTTATTATATTTTTGGGGAAAGTACTTGGGGATTTGCTAAGTAGGCTATTATTTAAATTAAAGTGGATGTAAACCCAATTCATGAAATTTGACCTATGCACATATATCTGTAGTGTTTACCTATCTCTCTCCAAAGTCCTAAGTCCTGTGTCTTTCTGCTGTTCCGTTCCTCTGTTATCAGCATGATAACTTCTGACAAGCTCTCCGACACAGGAGATAAAAGCAGCTGGAAATTTGTGTCAGGGAAGGGACTTAGAGAGATAAACAGGGAGCTGGTCTATTCACAGCACAGCTCTGCAAGTTCCTTCATTCGTCTGCCTATGTGGAGGGGGGGTTTGTGCCTTTCCTCCAATCAGCTTACAGTGTATGCCCAGACTCCCTTTCCACTGCTGAAACAGGAAGAAAAATGTGTAACATGATGTTTACTTTCTAAAGAATATAGAAAGCTGAAGACAGCAAATATACTTTGTACATGTAAAACATATGTAGGGAGATTTGTCTCATCTCTGTGTATCATCTGAGGCTGTTCACTTCATTGGGTATACAGTACGTGAGGGTCTACATCCACTTTAACCCACAAGAGTTGCAGTGTTGCAGGATGGAGTGGAGTCTCTGTGAGGGAGGGACAGGACTGGTAATATAGAAATTTACTTTATTTTATGGACTGTACCTGGAGTTGAATTGTGCGGAACCATACTAAAAGAGACACTAAAGCTGCCATTGTTGGCTTCCTTTTAAAATTTAAGTTCATTAGTTGTCCCATGTTTGGTAATGTGGGCATCACTATCCCAAAAGGAACATGCAACAAATTAAGTCAGAGTAAAGTCAGAACCACTTATATTTAGAATCTTCCCCTGACAGTGACTTTTAACTTAATAAAGCCATTTGATCGGATCAACATGATATTTAGGGACCTGTTATATTCAGAAGAATGCAGTATGCATTCAAAGTCTTATCACCCTCCTCCCAAAGAAACTCTATAATATGTTAGTCTACAATACATGCCTATGGATACTTGGCCTGAGGATAACACATTTTCAAGATCCGGAAAACTCTGAAAAATAAAAGGGTTTAAAGTGAAAGAGTCTTCTGTTAACTAACACTTAACAAGTATCCATTTCTGAGTCATTTCTTACGTTTCTTTAGAATCTATAAAGTCCTTGGATTCCAATGTTCGCAAGCCCTTGTCTTCACAAACCTTGATGTAATAACATGGAATTTGGTGCTAAGTGTATTTCTTCAAAATCTTGATTAGTTGATCTCCACAGTTGTCATTTTGAAGTGTTATTACATAAAGAAATTGGCTTTATCTAGCATTAAGAATAGTAGAATAGGTCTCCCAGAATGTGCTATCCATTCTTTATCTATCCAGCATTTTTTTCAATTAAAAGCATACATGATCCTCATTCATTTAATTTACAACTTCATTGTTATTAAATTAGTGTCATTAGAATCTCATGAAATGAGCAGACTTTTCATTTTAAAACAATACTGTTCTACTTGATAGTAAAAGTGCCTCAATAATGAGGCTGCAGGTCTGTCATTAGCTGTCTACAGTACCATAATTGTAGCTATATCATACTACTCTCAAGTAATTGCTCCTTTCAGTGCCGTAACTAGCAAATCTGGCACCAAGGGCCAATTATTTTTTTTTACTGAAAATAAGTAATAACAAATATTGCACAAGAGTCACAATGGTAAAGCAATACAAGTCTATAGTGTCTTACTACATATTCAAAGTATAGATCATAAAGTAATAGGTTGAATGCAATGGTGCATAAAAACTGAGTGACAATGGTACATCATGAAGAGTAGGAATGGAGGGGAGACTAAGCTCTCCACATCCTGCAAGTGGCACAAATATCCATAACATGACAAATTAAAAAAGAGAGTGTGCGGACAGTGGAGAGAACCCAAAAAGAGTTCCACATAGCACCCTGACCACACGCCCCTAGTAAAATAAAGAAATTATAAATGTCAAAAGAGAGAAATAGAAAGGGAAGAAGGGCCTTTAGACCAGCAAGAAAAAAACAAAGAGGGGAGGCAGCAGGGAAAGGGATCAAGAAGAGGCTGTCTACTCCACCACAGGGCAAGGGGTTATCCAGCTCTTGAAGCAGGTTTCACAAACCTAGGGTTCCAGGAGCGTACAGTTGAAATGTGAAGGGAGGAAATGGTTGCCAGATTTTTAAATGTCTTAGGATCTCATCTAAAGTTGTCACCGTGATCTTACTGTGAATCATAGCTTGGGTGACCCTGTTTTTAGTCTCTACAGGTCAGAGTAATGGAGATTTCCAAGCCTTCGCTATGGTCTTTATTTAAAAAGGGGCCGAGATATATCCCGGGTAACTATAGGCCGGTTAGCCTAACATCAGTAGTCTGCAAAATTTTGGAGGGGATGATAAGGGACCACATACAAGACTTTAGTAATGAAAATGGTATTATAAGTAGTAATCAGCATGGATTCATGAAAAATCGTTCTTGCCAAACCAATCTATTAACCTTCTACGATGAAGTGAGCTGCCACTTAGATAAAGGTAAGCCTGTGGATGTGGTGTATCTGGACTTTGCAAAGGCCTTTGACACCGTTCCCCACAAACGCTTACTGTACAAACTAAGGAAGGTAGGTATGGACCATAAGGTGAGTACCTGGATAGAGAACTGGCTCCAGGGGAGAGTACAGAGGGTGGTGATTAATGGGGAGTACTCGGATTGGGCGGGTGTGGAAAGTGGGGTCCCCCAGGGTTCTGTCCTGGGACCAATCCTGTTTAATTTATTCATAAATGATCTAGAGGAGGGGATATCTAGTACAATCTCAGTATTTGCAGATGATACTAAATTAGGCTTGCCAATATCTTCTATGCAGGATGTGGAAATCTTGCAAGCAGACCTGAACAAAATAACGGGGTGGGCAACTACATGGCAGATGAGATTTAATGTTGAAAAATGTAAAGTAATGCACTTGGGGGCCAGAAACCAGAAAGCAAGCTACTCACTAGGGGGGAACCTCTGGGTGAGTCTAGGATGGAAAGGGACCTGGGGGTACTGGTAGACAACAGGCTTGGCAGTGGCATGCAATGCCAAGCCGCCGCAAGCAAAGCCAACAGAATACTGGGTTGTATAAAAAAGGGGATTCACTCCAGAAATAAAGAGATTATTCTTCCACTCTACAAGACTCTGGTCCGGCCACATCTGGAGTATGCTGTCCAGTTCTGGGCACCGGTCCTCAGGAAGGATGTGCTGGAACTGGAGAAAGTCCAGAGAAGGGCAACAAAAATAATTAGGGGAATGGAGGACATCAGCTATGAGGAAAGACTACAAGCACTGAACCTATTCTCTCTGGAGAAGAGACGATTGAGGGGGGATATGATATCAATGTACAAATACTGTACTGGCGACCCTAGCATAAGGAACAAACTATTCAGAGAAAGGAGATACAATAAGACACGTGGCCACTCACTAAAACTTGAGGAAAGGCGGTTTAACCTTAAAGTGCGTAAGGGGTTCTTCACTGTAAGAGCGGTAAGGATGTGGAATTCTCTTCCACAAGCAGTCATATCAGCAGGGAGCATTGATAGTTTCAAAAAACTATTAGATGGACACCTTAAAGACCACAACATACAGGGGTATACAATGTACGGTTAAAAGCAAACACACACACACATCATAGGTTGAACTGGATGGACTGATGTCTTTTTTCAACCTCACTAACTATGTAACTATGTAACTATGTAACTATGTCTGCTTAGAATATGTATTAACGAGGATAGCAAGTTTCAATTGCACTTTTGTGAGATCGGGTGGGCAAAGATTTAACAGGGTGAAAGCTGGCTCGGGGTGGTGGTCGGTCTACTCATCAGGGTGGAGAGAATTCTGAACAATTCAGCCTAAAATCGCTGCAGGACCAGGCACGTCCACCAGATATGCATGTGTACCCCATTCACCACAACCCTGGAAGGTTGGGAGGTACTTAGCAATTCTTGCCAGGACCAGATACCAGTGCAGGAGCACCTTATAATTGGTCTCAACAGAGAGCATGTTTTGGGACAAAGAATTAGTTGCAGCCCAAATGCCATCCCAGTCTGCCTGCTCTAGAGCGATATTCTGGTCCAGCAGGTAGCATTAGGGGGTGAACAGAAAGATGTGGTCATGAGATGGTTGAACAACTTTGAAATTATACACAGAGTATAGGCATCCAAATTACAGATGCCTTCGTACAGTGTCATACTAGATGGCAATGTTTGACACTCTGAATTTTGTAACCAGAGAAAATTGTCAACTGTGATTGAGTCAAGATCTACAGCTTTAAGACCCACCCATAGTGGAACCTCCACAATGGCGTGATATAAGGTGATCTGGGGTAGTTGAGCTACCTAATAGTACATGCAGAAAGTAATCTTTTACGCATTAGCACTTAAGAGGGTAGCCTAGGCCTAATGGGCCCCATATATATTTATGTACTTGACATTGTAATATATGAAAAAATAGGAGGGCACCGCTATGGGGGGGACTCGAAAGAGAAAAAGTCTTTTAGGCAATAAGGACATCTTTACCGCAGTTAAGTGAAATAACCAGGAAACACATAGAGGTTGTCAAGCAGCCATAAGAGCTTATGGATGAGACAACATGGGGGGAGATAATTAGTTCACAATTATTTTTTTTAACCAACCCCCTTTCCCCCCAACTTTCACCAAAAAGGAAAATTATTTGTAGGATTAAAGAGGTGTGTGCAGTGCACCATGCAGAATTGTGGATGTGGCTGAACTGAACTTTGGGAGGAGCGTAAAGGGCCATGGTTTAAAAAAACCTGAGGCTGCTAACTGTATACATAGAACACAAATGCCACAGTCCTTGTACTCAAAAAATATACTTTTATAACTATTTAGTAACAAATGAGAATCTAAAGACACGTACAAACCTTAAACTACTATTTTTCTAATAAATGAAACAGCTTCATTACAAATGTTTTTCTACACACAGCCTACCTTAAAGAAGAACTTCAGGACCATATAATATACTTAGAGTGAAGTGGTCAGGAGTATGTCATATAAAGCCCAATGTAAAGAGTGCAATGGTGAAAAGTATGAAATGTACAACAAAATGTCTATAGTGCAAAGTTCAGGAGTGTGTAACACACAGTGAAGGGACCAGGAGTGTGTAACACAGAAAATGCAGGTCTCAGGGATGTGTAATGCAGAGAATGCAGGCCTCAGAAATACATATTGCAGCAGGTTCAGGGCTCAGAAGTTGGTAACACACAGAGTGCAGGGCTGAGGAGTGCATAACACAGAAAATGCAAGGCTCAGGAGTGCATAACCTAGAAAATGCAGGCAGAAAATGCAAAACTCAGAAGTGTGTAATGCAGAGAAAACAGGGCACAGGAGTTTGTAATGCAGAGAATGCAGGGCACGGTGTGTGGTAGGCAGAGAATGCAGGACACAGGTATGTGTAGAGGGCAATGGTCAAACGTGTGTAAGACGGTCAGACGCAGAGTACAGAGGTCAGGAGTGTGTGCAGGGGTTGGGGGTAGGTAACACAGAGCCCTCTGCACAAAGTGCAACCAAAAATGACCCCCTCCTCCCAGTACAAGTCCCATGCCCAAGCCCATATCCTCCACAGTATAGATATCCACTAACAGCTCTTAATCAATCCTCCCAGTTCATGCCCCTAGTACAGGACCCTCTTACCAGTACATCCCCTTTCCAATCTAACCCCCAGTACAAATGCCCTTCCTAGCCTAACCCCTAGTACAGATCCCCCAGTACAGACCCTTACTCCCAGCCTAATCTCTGCAGTACAGTCCCCCCCCCCCCCAGACTAACACCCTAGAATCCCGATCTACCAGTAGACCATGGGCAGCCAACAGGTAAATTGGGAATGCAGCCCTGCATTGCCAATCCTTCCCCTGCCTTCCTAGTCCTTCAGCACCTTTATCTTCCCCCCCTCCTCACTGCAGAGCGGAGAGGGGGACATGTCATAGTACAAGAGCGGCCACATTAACCAGTAGTTGATTGATTGCTAGGAAGCTGGGCAGTCCTAGCAACCAATCATATCACAGTACGAGAGCTGCCACAATAACCAGTAGTTGATTGGTTGCTAGGAAGCTGGGGGTCCTAGCAACCAATCTTCAGCTTTTTCATGGGAAATGTTAACTCTGCCCTCCATCCAGTACTGTGACACGTCTTGCTCTCCGCTCTGCTGCATAGCGTTCACCAATGTAAGGTAAGAGACTGCCACCTATGCTGTGTGTGGAGTGGAGGGGGTGAAGGGGACAGATTATTTGAGGGCACAGGACACTGCTATGTGGGGCAGGGGCAGAAGACACTACAGAGACACTATGCTGTGTTTTGGGGGTTTGATAATTATTTTCTTTTTAAGGGTGTCCACCTTTGATTTCCTCCATGTTGTCCAGGTAGATTTCAACCTCAGAAAGGCTGCCTACCTCTGACTTAGAACATACTCTCCTTCCCCAAATACAGACCATCCCCAGCACAGACCCCCTCCCCCTTCAGAACAACAACACAGCAAAGCAAGAGATTTTATGTCTTATTAATTCCATTATTGAATATTAAAGAAAACATTTTTACAGCAATATGACATATTAGGCGGCAAAAATCTATGTTTACATAAAATACAATAACTGTTATGACTTTCAACCATAACAGTTTTACAGAGACACTCCTTCAGAACAAAGTGACAGACAGTCCATTCAGGACAAAGCGATGGTGTATTTGCAATGCCTCCTTTCCCTGACCCACTGATGCTCACTTTGACAACACTGACACTAAAAGCCCCAGTGTTGACTGGTGTCAGATGTTAGGGGGAATGAAAATGTCACCCCCTCATTTAGCTGCTAGACCCAAGCACCCATCCACTGATACTCACCTTGCCAGTGTTCCCCCGCCTTTGCTTCTCTGGTTCCCCTCCCATGTGACAGCTCTCTGGTCAAGAAGCCAATCAAGGGAGTAAATTCCCCCCCTAGCATCTGGCGCTATTCAGAACTGGGGATTTTAGTGCCAGCTGTGTTAGAGGAAAGAGGGGTGGAGACAGGCTTGAAAAATACATTTTGGTGGGTCGGGGGAGCCTCTTTGCATAGACATTGTTACTTTTCTATGAAAGTATGGGCAAGGTGACAGTATCTCCTTAAACTACATTAGCTGTAATTTTTATTTAGGTAATCGGAGTTGGAAGGCAATGCTACCTGATTACCAGGGAAAATTTTAATTATTATTTTATTTTTTTTCTACAGAGGAAGATGTGTCAAATGTGCAAATCATGTGTGCCTGGTGCCAGAAAGTGGGGATTAAGCGGTACTCCCTCAGTATGGGGAGTGAGGTGAAAAGCTTCTGCAGTGAGAAGTGCTTTGCAGCATGCAGAAGAGCATACTTCAAGAGAAATAAGGTAGGCCATGGTAGAAACATACACTGCTATAAGCCTTTGCTGATATAAGCATTTATGTCACTGCAGTAAGTGTTAACAGAAAATCTGTTAAAACTTTTGTTTCCAAATTTTTTCTCTGGACAGTTTGTATTCCAGGTTTTTAATGCAGCAAGTGTTTTAAATGTACTATTAAGGTGTTCTGTGCTCTTTTCTGCCTTCATATATCAGGTATTGTGCCTACTAATGGTACTCTAGGCAGTATATCCTCTTGAGGGCCACCTTAGCTAGGTATCAGTGTGCTGGGTGACTGGTCTCCTCAGTGCCCCCCTTTAGCTCTGCAGGGTGTGCCTAAATGAAGAAGGGCATCCTGCAGACTCCTTCTTCCGGAACAGTTAGAAACCAAAATTTGTAAACTTTGTAAAGCCAGGTGATGATATCAGGTGGACATCAAAGAAGATTATGAGGAGAAAGGGGTGGCGAGGATGCCTTTCGTAATGAAAATTGACTCTTGCCCAGAGATGAATTTTATTGACACTTATGGTTAGATATACGCAGTGGTTCAGATACAGGGAAAAGAGACTGTTATAACACACTCTGCAGTTATGACAACATGATTACACCAGCCACAATCCACAGCAGGTCCAAATCAAAAAGTCAATTGATCATAATGAGTATCTGATAATAACCAGAATGTACTGTAACTATAAATTTGTAACCCTTTAATATTGTATTTCTGGATTTAGGCTTTGTATAGTTATTATTAGACATAAAGTAGATATATGGATTCTATTTAAAAATCGTGAAGAAAGATAGAAAAAAAAAAAAAGGTGAACTAACATCGTACATTCTGCCTACCCTCTGGTCCCCACTGTACTTACCTTTGTGGTTAAGCTGTCAGTGCCCATGTACTCTGGGTAGTAGTCCAGGGATGTGAAATTCCTGCTCTTCTCTCCCTTTACTGCAGGGCTTTAGGGATGTGTCAGAGTAATTGTAATTGGTCAGCACTGGCACAGAGCATCACATTGCATAGAGAATTTTTTTCCTTGTTGCACACACATACTAAAATGCTATTTTTTTACATGAAAATGCACTTCAGACATTTTTAAGTTTTTTTTTTCTTTTTTTAAAGTAGAAACCCTGTAGACTAAAAGGTGGCAGTTGCAATTTGTTATGTCATACAATATCTGGGCTGCTATTTTACAAAATGTTTAGTAAAAGATTAAATCAAATTCATTTTAGTGCCCACAAACGCAGTATAATGCCTAATTTTTAGGTAAAATATAAAACATGAGGTTGTGTCAAGTAAATAGATACCAGATTGTCTAGAGGTGATGCTTTAAATGCCTTTAAAGATCAACTATTTAGAGTTACCACTGAATGATGACCTTGAATTATTGCTCTCACTCCAGTTTGTGAGGCAATGCCTAATATATGGGGTTATTCAATTATTTCAGAAAATACTTATTAAAAAAGACAATGCCCTAATTGGATAAAAAAATAACAAGTATGTGCAGATTTAAAATTG
This sequence comes from Pelophylax lessonae, assembly GCF_965119305.1. Taxonomy (NCBI): domain Eukaryota; kingdom Metazoa; phylum Chordata; class Amphibia; order Anura; family Ranidae; genus Pelophylax; species Pelophylax lessonae. The sequence goes on from NC_138770.1 coordinate 392,986,295, forward strand.
TGTGTAATGCAATAAAAAAAAAAAAATGATGCAAAATTAAAAATACATGCCTTTTAATGATATCCTTTTTAATGTATCTATCTAGTGGTGTTCTGCAATGATCTACCTAAATTATAGTTAAACCACTGACATCTGTGGAAATGCATAATGTATTACTTGGGATTTTTATGTACATCTATTGTCTTAAATGTGCATATGTCTACATTATGTCTGCGTGGGTATGTTGTTTATATGGTCAATGAATTTAAATTGTCTTTTAGTTGTCATTATTTGTCATATATTATTTATTATTCTTTTTTTTAATATAAATGTATTACTAATACAAAGGGGCTTACAAGCCCCCAGTGTGTAATTTAAAGGGTGCATATAGACCCCTAATGCTTTTTCTTTGTGCTGTTGATGGAGTTTTGGTCACAGAGTCCCAAATCTTGTTCTTCTTTGACATGCAATAACACACTATCCTTGAACCTGTAAGTGCACAGGACCAAGCATTTTTATGTACAAGCAGTGACAACTTTTTTTTTTTTCCAAGAGCTGTTGGAGGTGCAGGATTTATGGGGTTAAATCATGTAAAGGGTCCTAAATCATGAAATTCCTTTTTAATTTAGTCCAAAGATTAAAATTTTGGTTGGTCAGTTACTTGGCGGTATGGCTTGACATTTGACAAAGGGGGTTTAGTAAGATAATACTACCCATTTGCATGTAAGACACTGGTAGTATGTGGAGGCTGTGCATGGCATAAAAGGGTCAGAGTACTTCATGGAGTGGCAATATTTGTTGGAAGCCTTAACAGTACTGGGTTGTTATTTCAGGGGCATCCAAGTCACTATTGCTGACTTCAACCAATACAACTGTACTCCAGTGCTGGCCATAGCTTCAGCTAGCATTTATTTTCAACATGTAGTCTAGGACTTAGAGTTGAGGGTTTCTTCAGCACTTGTCCCTGAGAAAATGAAGGTTAAACTTATTTCTCTGTCTGATGTTATTATATCTGACACAACATCGTTGCCTGACCTTTAGGTTACACTCAGTCAGAAAAAGAACCAAGGAAATGTTGCTTCCATTGATGAAGTTAAAGCCTAAGGGCCTGTTAGAGATACTGAGATGAGCACCCGGGCCCTATGGTAGAAAAAGCACTGCATTCCACGTTTGGAAATGGCAGACATCAACATTTTTAAAGGGCATCTAAACCTAGTTTACAACTTGGTTTATATAATTGAGAATATAATATTTCCAGATGTAGCTTTGTGTAATTATATTTTATGTAGTATACTTCTAACAAGAAAGGAAACTACCAGGACGGAGCATGTTGTATCGTTTGTGTATTGTAAATGGCAATGTTATAATGACAATGTACTTCTTTTTTTAATGCGGGTTACAAATTTTTAAATAAATAAAAAAGTATATAGGAAAAACAAAAAAAAGAAAAGAAACCTTGAGTATTAGTTCCTTACTAAATCAAAAACATTTTGATAAACACTACAAATCTAACCTACTACATTTTAGGTGTCTGATACAATTTTAGATGTCCAATAGTGTTTTAAGTCGTATACAGTTGACTAAGCTAAACAAGGTCACTATCTGGCTGGAATGCTTGTCTTTAAAAGTTAACATTTCTGTTGTGAACACAAGTGTAGCTTTGTCTCCAGAGCTCCCGATGAAGAGATGTTCCCAGCACCAAAAGGACCCTAAGCCCTTTCTTACTTCACATACCTACCTCACTTGTACCATAAGTGCCTTCATGGTTTCTTTGTGTCTGCTGAGAGAGGAAAGGAGTTGTGCTGTTTAGTGAATGAGGACTGAATCGGATTAGATAGATAGATAGATAGATAGATAGATAGATAGATAGATAGATAGATAGATAGATAGATAGATAGATAGATAGATAGATAGATAGATAGATAGATAGAACACCTGCCTTTACATGCACATGAACTTTAAAGGCATCCCAGTCTCAGTCCGTAGGGTTCAACATTGAGTTGGCCCACCATTTGCAGCTATAACAGCTTCAACTCTTCTGGGAAGGCTGTCCATAAGGTTTAGGAGTGTGTCTATGGGAATGTTTAACCATTCTTCCAGAAGTGCATTTGTGGGGTCAGGCACTTATGCTGGAAAAGAAAGCCTGGCTTGCAGCCTCCGCTATAATTCATCCCAAAGGTGTTCTATCGGGTTCAGGTCGGGCCTGACTCTGTGTAGGCCAGTGAAGTTCCTCCACCCCGAACTGGCTCATCCATGTCTTTATGGACCTTGCTTTGTGCACTGGTGCACTGTCATGTTGGAACAGGAAGGGGCCATCCCCAAATTGTTCCAACAAAGTTGGGAGCATGAAATTGTCCAAAATATCTTAGCTGCAAATGGTGGGTCAACTCAATATTGAACCCAAAGACTAAGACTGGGATTCCATTAAGGTTTTTGGGTGTGTAAAGGCAGGCAGTGTAGATACGATAGATAGATAGATAGATAGATAGATAGATAGATAGATAGATAGATAGATAGATAGATAGATAGATAGATAGATAGATAGATAGATAGATAGATTATTAAAACAGACTTCAGCACAATGCTCTTTTGTACTTTTGACTGTGAATAAATATTAATTTTGAAATCCGTATATAGTATGCACTTAGCAGGATCATTAACTAGAGTAATTCTACCACTCACACACTGATGTTATTCTAAAAAGTCTGGCCTCTTTATGGTGTGAACAATTACTCTGACATATACCTGCAGCCTTCTACACTGGAATTAATGTTAAGCTCTCCAGCTAAATTGACTTTATGTCTAGTTTGTTTCTAATCAGAGAACAAAGTAACATTAATTCTACAGCGACATGCTCACTTACGTTCATTACTGTTGTTTACAATCACTAAAGGCTTGTTATTTACAGGAATAATGTTTATCTTCAGACTGAATCATCTTGAATTGCTATTTTTCATCTTTAAAATGCTAAGTTGACTGCACAAAGTGGAAACGGGATTATGATACATAGTTTTCAATATCAGTCATAAAAAGGCACAGTGAACCTATTGTTCACATTTCTATGCAGGGGTAGCACAGTAACATTTACAAATATTTACAGTATGTGATAGCTTCAATACCTGTGCAGTAATATTTCACATTATTTTTTGGTGTTTTTTTTTCTTTTCTATCAGACATTTTGTGGCTAAGGATTGACTGAATACAGTTTGCTTTAATTGGATTATTAAAAACGATTTAATAATAAACATCTTCAGCATAGGCGTGCGCAGCCTATTGCATTAGGGTGTGCACCCCAAAGCTCAAACACACATGCGTGTGTATATATATATATATATATATATACACACACATACACACACTATATATATATATATATATATATATATATATATATACACACACACACACATAAACACTTGTCAAAAGTATTGGGACACTAAAAGGTTTTTGCACTTAAGTTAAATTGTATGGCAAATATCTGTAGAGGGGTTCCACCATCACTGCTAAGTTTTGAAAAAGATGTATGCCTTATTTTCCTTTTGATGTGTATTACAGGTGAAATTACATGTGAGGCACTGATATGGACTGATAGGCAGCACTAATAGGCGCTTGTTCTCAGCACTGACTGGCACTGATGAGGCTGCACTGATGGGTACTGATAGGTGGCACTGATAGGCAGCACTTATTGGCAGCACTGATGGGCACTAATAGGCATCACTGATAGGCGGCATTGGTGGGCACTGATTGGTGGCACTGATAGGAAGCACTGATAGGCACTGTTAGATGTGTCTGATGGGCACTGATGAGGCGGCACTGGTGGGCACTGATAGGTGGCACTGATGAGGCGGCACTGCTGGGCACTGATAGGCACTATTAGGTGACACTGATGGGCACTGATGAAGTGGCACTGGTGGGCACTGATAGGTGGCACTGGTGGGCACTGATAGGTGGCACTACTGGGCACTGATAGGTGGCACTACTGGGCACCACTTATGGACACTAACAGGGGAGAGGGGGAGTTTCACATTCAGCAGACAGTGAGACTTGCAAGAGCTGCTCAGTGTGTGTGCAGTGGCGTACCTAGAGAATTTGGCACCCGGGGCGGATCCTATATCTGGCACCCCCCCCCCCCCCAACTTTAAAATGTAAGCACCCACAAAAATTTGTAATGTTTTCAGGAATATTTATTGCACAAAATTCACAGCCCCCCCCCCCCAATCACAGTGCCCCTTGCAGTCTGCCCCCTGTCTCTCTAATCACAGTTCCCCCTTTTGCACTCTCTGCCTCCCCTGCACAGTCCTACCTTCAGCATAAATAGATAGCTAATATTATTAGCAATGTGTTTACAGGAGATGGTCAGAGACTACAGACATGATAAAGGAGATGGTCAGAGACTGCAAACGTGATACAGGAGATGGTCAGAGACTACAGACATGATAAAGGAGATGGTCAGAGACTGCAGACAGGATACAGTAGATGGTCAGAGACTGCAGACATGATACAGGAGATGGTCAGAGACTACAGACATGATACATGAGATGGTCAGAGACTGTAGACATGGTACAGGAGATGGTCAGAGACTGCAGACGTGATACATGAGATGGTCAGAGACTGTAGACATGATACAGGAGATGGTCAGAGACTGCAGACATGATACAGGAGATGGTCAGAGACTGTAGACATGGTACAGGAGATGGTCAGAGACTGCAGATGTGATACAGGAGATGGTCAGAGACTGCAGACATGATACAGGAGATGGTCAGAGACTGTAGACATGGTACAGGAGATGGTCAGAGACTGCAGACATGATACAGGAGATGGTCAGAGGCTGAGGACATGATACAGGAGATGGTCAGAGGCTGAGGACATGATACAGGAGATGCTCGGAGACTGAGGACATGATAGAAGATAGAAGAGCACTAGGGGGGCCGGAGAGCACAGGGCAAGCAGAGAGCACTGGAGGAGCTGAAGGGCACGGTGGGGGGGGGGGCTGGAGAGAATAAAGAGGGGATTTGGAAAGCATTGTAGGGGGGTTGGAAGGCGCGGGGGGGGGAGCACTGGGGGGGGGGGCGAGCACGGAAAAACAGGAGGGTGGAGAGCACTGGGAGGGACAGCGAGCACTTGGGGGGCGGGCAGGGAAAACCAGGGGGGTGGAGAGCACTTGGGGGGCGGCAGGGAAAACCAGGGGGGTGGAGAGCACTGGGTGGGGGACAGGGAGCACTTAGGGGGCGGGCAAGGAAAACCAGGGGGTGGAGAGCACTGGGGGGGACAGGGAGCACTTGGGGGGAGGGAGATGAAAAGCACTGTGGGGGGCTGAAGAGCATGGGGGGTGCTAAAGAACAGGGGGGTCTAGTGCCTTTGGGGGGGGCTAAGAGCATAGGGGGGGATTACAAGCACCGGGGGGCTAGCAAAAGAAGTTGTATAGGAGGGGGATGGGGCAGCTGCATATAGATGAATTGATCTTTCCCTATTCTTCCTGCAGGAGGGAGAGGAGGAGAATCAGTTATTCAGCAGCTGCAGAAAGAATAGGGAAAGATGAATCCCTCTATATGCAGCTTCCCCACCCCCCTCCTATCCAGCACACACACTTGAGCAATGGGAACGCACTCACCTTCTTCCCGCCGAGGCTCCGCCCCCTTCTTCCCGCCGAGGCTCCGCCCCTCCCCGCGAGGCTCCGCCCCCTTCTTCCCATCCCGGCTCCGCCCCCCGCTAGCAGCACGGACTGAAGGAGCTGCCACTGCAGCTGCCTTCACCCTGCGATGTGGGATCTCAGAGAACGCCGGCTGACACCCCACATTGGTACCCCACTGTGTGTATGACACTGTCATGTAATGTAGCTGCTTTCAGGGAGAAAGCCCAGCTGTAAAAAAAAGCGGTGATGTCGGGGGTGGGCGGGATCAAGCAGCTGTCAAACACCAGCCAATGATTGGGCTGCTTAAGAAAGGGGCGGAGCCACATAAACGAAGCGGCCGCCCAGACCCCATCCTATTGGCTGGTGTTTGATAGCTGTTCGGTCCCGCCCACCCCCGACATCACCCCTGAGTTTTGACAGCTCGTCTTTCTCCCTGCAAGCATTAACATTACCTAACAGTGTCACACACACACTGAGCAGCTCTGACAAGCCTCACTATCTGCTGGAGCCAACAGCACAGCCGCCTCTCCACCAAGTATCTCACTACCCTCAGTGGCAGAGATGGAGAAGCCGACCCAACACTAACAGACACAGGGTGATTAGGGTGTGCCCAGGCACACCCGGCACACCCCGTGCGCACGCCTATGATCTTCAGTCAACATAATCAGCAAATAATGTTTAGAAGAGGCAAGGATCTGGATTTTAGCCAAAAGGAACTTTTGAAAATAAGAAAAAGGCAAATTGCACTTTTCTTTGTATACAAAACAAATTACCTTTCATCTTTAGTACAAGTTTTGCATCAGGAGGACCTTGGTTGATGCATGTAAAAATATGTTTAGTAAAATGTGAGCATTTGTATTTCTAAAAGATAGATTTTTGTGTATTAATAAGCCTCCAAAAAATACAAATTGCTTATAGTTTATTTAGGGAGTGGTACTGTCTGCCTGTCTGTAATAAGGGAACACGTCACACAATCTGCCTTCTTCATTTTCTGCATCAGAATGCTCTCCTGATTCTGGCATTATCAGTGAAAGCCAACAGTAAATTCAACTCCTCACACCCCAGGACTTAAACTAATGCATACATGAATCAAAGACAGTCCCTCAAAGCCTGCTTGCTAACAGTGGCTCTATGCCAGTGATTCACTCGTCTAATTGCCACAAGTCCATGAAGAACTACAATCCATTTTATTAAGAAGTTGACCTGACAAAACTCAACAGAGCAGAACAGCATGATGTTAAAATGGGCTTCCTCGTCTTATTTTAATGGCTAATGTATGTATACTTAAACAATGTATCCTCTTTACAAACCTAGGTGATATCACAAGTAGAAAAATATAACCAAAGAATAAGAAATGCAGATATATAGAGAATATAAAATAGTTATGAGTAGAGATGGGAGGCCTGAAGATAAAATGGAAACACTGGGGAATTTTTTATTTTTTTTCAAAGCTGTTTTTTGTTTTTTTCCATAAAACTTGGAAAAAAGAAGTGTGGAATATGTTCTTTTACAATGATAAATAATATATTTATAAAATGGTATTCAAACTATATAACATGAAGACCCTAATGATTTCTGAGACTTTAGGTAAAGTCTTAAATTATTGCAAGTTATCTTAGCTGAAGACAAGCAAATCCTGGAATAAAGTTCAGGTAACGCTGTACTTCTCAATGCAGTTCTCAAACAAGAGAAATATGCATTTCTGCCACTAGGGGGCACTGCAGGGGAAAGGCTCCAGATTAGTTTGATTGTGGGCTTCATCTTGTACCTCCTACAGTTGGGTGATTATTGTGATAGAGTAGATGAGTTTCTGACCTCTCAGGCCTTAATTGACAGGTAAGAGGGTATATTTGTCTGACAAATTAGTTTATCTTTATAACCGTTAAATGATTCCTACTAATGTTCTCCACCATCACAACATAATTTTTCCCTATAGTTTGGTCAGTAAATTGTTTTTATTTTCTTCCTCTCAGTAAAATGGTGATACCAACATCTAAAATTTGGAAATATTTCCACAGTGCAATTTCTGCTGAGAGAAAAGCTGCAATTTTCAAATATTCTTTTCCAAATGCTACAAGGATGACAAAATACATCCTTGCATGCCAGAGGTGCCCTAAAGAGGTTAAAAAAAGTTTATAGAATGAAATGACGAGGCCCAATGAGAAAGTGTGAGTAGCTTTTCCCTCTAAATGTATCATTCCAGAAACACTCCTTCTGCTGCTTCTGGATCATCACAAAGTGTTTCTCCTCCAGCAGCATCATCAGGTAAGGAAGTGTTACAAACCACTGCCTCCCAAAAATACACAATACCTTCATTTATAGATAAAATGACAACTGGAAATTCAGAAAACATTGATCAAGCTCTTGCAAGATCAATTTTTGCTTCTGGTTTAGCATTGTCAATAGCTGAAAATACATATTGGCAGGAAGTTTATAAATTATCATGAGGGAGACGGAGAGGGGGGGGGGAGGGGGTTACCGACTCTCATGTGTAGTTGAAATGTTCTTAACATATATACAGTATATAGTCCTAGTTATTCCATTTGTAAAAAAAAAATAATTTGGAAAACTACTCCATACTGAATTTTGTTTTATTTTTCCAAAATTTACAATTTTTTCTGAAAAAAAACCAAGAAAAAATGTTTTGTCCCCCCCCCCCCCCCATGGCTTCAACATTTCTGGATATTTTACATCTCTAGTTATGGGTATACTTAATCAGGTTTCAACGCTCATATGGTATCCGTTTTGCTCCACTTGTAATTCATCATTAGAGTTTGGAAACAAGTTATAATAAAAAAATTAAAGAGGGTAGTTTAACGTATAGCTTGATATATTCATTCATCCATAGTATGCGTTATGTTACAAACAGTGGTGAGGTAGGGTTTCATTCTAATAAAGGAGTCAGAACATTTCTAGCTATAACAAATATTTTATAATCATGCTATTCCAATTAAAGCTAGCTGGTCCTTTCACTGATCAGGATGGACTTGTCTTTTCTTAGTAGCTGTACCTGTTTTTGAGTGTCCTACACTTACATTGTTTGCTGTATCAGTAAAGCTGTTATTTTCTTTTATATTCACAGAAGATTCAACAAGGATTTACATTTTTGACTGTTAAAGACAACAGTTATGGACCTGAATTATACTGTACCTGCCTGATGCAGAATGTACTGTTTATTTATATCCCAGTTATACCACTCTGCTCCTTCTCATTTTTCAAACAAGGGTGAAATCACATCTCCTGCTAATGCATGTTCTGGTCTGTGAGGCCCAACAACAATTTAGGATCAGGTTGCAAGCATATCTACAACTGCTGCTGTCCTGGACATTGTGGTCAGTGTAGCTGGAAAAATGAATAACAAAATGGTATTTCGGAAGTTTACAAAAGTGGCATATCGTGTCATGATTATTAAAGGAGAAGTATGGCTAAAGCTTTTTGGCCATACGTCTCCTTTTAGTCACAGGAGTGCACATAGTTCTGCACTCCTGGGACCCAGTTTCATCTTACAGTAGGCTAAAGTTTGTTGTTGGCTGTTGTCATTAAGCCAATCCAGACTCCGCAGGGATCCTGACAACAATGTTGGGATCCTGACTAAAATACCTCTTGATTGTTATGTTGATCAAGGGCTTCAACACTTCCTGAGTCACTGACCTGAAGAAATATGTAGATTATTTTAGGTCAGGTAACTTTTCTTCTTCTGATATGACTTTCCAAACAGTAAATATCATCAATATAATGCAACTTTGCAGAAACAAGTAGGAATATTGATCCAGCTCAAGGGAGGAATCAGAGCAGTGTTTTCTAAACCATTGGGAACCTCATGTCCCACCAACAGTGTAGATTTGTTCTGTATGCACGGGTGAAGTAATTAGTGTCTGTAACGTATCAACCAGCACCCAACCTGGTACCTCCGTTGACGGATGCTCCTAGTGCTTCCCGAGGGCTCCAAGCACTCCACCAGACACCATAACCACCTCAGACCCCACAAACTGCTGCAGCTTGGTTGGGGTCTCGCCGTCTCCTACCCACCCTGGACCTACGACAAGGCTCCAGGTTCCCGTGGGTGAACCTCTCTTTCCCCAGAGAGTGTAGCAGGAACAAGCTCTTACACAAGCTCTTACAAGAGCTTAGTGATTATCCAAGGGAGTATGAAGAGCATATTGGTTCCCCCAATGAGAGACAGGACTCTAGATTGAGGGTGAAGAATAACTCTTTATTGAACAAGAAACATACTTTTATACAGTTTTCCCCAACAAGGTTACCGCCCAGGTGGACCTTGTGGAGAACAAGACATGACATTCACAATCCAATGAAAACAGAGTTTTACACTCCCATACAGTGTACACAATCCCTCCCCTCTGCCTGATGACAGTAGCATATGCAGATGAAAGTGTATACAGGAACAGAATTAACCTAAACTAATTATCTAGCCATCTAGACAGAACAATGTGAGGTCATTAGCATTTAACAATACACAAACAATAGGGAAGCCTGTCTGGCATGCAGGCACATGGAATACACACATTATTTAGGAGTCAGACTTTATGGCAATGGTCTATAACAGTCTAAGTCTCCCAGTGTGAAGTGGGAATAAATCTTCATATTTCTATATGAAGATAGTGCTGACAAATATTACTGTCCCATCTGAAGCAATTAAAACCATTAATAATCTGTCTTTCCCTCCCAGTGACAGTAAACACCGTCACAGTGTCCTAACAATCAAATTTATTTACCTGTATGAATATACTCCCAACATGAACTGCAATAACATTTGAGGACAAGTTTGGGAAACTTACAGGAATTAAGGCTCTAATTTTTCTGCTTGCAGAAATCAAATATATCCATTATATTTGCGTAAATGCTTTGAAAGTATGCAACATTCTAGTTTATTACTGTGTAAAGAATAAATTCTGCACATTTTCTGACAATCATCACTGAGCTCTTGCTGTTGGCAGAGATAACAAAACATGAGGATGTAAATATTTCTATGGAATTCCTCTTTACTTGGGTTTTCTTGAGTTAAACCCCTTGAGGAATACAGCATAGAAGATTGTTCTGTGGATGACATGTGCTGCTGCAATGTGCAGTGTGACAAATGGCAAATCTGATGTGGCAAAATGCCTTTTCTGTGATAGAAACAAGATCAAAGAATTATTCATAGTTGATCAGTGTTTATTAACTTATTGGTTATTATTAAGTCATTTGCTACCTATTAGATACCGCTATGTTTCAATTTCCATGAATCAAGATCCTTATTATATTGAAATAAAAAGAGTGTCTATTTAAGAGGTTTGTAAAGTGTAACGTGCATTCAGGCTCTATTGACCCTTATAGTGTTTTGCTTAAAGCGGAACTGTATGTAGATATAAAAGACCTTCAATTACGTATTTATAAAGCCATCCCTAAAGTGTAAATACAAAAGATGTGGTCCTTAGATGTGGAGGCTGCATTCGTTTGCTTTTTTTCCAGGCTTTTTTCTTCTGGTGATCCTGCACTTAATACACGTCCTTTGGAGAAAGGGCTCATTCACCATATTTTATCTGTGGAGGAGCAGCATTTTCACCCTAGGCTTTTTTTTGCTGGCATGTAGAGTTATAACGTTGGGCATGAGGTAGCTATAGACATGTAATGAGGTTATAAGTATATAATTTTCCTAGTGTTCATGTGATTTCATTTTGTTAGTGGTCTGGGGATTCTGATTGGTGGATGTTCTCCTTAAATAGCTGTCTTACAGACTTTGTGCTTAAGATGATAATAAAGTCTTGTTTTTTGTATAAAAATAACAAACATGTTATACTTACCTGCTCTGTGCAGTTGGTTTTGCACAGAGTAGCCCAGATCCTCCGCTTCTCAAGTCCCTCTTTGAAGCTCCTGGCCCCTCCCTCCTGGTTAGTGCCCCCACAGCAAGCAGCTTGTTATGGGGGCACCCGAGCCGCAGCTCCGTGTGTCCATTCAGACACAGAGCCATGACTTGAGAAGTGAAATAGCATTGCAAATGAGAAGAAAACTTGTCGCGCACCGCAATTACACAGGATAGGTTACAGTTGACATGTTTCACACATAGGAGTGCTTAGTCATATGTTATGACTAAGCACTCCTATGTAGGAAACATTTTAACTGTAACCTATCCTGCACTATTGTCCCATGCCTGAAGAAGAAAGGACATTTTATTCAGGGCTTTTTTCCCAGAGAATAGGTGCAGGACCCCCCCCTTCTGAGTCACCCCTTGTCTCCCCCTCCCCTACCCACCTCCAAGCACCGTTCCTTGGTTCCACCCCCTACCCACCTCCGAGCACCGTCCCTTGGTTCAACCCTCTACTCACCTCCGAGCATGGTTCCTTGGTTCCGCCCCCCCTACCCACCTCCGAGCACTGTTCCTTGGTTCCGCCCCTACCCATTTCTGAGCACCATACCTTGGTTCCACCCTCTACCCATCTCTGAGCACCGTTCTTTGGTTCCTCCCCCCTACCCACCTCCGAGCACCGTTCCTGGGTTCCACCTCTTACCCAACTCCCAGTACTGCCCCTTTTAGAGAATAAAGAACCAAGTATCATTTTGTGGTGCTAAATATATTTTGTATGGAATTTGTTAATGAGAACAAGAAAGGCAGTAAAATAGATCTAGCAACAATGGACAACTCAGTGACATTATATCCACGCTGCAACAATGGACTCTCAACAGCCAGCATCAATGGACCCTCCAGCAGCCAGCAGCATTAGACCCCCCTCAACTGTGGATCCTTCCCAGCAATGATTGACCCCCTGCAACAAAACACACACCCCCAGCAACAATAGATACCCCACCCCAGCAACAATAGATACCCCACCCCAGCAAGAATAGACCTCCCTGCAAAAATAGATTCCCTCCAGCAACAATAGATTCCCCAGTAGCCAGCAACAAAAACCCCTCACTCAACATTAAATCCCTCTCAGCAGCATAAGACCCACTCCAGAAACAATAGATCCCCCACGAGCAACAGAAGACCTCCTCAGCAACTATAGACCAACCTTCCTCCCCAAAAATAGATCCCCGCCAGCAACAATAGATCCCCCAGCAGCCAGCATCAATAGACCCTCCCTAAACAGTAAATATCTCCCAGCAACAACTGACCCTCCAGCAACTTAAGACTCACTCCAGTAACAATAGATCCCCCATGAGCAACAGAAGACCTCCCCTGCAACAATAGACCGCCTCCAGCAACAATAGATCTCTCAGCAGCCAGCATCAATAGACTCTCCCTCAACAGTAAATCCCTCACAGCAACAACTGATCCCCAGCAACATAAGACTCACCCCAGCAACAATAGACCCCCCATAAGCAACAAAGACCTCCACAGTAACAATAGACCCCCCCCCTGCAAAAATGGATTACCTCCAGCAACAGTAGATCAGTAGTAGTATTGTATTACAATTGCAGTGTGTGACCAGTTCTCTTCTCATTTGTATGTACTGCAGTAGCGAGCTGGGGTCAGCACCTGTGAGTAATCCTTTACATGCCACACTTGAGCAGTATCTTGTTTTCTAGTTTGAAGAGAAATAGTATTGTTTAAGATTTTATCTTAGGACACAGAGTTTGAGGTTTTTGGCAACATTAACATGTATTTTTCTGGTAGGCTGTAATATATTAATTCATTTGTTTTTGGGTTTTTATATACTCTATTTATAATTCTAATTAATACCTCAGTATGTAGTATTGGTCTGTATTTCTAAATAGTAGTACCTTAACTACCTTGACTGCAAGAGGGCAGGGTGGCACTGTCCACTAGCCAGGCTAACAATATAGCAATAAGAACTAATTGGAGGGAGCTCAGATATCAGTGAACTGCTGTAATTTCTTATCTTATGTTGGGATGAGTTGGTGACCTAGCTGTGTGGCATAACTGCAGTGGAGAAAAAAGTGGCATCGCTAAATTGGGTGTGCTGTCTGCAAGGGTGCCTGTACCACAAGATCAGCCAACTACAATTACAAATAAGACAGATCACACATAAGTCTTTCATCTATGAATTTAGCTGTTTTCCAGATGTTTCACTTTAATGTCAAATAATTTGCTGCAACAGTACTGTGACCAGTGCAGTATAGTGAGGCCTTAACTGTTAAGCTGTATGCCGGGTTTAAAGCAAGAAGTTTTGATTACATACAGTAGATTGTTTCTTCTCCACATTAAATCATCATGACAGAATAAACACTATCACAGGGATTTTATGATATCTGCTGATGTTTTTGACACTTGTTAATAGAAAGCTGTCAGAATTTATAGGTTGAATGTTTTTGCTCCATTTGGCTGAATATGTTTTATTTGCATTTTTACCCATTTGTCAGTTTAACATTTTATTCAAAGTATGATCTCTTATCATTTTAATGTGAAACTTATTCTGATAGTAAAAAAAATGCATTGCAGTGTTTTGTATGCAGTTTGATGCTTATATCACTGATCAAATGAAGGGCTGTTATGGCTTTCTAATATTTTATATATTTGTATGCAGTAGTCCTGTAATATACACTATATTGTCAAAAGTATTGGGGCTCCTTTGAGGCTCCTGCCTTTACACGCACATGAACTTTAATGGCATCCCAGTCTTAGTCTGTAGGCCTGGCTTGCAGTCTCCACTCTAATTCATTCCACTGGTGTTCTATCGGGTTGAGGTCAGGACTCTGTGCAGGCCAGTCAAGTTCCTCCACCCCAAACTCGCTCATCCATGTCTTTATAGATCTTGCTTTGTGCACTGGTCCAAATCATTCGGTGGAGGGGGGATTATGGTGTGGGGATGTTTTTCAGGGGTTGGGCTTGGCCCCTTATGCCTCGTTTCCACTGAGCGGTACGGTATGCAATTTTTGCCATTTCCATTGTCAAAAGTTGTGAATGGTATCCTAATTCCGAACTGTACCGTACCACTTTTTTGGGACCCTTTCGCTGGGGTACCAAGCATATTAGTACCGTTCCAACAGGGTGGAGCTACACTGTTGTGGTACTGTGTTTGCTGAGGTACTGTTGACAGTGGAAACGCAAGCCTGATTAAAGGTGTACCGTTTCGAACCGTACTGAACTGTACCGAACCGCACCATACCGCTCAGTGGAAATGAGGCATTAGTTCCAGTGAGGGTAACTCTTAAGGCGTCAGTATACCAAGTTTGGCTGTTTTGAATGCTCGCACTTTTTTTAATTTGCCGCCGAGTACCCGGAAGTGATGTTTTTTACATGGAAACCCGATCAGAGCCGAATGCGGCTTTGATCGGGTCTTCTCTTTGGTGGCCATGCAGGTAGGATGCCTGGGTCTCCCGGTGGGACGGGAGACCCGGGCGAGCCACGGAAGGCGGCGGTAGGGGGGAGATGTCCCCTTCCGCTCCTTGTAATGACAGCCGAGCGGCTTCTCAGCCGCATCGGTTGTCATTACAAGACAGCCGACCCTTAGCTATGGACGCCGATACAGGGGTGATGCCTCTAGCTGCAGGCATCACTCCGGTACAAGCACTTTCCCAAAATATCGGTAACCTCAGGGGCCGATTCCGATATATCGGGGAAAGTGCATATCGGCCCCCGATATATCGGCATTGACAATAATCGGTCGAACCCTACTTCTAACTTCTGCCCTTTTCCTGTTCCAACATGACTGCACACCAGTGCACAAAGCAAGGTCCATAAAGAAATGGATGAGCAAGTTTGGGGAAGGAGGAACTTGACTAACCTGCACTGAGTCCTGAGCTCAACCCGATAGAACACATTTGGCATGAATTAGAGCGGAGACTGCGAGCCAGGCCTTCCCATCCATATCAGTGCCTGACCTCACAAATGCGCTTCTGGAAGAATAAAATACTCCCATAGACACACTTCTAAACCTTGTGGACAGCCTGCACAGAAGAGCTGAAGCTATTATAGCTGCAAAGGGTGGGTCAACTCATCAGTGTACCTTTGAAGAGCTGCAGTGGTGACAGTTGATGAATTGATGTGTCTGTTGTATCAGCTTAGAAGAATGATTATTTCATATAACTCAAGGATAAACGATTGTTTAACCTCCAACCTATGATTGCAACACATATATTCATATATGAATCATTTACAAAAATCATATTTATGCCTGATAAGGACCAACCCCCTTTCAATCTGTGCAGTTTTTTGGTTCCTAGACCTTTTCAAAGGTTTTTTTTTTTGCAGAAGTAGCTACCTTGCTGTTTTGCTATAAAACCAATGCCAACCATTGTCCACCTTGTCTCCTTCTTGGGTGTCATGGTTTTATACAAATACCAGTTTAGACAAAGCCTGTGTATGGCGTGTTGTAAAGCTTTCAAAAAATCCCTTGTTGGGAAGCTGTCATTGCCATCTTGTGGTCTTTTGATTGGTATGAAACTGTTACTAAAATTAGGTCTGGGATAGCTAACGTGGCATCTCAAATTCACAAAGTAAACCTCAAATAGTTAAACCCTGTGCATCAATCCAGTTCGTCCATGTTTTATCAAACTTTTTAGGACATTTTTGGCTAGCATAGTGGCCCTAATTATTACCATCCCTAAGCAAGAGAATGATCAGAATATAGATCCATGCATATATATGAAGATATAAAACTTTGTTAGGAGATAAACTAAACTAAACTGAATTGGTTTTGCACAATATTTCAAGTCTTTAGGAGAGAAATCACCAATCTAACTTAAAAAATGTAAAAGTTAGTGATACTAAAATATCGTTTTTTTTTTAAATAACACAAAAGCTATACTTACCTGGTCTGTAAATATCCCCTTCTTGTCCTTGTGACAACGTTGTCTCTGGAAAAGGAATACAGAACACCCAGACTTAGGCGGCGATAAAAACCTGACAAACGTTCTGACACTTTCCCACAGTATCCAAAATGAAAACAAAAGTTGGGGTTTCGCTATAATATTTTATGAGTTCATATATTTGAACTAGATGGAAGTTTTTACATTTGCATAGATTTTTTTTTATTAAAGCAGAGTTGCACTTAAAAGAGAAACTTCTGCTTTAAGGCCTCCTAACCCCCCTGAGATGCCACATTTGGCATGCCATTTTTTTTGGGGGGGGGGGGGGAGCAGGTACCTAATTTTGACAGGTACCCGCTCCCACTTTCGCTCAGGCTGCCTAGGCGCTTGAGCGGAAATTCTCCTCCCCCCTCCCTCCTTGCAATCTTTTGGGACACGTCACAGGTCCCAGAAGATTGCCCGTCCACTCAGGCTGCGCAGCGCGACTCGCGCATGCACAGTGCGCACTCGGCTGTGAAGCCGCAAGCCGTCATAGGTGCGTGCCCACAGTAGTGATGCCGGCGCCATGGGGAGAAGAGGGAGAGAACCGGGGCTCCCACCGGCCGCATCGCTGGATCATGGGACAAGTGAGTGTGTGTTTATTAAAAGTCAGCAGCTACACTTTTTGTAGCTGCTGACTTTTAATAAATACAAAAACCAGTGGAACTCTGCTTTAACCAACATGTTGAGGTGTAGTACATTGGCCTTTTATCTGCAATATGATGCCCTGTGCACTTTATAGCCCACCTATCAATACATGTATTCTCCTAAACCATGCCATTGTTATCCCTACCACTCAAAAAATATTATCCCCTAATTATTTTTTATATCTATATTTTCTATTATGTTATACAGGTAAAACGCTGGGACAAATTGATTCTGAAATAAAAGTACATTTATATATCTAAAAAATGGACACTTCAATTAAACAATAAAAAATCTCTCCATCGTGCTGTTATCCTCCATCCCTCCCACCAGCAGCCTCATACCCCTTTGAGGCATCAGCTTTTCATCTTGCATTCACCTCTTTGTCATGATTTTGCAATAAAATGAGTGTGACAGCAAGTGCAGCTAAACTGTGGTCTGTGGAGGCAAACAATTCCTGCTACGCCCTCAAGTTATAATCAATGTAAAGCACATGTTGGGACTATATAGCAAGTACACAAATGTTCTCCTTACCTTGACAGCAAGCATGCATTGTAGAACATGTCATTTGCAAAATGAATAAGAGAAAAATGATGTGCAGTGTACAACATACATAACTTAAAACATACTAAATCTAATTAGCATCGGTCATTCCTGCCTTATTAGGGAAAATATCACATTTGTAGTCATGTAGCCATAAACATAGTAAAGAGAAAAAAATAAAAATAAAAACACCGATGACCATATAACTCCTATCTTCCCTTCCAAATAATAATGTATGGGGTTGGTAATTTAAACAGCAATCAGGAATGTTAAGTGACAATAGTAGGCTTCACATCTGCCAGTAGGCACCCCTCCAGGAGAGATGACTATGGATAATTCAGACCTAACTATAATTATTTCCAATCACAATTTTGCTATTGTTTTTCTTGTATTAAATAAAAGCCAGTGCGTTAGATAAGTAGCACAGTTTGGCATCACGATTATATTAAAACACTGCCATTCTGTTTTTTTTTTCATTCATTTCCACCTCTTGCAAGACAATGATAATACTGATGAAGTGATTATGACAAGATCATTTCCGGAAGCAATGTACAGTATTATACAAAAGAAAAAATATAACAATGGCAAAATGTGAGAATTTAAACAGACTGAACTATGTTCCAAAATGTCTGGAGTTGTATTACTCAAGAAATTCAGCTTCAGTATGAGTTTAGCACAATTGCAGTAATTCAAGATTTTCAAGACACCAGTCGTTTCTTACGATTTCATTTTCCAGAACAGTATATGACAAAAACATTTATCTCATTAAATGTATGTATTAAATGTATGTAGCTTGCTTCAATTTCATATCTTTATGATGGCGTGAGACATTTCAAAATGTTGGATAGGGAACAGAGGCCCTAAACAGATGATCTGCACAGAATATAGCTAGAGTAAGGCAAATTCATTCCTTTTAGGGCCTTTTCACACATACGGACCGTTCGTCCATTTTCATCCATCCGTTGACGGATGAAAAACACACATCAATGCATTCTATGGAAAATCATTCATTTACATCCGTTTTCGTTCGCTTCCGTGAAGATCCGTTTTTTGGAACAGATGAAAGCCCTATTTTTCATCCATTAAAAAAACGGACCAGACGAAAAACAGATGAAAATGGATGGAAAACGGATGTCAAAAGGATGACAAAGCATGACAACAGATAAAAAACAGGTGAAAAACTGATGACAACGGATGAAAAACGGATGAAAAACAAATGACAACGGATGAAAATCAGATGAAAAATAGATGACAACGGATGAAAAACAGATGACAACAGATAAAAACGGATGTAAAACTGATGTTGACTGAAAAAACTGATGACAAAAAACGTGACTGAACTGAAAAAATGAACCCTTTGTGTGAAAGGGGACTTAGGAGTTGACAGGGAACATCTGAGGCTGTAGATTTAAGGGCCGGTTCACATTAGTGTGATCACAGAGATCGCATGTAATTCGGAGCGCACTGCTCCTAAATTACATGCGATCTCTGTGCGGTGCAAATTTCAGCCATACAGTTTGTATGGCTGAATTCGCAACACAATCCCACTAAACACGCACATGACCCTTTTTTTTTTTTTATCCACAGCAGAATCGGATCACATAGTGGTTCACACTAGTGCGATCCGATTCTGAGCGAACTTGCAGATTGCACTGCGATATGCGATCTCAACTGGGGGTGTCGTTAACTTTTAATTGACACCCCCCCTGCGTATCGCATATGGCAGTGTGAACTACCAGGGGTGCGGATGCGATGCGGGATCACGCTGTATATTCGCAGCATTCCCGCATCGCAGAAGTGTGAACCGGGACTCAAGGATGCAATGATCTGAGGCGCATTTAGGTTCTGAAGATTTTTTTCATATTTGCATTGTAGATAATTAAAAGTATATGTAAATCCATTCACTAAAATCTTATATAAGCTTTAAAGTGTAAAATAATTTCAAAAGTAATGTTTACAGTTATTAAATACCGTATGTATCTTTCATTAAAAAGTACTTTGGACCATTAAAGTCCTTGTTCTTTTGCAGAGTGATTAAACACTATCCCTTCTTCCCATTGTTCCCCTGCATTTTCATGCTGTCACACACTTGCACAGTACAAATGGCTTTCTCCATTCCATAGTCATGTTTCTCTGTTAGCACCATCAGGAAACCTACCCTTAAAATGATGTACAGCCATGGCTGGGATGTATGAATATAGACAGAAATGGCTGCGGAATGCTTCTGGATATAAGCATTGCTGGGATGCAACAAAAGATGGAAAAAAATAAATAAAATAAAATCAGTATTTTATTCAAAGTTGATTGTTTGTGATACATAGTCCTTTAGCAAACTAAATGTCATTTAGTTAGGATTTACATGTACTTCATGCAACCCTGCCAAATACCACAAACATTCTAAAATCAGAAATGGGAAACAGCAAAACCTACGTGGGTCATTGAAATTATTACAGCCAAGATAAAATACACATTTTATACATTTTTATTTTTTACATTTTGATGTGCAGTCTTAAACCTGAGCTCTAGCTTATCAGTTGAATACACAGTTAAAATGCCTACACATAAATCATTTGGCCCTGCCAGAGAATTTGAAATTCTGTTAAACCAGTGTTGTGAACCCTATTTGACCACAGAGTAAAGCCAAGTCCTAGACCTGCTTCAGACTACACTGATATTCAGTAAGCCTGGTTCTTATTGTGCAAAGTAATATAGCTCGGATTGGCCCCCAAGTGCTGACCATCAGCAAGGCTATCTTTAACACAGGGCAAAAGGGGCAGCTGTCCCGGGCCCAGTCATTGTTGTGGGGCCCAAAGCAGCTTCCCTTTGAGATCGCACTGCCTGAAAATAGTTGATAAGTGGATTCGGGAGGGCCCATGAAAATGTTTGCCTTGGGTCCAATCAATATTAAAGACTGCCCTGAGTATCAGTCTTACTGTGCAAGGGATCACAGAAAGCTAATATATTGACAAATAGGCTTCCCTAGCCAAGCTGCGTGTAAAAAAATGTTCTTTTTTTTAATTAATTTAATAGTGTTTTATAATAAGAAATAGAAACCTGGAAAAAACTTCAAGAGATACATATTCCTATATTTTAATGGCATCAGTATAGGAGTATTTTTTACATATAGTGGTTACATTTAAATCATATTAATTTTATATTTTATAGAAACAAAATGCACATGTGCACACTTAAATATTTACTCTTCACTTCTTTCCCACTAACTTTGAGCACTCACTTTTATGACCATAACTACCCTCAGGCACGCACATGATGCTGTTCCTCAAACACCCTCCAGAGGACTCAGTCACCCCCCCTACACTCCCTCTCTACCTTCGTCTCTACTTTCCACCCTGGCTCCTTCCCCTTCTCACACATTCCCCCTTCGTTATGGTTCACTGTAACCTTAACACATCTGACTTCCTCTGACCCACCATGCAATGGTCGGCCCTCCTGGCCCACCACTGTTTGGGGCCCCCTATGGTCCTCCTTTTTCTGCTTACAGACTTTGGAATGTTCAATATTTGCATTTCTGTCGTGACAGCGCACTAGGCTAACATTGTGTTCTGGACACCAAGTGTCTAATGTTTTCAAATTATATAGTTTCCATTGGACTCTCCTCAATCCAATGTACTGAACTCTTGGTCATTCCCTTTCTCATCCCTAATTGTTTGGCTGTACCTTTCACAATATGTTCTGATGTCTAACTGTGACATGTTTTACTGTATCTTGTACATTTCTGCAAATAAATAAACTGTTTAAATTGTGGTAAACATTTAGTGGTTAAACATGAAGAAGATTGATGAACCCTTGAGTATAGTTGGTAATAAGCCATTACCGAATGTGTACTAATATACAAAATATATAGTATGTGCACATGAAATACATCAAGGAGCTTTTAATATTTTATGATATAAAGTGCACATACTTCAAACTAACCATAAGAAAACTGCATAAAATTGGAAAAGTGCAGCAGGATGAAACAAAGCAAAGAATAGATAAAACATATTGAGAAGTAAAGACACCAAATTCTCAAACTTCTGGGAATTTTTTTTTCAGAAGATTGAGTTTACTCATTTATACAAAAAAGTTTATGTTGTCTGTTGTGTGTTCGTATAAGCAACTAACTAAACTAAGCATGCAGTAACTATCCCATTGGATAGTTACTGCATGTGCCCAAAGAATGAGGTCAGCTGACTACCTGAATATACTGAAAGACCAGGTTATTCCATCAGTGGATTTTTTTCTTCCCTGATGGCACGGGGTATATTCCAAGTTGACAATGCCAGGATTCATCGGGCTCAAATTGTGAAAGAGTGGTTCAGGGAGCATGAGACATCATTTTCACACATGTTTTGGCCACCACAGTGTCCAGAACTTAACCCCATTGAGAATCTTTGGGATGTGCTGGAGAAGGCTTTGCGCGGTGGTCCGACTCTCCCATCATCACTACAAGATCTTGGTGAAAAATGAATGTAACACTGGACAGAAATAAATCTTGTGACATTACAGAAGCTTATCGAAACAATGCCACCGTGAGTGCATGCCGTAATCAAAGCTAAAGGCGGTCCAACATGTGTGACCTTTTTTTTTTGTGGCGACTTTTTTTTTTGGCCAGGCAGTGTAATATGTAATTTTAAACCAGACTTGCTATTATTGTCCCACCCAAAGAAAAGACATACTATATGTTAACAAATTAAATAGCCTCCAATACATGAGATGCAATTTACGAAGATAAAACATATGCTTGACTGCACCTGACTATTCCGCTCAGTACGCATAATCCCATTCTTTCTAATTGTCCCTGTTCACACTTGTATGCTTAGTCACCTTACCTGCAGTACCTTATGCGTACAAAAGTACAAAAGCTCTTAGAGCATATTTGGGCATTTTTGGTCCCACTTACTTCAATGGGAGTGCCTGTAAACACGTGATATGCACATTTTTACTCCTAAAAAACTCCTCCCGTCCTATAGAACTGCTCTCCTCCTATTGCTTAGTCCAGGAAACAAGCTCCCGAAGCTTGATACAGGTGCAAAAATTCTTGAAAAATGCCTGTAATACACCTGTAATATGCTTGTATATATGCTGAAAAATGCCAGAAAGAATTCTCAGATATCACCTGGACTATATTCTGCTCAGGCGTGAATGCAAGCTTATATTAGGCAATGGCTGTTTTCTAGCATGGCCAGAAAACGTCGCTCCAGGGTAAGCTTTACATTTTTTTCTTCTACATGCTCATTTTCCCTCACTATTTAACACCTGAGTAGTTATGAACAGGAAAAGCAGATCTCTTGAGTCAATGCAAGCCTTAGGTGTTCTGCTGTAGGTAACCTATACTGTCAACCAGCAAGATATTGCGGAGGAGATGAGTATAGGCAAACTGTTTGGAATGTTAGACATTGCGCTGTATGTTCACTGCTTTTTCATTGCTAGTAAAGCAGGTACAAGTGTTAAGTGCCTGTGTCCGATGATTTGTCTAGTGAATGCAAGTATTCAACTTTAGTTGCTCCAGAGTTTTTCTTTAAAGTTTCTGCATAGTAAAAATCTATTTTCAGCATGTTTGACATTGTTCCTCACCACGTACAGTTTTCTAAACCAAATCATTTTTTTTGTGACTGTGTTGTAAAATTTCTTACCTGGATACTTCATGTTAGAGGGTGATAATGCTAAGCCACAGGTTTAAAATTCAGCCTCCTGTGTATGCTCCCTGACTTGGCAGGCTGAGAACGCTGCTTCAGATTATGAGTCAATGTCAGTGTTGTCAGTCTGCAAAATGAAGTGTTGTTACTGGTAGGAAGTCTGGGTAAGTAACTTTGCAACAGATTCACAAAAAAAAAGAATTGTTTAAAAAAAGCTGTATGGGTGTTGCCATCTCTGGGCATTGGAAGTCCAAAGTCCCTCCTCATATTCTCGAGTGGGCCCAGATACTCAATGACATACTGGCAATTGAGACTCTGTTGTCGGAAGATGGCACAGATACTGAGTCAACTCATACTACTTGGACTTGCTGGAGGGCCTACAGCTATTCCGACAACTTCCGGGCCCTAGTTTCCCAGTGAGTCGGATGCTCCTACCTTCCATAATCCTGCTTGTTTGTTTTTGGGCAATTCTGGGAACTGGTTCCTCTCTGGAGGATCTGTGAGTACTCTCAGGGCAGTTTCTTTCCCCCTTCTTCCTTCCTTTTGTACCATATTGCTTACTAGCTGGTCGTACTATGCTAGATGGTTGTCTGTTTTTCACAGATAGCAGGCCAGCTGCAAAACTGAATTATTTTTTTTTCTCCTTTGTTTTCTTTGGTGGTATTTATTTTTTTTTTTCATTTTTTCCTATGCTCTTGCTGTGCTTTACCTATTAATGATTGTGGTTACTATACTTTTACAGATACGAGCATGTGTTTTCTGTACTTTCCCCACAGGTACTTCTGAGTTTATCATTGTTTTTTATGCCTGTATTCTTTCTCCTAGCATTTAGCTGGATGATATTGTAATAATGCTAAACATACTTAAAAACAAATTTTGAGTGTACATACTCTTTAACTGATTACCGTCCATGCCATTGTAAAATTAGGTCAAATGGGGACCCTGTTGTTCTGGGGGAAAGTCATATGATGTCTTCTCGAGAACGTGTGAGTCACACTTTGGTGCGATCTGTCACCTGCTACGTATACTGGGCACAGCAGATGACTAATCAGTGTACGGGCCGGTACCATGTGACCTCTGTAACCAATCACAGCAGATCACATGATAATTGTAAACAATGAATGGCTTCCTTTCATGCCATTCATTGTATACAATCATGCTGCTAGCTATAATTGGTCACAGTGATCACATGGTATAGACAGGGCCAATCACGGCCCATTTTTTTTGTACCATGTGATTAGCTGTGGCCAATGACAGCTAATCACACCAATACACAGTGTTAACACTTATTAAAATTATAAGCAAGCATAGTATGTAAGAAGAAAAATCCTGATCATCTCCCCAGAGTGGTACAGTGTTAGTATGGCAAAACTGTTTTGGTCTGGTCACAGTATGTAAAAAAAATGAAAAAGATAAAATATTTAAAAAAATTAAAAAATAAAATGAAAATTTAACATAAATTGTTTTTTTTTCTTTTACCTACTGCCCCCAGTCAGTGTCCCTGGTCACCACCACACAAGTTATACGATGATGCTGTAGTGCACTGGTGACAGTATGCAAAAAAATGTAAAAAAAGTGAAAAAAACAATTTTTTTCTTAATTTTCCCCAAAAAATTACAACTTAAATAAATGTGCCTCTTACTAAATACCTCAGACTGTCTACTTTCCAAAAAGTTAATTTGGGGGGTATTTGTACTGTCTTGTTTTTTTCGGGTCTCAAGAAATGAGATGAGTGAAATTATTACTTTACTATAGAATGAGTACATCAGGATTAATAGATTTTCAGATTTATATACCATAGTTTGTGGACTCTAT
This sequence comes from Pelophylax lessonae, assembly GCF_965119305.1. Taxonomy (NCBI): domain Eukaryota; kingdom Metazoa; phylum Chordata; class Amphibia; order Anura; family Ranidae; genus Pelophylax; species Pelophylax lessonae. The sequence goes on from NC_138770.1 coordinate 393,011,294, forward strand.
AACTTTCCTACAGACTAAAAAATATACACTGATTTGGGTTATTTTTACCAAGGAAATGCAGCAGAATACATTTTGGCCTAAATTTATGAAGAAAGATTATTTATTTTCAAAATTGTATAACAAAAACAAAGAAAAACTATTTTTTTTTCCACATGTTTTTGCCTTTTTTCGTTTATTTAGCAAAATTAAAAAATAACCCAGTGGTGAGTAAATACCACCAAAAGAAAGCTTGATTTGTGTGAAAAAAATTATAAGAATTTCATATAGGTACAGTGTTGCATGAGCGCAATTGTCATTCAAATTGCAACATCCCTGAATGCTGAAAATTGGCCTGGGCAGGAAGGGAGTAAAGTGCCTGGTATTGAAGTGGCTAAAGAAAGTCTATCATGAAGATTAGGGATGAGCTAAGGTTTGGGGAAAACTCAGTTCAGCCCGAACTCATGGGAACTGTCACATGAATTCAGGCCTTTAACCCATTCATCTGCAGCTCTAGAATACCCCACCCTGCAGTAGCAGGGGTGGGGTTGCTGATGACATCATTGACCTAAGATTGCCACATAGCCACTTTATATTTTGACAATGACATTGACCAAATGTAACCATGGGGCCATATTAAGTCATTGATGTCACTGGCATTCCTTCTTCTTTGTTAAGTGCAGCTGCAGGTTAGGGAATTCCACAGCTGACTGGGCCTGTAGTCTGCTATCATGTGGCAGTTTCCCACAGAATTGCACTAAACTAAGTTTAGTCCAAGCCTTAGGAAACCTTTACTGAAAGCAATATGACGGATGCCATTGCTGACATCCTTCTGAAGTCGCCTGGTTATCTCTGACCTTAAAGTGTTACTAAACCCACAACAGTAAAATAAGTGTGTATATGCAGTAAAGCATGCTTGTTATACTCACTATGGAACCCTAAGAGGGAATCATTTGCATTGTGTAAATAGACTGTTTGATCCTGTATGCACAGATCCTCTCCTTTTTACAATGCCCCCAAAAAATGTCCACATAAGACAGAGCCTTCAGAGTCAGTCTGCACATGCTCAGATTGGTGTGTATTGCTAGAGAGTATTTATTTATTTTTTTTCTTGGGAGGGTGCATGTGATCAGCACAGGGCCAATCAGCACTATCCAGACAGAGGGTCAGGGGTCCTGCATCCTGATAGGACAGCCAGTGCAGTATGAAAACTCCTCCTACAAGCTTTAACCAGACAGTGATAGAAGTCACAAGTCTGCTATATACTACTGATTAGAAAAGGTATTTAGCAATTTATATTTACTATAATGATTGCATTTAAATTTAAAACTTAAATTTGTTAAAACTTTAAAAGCATATTTTCAGATTCTATCCATTTCAATTCTGATTGTTGAAATCCATATTGAGTGATTCAATTTTACTAATGTGCTCTGCTAGTATTTTGTGAAGAACAGGTCCATTTAAATTATATATATGTATCTTTTTAGTAGTTTTCTTATTAAACCAATTGTTGCTTGTTTGCACAAATTTCTTTGTGAACTCTGGACCTCGTTTACTAGAAATCATTTGCAAAAAATAAGTTGTTGTGTGTATTTGTACTAATATCTATTTGCTATTTTTTTGTTATGTATAAAACAAGCTCGATTTACACGCTTTATTTGCTACAGTAATGATTTGCAACCCTGTGGAATAGCAGCGGAAAAAATTACGTGTTAATAAATCATACCTCAAACAATAAGGATAAATCTTTATTTGGAAAACCTCAAGCTGCAACCATTCTGTGTAAATTATATAATCTAAATACACAACAGAGAGTTTTTATATTGATCACCCTGAACTTTATCAAGGTTGGAATTGCTGTGTCTGATGTAAAGCCATGATTCATGTTGAATTTTTTTATTCGCTCTATTTAATAATGACTTTTCCCCCTAGAAATCGATGTAGTGAGCTTTGAATTTGATACACTCATATGACTCATTATTCAAAATAAAATTCAACCTTCTTTCGCCTTTGTGATTGTAATGTTCTAGAAGTTCTCTGTATTTATTAAACTTGTAAAAGCAAAATTGATGAGGACTTAGGAATTTAATTTGGAAGAATGAGTCTGCTGTGTAAAAGTAAATGTGAATAACATTTTGTGTAAATAATCTTTATTAAATAAAAGTGGTTCTATTGCCCCAGCCTGTGAGTGCTGACTTTCTCTTTCCAAAACATCCTGGATTCTCTGCATGCTTTGAGGCTTCTCATTTGCTCATTCTTTTGGTTTACTTTGGATATCAAAGGACTACATATCCCATAGTACCTTGCAGTCTGGAAGTAGTGATGAGTTCTCTGCACTGATTGTGCCTTCTGAAACTCCTCCTATTAAGAATGGCCAGTTTAAGTTCAGGCAGCAGGCTCTAGGAAATGTGTAACACAAGCTTGTTTAGATTAATCGGAGTAGGCTAGAATAAGTCAATGTGGAAGTGGATATATGCTTTTAAATTTTGACCATAGATTCACTTTAAGACACCATATAATGTGGAGGTTTATTTATAATAATGAAAGTAATAGTAAACAGATAAAACCTAATATCATACATTTATTATTACTTAAGTATATTTACTTTATTATTACTTAAAGTGGTTCTAAAGGCTAAAGGGTATTTACCTTCATGCATTCAAAAAAAAACCTTCCCTGCCCCCTAATACTTACCTGAGCTCCATTGCGATCCAGCGATGTGCACAAGAGCTTCAGCTCTCCAGGGACTCTCCCTCCCCACTGGCTCCCACTGCTGTCTTTCAGAGCCAATAAGCTAATGAGGAGAGAGGGGGAGCAGGGCCCAGCTACAGCTCTGAGTGTAAAAGGACACGCAAAGGGAAGCAGCTCGCAAGCTAGCCTGCTTTGGTGCCCCCATAGCAAGCTGCTTGCTCTGGGGCACTTGGTAGGAGGGAGGGGCCAGGAGGGACCTAAGAAGAGGAAGATTGGGGCTACTCTGTGCAAAATTATTGCACAAAGCAGGTAAGTATGACGTTTGTTATTAAAAAAAAAAAAAAAACTGCCTATAATATTACTTTAGGTATATTTAAAAATGTCATTAAAAAATAATCTTCATTAAAAAATAATGTGTAAAGCAGGGGTCTCCAACCCCCGGGCCACGGACCGGTGCCAGTCCGTGGCACCTCTGCAGCCAGGCTGTGAAGGCTTCTCTGTCAGTGGTGCGGTGGGCGAGTAGAGAGATGACATCATCTCTCACTGCCCGCCTCGCTTCACCACTGTTCTGCCCTTACAGAAGGCTGCTCTTGACATATCTGCAGCTGCGGGCCAGCAGAGAGATGATCACAGGAGATGCTGCCAGAAGCAATGTTAGTCCTTCACTGCTGAAAAAAAAACCCTTACAAATTGCCTTTACATTTTATAGGTGATGGTAGCAAGTGACTAGCTGCATCTGGTGGCAGGTGACAGTGGCAAGTGACATATTGCATCTGGTGGCAGGTGACAGCGGCAAGTGACACTCTGCATCTGGTGGCTGGTGACGGTGGCAAGTGACACTCTGCATCTGGTGGCAGGTGACGTGAAAAAGTTACAAGCTGGATCTGGTGGCAGGTGACGATGGCAAGTGACGTGGCAAGTGACACACTGCATCTGGTGGCAGGTGACATCGGCAAGTGACACTCTGCATCTGGTGGCAGGTGACGATGGCAAGTGACACACTGCATCTGGTGGCAGGTGGCAGCGTCAAGTGACACCTAGCATCTGGTGGCAGGTGACTGTGGCAAGTGACACTCTGTATCAGGTGGTAGGTGACGGGGACAGGTAACACTCTGCATCTGGTGGCAGGTGATGGTGGCAAATGACGGTGGCAAGTGACACGCTGCATCTGGTGGCAGGTGATGGTAGCAAGTGACATGGTGCATCTGGTGGCAGGTGACAGCGGCAAGTGAAACTCTGCATCTGGTGGTAGGTGACAGCGGCAAGTGAAACTCTGCGTCTGGTGGTAGGTGATGGTTGCAAGTGAGGCACTGCATTTGGTGGCAGGTGACGGCGGCAAGTGACACGCTGCATCTGGTGGCAGGTGATGGTGGCAAGTGACACGCTGCATCTGGTGGCAGCTGGTGGTAGCAAGTGACAAGCTGCATCTGGTGGCATGTGATGGCATCAAGTGACACACTGCATCTGGTGGCAGCCGACAGGGGCAAGTGACACATTGCATCTGGTGGCAGGTGACAGTGGCAAGTGACTAGGCTGCATCTGGTGGCAGCTGGTGGTAGCAAGTGAGAAGCTGCATCTGGTGGCAGGTGATGGCGGCAAGTGACACACTGCATCTGGTGCCAGCCGACAGGGGCAAGTGACACATTGCATCTGGTGGCAGGTGACAGTGGCAAGTGACTAGGCTGCATCTGGTGGCAGGTGGTGGTAGCAAGTGACAAGCTGCATCTGGTTGCAGGTGACAGTGGCAAGGGACACTCTACATCTGGTGGCAAGTGACATGCTGCATCTGGAGGCAGCTGGTGGTAGCAAGTGACAAGCTGCATCTGGTGGCAGGTGCCAGCGGCAAATGACACGCTGCATCTGGTGGCAGGTGACGGTGGCAAGCGACATGCTGCATCTGGATGGCAGATTATGGTGGCAAGTGACACGCTGCATCTAGATGACAGGTGATGGTAGTAAGTGACATGCATCTGGTGGCAGGTGACGGAGGCAAGTGACACACTGCATCTGAGTGACAGGTGATGATGGCAAGTGACAAGCTGCATTTGAGTGACAGGTGATGGTGGCAAGGGACAAGCTGCATCTGGGTGGCAGGTAACGGTGGCAAGTGACACGCTGCATCTAGGTGACAAGTGATGGTTGCAAGTGACATGTTGCACCTCAGTGACAGGACCCATAACTGACATTTTTAACACTTTTGGGGGGACCAGTGACATTACTACAATAATCAGTGCTAAAAATATGCACTGTTACTGTAATAATGATACTGGTAGGGAAGGGGTTAACTCAGGGGTGATCAAAGGTTTAAATATATGCCTAGGGGGTGCTTTCTAACTGTACGGGGGAAGGACTTGTGAAATCAACACAGAGCCCTGTTATCCTAAATAGGAAGATCACAGGCGCTCTGTAATCATTCCAGAGAGAACAATGGTCTGCTGTGTTTACAACAGCAGACCGTCATTCTCTCTCCACAGGGAGCGATCGTGGGTGCCTGGCGGCAATCACAGTTGCTGGCTCCATAGATCGGCTTCCCCGCTGTCTAATGGGGGTGCAAGCGCGCCTCCAGCGACACGAATGCGCCCTCAGGAGCGCTCCGGCGAACTGCTGTACAGGTACAGCGGTTCACGCAGTCGACCCAGCCTGCCGCAGTATATCTCCGGCAGGCGGTCGGCAGTTAGTTAAAGCAACACACAATGGGGGTGATTTACTAAAACTGGAGAATGCAAAATCTGGTGCAGCTGTGCATATAAAACAGTCCGTTTCCAGGTTTTATTGTCAAAGCTTAATTTAACAAACTGAGCTGATTGGCTGCCATGCACAATCGCTCCAGATTTTGCACTCTCCAGTTTTAGTAAATCATCCCTAGTGTAATAGTAACGTATGAAGTGTTGTAACCCAAGGCAACCCTTCATAATTAACCTTGAAGTCAACGGAATTGTATTACCTGACCTAAGAGTGCACTTTTCCCATCATCGCTGTTCTTTGCATTTCTGTCCTGAATAAGAAGGGCAGTTTAGGATTATTGCTTTAGCATTAATTATATTTAAATGTGAGTTCATTTCAGTTATTATAAGGTGTAATAACCATGGATAGCTCTGAACCAATCTGGAGCGAACACCAGGCTGCGTTTGTTTAGTGCACCCTGTGCTGTTTTACTTGTAAACATGTAGTTATCATTGCATAAACCCCTCGATTTTTTACTAGTAAAGGGTTTTATTTTCCTGCTGAGAGAAGCTGGAATCTCTTCACATGCACAGGTGCTAAACTGACTTGTATTAAACACTAGCAGATATGCTTTAGCATGAGGGATTTGGAATGTTCTTCCTCCATCTGTTTGCAGTAGACTGTTCTCTAAAACTGGCTGACCACCCACGTACTCACCCACGCACCCACACACTGACAATAATTAAATGAGACGACTACACTATTATAAGAAATCCCTGGCAAGCAGTTAAGGGAACTCTTTTATTGTTGGTATTTGCAATGCACATAACACAGAATGGGTACGCACTTCTGTTCTTTGAAAAGTCCTATTTCAGCAGTAACTAAATTCACTTTTATGTTTCATTGAGAGATTATTTTTTCGCTTAGTATACAGAAGCTACAGGAGGGTTCTTTAGGTCTTAAGGATATTTCTTTTAAATTATAGTAATAATAATAATAAAAACAATAATGTACTGAATGTGTTTAAAATCCTACATCGTTGGAAAAGCGCTACATTTGGGTTTATAAAGTAATACTAAATTATCGTTAAAAAGATGTTCCTGTTGTTTCTAAACTGGAAAAATGGATAGGAACATTGTATACATTAGTGATCGACCGATTATCGGCAAAGCCAATATATTGAGGGCCGATATGCACCTTGCCCGATATATGGGAATCGTCCTTTTGATTTACCGATATTGCCGATATTTCGAGAAAGTGCTTGTACCGGGGTGATGCCTGCAACTAGAGGCATCACCCTGGTACCGGTGTCCATAGCCGACAGTCGGCTGTCTTGTAATGACAAACGATGCGGCTGAGAAGCCGATCGGCTTTCATTCCAAGGAGCGGGAGGGGACGTCCCCCCTCCCGCCGCCATCTGCGGCTTGCCTGGGTCTCCTGTCCCACCGGGAGACCCGGGCATCCTACCTTCACCGCCGCCGTCTGACCAGGTCTCCATCTGCACCGCCGCCATCCGACCGGGTCTCAATTTCTTTGAATTTGGCGCCGCCGAGTACACGGAAGTGATGACATGACATCACTTCCGGGTACTGGCGGCGCCAAATTAGAAAAACTTATAGCATTCAAAACAGCCAAACTTGGCGTTTTGAATGCTTTTAAGTGCAGAGGAGGGGTTTGGGGTCTTTTAGACCCCCCAGATCCCTCCACCACAGTACCTGTAGACATTTAAAAAAAAAATGTAATGTCCGAAAATATCGGCCGATACCGATATCCGATGACCAAAATATCGGTATCGGCGGTAAAAAAAAAACAATGTTGGTCGATCAATAGTATGCACCCACGTCAGTCTCTTTTCTGCAAGCAAATGGGGCAATTTTATGGTTTTGACTTTGCATTTAAAAGACAGAGTGAGATCAATATACTATCACCTAGTGGTGTTCCCCTCTCTAGTTGCCTTTTTTGTTTTTTTTCTCTACAACTAATACCAAATGAACATAACAAATCTTCAAAATGAAAGGATCACCGCTTCTCCTGACCAGACCTGGTAAATAAATGATAGGAAGCGGCCTACATGACTTCACCACACCACACACACTCTGATGTATTTCGCCCTGCCCACTGGAGCTTAGTCATAAAACCCTATGACTAAGCCTTGGTGGTGAAATACATCAGGGTGTGTGGTGGAGACATGTAGACTGAGGCTGCTCCTTATCGTTTATTCACCTGGGCTGGTCAGGAAAAGCGGCAATTCTTTCCTCTTTACTAGCCCTCTGGACTAATATCAGGATAAGCATGCACCCCATGCTTTGGGACATAGGGATATACTTTCACCTCTACTTAACATGACGCCAAAAGCAATATAACAAATCTTCAAAATTAGTTTATAAGTTTCACATATTTGATTGTAAGATGTCAGGAGCAGGGACCTCCTAACTCTTTTGTGTTGAATAATAATCATCTAAAAGTAAGCACCATAGGGTAACTTGACTTGTTTCTACCTTCTTATGAAAGCCCTCAAGCACCGTCCAGAACCTAGGTGCATTTGGCGTAAAATTTGTAAATTTTGCTCCAAAACTTAGCACACATTGTTTATCTTAAGTTGCTTTACTGACCTACACAGAATGGGAATATTGCAGGGAAGTATGTCAGAGCTTTGACTGTCAGATTCAGAAGTAAAGTGCAGCCATTTTGTAGGTTATTACATTCATATGTTGATTCTACAAACTGTCTTTTTCTTTAGCACTGTATACTTTCAGTTATTCAACTTAGCCATCGATCAATAATCAACAGATAGACGTAAAACAAAGGCGCCCTATAGAATAAGGTTCACAGACATTTGTAACCTTTGATTGATCGTGCATGACAATGCAATATTGGAGTTTGGATCAATCACATCTGTTTGCTGCTACTGTGTAATATATTCTACCAGGAGCCAACGTTTTTCATCTATAGAGCACTTTTGGATGCGGAAATATTGTCATAAAGACCAGTCATATAGATTAGTTCTAATAGGGCGTTTGTTTCTGGGCTTCTGGATGGGGACACAACCAAGCAACATTTTTAAATAAGTAGAATACTTCTTTATGTGAGTCTGTAAAGATAGCTGGAAAATGAAACTAGCTATTTTAACGAAGGGGTCGAAAAAGCCTTCCTTTACCCTTATCTCACCAGAACAGGGAACTCACTAAGAAACCTTGAGTTGATGGAGCTTGATTTGAAGAAAAGGAGATCACTGAGGTTTTTATACAAGAACACTGTGAAAGTACAGTAACCATAGCAGCTAATTAGATCTGACTCAACTGATATACTTTACCGTATTTTATATTATTTCTTTTTGCACCAATAATAAGATACACTTGCATTTTTTGTTATTCTTGGAAGCCAAGTGCCCTGTTGTTTTAAAGAAGTAAATGTAATCTGTAAGACACTGAGATCACCACCTTTTTATTATAGCTATAATGCATACATTTTAATTCAGTATTAACACAAAAAAATACATATGTGCTGATAACGCCCCACCAGACTTGTGACATAGCTCTCCAAATCATACAAATATAGTCTTCTTATAGTGTATATTTCTCCTTTTTTCCCTTTTTCGGTCTGTTAAATATACCACTGAACGTGCTTTTGGTATATCAGTTCAAAAAATGCTGTTCATCCCTTTTCTCCCTAACCTGATGTGTCCCTAATGCCTCGTACAAGCGATCAGATAATCGGACGACTTATCGTTCGCATTTTGTTGCATGATACTAGTATCAAATTTAACAATGCATACTAAACGTATGTTTTTTTTTTTTTTTTCGTATGATTCTGAAAAAGCTTCCTGGTTGTGTAGCTACATATCAGATAGTGCAAAACAAAAACAATGACAGCCAGGCTTTTTCCAGGTTATTTGTGTGTTTCTGATCATGCGTGGTCATTGTCTATTGATTTTTAGCGAACGCATACTGTACTGATTAAACAATTGTCGTTCGCTAGGCTATCATGCGACAAAGGTTTTCGTGTTTGTCCCTTCAGATTTTGTTGGATGAAATGTCGTGATCGGTTGTTGAAAGCTGTGTACTAACGATCCGATTATCGTGCTATTAATTCAAATTACTTCTATCCTGTGTCTGATGGCTGCAGCCAAATAATTGTGTTCCCTCAACTGCAAACAAAAAAAATCAAAAACTAGTATTAAGCAGGGCAATAACTTCACATCATGATGCAGAAATCTTACAGAATGACCTGAACAAAATAACAGAGTGGGCAACTACGTGGCAAATGAGGATTAATGTGGAGAAGTGTAAGGTATTGCACTTGGGGACTAAAAACATAAACGCAAAATACGCGTTAGGGGGGAACCTCTGGGGGAATCAAGAATGGAGAAAGACCTGGGAGTCTTAGTAGAAGATAGACTAAGCAATAGCATGCAATGTCAAGCTGCAGCTGCCAAAGCCAGCAGAATATTGGCATGCATAAGGAAAGGGATATATTCCAGAGATAAGACTATAATCCTTCCACTTTATAAAACCCTGGTCTGGCCACATCTGGAGTATTCTGTCCAGTTCTGGTCGCCAATCCTCAAAAAAGGATGTGTTGGAACTAGAGAGAGTACAGAGAAGGGCAAGTAAACTAGTTAGGGGATTGGAGGACCTAGATTATAAGGAGCGTTTACAATCGCTCAATTTATTCTCCCTAGAGAAGAGATGCCTGAGAGGGGACATGAAAGCGATTTACAAATACCTCAACGGTGATCTCAGCATAGAAAAAAAAAACTATTCAGTTGCAAGAAGTGCAAGAGAACACAAGGCCATTCAATGCGATTAGAGGAGAAGTGATTTAACCTCAGGCTATGCAAAGGGCTTTTTATAGTAAGGGCAATAGGATTGTGGAACTCGCTTCCACAAATGGCAGTAACTGCGGGGAGTATGGCTACTTTTAAAAGACTCTTGGACATACATCCCCAAGATCAAAACATTCAGGGGTATGGGAAATGAATACGTCCACACACACCTACACGGGTTGAACTGGATGGACTGTTTTCTTTATCCAACCTCAACTACTATGTAACTATGTAAAAACATTGGCTGTGCCTATCCGTGTGCAATCAAATTACTGTTTTTAAACCGAAACCTTACTTTTAAACCACAATTCTGCTATCATTATTCAGTGACAAACTTTCTGGTATACAATAAAATAAAATAAAACAAATGTGACAGTCCCAGATGACTATAAATCAATTAGTAGTGCTTTTCTTCTTTCATATATTTTCCCTTTAAATGTGCTTCTCATATTCCTCAGTTTTTCCACCTTCACCCTTGTGGATTTCAGTTAATACAATATAATAAATAATATAATTGTGCGGTGACTCCCACCACCTTTCACCACTGACCTCACCTCCAGTTTAGATCATGCCAGAAAGCTCTTAACTTCCTGTAACAAGCTGAAACTATTGTTCTAAAATAGTGATCGTAAAGGTAAATTAAAAAAAATAAAAAAACAAACATGTCTATATTTACCTGCTCTGCGCAATGGTATTGCACAGAACGGCCACAAACCTCATCTTTTCAGGTTCAGTGGTCCCTCTTCTCTGTCCAATGCCCCCATAGAAAGCCACTCCCCATGGGGGCACTCGCACGTGTTCACACCCGAGCCCTGCTTCTGCGTCCATTGACCCAGACAGCGGGACTCGGCCCTGTCCCTTGCTCCCTCATCACTGGCTTTGATTGACAGCACTGGGAGCCAATGGCTCCCGGTACCCCAGCAAAGCCAGCGAAAACCGGAAGTGAGGGGAGAGAAGAACTGCAGAGGTGCATGACGATGGATCTAATGAGGGCCCAGGTAAGTAAAAGGGGAGTTGAGGGGGACACCTCAACATTTTTTACCTTAATTCATGGAATGCAATAAGGTAAAAATTGTTTAGGCTTTACAACCACTTTAGGTAATTTTATCAGCCTTGCATTTCTCTCTATGAACTACAAACACCATAACCATACTAGAGGTGTTTTGTTGTTTAACATACGTCCTGTCTTAGAGTGACAACACTGCTTTTTCTATAGATATAGTACAGTGAGTAAGATTTATTCTTTTAAAAAAGAAAATATGTTACTGGCAAAATCACCAGGTGAAAATAAAAGGAAAAAAAGATGAGTGCAGCCTCACTTCTAAGGACTTGTAAACTGCCATAAATTAAATTGTTGTTCTTGGATTTAGACCCCTTTCACACTTGTGGGGCTTAACCTGCGACTTGGGACTGCAAAGTCGCATAACAAGTCATACTCCATCATTTCCAATGAGTACCATTCATTTCTGTGCAACTTCAAGTCGCAATGACTTCAAAGTTGTCCCTGCACTACCTTGGTCTGACTTTGATGCGTTTGGAGGTCCATAGATCTCAAGATTACAAAGATTGGCTTCAAGTCCAGTAAAAATCATGGCAAAATCACGGAAAAAATTGTGGCATGACTTTTAGGTCACTCAAGTATGAAAGGGGCCTTAGGTACACTATAAATCTCCATTGAAATTCTCTCTTTGGAAAATAATAAATTGTTCTGTCAAAAAGAATTTAATGTTTATAAAGAATATAGGACCCACCAATTGGATTATTGAAATAGGCTTTATGGTGTATGACTGTTAATGGTTCATGAGGGCTGTAATAAACAAATTACTAGTCTAAAGCCCCGTACACACGATCAGATTATCGAACGATCTGTCGTCTGTTTTTTGTGGCATGCTAGTCTGATGTGGAAAGTGAAGAGGTTATTTTGATACTAATTTTCCCGTACGACGGAATTCTACATCAGAAGTGATGTCATGTGCTGGATTGTTTTGTATGTGTTCTTTCTCTCTGAGCATGCCTAGTCTTGCTCTTAAGATTTTTTTCCGTCGAAATCTGTACTAATGAGACGAAAATCGGACGTTGTATTACGGACGACAAAAATTATATAGCCTGCACATCAGGATTTTGTCAGCCGAAAAGTCGGAGTTGGCTGTCGAAAGCACCATACTAACAATCCGAAAATCGACAGATCGGTCGTCGGACGAATTTTCCCTACAGATTTTCTTATCGTGTGTACGGGCCTTAGACATGAACCAACATTCTTTGCAAGCCGAAAAATGGTGTGCTTAATCTGTAAACCAGAGAATAGGTTTCTAGATTACCAATCTCAGTAAGGTCTTTTAAATACTCCTATTTGAAATATGTTAATTTTAGTAAAATGGATTCAATGCAAAAAAATAAATAAATAAATAAAGAATTTAGTAATTAAAGCAGTAGCTTTATTATTTTTATTTAATTGTAATACAGCACAAAAGAGGAAACGTAATGATTGTCCTATATTTCCTGTTGTAAGTCACATATAGTTGCGGATTGCCAATTTTGGTTAACAGTACACCAAGATAGAAATACCAAGTACACGTGCAGAGAATGCTTGCAACGGAGAGCACTATACAGCTGTAATTTTTTTTTTTCTTCTAGACAATGAAAAGCGCTCAGCAGGGGCACAATTGCAGGCACAGCTGCACAGTCCCTTTTGCTCAATAGAAGGCTCTGCACATTATGTGCAGTTTCCAAGCTACATTTAACACATCAGGCAGTTGTGAGGAAAGTTATCACACAAACCCATAATGGCCAGTTAGTCAGGTGGTAACATGATTAGATAAATTAAAACAAGCTTTGGCATCTGCCATTTTTGTCTATTTCTATAGGCAAACAGATTGTGACTAGTTTAAATTGGGGGAAATGAGTCGGTGTTCAAGAGCCCTGTGACATCGATTAAATAGATGTTAATGTATCTATTACCTCTTTGCTTGGACATCCCATATCTTTTACACATTTATTCAGAGCTATTTTATGTGGTTGAGCACATAATTCACCAGAAAAATCTGGTCTTCCTCAAATTACAGCATTAGTAGACCCAAAAACAAAAATGTATTATATTACAGCTTAGGAATTCTTAGATGTGGTGGCTGCATTTTTTTTTTATTCCCTTATATTTACCTGGCGACTTGGCCAGTAGGTCTGTTATTTTTCATCTTCCTTTAACAGACCAAGTTATCCAGACAAAGTCATAGTTAGAGGGTAGAGACAAAGCATTTACAAGCTTACAATGGTCAGCTTATATCCTATTATGTAAAACCTTTATCCCAAAAGGAAAAAAACTTTTGCTGTAACTGAATAAAAAGTGTTAGCTGGAGTTCGGCTTTCAGTCGCTAGCCAAGTCCATCTAAATCTGCAATTGCATCTAACACTACCCCCTCCCCAGACTAACAATGTTGGTGTCCAAAGATGTCTCTATCCACAGTGGAGACAACCTAAGCCTCCATTTACAACCATGAAGGTGCGACAGTTTGGATGCGTTTTGGTGCAACGCGTTTAGGGTGGGCTGCGCTACAAGCAACAATTGCACAAAAAACGTACAAGCACCAATTTTGTTTTTAATCACTTGCCAACCGCCTAATTGTAAATGTACGTCATTGCTTTAACTGTGAATACCGGGGTTATGGCAGCAGTTAGCTTCCATATCCCCAGTATCTTAATTTACCATAGGTGGCCGGCTTTCTGATAAAAGTGGTCCCAGCGGATGATTCCCCCTCCCACCTCTTCCCAGTGTTTTTAGGGTTTACCGGAGCCGTCGGTAAACCCAGAAACAATCCGGTCCAATCAGTGGCTGGGCAGGAAGTCAAGTGAGGGCAAGATGGCCCTCACTTGGCTCTATGCTCTTGGAGAACCGGAGCGACCTTAGAGTCACTTCCAGTTCTTGGCCATTAACTCTTTTTTTTTTTTTCTTAAAGTTTTTTTTTGCTTTTAAAGGTAAATGAGAGATCTGGGGTCTTTTTGACCCCAGATCTCTCAATAAAGAGGACCTGTCATGCCTATTTCTATTACAATGGATGTTTATATTCCTTGTAATAGGAATAAAAGTGATCCAAAAAATAATAATTTAAGGGACATTGTAAAAAGAAAAAGTAAAATAAATAGGAAAAAAAAAATGTTTAAAACCTACGTAAGGCTGGTCATACATGTTCAATTTTCTTGTACAATTTTCTGTTAGATTTACCATAAACCATATAATATGGGGTCACAACACCTAACTAAACAACACTTTCAATGGTATCCTATTAGGCATAGTTAAAGGTAAATCTAAAGAAAATTGTACAGAAAATTGTAAGATAATTGTATAATATATGGCCAGCCTTAGTCATGCCCACATATGTAAATGATGTTCAAGCCACATTTGTGAGCTATCGCCGCGATCGTTAGTGTATGACCTCCTCTGTAACTCCAAACAGGTAACCTGCTTCGCCTATGGAGATTTTTTACTTGCAATCATTTTTATTGAATAAAAGAACAAGAACACGTTATAAACAGAAGTGTAACAGAAGAGTGACACAATAAATATATCAAAAGGCAGAAGAATTGGTCCATAAAGAACAGTAAATAGATAAAAAAAATAACATGGTTCAACAGGGGATATATATAACAAACCAGTAAGGAACACATGTAGAGTATTCGGGATAAGAGTGGACACGCTGCTGTTTTATGTTGAGTCCCTTGTTCAGTATTGGTGTATGTGAAACAAAACTTAGAATGGGATACCCATAAGATTGCCCTATGGAGATTTTTAAAACATGTTAGGTATATATTTACTCAGCGTAACCTCATCCTTCACATTATACAAACAATTGGGCTAACTCTACTGTTCGATTCTCTTTTAATTTATTAAAGTGTATTTTTTTCAAAACAATTACATTTGAAAGACCACTGCGCAAATGCAGTGTGACATAAAATATTGCAACGACTGCCATTTTATTCTCTATGATCTCTGCTAAAAAAATAAAAAATGTTTGGGGGTTCTAAATAATTTTCTAGCAAAAATTACAAATTTTTACTTGTAAACAACACATGTCAGAAAAAGGCCTGGTCTTAAAGTGGTTGACGTCCGCGCTATAGCCGAATGACGGCTACAGAGTGGACCTGAATTGCCGGGAGGGCGTATAATGACGTCCTCTCGGCAATGAGCAGACTGCGCGCTCCCTGCGGAGTGTGCCCGGCTCGCTCTGTGATCGGCGAGTCCACGAGACTCGCCTGATCACAGATTGGAGATCGGGGGCAATCCCGCCCCCTTACCACGTGATCAGCTGTCAGCCAATGACAGCTGATCATGTAAAGTAAACGGCAGCCAGCGATCAGCTGTTTTTTTCTCCTCACACTGTCAGTGTGAAGAGAAAAAAACAATGATCACCGGCTGCTGTCAGAGGGACATCGGTCCGAAGAGGAGAGGTATTATTTGTGCCCCCAGTGCCACCTACCAGTGCCCACCAGTGTCACCCACCAGTGCCACCTACCAGTGCCCACCAGTGCCATCTGCCAGTGCCACCTACTAGCGCCCACCAGCGCCACTTACCAGTGTCACCTATCAGTGCTCACCAGTGCCACCTATCAGTGCCCCATCGTGTGTCTTCTACCAGTGCCTCTCATTGCCCATCAGTGCCACCTATTAGTGCCAATCACTGCCCATGAGTGCTGCCTATTAGTGCCCTTCAGCGCCACCTACCAGTGCCCTTCAGTGCTGCACATCATTGCCCATCAGTGCCACCCATCAGCACCCCCTTTTAGTGCTGCCTTATCAGTGCTGCCTTATCAGTGCCCATCAGTGCTGCCTTATCAGTGCCCATCAGTGCAGCCTTTCAGTGCCCATCAGCGCAGCCTCTCAGAGCCCAACAGTGTAGCCTATCAGTGCTCATCAGTGCAGCCTACCAGTGCCTATCAGGGCCCATCGTTGCCGCCTCATCAGCGCACATCAATGAAGGAGAAAAATTACCTGTTTGCAAAATTTTATAACAAACTATAAAAACTGTTTTTTGTTTTTTTTTCAAAATTCAGCAAAAAATAAAAACCCCAGTAGTGATTAAATACCACCAAAAGAAAGCTTTGTTTGAAAAAAATGATAAAAATTTAATTTGGGTACAGTGTTGCATGACCGTGCAATTGTCATTCAAAGTGCGACAGCGATGAAAGCTGAAAATTGGCCTGGGCAGGAGGGGGGGGTTTAAGTGCCCTGTAGGCAAGTGGTTAAATTGCTTCCCACTACAGGGCATGGTAATAAGCTACAAACCATTGTGGTGGGATTTGGTGCCTGTACACTGGCTGGTGCATTTGGGGTGGCATTTGGAATGCAAGCATGCCTGCAAGGGCAAAGTAAGTGTGTATCCATGCACTGTGGAAGTGTATGTGATACTGTGTGTTTCCATGTTGCATACGTGTAAATAGAACCTAAGACAGGAAGTGTGATACTGGCCAGATCACCAGGTGAAAAGAAAGGAAAAGAGGCCTGAAAAAGAGAAAACGAATGTAGCTGCCACATTTAAGAATTGGTAGACGGCAATTTCTTATCTTTTCAAGTGAAACCTTTGGGAGAAAAAAAAGGGCAAATATATATTGTGATTGCCATTGCAATTAATAACTTTTTACAAATGAATTATGTTAGTATTACCCGGGTATGTCTTATACTGCCTGCAAAATGAGAGGGTATGGCATTGTTCTTACCTGAACAGCCTCAGGAAAGAGAAGTACATCATCTTCAGCAAGTACTAAGATCAGATATCGCCACCTGAGGCCTATGATTAAAACTGCTATACAAGGAAACACAATCAGGATCTCCTTTTAGTTCCTTTTACAGTACCAAAGATTATTGTGTACATGTGAGGAAGTCACATTGATGAAGCATGCTTGAAAACTGCAAATTCCTTCAGCCAGAAAATATGGAAACTTCATTATATATCATATGTATTTTCTTTAAAGTGGTAATAAACTCTTTTTGTTAACTTGTACCTACAGGTTAGCCTATAATAAGGCTTACCTGTAGGTACAGTGAATATCTCCTAAACTTGCACTGTTTAGAAGATATTGAAACTGCATCCTCTGAAGGGATGGCATACCCGCGCCGTCCCTTCAGAGCTCCGTGTTCGGTCCGTGACTCCCACTGGCATGTGGGGGAGTGACATCATCGCTGCTTGGCCAATCAAGCAGCCAGAGCACTCAAATCTGGTAGGAAGATCGGGGGGAAAATGGAAGCCCTGTCAGCGGTGCACTACTGAAGTGCTTCCTTCTCAAGGAATGTATTTCATAATGTGCTAGTATGCGATGAATACTAGCACATTATGCCATTGCTTTTTTCTTAAAGTTGCTATTTACTAATGGCATGGTTCTTTATACATCAATAAATGTTGGTTCACATTGGTGCGATGCTGGAACCTTGTGAATCCACTGCGGATTGCCACATCGTACCCAATTCGCAGGCAGTTCACACTGCCATAAGCAAACAGCTGAGATTGTCAATACAAAGATAACGACACCCCCAGATTAGTTTGCATATCGCAGTGCGAACTGTCAGTTCGGACAGGAATTGGATCGCATAGGTGTGAACACCCATCTAATCCGATTCTGGTGCAGACCAAAAAAGGGTCCTGTGCAAATTTGGTCCGAATGGGATGCAAAATCAGCCATGCAATCTGTATGGCTGAATTTGCATCGCACAGACATCGCATGTGATTTGCACAGCAGTGCGGTGCGAATCACATGCAGTGTGTGACATCACATATGTGTGAACTGGCACTTAAGGTTCTATTCCTTTCGTGCTGTACCCAAATTAAAAAAACAAATTTGAATGGGGTTAGGCTTTAAAGCTGAACACCAGGTAAACAGCTTTCTTTTAAATATATTCCTCAATAGCCACAAAGGTCATTTGCGATTACTTGCAAACACTGGTATTACCTTTTTAAAGTAGCAGTGACATTATCAGTGTGCTGTACATAGCCTGTGTAGACAACAGAGATGTGGGAGGGGCCCAGCAGGTCCACCCACTACAGTCTGCCTGCAGAAAACTACAGGAGGGGTGAAGCCAAGACCAGCAACCCCATACAAGGTGAGAGAAGAGCAGTGACTGGTCTGTAATTCAGGAAGCTCCTGAACAAAGCAAAGTTTTGTGCTGGATTCCTGCACAGATCTGGGAGAAATACACAAATCACACCAAGATTTAGGTAGGAATACACATGGCTCTTTTATTTAGACAATATTTGCTTAACCTGGAATTCAGCTTTAACGTCCCGTTTTATTTTGACACTACACTCCTTACAGGAAGGAATTTTTTTCCCCTGCTATAGCAAATTGGATTATGCTTTGCTGGGTTTTTTTTCGCCTTCCTCTGGATCAACTGCGGGTATAGGATTGTGTATATGCGATTGAATGGCTGGGTTTTTCAATACTGTTTTTTTTTTTTTTTTTTTTGGTTGAACCAGATGGACTTGTGTCTTTTTTCAAACTGACTAACTATATGTAACTATGTAACTACAGCTGTTACTGACTTTTTGTGCATAGAAAAAATGGTATGCACAGACTCCATGCAAGGAACATTGCAGCTGGTTGAAAAAAATAACTTTTAATAATAAAAGATTAATAATTTTAATAATAAAAAATTAAATAATACAGTTTTGTTACAAGAACATTTTTATCTCAACATCAGATTGCTGGCAACTTTATCGCCACATTTGCCCTTGCACTTAATTTTCCTCCTGGTTTGTTTTGACACAGTCTATCAAGTGGAGTGTGTTGTTTGGGTATGGATTGGATTTACTCTAGAGAGTATTGCAGATTGCTCCCTGCATTGATTCATCTCTTGTGCAGTCAGCTGTAAGTGAAGGCACTTAGGAAATACCGACTAACACAAAAAAATAAGGTATCCCCCCCCCCCCCCCAGAATGCCAGGCTTATCATTTGAGTGCTAAGATGATTCATCAGTAAATTCTTATGAAAAATAACTTTCTGTTTTAGAATTAGTGGGCGCCTTATTGAAAGTATTTTGTATTTAAGATTTCTAGGATAAAAATGTATTTATTTTAAACTGACTTATGACAAGTAATTTTAAATGCCAAGATATCCATTTCCTATGTATCCCTAGTTATACATAATGTACTTTCTGCTGTAAATTATATGCTGAGAGATACATTTCTTATGTATTCCTAAATATACGTAATGTACCTTCTGCTGCAAATTATTAGGAGTGATTTTTTTCTAATATCACTGAATTACAGATATAGCCTAGTATCCTTATAGTGATACTAAACCCACAACAGTAAAATCAGTGTGTATCTGCAGTAAAACATTCTTGTTATACTCACTGTGGAACCTAAGGAGTTAATCCTCTGCATTGTGTAAAAAGGCTGTTTGATCCTGTATGCACAGATCCTCCTCTTCTTCTACTGACATGTCCGGATAAGAGAGAGCCTTTGGAGTCAGGCTGCACATGTTCAGTTTGGTGTGTATTGCTAGAGAGGTTTTTTTTTTTTTTTTTTCTCTCTGGAGAGTGCATGTGATCAGCACAGGGCCAATCAGCACTGTCCAGACATGTCCAGACAGAGCATCAGGAGCCCTGCAACCTCATAGGACAGCTCAATACAGTATGAAAACTCCTTCTTCAGGCTTCACTAGGAACTGATAGGAATCACAAGACTGCTATATGCTGCTGATGAGAAAAGGTATTTAGCAGTTTATATTTACTAATATAATTGCACGTCCATGGTCTGTGTGCTGTGGGAGACTGGATATGGTAAATGCATGGTCCTGGGTTTAGTAACACTTTAAAGTGTGTCCTTAAAGCTGAATTCCAATTAAATGCACATTAAATAAATGCAATAGTAAATACAAGCATTGACAGTACCTTTAACCACTTGCCGACTGCTCACTAGAGCTCTACTGCGGCAAAGTGGTTCGTTATCGTCTGGCGATGTAGACCTAAGTTGGCAGACACTCCCCTTTCTCGGCGGCGCGCGCGCGCCGCCTGAGGCTCTCTCCCGCTGTATTCAGTCACAGCGGGAGTCGGGCCAGGTGCTCTTCCCCGATCGTCGGGAATCGAGTGTGGAGATCCGCCTGCTTGTGTAAACACAAGCGGGCGGATCTCCTAAGTGACAGGCAGGGTCAGATTACAGGGTTCAGCATAGCTGTCACCTCCCCCCACACACGCGTTAGTAAGCACCAGGCATACATTAACCCCTCCCTCTCCAATAAAATTAACCCCTTCCCTGCCAGTGTCATTTTTACAGTAACAGTGCATATATATAGCACTGATTACTGCAGTAATGTCACTGGTACCCCCAAAAGTGTCAAAAATGTCAGTCAAGGGTCCGATCTGTCCGCCGCAATGTCGCAGTCCCGCAAAAAAATTGCAGATCGCCGCCATTACTCGTTAAAAAAAAAAAACACCAAAAATGACAAAAATATTTCCCTTAGTTAGTAAACGCAATAACTTTTGCGCAAACCAATCAAAATACGCTTATTGTGATTTTTTTTACCAAACATAGGTAGCAGAAAACAAATTGGCTAAAAATTTAAAAAAATTTTGATTTTTACATTTTTTTGGGGGGAATTTCACATAAAAAAATGTGAAAAATATTGTTATTTTTTCAAAATGTACGCTCTTTTTTTGTTTATAGCACAAAAAGTCAAAATCGCACAGGTGATCAAATACCACCAAAAGAAAGCTCTGTTTGTGGGAAAAAAAGGACGTAAATTTCGTTTGGGTATGGCGCTGCATGACCGCACAATTGTCAGTTAAATTCGCACATTGCCGAATCGCAAAAAGTGGCCTGGACATAAGACAGCAAAATCCTCCGGTGGTAAAGTGGTTAAAGCATGTTGCTGACATGTCTTTAGATCTGCAGATATCCTCCCTTTAGGATGGTTTCCTGTCATGTGGAGCTGCATACCATGTTGCTGTGCCAGGCTAATACTTGCACAGCCACTTCCTGCCGAGGCCTAACTAGAAGACTCCTTGTTATAGTCCTTCCTACTCTGCAGATCTTGTCACCAGCACTGATTCTGGGTGAAATAGAATAGATTAATCCAACCCAGTCATTTCTACGTCGCCCACTCACTCCTATATGCATAGTCCTGCCCCCGCAAGTCCCACCTCTGAAAGTCCTGCCCTGCAAGTCCTGCCCCAAAGAGCTCTCCTCTCCAATCACTGCCTGCCCTCTTAAAGTGGAGTAATACTCATCTTGGATTCAGCGATGAGGTGTGCCTGAGCTCTCTGCCTAGCCGCTGACATCTTCGGGCAGCCAGATTTCAGGTCTCTATCACCGGCTGCTTGCATTGGCTGGTTGGGGATGATGTCACTCCTGAGCATGTGTGGGAGCTCAGTCAGATTTGGCATTGACGAATGAATACAATGAGCTGTGCATGTGCAGCTCACTGTACAGCGGCAGACAGGCAGGTAATTAACTTTAATGCAGAAGAGACAAAACATGTCTATTCTGCTTTAAAATTCCTGCCTGGCCTCCCATTTCAAAACTTAGGAAGAAAGTACTCAGTACTAAACTAGGGCAAGTGACTCCCATAGCCCATCCTGAAACTACAAAGGTTCAAAGGATCATGGGACAGGAAGTTTCAGGACTGGCAAAGGAAGGAAGCAGGAAGCTAGATAACTTATTATTATTCTTATGCCTGGCCACCCATTTTAAAACTTAGGACCAAAATCCTCAGGGCTAAAACCCAGGACTAAACTAGGGCAAGTGTCTCCCATAGCCCGTCCTGAAACTACAAAGGCTCAAAGGATCATGGGACATGAAGTTTCAGGACTGGCAAAAGAAGGAAGCAGGAAGCTAGATAACTTATTATTATTCTTATGCCTGGCCACCTATTTTAAAACTTAGGACTAAAGTCCTCAGGACTAAAACTCAGGACTAAACTAGGGCAAATTACTACCTTAGCCCATCCTGAAACTACAAAGGCTCAAAGGATCATGGGACATGAATTTTCAGGACTGGCAAAAGAAGGAAGCAGGAAGCTAGATGACTTATTATTATTCTTATGCCTGGCCACCTATTTTAAAACGTAGGTCTAAAGTCCTCAGGACTAAAACCCAGGACTAAACTAGGGCAAGTGTCTCCCATAGCCCGTCCTGAAACTACAAAGGCTCAAAGGATCATGGGACATGAAGTTTCAGGACTGGCAAAAGAAGGAAGCAGGAAGCTAGATAACTTATTATTATTCTTATGCCTGGCCACCTATTTTAAAACTTAGGACTAAAGTCCTCAGGACTAAAACCCAGGACTAAACTAGGGCAAATTACTACCATAGCCCATCCTGAAACTACAAAGGATCATGGGACATGAATTTTCAGGACTGGCAAAAGAAGGAAGCAGGAAGCTAGATAACTTATTATTATTCTTATGCCTGGCCACCTATTTTAAAACTTAGGACTAAAGTCCTCAGGACTAAAACCCAGGACTAAACTAGGGCAAATTACTACCATAGCCCATCCTGAAACTACAAAGGATCATGGGACATGAATTTTCAGGACTGGCAAAAGAAGGAAGCAGGAAGCTAGATAACTTATTATTATTCTTATGCCTGGCCACCTATTTTAAAACTTAGGACTAAAGTCCTCAGGACTAAAACTCAGGAATAAACTAGGGCAAATGACTACCATAGCCCGTCCTGAAACTACAAAGGTTCAAAGGATCATGGGACATGAAGTTTCAGGACTGGCAAAAGAAGGAAGCGGGAAGCTAGATAACTTATTATTATTCTTATGCCTGGCCACCTATTTTAAAACTTAGGACTAAAGTCCTCAGGACTAAAACCCAGGACTAAACTAGGGCAAATTACTACCATAGCCCATCCTGAAACTACAAAGGATCATGGGACATGAATTTTCAGGACTGGCAAAAGAAGGAAGCAGGAAGCTAGATAACTTATTATTATTCTTATGCCTGGCCACCTATTTTAAAACTTAGGACTAAAGTCCTCAGGACTAAAACTCAGGAATAAACTAGGGCAAATGACTACCATAGCCCGTCCTGAAACTACAAAGGTTCAAAGGATCATGGGACATGAAGTTTCAGGACTGGCAAAAGAAGGAAGCGGGAAGCTAGATAACTTATTATTATTCTTATGCCCCGTACACACGTGCAGATTATTTGAAGACTTTTTCCTTCAGATTTACCTTTTCTATGTAGTGCAAGGGCCTGCCGGATTGCATACAAATTGAAAGTGTTTAGGTTTGACCTCGTATTATATGGTTTTGGTAAGTCTACAGACAAAAGTCTTCAGATAATCTGCACGTGTGTACGGGGCATTATGCTGAGCTATCTACAGTATTTGGTATGCTACTTCTTGCAAAATGTAGTAAATGTATAATTAAAACTGCCGTACTGTGTGTTGGCGATAGAAGGTACAAAACACTGAGCACTAAATTCCCATAACAACCAATCACTACTCATGTCACTGAAGTCATACCAGTACAAGATCCACTTTGATTGGTTGTTCTGGGCATTCTAATTTGCACTGTTTTTAAACCAAATGGTTTCCATGTTTATCAATAAATGTTGTGTTTTGCGTCAGTATTGGGGTATAACTATCAAGCAGTGCCCATGGCAAAGATGCCAAACTGCACATCCCCACCCCTTTCATGATGTGCAAGCTTAGGGGATCCTAAGCAGTCACTCCCTTGTCAAAATCACTGCCGCTATCACTACTCCTGTCAGCCTTGTAACAGAAGAAAGGCGCCCCCCATCCCTACAGTAAACCATTGCGATCAGGGCAGCCGTCCCTCTTGTCCACCCCTTGTCCCGGCCCTGCTATCAAGCTGGTTTACTAAAAAAATTTAGACTCTTCCTACAATAAATTGCGTGGATATTTACTTCAATTATCCAATCATGTAAAAAGCAGTTTGTTTCCTAACAGGAACTAGTAAATCAGCCTCCTTGGCGGATTTCTGAAAAATACTGTCTTCAGAACAATAATGTAAAAGCCAAGGCATATTGATCAGAGGTAATGATTGCCTTGACTGCAACTTTCAATAAATGTTATCACTCACACAAAAAAGATAAGTAAAATGCCTGAAGGTTTGAGTGTAAGATGAGTAGCAAAGAGAAATAAAAATGAAAAAGGGAGAGAATGAATAAAAAGAAAGGATAAAGATGTGGAGGGGGTGAGGGGATACACCGACATATAATTGTGGGCATTTTTTCACATGCAGTTGCTGGCAAGAAATTATAGAGAAGAGTATGTAATCAAGGGCTTCCAGATTTTCAGGAGATTAAATAATGTGTCTACAATTGTCTAGTTAATTTACTGTTTAACATAAAGCCTTCCGTATGTTGCTTACTCCCTGGAAGTACAGTGCATCCGGAAAGTATTCACAGAGCTTCACATTTTCCACATTTTGTTATGTTACAGCCTCATTACAAAATGGATTAAATATATAATTTTCCTCAAAATTCTACAAACAATGCTCCATAATGATAATGTGAAAGAAATATGTTTGAAATCTGTGCTAATTTATTATAAATAAAAATCGAAAAAAAATCACATGTAAATAAGTATTCACAGCCTTTGCCATGACACTTAAAATTTAGCTCATGTGCATCCTATCTCCACTGATCATCCTTGAGATGTTTCTACAACTTAACTGGAGTCCCCCTGTGGTAAATTCAGTATATTAGACAGGAGTTGGAAAGGCACACACCTGTCTATATAAGGTCCCACAGTTAACAGTGCATGTCAGAGCACAAACCAAGCCATGAAGTAGAAGGGATTGTCTATAGACCTCAGACAGGATTGTATTGAGGCACAGTTCTAGGGAAGGGTACAGAACATTTTCTGCAGCATTGAAGGTCCCAATTAGCACAGTGGCCTCCATCATCCGTAAATGGAAGAAGTTTGGAACCACCAGGACTCTACCTAGAGCGGGGCCGCCTGGCCAAACTGAGCGATCAGAGGAGAAGGGGCTTAGTCAGGAAGGTGATCAAGAACCTGATGGTCACTCTGACAGAGCTCCAGAATTTCTCTGTGGAGAGAGGAGAACCTTCCAGAAGAACAACCATCTCTGCAGCACTCCATGAATCAGGTCTGTACGGTAGAGTGGCCAGATGGAAGTCACTCCTCAGTAAAAGGCACATGACAACCCGCCTGCAGTTTGCCAAAAGGCACCTGAAGGACTCTCAGACCATGAGAAACTAAATTCTCTGGTCTGATGAACCAAAGACTGCACTCTTTGGCCTGAATGACAAGCGTCATGTCTGGAGGAAACTAGGCACCGCTCATCGCTTGGCCAATACTATCCCTACAGCATAATGCTATAGGGATGTGATGGCAGCATAATACTATATGGATGTTTTTCAGTGGCAGGAACTGGAACACTAGTCAGGATTGAGGGAAAGATGAATGCAGCAATGTACAGGCCTTGATTAAATCCTTCTCCAGAGCACTCTGGACCTTAGACTGGGGCAAAGGTTCATCTTCAAACAGGACAATGACCCTAAGCACACAGCCAAGATAACAAAGGAGTGGCTATGGGACAACTCTGTGAATGTCCTTGAGTGGCCCAGCCAGAGCCCAGACTTGGACCCGATTGAACATCTCTTGAGAGATCTGAAAATGGCTGTGCACCGACACTCCCCATTCAACCTGATAGAGCTGGAGAGGTCCTGCAAAGAACAAGGGGAAAAAACTGCCTAAAAAGTAGGCGTGCCAAGCTTGTAGCATCATATTCAAAAAGACTTGAGGCTGTAATTGGTGCCAAAGGTGCTTCAACAAAGTATTAAGCAAAGGCTGTGATACTTAGGTACATGGGATTTGTTTAATTTTTTATTTTTAATAAATTTGCAAAGATTTCAAACAAACTTCTTTCATGTTGAAATTACGGGGTAACTGTTTGTAGAGTTTTGAGGAAAATAATGAATTTAATCAATTTTGGAATATGGCTGTAACATAACAAAATGTGGAAAAATTAAAGCGATGTGAATACTTTTCGGATGCACCGTATTGAAGGATTTTTTAATCATGATTTTGCAAATACTGTATTTGTTGTCCACTAAGGTAGTAAAGGTAAGTCATTTTTTTATATTGTGTTTATGTACACCTCAATTACTTATTATTATTATTATGTTTATACAGGATTTATATAGCGCTAACAGTTTGCGCAGCGCTTTACAGTGTGGGGAAGACAATACAGTTACAGTACAATTCAATACAGGAGGAATCATGTGAAACACAATGTCAGGGTTTTACCTGTGCATGCTTGGGTAATTGAAGGAAATATACAAAGACTCAACTCCTTTAGTAAATCAGCCCATATACTTCAATCGTTTGTAGGTTATTTATGCTATTTGTCTGCATAAACAGCTGAACTCAGTTCAAAACATTATTCCAATAGCAGTGTTTGCAAGCAACTGATTATTTGTGTTATGTGAACATGAATATCTTAAAAGAATGGTGGCAAGCTGTATGGCACCATGTCCCCTATTCTAATCACAAAGCGCCATGCAAAGCAGCACCAGCTAGGGTTAACTGGGCCTGGCTAGCCATCAAAATGGATGCACACACCTGGCAACACACAAGCACAGATGCTTCTGTAAGAAGAGAAAATCTGGTCCCATAACAAAATTCATTGCATGCTGGAGGCAAACATGAACTGATAAACTGCCATTTTTCTTTTGGAATTGCTGCAAAACCCATTGGCCACACAGATGTGTGTACTTTTCTTTTCGTATAAAAGACTGGCATCATTTTACATAAACAAAACAAAATCACTCTTAAAAGCCGACTTTAACCATAGATGATATTCAATGACTATGCTAAGTATAAATATAGTATGTGTTTTTCCTTATGGTGCATTGCAGGGACTTTTTTTCTACTACAGCAATATGTGCTTTATTACCGTATGTGTTAGTTATATATAATGTACTTCTGCTGTTAATTATTAGCAGTGATTTTATTTTTAAAATGTCACTGAAATAAAAGACGAAGTCATCCTTAAAGGGTAACTTCATTTTCGTAGGGAAAAAAATCAGCACATAAAAAAAAAACAATATAGCGTATACAATTGCGACACAAATCATATTGTAATTGAATGTTATTAAAAATGACCTTTCCTTTTCAATCTGCAGCTGTTGTAATTTTCTGAAAATGCAATGCAATATGGCTACCTGGAGCTGTTCTGTTCACAGAATGTGTGCTGACCACACCCCATAAACATAATTTCCTGCTTGTGTGATTGGCTCACCGATTTTCTCAGAAGTCTGCACTAAGATACAAGTCAGATTTCAGGCATCCCCTGCAACAAAAATGTCATTTTTGGTGAGATACTCCCAATAGGAACACATCTAAAGAAATGCAGGCCCGGCAGCTTTCCTCATTAGAGCTCTGCAGCTGCCACAGCTGATAGATCATTATGAAACCATTCCCATTTGACCCACTCAGAACAGGGGCACAGAGGAACAAACAGTGATTTCTTCAGAATAACAAAAGGGAGGAATCTACAACAAAGTTTGTTAAAATCCTTGTAATGTACGGAAATCACCCAGAGGGGAATGTTTTTTTCTCAACAAAAGTGGAGTTAAGCTTTAACCACTTGCCGACTGCCTAACGACGATTTACGTCGGCAGTCAGTCCCTCAAAGGCAAAGTGACGTAGGTCTACGTCGCTAGCCTGTGAGGCTCTAAGCAGCGAGCGCGCGCCGCCGGAGGCGCGCTCCCGCTCGCTCACGGACCCCCCCCCCCCCCCGTGCGTGTGCATTCGAGATTGTCCGTTACAGCGGGAGAAAGGCAGGCGGCTAATGTAAACACAGCCGCCTGTCATTCTCCCCTGTGTAAGAATTGAGATCATACAGTTCTGCTATGTAGGACCGTTGATCTCTGTTCTTACACCTCAAGCCACATCCAATCACAGTTAGAAGCACGCCCCTAGGGACACACTTAACCCCTTCTTCTCAAATAAAGTTAACTCCTTCCCTGCCATTGTCATTTTTACAGTAACAGTGCATATGTATAGCACTGATTACTGTAGTAATGTCACTGGTAACCCCAAAAGTGTCAAAAATGTCAGTCAAGGGTCCAATCTGTCCGCCGCAATGTCGCAGTCCCGCAAAAAAAATCGCAGATCGCCGCCATTACTCGTTAAAAAAAAAAAAACAACAAAAATGACAAAAATCTTTACCTTAGTTAGTAAACGCAATAACTTTTGCGCAAACCAATCAAAATACGCTTTTTGCAATTTTTTTACCAAACATATGTAGCATAAAACAAATTGGCCTAAAATGTTTAAAATTTTTGATTTTTACATTTTTTTGGGGGAATTTCATATAAAAAAATTTGAAAAATATTGTTATTTTTGCAAAATTTGCGCTCTTTTTTTGTTTATAGCGCATGATCAAATAATCGCACAGGTGATCAAATACCACCAAAAGAAATCTCTGTTTGTGGGAAAAAAAGGATAATCAAATTCGTTTAGGTACAGCGTCGCACGACCGCGCAATTGTCCGTTAAAGTAACGCAGTGCCGAATCGCAAAATAGGCCCTGGTCAGGAAGGGGGTAAAATCTTCCAGGGCTTAAGTGGTTAAGTATGTTCTTAAAATGTCATATAAGCTTAACATGTTAGGCTACTTTCACACTGCTCCATTGCAAAAAATACAACAAAAACACAACCACAGTGCATTTTATATTAATTTCAATGGGGAGCTGCATTTTTGGTATGAGTTTGAAAAACGCACCAAAATGCAGCAGTCAGGGCTTTTAAAGATGCAACTAAAACACAACCAACTTGTGTAAAGAGTACCACAGCATTTACTGGGATGCATTTTATCATGCAGTTTTCTTTCTTTTTTTTTAAATCGAAAAATTTATCAAAAACTGATTAATATGAAAGGGCCCTACATCTACAGTACTGCGCAAAAGTTTTAGGCAGGTGTGAAAAAAATGCTGTAAATTAAGAAATCTTTCAGAAATAGAAGTGTTAATAGTTTATTTTTATTAATTAACAAAATGAGTAAAAAAATAAAAAAAAAAAAGGTAAATTAACAGAAGTGAAATCCATATCAAATCAATATTTGGTGTGACCAAACAGCCTTTCCAAACAGCATAAATTCTTCTAAGTATGCTTACACATAGTTTTTAAAGGAACTCAGCAATTGGGTTGTTCCAAACAAATGCCTTGAATCCTTCTGTCTCTTGATGTAA
Organism: Pelophylax lessonae; assembly: GCF_965119305.1. NCBI lineage: Eukaryota > Metazoa > Chordata > Amphibia > Anura > Ranidae > Pelophylax > Pelophylax lessonae. Next base: position 393,040,623 of record NC_138770.1, read on the forward strand.
TCCCAGATGGACTCAATGATGTTGAGATCAGGGCTCTGTGGGGGCTAAACCTTTACTTCCAGAACTCCCTGTTCTTAATGACATTGGCTCTATGTTTGGGGTCATTGTTTTGCTGCAGAATATCACACGCCTCCCTGATGGTATGACATGATGGATATGTATCTGCCGGTAATTCACAGCATTGAGGACCCCATTGATCCTGGTCAAATCTCCAACTCCATTGGCAGAAATACAGCCCCAAACCTGCAAGGAACCTTTACCACGCTTCACTGTTGCCTGCAGACACTCATTATTGTTGCGCTCTCTAGCTCTTTAAAAACAAACCACCTTGTGCTACAACCAAATATTTAAAATGTTACCTCATCAGTCCAGATCACATGCTGCCATTTCTCTGCACCCCAGTTCTTCTGTTTTCGTGCACAGTTGAGTCACATAGCCTTGTTCCCACGTTGAAGGTATGGCGTTTTAGGCACAATTCTTCCATGAAGAACACTTCTGGCTAGACTTCTCTGGAGACAAGATGGATGTACCTGGGTCCCACTGGTTTCTGCCAGTTCTGTGTTGATGAGACTGCTGGATATCTTCCAGTGTTGAAGAGAAGTAAGCGTGATGTGTCTTTCATCTGCTGCATTAAGTTACTTTGGTCAACCACTGCATCTACAGTCCTCAACATTGCCCTTTTCTTTGTGCTTTTTCAAAAGAGCTTGAACAGCAGATCTTAAAACCCCAGTTTGATTTGAAATCTTTGCCCGAGAGAGATCTTGCTGATGCAGCATAACTACATTGTGTGCTCAGTCTTGCCATGGTGTATGACCTGTGACATGAAGCTGTCTTCCACAACCCCACCTTAGTAGCAGGGTTTGGCTGTTCCCCCCAGTTTTAGCCCACCTAAACAGCTGTTTCTGTTTCAGTTAACCACTTGCCCACCGCTCACATGGAGCGTACTGCGGCAAAGTGGCACGATCCCGTCCAGCGACGTAGGTCTACTCCTCCCCCTGTAGGCGGCGCTCGCGCGCCGCCGGAGGCGCGCTCCCGCTGTTTTCATTCACAGCGGGAGTCGGGCCAGGGGAGGAGCAGCGGCGATCGCCGCTGCTCTGCCCCGATCGTCGGGGAATCGAGTGAGGAGATCTGCCCGCCTGTGTAAACAGAGCGGGCGGATCTCCATAGTGACAGGGAGTGACAGATCGGACTGTTCAGCATAGCTGGACATCCGATCTGTCCCTGTCTCACAAAGTCACCTCCCCCCCCCCACACGTCAGTAAGCACCAGGCATACATTAACCCCTCCCTCTCCAATAAAATGAACCCCTTCACTGCCAGTGTCATTTTTACAGTAACAGTGCATATATATAGCACTGATTACTGTAGTAATGTCACTGGTACCCCCAAAAGTGTCAAAAATGTCAGTCAAGGGTCCGATCTGTCCGCCGCAATGTCGCAGTCCCGCAAAAAAAATCGCAGATCACCGCCATTACGCGTTAAATAAAAACACCAAAAATGACAGAAATCTTTCCCTTAGTTAGTAAACGCAATAACTTTTGCGCAAACCAATCAAAATACGCTTATTGCGATTTTTTTTACCAAACATAGGTAGCAGAAAACAAATTGGCCAAAAATTTTAAAAAAAAATTGATTTTTACATTTTTTTGGGGGGGAATTTCATATAGAAAATTGTTAAAAATATTGTTATTTTTTCAAAATAAACGCTCTTTTTTTGTTTATAGCGCAAAAAGTAAAAATCGCACAGGTGATCAAATACCACCAAAAGAAAGCTCTGTGGGAAAAAAAGGTCGCAAATTTCGTTTGGGTACGGCGTCGCACGACCGCGCAATTGTCAGTTAAATTCGCACAGCGCCGAATCGCAAAAAGTGGCCTGGACGGAAGACAGCAAAATCCTCCGGTGGTAAAGTGGTTAATGACTGTTATTCAACCTACATATGGAATTGATGATCATTAGCACCTGCTTAGTATAATTGGTTAATCATACACCTGACTAATCCTACAAAATGAAAAAAACTGCTACGCTAACCTATGAAAGGTGCAAACAAATTATCCCCAAAAACACTTTATGTTAAACAATACATCCTCAATGATTTTAAACCAATCATATCAAATCTTATATGCAGATTAGTGAAGTACAAAAAACAAAATTTATCTCAAATATCCAAGTGTCCATTATTCCATTCCGTACCAAGAAGTAGCTCTTATTCATGCAGTGCTTCACCCGATAATGTACAAATCTACTATTTGCTAAAATTCACACTCACCAGCAGTTGGTATATATTAGGCCCTAATATTATGCCTCTGTGCATCCTGATGATCTTGCCTGTGGTCCCGGGTATCTATGGCAGCCCCTCTCATGCATTTGTAAAGTAAAGTATAGCCATCATTGCACAACTTCCATAAACCAGTTTATTTTTAAAATTAAAAGTATAAATATATACTCACATATAATGGGGCCTTTAGACTGGAACTAACTCTATCCAGTGGTCTCTGGGGCCGTGCAATGGCCGCTTCATGCACTGGAGTCGGCGTGTGTTTCAAGCCTTGATCTCGTTACCAGAACAGGAAGCGGAAGTCTGTCATCCATGCTCCACTAGCCTCAACGCGTTTCTCAATTACACATGCGTCATCAGGAAGCTCTTCCATTATATGTGAGTGTATATTTATACTTTTAATTTCATCAAAAAACAGGCAAGATCATCAGGACCCACAGAGGCATAATATTAAGGCCTAAAATATACCAACTACTGGGGAGTGCTTATTTTAGCAGGTGGTAGATTTGCACATTATCGGGTGAAGCACTGCATGATTAAGAGCTACTTGGCACAGAATTGAATAATGGACACTTGGATATTTGAGATAAATGTTGTTCTTTGTAATTCACTAATCTGCATATAAGATTTGATATGATTGGTTTAAAATAATTGAGGATATATTGTTTAACATAAAGTGTTTTTGGGGATAATTTGTTTGCACCTTTCATAGGTTAGCACAGCTATTCACAGTTTTTTTCATTTTGCACACTCCCATGTTTGGAGACAATTTTAGCTGCAGCAAACCAAATAATTCATATTTCAAAATTATATTTGTTGCCCCGGTGACACCCATACAATATAATCCTACAAATTCTCTGACTTTGTGCAAGTGTACAAAGTGTGCAAGTGTAACAATTCATACTGGTTTGAAGCTAAAGGACAGTCACACCAAATATTGATTTGATTTCTCTTCTGTTCGCTCATGGGTACAGTGGCTGCACAGGCACAGCTACTTGTCCTAGTTTGACAGGCATGCAGGTATGGGTGAGCGGTCCTGAACACAGCACACCCACATGCCTTTCAAATTAGGACAAGCATCTGTGTCTGCCTACAAATCCACTGCAAATCTGCTCTGGGCTTAAACCTACTAAACTGGTAGCTGGAGCTTAAGGTGTTTGCACATATCGTTTGATAGTTCCAGAAGTACCCCAGTGTGCTCAACTATACAGATTTGATTTGTGCTTAAAAAAGCTATTTGCAGATGCAAATTATTCCTGAATTTGGATTTTTCAGTGCTTGTGAAAATACTGGAAGGTGTGTGCAGGTAACCAGCTTTGCCCAGCTTCTGGCAGGTTTGTAAATTTTAGCTAATTCAAGTTTACTTTAATAATTTATTGCAGGGGGTATATTTATTTATCTTTACAATACCTCCAATGTAATATGCAGTCTGACAGTGAAGGATAGAAAGAAACCAGCAGGTACTGCACAAAATTGGTAAATATTAACAGTCAAAGACTGTAATACACTGAACAAAATTATAAACGCAACATTTTTGTTTTTGCCCCCATTTTTAATGAGCTCATCTCAAAGATCTAAGACTTTTTCTATGAACACAAAAAGCCTATTTTTCTCAAAAATTATTCACAAATCTGTCTAAGGCCCCTTTCACACATACGGTCCGTTTGTCCGTTTTTTATCCATCTGTTGACGGATGAGAAACGGACATAAATGCATCTCTATGTAAAAACGGATGACAACGGATGATCATCCGTTAACATCCGTTTTCATCTGCTTCTGTCAATGTCCGTTTTTTGGAACAGATGAATGCCCTATTTTTTATCCGTCAAAAAAACAGATCGGACGAAAAACGGATGTAAACGGACAAACGGATGAAAAATGGATAAAAAATGGATGAAAAATTGATGAAAACAGATAAAAAACGGATGAAAAACGGATGAAAAAACGGATGAAAAACGGATGAAAAAATGGATGAAAAACGGATGAAAAATTGATGAAAACGGACGAAAATCGGATGAAATGAAAAATGAATGAAAAAATGGATGAAAAACTGATACATTTTGACGTGACTGAACTGATGAACTGAACGGACAGTATGTGTGAAAGGGGCCAAAATCTGTGTTAGTGAGCACTTCTCCTTTGCCGAGATGACAACCCATCCACCTCACAGATGTGGCATATCAAGATGCTGATTAGACATCATGATTATTGCACAGGTGTGCCTTAGGCTGGCCACAATAAAAGGCCATTCTAAAATGTGCCGTTTTATCACACAGCACAATGCCACAGAGGTCGCAAGTTTTGAGGGAGCGTGCAATTGGCATGCTGATTGCAGGAATATCAACCAATATCAACCAGAGCTGTTGCCCATGAATTGAATGTTCATTTCTCTACCATAAGCCGTCTCCAAAGGCGTTTCAGAGAATTTGGCAGTGCATCCAACCGGCCTCACAATCGCAGACCGTGTCAGATCGTGTAACCACACCAGGTCAGGACCTCCACATCCACCATCTTCACTTCCAAGATCATCTGAGACCAGCCACCCAGACAGCTGCTGGAACAATCGGTTTGCATAACCAAAGAATTTCTGCACAAACTGTCAGAAACCGCCTCAGGGAAGCTCATCTGCATACTCTGTGTCCTCATCGGGGTCTCAACCTGCCTGCAGTTTGTCATCGTAACTGACTTGAGTGGGCAAATGCTCACATTCAATGGGGTCTGGCACTTTGAAGAGGTGTTCTCTTCACGGATGAATCCCGGTTTTCTTAGATCTTTGAGTTCAGCTCATGAAAAATGGGGGCAAAAACAAGTGTTGGGTTTATAATTTTGTTCAGTATAGTTGGACATGGCCTCACATTGGTACAGATTGGTAAAGGTTAAATCATTTAATTAATTCACTTTTGGCTTCATTAAGATGAGTATACAAATTTGTGCACCGGATAAAGGGCTGTCTTCATTTTCACAGGATGCTCATGCCCATGCAAGCAGCCTGCCTAAATCACAGACCTGCACAGATTTCCAAGCACATCCCTGAGTGTAGGGTTTGATTTTATGAAATCGATATATTAGCCAATTATATTTGTATATTCACTAATACTATTTATAAAAGACATCAGGGAGGAAGGTTTCAGACTTTGTTTGCACTTGTACTTGGTAATATTAGGGACTCACTTATGATTTGCATATACTGTACATGTTGCACTTTTAAGGACTTTTTCCGTTTATGCGATTGTATTGCGATATTGTGATTTTGCGATTACGCCATTTAGATGCGATTTTTTTTCACAGTACATATTGCGTTTCACATTTATAATCACTGTATTAGAGTCTATCTTGGAACCAATGTTGCTTTTATATCGATATTTATATATGATCCTCTTATATTAGTGTACTCACCACCAATACTATTTACCAAGGACACTAAGGAGGAAGGTTTTAGGCTCGGTTCACACTTGTGCGATGCGGGAACGCTGCGATTATGCACACAATATTCACACTGCCATATGCGATACGCAGGGGATGTCAATTAAAAGTTAACGACACCCCCAGTTTGATTGCATATCGCAGTGAGATCTGCAAGTACGCACAGAATCGGATCGCACAAGTGTAAACAACTGTGCGATCCGGTTTTGATGCGGCTCAAAAAATGCCTCCTTTGCGTCTTTGGTGCGGGTGCGGATGCAGTGCGAAATCAGCCATACAAAGTGTATGGCTGAAATTCGCACCGCACAGAGATCGCATGTAATGAAGGAGCAGTGCGCTCCGAATTACATGCGATCTCCACAGCCGCACAAGTGTGAACCGGCACTTAGACTTTGTTTGCACTTTATAATTAAACACAATTATTTTATTGACAGCACTAAGGGCATTAGGCGCAACAACATACACTCTCATTATTTGATTCACATTGTGGGAACACAATTAGGTTGTATGCAGCCACCCATCACAAAACAAGCCATTTATCATTACCTGATCCTCAACTATGGCCCTCCAGCTGTTGCAGAACTACAAGTCCCATGAGGCATGGTAAAACTCTGACATTCACAGATATGGCTAGGCATGATGGGAATTGTAGTTCCTGAACAACTGGAGGGCCATAGTTTGAAGACCCCTGACCTATAAGGTAGCGCAGGATATCACACCTTTATTTACATCCCCCAGTGTACATCCATGCGGGTCTAATACATGGATCAAAACACAGACAGATTGTGCATTCAGTACAGATGAAGATGGCCCTTCACACAGGTATACAGATCGATACGCCCACGTGAATATGGCCTGTAGGCTTATGAAAGGTCAGTTTTATATCAGCTCATCAAATACTTAAAGAGTAACTCCACTTTTGTGGAGAAAAAAACATTCCCCTCTAAGTGATCTATGTATATGTAGGATTTTAACAAACTTTGTTACAGATTCCTACCTTTTGTTATTCTGAAATCCCTGTGTGTTTGTCTGTGTCCATGAGGTAAGTGACTCTAATGAGAGTTATTTCATAATTATCAATCGGCTGCTGTACCTGCAGGGCTCTAATGAGGAAAATTGCAGGGTCTGCATCCCTTTAGATGTGGTTTCCTGTTGGAAGTATCTCACCAAAAATTCTATTTTTTGTTGCAGGAGATGCCTGAAATCTGACTTGTATCTTAGTGCAGACTTCTGGGAAAATTGCTGAGCCAATCACACAAGCAGGAAATTATGTTTCTGGGGTGTGGTCAGTATACATTCTGTGTACAGAACAGCTCCAGGTAGCCATATTGCATTGCATTTTACAGAGAATTACAGCGCTGCAGGTCGTTTTTAACCACTTCTGGACTGGAACGATTTGCCCCCTTAATGACCAGGCCATTTTTTGCAATTCGGCACTGCGTTACTTTAGCGGGAAATGTACGGTCCCGCGACGCTGTACCTAAATAAAATGTATGTCCTTTTCCCCCCACAAATAGAGCTTTCTTTTGGTGGTATTTGATCACCTGTGGATTTATATTTATTGCCCTATAAGCAAAAAAAGAGCGACAATTCTGAAAAAAAAAAAAAAAGAAAAACATTTTTTACTTTTTCCTATATAATTTTCCTTATTATTCCTTATATAAAATTTTAAAAATATTTTTTTTTTCATCCTTTTAGGACAATTTGTATTCTGCTAGATATTTTTGGTAAAAAAAAATCCCAAACTACGGGAAAGATTTATATATTTTGTTTTTTTTTTAATAGTAATGGCGGCAATCTGCCGTTTTTAGCGGTACTGCGACATTGTGGCGGACAGATCGGACCCCTTAACTGAAATATTTGACACTTTTGGGGGGACCAGTGACATTACTACAGTAATCAGTGCTAAAAAATATACACTGTTACTGTAATAATGAAACTGGCAGGGAAGTGGTTAACACGGGGGTGATCAAAGGGTTAAGTGTGAGCCTAGAGGAGGTTTTGTAACTGTATGGGGGAGGGACTTGTGAAATCAACACAGATACCTGTGTTCCTATATAGCAGGATCACAGGCGCTCTGTGATCATTTCAGAGAAAACAATGGTCTGCTGTGTTTACATCAGCAGACTGTTGTTCTCTCTCAGCGGGGAGCGATCGCGGGTGCCCGGCGGCAAAGTGCCTGTGAATAGGGATCCCCGCTGCCTAGTGGGGGCGGGCGCACACCATTCAAAGCGCGCTCTCGCCCCTAGGAGCGCTCCCGCAAACCGACATACCCATACGTCGGTTCACGCAGCTGAGCCAGCCTGCCTCAGTATAAACTGGCCGAATTGCAATCCCTGTCTGGACAGCTTTACTGTCCCTAGCCCACTGGATTTAAGTTTTTTTAATCATGGAGGCTCAGTATCACATATGGGTGTTGTTACAGTTTTCTGTTTGCGGATAGAAGAACAAAAGCCACTGGGTCTAAAATAAGGTATGTAATAAAACCAGAAAGGTTTTATTTATTCATTTCAGTAGCTTTGTGATGAGGGGGGGAAAGGAGGAACCATAGAAGGAAAAATATAAGCAGATTAAGCTTCAGCTTTAAATGTGAAAAGCAGTTATCTTGCTTCCCAAGTCACTGATAATTAGTTGTAAACTATGTATCTTTATTGTAGAAAGGAATGTATCACTAATCTGGCTCTAAAGAATTCCAGCTGTGCAGAAATAGAACATTACAATGTCACATGTAGAGTGCATCAGTAAAAGATTATTGTAACTCAATAAATCATATCAAGAGAGCTGCAAAGGCCACAGTAACAATTATTTAATGCTTTAGTTAAAATAGCACACAGGTGTAGTAACACAAAGCAAAACATTATAGAATTTGTTTGATCACGTATTCATTTGTTATACTAATTAAACAATCCTTGATACGTTTGTTGTGGCTTACAGAACACCTGTATGTAATTTATTAAACATGGATGTCATAGAAGATATAGGGTGACGGAGCACCATATGATGAGACATAGCTGTAGTACTAGTATGGTACTTTTCTACTGCAAGTACTGGCTCGGCACCACTCGGCCCTGCTTGGCTCGGTTTGGTTTTCCACTGCATGGCACGGTGTTGGAACGGTTCGGTACGGTTTGGTACAGTTTGCTTTTCCACTAAAGTAGTAAGGGGTGGGTAGTAAGGGATGGGATAACAATGATTCTCTGACCAATCAGTGGCTAGTAGTGACAGTCAAGGCTGCATGCAAAGGATTGTGGGATATGGTACTGGTACGGCCCTCTTGGAACCACAACCGAGGTGGTACTGTTTAAGCGAGCCGTATGGTACCGTTCCGTTCGGTTCCATGTAGTGGAAAAGCGCTGCCATACTGTACCGAACCGTTCCAACACCGTACCATGCGGTACCATGCAGTGGAAAAGCGCAAAAGCGAGCCGAACCGTTCGGTTCCATGCAGTGGAAAAGCGCCATTAGACAGCTGGTTTATAGCCCAGAAGTACATGTTTATTATTATAAAGGGGGGGGGGAGTATTGAGCTTCAGGGAGATAAATATAATTACAAATCAAAATACACCTTTTATCATATATGATATACCATCATGAATGACATCAATATGTGAAAATAACAGTGATATTCCAGTGACTTCCATTATCCAAAAGTGCTTGCGTGCATATAAATGAATCCATATTTTATATCATTATTAAAGTGCAAACTGAAATAAGGTGCTTATCAGTATAACCGGTGATATAATAATTTAAAATTCATATAAAGATTGAAATCTAAAGTGCTGCGTGTGCAAAATTTGTGCAAATGATCAAATCCTTAATAAAAGGTGAAAAACAAATATTGTGCAATTGATCAGCTTAATATATTTCCAGTCCACGTTGTGAAAGGTATATGGTGTTTTTAAAGAAAAAATAAATAAATAAATAGGTGGGGTTTAGGTGTTACAGCCCATTCAAACTGGCGCGACACGACTTTGTAGGGCGCGACTTGCACGGACTTCATCTAATTGAAGTCAATGCAAGTCGCCTCCAGGTCGCCCCAAAGTAGTACAGGACCCTTTTTCTAAGTCGGAGCGACTTGTGTCGCTCCTATTAGAACGGGTCCTGTACTACTCAATGGCGAGCGACCTACCGCGACTTGTCAGGCGACCAAGTCGCCCGACAAGTTGCGCTAGTCTGAATGGACTCTTATAGTGTTCAATATGTGTGATGACTCCCAGTTTTTCTTTATATAATTCTTATGGTCCTTGCTCAATCTAATGGCTTCCTCCACCTTTGGGGTAGTGAATGATAGTGCTCTCCGGTGACCACACTTATAGGAGTGCTACCTGCTCACCTCAATTCCTTTATAGTTGCGCCTATGGTAAAGGAGCCTGGGTGGTTCTCTTTTCCTCCACTCCTACTATAGCCTTGGGCTCTTATGGGGGGGGGTTATGGCTCCTTTCTGTGTGTGCTCCGCTCAATGGGGGTACTTCTTCCTCTCTCGGACTGGTCTTCATCACTCAGTATTATGGGGGTAACAAGGTTTCACTGGTAATAGAACTACTGTATTTCAGGTCATTATAGCTCCCCTCAATTCTAAAGGGTTATGTTAGGTATTCTACTCCATAAAATAGTAATTGATTGTTTTGTGACCAGTTAAAGCTTAGTCTTATATTTTTGCTAGATTGATACTAAATTTCAGAGGCAGAAAATACAAATGTTGGAGTTTTAGAAACAATTTTAGGCTTACTGTGTTTGCTGAGTGATTAAAACCTGCAGAGCTTATTAAGCACAAAATAGAATGCATTTTATGTAAATAAAGAAAGCTAAAATGAAGTATATCTATTCCAAAGTCACCATACATGTTATGGAGTTACATTTGTTTAATTTGAAATGATTGCTTCCTTTTTCTATGGTGTTGAGCCTGCAGAGAATTTATGCACGGTACAGCTGTGTTGTCTGATAATGCAGGATGTGTGCATGCAGCCAACTGTAGCAAAGCATTTCACCACACACTGTGATCCATGGCATCACATTGCCAGGAATTCTGGGAGCCCACCAACATATATTTAGAGAGAGAACAGACTTTTTCAGACTAATGCATTTCTAGGCTTCATGTAATAATATCTGACATTTGATACCTTTTTATAAAATTGTTTCTGTGGGTGATGTCTTTCAGAGTAGATATTTTAAAAACAATAATGTGAGGTTTATTTCATGCTGGTGAAATGGGCACCAATGATGTGAAGAAAGTGCAGATAATGTACAACTTACATTTTAGTTTCTTGTAATTCTATAGTGAGTGACAGTGACTGGAGGCTTTAGGTTGCTGCCCCTACTTTTGCTTACTTGCATCAACAAGTACTGTAACTTGGTTGAAAATGAAATATACCTTTAGCTGCGACTTCCAGATATTATAGTTTTTTTTTCTCTTTTCATGAACTCTTTTACTGCCACAGATGTAAGGGTTAGCTCAGAGCAGAACTGTTTGCAGCAGGCTGGCTCAGTAACCCTTGCGACCCTTACCAGTTCATGAATGCCATTATCAGTAGATGAAAGGCTGCTGATCACTGCCATTCAAAAAATTTGTAGGAATCCTCCCTCCACTGTCTACCCTTTGTTGCCCCATTGTCTTATTGGTTCCCATTATGTCTTCTCCACTCCTTAATGCCTTAACAGTTCCCCCTATGCTTGTCTGGTCCCTCTATGCCTCCTCCGCTGCCCCCCTCCACCGCAATCTGCTGCCCTGATGCCTCCAGACAGAATCTGGAGCAACTGTGCATACTAACCAAATCAGATTCTAACTGCAGTGTGTTCAGTTAAGCTTTGTTTCAGCAGTAAAATGGTAAATACACTTCCTGTGATTTTGATATATCAGAGAGAGCATTGTACAGCTCTGATGTCTAATTTATAAATGGTTCCCGTATTTTGATGTCAGCTATTCTGAACCTACATACCCGGTTTCCCTGAAAATAAGCCCTACTCCGAAAATAAGACCTAGCGTTATTTTCGGGAAGGGCTGCAATATAAGCCCTACACCGAAAATAAGCCCTAGTTAAAGTAGTTATAAAAACATGTAATCTATTTTGTAAAAAGATTATATAATGAGCAGTGTGTCTCCCTCTTTAACTTTATTGTAGCAAATACCTTATTTACCGCGCTGCTGGGTGCTCACATGACCCGCCGGAGATCTTCTCCTTTCCTCCCGGCTGACGTCAGCATCCTCTCCCTCTTTAGTGCTCCGAGCAGGGAAGGAGAGCTCCAGCAAATCACGTGAGCGCCCTGCAGCGCTGTAAATAAGGTCTTTTTCACTATAAAGTTACAAAAGGAGACACACTGCTCATTATATAATCTTTTTACAAAACCGATTACATGATTTTAAGTAGGGATGATCGAACTTTTGAAAAGTTCGGTTCGACCAGAACACCCGAACTTCACGAAAGTTCGGTTCGGATTTCAGAACCCCATTGAAATCAATGGGACCCGAACTTCTGTAATCAAAAAACACCATTTTTAAGCCCTAAAACCCAATAAATGCCCCTAAAAAGTGCCTAGGGTTCTGGGTCATGCCCCAGGGACTATTAATCACACAAAAAAAAGTTCTTAAAAATTGTCGTTTTTGATAGATAGCCAATTATTGAAAAAATTAAAAAAAAAAAAAAAAAAGAGATTTCTTTGGATTTAGTGTCTGGGGGGTCTAAAAGTTGTACCTGTGAAGTTTCAGCTCTGTAGCATGTCCAGAACCAGAATTACAGCATACCAAACCTTCAAAAATGACTTTTTTGCTTAACCGCACCTTTCTTTTGCTCCTAATCAACGGCTCAGCCAATGTGTATGATGGGGACATAATGCAGTGCACTGGGAACAAGATTAGAGGTTTTTTTGGAAAAAGGTGCTGTCTCTTTAAATGTGCATATAATTAACGGGTGTATTTCCACAATGGGGCTTTTATTACCAAATGTTTCAAGAAGTCCAAAGATGTATGTAATTGCACTTTATTTCATGTAAAATGGTGTTTGGTGCACTTTAACTTGAAATCTCACAAGAAACAGACATATATGCACGGATACATTGAGGGTTAGGGGTAGGGGCCACAAGGTAGTGCAGAGTGAACAAGATTAGAGATGTTTTGGATGAATAGTGTTGTCTCTTGACTTTGAATAGAAGTAAAGGATGCTTAAAAATTGGGCATTTGGTGGTGCGGACGATGCCTTGACACCATATCCCTATGAAAGTGCTGGTAATGAAAGCAATAATTGCCTTTGTAAGGAAAAAAATTACAATGATATGCATCTGTGTGACAGGTGCGCAAAAATTGTTGTTTGGGTGTTGGCGGAGCCATACCACTGTAAGCCCAAAGAGCTGGTGTTGAAGAAGGCGTAAAAATTATGAAGGTGTGCACCTGTGGAACAGGTGCGCAAACATGGTAGTTTTGGTGTTGGCGGAGCCTCCCCACCATAACCCCAAAGAGCTGGCTTTGAAGGAGGCCCAAAAATTGTAAAGGTGTGCACCTGTGGAACAGGTTCGCAAACATGGTAGTTTTTGTTTAGCATAGCCTCCCCACCTTAACCCCAAAGAGCTGGTGTTGAAGGAGGCCCAAAAATTGTAAAGGTGTGCACCTGTGGAACAGGTTCTCAAACATGGTAGTTTTTGTTTAGCATAGCCTCCCCACCTTAACCCCAAAGAGCTGGTGTTGAAGGAGGCCCAAAAATTGTAAAGGTGTGCACCTGTGGAACAGGTGCGCAAACATTGTCGTTTTTGTTTTAGCATAGCCTCCCCACCTTAACCCCAAAGAGCTGGTGTTGAAGGAGGCCCAAAAATTGTAAAGGTGTGCACCTGTGGAACAGGTGCGCAAACATTGTCGTTTTTGTCATAACCAAAATGAGGTTCTGTGAACGTAAAGAGAATGAGAGGAGGGTTTGAGGGTGGCACCATGGTCCAGGCTTAAACTGAGGCTCAACTGCCACATCACAACGATAGCCTAGTCTACAAGGTCTGCATCAGGTGCATCAAAGCTTGATATCCACGACTGATTCATCTTAATGAATGTCAAACGGTCGACTGAGTCGGTGGAGAGTCTAGTTCGATGGTCTGTGACGAATCCTCCTGCTGCGCTGAATGCCCGTTCCGATAGGACACTGGAAGCAGGGCAGGCCAACAACTCCATGGCATACTGGGCCAGTTCTGGCCAGTGGTCTAATCTTAAGACCCAGTATGCCAGTGGATCGGATTCGTCACATGAAAAGCCCTCTGTGTCACTTTGTGCCCTCACGTAATCGTCCACCATGTGATGCAGACGCTGTCGATGCGATGTGGCAGCTGAGAGGCCTGGGCGGTGAGGACTAAAAAAAGACCGAAAGGCATCCGTCAACCGCACGCCTTCTCCAACGCTCCTCTCGTGACCACCAGTAGAATCCATGGTAGGTTGTCCCCGCCCCTGCACCCTACGGGAGTCGGGGAACATGTTCACCAGATTCCTCTTGAGACTGTCCTCAAGGGATTTGATCCTGTGGACTCTATGGGTGGATGGGAAAAGCTCCGAGACTTTACACTTGTACCGGGGGTCAAGTAGGGTGGCCAACCAATAGTGGTTAGTCTCTTTAATGGCCTTGATTCTGGGGTCCTTTCGCAGGCTCTGGAGCATGATGTTTCCCATGCGTCGCAAATTAGCGAAGGCCTGAGAAGCTGACTCCTCGGGGTCACTCATAACGACATTATCTTCAACGGGCTCCTCCTCCTCCCAGCCACGTACTACTCCAAAGTGTCCCGAGGGAGTCAAACTAGGCCTTGCAGATTGCCGCATGTCTTCCTCCTCCTCCTCCTCAAACCCTGCAAAAGTTCCCGCAGAATCGTCCTCCTCCTCCTCCTCTTCCACCCCTGGATCCTGCTCGGGCCTCTGGGAGCTAGGCATAATGGGGTCAGGATTCTCAGGATAAAGGGGGCCTTGAGAGGCAAGGAAGTCCTCCTCTTCCTCCTGCTGCTCTGCCTCCAGTGCCCTGTCCATAATGCCACGCAGAGTGTGCTCCAACAAAAACAGTACCGGTAGGGTGTCACTGATGCATGCGCTGTCCCGGCTGACCATCCTTGTGGCCTCCTCAAATGGCGAGAGGACAGCGCATGCATCCTTAATCAAAAGCCACTGCCGTGGTGAAAAGAAGCCCAGGCGCGCAGAGCCAGTGCTGGTGCCGTACTCGCATAGGTATTCATTGAGGGCCCTCTGCTGCGTGTACAGGCGCTGCAGCATAGCCAAGGTGGAGTTCCAGCGGGTGGGCATGTCACAGATGAGGCGGTGTACCGGCAGGTGAAACTCGCGCTGCACTTCGGCCAAACGTGCAGTGGCACTGTACGACCGCCTGAAGTGACTGCACACCCTTCTTGCCATCCTTAGCACATCCTGCATTCCCGGGTACGAGTTCAAAAACCGCTGTACCACGAGATTCAGGACATGCGCCAGGCATGGCACATGGGTTAACTTTCCCTGACGAAGGGCGGCCAGGAGGTTTGACCCATTATCAGTAACCACCATCCCTGGCTGCAGCTGGCGTGGTGTCAACCACCTCTGGGCCTGTGCCTGCAGAGCCCCAAGAATCTGAGGGGCAGTGTGCTGCCTGTCCCCTAGACACACAAGCTGCAGCACTGCGTGACACCTTTTGGCCTGAGACATAGAATAGCCCTTTGAACGTTTACGTGGTATCTCATCATATTCAAAGGACCATTCTGCAGAGGAGGGCATGGAGGAGGTAGAGGAGGAGGAGCAGGAGGGGGTAGAAGTGATCGATCTACCCGGATCAGCGACACCACCAGCTGTTTGCAGACGTGGGGGCAACACTGGCTGCAGCACCGAGCCCTGGCTACAATCCCTTCCACTGGCAAGCAGTGTCACCCAGTGAGCAGTGACAGAAATGTACCGTCCCTGCCCATGTTTGCTTGACCAAGTGTCAGCCGTCAAGTGTATCTTACGGCTGACTGACTTGGCCAGGGATGACACTACATTGCCTTCCACATGTTGGTATAGGGATGGCAGGGCCTTACGGGAAAAGTAATGCCGACTTGGCACCTGCCACTGTGGAACTGCACATTTTGCGAAGTCACGGAAGGGAGCAGACTCTACCAGGTTAAATGGTAATAGTTGCAGAGCCAGTAGTTTAGCCAAACTACTGTTTAGACGCTGGGCATGTGGGTGGCGGGGAGTATACATTTTTTTTCGTTCCAGCATGTGTGGAATCGAAATTTGGCGTCTAGATGATACAGCTGGTGGTGTGCTGGAGGTAGATGCGACACTGCCTGCTATATCATCATCCCTGCCAGTGGAGGCTGCCAACAGGTGACGAGTGACTATAGCAGGGCCAGGAACAGACTGATGTGCAGGTGGAGCAGGTGGAGCAGATGGAGCATGAGGAGGAGCGCGAGGAGAACTAGGAGGCCGACTGACCAATCTTTGGCCCTTTTGTGGGTTCTTTAAATGCTCCTGCCAACGGGCCGAGTGGTGGGTTGTCAAATGCCTGTTTAGGCAGCTTGTACCCAGGTGGTTGACATTTTTGCCACGTTTTATACCCTTCTTACAAATCTTGCAGATCGCAACTGTTTTATCTGCATGGGATGTCTCAAAAAAGGCCCAGCAAGATGAGGTGTGTATAGTGGCCCGGGAGACAACAGGTGCGGCCTTAGATGGAGTAGGCCGTCTGCTCTCCCCTCTTGCTTGCTCTGCCTCCTCCTCAACCTCAGACCCAACATCTGACTCCATCAAAGACTGAGCATCAGGCCTGGCCTGGGAGACAACAGGTGCGGCCTTAGATGGAGCGGGCCGTCTGCTCTCCCCTCTTGTTTGCTCTGCCTCCTCCTCAACCTCAGACCCAACATCTGATTCTATCAAAGACTGAGCATCAGGCCTGGCCTGGGAGACAACAGGTGCGGCCTTAGATGGAGCGGGCCGTCTGCTCTCCCCTCTTGTTTGCTCTGCCTCCTCCTCAAACTCAGACCCAACATCAGACTCCATAAAGGACTGAGCATCAGGCTGGAGTAGATGGCCGACACTGTGGTCAAACAGCTCAGCTGACTCCTCTGCCATGTCTGAAATTGGGTCTAAGGGAGGACATGAGGTGGACATGGACTCATCTGTATTTGTTCTGACAACTGCAGAAGACTGACCACTTTTCTCTGCCTGGGTCACTGTAGTTGCAGATGATGCCGATGATGAGGGTTTGTTCATATAGTCCACCACCTCCTGTACATACTGTGGACGTATAGCTTGGCCACTGCCGGAGAACAATCCAAATGGTGGCCTGGCTGAGGACTGACCACCACGTCCACCCCTGCCTCTAGACACCCTAGAAGCTGTGCCCCTTTCCGCAGCAGGGCCACGTATGCCTTTTCTTGGTCTACCAGGCATATTTGTCACTGATGCGTTGGCAACTGTGTGCGGTGAAAAACGCACACTGCTATGCGACCCACAGTTGTCGCTGGATACAGCACAGCAGTTGCGGTTCACGCACAGTAGCAAAGCCTTTTGCACAGTGGACCTAACGCTTTGAACAACAGGCGTTAGGTTGTCACTGATGCGTTGGCAACTGTGTGCGGTGAAAAACGCACACTGCTATGCGACCCACAGTTGTCGCTGGATACAGCACAGCAGTTGCGTGTCACGCACAGTTGCAAAGGCTTTTGTACAGTGCACCTAACGCTTTGAACAACAGGCGTTAAGTTGTCACTGATGCGTTGGCAACTGTGTGCGGTGAAAAACGCACACTGCTATGCGACCCACAGTTGTCGCTGGATACAGCACAGCAGTTGCGTGTCACGCACAGTTGCAAAGGCTTTTGTACAGTGCACCTAACGCTTTGAACAACAGGCGTTAAGTTGTCACTGATGCGTTGGCAACTGTGTGCGGTGAAAAACGCACACTGCTATGCGACCCACAGTTGTCGCTGGATACAGCACAGCAGTTGCGGTTCACGCACAGTAGCAAAGCCTTTTGCACAGTGGACCTAACGCTTTGAACAACAGGCGTTAGGTTGTCACTGATGCGTTGGCAACTGTGTGCGGTGAAAAACGCACACTGCTATGCGACCCACAGTTGTCGCTGGATACAGCACAGCAGTTGCGGTTCACGCACAGTAGCAAAGCCTTTTGCACAGTGGACCTAACGCTTTGAACAACAGGCGTTAGGTTGTCACTGATGCGTTGGCAACTGTGTGCGGTGAAAAACGCACACTGCTATGCGACCCACAGTTGTCGCTGGATACAGCACAGCAGTTGCGGTTCACGCACAGTAGCAAAGCCTTTTGCACAGTGGACCTAACGCTTTGAACAACAGGCGTTAGGTTGTCACTGATGCGTTGGCAACTGTGTGCGGTGAAAAACGCACACTGCTATGCGACCCACAGTTGTCGCTGGATACAGCACAGCAGTTGCGGTTCACGCACAGTAGCAAAGCCTTTTGCACAGTGGACCTAACGCTTTGAACAACAGGCGTTAGGTTGTCACTGATGCGTTGGCAACTGTGTGCGGTGAAAAACGCACACTGCTATGCGACCCACAGTTGTCGCTGGATACAGCACAGCAGTTCCGTGTCACGCACAGTTGCAAAGGCTTTTGTACAGTGCACCTAACGCTTTGAACAACAGGCGTTAAGTTGTCACTGTATTTTGCTGCCTAGCAAGCACGTATACCTGCTGTGATACAGCAGCACTGTGCCACGTGCTCACTAAACAGAACCCTCACACTTTCCCTACAGAAACTAAATTTTCAAATCTAACTAATGTAGTACAAAGTTCCCTAACTACACTAGATATCCCTTTCCACTAAATAGAAAGCTCCATACAGCAGAAGACTGACACTGTCCCTTAAGTTTTTTTTTTTTTTTTTTTTTTTTTTTTTTTAACTCTAAGAACCAGCACAATCGCTGTATCTAACTACACTGGCTGTAAGCTAAATACAATTCTGCTATATGGAGCTTTAGAACCACTCGATATGTAGGAAATGTAGTGTAGCAAGCAGGAGTCAGACAGAACTGCTTCAACTCTCTTCAACAGGCTCTGGATAACTGTGCTAGGGGTTAGGCGGGGCCATCTTATATAGTGTGGGGCGTATTCACTCCTGATTGGCCTCTGGTCCCCGTAGTCACTCCAATCACGTTCCTAGGAGACTCCTGCCCCCTCATTGGCTTTTGCAGACGTTTCTGGGCCAATCACGGGCTTTTAAAGCCCAGTTCCTGTCCCAGTGCATTTTGGGCGGTTCTGGTGGCCGAATACCGAACTTTTGCCGCAAAAAGTTCGGTATTCGGCCGAATATCGAACATCCAATGTTCGGGTCGAACCGATGGTCGACCCGAACCGTTCGATCATCCCTAATTTTAAGATGCGTTAACCAAGGTTTATTTTTGGGATTACAGAATGTCATAATGCTAACCCCTGAGCTGATGGGGGAGAGAGGGAGAGAAGACAGGGGACACAGGAACTTTTTTAAAAACATTTTAGTCCCACTTATGCGATGCGGGAATCCTGCAAATCTACTGCGGGTTCCCACATTGCATTCCCAGTGCAGGCAGTTCATACTTCATACAGTTCATACTGCCATATGCGAATCGCTGGGGGTGTAAATTCAAAGTTAACGACACCCCCAGATCAGTTCACATATCGCAGTGTGAACTGACATTTGGACATGAATCGATTCTAATAAGTGTGAACCACCATGTGATCCGATTCTGGTTTCGGACCCAAAAAAGGGTCATGTGCGTGTTTGTGCCAAATCAGAAGCGAATTCAGCCATACTATCTGTATGGCTGAATCTGCATCGCACGGACATTGCATGTGATTTTCAGAGCAGTGCCCTCCGAATCACATGCGATGTATGCCATCGCACTAATGTGAACCAAGCCTTATTGTTTTATTCCAGGTTTTTTAGAACATTGAGAGGGGTAAATGACACAGCACAAGCACTGTGCTGTCTATCACGGTTTAAAGGATCAGGATATATATATATTTTTTTTAGGGTTACAACCAATTTAAGATCGTCATGGTGACATGACTGTATTTAAATAAATGTAGATGATTGTACATACCGTAAATAAATAAATAAGACTTCCCTTGAAAATAAGCCCTAGTGTGTTTTTTGTAGCCAAAATTATTATAAGACCCGGTCTTATTTTCAGGGAAACACGGGTATGATGTTGCCTGTCTTCCATTCAATGTATAATATTATGAAAAATGTAATATACAGTTTACTACAGCAATTCTCAACCAGAGGTTGCTAGGGGTTCTTTGAACTGCAGCTGATTGACCCCCAACCTGGAGGCTCCTTCATAATTTAAGATCCAACGCCACTGGCACTTGGCAGCACAAAGAGAATGACACAAATGATCTTTTTAGCTGTCTGCAAATGGTAGCATTCTAATAATTACTGTAAGTGAAGCCTGCTTTTTACTGACCACCAATGCAGTGGACATTCTAACCCCCAAATACTTATTTTTAGCTGGGGTTCCTCAAAACTTCATCGAATACAGAGCTGTGTTGAAATTAATCAGTGCTTTATGACTGTAAAACGCATAGATGAAAACATTTACAGAAAAAAATTAAAGTCCATAAAATAGAATTTTTGTAAGAACTTACTGTAAAATTCTTTTCTCTGAGTCCTCTGACAGTCGCAGCCCGTTCAGTCAGCCTTCACGAGTGGGTAATGCGCCTCTCTGCAGGAGCAGGCTAGGTAGTGAAAAGGTTAACAAATAAAAGCTTTTACACATAACACACCTCTAGGGGGCTGTTCCTCAGCTATTACCCATCAGCCACTAGGTCCTGCTCTTCAGTTTCGTAGCAAGCAGTACAGGAAGACAATCAACCCCAAAAAATAGAGGGGTGGGGGCTGCGACTGTCAGAGGACTCAGAGAAAAGAATTTTACGGTAAGTTCTTACAAAAATTCTATTTTCTCTCACGTCCTCTGACAGTCGCAGCCCGTTCAGTCAGCCTTCACAAGTGGAATGTCCCAAAGCAGTGCAGGTGTGAGGGGTGGAAAGACATAACCAAAGAAAAGGCAACGTATCAACCAGGCCAGAGACGACAAAACTGAGCCAACAGGGCAACAGAAGCTAAACAGGAGCCAACCCTGAACAAGTACACCCCAAGAAGAGACAGAACAACACATCTCTGCAAAACAACCGCCGCGCTCAAAACCTTGCGGCCAAAGGAAGCATCCTAGGATGCCAGTACAGCAAGTCAGAAGAAAATGTGTGAAAGTGCACACAGACGACTGCGTCGCCACTACGCACACCTTAGCTACATGAAGCCTGATGGCGGAAAGTCCAAGAGGCATTGATGGCTCTAGTAGAACGTGTCCTCACAGGAAAAGGAGGCACCAGAGCCTATAGTGAATAGGCCTAAACCAAAGTCTGTCTGATTCAAACCGGAAGGGGCCGCAGTGGACGCAGCCGAACCCCTCCGAGGGCCCTTGGAAGGACAAACAGGGAATCAGACTTCCCAAAAATCTCTGTGGTATACAGGCAATAACCTGATGTCCTGGACCACATTCAAGGAACGCAGGACAAAGTCCTTGGGATGCTTGGGCTTTGCCCAAGGCGGACGGAAGACCTGCAGGAAGAAAAGACTAAGTGGGGCCCACTTTATCGCAATAAACGACTATAAAGGCGACCGGCAAGACCGAGCCGCCAATGCCAATACCAACACTCTGCGAACAGAGGTGACAGCCACCAGAAAGGCAACTTTCTGGCACAACACAGGCAGAGCTGTGTCTCTGATGTTCTCAAAGGGAGGCTGTTATAAGAAAACGGACAAAAAAACAAATTCAGTCCCCACGGAGGCAAGGAGCCTTCCGCGGGGGAGCCAGATGACACACCCCTGGAGTAAAGGTGCGAATCAAGGCTTTAGTCGCCAAGGGATGCTGGAAGAAAACCAGCACAGGCCGACAACCGACCTTTAGACCATGCCCAGCGCCAAGTACTGATCCACACCTGCCTGAAGGAAGGCCAAAACCCCAAAAAGAAGCGTGTATGAAACCCTTGCAACTCACCCCAGGCAACCTACGCCGTCCAGGTACGATGTTAAATCTTCCTGGAGGTAGTTCTCCGAGCCTTCAGTAAGGCAGGAATAACAGCATCTGAGAGATCCTTTCCTCTCAAAGCTTGGCCTTTAACAGCTATGCCGTCAAAGCCAGAGACTCTAAAGCAGGATGGAATATCGGCCCTGGAGAGAGTAGATCGTCTCACAGTGGAAGCCGCCAGGGTGGCTCGACAACCATCCGCACAAGGTCTGCGTACCAAGACTGACGAAGCCAGTCTGGGGCAACCAGAATTAGCTGGGAAGACCTAGACCTACTCCTGACGCTAGGCAGCATGAACCTGAAGAGCAGCACCTAGTGGCTGATGGGTAATGGCTGAGGAACAGCCCCCTAGAGGTGTGTTATGTGTAAAAGCTTTTGTTTGTTAACCTTTTCACTACCTAGCCTGCTCCTGCAGAGAGGCGCATTACCCACTCATGAAGGCTGACTGAACGGGCTGCGACTGTCAGAGGACGTAAGATAAATAATCTTTGTGAAAAAGAGAAATTGTCCTCTTGAGTGCTCGCTGAAAAAGTTAAATTCCATCACCAAATTAAGATTAACCTCTTTTTGTGAACCACCACCATAACTGGAGAGATTGCACCCTTACCTGCTATATATAACCTTCTATCTCTAGACAGGTCATAAAGGCTCAGGACAAACATCCAATCATAGAACATTAGAAGGTGGCTCCAAACCCTCACTTCCAGGGGGTCAGTGATCTCATAATGGTTCTTTGCCACTATACTCACACAACTATATGAATGGGTCTGCCCCTCACTCAATACTAAATAGAAATTAAAAGCAAAGCCTCCCAAAAACTCAGTGTGGTGACCGGCACTGCCTTGCAGCAGTCCGGCTCTTTGCTCCCATACAGGCATCTGTTCCTCAAAACTTGAAGTATTATTATTAAAGTGTTACTAAACCCATGAGTCTGCATTCACTATATATGGTCTCCCACAGTACACAGAACATGTAAATGCAATTCTTTTAGTAAATATAAACTGCTAAATAATCTCATCAGCAAAATATAGCATCCTTGTGCTCCTTTCAGTTCCTGCTTAAAGCTTGTAGGAGTTTTTATACTGCACTGAGCTGTCCTATGAGGATGCAGGACCCCTGGCCCTCTGTCTGGATGGTGCTGATTGGCCCTGTGCTGATCACATGCACTCTCTCAAGAACAAAAATAAACTCTCTAGCAAAACACACCAAACTGAGCATGTGCAGCCTTACTCCAGTAGCTTTGTCTTAATTGGACCTGTTCTGGAGTCAGTGGAAGAAGAGGAAGATCTTTGCATACAGAATCAAACATCCTTTTTTATACAATGCAGAGGATTAATCCCTTAGGTTCCACAGTAAGTAGAACAAGCATGCTTTACTGCATATACAGACTGATTTTACTGTTGTGGGTTTAGTAACACTTTAAGGGTTCTTATAGGGCAGGGATGTCAAAATCAATTTAATCTCGGGCCGCATCAGCATTATTGTTGCCCTCAAATGGCCGGACTAGATGTCCACATGACCCCAGCTCCCCTTACATCATATGCCAAGAGTCCCCCCATTTTTAGAAGTTGAGCCCCCCACCATCCTATACATTACAGTGCACTCCCCTATCTTGTGCTGCTGACGGGAAGAAGCTGGGGTGGAGCTGGGAAGCAGAAAGTGCAGGGTCTGGAGGAGGACTAGGGGAGGGCTGGAGTCAGCTGCCAGAGTCTGCTGAATGCTGAGACCAGGGGAGGCCTAGATAAGGGGGTGCAGCGGCTGCACAGAGAGGTGCAGGATCTGAAAGAGGAGTTCTGTCCTCCTTTCTGCTGCCGACTGCTGAGACAAAGTAGGGGTGGAGATGGGGGGGGGGGGGGTTGCCGCAGTTGCAGGAGAGGGGCAAGGGCCACAAATGAAATGGCCTGGTGGGCCAGATTTGGCTCCGGCCTTGTGTTTGACACATGTGCTATAGGCTATTAAGGTTGGGAAAAACTTCTCTAAATGATTTCATTTAAATACACCAAAGATGCTACAGCCTTAAACATAGAGAAGGATCTGAAATAGACGACAGTTGCTATGCTATATTAGTTATGAATATTTTGCAACATTACCCATCTGATAAATAAAAGAATACTCTCCATTGTAACTTTTTTTAGTTTATTTTCTCAAATTTCAACCTTATTGGGTCAAGTTTGATAAAATTCAGTTATATTCTGCCTGATAATATTTTTACAAAGAAATGTTCCACGTACCTTTTCCAACTATATACTATCTCATATGTAATTTAGGTGCATTCAATTCTGCATAGGTACTCTGTAGCAAAATTTGAATATGTGCTTTCAATAAGTAATCCCACCGGTGCTGAATAAACAATACATTTGTTGCATCCATTTTATTCATAGAAAGTTCATAACATAGTTCACATTCAGTTCATGCTCACTGTGAAAGTTGCTATAGCAACACATTCACATTTACTTTAATTAGAAATTAGCCTTTCATTGGGGACTGTCCTTATAATGCTTTACATGCTGACCAGACAGTGTGCTGTCACAACCGACTAATAATCAAAAGCAATTATTCTCATGTGGAAAGGCACTGCAGTAACAAAAGAATAATACATGACATACCTATGTGTTAAGGAGATTATAATACTCTGAGAGTAGATTGACAGTCTATTGTTTGCTCTGGGTTTTGAGCAAATCACAGTATTGTTAAGTCGTGTGGGTTGCAGTATGTTATTGCTTGAAATACAACTAAAGGCTCCTGTGTGACAGTCCAAACAGGCCCTAAATCTAGTTACAAAATAAAAACAATAAAAAAAAGTGACCCTTCCTGACTGAGCCAGATCCTCTTTCATTTGTGTCTTCTATGCCTACATTCCACACACTACAGGATTGTGAATCAGCTTTGACAATGCTGATAGCATGCAACTGCACTTAACTTCTCATCCCATTGAATTGCAAGCAGGCACCACCTACATAGGGGTGACATCGCTGCTTTGAATTCAGTAGCAGTGCAGCAGCATTATTACCCTGTCACATGAGGCAATGAAGATTCTCAACTCCTTTAGCAAATCAGCCCAGCTGAATCACATATAAGAGCCATTTGCTCATTATAGCATAGTTGTATGAGCAAGCAATCATTATTTGCTTGTGAAGAATATTAGATACTGCTACCCCTCTGTGGCTGTCTATTCTATCTGCGCATATTGTTAGACATGTGCACTACCAAAAAATGTGTTTTGTTTCCTTTTCGTTTTCCTTTTTTTTTTTTTTGATCATTCGTTATGATCAGCAGTCATTACTTCAAATTATTCGTAACTTCAGATGCATAGAAACATAGAATGTGTCGGCAGATAAGAACCATTTGGCCCATCTAGTCTGCCCAATATATCTGAATCCTATGAATAGTCCCTGGCCCTATCTTATATGAAGGATAGCCTTATGCCTATCCCATGCATGCTTAAACTCCTTCACTGTATTTGCAGCTACCACTTCTGCAGGAAGGTTATTCCATGCATCCACTACTCTCTCAGTAAAGTAATACTTCCGCATATTACTTTTAAACCTTTGCCCCTCTAATTTAAAACTGTGTCCTCTTGTGGTAGTTTTTCTTCTTTTAAATATGCTCTCCTCCTTTACCGAGTTGATTCCCTTGCATTCGTATTCATTCTGTTACAATTTTTTAGATGCAGTATTTGTTATTTTGGATAATTCGTAACTTCGGTTGCATTCGTATTCATTACCTATTCTTTCCGTTCCATTCGTTTAGATGCGGCATTCGTTACTTCGAATAATTTGTAACTTCGGTTGCATTCATATTCGCTCCGTTCAATTAGTTTAGATGCGGCATTTGTTACTTTGAATAGTTCATAACTTTGGATGCATTTTTATTTGTTACGTTCTATTTGTTTAGATACAGCATTTGTTACTTCGGACTCGGGCCCTTCGTTCATTAGGATATTGGTGGTTGTATTCGTAATCAACAAACCCAACAAACAGTGCCACTTCGGTTGCATTCATATTTGCTCCGTACCATTAGTTTAGATGCGGCATATGTTACTTTGAATAGTTCATAACTTCGGATGCATTCGTATTAGTTACGTTCTATTTGTTTAGATGCGGCATTCGTTACTTTGGACTTGATCCCTTTGTTCATTCGGACATTGGTGGTTGTATTTTTAATTAACCAATCCAACAAACAGTGCCACCAGCCCACAACACCCTGTGTGGACTCTGTATGGAATGCAGTCTGACACAGAAAAACACAAAAGGAAATAAAGAACAAGCTCATTGCCAGAAATAACACACTATCACTGCCTATCTGAAAATCAAATGAATCCGACTATATTCAAAAGAAATACGAATACAAATACATTTGTCAATTATTTCTTTATATTCAGCAATAACGAATAGTCGGAAATAACGAAGATACGAAAATGAAATTATCCGAATGTAATTGATTCGTTAAACTTGTAGTTTGAGTCGTTTATTGTTCTTTTGGATTTCTGTATTTTCGAATTTTCGTTCTTTCGGGTTTTCATTCTTTCGGATTTTCATTCTTTCTGACAATTCGTTTTCATACGATTCGTCAAAAAAATCTTTCGTTCAGATGCTCTTCAATCGGACGAATTTGCTGAATTTCATCTGAAAAACGATTTCATAACGAAACGAATTGCACATGTCTATATTGTTATATTTTTGTACTACACTGTTTTATGCTGAGGGAAAGTTGTGACTAGCCACAAGAAACACAATTCGTGTGCCATATTAAATTATTACAGCAATAGGGAAAATGCTTAGATTTGTTTTCTTCTTATTGTTGACATTTTTAGAAAATTAGTTGTATGTTAGATAATCATTCAAATAATGCTTAGTCGAGTTCTTCTTTTATGAACACTCACAAATTGCACATAATAATAGTGTTAATTCTTTTTTTGATTTACCTAATTATATGCTTGTGATTAATTCTCTAGTCTCCCCCTGCACTGCTTTATGGAAGGAAAGGTATTATAATGTTTCTGGTGACCTCGTGCATATACAGTATAATGTTTATCTATCTAATAAATAGTGATAATCAGCGCAAACCATAAAATTCAAAACATATATAAAATGTATAGGCTATATAAAATAGTGCACACGAGGCTGCAAACAATCAGTGCTGAACACAAAACACCAATAACAAATCAATAAACAATATTGCTGCGCCAAGTGAAAAAAGTTATAAATAAATGTGTTTAAATCAAATAGCAACTCAATAATCATAAATCCACTCTAATAATAGTGATAATCAGTGATAATTGCAGTCCCAATATAAAAGTGAACAATAATAAAATGAAGTATTCAATCTTCATCTGTGATCACAAAATAAAGTGCTGCTTCACTCCAGTGCTCCCAGTGGCTAGTGCAAGATAAGCAGCTCACCTTAGGACTAGACTCAAAAGAGTCATACACGCTTTGGGATGTATTAGATGTATGGATAACAGCCTGGAATCCCCTCTTTCACCACTTCCAGCTATCGCTCCACATGGACCAGGAACCCGATGTAAATAAAGGAAGAGAGGATCTAATGCTGAGAGCACTCCAATACCACCTGTGCCTAGGCCTCTTCCTCTTTTGAGGCCTAGGCACAGGTGACATTGGAGTGGGTTGGGGTTGGGTTGGAAACTCCATTCAAACATTGGGTTTTTTATGGAAACTTTATAGGGTGTAGGATTTTTGTACTTGAATCATTCTAGGTGGACCTAAAAACTGTTTTTTATTTTATTTTTTTCAAATACTCAGTATTTTTCCCTTTGTTTATGCCTAAAAACCATTTGGCTCCATTCACACTACCGCTACTTGTCAGGCGACTTGTCAGCCTGACAAGTCGTGGTCCCTTGCGGTCCATGCAGTGCTACAGGAGCCGTTCTAATAGGAGCGACACGAGTCGCTTCGACTTAGAAAAAGGGTCCTGTACTACTTCGTGGCGACCTCGGAGCGACTTGCATAGACATTCATTATATGAAGTCCGTGCAAGTCGCGCCGAAGTCGCGGTGCACTGGATTTCACAAGTCGCCCCCGAAGTCGTGCAGAAGTCGTGCAGCTGCAGTGTGAATGCGGTCTTTAAGCTTTTTCCAAAAAATGTATGGGATACTTGAGCTTCATCTCAAACACACCCATTAACCACAAAAATGCAGAAAAGTAATTCAAAGTCATTCATCTTTAAACCTGTGTATACTTTTTGCGGTAAATGCAACACACAACTGCCACTGCATTCAGCACAAATGTGCTCATTGTTCTTACAATTGCAGTACAGCATGTAGCTCATACTACTCAACATGAGAGCCCCAAGTTGTTACATGACACAGACTTGTACTTTCCACATTGTAATTAAATTAGAATAGGCATCATCAATGAAGCCGGATCTAGTATCTGCATTTCATAGGTGACCGCCACCAAACCATTACTTCTGGCAGCTGCATGAATAGGCTAATCTTATTCTTATATTTCTGCTGTGCTTTGTGCAGCTATTACACTTCATATGATTGCTTATTGTTATCTGCAATTTATGTAAAATTAATTTTAAAGAGAAAAAAATGGGGAAATAATGTAAATTTAAAACAACCACAAACACAATCACAAAAAGCAGCAAATAATGGCAAATGCAAGTGTGAACAACATTCCTTCTGCTGAAAATAAATAGGACTAGATTCTATTTTCAGTAAAGGTACTCTTCTGGCTGTGATGACTATGTATTCAACAAAGACATTAGCAATAATACATACCAATATATGCACATGCTGATAAGCTGTTTACTCACATTTGTTATTTCAGGCTTTACTGACCTCCGTCAATCATATGCTGTATCAATTGAACAAAACAGACCACAATTATCATTTCATCCAGCAGAAACTCCTAAAGAATAGACAATAATACTGTGTTTTCAAAGAAAACATTCTTTGACATGGAAAATTTTTTTTTTTTTTTCACAATATAATTTTTAAGAGAAATTGAATTTCATTATAGTATTAGGCACATTCTGAAAATGCCTGCATGTGGATTTCAGTTTTACTAAAATTTATTTAATGCATACCATTTATTTACTAGGATTTTTCTGTTCTCAAATTATTACGATGATATGCAATCATTTATGATACAGTAGCTCTAAGCCAAAACAGTGATCTAGATCTAATTGTGAGCCAAACTCCAGTCAAACAGCTCATACACAGATACAATACATACAGTATATGAGAGCTGTTTTACCTGCCAAGGGAAATGTATTTCCATCCACCAAGTCCTAAGGTTTACCAAGTTCTGCTACCCAGCACAGTAAAGCTTGGCAGGGAAGGGGACCTGAACTTTCTCTTCTGTAGCACAATACTGTAATTTAGTTCTGCTGTAGCACAATTAATTTAGCAGTTTATCATTTTCTTTTATCAGGATTTTCTTTTTGAGAAATATTAGGTCCACATGGCCTGTAATCATTGGGGGCTTTACATATGTTCCCAAACAGTAGAGGGGAGCAGACCACTATTGACAAAATTGATTTTGTTGCAAAGCCCTGATTTTTCCAGTTACTATATTTTTATAAAGCTGTGGGTCTCAATTTCAGCTGCTGATCTGCTTAGGTGAATTTATTTTTTCTTTGGTGCTTTAGTGCATTTAGGATATTTACCTTTTGTTCATTTAGTGTTAAATCATCATCACAACCATCAGCCAATCATAGAGTGCTTGTCATTGATTTGACTAAGAGCATAGGTCTTTAACTACACATTGTTGATATTTACATGTTGGCTGGCAGAAGCTAATGGGCTGCATTAATGTGCAAAAGCGAATGGGATAAACTGCATCCATATTGAATTAATACAAGATTGAGCATTTTATCTTGATATCTGGGATGATCGCATAATCTATGGGCAGTGTTGGGGTAGTTACTCAAAAAATGTAACTAGTTACTAGTTACTTCTGTAAATTGTAACGAGATTACTTTACTAGTTACTGCATTTGAAAAGTAACTTCACTACTTATTACTTTACTTTCCTCTTTCTTAATTGACCGTGTAGAAGAAGATACATGACACTCTTTCTGCATAGAGTTTATTGTATAAACACAGGCTTTGGGAAACATGAGAACAAAACCTGAAAAAACAAAATAAAACATAAAGTGCAACAAAAAGTCATAAACTTCATCCCTCTCTATTCTTCGAAATAACGATTGTATCGCACGGCTTGGGTAACGCAGGAAAGCGCGTTCCTATAGCCTAGTAAAGTAGTGTAGTTACCTCCTATAGCCTAGTAAAGTAGTGTAGTTACCAATATTAGTATTGTAACTAGTTACGTTACTTCGTTACCAAAAAAAGTAATGTAGTTACTGTAATCCGTTACTTTGTAACTAGTTACCCCCAACACTGTCTATGGGACACGTCTCCAACCATGGCAGTCACACCTTCCAAACACCATTTCAAGTATTTTGCCAGCCTACATCTGCCAATAGACTCAAGGAAGTTTAGTTGTTCTTCCTGCAAATTAAACCTTCAGTCACCCTAGAGATGAGCTATCACTTCAGTAATTCTCAGTAGATCAGAGAACAAGTTCTGATTTAGCTGGGGCTATAGAACTACAAAAAATCCCCAACAGTCCAGAAACTGGTGAAACGAATGTGATATTAGAAGACTTGTACAATCTTTTAGCCATTTGAATGTTATTTGAAAATCTCATTGGACTTGGCTAAAAATAAATGTCACTTATTTAAAAAAATATATAATTTTCCTGGTGTATACACTTCGGAATTCAGTCTATAATGGCAGGAATTTGCAGTTAAAAAAAAATGTATACATATTTTTTTCAAACATAACATCTAGCTAATCTACCAAAGCAAAAAACACAAATTTATTCTGTAATATGCATATTTTATTCATATTATGTTGAAAGCAAGACAGAAACAAGTTTTTTATTTTTTATTTTTAGTTTAGTATGTTTTTTGTAGATACTACTAGTAATCATCCAATCACGTGCATGGGTTATATTTCCTCTGCACAAGATGAGGCATTTAAATCCAGTACATTGGCCTTGGTGATCTTTCTACTCTTTTTAGTAAATCAGTGCCAGTTCCCACATGATTGTGTGTGTGTGACCCTGCTGCAATACCCTGAATTTACACATGATTGTGTGTGACCCTGCTGCAATACCCTGAATTTACACATGATTGTGTGTGACCCTGCTGCAATACCCTGGATTTAATAAAAGAAAAGGAATTGGCAGCACTGCTGCCAATTCCTTTTCTTTTATCAAGTTTTCACGGAGGCGAGCCGGGGCATGCACCTGTGTGAGTCATCAGGCAATTACACCACCTTGAGCAGTGAGTCCTTGTCTCTTCAATACCCTGAATTTACACATGATTGTGTGTAACCCTGCTGCAATACCCTGAATTTACACATGATTGTGTGTGACCCTGTTACAATACCCTGAATTTACACATGATTGTGTGTGACCCTGCTGCAATACCCTGAATTTACACATGATTGTGTGTGACCCTGCTGCAATACCCTGAATTTACATATGATTGTGTGTGACCTTGCTGCAATACCCTGAATTTACATATGATTGTGTGTGACCTTGCTGCAATACCCTGAATTTACACATGATTGTGTGTGACCCTGCTGCAATACCCTGAATTTACACATGATTGTGTGTAACCCTGCTGCAATACCCTGAATTTACACATTATTGTGTGTGACCCTGCTGCAATACCCTGAATTTACACATGATTGTGTGTGACCCTGCTGCAATACCCTGAATTTACACATGATTGTGTGTGACCCTGCTGCAATACCCTGAATTTACACATGATTGTGTGTAACCCTGCTGCAATACCCTGAATTTACACATTATTGTGTGTGACCCTGCTGCAATACCCTGAATTTACACATGATTGTGTGTGACCCTGCTGCAATACCCTGAATTTACACA
This sequence comes from Pelophylax lessonae, assembly GCF_965119305.1. NCBI lineage: Eukaryota > Metazoa > Chordata > Amphibia > Anura > Ranidae > Pelophylax > Pelophylax lessonae. The sequence goes on from NC_138770.1 coordinate 393,072,276, forward strand.
TGATTGTGTGTGACCCTGCTGCAATACCCTGAATTTACACATGATTGTGTGTAACCCTGCTGCAATACCCTGAATTTACACATTATTGTGTGTGACCCTGCTGCAATACCCTGAATTTACACATGATTGTGTGTGACCCTGCTGCAATACCCTGAATTTACACATGATTGTGTGTGACCCTGCTGCAATACCCTGAATTTACACATTATTGTGTGTGACCCTGCTGCAATACCCTGAATTTACACATGATTGTGTGTGACCCTGCTACAATACCCTGAATTTACACATGATTGTGTGTGACCCTGCTGCAATACCCTGAATTTACACATGATTTTTTGAGTCACAGTATGGGCTTTGTGATTATTAGATGAAGGATCATTATGAAACACCATACTTCAGCTTGTCACAGGGGTCTTTGTGCTCCTGGGGATACTCCTGCTCCATTTCTGAATGACTAATGTGTGATGCCAACACTTTGAGCCAGGCATAGTAAACATGTGCTGGGAACAGCACACTCACCCTACCTGCTGCTTCTTAAATGATTTTACCACCCACCCACTTATAAATTGCATCCTTTCAATTCATTATTTTTCTTTGGCTCTTGGGTATTTTTCCTAAATGAATTGGCCAGGTTCCAAAAAGCCATAATTTTAATCCAGTGCAGTTGGAATATACATAATTATATGCAAACCATATGGGATGTAGACAGCTCAACTGTGATTTTTTTTTAAGCAATGGAAAAAAGAGAGAGAGAGAGCAAGGGGCAGAGCAGTTATTTTAAATAAGAAGAGAGCAGAGTGCAAATGTCACTGCAATGAACATTTTAATGAGTATGTTGCTAACACGTCTTCACTCACCTGTATATTCTATGTCATCATTCTGCAAGGGGAAGCAAAGCAGATTGAAAATGTTAAAAATTCCCTGTCAAAAATCAAGCTTAATTGACCCAGTTAATGCTACAGTTTAAATTGCAGCTTTCCTAATTAATAATATATATAAAAGTAGGTTGTGCCGTGTCACATATAATCATCAAGAATTTTTTGTTGTGAATTTTTAATGAAGCTTTAATGTTGTTGACAGTTTCATACCTCCTACCATTATATGTTTTTCTGCACATCTCAGCCACCCTAATCCTTTTTCCACATCAGCCATTAAATGCAGTGATTTTTCAGTGGTTAACAGCGTTCTTTATATCTCTTAAGAAAGTGATCTGGTGCAGTCCGCAAATGTCAGCGTGTAATGCTTTTCTATTCATGAATAAGGCCTCTTTCACACATGTGGACCATTTATTTCATCAGTTACGTCACATCAAAATGGATGAAGTATTTATCAGTTTTTCATCAGTGGTCATCAGTTTTTCATCCGTTTTTCATCAGTGCTCATCAGTGGTCATCCATTTTTCATCAGTGGTTATCGGTTTTTCATCCGTTTTTTCATCAGTGGTTATCGGTTTTTCATCCGTTTTTTCATCAGGGGTCATCAGTTTTTCAACTGTGGTCACCAGTTTTTCATCAGTGCTTTTAACTTTTTCATCAGTGATCATCAGTTTTTCATCAATGCTCATCACTTTTTCATCAGTGGTCATCACTTTTTCATCCATTTTTTCATCAGTGCTCATCAGTTTTTCATCAGTGCTCATCACTTTTTCATCCTTTTTTCATCAGTGCTCATCACTTTTTTTATCAGTGGTCATCAGTTTTTCATCCGTTTTTTCATCAGTGCTCATCACTTTTTCATCAGTGGTCTTTAGTTTTTCATCCGTTTTTTCATCAGTGCTCATCAGTTTTTTATCAGTGCTCATAACTTTTTTTATCAGTGCTCATCAGTTTTTCATCAGTGGTCATCAGCTTTTCATCAGTGCTCATAACTTTTTTCATCAGTGCTCATCAGTTTTTCATCAGTGCTCATCAGTTTTTCATCAGTTTTTTTTACATCCACTACTAATGCAAAAACAGATGAAAAACTGACCATTTAGATGATCATTCATTTACAACCATTTTTCCATAGAGATGCATTGATGTCAAATGGACAGCATGTGTGAAAGGGGCCTAAAGGAAAACATTCTTAAATTAAAACAGGTGTGCTGGTGAGATTTCTACTGTCTAGTCTCTGTACAGTGGCACCATACACTGATTCACTTTAGCACCCTACATCAACATGGGAAAGCCTGTATGGTATGTGACAGACATAAGACTCTTATCTGTGTTTTTTTTCAAACCATGTGACATAATGTGGACTAATACATTAAACAATTGTGAATATTGAATACCAAGCCTTCCACTTTATTGGAAGTTGTTTTTAGCTGTGCTTCATATTATCAATATAATTTGTACAAAAAAACAATTTAAGACGCTGGTTCTGATGTATTGGGGTGAAACTAAAGTCTCGTGTTTTTTTGTTTTAAAATACCAAACATGTTATACCTACCTGCTCTTTGCAGTTGGTATTGCACAGAGCAGCCCGAATCCTCCTCTTCTCTGGTCCCTCTTCGGCTCTCCTGGCCCCTCCCTCCTGTTGAGTTCCCCCACAGCAAACAGTTTGCTATGGTGGCACCCGAGCTGAGCCGCAGCTCCATGTGTCCATTCAGACATCGAGCTGCAGCCTGGCCTGCCCCTTCTCTTCCCTCATTGGCTAAAATACTTTGATTGACAGCAGCGGGAGCCAATGGCGCTTCGCTGCTTTCTCAGCCAATGAAGAGGGAGAGTCATGGACAGACAGTGTCCGGACAAGGTCATTCAGTCCCCCCCAAAAAAATGTAAAGTCAGCAGCTACAAATACTAATATTTAGTAAGGATATAATGTCCCTATATAATGATATAATATAAGGACACTTACCTGTCCAGGAAATTTCCCTTCACTCCTGATCCAGCAACATAACTGGTTGTTAGAAGAAATCTCCCAAAGTGAGTGGCATGCTCCTCTTAGATAACTGTCCCTGAAACTAAGGTATCTTTTGGAAAATATAACCTCACATCTTGTCCTGGGGGCAACTTACTCCTCGCTTTCTATTGTGCTATCAATGGTCACCAGTACAAACAGAGGATGAATATCCTCAATGGGAACACAGAAAGTAATACAAACTTGGTAGAGGGTCTAAACTATTTCTAAGTTATCTAAAACTTAAAAAAAGAGACAGACTGTTGAAAAAAGGATATGCCCTCTGGGAAGGAAGTGAAGGGAAATCCCCCCAGTGAGACACATTCCCTACTCTGTACAAGCTATTAATAAAGATGAGGTGTTGTGGGTTCTTAGGTCAAATTTTGATTTAAGCTGTCATAGAATCCAGATAAATTGCCTGTCTGGATTTTCCAAAAGTATTATCCAGTATATATAAAGATCACCAGCAGTAAATGCTAATAAATGTGAACAAAAGCATTGAAGATGAATTACTAAAGATCCTACTGCATGTCATTTATTTACATAAATTTTATTTTCTAACACTTACTTTGTCAATTTTTACATTTGACTTTTCATTGAGGAGCCTTTGGGTCCCTGATCTTGTGAGATTATGCACTCAAATCTCACTTCTACTACACATCGCAGACATTCACTGCATGATAATTCACTTCAATCAGAGAAGAGAAGTACACCTGCTAATAAACTGGTTATACACGGTGAAGAGCCGTGATGTGTAAGGCCAGGCCAGATTGGACTTTAAAAACATATATTTGCAAAAGTGGTATCCTCAGATATAGCAAACATGTTTTAAACCTGTAGTTATCTTTTAACTAAAATGAATACACCTATGTGATGAATTCAAGCAGTATTAAAACCAAAACGAAAAATATATTATGTTACAGCTTTACCAATCGTTAGATAATTCTTCATCAGTTTTATTTTCTTTGGCTTTTTTCCCTCTGTTTTCACCTGGTGATCTGGCCAGTAACATACCTCCTGTATTACTGAGACACAACACTGGAGGAATAAGAATAGGAGGCACAACAAACAGAAACATTGTCAGTCTGGGGGGGAGGGGACTGCTAAATGTATTAGCAGATTTAACTACACTAACAAATTGAAGCCAAACTCCAGCTCACACATATCATCTTTTTCTCAGTTACAGCAACAGTTGTTTATTTTGGGAATGAAGGTATTACATGAATAAATAAAAGCTGATCATTCTAATCACCCCTGCCAGTGGTAAATGGTTTCTAAAGTGATACATTGTGCTGAATAGCTTGTGCTTTTGAAAAATAACAGACTTATTGGCTGGATCACCAGATGAAAATAGAAGAAAGAAAGCCTAAAAAAAGAAAAATAATGCAGCCATCACATCTAAGAATTGAAAAGCTGCAATATAATAAATGTTTTCTTTTGGGTTTAGCACCGCTTTAACATGGTTAGGTTTTAAACATAGCAAAGTACATTTTTTTCGTGCTAAAGTCCAGTGTTTATATGTATTTACCAAATGCCACTGGTTGTATATTTTACCATTTCTTGTCATGTCTAGCCTGGTTTGGTGACAAAAAAGAGTTTCTTACGGCCCTGAGCTTATTTCCTTAGTTTATATTTTAATGGGCATCTTAAACACAAAAAAAATGTAGATATCTCAAGATGTCCACTTACTTTACCACTAATGTATAATGATAAATTATTAATATGTTTAATTACTTTTTTTTATTTGTTGTTTTTTTTTTTTTTGTTGTACTGCATTTTCTTGTATACTCATATGGTATTGGAAGCAACATTAAAATGGTGGTTTGTATTTTGTTTTTTTCATCTGAAATCCTTTCAAATTTTAAAGGTGGACACAGAATACCCATATGCACAAACCTTAAACTTTCAACTACATATGAGATTTTAATTGCTTATTAGCATGGAGTTAACCCCTTGCTGACAGTTGCCTTTTTTGCAATGCCTCTTTAAAATTAGACTTTTGGGAGCAGAATCTAAAAAAATATGTAAATGTACTGTTCTGTTTTTCACATGGGACTAATTATTAAAAAGGTGACACATGAAGAACTAACCTATCGGGATGTATTTGTCATTGTTTTGGAAAATTTACAGAATAGCTTTAAGGTCCCCACAAGCCTTGTGCACATTGCTCCATGTTTTCCAGTAAGCCCCATAGCATGCTCGATAAATTATTTTCTGATGTTTAACCGATGATGACATGTCCAGTGTAACCAAAGTATGAGTGGTCTTCTTATAGCTGTATGACATACCTTATTTTTCATTTACTGTTTTGTTTTCTGTTTGCTGTTTTGATTTTAGTTTGTTATAAATGTAGGTATTATTGTCACAAGTCCCTAAATAGGCCCTTATATTTCCCTTCAGGCTAGAGATGAAGATGGACATGGTGAAAATTTTCCCCAGCAACACTATGCTAAGGAAACTCCAAGACTTGCCTTCAAGAATAACTGCGAACTACTTGTAAGAATATTACTTTTTAAACAAGTCGAGATTGTTACTTTAGCACAGTGTAAATGCTTGTATTTTCTTACAGTAATGGTACACATTAAAGAGCAACTCCACTTAAATGCATTTGTCATTTTCAGACTCAGTAGCGATGGGCTTGCTCCCATGCCAGGACTTTACAAATGTCTAGTAGCTAGTCAGAGACATCTCTCTCCACTCACAGCACATTGTTTCAGCTATTTAGGGGTTATTATGGAGACTCTACCATGGTGTGCAGGTCACAAAATATTTGTATTTGTCACCTAGAGGTTTTTTTAATAAAGAAAAAAGGGAGCTTGGCCTATCTCAGCCATATAGGGAGCTGGACTCCAGAAGAACATACTCAAAGAAGTCCTGGGATTGTTTAAACTTCCATGTGTGGTCAGTTGAAGGAAAACTTGAAACAAGCTTACTGGTTCTAGCGAGGTGGCTCTAACACGGCAAGGTATCCCTCAATGGGAACCCAACATTAGCTCACACTATAGAAATACAGAAATGAGTACTAGACTAAAACTGGATAAATTAGCCCAAAATAATAGTAATTGTTTTTTCTTATGACTTTTGATTTGATTTTTTTAAAACAACACTTAAATTACGTAGGGAGGTGGGGCAGATTGGGCACTGCCCCATTTTACAGAAAGTGGAGAAAAATGTTTTGGATGGAGTTGCTCTTTAAATGTGTATTATATATCTTTGATATATTTTATGTTATACTTTCTACCTTGTATAATATCCTTGTGCTTTATGGAAAAATTGGATCTCAGCAATATTTAGCCTTCTCAAAGTGAATGACTGGATTGGGTACATGGGTACATGAGGCATGTTGATTCATGAAAGAAACAGAGAATGTTCACTTAATAAATGAACTTAGTACATAAGGTGAAGCTGTGTTGACTTCAGTCAACCAAACACATACTAGCAAAAATCCATTAGTTTTATTTCTGTAAAGTTCACTTCATTTACTTACAAAGTGAACATAAACTTTTCAAAGGGAAAAACCCTTGGGCCCCTTTCACACGGGCTTTCCGATCAGGTCCGCCTGTCAGTTTTTGCTGGCGGACCGGATCGGATACTCAATGCATCCCTATGGAGCAGTGGATGTCAGCGGTGATACCTCCGCTGACACCCGCCGCTATCCGATCCGATCCTGTCCGTGAAATCCAGACGGATGGAAACCCTCTTTTCCATCCGTCTGGATGATTGGGTAGGATCGGATGAAAACAGACAGGCTGTCCATTTTCATCCGATCACTCATAGAGGAGAGCGGGAATCTGACAGGTCTGTCTCAGCACACAGAGCGGAGATTTACCTGTCATCCGCCTGCTCAGCGGGGATTGGCGGATCGATCTCCGCTGAGCAAAATGGAGTCTGCTGGGTGGAAAGACCATGTGAAAGAACCCTTACTCTTATGTTTACTTTTTTTTCCAAATTCTGCAATTCTGCTAAATGACCAAACAACGTAACTGTACGTCGCTTCGCGGGAGTCGCGCTCGAGTGCGTCTACTCGCCTCAGACAGAGCCAATCAGTGGGTCCAGCGGCTGTAATTTCTGCCGGGTACGTGTGATCGCTCCCTGTGGAGACAGGACGGCTGTCTGCCGTTGTAAATACGGCAGACCGCTGTTCTGTCAGTGAAGAACACAGGAATCCCGTGTTCCTCTTATTTAGGAACACAGGTCTCTGCGTTCATTTAGTAAATACATCCCCCCCCAAAATTAGAAAGCACCCCCTTGGGACACATTTAACCTTTTGATCGCCCCTGGTGTTAAACCCTTCCCTGCCAGTGTCATTAGTGCAACAACAGTGCATATTTTTAGCACTGATTACTGTAGTAATGTCACTGGTCCCCCAAAAGTGTCAAAATTGTCAGTTAGGGGTCCGATCTGTCCGCCGCAATGTCGCAGTCCCGCTAAAAATTGCTGATCGCCACCATTACTACTTTTACAAATACAAATTGGCCTAAAATTATGAAAAAATTAGATTTTTACATTTTTTTGGGAATGATATATAGCAGAAATTAAAATATTTACTTTTTTCAGAATTGTCGCTGTTTTTTTGTTTATAGCGCAAACAATAAAAATCGCAGAGATGATTAAATATGACCAAAAGAATTTGTGGGGAAAAAAAAGGACATTAATTTCATTAGGGTACAGCATCACACAACCACGCATATGCAAGTTAAAATAACGCAGTGCCCTATTGCAAAAAATGGCCTGGTCATTAAGGGCGAAAAACCTTCCGGTCCAGAAGTAGTTAAAAACCTGACATGGATGATTTACAACAAAGACATAAGCCATATTTTTGAAACAGTAAGGGAATTCGAAAATGTAGTGCATTCAAACTTGATGCTTCATTTAGAAAAAAAAATCCATTGGTCAGTAGTGTAAACGACTTACAACACTCTTTATATACTTTTAATTGGGCAAAGCCTTTGGTACAACAGACCCAGAGATAAACAGCCAAAGTTACGTATGTGTAAAGCCTAATTTGATCTAATTTTGCCCAATCTACCCACCTTAATCTCCCTATTGATCTTTTCCTTTGATGAGTGGTCTTATTGACCAATAGGGGTTTGGAGAGGGTGGAACAATCTTGACTTTTACAGAGAAAGTCAAGATGTATCTATAACTTGAACTTCAGCTGCCTATGTATTTGGCTCTACTAAACACTTGATGTGCATTTTCTACTGAAGAGGTGGTAAAGCTGAAGGAGTAACAGATGCTGGATAATGCAGACAGCAGGGACAGAAGACAGTATGAAGGAGTGGATGCAGGTGAAATCCAGGGATAGGTGAGCAAACATCACGGAGAGGCAAACAAGTAGTTGTGTAGACCAAGGCCATAAGTAGGTAGCACCAAGTCATAAACACATTGAGCATGGTCAGAAGTGGGCTGGGTCATACACATCAGGGCTATAATCCAAGTCAGGAGGCAGAGAGTAGTTTAGCAAGCTGAGGTTTGCACACAAGTGGATAAATGGAAGTCGAAGTCAGGAATCTGGGGCAGCACCAGAATAACACAGAAGATACCTTTACCTCTGTAGTGAACATGGAAGTAGGATGGGGACACCTTTTTAAAGCTTGCAGTAGCAGTTGGGCTGATCCGGCAAAATATAACAATGCAGTTTTATTGAAATGCATAAAGTTGTATTCTTCAATTAGTTGTTCTTAATTAATGAGTTTTATTGTAATGACAAAATACAAACTTTAGATATGATATGTTTCCACCCTAAAGCCCTTCCAACTCTTTTGAACAACAGTTGTTTAAAGCATATCTAATCTCAAAACCAGAAAAGTAATGTATTTAAGTTTACCAGTCCTCAGAGGTGGAAGCTGAATTTGGTTTTGCTTTTTAGGCTATATTTTCTTTTTTTTTTTTTTTTCACCTAGTAATCCTGTCGGTAGTACATCTCCTGTCTTGTGATGGCTACACACACTCCTCCACTGCATCTGTGGAGGAACAGTGTAGCCGCCCTTGGACAGCAACATTCTCAAATTTGTTAGATGGATTATTACATTTAGATGGACTTTACATGAGTGACTCACAGATATAAAGAAGAACTAAACCCATTCATTTAACTAAATCCTAAAACAGTTACATTAAAAGCATGCCATGAATGATAACTGACAGATTTGCTTGTGCTCTCAACCGAACTGTCAAGCCTACAAAAGCTAGTGTCATAATTGGTCACATATGTAGCACCAAGGCAACTGCAGATCACGAGAAGGCTAAAATGGCAGCTTCCATGACTGTACAGGACAGGAGGGCTTCATTTCACTTTAGGCTTAACTCCAGCTAACACTTTTTAACTTAAAAAACGTTTTTTTTTTTTCTTTTGGGATAAAGGATTAACTAAATGAATAAAAGCTGACCATTGTTGGCACCCCTGTAAATTGTAAATGGTTTGTCTAAATCTTCTAACTGTCACTTTTGCTGGACAGCTTGGTCGATTATAGCAGAGCTAAACTTCCTTCCTGCAAGGGCAGTAGTCAGTCATCCCAGGGACTGTGTCCATGATCTAAGATGAGCTGTGCATGTGCAGCTCAGTTTACATGCTAGAGCAGATAGCAAGTGACAGTTAGGTGTATTTATTACAGAAGAGACACTGCATGTCTCTTCTCCAATAAAGAGCCTGCCTGCTCATAGTTTGTGGATCTTTAGTTCTGCTTTAGAGTAAGTTGAATAATTACAGACTTACTGGCTAGATCATCAGGTCATATCTAAAAATTGGTAAGCTATGATTTAATACATTTTCTAAATTAAGGGTTTAGGTGCGCTTTATGTAATTTGTTTAACCTAATAGAATGCTAGATTGTAGTTGACATGTTTTCTTAAATTGTATTCTGAGCGAATGCATCAAAATACTCCCTTGCCAGACAATAATGGCATATAATCTTAAAGTATAGAGCATTTTAGCTGATCAATTATCAAAACTGTATCCTTTTGTTTATTTCTTCACTTACAGCCTGTTTTTTGTTTCAATAGATTTTTATTCAAATATTTTAAAATGCAATAATCCAAACATTATGAAGGAAATGTCAAAAAATGGATTCACCCTCAATGGATTCAGGGCCAGATTGATGTAGTCAAAATACATACAAACCAAACCTGTGGAATGTTTTATTTAAAGGTGGTGGGTGAAAAGGGGTTGCAGAAATAATAACAATAATAGCAATAAAAATATTATTTCCATTTATTTTGCACACTTGGCTCAGTGTCACACAAGTTATATTTTACTGTGACCATTGTTTTTTTTTTTGGTATTTTAGTTTTTTTTTTTTTTTACTTTGCAATGTAATAGTCCTACTACTCTTAAAAACCTTTCAATTAAATGTTTAGTAAACAATACATTAAACATTAATATTAGAAATAATACATACCACTATAAAAATGAAAAAGCCAGGGGATATGCAGCATATCTAAGTAAACCACCACTTATTCATTTGCATTTTAGTGGTATTTTAGTATTTTTTTGCTTTGCATTTTTGGGGTATTTGCATTAATAAAGTGCATTAATAAAGTTATACTAAAATCTTTTTGTTTTGTTTAAAAATAACAATCATGTTATACTTACCTGCTCTCCTGGCCCCTCCCTCCTGCCGAGTGCTCGTACAGGAAGCAGCTTGCTGTGGGGGAACCCGAGCCAAGCCGATGCTCTGTGTGTCTATTCAGACACGGAGTCTCGGCTCGGTCCCACCCCCCCTTTTTCCTCATTGTCTCACTGACTTTGATTGACAGCAGCAGGAGCCAATGGCGCCCGCTGTTTGTCTCAGCCAATCAGGAGGGAAAATCCCGGGACAGCTGAGTCGCTCGTGCAACATCACTGGATCGAGATGGGGCTCAGGTAAGTATTAGGGGGCTGAGGGGGGAGCTGCACAAAGAAGGTTTTTTTTTGTTATCTTAATAGTTAGAATACATTAAGATAAAAAAAAAAAAACCTTCTGCCTTTAGAACCACTCTAAATCTCTAGGAAGAGCAAGAGTAACAATCAATCATCCTGAGATGAGATTTAACAATTGCAAATTACGTAGAACACATTCAATGTTTAACTTTCATGAATTACTCTAGTAATTTACTTTCAATGCCTGTACACTTTGCTGTTGGTTAACAATATAAGAACAGTATAAGAAAATAATATGAATAAACAGATTTAATTAGAGTTATATAAAATGTGTACGTTGCATACTGCTTGCTCATTCCTCGCTGGAGGCAAACTTTTAATGGCAAAAACTATTCTATACATCTTTATTAGTAGTGTCATCTTTTTCCAAAATGTCATTTCGCAAAAAACCTAGGACCCCTTAGGACATGAAGTGTAAATTTAAACATCGCCCCCTCTCTTCTTCTCCATGACTTGGGGGAAAGTGTTCTGTAGCCCACAGAGATAAACAGGGGTAGGACTGATAACAATGCCTGAAATTTTAGGGCCGCAGAAGAGGAGAGAATGGGAAGTTATAAGCTCCTTGGATTTGTGCCAGGAACAGTAGGATTTATTAGCACTTATCGAACAGATATGAGAACACTTTCAACTGTATATCTAAAAGACCAAAAAGAAGGTAATAGGAAAATTGCATTTTTAGTGTTTAAATATTCTTTAAAAAATGAAAAAAAAAAATGTGTGTCCATAGTCTGAGCACTGGTGCACATTCCAATACTAACACTGTAGTTAACACAGAGACAACACAGTAAAGGGAAGAGATGAGACATTTAGTCCCTACCTTAGTTAACATGATTTAATAAACACCTCTCAGGGAATTACCACCCTGATTCATTGTGATAAGGCCTAACACAACCCTAATGTGGTTGCAAAGGTTTTTTTTTATCTTAATGCAGCCCCCCGAAAATGTACTTGATCCCCTTCTCTATCCAGCGATGTTAACTAGTGCCTCAGCTGTCCGGGACTCTCTCTCCTGATTGGCTGAGACAGCAGTGGTGCCATTGGCTCCCCCTGCTGGCAATCAAATTCAGCCAATCAAGAAAGAGAGGGGTCAGGGCCGAACGGCAGCTCCGTGTCTAAATAGATACACGGAGCTGCAGATCGGCTCAGGTGCCCCATAGCAAGCTGCTTGCTATGAGGGGCACTCAACAGGAGGGAGGGGCCAGGAGTTTCAGCCAGGGACCTGAGAAGAGGAGGATCCAGGCTGCCCTGTGCAAAATCACAGCATAGAGGAGGTAAGTGTAACATGTTTGTTATTTCTATAGAAAACAAAATGAGACTTTACAATCACTTTAAAATCACAAAAAATAAAAATCGCAGAGGTGATCAAATACCACCAAAAGAAAGCTCTATTTGTGGGGAAAAAAAAGGACATCAAATTTATTTTGGGTACAGCATCGCACGACTGCGCAATTGTCAGTTAACCGGTATGATTCTTTTGGATTTTAGGTGCTGAAAGCGGTACCATTATTTTGCATGTAATTCTTGTGAATGAGCAGCCCAAACCAACTGTATACATTTATTATATATATATATATATATATATATATATATATATATATATATATATACATATATATGTATATACTGTATATCTGTATATATATATATATATATTTATATATAATGTATACAGTTGGTTTGGGCTGCTCATTCACAAGAATTACATATATATATATATATATATATATATATATATATATATATACATATATATATATATATATATATATATATATATATATATATATATATATATATATATATACAGTGGGTACGGAAAGTATTCAGACCCCCTTCAATTTTTCACTCTTTGTTATATTGCAGCCATTTGCTAAAATCATTTAAGTTCATTCTTCTTCCTCATGAATGTACACATAGCACCCCATACTGACAGAAAAACACAGAATTGTTGACATTGTTGCAGATTTATTAAAAAAGAAAAACTGAAATATCACATGGTCCTAAGTATTCAGACCCTTTGCTGTGACACTCATATATTTAACTCAGGTGCTTTCCATTTCTTCTGATCATCTTTGAGATGGTTCTACACCTTCATTTGAGTCCAGCTGTGTTTGATTATACTGATTGGACTTGATTAGGAAAGCCACACACCTTCCAGATCACAATGCATGTCAGAGCAAATGAGAATCATGAGGTCAAAGGAACTGCCTGAAGAGCTCAGAGACAGAATTGTGGCAAGGCACAGATCTGGCCAAGGTTACAAAAAGATTTCTGCTGCACTTAAGGTTCCTAAGAGCACAGTGGCCTCCATAATCCTCAAATGGAAGACGTTTGGGACGACCAGAACCCTTCCTAGAGCTGGCCGTCCGGCCAAACTGAGCTATCGGGGGAGAAGAGCCTTGGTGAGAGAGATAAAGAAGAACCCAAAGATCACTGTGGCTGAGCTCCAGAGATGCAGTCAGGAGATGGGAGAAAGTTGTAGAAAGTCAACCATCACTGCAGCCCTCCACCAGTCGGGGCTTTATGGCAGAGTCACGGAGACGAGCGGGAGGAAGAACCGCCGCTAGACACCGCCGGACACATCGCTGGATCCCGGTGTCAAGGTAAGAAACCTCTTTTACAGGATCAAGCGATGCTTCTGGCGGTACCCCGAGTGTGGCTCGGGGTTACCGCTTTTGGCTGTGAAATGTAACCCCAAGCCACGCTCGGGAATACCGCTAGGAAGGTTAAAGCAACGCTGTGCCGAATCGCAAAAAATGGCCTGGTCATTAAGGGGGAAAACCTTAAGGGTCGTTTCACACAGGCTTTCTGTCCGGCGGACTCTGTTTTGCTCAGTGGGCATCGATGTGCAGGAGGATGACCATCTTCATTCTGTGTGCAGAGACAGACCTCTCAGAGTCCCGCTCTCCTCTAGGGGAGATTGGATTAAAACAGACCGCCTGTCCATTTTCATCTGATCCTATCTGATCAGATCCTCCAGACAGATGGAAAATAGGGTTTCCATACGTCTGGATTTCATGGACAGGATCGGATCGGATAGCGGCGGGTGTCAGCTGAGATGTCACCGCTGACATCCGCTGCCCCATAGAGGTACATGGAGCATCTGATCAGGTCGGCCTGAAAAACTGACAGGCGGACTGGATTGGAAAGCCCGTGTGAAAGGGGCCTAAGGGTCCAGAAGTGGTTAAAGAAGGGTGCATTCAAGCAGGTGATGAGTACACACTGAATTACAGTAGTGAGAATTTGTGGAATAAGCCCATACATTGCAATGACATCCTGATGGCAGACGCATGTGTTTGTGACTGTTCAAACAGTCAAAGATTACTTGGGGTTAGGGACAGATGATAGTGGCTGGACGCAGTCTGTATGCATCCAGCTATAATCACCACAGGCTGTGTGAACACTTATAACACCAATATTTCAGCCGTAGGAATCAGCAGTGTTTGCTAATCACCTGTGTGACTACACCACAGTGGCGGCCTGTCCAATGGGGACGCAGGGGCACCGCCCCCCCAATCCATGCATCCGGCCCCCTAATCTACATGCAGAGCACCGGACGCTTGGATTCCAATGGGTTTTTTTTTCTTAAACACCTGATTAGAGCCAGAGGCTCTAATAGGCTTCAAGAAAGAGTGGTCTTGGGGCGCAGATCACTGCCCCCTGGGCCCATCCAGTTGTGTGACAATAGCGAATGAATATTTGCTATTGCCACACTGATTCTCCTCCCGGCCAATCAGGAAGCGGGTCCTGAGACCTGTTTCCTGACTGGCCAAAAGGAGAAGGCATGCTATTGGCCAGAAAGGGGTGATGAGACAGCCGTCGAGAAGTGACATGAAGGAGCCTGAGGGGGAAACTGCTGCCTGTCTTACCGGGGGAGAAAGGTAAGTAAACTGGCTTGCTGGCAGGCGGGGAGAGATGTGGTGGTGCAGGCTGGAATGATATGGGGAGGGGCAAGTCCATCTGCCGCCTCCCCCCCCCCCGGACTGATGGAGCACCAGCCGCCACTGCTACACCATAAAGTAAGCAGTGTGTCAGACTGCAAGAGGCTAACACCAAGTAAAATTCAAAGTATAGCAGAGCACATAGGGGAGAAAGAAGCAGCAGTTAGGTGTACTGCAGTACAAGGAGAATGTTGATAGACAGTGAGCATAGAGACAGAAAGATGAGCTCATCAGCCTACTGCTTTTCACTGGCCAATCACAGGCTCGAGAAGGGATCCAACCTGTAAAGCTAGCCATAGATGGTGCGATTTTCTTTCCTGCAACCACAAGAAAGAAAACTGCTTGATTCCCCCATGGACACAGTTATCGTTGATGGGAGAATCCCTCTAGTGGAGCTATTATGTTCTCCCGGCGGGAAGAGCACTTTCATATATGAGAGCTATTATAACGTATTTAGTGTGCATTTTTAATTCAGAATTCTGTTGGGTGGTTTTAAACAATTTATTGTAGAATTTCAAACAGTATTTAGGGCCAGATCATCACACTGTACTGCATAATGCAAGTTACAGTTGTAACGCACATGAGCTGTTTTGCTGCCCTGTTGTGCCATTCATTGATAGCATTTTTATAAGCATTGTGGTGCAATTCATGCCATTCCCTTTGAATGGACTGTTTAACACACTGCAATTTAATGCATGCAAACGCATGATAACTTGTGCATTGCAGCATATAGCAGCAAATGCTAGTTTATTGCCATTAGATCAGTGAACTGTGTAATTCTATTTGTCTCTTTAAATTTCTATGCTTTGCTTTTTTTCCTTATTTAATAAGTTAGGCAGTGTTTATAACAATTTTCTTCAGGATTTCTCTTGCTTTCTAAGAAATTTACATTCCTTATCTGCCAGCATGCATTACTACAGTTTAAATTATTATATTACTGGCAACATTTGTCAGAACAAATGAACATCTTATTTTTTTTCACAGATTTTTCATTGTGCGATTTTAATACTGATATGTGCTTTCATTTATTTATTCTCATTTCACTTAGTGTCTAGTTAAAAATTTAAACATGGTGTTTCATATTCGCTGCCAGGAGCACTGTTCTGCAAAAGTCTATTATATTTTATTCAAGATTTTTGCCAAGCAACATGAAAGGTTTCTTCCTACTAGATGTTTAGTAAAGGTTCATGCAGATTAAGCTAGCGCAATCAGAGTTTGTGTTGAGTGGTCGGTCTCAAAGTGAAAGTTTCCCTTTATTAAATACTAATGACCACAAGTTGAAAATGCAGGCATTGCATCATATAGTTCATGAGCAGTATAGTGTGATCACTAGATCACTCTGCTTAAGGATTAGTGGGCTTATAAATGATAAATTATAGGCAAATAATTTAAATGTAATTAATGCAATAAAAAAAACAAACTAGTATATATATTTTCAATAAACCTCTGTTATTATATGTCTATAAAACTGAAAACAGACTCTGTTAATCTATGAATTTGTTTTTTGATAGCTTTATGGAAACCAGGAACGTTGGGGAATTTTAATCTAAACGCAAGAGCATACAGCCCCCATGCAGGCTATATGATGCTTAGAAATACAACTCGATAACCCAGTGCACCATACTTCTAAGCTATGAATGTCTGCATTGCACACTGTCCATCTATATTTCTATATACAGATTACAACTTTTTGGCAGGAATCGAATTGGTTGATGGACATTAAAGTATTCTCTTCTACATGTGTAGAGATAACAGAGATTGAGAGATTTAAGTCGGCCATACATGGATCGAAATTAGGTCAGTTCAGCAGTGGCAGCTGGTGCTCCATGGGCTGGGATGGGAGTGGCAGACGGACCGCACCATACCCCCCCGGACTCCACCAGGCCGCCGCACACCATACACCCCGGACCACAGCGAGACAGGAGAGACAGGACAGGAGAGACTGGAGACAGGACAGGACCCCCCTCACTCACCCTGCCTGGATGCAGCAGCAGGCGGGGGCTTCGGCTTCTTCCCCCTGTCTTCTGCGTCTCCTCCCTACTCCTCCATGCCCAATGGCATGGCTTCTCCTTTCGGCCAATTGGGAATTGGGTCTCAAAACCCGCTTCCTGATTGGCCAGGAGGAGGATCCATGTGACAATAGTGAATTTTCATTCACTATTGTCACACAACTGGCCTTTTTAGCCTGTGAGAGCCTCTGGCTCTCATCACATGGTTAAAAAAAAAAAAGCCCCATTGAACTCCATGCGTTCGGCGCCCCGCATGTAGATTAGGGGGCCGGACGCATTGGTAGTTGGGGGAGGCGCCCCTGTGCCCCATATACACCAGCCGCCACTGCAGTTCAGCAGAGACCAGATGGATTTCAATCCATGTATAGGCAAGCTGGTTGTACACAAGTCGATTTATCAAACAACTTGTATACATCCAGCCTGTTGGGTTTTTCCTGAACAATTAGTGCCACTGGCTAAAGCATGGGTGTCCAACCTTTTGGCTTCTCTGGGCCACATTGAGTGTAGAGAAATTTTCTCGGGCCGCATATAAAAATATATACTATAGTTAAGGTATAGAAGTAAAATGCCGCCGCCGCACCCCCCCCCCCCCCTCCACGCACTAATTTAACTAGAAGATGATCAAATGAAATGGAATCAGTATACAGAGGTTTGCTTCTTCTGAGAGATATTAAAGGAACCCTCTAACCACCAAGACCATTTCATTGGTTTGAAGTGGTCATGGTGGTAGGAGGCAGCCTCTGCCTACCATTAGTCGAAAACCGCTGTGGCCATGCCCCGACCCGACTTCCTTCCTCCCCAGCAAAAAAAAAATTGTCAGGGGGCAGTGGGCCGCATTGCCTGGGTTTCCGGGCCGCATGTGGCCCCCGGGCCGCAGGTTGGACATGCCTGGGCTAAAGCATCAAATGTGTGACTGGGGAAATCGGTTCATTTTTTTTTTTTTTGTGTTTAACCCGCTGGTTAAATGAAAATAAAAAAATCAATTGTGTATGGCCTGCCTAAGTATATGTTTACAAAATCTATTCCACACCGCAATAAATAAATCAACATCCAGAATATTTTGGCATCACACCTCACAGAAGTAGCAATATTAAGTTTAAATTGTTCTGTAAGACTCGCCCCCTATCCTACTTCCCTTTAGGCAATCCAGTCTTTAAAGTGATTGTAAAGTCTCCTTTTTTTTTTTTTCTAAAAAAATATCAAACATGTTAAACTTACCTCCTCTGTGCAGTAGTTTTGCACAGAACAGCCAAGATCCTCATTTTGTCAGGTCCCTCACCAGCTCTTCTGTCCCCTCCCTCCTCTTGAGTGCCCCCACAGCAAGCAGCTTACTATGGGGGCACCGGAACCAAGTTGCAGCTCCATGTATTTATTCTGACAGGCAGCTGCTGTTCATCCCCACACCCTCTCACTCCTGATTTGCTAATTAAGTTTTATTGACAGCAGCGGGGGCCAGTGGCGCTGCCGCTGTGTTTCAGCCAATAAGGAAAGAGAGAGTCCTGGATGGCTGAGGCATTTGTGGACATCGCTGGATATAGAGGGCGATCAGGTGAGTATTGGGGGGTGCTGAGAGGGCTGCTGCACACAGAATGCTTTTTATCATAATGCATAGAATGCATTAAGACAAAAAAATACTTTTGACTGTACATCCCCTTTGAAGTACGCAGTCCTATAACGATATTAGCCCTGGGAGCACATTTTTTTGCTGGCCATTAATTTTGTACTCACCTTCAACCAGCTTTCAATAACTCCATTGATGTAATGGATTAAAGCATCCTGCCAACATTTGCATTTCCACATTATAACTATTTCAACTGTTGGTGGTAATTTGCCTTGATCCAAATGGTCATTTTTTGTGATTGAAATTGCTATCATTTCTGTTTGTAAATGGCCAGCATAAAAGACTGTACTTGCATCTTAGCATTAAGCCTGCCCATGCACTGGGCACTTTTCAGTCAATTTCAACCACTTTCCATTTACTGAGAATCACACATACATTTGGTTGGCCCTATGATCCTGAATATGGTTAAATGTGAAGTTAAAATGGGCAATACATTTAGTTTTTGGGGGAAAAAAATTTAACAAATAACC
Source organism: Pelophylax lessonae (assembly GCF_965119305.1). Classification (NCBI taxonomy): domain Eukaryota; kingdom Metazoa; phylum Chordata; class Amphibia; order Anura; family Ranidae; genus Pelophylax; species Pelophylax lessonae. Next base: position 393,091,112 of record NC_138770.1, read on the forward strand.
TATGGTAATTTTATCAAAAGCGAACAGGTTTTTCTGCCAGGCATTATTCTAATAAAGGGTTTTGATGCCCTTGATTGCTTTGTGACTTGAAACTTTGATTTGTTCTATTAACTTGCCATGTGTATGGCTAGTGGTTCTAAAGGTAATCTGTGCCTCGAAACCCCTGCCCAAAAACGTACCTGAGAACAGTCTTGATTCAGGGCTGTCCCTGCTGGCAGCCCCACTCTGCTCTCTTCCTGCATTTATTAACCTTACTGAGAGCAGTGGGAGCCATTGGCTCCTGCTACTATCAGTCAAATCCTGTGAGGAGGGGGAGGTGGGGCCAAGCCACGCTGTGTGTGTCTGTGGACACACACAGCTCAGCTCAGGATTGCGTCCCCACAGATGCCCCTATAGAAATCGGCTTGCTATGGGGGCACTCTGAAAAGAGGAGCAGCAGACAGGAGGTTCAGGGCCACTGTGTGCAAAACCATTGCACAGAGCAGGTAAGGATAACATGTAAAAAAATGTAGCTTCATAATCACTGTAGAGGCCTGTAACAAAAAGTCAAAGCTTCACACCAATGAACAGTAAAAGTGTCTGTACTATAATCTTTTTACCACCATTCAGGTCACTCTTGCTTACCAGAGCTTGGCTTTACAACTTTCTGGGAGTGAAGCTGTGCTTTAGAGGTGAATCCCTCTGTGGGCCCAAAGTATATACACAAAAAATGGAGTAAAAAGCACCTGGGAGGGTTACATATACAATATACATCAAACAGCTCTGCCTCCTAGTTGCTAGTAGACAGCAGGGGTATGCAGTGAAGTGCACAGGGTACACAGTACATAGTGAGAGGATAGGGTCGGCAGCGTGTGTGGAAAGTGCATGGCTTGACTGTAATTGACTGCTCCTTAGGCTGTAAGTTACATAAGTTACATGTAAGTTACATAACCTTGCCCACCTATCTCCCTGATGTCAGTGAAAGGGAAAGTAGCTTGGTGGTTGCTCTAAAGCAGGGGTGTCAAACTCAATTTCATTGCGGGCCACATCAGCATGGTTGCCTTCAAAGGGCCGGTTGTATCTGTAAAACTAGATGTCCAGAGTGCTCCAACCCCCTTACATCAGATGTCAAGAATCCCCCCCAACACCATCATCAGAAGTCAGGAGTTCCCCACCATCCCTTACATCACACTGCACCTCTTTACCTTGTGCTGCTGCTGGGAAGAAGCTGGAGGACTAGAGGAGGGCTGGAGTCAGCTGTCGGAGTCTCCCTGAATGCTGAGAACAAGGGAGGCGGAGAGGAGGGGGTGCTGCAGCTGCACAGAGAGATGCAAGATCTGTAGGGGGAGTTCTGTCTTCCTCTCGGCTGCTGACTGTTGAGATGGGGGGGGGGGGGTAGAGACGAGCCTTGCTGTGGCTGCATTTAGAAGCGCAGGAAATGGAAGAGGAGTTTTGTCTTCCTTCTGCTGCTGACTGCTGAGACAAGGTGGGGCAACAACAAGGGTGTTGCTGCAGCTTCAGGAGAAGTGCAAGGGCCACATGAAATGGCATGGAGGGCCGGATTCGGGCCTCTGCCTTGTGTTTGACACGTGCTCTAAAGCATAGTTGCTCAACCTGTGGCCCTCCAGCTGTTGCTGAACTACAATGCCCATCATACCTCTGCCTTTGGGAGTCATGCTTGTAACTGTCAGCCTTGCAATGCCTCATGTGACTTGTAGTTCTGCAACCTGTCAAACACAAGGGCCTGGGCAGAATCCGGCGCGGCCCTCCAGGCCATTTCACACTCTAAAGCACACCCATGCGCTAAAGCATAAAAAAAAAAAAAAAAAACAAACAAGACATTGGTGTACAAAGTGAAACATAAGTCAACTGAGGAATATTTGGAGCCAAATTCATAATTGACACAAGTCTGGATTGTAACTTGTTGTACAAGGAGTGCTGTTAATACATGCCTTAAATGCTGTGCTTAATAGCCATGCACAATTTTCCCCACGCCCTGCATCATTCTCTCTCCTGTTCCCACTGTGGACCCCAGAGTCCTAGTATGCCCATTAATATAGTGACCAGTACACTTTTCCTGTTCAATTTGACAAACACCTTTACCTTGCATTTTAGCCTCCCAAAGCCAGTCCAGGTCCCTCTCTAAACCCCTGACACTATAACTTGCTAGATCACCAGCTGTTGCAATCCTAGTTTCCTTTAAATGCTACTGTGGCCTACAAAACGCTTAAATTGTGCAGCATCTTAATTTACACTACGGTCTAGAGAACATTAAAACTACAGCTTTAAGGAGGTTGGCAAGTACAGGATTTAGTATATGCTCATTTTGACAATAATGAAGTAAAAGTAAGGTTTTGAGCTGTAACTTGCACTGTAAACTTGCTTCTGTTTTCCCGCAGAGATCAGTTTAATCCACAGGGGCTCTTTCTGGTACAATTCAGAAAGGATGTGCTAATGGCCTGTCAGGCGAGATTTCAAGTCAGGAGTATACAAAGTGCTTTCTTAGCTTCAGGGTTCTGATGGTTATTTTTCCCATTTGTTTATTACTGGGTGAATGGCCTTTTTAGTTCTCAAAATGTACATGCTCTGAGGGAGCTAATGGGCAGGATGGAGGGGATCTACAACAAGAGAGAGCAGAACTCCCTGTAGTGCTAGGTCTGGTATATAAACCTTGAGGAAATGGGTTCCAGCATTAATTCACATGTTTTTCACTTGTCACTCAAAATTTTAACAGACATGGCTAGGGAAACAAATAAACGTATAGACTAGCAGGGGAATTTCAACACTGACATTTGAATGTATGCACGTGTTCTATTACCAACAGTCAAGAAGGTGCTGTTAAAATCAATAAATACTTTTAAACACTTTGACATACTTTCCAAGGAATAGGGCATCCCATAACATGCACCTTTTCTGATCGCTGGAAAATTCCATTTACATCTTTCCCCCACTGCAGGGCTTCTCTACAGGGGTCGCAGAGGTCGCAATGGCGACCCAGGCTCATGCTCCAGGGGGGTCCTGTGGCCCACCTGTACACCCAGATAGGAGAGGCGGTGTGGAATGGTATATTGAGAAATAGATCCGCTGAAAGCCCGTTTCTCCTCCTCCCTCCCCTAGGCATTCAGCGGCTCCAGGAGAAAAATTAAGGATTGGTTTCTCTGCATGCCGCCCCTCCTATCCTGGTCTTGCTGTCCCGCTGTGTGCACTCTCCTGTCCCGCTGTCTGTGTGCTCTCATGCCCCACTGTCTGTGGGCTCTCCTGCCGTGCTGTGGGCTCTCCTGCCCCGCTGTTTGTCCTCTCTCCTGTCTCGCTTTCTCTGCACTCTCCTGACTCACTACCTGTTGGTTCTTCTGCCCCACTGTGTGGTCTTCTGTTTCCCCACCATCTCCCACAGCTCTGCCTGGTACCCGCCTCCTCTCTCCTGCTGGCTGTGGGGGATCTGTCAGGATGGAGGGCGGGAAAAGGACCCTGAAAACATGTAATTTTTCCAGCTCTTTCCTTGTCTGAATACAGTCAGTGATAAGTTTTTTTTATTTATTTGTTCAAATTTAGGGCATAGTAAACTGTGTTTACTATGCCTCAGTTAATGAATAATCAGGAAGCTCTGTACAGAGCTTTACCGTTTCATTAATTCTGTGCAGCTGAGGCTGCAGAAAAAAGGACTGATGAATCTGTCCCTTTCTCTGTCTCAAAAAGAGACATCAGAGGTCTGTTTAGACCCCTGATATTTCACCAAACCCCATCAATTGGGGGGTCCTAAAAATATTTAAATAATAAAAAAATAAACGTGTAAAAAATAAATAAAGTTGTAAAAAAATTCTTAAAAAAATAAAACAACAAAATAAAATAACTACTTACACTAGTAGCGAAATTACCAGGGTCACAAAGGTCACATTTGTGATTGGGCTCTGGCATTCCAGTGCTGTGGTGGGACACCAAGATAGCAGGAAAGTGGCCTACTTTGGGACTGTAACAAAGGGTCCCATAATGGAAGTAAAGGGCCCAGGGATCAGTGGGAAGGACCCCAGTTGGGGGTTAGGGGTACCCTTTATGGTTTCTTGCAGCGGGACCCTAAAGGTTCTAGTTACGCCAATGCCCCACGGAATTATGTTGAAACATAGCAAAGCATTGACTGGCTGCATTAGGCTACTTACAGGAATAAAACCTCAATATTCTCTACATTTTCTTGACAGTTGTAGACATGGAAATATTGTAGGTTCAATATCAAAGTAAAGTTAGGTATTCCAAAATAAAATGTGCTTAGGGTATATCACTGCTCAGTGGGCTTCAAACTCTCAGGTAGGAGGCAGTTAAAAAAAACAGGCAGACAAAATAAAATGTCTCGATATCTGTACTGGATTTATTATGAAAGCACTTAGTCAGCTACAAAAAAAAAAAAATATTCCTTTTGTAGAGGCTTGTAGGTTTCAACCAGTGTTGGGGTAGTTACTCAAAAAATTTAACTAGTTACTAGTTACTTCTGTAAATTCTAACGAGATTACTTTACTAGTTACTGCATTTGAAAAGTAACTTCACTACTTATTACTTTACTTTCCTCTTTCTTAATTGACTGTGTAGAAGAAGATACATGACACTCTTTCTGCATAGAGTTTATTGTATAAACACAGGCTTTGGGAAACATGAGAACAAAACCTGAAAAAACAGAATAAAACATAAAGTGCAACAAAAAGTCAAAAACTTCATCCCTCTCTATTCTTCGAAATAACGATTGTATCGCACGGCTTGGGTAACGCAGGAAAGCACATTCCTATAGTCTAGTAAAGTAGTGTAGTTAACTCCTATAGCCTAGTAAAGTAGTGTAGTTACCAATATTAGTATTGTAACTAGTTACGTTACTTCGTTACCAAAAAAAGTAATGTAGTTACTGTAATCAGTTACTTTGTAACTAGTTACCCCCAACACTGGTTTCAACTAGAGTAAAAAGAATTAAATGTGAGTATTGCAGCCAGAGCTAATTGTTTATTCTTGTAAACCAGCTAAGGAACCATATCCCACCAAAAAGCGTGGACTTGGGCTTAAAGATTTGCTTTTCTCTTTACCGTCTGGCCCCTGAATGTGCCATGCAGATTCCATAGTTACAATACTGAAAGACAGGGCTTAATGATATGGAGACAGCTACTGAGATTTTGGCTAGGATGGGTGTTTGTATAAAATATAATTCTCTCTATCATACCATATACTTCGTAAAGCATGATTCCATTTAATAGATTGTCCGACTGTCATTATTTTTAAGAGCAATAATATAATACTTTATTATTTTTATACTCATACAGGTTCAGAACAATTAAACTGCAATAACTATTACATTATTTGTAGCATAATTGTAATTTGTAAATTTAACAGTTAAGTGCCTTCTGTCCCATGTCTGGTCATTGAACATTTTATGTAGTTTGGAAGTGAATATTGGGTGTTTTAGCTGGAGCCTGTCGCTGTTGGAGTGGTACTGACTGTAAGCTATGCCTAAGGCAAATACTTAATTCAGGCTAGAAGTAGAACCTACCTCCACAATTTCTTGATCATTAATGTGATTATGTCTATGTCAGCTGTGCAACAGGATAAACACTGGGATGTGCATATTAATAGTAATGCAATGTTAATATTATTAAGTATAATAGTCTTGTTCTACTATACCATGCTAACATGTGCATTTGCATTGCATGTGCAGTTGATGGTCAACAAAACAAGATTTATAACATACTATCAATAAGAAATAGTGGAAACGCTTGTAAATGTTGTATGCTGTATCATTTTATTATACTGTATATGAAACTTAAAAATAGAACATAGTTCATCAGCACTCAAGATTTAGCATACTGTAGAATGAATTCATGCATAGATTAGGACATCTAACAATCGGCTTATCTATCACTCAGTTGCACATAGAGTTAATAGTCCAACATATGTGTGAAAAGACAATCCGTGGAATTGTGATACCCATGTGTCAAGTACAGCCGTGATCCAAATCTGAAGTCACCATCAAACACCACAAGTGTGTCCCACTCCCTATGGATTAAACTCTTACCCTAATTAGGCAAGTGTCAGACATATAGCAATGGTGTCTCTTCAGCTACTTCCATGCCGGCTGCTCCTCATTGATCATGAAAGGTAGTCATGCTGCACACACCCCGGGCCCGCCTCCTCTGCCAAGGGCTGAGGTGTGTGCAGCATGACTACCTTTCATGATCAATGAGGAGCAGCCGGCATGGAAGTAGCTGAAGAGACACCATTGCTATATGTCTGACACTTGCCTAATTAGGGTAAGAGTTTATTCCATAGGGAGTGGGACGCACTTGTGGTGTTTGGTGGTGACTTCAGATTTGGATGACACACGGATATCACAATTCCACAGATTGTCTTTTCACACATATGTTGGACTATTAACTCTATGTGCAACTGAGTGATAGATAAGCCGATTGTTAGATGTCCTAATCAATGCATGAATTAATTCTATGCTAAATCTTGAGTGCTGATGAACTATGTTCTATTTTTAGGTTTGATGTTTTTTGCTCGTATAGAGGTTCTTAAAGTGGCTGCCCACCGTTTATCGGTGCATTTACATGAAGCGTGGTCTATTTAGACCAAATTCATTGTTATCGGTGAGCGCTCCGGGGGGGCGGTTTTTACATTGGTTGTTTGGTATTATACTGTATATTCTTAGAAGTTAAAATGGGCTGAATGGCACTCAAGTGCACCTAGGTGCCAGTTGTCTGGTTCCGCAGTGACCATTGTGGATAAGCAAATATCCTTGGTGCACACTATCTTGGGAAAAATATTTCTTGGCTAGGTTGGACATTTTTAGCAGAGGATACACCAGTACAAAGACAAACATACCATGGTCAGTGTGGTACCTACATGCAAATATTTATAAGTATATAATTCTTAGGAAACATAGTACAGCAGTTATTTCCTTGGTTCCAGCCAACGTTTATTGTACATGGCATACATACTCTTGGGCTGAAATGTGTTTTTGGATGGGCAGGCAAAACTGGTACAATCATTTACTATACATATCACAGAACACAGAGAATTTGTTTAAATAGTCAACCTTCAGCAAATAATGGCTGATATAAGATGTTCAAATGTGATTCAATCGTTTATTTTGGTCTGGGATGTCATTAAAAAATATCCATGCGAAATATACACTGACAGAGCTGCCATTTTTTGAGACTTGGGTTTGGGTTTTTCATATCCAAAAAGACTAACATATCCTCTGATGCCACACCTTTCATGTGGTTTACTGGCATACAGTGTTTCACAGAAACGGCATTGCAGGAACTCTGCTCCATTCAGTTTTTAAGCAGTAGACTGGCAAAGTGCCACAAATACATAAATAGCAGAAGGCTGGGCCACAATCATATTTCATGGGATTTCTTAGCTACAGTGAGATTCATCTGTATGTAGTAATGTGAAATATACAGTCGCAGTATTGAATTTTTTATTACAATATAGTTCTCATGTAAGCCATCAGTTTAAAATTCCTGATATTTTAAACTGCTTAAGTGAGGACTGAAAAATCATCAAATTGAAAATCTTTAACCACTTCCATACAGAGCAGTTAGACACCCTTCCTGCCCAGACCAATTTTCAGCTTTCAGCACTCTCACACTTTGAATGACAATTGCTCAGTCATGCTACACTGTAACCAAACAAAATTTTTATCATTTTTTTTTCACACAAATAGAGCTTTCTTTTGGTGGTATTTGATCACAACTGGGGTTTTTTTTTTCGTGATATAAGCAAAAAAAGAGCAAAAATTTTTTTAAAAAAACTTTTTTTTAGTTTCAATTATAAAATTTTGCAAAAAATTAATTTTTCTTCATACATTTGGGCCAAAATGTATACTGCTACATGTTTCTGGTAAAATTAACCCAAATTAGTGTATATTATTTAGTCTGTGTGAAAGTTATTGAGTCTAGAAGCTATGGTACCAATTACTGAAAATTGATCACACCAGATGTACTGACTGCCTATCTCCTTTCTTGAGGCCCTGAAATGTCAGGACAGTACAAATACCGCCCAAATGACCCCTTTTTGTAAAGTAGACAGTCGAAGGTATTTAGTAAGAGGCATGGTGGGTTTTTTGAAGTTGTAATTTTTTCCCACAATTCTTGGGAGAATGAAGAAAAAAATTTTTTTTCTTTTTTTTCCCACAAAGTTGTCAATTTATAAGCTATTTCTAACACATAGCATGTACACAGCAAAAATTACACCCAAAAATACATTCTGCTACTCCTTCCGAGTATGGTGATACCACATGTGTGAGACTTTTACACAGCCTGGCCACAAAAAGAGACTCCACGTCCAAGAAGCACCTTCAGGCGTTCTAGGAGCATAAATACACATAAAACTTTCTTACTACCTATCACACTTTTCAAGGCCCTAGAGCACCAATACAATGGAAAAGTCCACAAAATGACCCCATTTTGGAAAGCAAACACTCCAACGTATATTCTATGAGGCATTATGGGTCGTTTGAACGTGTCATTTTTTTCCACAAGTTTTTGGAAAATGTGGGAAACAAATGAAAACCTTTTTTTTTTTTTACACAAAGTTGTCAATTTATAGGATATTTCTAACACATAGCATGTACATAGCAAAAATGACACCCCAAAATACATTCTGCCACTCCTCCTGAGTATGGCAATACCACATGTGTGAGACTTTTTCACAGCCTAGCCATATAGAGGGGCCTAACATCCAAGGAGCATCATCATGCATCCTAGCCACTTGCCTAGGCCTATTTTTGACATTTGGTGTTTACAAGCTAAAATCAGTTGTTTTGCTAGAAAACTGCTTAGAACCCCCAAACATTATATATATATATTTTTTTAGCAGAGACCCTAGAGAATAAAATGGAGATTATTGCAATATTTTTTATCACACCGTATTTGCGCAGCGGTCTTCCAAACGCAATTTTTTTGGAAAAAATTCACTTTTTTAAATTAAAAAATAAGAAACCAGTAAAGTTAGTCCAATTTTTTTCCATAATGTGAAAGATAATGTTACGCTGAGTAAATAGATACCCAACATGTCATGTTTCAAAATTGCGCACGCTCACGGAATGGCGACAAACTTTGGTACTTAAAAATCCCCATAGGCGACAATTTAAAAATTTCTACAGGTTGCCATCTTTGAGTTACAGAGGAGGTCTAGGGCTCAAATTATTCCCCTTGCTCTAACGATCGCGGCGATACCTCACATGTGTGTAATTAAAGGAGTAGTGGTGCGCTTCAAGGATCAGCTCTCGTGGATCTCTATTTGGGTTGGTGGCAGTGGTGTGTGTAAATCTTGATTTGAAAGTGCTCGGCGTGATAGATATAACATTTATATTCCAAAAAAAATTTTTGATAATGAAAGTGCAGGTGTGTCAATTAGATCAATGCGTGTGTCTGTAAATACATAGATCAATAAATATCAAGCCGAGCACTTTCAAATCAAGATTTACACACACCACTGCCACCAACCCAAATAGAGATCCACGAGAGCTGATCCTTGAAGCGCACCACTACTCCTTTAATTATATCATTTACTGCTTTAGTATCAGTCCCAGTGGCGCTGCAGCAGGGATTCTCTTGCCACCTCAGATAGCGCAGGGATCACACACACCCCTTGATAGACCTCACATGTGTGGTTTGAACACCGTTTACATATGTGGGCGGGGTTTCTGTATGCGTTCGCTTCTGCGCGCGAGCTCACGGGGACAGGGCGCTTTAATTTTTTTTTTTTTTTTTACTATTTATTTTATTTATTATTTTTTATTTTTACACCGTTTAAAAAAAAAAAAAAAAATGATCATTTTTATTTCTATTAAAAGGAATGTAAACATTCCTCGTAATAGAAATAGGCACAACAGGACCTCTTTTTTGTGAGATCTGGGGTCAAAAAGTCCTCTCATCCTCTCATACTTGTGATGATCCTCATCTCTTCAGATCTCACAAGTACACTAAAAGATAGAAAAAAAAAAAATTATTATATAAAATGAAAAAAAAAAAAAAAAAGGACCTTTAAACCGGTTGCTAGGCAACAACATTTTCCGTAGCTCCGGTCCTCCAAGACCATAGAGTCGAGTGAGGGTAAGCTTGCCCTCACTCGACATCCTGTCTGTGAGGATCTGGGACCGGATCGTTTTCCCCGCTGCCGGCGGGTCCGGTAAGCGGGGAAAAGGACCGGAACGTGGGGGGGGCGCCTCTTCCGCCATCCCGGAAGGGTGATCCCACGGTGAATCCGCCGCTGGGACCACCCTTATCGGAAAGCCAACCGTCCACCGTTTAAAAAAATACCAGGGTTATGGCAGCTATCTGCTGCCATAACACCGGTATTTAGGTTTAAACGGAGGACGTATATAAACCTTTTTGGACTTGGACATGGTGGCTGTATGAAGGGTGACAGGTACTCGGGTACTTTGTTGGGCAGGTGACAGGTACTCTGGTACTGATGAGCAGGTGGCAGGTACTCGGGTACTCCGATAGGCAGGTGACAGGTACTCGGGTACTCTGATGGGTAGGTGACAGGCAGGTGATAGGTACTGATGAGTAGTACTGATACTGATAGGTGATACTGTACTGATGGGTACTGATGATCAGTACTGATACGTGATAGGTACTGATGAGTACTGATGAGTAGTGATGGGTACTGATGAGCAGGCGGCAAGTACTCGGGTACTTCAGGCGTCAGATACTCTGATGAGCAGGTGGAAGGTACTCGGGTACACTGATGGGTAGGTGACAGGTACTCAGGTACTCTGATGACGGGTACTCCGTTGACAGGTACTCAAAGTACCCGAGTACCTGTCATCAGAGTACCCGAGTACCTGTCATCAGAGTACCCGAGTACCCGTCATCAGAGTACCCGAGTACCTGTCAGAGTACCCGAGTACCCATCATCAGAGTACCCGAGTACCCGTCATCAGAGTACCCGAGTACCTGTCATCAGAGTACCCGAGTACCCGTCATCAGAGTACCGAGTACCCGTCATCAGAGTACCCGAGTACCTGTCATCAGAGTACCCGAGTACCCGTCATCAGAGTACCCGAGTACCCGTCATCAGAGTACCCGAGTACCCGTCATCAGAGTACCCGAGTACCTGTCATCAGAGTACCTGAGTACCTGTCATCACAGTACCCGAGTACCCGTCATCAGAGTACCCGAGTACCTGTCACCAGCCCATCAGAGTACCCGAGTACCTGTCATCTGAGTACCTGATGGCCTGATGGGCTGGTGACAGGTACTCGGGTACTTTGATGGGCTAGTGACAGGTGCTCTTTATTGGGGGGGGGGCAATCAGTGTGTTTAGCGTGCACTGTAATTGGTAACTAGCTGTTACCACACTCTCTTCCTCACACAGGATCAGTGTGTGAGGAGGAGAACACGGTGACAGCTAGTTACCGTGTTCTCTGTTGACATTTGTGACCGGCTGTGATTGGACACAGCTGGTCACGTGGTAAAGAGCCAATTTCATTGGCTCTTTACCTAGATCGGGGATCGACTCTGTCCGAGGGACGAGCCTCGTCCCCGATCGCTGCTTTGCGCGCCCCCGGGGGCGCGCATTGCAGAGAGAACGAGCAGCTCGTGCTGGAGCCGCTCATGTGATCGGCTGTGATTGACACAGCCGATCACATGGTAAACAGCCAATTTCTATTGGCTGTTTACCTTGATCAGGGATGGGCTATGTCCGAGGGACGAGCCTCACCCCCGATCGCCGCGCTGCGCGCCCCCGGGGGCGCGCAGTAGAGGGGAGATCCGGGCGACGTCATATGACGGCGGCCCGGATCCTTACAACCACTTTGCCGTATATTACATGACTCGGTATGGAAGTGGTTAACAAAAGGTTTTCTTCTAAACCACTATAGATTTTCTAAATCTTTGGCTAGTATACAGTTAAAATATATTGGCAAAACCATTTCTATTTATTTTTTTAAAACTTTTTTTCGCCTAACTTTATTGTTATAACATGGGGGCTGCTAAGCTCCCTATGTGATAGCATAATGCAAATGACAGGTTCGTCTTAAAGTAATTGTAAACCCACACCTTGTAAAACAACCCATTTAGTTTAAAAATAGAAATGAAAGCCAAACCATTTATGTATATATTCTGTATAAAAAAAACATTATAAATACCTTTCCCCCCCTTTTTTATTGGTGATCACATTCCCTCTGTCCTCAGCTGCATAAGAGCTGGGGAAGGAGAAACAGCCATACACTGATCTTCCCAGTGAAAGATGGGGAGCATGTCTGAACAACTCTGATCATTAGAAGAGAGCACACTGAGTTCCCACCACAGCTAGAGAACTGACCACGCTGTTCTCTCATGCCTAGTGTGGTAAGTTTTTATTAGGAAAGCAGAGAGACTGGCAGGAACACCAGGTATTTCACACAAAGGAAGCAATACAAAGAGAACAGGATACTTTTTCATGCAAGTACACGGTACAGCAGGCACATATCAGGAATCTGAAATGCTGGGTTTACATATTATTTAAGGAGACATCAGGAGTCTATTCAACCCCTAATATCTCACTTGCATTCTTTTAAAGCTTATCAAGCATGCTTCACAACCTGTGTTAGTGTTAGTTAGTGAATTATTTCCACTAGGTGGTTGACAGCTGGCTGATAAAATGTGAACAGAGTACCCGCTGCTATAGTGGCTGTGAGTCTGTTGTCAGGGTTGTGCTGCCGCCAACATACACTATATTACTAAAAATACTGGAGATCCTGCCTTTACACACACATGAACTTTAATGGCATCCCAGTCTTAGTCCGTAGGGTTCAATATTGAGTTGGCCCACCCTTTGCAACTATAACAGCTTTGACTCATCTGGGGAGGCTGTCCGCAAAGGTTTAGGAGTGTCTATGGGAATGTTTGACCATTCTTCCACAAGAGCATTTGTGAGGTCAGGCACTGATGTTGTAGAGAAGGCCTGGCTCACAGTCTCCACACAAATGTATCCCAAAGGTTTTCTATCGGGTTGAGGTCAGGACTCTGTGCAGGCCAGTCAAGTTCCTCCACCCCAAAATCGATAATCCATGTCTTTATGGACCTTGCTTTGTGCACTGGTCCAAATTATTTGATGGAGGGGGGATTATGGTGTGGGGCTGTTAAGGCGTCAGCATACCAAGACATTTTGGACAATTTCATGCTCCCAGCTTTGTGGGAACAGTTTGGGGATGGCTCCTTCTTGTTCCAACATGACTGCGTACCAGTGCACAAACAAGGTCCATAAAGACATGGATGAGTGAGTTTTGGGTAGAGGAACTTGACTGGCGTGCACAGTCTTGACCCCAACCTGATAGAACACCTTTTGGATGAATTAAAGCGGAGATTGCGCGCAAGGCCTTCTTGTCCACATCAGAAGAATGGTTAAACATTCCCATAGACACACTCCTAAACCTTGTGGACAGCCTTCCCAGAAGAGCTCAAGCTGTTACAGCTGCAAAGGGTGGGCCCAGGGCTGCTGTTAGAAATCGCGGGGCCCCGTACAGACTACCTGGCTGGGCCCCCCCAAGAAAACATTAAAGATATATTTATCTAAAATTACAACAAAATCACTATTATCAGACACAAATATAACATAACTCGTATAATTCCTGCTAAATCTAAAAAAAAAAACTATGTTAGATAAAAAAGAAGATGAGATGAGAAAAATATACAGGCTGGGCAGTTGGAGCTCAGTGATCAGAGAGACAGAGAGAGAAAACAAAGTTACAATTTACAAATAAACTCCTGAGCAGAGATAAGTGCTGGGAGGGGGGGCCCACACAAGGGAGGGGGATTAGTGAGGGACGACAGATAAAAGCTGATAGCAGGGAGAGGGACAGATCAGAGTCAGGTGCTGGAGGAAGATTTCTTTATTTGTTGTCCATCACTAATCCCCCTCCCTGTGTGGGCCCCCCTGTGTGCTCGGGGCCCCCTACAAGAGGGCTGGTGGTCCCCCCCTATCAGCGGCCATGGGTGGGCCAACTCTATATTGAACCCTACGGACTAAGACTGGGATGCCATTAAAGTTCATGTGCGTGTAAAGTCAGATGTCCCAATCCTTATGATAATATAGTGTATGTTGGCGGCAGCACAACCCTGTTAACAGACAGACATAACAGAAAAGGTTATTTTGCATCTTGAGACACCCCATTACAGAATATAAAATACTAAACTGTTTTATAAAATCACAGCAGCATCCACACATGTGGGACACCCAACATTAGAGGTGATTTATTCCTCCGCATTGGTACTGACTAGTATTCTAACCTGTCTTTTCGCCCTCAGTTTCTCCCCATCTCTCTATTAACATGACCCCAGTGCTAACAGAGAGGGGCATGGGAGGGGCAAAAAAAGATGCTGTCAGGTGCCCGATGTCCTCATAAACCAATGACACAATTGGTTATTAGGATGCCGGTGGCTGGCCCGCACAGCATCCAGGGTTGTAATGCTGCACAAAAAAAATCTGTGAAATGTTATACCAAAAAGGCAGGCTTGATCCACATGCTGGCATGTTGCCAATGTTTGGACAATTTGTGGCAATTTATAGGCATTTTGTCAGGGCACCCCTAAAGAACACAGAAGGTGCCCAAGGGTGCCACAACACCCTGGTTGAAAAAGACTGCCAAAGGCAGTGGGACAAACCCATTGGTTTCATTTAAAGTGAACCTGTTAACCATTTAAATGTTTCAAAAAGAATCAGACACCACATGATGCCTGTAATTACTTTTATTGTACTTTTATTACCACGTGTGGTAGCCTAATACGGTTACTGGAGGCCTGAGTTTCTGTAATGTCAGAGCTATGTACAAGCAACTACCATCCCATAATACCATGTTGTAATGTCAGAGCTAAGTACAAGCAACTACCATCCCATCATACCATGTTGTAATGTCAGAGCTAAGTACAAGCAACTACTATCCCATCATACCATGTTGTAATGTCAAAGCTAAGTAAAAGCAACTACCATCCCATCATACCATGTTGTAATGTCAGAGCTAAGTACAAGCAACTACCATCCCATCATACCATGTTGTAATGTCAGAGCTAAGTAAAAGCAACTACCATCCCATCATACCATGTTGTAATGTCAGAGCTAAGTACAAGCAACTACCATCCCATCATACCATGTTGTAATGTCAGAGCTAAGTAAAAGCAACTACCATCCCATCATACCATGTTGTAATGTCAGAGCTAAGTACAAGCAACTACCATCCCATCATACCATGTTGTAATGTCAGAGCTATGTACAAGCAACTACCATCCCATCATACCATGTTGTAATGTCAGAGCTAAGTACAAGCAACTACCATCTTATCATACCATGTTGTAATGTCAGAGCTAAGTAAAAGCAACTACCATCCCATCATACCATGTTGTAATGTCAGAGCTAAGTACAAGCAACTACCATCCCATCATACCATGTTGTAATGTCAGAGCTAAGTAAAAGCAACTACCATCCCATCATACCATGTTGTAATGTCAGAGCTAAGTACAAGCAACTACCATCCCATCATACCATGTTGTAATGTCAGAGCTAAGTAAAAGCAACTACCATCCCATCATACCATGTTGTAATGTCAGAGCTAAGTACAAGCAACTACCATCCCATCATACCATGTTGTAATGTCAGAGCTAAGTAAAAGCAACTACCATCCCATCATACCATGTTGTAATGTCAGAGCTAAGTACAAGCAACTACCATCCCATCATACCATGTTGTAATGTCAGAGCTACGTACAAGCAACTACTATCCCATCATACCATGTTGTAATGTCAGAGCTACGTACAAGCAACTACTATCCCATCATACCATGTTGTAATGTCAGAGCTAAGTACAAGCAACTACCATCCCATCATACCATGTTGTAATGTCAGAGCTAAGTACAAGCAACTACCATCCCATCATACCATGTTG
The DNA here is from genome assembly GCF_965119305.1 of Pelophylax lessonae. Classification (NCBI taxonomy): domain Eukaryota; kingdom Metazoa; phylum Chordata; class Amphibia; order Anura; family Ranidae; genus Pelophylax; species Pelophylax lessonae. The sequence goes on from NC_138770.1 coordinate 393,106,997, forward strand.
TAATGTCAGAGCTAAGTAAAAGCAACTACCATCCCATCATACCATGTTGTAATGTCAGAGCTATGTACAAGCAACTACCATCCCATCATACCATGTTGTAATGTCAGAGCTAAGTACAAGCAACTACCATCTTATCATACCATGTTGTAATGTCAGAGCTAAGTAAAAGCAACTACTATCCCATCATACCATGTTGTAATGTCAGAGCTAAGTACAAGCAACTACCATCCCATCATACCATGTTGTAATGTCAGAGCTAAGTACAAGCAACTACCATCCCATCATACCATGTTGTAATGTCAGAGCTAAGTAAAAGCAACTACCATCCCATCATACCATGTTGTAATGTCAGAGCTAAGTACAAGCAACTACCATCCCATCATACCATGTTGTAATGTCAGAGCTATGTACAAGCAACTACCATCCCATCATACCATGTTGTAATGTCAGAGCTAAGTACAAGCAACTACCATCCCATCATACCATGTTGTAATGTCAGAGCTAAGTACAAGCAACTACCATCCCATCATACCATGTTGTAATGTCAGAGCTAGGTACAAGCAACTACCATCCTATCATACCATGTTGTAATGTCAGAGCTAAGTACAAGCAACTACCATCCCATCATACCATGTTGTAATGTCAGAGCTACGTACAAGCAACTACTATCCCATCATACCATGTTGTAATGTCAGAGCTAAGTACAAGCAACTACCATCCCATCATACCATGTTGTAATGTCAGAGCTAAGTACAAGCAACTACCATCCCATCATACCATGTTGTAATGTCAGAGCTATGTACAAGCAACTACTATCCCATCATACCATGTTGTAATGTCAGAACTACGTACAAGCAACTATCATCCCATCATACCATGTTGTAATATCAGAGCTACGTACAAGCAACTACTATCCCATCATACCATATTAGCCAACAAAGGAATTCCTATGGTACACAGAAATGGCACTTGGCACTGCTTATTATTTATGTCAGGAAAATGTAAGGCCCCCCACAACAGTGAAGTAAGGAGGTTTTTGTTTGCTAACAAAGGCACTAGTTTTAAATAACTTGACAAGTTTAATTTAAGTTTCTTTTAGGCTAATTACATGAAGAGTATACAGAAGGCATTTATTACACTTCACACACTACAGCTCAGGCTACTAGACTTTTTAGATTTTAAATGACTACTGAACTACTGAAGGCAGTTGCTAGCTAAACATTTACAAGCTTAAATGCACATTTTGAACTGCCCCCCCCCCCCCCACTTAATAGAACTGCCTTTATTTCCCCACAGTAATAAAGTACTTAAAGGGATTGTAAACCTTTCTTTTTTCTCTCTTAAGATAAAAAAGATGCTATACTTACCTGCTCTGTGCAATGGTATTGCACAGAGCAGCCCCATTCATCCTCTTCTGGTGTCCCAGCTGGCACTCTCCACTATTCTTCTTCTGTGTGTACCCCCATAGCAAGCCTCCTGCTATGATATGTAAGTGCACTTCTGAGCCAGGCGGTGTGCATCCATAAACACACAAAGTACAGCTCGGCTACCACCCCCACTACCTTCTCTCATGATATGAGCCAATGACTTCTGCTGCTCTCAGTGTTTTGGTAAAAGATCCTTAATGACTGACCAGAACTGTTAAAATCTTGTGACATTAAAGGTCACATGGCCAACCTTAGGGAGTTGCATGGGGCAGAACCTCATGGGCAGTCATCAGCAACTCAGCCACTGAAGTCCTTTTCTGCACTCTGCAAAATGTCATATTTAAATCAGACCTAACATCCGCTATATTGTTTCATGTCTTTTCCAGTGTGAGTAATATTTACACTTGCTAATATGTATTATCTCTCAAAAAGTCCACAGTACTCATCTTCCATTCTTCTTTAGAAGTAGCAGAGGGGGTTGTTGATCAGTTTCAGCTGCCTTGGTGTTAATTAAATTAACAACAGGTGCACTAAATGGGCAACAATGAGACGACCTCCAAAACAGGAATGGTTTTACAGGTGGAGGCCAATGACATTTTTTTTCCACACTCATCTTTTCTGGCTGTTTTTCACTAGTTTTGCATTTGACTAAAGTCAGTGTCACTACTGGTAGCATGAGGCGATACCTGGACACTATAGAAGTTTCACAGGCAGTCCAACTCCTCCAGGATGGCACATCAATACGTGTCATTGCCAGAAGGTTTGCTGTGTCTCCCAGCACAGTCTCAAGGCATGGAGTAGAATCCAGGAGACAGCCAAGTTACTCTAGGAGAGCTGGACAGGGCCGTTGAAGATCCTTAACCCATCAGCAGGGCCGGTATCTGCTCTTTGTGCAAAAAGGAACAGAATGAGCACTGCCAGATCCCTACAAAATGACCTCCTGCAGGCCACTGGTGCAAATGTCTCCGACTAAACAATCAGAAACAGACTTCATGAGGGGGCCTGAGGGCCCGACATCCTCTAGTGGGCCCTATGTTCATTGCCTGGCACTGTGGAGCTCGATTGGCATTTGCCATTGAACACCAGAATTGTCAGGTCCGCGACTGGTGCCCTGTGCTTTTCACAGATGAGTGCAGGTTGACCCTGAGCACATGTGACAGACGTGAAAGGGTCTGGAGAAGCCGTGGAGAACATTATGCTGCCTGTAACACCATTCAGCATGACTGGTTTGGTAGTGGGTCAGTGATGGTCTGGGGAGGCATATCCATGGCTGGCCTGCTACATAATTTTTTCACTTTGATTTTCAGTGTGTCTTTGAATTCAGCCCTCTGTAAGTTGATAATTTTCATTTCCATCAAACAATGTGGCATCCTTTTGTTTCCAACACATTATCCAGTCCATATCAGTATAGATATCCAGCATCATATTTTTCCCCATTGAAATCTGATGTGTTTTCAAAGTGTTCCTTTATATACATATATGTATATATATATATATAAATGAAGCGCAAATCTGTCCCAGGATAAAATTCAAAAAGCTGCTGGACAATAATGCATGATGCAAAAACACAACAAATTTTAAACAAAAATAGTGCAGCACTGTGATTATAGCAAAAAATTGTATATCCAATCATCACTTATGAAAGTCCCAAAATCCAATGAAGGTGATAGTCCCACAGCTGTTGTGATAAGTAGGAGATCCTGATGTAGACCCAGTGACACCTCTCACACTCAAATCCTGCACATCTTCATTGGATTTTGGGACTTCCATATAAGAATATTGGATATATAATTTTTTGCTATAATCAAATTTTTTTGTTATATATGTATATATATATATATATATATATATATATCTATCTATATATATATATATATATAGATATATATACATATATATATATATATATAGATATATATACATGTGTGTGTGTGTGTGTAAATGTATGTCGTATAAGAAAATACATCATTTTGGCAGTAAATTAATTTTGTAATCATTGGAAATGGAAATATACGCATTAAAATCATGCATGCTTGAAGGATCCTTTTTTTTTTTTTTTTTTTAATCCTGTCCAAAAATGAAGGCATCAGGAGAACTGCTGACATCTGTTTATCTGTTTATAGCAATGGCAAGAGAACCCATATTAATTCTTGTTCAAAATGCCATACGAAGGAAAGGCATTAGTGCAAACAAGAGTCGTATTTGAATTGTAGATCATGTCTTAGCCATCTGCGAGAACGGATGGTGTTGAGGAATTAATGTGTTAATGAAATCATAATAATCTCTCAAAAGCAATGAATGGGAAGCTTGAAATTTTGATTTTAAAATTAGGCTGTGATACATTTTAGAATTGGAAATGTCTATTGTTTTTGAACATTCTTTCAACAAGAACTACATTAGAAAGCGAAAGCATTACAAAATCAAATTAGTTACTATTATTTATACTACTTTATGATATTTATTAACATGTTAGAATCATATTTTACGCCTAAATAATCCTGTGAACTCTATGGAAACCTGTTTTGAGGGAGACTTGGAGACTGCCACTGGTGAGCCCTCCTTCTGAAATATCTAGTTTCCTGGCTGTCATACTGACCTCTCTCCCTTGACTCACTACCCATAAAAATATGCAGATAAAAGATCTCCTGACTTTACTTTGTCTTCCTTTATTTCTTCCAATTTAATTTTCTAGATAGCATTTATCCCAGAGACAGCCAGGCAGCTTTGACACCCTTCTCACCTTGGTCATAATTTGGATTACAAAGTATATACATTCAGTGGTATAACTAACAGACCAAAAGTGAGCAAATAAGAGAAGTTTATTGCTAAGGTTTACATACACTTTAAGGAAAAACTAATTGAAATGTATATGATATTTCAACAAAATAACATTGTTTACTAGCCCTGTATAACAGTCCTTGTGGGGTTTTTTTAAGCTTTTTTGCCTTACATCATCTGAACAAATGTATAAATTGGGTTTTGTGCTTTCCCATTAAATGGACCTGGGAGAGAGTAAACAGAAACTGAAATAAAACATTACAGCATGGGATAGACATGCTTGTCCAAGTTCCCCTGTGCTGTCTGTTTAAAGTGATTGTAAAGTCTCATTTTAAAAACGTACCTGCTCTGTGCAGTGGTTTTGCACAGAGCAGCCCCGATCCTCTTCTTCTCGGGTCCTTCTTTGCTGCTCCTGGCCCCTCCCTCCTATCGCATGGCCCAATAGCAAACAGCTTGCCATGGGGGCACCCGAGCTGAGCTGCAGCTCTGTGTGTCCATTCAGACAAGGAGCTGCTATTTGGTCCCATCCTCACCCCCTCTTGATTGGCTCACTGACTTTGATTGACAGTCGCAGGAGCCATTGCGCCATGGCTGTATCTCAGCCAATCAGGAGGGAAAGTCCTGGATGGCCGAGGGACTCGTGGACATCGCTGGACAGAAAGGGGGCACAGGTAAGTATTAGGGGGGTGCTGGAGAGGCTGCTACACACAGCAGGCTTTTTATCTTAATGCATAGAATGCATTAAAATAAAAACACCTTCCTGCCGTTACAACTCTTTTAGAGTCGGTTCACACTACTCCGACTTGGGACACGACTTGTGAGCTCTCAAATCACCCCAAGTCTCTTGTCATCACAAATTTAATGTAAATGAATGAGAGCCGTCTTAATATGCACTACTGAAGTCGCTCCGACTTCAGAAAAGGTTCCTGTACTACTTCAAGGCGACCTATATCCAACTTGTGCCCATAGACTTCAATGGGAGTCGCCTCTAAGTCGGATCCTTATCTATTTTCAAGCGACTTGTTATCAGACTTTCCAGGAAGAAGAAAAAGATTAGCCAGGCATTCCTCACAGACAAAGTTGTCTATCATTTAAGTCTCTTTAAAGTAGTGCACAAGTCTCTTCTAAGTCTCTTACAAGTCTCTAAACAAGTCTCTTCAAAGTCACGCTAAAAAGTCGCTCCTTCATGGGGAGACTTTCTGGTCGCGGTAGTGTGAACCGGCTCTTAAAGGACTAAAAAGTGGGCTTATGTAGCTAAAAATGAATCAAACTAACAAAAAATGTTTCAAAAACAAAACAAAACCAAAAAATATATAAAAATAAAATTTTGGTGCAGAGCACATTGCTATAATTTCTTTTCTTTTTTTTTTTTTTTTAATGAAACCAGATTTATACAATTGTTTTGCTATATTTACAAATCAATTAAACAGTAATTTGAAGTTATTTTAGGTGTAGATTTTTGTAGCTATTTTTAATATGTGGAAAAACAATATGCCAGTTTATAAACCTGTTTAGGATAAACAATGTATTTGTTCTTTCAAAATTCAGTGAGTAAAGTATCAGAGCCCGTATTATAGCATCTTAAATGGGTGACATTCTTGTGCAAAACAAGTATTATGAATTTTCAAGTAACCTCAGATGATTTTGAGAGGGACGCATAAATGACATACAGTAGAGGTGGGCATTTTTCTAAATGAGTACCTTTAGAAGGAATGGTTTTATTTTTTAAACAATGAATTTACCACAACTTGCTAAATTTCAAATTTTTCATTTTAGGTATGCGATTGGTGTAAACATATACGGCATACTAAAGAATATCTCGATTTCGGGGATGGGGAACGAAGGCTACAGTTCTGCAGTGCAAAATGTCTAAATCAATACAAAATGGACATTTTTTACAAAGAAACACAAGCCAACCTTCCAGCTGGACTGTGCAACACATTACATCCCCCAGCTGACAGTAAATCAGAAGGCACAGGGGTACAGCTGCTAACTCCAGATTCCTGGAATATACCGCTGACAGATGCTCGTAGAAAGGTTCCGTCCCCGGCGTCTGCGTCTGGCCAAGTACAAGGTCCTGGATCATCAGCCTCTACCAATGCCTCTCCATCTGATGCCAACAGTTCTGCTACAAAAATTCCCACACCAGTTCCCAAATCCATTCCCATGAATGACAGTCCAAATATTGCACCAGTTCCTGTCCCACCACCTGCCAGTATTGTGCCTCCCATGGGCGTACCACCAAGGAGTCCTCCCATGATTATGACTAACAGGGGACCGGTTCCTCTGCCCATATTTATGGAACAGCAATTAATACAGCAAATACGCCCACCCTTTTTACGAGGTCCTCATGGTTCAGGCCCTAACAGCCCTATGCCCAGTTCACTTATCCCTGGTATGGGGCCACCTCCAGGTGGTCCCAGAGTTTTAGGTCCCCCGTCTAGTCCTATGCATAGACCAATGTTATCACCTCATATTCATCCACCAAATACACCTACAATGCCAGGCAACCCACCAGGATTGCTTCCACCACATCCACCTGGTGGTCCTCTACCTAGTCTTCCTTTCCCCCCCATGGGCATGATGCCAAATGGTCCCATACATATGCCACAAATGGTAAATTTTGGTTTGCCGTCTCTTGCACCTTTAGTGCCACCACCAACTCTTTTAGTGCCATATCCTGTTATTGTTCCTTTACCTGTTCCAATACCTATTCCCATACCTATTCCTCAAGTGGTGGATTCCAAACCTCCAAATGACTTCTCCAGCAATGGTGAAAGCATCATTCCAAGTTCATCAAATGATGCACCAGGTGCAAAGCCAAAGGATAATTCTTTGTCCCCAAGGGATTCCAAACAAAGGTCCTTCAAGCCTTCTGATTCATCTCCTGGGGGTTCAGGGCAGTTATCTCACCAGGCTACAGTTGTTCAGGAACAAACGAAAACTGAAGTGGTAGATTTAACAGTGAGGACAGCAAGTCCAGAAAACAGTAAAATTTGTGTCACTAATGCACTTCAGGTCCCACAAGATGGAGTCATAGATTTAACTGTGGCACACAGGTCTAGACTTCACAATGTCATACATAGAGCTCTTAATTCTCCATTCAAACTTGAATCTGAACCTAACAGTGTTGTAAACTTATCTTTCAGTAATTCAGATAGAACCAATTGTAGTGACTGTATGGAGAATAGTACATTGGAGACGAAAGTATATCCCTCCAGTGACTCTGACTTTTGTGGTACAGTGTCACGGGCCCCCAGCACTCCAGGACTGGAAACCAGTGCAGCAGTTTGTAATGTAATTGTAAATGGTGCAAAGAACACAGAGGGTTCTAAAAACTCTGAGAAATTACATGAGCAAAGGAAGACATTGTTAGAAAAGGAGCCAGTAGTAAGTGAGTTGGAATCTGTTAAAGAAAACAACTGTGCTTCAAATTGCCACTCAGAGCTAGAAACCAGCAAGAAGAATCTTGTGGAGGAGTCCCTAATACCTGGGGACAAACAAGATCCTAACCTTAATAACCCAGCTGATGAGGACCATGCTTATGCTTTGAGGATGTTGCCTAAAACAGGTTGTGTTATCCAGCCTGTGCCAAAACCAGCAGAAAAAACTGCGATGACCCCTTGTATAATCTCAACTCCAATACTCTCCACAGGGACAGAAGACTTGGAGCCACCACTGAAAAGGAGGTGCCTCCGTATTCGAAATCAAAATAAATGAAGGTTTGTGTCAATATTGTTTTGTCAATAAAACCATGAGTTATGCTCTGTCCAATAGGTACAATTATACCGCACAAACTTCATGTCAGGATTTGTCAGAAGGTGTTTAGCAATACTGTATGTAAAGGTGCTGCAGAACATATGATTCCCAATGTGTGGTCAGTATGGATGTTTACCTTTACTATCTCTCCCTGTATAAAGTCAGCAAAGTTCAGCACAATTCTCAAGGTGGTCTCTGTCAGGTTCACTTGTAGGAAACACAAAAAAAACATATTGGCATAAATACCACCTCCATCTTCCGTCTGGCCTTAATGGCTTCTTACCGACTCATTGGGAACATATACAGTATATGCACCAAAAATAAAAACTAATAATAAAGATGGCAGATATTTTAGATATACACTGTGTTAATATTTTTACTTTAGAGATGTATCTTTTATCACATGTAATTCGATTTGTTATTACATGAGCTCCTAAAAACAAATGACCGCAATGGCTTTATGGCCAGGCACAGCCAAACTCTGTCTAGAGATGGCAAAATTTTAATTTTTGAATCATGTTTTCCTGGTTACCTAAACTGTATGACTGTGAAAATCAGACAAATCTATATGCACAGAAGCATACAGGAAATCTAAAAATGGCAACTGATCGTCTGCTTTCTGACTATGTTTCATGACATTTGCCTCCGGTATATATTGAATTCATCATATCAGTTTTACTTTACATGGACTAAAATTCTGTATGGGACTAAGATAGAATTCTGAATTTCCAACACTACCTTAAGGAATACAGGAATTTATAAAAAAAAAAAAGCTTTGGGCATTAACCATGAAAAAAAATATTTGATAGAAAACTTTATTATACAAAATTTTTGCAAAAAATAAAAAAATATTAAATGAAAAGTTCATTTGTTCACATTATGCTCACCCCTGCTGGAAAATTGCATTTAATATCTGTGTAAGCTTTCTGTCAAAAATATATTGCAAGTGTGTCAACTCTTCAAAATCTAATCAGCATGCAGCACTAAGCAGAGCAATCCTCAAATAAAGTAAAGGAAATTGTATTACAACACCAGTCATTGCCCAGTAACACATTCTGCTTTTTTTGTGGAAGGGTACCAACAAACAAAGAATAATACCCCGTGGTAGTCACCGCACACTGGTGAATGTCTACCCGGGTGCTCTGCAGCAGATTGACATCAATAGATAAGCATATAGTTGTGGAGGTACTCCTTAAAGCAGTTCTCTGATTGAACGAGGTGGAGAGGAGTGGAAGGTGACATCATAATCTTCAGCTCGTGCAATCAGAGAACTCCTTGTAATCATTGAAAAAATACAAGGCTGAGCAACCCACTGTGGTTACTGTGCAGAAGGGCAGTTAGGGCCACTTAGCATTGGACATGCAGCAATCAATTTAGTAGGTGCAACTACTACTGTCATTTGCATCTTACACAGGGATCAGTTAAGTATAAGGTATGCATACTTACATTGGTCCAAGCTGGATCAATGTAACCATACAATAAAAATCATACTTAAACTTCAGTTTTATCTTGCTATTGGTAGTACAACTATGAACGTACAAATTAAAAACAAATTAAGACTACAAGGTGCAAATGTGTTATTGATCACTGGCACATCGGTTGGCTAATGTTTGTGAACATGACAGTTAGGGGTTTATTTAAAAAAAAAAGAAATTGCTAGATGAATGTCACAAGCATTCACTCAGTCCTCATGAATTCTGACCATACTTTGCCTAATACAGTTATTTTCTATGATTACTTAGTGGCCATAATGCAGTATTTTACAGATTGAGTAATTCAGGAAAAATATCACATTATGTCCATTAAATAGAGCAGACAATTGTAGGAAATCAATTATTAAGCAAAATATGGTCAGGATTCCTAAGGGCTGGATGAATGCTTGTGATTTTTTTTTTATTTTTTTTTTTTTTTATAAATAGACCCCTTAATATAAAAACGATTGTTGACCTCTGCTCATGTTTTTAAATTTGAAGTGGTTGGGAAGTATTTGCTTTAACCACTTGCCGACCGCCGCACAACTATCTACGTCGGCGGTCAGCCCCTCACAGGCAAACTAACGTAGGTCTACGTCGCTTGCTTGTGAGGGTCTAGGGAGCGAGTGCGCGCCCCGGTGGTCACGGACCCCCCCGCGCGTGTGACCGGCGGACTCGATGTCCGCCGGCCACTCTGCGATCGGCGGGGGAGAGGGAGAAAGTCAGGCAGCTTGTGTAAACAAGCTGCCTGTCATTCTCCTCGGTGTAAAGACACTGATCACACGGATCTACTATGTAGATCCCGTTGATCAGTGTCCTTACAGCTCAAGCCACAGCCAATCACAGTAGAAAGCACGCCCCTAGGGACACACACAGCCCCTCCCTCCCAAATAAAGTTAACCCCTTAACTACCAGTGTATTTTTACAGTAACAGTGCATATGCATAGCACTGATTACTGTAGAAATGTCACTGGTAACCCCGAAAGTGTCAAAAATGTCAGTCAAGGGTCCGATCTGTCCGCCCCAATGTTGCAGTACTGCAAAAAAAATCGCAGATCGCCGCCATTACGCGTTAAAAAAAAAAACAACAAAAATGACAAAAATCTTTCCCTTTGTTAGTAAACGCGATAACTTTTGCGCAAACCAATCAAAATACGCTTTTTGCAATTTTTTTTACCAAACATAGGTAGCATAAAACAAATTGGCCGAAAATGTTAAAAAATTTTGATTTTTACATTTTTTTTGGGGGGAATTTCATATAAAAAAAATGTGAAAAATATTGCTATTTTTGCAAAATTGACGCTCTTTTTTTGTTTATAGCGCATGATCAAAAAATCGCACAGGTGATCAAATACCACCAAAAGAAAGCTCTGTTTGTGGGAAAAAAAGGACGCCAAATTCGTTTAGGTATAGCGTCACACGACCGCGCAATTGTCTGTTAAAGTCACGCAGTGCCGAATCGCAAAATACCCCCTGGTCGTTTAGCAGCCAAATCCTCCGGGGCTTAAGTGGTTAATGTGTATCTAAAGGCATTTTTTCTTTGGTTTTGGATAAAGTAGAGAAAGTTTAGCAACACTGTCAAATCTGTATGGTTGTCTGTGTCTCTGCCAGGGGGATTCGCCCTTGTCCTGGTAAACATTGCCACTGGTGCTGAAAGTGAGGGAAAATCAAAACATATGAGTTATCTCCAAAGCAGGAATAAGGGGGAAGTGTTTCAGGGGGTTTACTTGTTGATGTGACAACAGTGTAAGACTCCTTTCACACGGGCGGTGCACCCGACGGAGTCCATTCTGCTCAGCGGGGGATCGATCCGCTAATCCCCTCTGAGCAGGCGGATAACAACTCCGTCCCTGCTCTGTGTGCAGAGACAGAGCTGTCAGATCCCCGCTGTCCTCTATGGAGAGATCAGATGAGAACGGACCACCTGTCTGTTCTCATCCGATCCTTTCCAATCCTATCCTCCAGACGGATGGAAAATAGGGTTTCCATCCGTCTGGATTTCACGGAAAGGATCGGATAGCAGCGGGTGTCAGTGGAGATGTCTCCGCTGACATCCACCGCTCCATAGGGCTGCATGGAGCATCCGATCTGGTCCGCCTGAAAAACTGACAGTAGGATCGGATCAGAAAGCCCATGTGAAAGGGGCCTAAGAGCCGATTCCCTTTATGTTGGAGAAATCTCCTCTCGCTGCATGTTGCCTTTGTGGGGCAGGTGGTGTAGGTAAATCTCCCCAGTTGGACACTGTAACGGATCAACCGGCACCCCAACTGGGTACCTCCGTTGACGGATGCTCCTAGTGCTTCCCGAGGGCTCCAAGCACTCCACCAGACACCATGACCCCACGAACTGCTGCAGCTTGGTTGGGGTCTCGCCGTCTCCTACCCACCCTGGACCTACGACAAGGCTCCAGGTTCCAGTGGGTGAACCCCTCTTTCCCCAGAGAGTGAAGCAGGAACAAGCTCTTACAAGAGCTTAGTGATTATTCAAGGGAGTATGAAGAGCATAGCAATCCCTTGTAGCAGATTCCCCCCAATGAGAGACAGGACTCTAGATTGAGGGTGAAGTAAAAACTCAAACTGTTTATTCAAACACATGCACATATACACTGTGGGACAATCCCCCCTCCCCCTTAGCAGCCAATCCACATACACATATACATCCCATAATAAGTTTATCTTAAGGCAGACAGAAACAATAGAACAATACAGGCAATAACAAACCCCACCCCATCTCACTATCTAGCAAGGGTCTATGAGACACTCCTGCAATATTCTAGCAATCTGAAAAGTCAAACCATTCATCTTCATACATTTCCCGAGAGATATTGCTGACAAATATTACTGTCCCATCTGAAGCCATCCAAACCATTCTCTCAGCGTCCCCCAAGTATCTGTCCCACACTCCCAGGGACCTTGAATACCCTCACAGACACAGACAGCAAAACAAAGCTGAAAGAGGTTTCAAAAAATTCCCTATTACTTCCACAACTAATACAAAAAATGTTTTGGATTTAGATATACTCTGTGTTGTACTTCATTTACTTTATATATGTACTTCCATTGCAGTTTATTGTGTTACCATGTTACGTATCATGTAATGAGATACAGTTTTTTTTACATTTGATTCCCCTTATGTGTTCCCTTTCATGAAAGTCTTCTTTTAGTTCCATCACTGATGACTAACCAGTTTATAGGTTTAATTATATTTATAGAAAGGCAATTGGTGAAAGTTGTGACTTTCTACAAAATGTACATACAATTACATTTGCTGTGGAAAAGATTTATCTAGTATATCACATATTTGACCACTTTCAGCCCACAAATACAGTGAAATGTCTTGAAGGATTTCAGTTAAGCCTACAAGACTTTTTTGTGAAATGTACAGATTGGATGAAATCTCAGGTCCCCCACCGCCACTTCTAACCTTCTCTCCTGCTGAGTGCCACCACAGCAAGCAGCTTGCTATGGGGGCACCCGAGCCAAGCCGCTGCTCTGTTTGTCTATTCATGCACAGAGCCGTGGCTTGGTCCCACCCCCTTTCTCTCCTAATTGGCTCTCTCCCTAATTGGTGAAAGTTGTGACTTTCTACATAATTTACAAACAAATACATTTGCAGTAAAAAAAAGGCATTATCTAGTATACTACATACCTGTATTTGACCACTTTGGCCACATATTTAACCGCTCGGGTGTCCATTTATACACGGAGCCCCGGCTCGGTCCAACCCCCTCTCTCTCCTCATTGGCTCACTGACTTTGCTGGACAGCAGCGGGAGCCAATTTCACCCGCTGCTGTTTCAGCTAGTGAGGGAGAGTCCCTGGGCAGCCGAGGCTCTTGTGCAAGGTTGCTGGATTGAGATGCGCCTCAGGTAGGTGCTGCACACAGAAGGTTTTTTATCTTAATGCAATGAATGCATTAGGATAAAAAAACGTTCTGCCTTTAGAACCACTTTAATATTCCTAGCTTTGAACAAAACATTGGATGCCTTATTTATTATTGTGTTGTTGTGTGGCCATTTGACATTCATGCAACAATAGAAAGGGGGCTATTTATAAATGTTTGTAGACAAGATTCACACAACTTTCACCTCACCCAAGATTTTGTGTGAAAACATTTACTAGTTAAAATTTTATTTGATACCTGCAAAATGAAACTGCTACTGAATGAAAACCCTGTCTATCCTGAAAAAAACACAGGACAGGTAAAAAACAAAAGCTTAAATGTGAAACTATTGTAATAAAATGGTATTTGGACAGTAAAGGATATAAAACAGCAAAATATAAATTGTTAGGCCTCATGCGTACTGGACATGTTGCTGTTAAGGGCGTGTGGTGTTTTTTTTCTGTCTCCAAACACCCTGCATGTGTCCATGCACATAAAGGCATTTAGAGGCAGGAGAAAACCCCACTGCCAGCATGCCCAGGAGCAGCAGCATTTTGGTAGAAAAAACGCTTGTTAGAAAGATTTCCCCTCACTTACTGTCATACCGACAACAGTTTTGGTTGAGCAGGAAAGGAAATAACCCCTGGCAGCTTTTTATTGCTGTCTTCTATTGCATATTTTCCCTCACTTCCTGCTCGGTGAAACTTTTATCACTTTAACAGTAAGTAAGGGGAAATTTCTCTGACAGAGCCATGGATAACAGTAAAAATCTGAAAGGGATTCTGCTCCTTTCCTGCTCAACCCAAAGTAAAAAAGCGTTAGCTGGGCATATACTTTGAAGGCTACCTCTAGCTTAAACTGATATTTTATTTGAAAATTGGTATAGCTGGATTTAATCATAAATTGGTCTTCTATATCCCTTGATAGCTCCAATGGTGAGATATAGGCTGTTTTTTATGCTTTTTTCATCATTTTACATAATGGAAAATAATCTAAAAGAGCCTTACACCTTGAGTTGTCATTGTCATAAAGCAGAGAGGGGGAGGCACCATTAAGTGTAGTATTAAAAAGTAGTCATTTATTTGCACATGACTAAAAAGACTTACAAGAGGTAAAAGAAATTCATGCCCGTCATAATACTATGCAGTCCCAGTGGTCTTGGCCATCCTGCAGGCTTCACAAACAGTCCAGGTAGGGAAGGAGGAGAGCTGGATGGAGTGTCTAATCCTCCAGTGATGGATGGGGCCTCCATGCTGTCCAGCTTGGAATGCGGATGCGGAAATTATGTCACAGGTGCAGGGCGGAAGCCCGAACCAAGGGCTGTCAATGAGAGAGGCTCATACTCGGAGCTCAAAGTTCCTTCTACTGGCCTACTGCTCACTGGAGGAGAACAGTTTAAATATGCAAGCATAATCATAATGTCTGCTGCCATGGAACTACAGCGGCCAGCAGACCAATATTATATAGAAAACTAATAAATCAATACTAGACTTGGTAAAAGGACTAGAATAAGACCATATAACATCATAAAAAATATATCATTAAGAATGTATGTTAAACGTTTTATAAAAAATTTAAAAGAAAAAGAGAGGAAGGAATTCAATTATAATGGCTAGTTCTGTTGTTGAATGAAAGTCATAAATAAATCACAATAATCCCTCATATCATAGTTCACTTTAAATGCCATAATTACTTACTAGTCATGTAATTACCACCACCCCCAACCAGGAAATATCATTGTGATAGCAAGATAAGTATGTCTTCCTTTTCCTACAGATTTCCCCATACATAGAGACAGCAGATTATGTTGGATAGTAGCATTTTGATAATGATGGTTATGTACTGTATATTACCAATACTCTAAGACTATTTTCTATGGGGTTTAGCATGTATATAGGTCCAAATTTGTGTATGCTATTGTCTGCCATCCTTATTCACCATTTGCCTTAATGGTGGTCAACTTCTGTCAAGTGCTTACTGTATATCTAGCCACCACTGCTGCAAGATTTGTGTGGTACAAATTAGAAGTCGAAAAACCTGGTGAAGAATATATTGAATAAGGTTCTCCAAGAATGATGTAAATGTTTTACAATTATTGCCTTGGAAAGGAGCTGTCCTATAAATATTTTGCCCTACTTTCATCTATAATAGAGGGAAGCTATGTAAAATTCAGGGGCTTTTTCTCACATCAGCATTGTGGGGGGGGGGGGGATGGTGACATAGACACCCATAAAATTAAATATGTATTAATGGCAGCATCTTCCTGAGCTGAGCAAGGCGGATTGTAGGTGGACCTCAGACTTCAGAATGTCCATTGTTTTCATATGAACCTAATGAACTGAGGACTAAAATCACTAAACAGTCCCCTCTGCAAGTGGGATAAGAACTGGGAAGACGGTGCATGTGTTCTATGTGAAGTGTTTCGTGACCTATGGACAGGTGTTGAGCTAAACAGTCCATCGAGGCTGAAAGCAACATGCATCTTATGACATGTCATACAGTTTATATAAATGACTGTTCACAAAGAACAAGAGAGGGCAAGTTATTGACCCATGGAAGTACCAGTCCAACCAATCTAGAGCCAGCAGGTGCTTTAAAGATAACATAGGCTTTTGACTACGGCATTAGAAAAGGCTCAACACTGCCCTCACTACCTGGCTTCTGATATTTATCTAAAAATTATGTAAATTATCATTCAGCCATCCCTTGAGTTTGACAATATAACTTTTATATGGAGGTACTGTAAGTAACATTGATTTTGCATGGTCTCATTTTAAGGAAATTGTA
Source organism: Pelophylax lessonae (assembly GCF_965119305.1). Taxonomy (NCBI): domain Eukaryota; kingdom Metazoa; phylum Chordata; class Amphibia; order Anura; family Ranidae; genus Pelophylax; species Pelophylax lessonae. The sequence continues at coordinate 393,123,101 of NC_138770.1, forward strand.
GACCATCTGGACTCCAGTTATTTATGACGTTGATGAGATTAAACTAAACGATTTAGTAACATACAACAGATGCTAGATTGGAAGTCTTATAACTGGTTTACCCAGTATGCCTGTAGAGTATATTAACAGTCCCCAAGACATGTTCACTTATTAACTCAATATAAGCAGTTCTTTACCATTAGATTTTCCTCTCAACTTTCCTTTAAATTTCATCTCAAAATAGTACATTTTTAAAAGACTGTTTAAATACCTTAACCTAATTCTATTTCATCATTAGCTAAGCATGTAATAAAATGATTATAATATGTGATTAACTCTGCAACAGACACAGTTCATGTATATTTAGCAAATAATATATTTTGTACTTTGCTGATTACTGTTATATGTTGGCGGAAAGCCAGCATTGCATGAATTGAAAAGTCTCCAAGATTCACCTATAAATTAAAAAGCAGTATAAATAAGTTAAAGGGAAACAGAGCAGCAGGGAAGTGTAACTCAGTAATGCTAATATATTAAGGTGGAACTGAAATGGAATGTTTTGGAATGGAAGATGAAATGTTTGAGGATCCTGACGGATGTTTGAGGTTTAAATACAAGAGACGGAACTGTTACTTAACATCTACAACAACATCTACAACAAAAGATTATAATGTTTTTTATATGGGGGTTCAGATAGAATTGATCTTTAAAGTACAACTCCAGCTTTGTTGAGATGAAATGCCCCTCTAGATAAACTTTTCTGCAGATTCATGGAGGTCTCTGTTTTGAAGAGAATACTCTTTTGCCAAAACTGATTTCTCAATGGTGGGGTCTGCCTTTTTGTTATACCAATCTGGTGCTAACTCACTTTTGTAATCAGATAAGCTTAGGGAGCCTTAGAAAATATCTCATCAGTGATGAAACACCAATTACAAGGCCTGCCCAAAAGTTGACTTCCTAGTCCATATGTCTGATAAAACCAGTGTGTCAATCATAAAAGCAGGGAATGAGATTTCTGGGGGCATTCTGTACATCAGCTATGTACAGACACCTCCTGGTTGTCATACTGCAAGGTAGTGAGATTTAAATGTTTGACAAGTTTTAGAAAATTACGTTATCTGCAGATTGCAAAGGAAAGATGATTTTTAAAAACATTAAAGTGAAACTAATTCTACTAATTTAATTATTTCCCAAAGAGTTACATTAAAGGCATGCCTCTGGTGATAACTGTCACAGATGCCAGTGTACGTATATCAGCTCTCAACTGACATTTCAAATGGCTGGTGTCAAAATTGCTCACATGTGCAGCACCATGGCAACTGTAGATCTAAATAGAAGCTAAGATAGTTCCAACTCCAGCTGTAAATTATAGGAAGGTTTAGTTCTGCATTAAGTTACAAAATGTCCAGTGTAAAATGTAAGTTTATTAAATTTTTATGTAAAAATTGAGTTTTCCTTAACCGATTCAGCTCCGGAAGGTTTACCACCCCCCCCCCCCCCCCCCCTTCATGACCAGGCCATTTTAACGCTGTACCTAAACAAAATGTATGTCTTTTTTTTACTCACAAATAGAGCTTTCTTTTGGTGGTATTTGATCACCTCTGTGTTTTTTTATATTTTTTGCGCTATAAACAAAAAAGACCGTCAATGTTGAGAAAAAAAATAATATTGTTTACTTTCTGCTTCAAAATATATCCAATCAAAAAAAATGTAAAAAATATAATTTCTTTATCAATTTAGGCCAATGTGTATTCTGCAACATATTTTTGGTAAAAGCATATATTAGTTGGTTTGCACAAAATTTATAGTATCCCCAAACTATAGGAAATTTTTATTTTTTTATAGTAATGGTGGCGATCAGCGACGTATAGCAGGACTGCGCTATTGACAGTCGGGAAACGAACTGACACTTTTTTGGACCAGTGACACTAATACAGTGATCAGTGCTAAGAAGTATTCACTGTTGCTGTACTAATGACACTGGCACTTAGCAGTGGCATTTAGCAGAAACACAGGATCCATGTCCGTTATAGTGACAGAACTGTGTACCAAAGCATCGGTGGGTGCTGGCGAACTTTGAGTCCACCGTACCCGTCAATCAGCTCCCGCTGTGTCTAATCACAGCAGAAGCGGGCCACCAGCAGTGCACGTGCACACCCAGAAGTGCAGAATCACGTACCTAGTACGTGATCCTGCACCGGAGGGCCGCCTTGCCGCCGTATATCTACAACATTTGGTCAACAATCGGTTAAAAGACCTGTAGACTAAATTGTGGGTCTAGGGGTCTGTTTTTTGTTTTGTTTTTTTTTTGGGGGGGGGGCTGAACTTGATAGATGTGTATTTTTTAACCTAACTATTTAAATTATTGATTTGAATAGTAGCTGTTAGAATCTCCAAGAATATTTGAGAACAAAACTATTTGGTTTCCTGGCTCTGCAGAAGCTGATGATACAGTATGTAAATGTTCAGACTTAAGACATGTCATCTGTGCTCTGAAGGGCCAATTAGGAGATCAATTGAAAAGAACTAGTGCACATCATCACGGCAAACTTCATATCAGTGAATGAAGGTTATGAGAATGACATTGGGCATTTATGACACAAAAATATTACAGTTTATTTTGCTGAGTACTTATGCAGTAGCTAGATACTGCATTGATTGCATAGTTTATATACTATTCTCTGTAATCTTGTGCATAACATTTCCAGTTTGTTTCAGAAATAGCAGCATTCATACATTACAGCATCATCGTATTCTACTTGCCAACTATACAGATAATGAAGCAATTAAGCTTAATTAACGTCTATTTAAAGAAGCTATGCAGTGCCAGTAAGATTACTTTTGTTCCAGAATAATAATCATTCTAAATTATTACAAACTAATTTGCTATAGCAGATGCAAATTTTATTTTGATCTGTATGGCTTGAAAAACAATGTTTTTGCTGATCACTAAGGAAGGGGAACTTAAGTGTTTTTAATGGTGACTTCCGAGTAGTAGTTACATCATTACATTGTCAAGAGTAGGCGCTAACTTCAAAGAACAATTGTTGTTTGAAAAGTATTCTGGTTGATTCTAGAATGGAAAATGTTATGTATATATATATATATATATATATATATATATTTATATCTAAAAAGGGTTGCACTGATACCAGTATCGGTGTCAATACCAAGTACACCTAAGTACTCGAGCTCATGCAAATGCTCCCAATACTGGAGACAATACCTTTGTGGTGCGATTTGAGCCTATGCAAAATGAATGGGCTCAAATTGCATTGCAAAGAATCACATGCAATTTGCCGCACAGCTCTTGTGTGAACCCAGGCTTTCATAGTGACTTTGAGCCTGAGTTCCCACAGGAGTGGTGCAGGAAACCTCCCTGCATGACGAGTTCCACCATCTCCGGCTCCTGATCCCAATGTTGACATCAGCGGCTGCGGCTTGGGTCAGCACCATCCATGTGATGATGCTGACTAATCAGAAGCCATCCAGCCTGTACTCTCAGAACTGCAAGGAGAGGGGAAAAGGGAGCAGGAGTTTCGAATCTCCAAACCTGTGAAGCGGCTTTTTGTTGTCTGACAACGGGGGATTGGCAATCTGGTACTTTGGGACTGGGAGGGATGGGGAGAGGGGCCAATGGATGGCTGGAACTGCTGGAGGAAGAGAGTCATGGGAGAGGCATGAGGAGCCAAAGCCTGAGCCGCTGATGTCCACGGTTGGATTAGGAGCCAGATATGGTGGAACCTGCCATGCAGGGAGTTTTTTCCACATCGCTTTTGTGTGAACTCAAAGTCACTAAGACACGCCTGGGTTCACAAAGGAGCTGAACGGGAAACCACATGTGACTTGGACAGAAATCACCCCGCATTCCTGTTCAAATCGCATGCAATGGTTTGCAGTGCGATTTGAGCCCATTCATATTGTATGGGCTCAGATTGCACCGCAAAAGTATTTGTACTCGGTATCGGCGAGTACTTAACCGAAAATATCAGTATGAAATAATATAAATATGTGCTGCGCAAACCTGTGTAGCTTATATTAATAATAAATTAATTTAAAAAAAATAATGAATTTGTAGTGAAAAATTTGTATTTGTATTTGTGTAGAAAAAAAATCTATATGCGTATATATCAACAGTTGTGCACTGATTAAATCCAATTTAAACACAATTAATAATTCTCTATATGCAATATAACCATACATATTCGAACACATATAAATCATGCAAAGTGACGTAGTGAATTAGTGTCCAATTCCTTATGCCTGGTATCCAAATTATAAGTTATATATATACGTTTTCCCCCTGATGAGAACACGCAAGCGCCCTGTGTTGATACACGTGGGGGAGGGGCCATACGTCGGAGTGTGAGTACGGCTGAGAGCATTTTCACAGCTCACTGAGCGGATAAACCAGAACATTTGGAATCCCCCGTCTGAGCTTCTGGGCCACTATTTGCAAAATAGCCATTATAGTGTGGTGCGCTGCAAGCACCAATTAAATGTACAATACGTTTATTTTTAATAAAGTCAGTTTACAAGACGTTACTTGCACCACGTATATCTTTCTTCCTATCCATATGAGCAATACGTGAGAGATAGGAGCACCCTGACAGCATTTAAGAAAAAGCAACCCCGCATTCATATCTATTGGATTGAGCACAAGGCCATTACTGACCAAGCTTAAGTACGAGGTCACAGGCATAAAGGTGAGGCACCCACCCGAGGGGGGGGGGGGGGGGGGGGCACAGAGACTGGAGGTGAAATCAAAGTTGCTCACGACCATACTTGAGCACTGGTGATTGGGATTTAATTTCCATACAGAGGAGCATACTTTGTTTGGACACTTATAATTTGGATACCAGGCATAAAGAATTGGAGACTAATTCACTATGTAACTTTGCATGATTTATATGTGTTTGAATATTCATTGTATGGTTATAGTGCATATAGAGAATTATTAATTGTGTTTAAATTGGATTTAATCAGTGCACAACTGTTGATATATACACATATATATTTTTTTTCTACACAGAGTGATGCAAAATTTTCACTACAAATTCATTATTTGTTTAAATTAATTTATAATTAATATAAGCTATACAGGTTTGCGCAGCACATATTTATATTTTTTCATTCACAACAAGGGAGTGATCAGTGCTAGCGGCATCCTAAAATTTACAACACCATAGATTGCTCGCAGTCCCATTTAAATTCATTTGAAAATATCAGTACTCGTACTCGCCATAAAACACCAGTGTCAGTGCATCCCTAATATGTAACATATATTCCTTAAAACTCTCATCTGGCAATGTTCAGTTGAACATTGTGTAAATATCACTAAAGTTCCTTATAGGTTATAAGAAAGTCGGATACTGTAAGTTTTTCGCCTGCTTTGGTTGAGTAAAGTATATCTGAAGCCCAAATGTTTTTTTAAATTCTGGATTATAAAGGTGATGTTTAAAACCCTGTCAGTTTTTTTTTGTTTGTGTCACTATTTGAACCCATCCCTACTCCAAAACTAGAGACATGTTTAGCTTTAATCAATTATTTAATTTATTTGAGGAAATATATTTTACAAAGACTGTGGGTTGTCAACCAACATTTTGGCACCTCCCTTTAAATGTATCAGATGTATGGAAAAGCCCTGTGCCCTTCAGCAGCCTTGACTGACTGCAACTGAGGGCACTACAAGGATAAACAGCATATCAGTAGGGTGGTTAATCCTGTTGTTTTAGCAATCATAGGCTCAAATGAAAACTGTATTTTTCAGTAGGATAATGTCCAACATAATAGTGCAGCAATCACTGTACAAATATTATATACAGTCGGGACAATGGGCTGGCTCTACTACTAGACAAACATTATAGACAATGGACTGGTCTGCCAGAATACTGCAAAATAATGCCTGATCTCATATTGCATCCATCACTAAATAACATTAGTTAAGCACTATTGAGAGATCACTGGGCATGATTATGCACCTCATAGTAAAGCCATCTCTAGACTTTAGCACACAGAAATGTATCAATAGTCATCAGGTTAGGCTGGCCATAAATGGTCAGATTTTCTTTCCTGCAACCACAAGTTGTCCCTGCTGGGGAACACATAGTGAATATTGCTAGCGGCTGTAGCCGCAGGCAATAATTGCATGAAAAATACAATTTGGCTGTACCCAAGTTGATCAATCGTTCAACTTGGGTACAATTGGCCTGCCCATATGAACTCAAAGCGCAGTCATCAATGTTCAAGCTTTAAAGTGATACTAAACACACACTGCTTAATTTACATTATTCCTTCCATTTATACTATATTGTCAAAAGTATTGGGACATCTGCCTTTACACGTACAAGAATGGCGCAATGGCATCCCTGTCTTAGTCCGTAGGGTTCAATATTGAGTTGGGCCACCCTTTGCAGCTATAACAGCTTCAAGTCTTCTGGGAAGGCTGTCCACAAGGTTTAGGAGTGTGTCTGTGGGAATTTTCGACCATTCTTCCAGAAGCGTATTTGTGGGATCAGGCACTGATGTGGACATGGAGGCCTGGCTCACATTCTCCGCTCTTATTCATCCCAAAGTGTTCTGTCGGGTTGAGGTCAGGACTCTGTGCAAGCCAGTCAAGTTACAAAGTTACTTAGTTAGTCAGGTTTAAAAAATACACAAGTCCATCTAGTTTAACCAATAAAAGAGAACAAAAATAAAAATTAAAAAATCATGCAATATCTTGTACACAATTCTATACCCACAGTTGATCAAGAGGAAGGTGAAAAACCCCAGCAAAGCAAAATCAAATTTTCTCCAGCATGGGAAAAAATGTCTTCATGATCCCCCGAGAGGCAATTATTACCTTTAATGTTAGTACCCAGCTATATTATGTAATTTAGGAAAGAATCCAGCCTTTTTTAAAGCAATCCACTGAGCTGACCAAAACCACCTCTGGAGGGAGTCTATTCCACATTTTCATAGCTCTTACTGTGAAGAAACCTTTCCATGTTTGGAGATGAAATCTCTTTTACTCTAGACATGAAGCGTGCCCCCTTGTCCTTTGTGATGACCTTATAGTGAATATCACAACACCAAATTCACTATATGGACCCCTTATGTATTTGTACATGTTGATTGTATCCCCCCTTATTCTCCTCTTCTCGAGAGTGAATAAATTCAGTTCCTCTAATCCACGTGTGTCAAACGCAAGGCCCACGGTCCGAATATGGCCCGCCAGGCCATTTCATGTGGCCCTCAAACCCAGGAGGAGGGGTGGAAATAAGATGTGGACAGTCAGTGAAAGAGAGATGAACCTTGCACACTGTCCACAGCACACCCCTAAGCCCTGCACTCTGTATGTAGCGTACTCCTCAACCCTGCACTCTATAAACAGCGCACCCCTGAACCCTTCACTCAGTACATTATGCACTTATGGTATTTATTGCCCATTCATATCAGTGCGGTTCAGGAGGGTTGGTTGAGTTCCTGCACCTATTCTCTGATAAAAAGGGCCTCGCATAAATATATATAGTCTTACAGACACAACCGGCCCTTTGAAGAGAACCAAAATACTGATGCAATGAAATTGAGTTTGACACCCCTGCTCTAATCTATCTTCATAACTGGACTCCCCCAGGCCTCTTATCAGTTTGGTTGCCCTTCTCAAGTTCCCCCGATATCCTTTTTGAGAAACTGGTGCCCAAAACTGAACTGCATATTCTGGATGAGGTCTTACTAATTATTTGTACAGGGGCAAAATTATGTCTTTCTCTGTGAATTCCATACCTCTCAAAACAAGGAAGTGCTTTGCTTGTTTTGGAAACTGCAGCTTGGAATTGCATGCTATTATTAAGCTTATGATCTATCAAAACCCCCAGATCCCTCTCCACCATTGATTCCCCCAGTTGTACTCCCCATAGTATGTATGTATGATGCATGCATATTCTTAGCCTCCAAGTGCATAACTTTACAATTATCAACATTAAATCTCATTTGCCACCTAGTTGCCCAATTAAACAGTGCATTGAGGTTGGCTTGTAAGTTGGAGACATCCTGTAAGAACTGTATTCTACTGCATAGCTTGGTATCATCTGCAACAACCTAAAATGGTAAAGTTCCTCCACCTCAAACTTGCTCATTCATATCTTTACGGACCTTGCTTTGTGCACTGGTCTAAATCATTTGGTGGAGGGGGAATTATGGTGTGGGGTCGTTTTTCAGGGGTTGGGCTTGGCCACTTAGTTTCAGTGAAAACAAACTCTTAAGGCGTCAGGATACCAAGACATTTTGGACAATATCATGCTTCCAACTTTGTGGGAACAGTTTTGTAATGGCTCCAACACGACTGCCCACAAGTGCACAAAGCAAGGTCCATAAAGACATGGATGGGAAAGTTTGGGGTGGAGGAACTTGACTGACCTGCACTGCATAAAAACAAAGTACAAAAGTGCAGCGCTAGTAGACAATCAGTGTAAGAAAAACATGTAAATAGTGGATGGGTATTGAACAGTCCAAATAAATACAAGCTGAGATATGCATAAAATCAACCGTCCCAAATGATAAAAGTGACATAAATGTCCAGTATTGCGGTGATCACGGTGCTCAGCAGATCCCGACACCAACAGAGAATGGGGATATAATATGCTCACCAGAAAGGTAGGACTCAGAGTGCCATATAGCACCTGGGTCAAAACAGCTTGATATGATGTGGATAGGTAATCCAAATCAATAAGATAACGACGGATGCTCTAGTGAAATCTTGTAGCAGATGTAACGTCACACCAAAAGCTCCCATTCAGCCAAGAAGTTGCAAATTGAACCAAAAAAGGAGCAAAATATAGTGTAATACTGCTAAAAATGTATTCAGAAAATGAACCAAAATACTGTACACTTACAGACATCTCATGGATATGAGCATAAAGAGATACATAAGTAGGCTGTCAGTGGTGTGGGTTTGACGCGCTTCAGCAAATGTGCTTTCTTCAAAAGATAGTGCCGCACTGCATAGCCTATTGCATCAGGGCGTGCATCCCAAATGTATTAAAACATGGATAGTGTTAGTAAGGCAGTGGATGGTGTCAGTAGAGCAGTGGACTTGTCGGTAGGATAGATGTTGCCGTCAGTAGGAAACAGTGTCAGTAGTTTTTTATTTATTTTTTTTTGTTATTTTTTACAATTTTTTCAGGCGCCTTTTTGGGGGACTTTGGTGAAATATCAGCAGTGGGAATCTGCGCTGCACAGGGCAATTAGGGTGTTCTATCTTAACCCGATAGAACATCTTTGGGAGGAATTAGAGCGCAGACTGCGAGCCAGGCCTTCTTTCCAACATTAATGCCTGACCTCAAAAATGCACTTCTGAAAAAATAGTCAAACATTCCCATAGACACACTCTTAAACCTTGTAGACATCTTTCCCAGAAGAATTGAAGCTGGTATAGCTGCAAAGGGTGGGCCAACTCAAATTTGAACCCTACAGACTAAGACCGGGATGCCATTAAAGTTCATGTATGTGTAAAGGCAGGTCTCCCAATACTTTTGATAATATAGTGTATGTATAGGAATGATGACACTGTATTTATTTAAATTGAAAAAAAATCTAAGTACCTCTTTTTATAATTGATATACTGTAGATCTGTCATGTAACTCAGCTGTTTCCCAGCCTGTCTGCAGGAAAATACCAGTGGGAATAGCTTTTATTTATTATCAAATAAGTGTTTTAAATTGTCATACAAATATGAAAATGAATGTAAAAATGTATTAATTTAATGCAAAAACATTATGTGGGCTATCTATTGGGGAGGTTCTGCCAGTCACAGCCCGTTTTACGCCCCTCCAGCTTGTGTCTATTGTATGTATGTGCTTAGAATTTACAGGGAAGTGATGCCGCCATCAATCAACATGTAATATACCACTCCAATTCTGTTTAGCTGTTTAGTGGGCATAAAGGAGGAGGGAGGGCGGGGGATGTAATTTATCTATTTAGTGTATACACCCACATGTGGGACTCTATAGTCATGTGAGCTGCAAAGTTAAGAAAAAGGAGGAAATGAACAGCTTAGAAGGGAACAGAAACTGGAGCATGTATGTTGCAACGGCTGGTCTACACAATCTCAGGCTGCAGAGGGGACACAGACAAGATGGGAGGGACAGTAAACAGCAGGATCAACCAGGTTTTTTTTCAGAATACAGAAATTGAATCCCATAGAGACTAAGTGAGTATGAACAGCATGCAATACAGCATGTACTAACAGTTTTTTTAGTGTGGATTTAATTACACTTTAAAAACAAATAAGACTATAGACCAACCCACCAGATGAATGGGCAAGATAATAATTGGCCTCAGTTTGCAACCTAACCCAACAATTGATGCAACCAAGACAATAATTTTTCCCATCAGACCAAATGTCTCCAATGGACAATGTTTGGGATAAGCCTGATGAAGCTCTTAATGCAGGTTAACGCCAAGCTCCATATAAATAAATACAGGCTGTATAAATAAAAATTCTATAAAAATATTTTGAAGATACAGCAAATGCTTTTTTTAAAAAAGGTAAGACTTCAAGAGAAAGCCAAATGCATAGAATTTTTATAGAATTACACAAGAGGACACATCTAGGCACTATTTCCTTAACTGTACAAAACATACTCTAGACCAGGGGTCTCCAAACTGTGGCCTTTACTTGCCTTTATCCAGCCCTCGAGGAACTGTTCCTTTCACTGATACGAGGCACTGTTTCTTCCACTGACACCACAGAAGTGGTAATATTTCTTCTGAATAGTGATATGGGAATCCTGCGATTTGTGTATAATAATATCTATACTCAAGGCAACTAGCACATAAGAAGTCTACACAACTTATAACATAGATAATAAACAAAAGTGTAGCGCCTTTAGAAAATATCTAAATTTAAACATGAAAAAGATGTAAACACATAGGTAATATTATTAGACTACATCAACAGTCTATATATAAATAACAATTCCTTTGTACAGATAGTAGTCCATAATAAATTCACCAATATTTCTCCCACGGACACCAACAATGGGGTACTATTCCTACCACAGATGCCAGAGATGGGCTGCCCTACCCCCGATGTGCAAACATGTTTGCACAGACCTGAATGGAGCTTCATATCATATTCCTGTTCTTACATCAGCATCCTCAGTCTCCCTTCACATCAGTGACTCCCCTTACCATCAAAATCCTCCTCTTCACATTACTGCCCTCAGCCCCCCCTTACATTACTGTCCTCAGCCCCACCACGTTACTGTCCTCAGGTCTCCCCTCATACTACTGTTCTCAGGTCCACCCATGCATTCCCCCCCCCATTAACTGTCCTGAGCCCCCCTTCACATTGCCCCCCCTCTTCCTGACCTATTTTACACAAACAGGAAAGGGCAGGAAGCACAGCAGGCTTGAACAGAGGGCAGGAGCTGCAAGCTGATGATTGGTTGCTAGGACCACCCTTCATCTTAGCAACCAGTCACTTGCTTGTTAACTCAGAAAGCCCCCACCATCCATTCCTAGCTGTCCCTCCTCCTGCTGTTCTCTGTGATAAAGACAGCAGTGGCAGTGAAGGCCCTGGGCAGAATGGCAGGACCGTGGCAGTCCAGGTGGGACATTGCCTTGGTCCAGATCCGGAATGCGGTCCACCATTTAGTAATGCCTGCTCTAGACCATTGCATTTAGCACACGGTTCCATACTGTTGCATTTTTTATGGTATGCCGCGTATTGTGAACTGTTTCATACTATATACTATATACTGTGCTGGATACTACATACTCCCTACTGCTTTACTCCTTACACACTATTTTTTAACTCCTTAAAGCAGAACTTCACTCAAAAGGGGAAGTTGCGCTATAAGTACTCCCTCGCCCCCCTCCTCTGTCACTTTTGGCATGTCATTTTGTTTTTGGGGGGGAGCTGGTACCTAGTTTCAGCTCGTATCCCCCAGGATTTGTAGCTGCCGACTTTTAATTTTTTTTTTTCTAGAGTGAAGAACCTCTTTAACATTGCACTGTGTAAGCTTTTTGTTACATGCTACATAATGCTGCACTTTGTACACTGTGTTGCAGATTAAAAACTGCAGGCTGCTCCAACCTGCTGTACACTATATACTCTGTATTGCTTTACTGTATTTGATGTGTTGTAGGCTACATTTCCAACCTACTGGGCTTTGTATGCCTTAGTGTGCATTCAATATTCTGGACTGCTGCACTTTCTACTCAGTTTCCATTCTGGACTATTCCAATCTGTGCAGAAAACGACATATTTCCCACCGCTGTACACTGTGCTGTATAAAATAAAATCAATAATTCCACTGTGCTGTACGCCATATACTTCACACTGCACCTTTCTTAACTGTACATCACAGTACACTGTATACTTCTCACTGCTCCACCCTTTTTGCTGAAAACCTTTATTGAGCTGACAGGAATGCATTTTTTTAACTGAGCTTAAAGTGTTACTAAACCCAGGACCCTGCATTCACTATATCTGATTTCCGATTGTACACAGAACATGGAAATGAAATTATTATAGTAAATATAAACTGCTAAATTCCTTTTCTCATCAGAAGTTAGAGCAATCTTGTGACTTCTATCACTGTCTGGTTAAAGCTTGTAGGAGGAGTTTTCATACTGCACTGGCTGTCCTATCAGGATCCAGGACCCCTGACCCTCTGTCTGCACAGAGCTGATTGGCACTGTGCTAATGACATGCACTCTCCCAAGAAAAAAAAACAAAAAAACTGTAGCAATACACACTGCATTTGCAGCTTGTTCCCTAGCCTCTGTACTATCCGGAGATGGTTTGGAGATTCTGGAAGAAGGGGAGAATCAGAGGAGACAGAATAAAATAACTAAACATCCTTTTCTCTTACGTCCTCCGACAGTCGCCGCCTCTTCATATTCGTCACATATGGGGGTATTAGACTTTGCTCCGAAGGAGTAGCTAGGCAACAGAATATGTTAACAATAAAGCTTTAACATATCCCACCCTCAAGGGGTGGTCCCCTCAGTCAATACCCTCCTACTTCCTGCAACCATATCTCAGTTTTAATGTCTAGCTTGTCAGGAGTGGCTGGCTCTCTCTGTGCTGGGACTTTTTGTCCCAGACTCTTTCTTCTTTTTAATATTTTGTTTGAGTTTTCTCTCTACCTTTACTTAGCTGTTATTTTTGTCAGCATTAGTTAGTTCTTCGGACGAAGAGGATCATGTGGACTGGGTCTCGGGCTGATCCCCCTGGTCGCAGGTCGTGGGTCAGTGGCTTCCCAGTCTGCCATCGAGCGTTCAGCCAGGTAACGCTCCTGGCACAGTGAACGACCCATCCCTGTTCGGTGCAGGGATGATTGGTGAGGTGGCTACCTCACCGGACGCTGTGCGGTTTCTTAACCTCCATTATGTGCGTCTTGAATTGCGACTCTCCCTGCCTCATGTGCAGCGGCTTGTTCGCCTGTGCGGGTTCCCCACGCCATGTGAGGTAAGTGTATTTATGTGGGGACCTGTCTGTCTGGGGGGGTCTCAGTCTGGGACTGTGTAACCTGCCTTTAATCACACTGCTTGTCTCCCTATCTCTCGGCTGCATGCTGTGGGCTGCAAGGGGGGGGGGGGAGCTGTATGACACTGTGTGTGTCAGGCTGGGCAGTGTGAGGAGCTGTGTGCTGTGGGGCATGTTTTTTTCTTGGCATGTTTGGGCATATACAGCGATCGCTGCGGCGATCTTACATGTATCCTTATATTGGGATGTAATGTGTGTGTTTTTTATGCACTGTGGAGCGGCGTTTTCGGCGCCAAACGACGCCATTTTACCGGCGCCCGCTCCGGCCGCATGGTTTACATGCACGGCGGCCATTTTCTTGTAGCCTCCATAGGCTTACATAGAGCGCCCTGGCAGCATCACTTCCTCTCTCCTGGAACACCGATCGAGGCAGCAGCAGCAGCGGGGTCTCCTCAGGTTTTATCCTTCTGTTCTTGTTATCCATTGCCTGTACTCAGTTTGTATATTCCCTGTGGGGGTCTCATTGTGCCTGAGTGTGGTGCGGTGGGCTGCGCTTGCCGCGCTTGCTAAAAGGGGGCAGTTAACCCTTGGTTGTCTGGCATTACAGGGGCAATGGATTCTCAGGAGGGCAGGTTTCCTACAGTATTGGTGGAAAGCCAGGGGACCGCTGTTTCCCCCCCAGGGGGGGATTTAGCCACTATTGTGGCTGGCCTTGCTGCCCAGGTGCAAATGCTGGTGGCTGCTCAATCTACTAAATGGCCCAGAGTTGCTCTGTCCTCTGATTCTGAGGGTGAAGGTGATGGGGCTGTTCTGGCAGGGACCCCCCTATCGGGGTCCTGCTCCTCTCTTGATCTAGTGGGGTCTGAGGTAGAGGCTGAAGTTGAGGGGGTTGATAATTCTCCCCCTGGCTCGCCTGAAGAGCTTGCAATCATGGATGAGTTGATTGCTTCCATTAAGCAGACGCTACGTTTGCAGGACGAAGTGTGTCCCCCCGCTGCTTTGGCGGCTTATGGGACGCAGAGAAAACGCAGGACGCCGCAGGTTTTTCCCTGCAATGCTGATTTTCAGCGCGCTGTTAAGGATCAATGGCGCGATCTGCGCAAGCCTTTTGCGGTACCAAGTAAATTCAAGCTGCGTTATCCTTTCTCGCCTGCCACTGATGAACGGTGGTGTGTGCCTCCGCCAGTGGATCATGCAATTGCGGTTTTGAACAAAGCCACTGCGATTCCTGCAGAGGGTTCCCCTGTTTTCCGTGATGCCACGGATAGGAGACTGGAGTCTCTTGCCCGTCATACTTATTCTGTTACGGGCTCTATGCTTAAGGCTCTGTTTGCTTCTCTCATGGCGGCCCAGGCGATCGCAAGTTGGACGCAGATGCTTAGGCGCGTCCTAGTGGCCGATTCGGCCTCGGCGGCGACCCTGGATATGGTGGATCAGATCCACCAGGGTGTCATGTATCTGTGTGATGCGGACCTGGACCTGATTCCGTTGGCTGCACGTGTGCACAGCGTGGCGGTGTTGTCTCGCCGCCTGGTTTGGTTGAAATGTTGGTCGGTGGACCAATCTTCACGTAAGACCTTAGCCAATCTACCTTATGATGGGTCTCGCCTTTTTGGGGAGTCCCTGGATGTGTTGATTAAGGGGATCACCGGGGGTAAGAGCACTCTCTTGCCCCATTTCCCCAAGGCTAAGGGGGCTTCTGGGAAGAAGCATGCAAATTTTCGGCCCCCTCAGGGGTCCTTTCGTGCCTTTCGGCCGCACTACAAGGGCAAACCGTTCAAAGGCCAAGGCTCTCAGAAGAAGCCCTGGTCTGGGAAACAGAAGTCCGGCCAATCCGGACCTGCTGCCCATAACAGTTCGGCCTGAAGGGGCGCCCTCACCCAGTTTTGGGGTGGGGGGACGCTTGCTCGGTTTTCTTCAGCCCTGGTTGGCCCATGTGCGGGACAGATGGGTTCTGGAAATCGTTCGATCTGGTTACAAGATCGAGTTTCTCTCTCGGCCGGAGAGCAGATTTTTTCCCTCAAATCTTCAACTGTCTCCAGAGCGCCTGCGGGATCTGCACCTGGCGGTGCGGGACCTGAGGGCTCAGGGAGTGGTGGTTCCGGTGCCTCATCGGGACAGATTTCGGGGGTTTTATTCCAATCTGTTCACCGTGCCCAGGAAGGAGGGCATGGTTCGTCCGATTCTGGACTTGAAGGCTCTGAACCGCTCTGTGCGGGTTCGCAAGTTCCGCATGGAATCCCTGCGCTCGGTGGTGGCTGCCCTGGTTCCGGGGGAATTCATGGCCTCCATCGATTTGAAGGATGCGTACCTTCACATCCCCATATTCGAGGGTCATCAGAGATACCTTCGATTTGCCATTGCGGAGGATCACTACCAGTTCGTGGCGTTGCCCTTTGGTCTCGCCTCGGCTCCGCGGGTCTTCACCAAGGTGCTTGCACCGGTTCTGGCATTATTGAGGGCCCAGGGCATTTCTGTCCTGGGGTATCTGGACGACATTCTGGTTCGGTCTGCGACCAGACAGGGTCTGGAGAAGGACCTGTCTGTCACTATGCAAACTCTGCAGGAGTTTGGTTGGACGATAAATGTTCCAAAGTCGACACTGAGTCCGTCGGTTCGTCTCCCCTATCTGGGAATGATACTGGACTCGGTGCAGGCGAAGGTCTTCCTGCCGGAAGACAAACTCAGGACTCTTCAGGAGGAAGTCAGGTCCCTCAGGGACGTTCCACACTCGTCTCTGCGGACGTGTATGAGATGTCTGGGATTGATGGTCTCGGCCTTCGGGGCGATTCCTTTCGCGCAGTTTCACACGCGGGGTCTCCAAGCGGAGATCCTGTCCAAGTGGGACGGGCGACCTCAATCTCTGGATCTTCAGATCTCGTTGAGTCATCGCACCAGGGAAAACCTTCTGTGGTGGCTCCAGTCCCCGTTGGTGTCCGGGGGCAAGTCGTTTCGTCCGATCTCGTGGACGATAATCACCACGGATGCCAGCCTGTCGGGCTGGGGTGGTGTTCTGGGCGTTCTGTCCGCCCAGGGGACCTGGTCGGAGGGGGAGTCTTCCCTCCCGATCAACATTCTGGAATTGCGTGCGATAAGGCTCTGTCTTCATCGCTGGACGGACCGGCTGCAGGGCTGCCCGGTTCGGGTGCAGACGGACAATGCCACGGCGGTGGCCTACATCAACCACCAAGGGGGCACCAGGAGTGCCCGAGCGGCTCGAGAAGTGGCCGACATTCTGTCTTGGGCCGAGACTCATGTCCCGGCGATAACGGCGGTTCACATTCCGGGAGTGGAGAACTGGCAGGCGGACTATCTGAGTCGCCAGACCCTGGATCAGGGGGAATGGTCTCTCCACCCGGCTGTCTTCCAGATGTTGTGCGCGAAGTGGGGTCTTCCAGATGTGGACCTGTTCGCGTCTCGCCTCAACTACAAGGTGAAGAGGTTCGTGGCAAGGACGCGCGACCCTCGGGCAGACGCGTTGGACGCGTTAGTGGCCCCGTGGCATCAGTACAGGCTGATGTACGCGTTTCCACCGATTCAGTTGCTGTCCAGGTTCCTTCGCAGGTTACACTCGGAACGCAGCACGGTGATTCTTGTGGCACCGGACTGGCCTCGCCGGTCCTGGTACGCAGACCTCGTGAATCTGGCGGTCGACGCCCCTTGGCGTCTGCCTCTTCGAGACGATCTACTGTCTCAGGGACCGATTTACCATCCTGCTTTACAGTCGCTGGCTTTGACGGCCTGGCTGTTGAGACCGAGGTCCTGAAGGAGAAGGGTCTCTCTCCAGAGGTCGTTCATACTTTGATCAACGCGAGGAAGTCTTCCTCGGGGAAGGTTTATTACCGTACTTGGAAGGCCTATTTTGCCTGGTGTGAGTCCAGGGGGTTTTCACCCCGCACGTACTCGGTTTCCCGTGTGCTGTCTTTCCTTCAGACGGGTGTCGATCAGCGTTTGGCGCTGGCTACGATAAAGGGTCAGGTGTCTGCGCTGGCCGTTCTGTTTCAACGTCCCGTGGCTTCCAACTCCTTGGTTGGCACTTTTATTCAGGGTGTGCGGCATCTGGTTCCTCCTAGGAGGGATCCTTTGCCCCCTTGGGACTTGAATCTCGTTCTATCTGTGTTACAACGTGCTCCTTTTGAACAGATCAGGGAGATCTCGTTGTCTATGTTGTCCAAAAAGGTCGCCTTTTTGGTGGCGATCACTTCGGCTCGCAGAGTGTCGGAACTGGCGGCTTTGTCCTGCAAGTCTCCGTACCTGGTTGTTCATTTGGATAAGGTGGTCTTGCGACCTAATCCTTCTTTTCTGCCGAAACGAGTTTCGGAATTCCATCTTAACGAGGATATTGTTTTGCCTTCGTTGTGCACGAAGCCTAAACATCCAAAGGAGGTGAGATTGCACTCTCTGGATGTTGTTCGGGCGATAAGGGTTTACCTTAAATCGACTGAGTCTTTTCGTAGGACGGACTCCTTGTTTGTTCTTCCAGTGGGTCCTCGGAAGGGCATGGCGGCTTCGGCCTCTACCATCGCCAAATGGATCAGGCAGACCATTGAACAGGCCTATGCCTTGCAGGGGAAGGTTCCCCCTGTGCCTGTGAAGGCGCACTCTACTAGATCTCTGAGTACGTCTTGGGCCTGCCGTCATGGGGCTTCTGTAGCCCAGGTGTGTAAGGCGGCGACTTGGTCGACCGTGCACACTTTCACAAAATTCTACAAAGTAGATGTTCAGGCATCGGCGGATGCTTCCTTTGGCCGCAAGGTTCTTAGTGCGGCTGTTCCATAGGGTCCCTTGTTGGGGACTCCTGGCTGTTGGGATAGTTTTTTGTATCCCCTGGTTTTTTTGTCTTTTCCTGGGTTGTTGCTCCTGTTGAGCACTTATTTTTGCTGTTGCCCAGCTGGTTTCCTTCCTTTGGTAAGGTTCCTTTCTTTGATGTGGAGACTGCGTTGCCTTTCGGCGCGGATGTGTTTCCCACCCCTCATGTTTGCACTGCTTTGGGACGTCCCCATATGTGACGAATATGAAGAGGCGGCGACTGTCGGAGGACGTAAGAGAAAACGGAATTTTTGTAAAATCTTACCTGTAAAATTCCTTTCTCTGAGTCCTCCGACAGTCGCCGCCCCCGCCCCTCTTTTGGGGTTTGAATGTATACTCTACTGCTATTCCACTAAAACTGAGATATGGTTGCAGGAAGTAGGAGGGTATTGACTGAGGGGACCACCCCTTGAGGGTGGGATATGTTAAAGCTTTATTGTTAACATATTCTGTTGCCTAGCTACTCCTTCGGAGCAAAGTCTAATACCCCCATATGTGACGAATATGAAGAGGCGGCGACTGTCGGAGGACTCAGAGAAAGGAATTTTACAGGTAAGATTTTACAAAAATTCCGTTTTTACACAATGCAGAGGATTACCCCTTAGGTTCCACAGTGATTATAACAAGCATGCTTTACTGCATATACACACTGATTTTACTGTTGTGGGTTTAGTAACAATTTAATCATAGAATCCTGTGATGAGGATATTTGTTGTAGCCCATCATCTTTACATTTTTTAGTAACAATAGTCTCTGTTAGTCATGTTCCTAAAATATGTTACAATTAATTTCAATGTCTTGTAGACAACCTTGAGCACTTGCAGATACAGCAAAGATAGACACTTTGTATGATGGTGTCAATGTCATCATTGTCATTAATCCAATTACCATAATATAGATGGATCTAGGGAAAAGGCTGGCCTGTAGTAGAAGCCTGTCCGTCTCTGTCTTCATTGCTTGTCATGAACGTTGACATATCTTTGTGTTACACATTATTGCTGATCTTTCCTGCTAGTGAGCAGAAGAATGAAAATCTCATTTTAACATTAACTGATGGTTTTGGTCAGTGGGATTTGGGAACCTTTTTTGTGAATTCACCAAATTACTATGTGTGCACCCAGCTTAGATACTTTATATGTGACAACAGATTGTGTCTTGTCTTTTTTCACTGTGCCAACCAAAGTATAAACAAACCTTTAGTCCCATTTAGCAAAATGTATTTCATAGAACAGACTGTTTTACTGTAGAATTCCATTTAAACAAGTCATTTTTTTATCTAGGAAACATATGGTTGTTAGCTGTCAGGCAGATGTAGTCATTATGCAACAGTGTCTGTATGTGGCTTATTTATTGCAAACTACAAGGCTGTTTCCTCAGTGTTTATTCTTTTCTAATTGTAATGTTATGAACAAATAAGTGGCGCATTGATGTAAAATGAAAACCTAAAAATGCCAGAGGTTTACATTCCGTTTTATTAGTGTTCACTGTGTTAAACACACTATGAGGCTGATTTACTAAAGCAGACAAGGCTGCCCACCTAGACAAGTAGGAAAGTAACCAGCCTCTATTTCTTTAGTATATTTACCCTGACATCTATATAGTCTATGTATATAAATATATGCTGCAAATCTTTCATTTCTAGTTGTTGAGGACTCAGTGAGATTGTATAGGAAAAGTCACCTTGATGGGCAGCCTTGATGGGCGGCACAGTGGTTTAGTGGTTAGCACTTTTCAGCTACATTGGCCCTAGGATGTGTATGTATGAATGTGAGTTAGGGACCTTAGATTGTAAGCTCCTTGAGGGCAGGGACTGATGTTAATGTATACTGTATATAAAGCACTATATAAATTGACAGCACTATATAAGTGCCATAAATAAATAATAAAAGTGCATAAATGTTATCAGTGAATGTTCCTTCCACCATCTGCCCAAGTCCCAATGGAGGAGATTTACTGAAACTGGTGCACACACAATCTCATGTAGCTGTGCACAGTAGAGCATGGCTGACAGCAACCTGGGTGCCAGGGGTGTGACAAAGCATCCCACTACTGCTAAGTGTCAGTAACATATTTCCATGTATAATGAAGCGTCCTAGGCTGTCACCCTGACTGGAATTGTATTATGGCTAGGTTCTTGTTGCTGCTCTGTACTTACTGTTCACCCACTTTTGTTCCTACAGGGTTGATTTACTAAAACTGGAGAGTGCAAAATCTAGGGAAGCTGGCATAGAAACCAATCAGCTTCCAGGGTTGATTTACTAAAACTGGAGAGTGCACAATCTAGTGCAGCCGGCATAGAAACCAATCAGCTTCCAGGTTTTATTGTCAAAGCTTAATTGAAGAAGCTGAAGTTTGAAGCTGATTGGTTACTATGCACAGCTGCACCAGATTTTGCACTCTCCAGTTTTAGTAAATCTCCCCCACAGTCTCCATACTGTATGTGTAGCAGAGCAAGCAAAACTGCCTAAACTTTTTTATTTCCACTAGTACCATTATTGAAAATTATACTCTCTGACCCCAAAGGTCTATTTTAAATATGCCCATATGTAATACTTAAAGTGGTTGTAAAGGCAAAACCTTTTGTGTGCAGCAGCCCCCCCTAATGCTTACCTAAGCCCCCTCTTGATCAAGCGATGTCCACAAGAGCCTTGTCTCTCCAGGGACTCGCACCCCTGATTGGCTTTTGGCAGCAGCGGAAGTCTTATGTCTCTGTCACATTTCAGCCCTTCCCTCAATTTTTTTTTTTGCTGGATTTCCCACAAAAAAATTGAAAAACTATACATATTTGCAAATTTGGCACTACCACGTCTCACTTTGCTGATCTAAATACCCCCTTTGAATTATTTATGATAGATACATTATCTTCTGCTGCTTTTAATCACAGCCAGTGAGCCAGTCAGGAGACAGAGGGAGAGTAGGCGAGATGTGGTTCTGTGTGTGTGAATGGACACAGCTCAGTGACTCGGGAGCACGCCGGCTTGGGTGCCCTCACAGCAAGCTGCTTGCTGTGGGGGGCACCCGGCAGGAGGGAGAAGCCAGGAGGGCCGGCTTGGAATCTGAGAATAGAAGAATCTGGACTGATCTGTGCAAAACCACTGCACAGAGCCCTTAGCTAATCAGGCCTAATGTGTATTTGTATGTGTGCATACACACAAAAGAAGTGTCTTGCAGGTGAAATATAATCACATTTACATGCTTTTTTATACTTTATATCCCATTTTAATTGGTCAGGCCACCCAAAAGTGATATTTAGTTATATGTAGAACCTAGAGGACTGCATCACCTCCTAGTCTCTCATATGTCTTGGATATTCCAAAAGCAGGACTTGACTTCATTTTCATGTGGGGGTTTTGGTGTTTCCATCCAACATTGTATGCTGTAGCTCCTGCTACTGCTTCTCCACACTAAAAAATAAATTAGAAATCCAACAGGGACCCCTCATAATGGCCACTGTATGTGTGCATGCCCAGGAACTCAAGTGCAGGTTCTCACCAATAGAGTCTACAAGAATTAGAAACTGTCTGATAGACTAAACCGGAGTTCCAGCCATTTCTGTGTTTATTGAAAGTCAGCAGCTACAAAAAGGGTATCTGCTGACTTTTAATAAACACACACTCACTGTCCCCCATTCCAGCAATGAGGCCGCCTGAAGCCTCGCTCCTCTTCTTCCCCTCTCGGCAGGGCCGGCATCACTAGCATGGGCACCTGGCTGTGACAGCTTGCGGCAAGCTATGCACAAGTCACACTGCGCCTCCTGAATGGCCGGGAAATCTTCTGAGACCTCTGACATGTCCCAGAAGATTGCAGGGAGAGAGGGGGAGAGGAGAACTTCTGCTTGAGCCGCCGAAGCAGGCCGATCGGAAGTGGGAGCGGGTACCTGATAAAATTAAGTACCCGCCCCCCCCCCACCAAAAAAACAACATGCCAAATGTGGCATGTCAGGGGGTCAGGAGTACTCAAAACGAAAGTTCCACTTTTGGGTGGAACTCCGCTTTAACCTTCAGGTTATGGTGGAATGACCCTTTAGGTTTGGAAAGAAAAAGTTTGAAAATCGAGGCTATTTAAACCAAAGTACAGAACAAATTTTACATATTGTGCTGTTTATGGTAATTTGAGTTCTTTTCCTTTACCTGTACTAATAATGTTCTTTTTCTTTACATAGGATGCTGGCTAACAGGGTATCTTGCATGGAAATGGGAGCAGCGCAATCTGTCCATTCACTAAATGACACCAGCTGGTCCTCTCCCTATTTACGTCTGCCTGCCACTGCCTTTGCTGAACACAAACTTCCTGCTGTCTCTACCCATGTGCTGTCATGCAAGAAAAGCCATGTCATCCACATCTCATAGGATGCTGAGCATTCCTCTTCATTAAACTTTTCC
Source organism: Pelophylax lessonae (assembly GCF_965119305.1). NCBI lineage: Eukaryota > Metazoa > Chordata > Amphibia > Anura > Ranidae > Pelophylax > Pelophylax lessonae. The sequence goes on from NC_138770.1 coordinate 393,145,751, forward strand.
CTACAGCTACAGTTGCTTTCAGAAAAAAAAAACAAAAAAAAAACAGTGGACCAATTGATTATTTATCTCTTCTATGTCTGTAGGGTTTGGAAGTATACGACTGGAATTATTCAGACTCCTGCATTTTCATTATTTTTAAGAGACTGTTATTGTTTTGCTGCTACAATGAGAATTGTACTTTGCTATGTAAGGTTTGGAACTGTACAAAGGGTAAAGGTTTTGTACTGGAGTAGCAACGCTTCAAAGTCATCTCTCTGTTACCCACGATGCACTTTTTTTTTAAATTGAAACGATTTAAAACAGAAGTTTTAATGCCTAATAGTGTACTTTTTATTTTAACAAAGGCCACCTTTATGCGTAATGCCATATTTTCAGTGTTAGATTTTAATCCTTCAACAGAGCGCAGTAGAAGGCAGCATGAATAGATGATATTGTGGTTTCTTGTACAGGCTGGATGGCAAAGAAGATCTGTAAATGTTTATTCTGCTCAAATTTCCTTTAAAACTCCCTCTAAACTGCGCCCCAATTGGGAACAGAGCAAACGTGTTGAACTAAAGACCAGAATTCCCTGAGGGGGTAAAGCAATCCGACAGAGGAGGGAGGAGATATTTGCTGAGCGTCATCAGAGATATGGGATGAAATTTCACCCTCTCAAGATTTCACTGATCCAGGAAGCCAGTGAGACAATCTCTCCACATACTAGCAGCCCTTTCGCTATAATTAAAATAGTATGGGCATACCAGTAACGGAATAGGGGCCAAGTACAAGGAATATATTTTTTTTTCCCCCCCCAGACCCCTTTCCATGGAACCACACCTCCCATTTTTCCTCTGCCTGCTATTCTGTTTTCGTGTTTGTTGACTCCTGTCTGGATGATGAAAAATGTGCAATTCAGTCCTCAGTCACTGGTATGAGGATATAACAGGGTAGAAGTCACATTAATAATATTATGTGCACTTGTACAGATGTAGCCAAGAGTCCAAAATGACAGTAGCTTAGAGCTCATGTGCTGGCACTTATATCTTAAAAAAAAAAAAAAAAAAAAAAGAATTATAGAAATGATGTGAAGTGTTCCCCCCCTTTTTTTAAAAAAAAGACAAGTTTCGAAGAATCTCAATAACATTGTGATTCAGTGTGTATGTTTACTAACTCCAATAAAGCATTTGCTCATTCACTTTTCTGCACAGTGGCTGCTATTTGACATAGTCATGAATTTTATACCTTGATGTGGAGTCAAGATAAAGGCATTCTGTGCAGTACAGATGAAACATAGCAGCTTTTTAGTGTATGTGTACTGTTAGTACTCTGTATATACTGTATTTCTATAGCTTCATTTGTAAAAAAGAAAAAGAAAAAAAAGGAAAAAAAAAACAGAATCACTTAGCAGTTTAAAGTATTGTTTTCAGAAACCACCCCCTTAATTTATTAACATGGACTCTGATCTTGTGGAGTGTCAAATTCTCTTTCTGTCATGTTACATGTCTCCACGGTTGTAACTCTGAACCTGTTGGGAGCAGAAAAACCATCCAAATGTTTCCAAAATGAAAAAAAAAAAAAAATACAACTCATCATTCTTTGGTGCATTTGAAGAAAAATCTTTGTATTGTTATTAACATTCCCACTGTGAAGAGGGCGACTTGTGTGTGTGGCAAGGACTTTACGTACAACTGAAGTGTTGCTGTTTGTGTTTTGTTGGTTTGGATTCATAGGGTAATGTCTTGATGGGTTGTTCTTTAGAACATCTCTTTTTATCTTATAAATTTATGTGCAAACTTTAAATATGTGTTTTTTTCATGATTTACAAACACGTGCTATTTGTACACAGATGTAATGTACATGGGACATTCTCAAATGTATTTACCTTGCAATGGTTGCTTCTAAAAATGATTCTATCATAAGTACTTCCTACCCCATAGGCTAACTGTATTAGGGCTTGTTTCAGCAGTTTTCTGGCTTATGTCAAAGACATCAGTTTGATATCAGTTTTAGACACTTCTGAAATCATTCAGAATTTATTGTCAGATGCATTTGACTTGCAGTTGACCTCCTGCATTTGACTTGCTTTGTGTAGGTTTTGCATTCCCACTGCCCATCAACAAAGGCACTTATGCTGTCCCCTTGCCTATACTACCAAACACTGGCCTTAAGGATATGTCCAGCCAAAACCTTTTTTGTTTTGGTTTGCATGGGGGAACAAAATAAAAACCCTGTCAAGCTTTTACTGATATATGGGGCCCCACTCACCTACTATCACAATGATACTGATTGCACCAGACAAGATGTAATGGAAAAATTGCAGTGGGGCACATACAGAAACTTTAAGGCTTCATGCACATGGACACTTTGAGGCATTAAAAGTAAATTGTGCATGCGCAAGTTTATGTAAGCATGGCATATATCAGTGTACAATTAGCATTCAGGCATTCATTACTATGAGGGCTGTACACTGATGCTGTTGAAGGTGTGGAAATATGCCTACAATTTACATTGAATGCCTCAAACTGCTCAGGTGCCAGAGGCCTAAAAGAATAGGTAAATGGGAAAATGATCAGACAGGGAGTAACTGTAATTTGCAGTTTATCAAAAAGGTGCAATGTTAGAAGTAATAATGCAAAACAGGTTTCGAATGTCAGAGAGGATACCTACACTGCAGAATAATACAAAACAGATGATGAAAGTTGCACAGACATGGTTTCTTTACAGCAATGTCTATACGGCTCAATCAGGGTAACGTGGCTCAATAGCATAGTCTCTATAAGACTATATTAGAGAGTCAAGCTGGGAATCACAGCCAAACGGATCCAAGGCGGCAGGAAAAAGGACTAGCCCACTGGAACTGCAGTATTGGTTAGGTGCACCCCAGAGTACCTGCCTCTTCTGGAGAAGCTTTGCACTAATGGGCTCCTGCCCAGTTCCTCACACTGGTTCTGACAATGGAGCGGTGCAGATCACTTGCTCTGCTACCTCTGCCTCATCAGGTGTGTCTCCTCTGAGTTGCTGTGGAAGGGAAGCTTCAGGCAAGGGATGGTGGTTTAGAGGGCTCCACAGCAAGAGCATGGACCTGAGCTGGGTTACCACTGGGCTCTGTAATATTATCAGGATCCATGGATTCCCCTGGGAGTCCTGGAGATAATGGTGAAAGAGCAGGATGCAGGGACCATTGAACCTATAATAGCAAAGACATTTGTGTCTCGCCTATTTAGAAAGGTTTAAAAAAAAAAATCTATATGGCCTCTCTGTGGGTTTCTATTCTCTGGAAATTGCAGTCTAGAAAGCATCAAATAGGCTGTTGTAGAATAGCTTTATGAACCTCTTACCACAGGGTTTGCAATTTTCCTTGATGGCAAGCTTTACTAGCACTCTTTCCCCAGGTTGAAGGTCAAAGTCTGACGCTTCCAATTCTCTTCACTTCACCAATGACCAGTCTTTAACAAACTGTTAAACAGGACAATTTTCACTATCGGATCCAGAAAGTTGGAGTGTGGTCACTGTGATTCCTACAAAGAGTAGGATCAAACATAACATGGTAGGGTGAGTGGCTTGTTGAGGAATATAATGTATGGTTGTTTTTCCAGACCATTTCAACTAAGCAATGGCTTCATTTCCTTTCTTTTCCACAAACTAAGCCTCTCAACTGTTGTATCCGGCTTTAACTGAACCTCTCACAAGCCCCATTGTCTTGCGGGTGGTATGGAGTGGAGTTTGACCTCTTAATGCCTAGGGAGTGGCAACATTCTTTGAAGAACACTCTTTTAAAACAGGGTCCCTGGTCTGAATGTAGCTTCTGTAGACAACCATAAGGAAGAAAGAAGTTCTTCCACACCATCTGAGCGGCACATGGTCTAGTGGTGCGTCTTATTTTATGTTAAATGTAAGAAAGTTGATGGTTACTACTTTCAGTGGGACAGATATCACTGAATAGATCACATAGTGTTGGCACACTTAAAACCAACTGAAACAGACCAACCAGATGAACATTTTCAGGATACCCCAGTGTCCTGTTTCCATGTGAATTTTCTTTGTCTCAGGGAGGGCCTGGGCCCTTGACAGTATGACTTAGTTAATGATTAGTCATGGGAAAACATTATTGTGTGGTGCAGTATACCATCCCTCACACAAATGGGACCCCCTGTCACTGGGTACTTCTCTGTACCTCTGCTCTGCTCTGCTGATTTCTATGTCTTCTTCTTCATCTACATCTCTAGTTTTTGGATGGGGATTGATTCCACTTTGCGGCCCCACTGCTTGACTCCTGGCAGCAGGGCATTTGAATTTAATGACTTTAATGGCTGTTTTTGTAAATTATAGGGGCAGTCTCTTTGGAGATAGCTCAAACAGACAGGCCTAGCATGGGGTTGCTGACCTTGCCTGCCTTCCAGGCAGTGTTCGCCTTCTCCACAAGGGGTCATGCCAACATGGATGATTCTGCCTGAAACTGAGCAATCCCTTTTGTTAAATTTCAGGATGAATTCATCCAAGCCGCCTCTGCTCCTGACACTGTATGGTCAATTCTAACACTTTGTCGAACTTCAAATTGGGGTTTCTTCTATCTTTCTCTTATAAGTTTTCTCTGACCTTGTCAGACAGCAGTCCATTTACAAATTGTTCCTTCCGTCATCTGCCCACATCACCCCAGCTGGGGCATCCTGCTAACCCTTTCCCTACATTGTAATTCTGCTTCTGTGTCTTGCAGTTTCAATGCATATTGTGGAACAGATTCTCCTGCTCTCTGCTTTCTGCTGAGGAAGTGGGACTTAAGGTCCCCTAATGTTACTGTTTGGCTAACAGTTAAAGTAGTATTTAGCTCTTGGGATTTAAACATGCTTAGCATTAACAATTGCATGCTATTCTCCACAATTACAATCATTTTCAATTACTGTTTGCAAAGCAATTCTGTACCTTATATTAGTTTCTTATGTGTCAAAATTTGAGACCAATGCTTAACCACCAACCCTCATAAGCACAGAGCTACAAATCAATACTTATATACTCCATTAGGTGTAAACACTATGCCTCATGCCCCATTATATCAATGAATAAAGTGTCACAAATACACTCACTGGCCACTTTATTAGGTACACCTTGTTAGTACCGGGTTGGACCCCATTTTGCCTTCAGAACTGCCTTAATTCTTTGTGGCATAGAACATTGAGTTACTGTTGCCTTTCTATCATCTTGAACTAGTCTGCCCATTGTCCTCTGACCTCTGACATCAAGGCATTTTCCTCCACACTACTGTCGCTCACTGGATATTTTCTCTTTTTCGGACCATTCTCTGTAAACTCCAGAGATGGTTGTGTGTAAAAATCCCAGTAGTTTAGCAGCTTTTGAAATACTCAAGCCAGCCCATCTGGCACCAACGACCATGCCATGTTCAAAGTCACTTAAATTCCCTTTTCTTCCCCTTTCTGACGCTCGGTTTGAACTTCAGCAAATTGTCTTCACCACATCTAGATCCCTAAATGCACTGAGTTGCTGCCTTGTGATTGACTGATTACAAATTTGTGTTACCAAGCAATTAAACAGGTGTACCTAATAAAGTGGCCGGTGAGTGTATTTGTGCATCAAAAACAAGACCAAACCCCAAAAAAAACAATATTATCAATCAAATATCAACAACACAGTCAAATAATTGTGTCTATTTATAAAACTCCCATAAAAAGTTCAGTGCAATGAGTTTGAAAAACATCAATCCAAATCTGCCCCCAGTGGATCTTCAGTTAACATTTGTCTCCCACGATGATCCCTTTACCGCATCTCTGGAATCCCACCTACCAAAAGTATATATCTTTTTAAAAGTTAGGGAAAAACAGTTTGTATTTCTTTATCCTCCATAGGAGTTTAACTGGATCAGTATCTGAGATAACAATCCTCTGCTGCTCCTTCCCTCAGCAAGCTCATACAGCACAGATGGGTGGATGAATGGATTAAAAAAGACTAATAGTGTAGTATTTTCAATATAATTGTATTTAAAAATGCTTAAAAAAATATTCGTACATGTAAAAACAAGCAGGCATATTATATATATCTTTTTAAATTCACATTTTTTAAACCAAAGACAAAAAGTCTTTTTTAATCCAAATTGGTTTTGAGTTTATGTATAACACATCAGCTGGGGATTACTTCACATTTTTTTGGACTGATTCCAAAGCATTGTAGGGTTTCCAAAGCATTATTCGTTTCCTGCACCTCATTCTTGCTGGTGCACTGCTCCCCCTAACTTCCAGTCTAGGAGCATGCAGTTCTTTTCACTCCATGGACGCCGGTGGGAATCCCACACCTTAGTATTGAGCATGATTTTCTGGAACTTTAGGTAGGTTAGATAAGCAAACATTCCTCTAATTTATGGAATGGACAGATAAAAAAAAACAGGTACAATTTAACTGTGGCTTTACTGTATTTATTTTTTACAATGGGGTTTAAAAAAAATGAATAGCTTAAGTAATTGTTCTGCCTGCTTCTACCTACCTTCTTCCTTCCAGAGTCATAATACCAGGGACTGCTGTCACAACACTCCCATCATTATTGTTTGACATGGCTGATCCTGTTCATAGATGACAAGGTTCTGACAGTGGAGGGCCACTCACCTGGCTACAGATCACTTGCCAGGCTATCTTTGCCTCATTAAGTGTGGGCATTTTGAGCTGCTGAGGGAGAGAAGCTGGGGAGACTTTTCTTTTCCAGGCACGTCCAGGAACCCAGGGAGATGTGGGAAATAAAGTTGAAGGGGCCTGTGCCTGCATTTGAGCATGGTGTGTTCTCCATTATATTACCAAAAAAAAAAAGCATTTCATTTCTGACTGTGCTGTTGTTGAAGATTTTCTCTCAGGTGAAATCATTGCCATCGGGACAGTAAGTAGGGGAGAACTTTTTTGTAGTAATACCCTGACAAGGGTTTCAATCTTTCCCAATCTGTCTGAAACAAAAAAAAACATTTTGGCTGGAATTACACTTAGAGGCAAGGACTGTAGCCATTGCGTTGAACTGGGTAAGGATTATGTCCTAAGTGTTAAAACCACCGGCAACCGCATCTTACATGCCAAGTATGTGCAAGCTGAATATTATGAAAATAACACTTGCAGGTATTTATTACCTTGTAGTTGATCACAATGGTATCATTTTCCTTCCTCTCCAAAAAAAAAAAGCCAGAACCATATTTATTTAGGTATCATTCAGGGTCAGCATTTGTAGCGCTAACCCCCGAAGGAGCCGCTGAATAAACTGGGTCCCCTGTTCCTGTGCCCACGACTCTGAAAATAGTACCACATGCTCTGACACACCTAGCTGGGTCGGAAAATATTTATTGTGAAAAATAAATAAATCAGCGCAATTAATAATAAAACTATATCAATTAAATCATAAAAAAAGAACTGTGGTGTAAACAAGCAACTGCTATACCAACTAAGCTTATCACTGCAAAACAAAAAAAAAAATCTAAAGTATATCAAAGGTACAGCGCTACTTAGTGCCAAACATCAATATCCCTGTGCAAATAAGCAAAATATAAAGTGCTAGCAAATATTCAAAGTCAATATGCAAATTATCACAAAGTGCAAAACATATATAATTCTTCTCATAAAGTGCAAATGTCCAAAGTGTATTAGTCCATTGTATAGCTTCCTCTGCCCTGTGCAAAATTATGCTGGAAAAGGTGCTCAAAAGGTGCTTGAAAGTGCTTGTGCTTCTGCCACCACCACCTAAAGATGGCCTCTCACCTTAAACTTAGACCCGTGTTTTACCACCAGGTCTAAGTGAGCAGTTCCCCTGAGGGGTAAAGGTCTCTCCTCTACAGGCAACACTCCTTGGGATCGCTTAATGAACTGGGCTGAGTATTCACCTCGGATCACTCCCAGCATCAGCCGATGTACTTATAAAAGGAGAGGTGGAAATCTAGTGCTGTAGGCTTTATTTAGGTAAAAAACAGCTTAAAAACTCACATGGAGTTGCACATTCAAGCTGTGTGGGCTTATCTTGCTTGTCTCATATACACAAGAGGAGCTGGCTGTCGAGTCCCTTTTCGTCCAGAAGTCTCCTCCCCCTATATGAATTGTGTCATACGTCCAAGACGCTCAACTTCTTCAGTAGGGGTGGCTGCGAACAGTGCCCATAATTCTCCCCAAGAAATGCCCATCAGTGCCCACCATCAATGCCCACAGTGCCCGCCATCAGTGCCCACAATCAGTGCCCATAGTGTCCATCAGTGCCGTCCATCAGTGCCCATCAGTGCTGCCTGTCAGTGCTCATCAGTGCCGCCCATCAGTGCCCATCAATGCCGCCCATCAGTGTCCCCTATCAGTGCCCATCAGTGCTGCCTCTCAGTGCCCATCAGTGCCACCTTTCAGTGCCCATCAGTGCCGCCTATCAGTGCTCATCAGTGCCGCCTATCAGTGCCGCATATCAGTGCTCATCAGTGCCGCATATCAGTGCTCATCAGTGCCGCATTTAAGTACCTCCTCATCAGTGCCCATAAGTGCCACCTCATCAGTGCCCATCAGTGTGGCCTCATCAGCGCACATCAATGAAGGAGAAAAATTACTTATTATTAAAATTTACTCACAGAAAATAAGAAAAACTTTTTTTTTTTTCAAAATTTTCTGTCTTTTTTCTTCTTTTTTTCTTGTAAGAAATAAAAAACCCAGCGGTGATTAAATACAACCAAAATAAATCTCTATTTGTGTGAAAAAAATGATAAACATTTCATATGGGTACAGTGTAGCATGACCGCGTGTAGCATTCAAAGTGTGACAGCGCTGAAAGCTGAAAATTGGCCTAGGCAGGAAGGGGGTAAAAATGCCCTGTATTAAAGTGGTTAAGGTAGGATAAAAAAAAAAAAACACAAAATGCGCACTATTGTTTTTGGATTGTACTACGGGTACATACAACAATGAACATACACATATGTGGTATCGCTGCATTTGTTCAGCAGGAGAATGTATTTTTGGGTTGTTCTTTGGTGGTGGGTTATGGTAGTAACAAAGAAATATACAGCTCATTTTTTTTTTCATTTTTTTTTTACTATTTTGGGCCAGTTTTTCTTTGATAATAAACAAAAATCAGGAGATATTAATTACCATTTACTACCAAATGAAAGCCCAAATTGTCCTAAAAAACAAGGTATAATCCGCCTGGGTGCACAAAGTAATTGTGATGATAGGTACAGTTTTACAAATGTCAAAATTCCAAAATTGTGCTTAGGCATTCAAGTGGATGTAAACCCTCACATATACCCAGTGAAGTGAACAGCATCAGGTGATAGACACAGATGAAACAAATCCTCCTACATAGGTTTTATTAGTTATCTACAGTCTTCTGCTGTCTAAACCCCTTCAAAAGTGCAGATGGTGTTAAAAATCTTTCTTCATCTGTCAACAGCACAGAGCAGAGGGTGACTCCACTCCACTCCCCTCCCCTCCCTTCAGACATAGACAAACTCCATTTTAAGGCCAGCCTCTCCCTCCCGACACCAATTTATCTTATGTGTCGGGAAAACTTTTTAGAAGTGACTCATTCTAATAACAGAGGAACGAAGCACCAGAGAGAAACGACACTTACAGCTAAGCGAAGTAAACAGCAAAGTAAAGAGATAAGTAAACACTACAGATATTTGTGCTTTGCTCAAATTCCATGACTCAGATTTACAACCACTTTAACATTTGTTTTACCCTTAGGCAAGAAGGGGTTAAAGTGTAGTGTGGATTTGGCCAGCGATCTTCCACCAACTTCTTGTGTTAGCAGGTGGTCTCCCTCTGTAAACTTGGTGAAGCACACCAAGGTCATGTGCTAGATCTGTCCACTGAGAGCTACTGCACACTTAAGAATAAGTAAATTTAAATATAGAAGTTGTGTAATATGATAAATTACCACTGGTATCCAGAATTACCTATGCACCTTATTTGTGTTCTAGCATGTAGAACCACATAACAGGAAGGTACATAGATTTCATAGGTAGCAATGTGCAAATTAATATAAGGACTTAAAAACAAACAAGAAAATTGTCTGACTTGTAGCCAATCAAGTAGTTCATAACTCCAAGGCAATTGTCACCCTGCATGATGCCGGTTTGGTCCCCAGGTTGGTCAAATTTTCAAAACTATATTCAGGTGAATTGCAAATGAGAGACTTGCTTTCAAAAGTTGAAATTCACCAAAGTTGCTATTATGCCTAATTCAAAAATGTATTTACTGATTTTATTCCAGGACACATTGGCATGCTTCCAAGCACTGGATAAAAAGGAAAATAGATAGAAAAGTATTTGTGTAACCCATAGCAGCCACATTTCTCATTTTTCATTTATCTTTTATTTTATACATGGCACAAATTGGCCGTATGAAACAAAAGACCCAGACTGTTGTAGTCATTGTAGCAAAATACATGAATACAGCATGACTTTGAACAGTCGCTTAGAGTGCAGCTGTCACTTTGTAAACAGTGGTGATCCACTGCCTGTCCATGCCAGCTGCTCGCTCTGTATCAGGAGTGCTGTGATGTTCCTCATACATAGGGGTTAGATTTACTAAAGTAAATAGGCTGTCCACTTTGCAGGGGATTTTCTTTTCCCAGAGCTTAGTGAATGTGGTGAAATTTCGTTTTGCAAAGAATATCCAAACATGTGCAAGGAAAAAAACAGTATTTTTACTTGCATAAGATTGGATGATGGAGTCAGCAAAGCTTCAACTCATTCACCAAGTCCTGTGGAAAATTCTCTCGCAAGGTGACCAGTCTATTTGACTTTAATGAATCAATACCATACAGCGCAGAACACAGCTGTTAAAAGTGACAGTTCCGCTGATTATATAGGTAGAGCTGCTCTCACCCATTGTAATCTGCAGTGCTGGACTGTCAGTGTGACAACTAAGTCTTGCACAGTGCCGGACACTTCCAGGTAATACAGACAAGGAAACACTTCTAGATAACTGGCCCTGATAATACTTGATACCACCAAATGGGAATACCAGTGTATGCATACCCTCAATAAAAATCTTATAAGTGCCTGCTGTTTGAGCTATTTTGGGATTCATATATTCACAGGTAAGGTACATAATACTTTCCTGAAAAAATGGTCAAATGTAAGGATTGGAGATATGTATAAATACTTAAGCTGGCCAAATGCTAGTAGCCTTTTAAATGAACATTTGAAACTAATATAAAATTCTCTATAACTTGACCAACGTCATTCAAAAGTACTTCAAAATGTAGTTTTCTAACATTTAATTTTCGAATAAATGTGATTTCCCGAACAAAAAACACATATACTGTTAGAAATTTGTTCATTTATCAAAGGTTTTTCTTCCTGCTCCTTATAATTTTCTTGTCACTATGGTTGAAAATGAATGCCGATTTGACCACCACTAACAATTAGGAAATCACAATAACTTTCTTAAAACAAAAAATTCCAAACAAAATTCTACTAGTGTATGGCCAGCTTTGGAATGCCAACTAAGGCCCCCAGCAACCGCATAATGACAAACAGGCACCAAAAAAGTTAATTCTCTAGCATTTACTGTATAATTATTTTAAAGAACTGTTAGGAAAATTATATAAGAACATTTAGTTGGAAAAACAAATGAAAATCTTTGGTTAAATCAATTCCAGCAAAACACTTTATTCTGCTTTTAGAACAATCCAGAAATGAACAATGCTATATCTTCTGTGCTAGAAAATGTGCATTTATAGGAAAGTCATATAATGTAATTATAAATGCATACATAAATAATGATAGACCTATACTTAGTACACAATAACGAGAATAACATAAAAAGTACACTATCCCATATCAACCACTTGAAAATCACCTTACATTGCATTGACAAATGAAATAATTGGTTAATACACATCACTACTTTTTTGCAGAATTTCCCAAGGCAAATAATGTACCTTTAATTTTTGATTTGCTGGAATATAACTATACATAGCAGATATTATTGGATATCGTTTTTCTATTGAAAGAATCAAACTGTGTGATGCCTGTAAAAGAAGGGATTTAGCTAACAAAATAAGTAGTGCACTCTTGTGATCCACCATGTCCCCCGCTATGTTAGCTGGCAGCGTAGAACAAGCAGGATGACAATGTTCTTGGCAACCGGCAATTCAGTAGACTAGCTGTCACTGCCACTCCCCCTGCTTACCTTTTATACCATTAGTAAACATCATCATGAAGACGAAGGAAACCTCCCCCCCCCCCCCCCCCATTTAAGCCCTTCTCACAAAACAGTTTAAGGAACAGGTACTTCCAATGCAATCTTTTGGCTTTCACAGTATATAGTCACTGGAGGACAGATTTTTAAAGCAAGTGCACTAGATGAGCTTTAAATTGTTTAATAATTGTAATAATAAAGAAACACGTGAAAAAAAAAAAGCGTTTTCACGTATTTTCCTAAAACATTGATTTCAAGGGCTTTGTGCAAACAAAATAATACTTTCTCAGAAGATTTCTAGTGCTTGTGGAAAAAGTTTTTTTTTTTTTTGCCTTGGATGCAGTTGGAAAGAGTAAGATCAGCCATCATTGTTTTTTATATTGCTGTGTCTCCTTTGGGGAGATTTCCTCAGACTTCCTGTCCAGTGATCAAAACAGGAGATGAGTATAAAATAGGGGCAAATCCTACATTTAATAAATAAACAAAAACAATCAGCGCAGACAGGTAGATGTAGCCAAATATAGATGGAAATGCTGGCTGAACACCGACCCGGGACTCACAGCAGAAATCCCAGAGCGAAATAACAAGCAAAATGATGCAGCGCAAATCCTAATAGTATCATGAACAAAAGTAATACATAAAGGAAAGAGTCCCAAAGATAAAATAAGAAGAGTCCTTAGGTCCTCTTGGTGTTGAAAAAGGATGTAGGAGAAAGCGACTCCAAACAGTGATCTCCCTCCACCAGAAAGCACACATATGCCCTCACCTCATATTTTGACCTCTGTTTTACCAGAAGGCCAAAAAGGCCAAAAATCGCTTTCCACATCAATCAGCGGGCTCCAGATTTGCAGGCATATACCTCTTGATAACTAAGGACCAGGTAGAACCCACATACAAAATGCCCCAGGTAATGGTATTCACAGAGGCTCCGTGGAGTATATGAAGAAAAGCGAAACAGGACCTCTAAGTGTAGACTGTAAGCAATAAAGGCTTTAATGGATAAAATTGCACTTACAGTTAGACAGCAAACAGCAGGCACATCGATCGTGTAATGTTACAACTTCAGCATTGTGGGCTCTGCATAGCGGCAGCCAGCCACACAAGCTCGAGACAGCAGCGGGTGACGTCAGACGGATGCGACTCCACCTCCCGTGGAGTCACTGTTTCTATGACATCTGTTAAATCTTAACTATCCTTTCACGTTAACAGTAAAAAAATTAATACTCTATGTAGCCCTTTGGTCCTAAACTGGGGCTAATATATAATATTAGTTTTTGGCTAGGTTGTAGGCTGCTCAGACTGATTGTACAGTTTATATTTGGCCTTTCCCTAAGCTCAGTTGGGTTTTGCATTTTTCACTGTCCCCTAGTAGTAGGTATTACTGGTACCACATGCCATAGCATGAGATTTCACAAACAGACTGAGTTATGAATATTTATATTTCCTTCAGCCAGCCCAGTAGGAGGTTCATGGCCACTAGTGCGTGATGGGGAAGAATATATATTTGGGACAGGCCACGTGCTAGCTCTCTTGCCTCAGGCTGATGCCCGAGAAGGTGTTGTTGAAGGGAGCTCTATATTTAGGCTCAGGAGCCTATTTAGGGCCTACATATGCTCAGGTAGTTCTGAGGTTGTCCCACCTGGTGTTGAAGAAGCCGGGCCAAGGTGAGAAGACCCAGGGGAAGACCCTTGCTGGAGAGCAAGGATGAAGGTTGGTCTCTCAGAAGGGCCTGGTGACTCGCTTGGAGGACGCGCCAGAATCTTAAGATGTACTTGCGGTTTTGCAGAGTTGCTTAAAAGTTCTGACACTGTGAAGCCAGATTTTGTTCTGGATCTGAACGCCTGCTTGCAGTGTTGCGGGTTCGGCTTAAAGGTTCTGACACTGTAAAGATGGATTTTGTTCTGGAACAGACTGGAGTCTGTAAAGTGTTCTGCTGTGGTATCTGAGACCCCTAACCGTCTCTCCTGCTACCTCCTTTTCAGTTCAACATTAAACCTTTGAAAAGACCAAAAGTGACTGGAGCCCAATTTTTGTTCAAAACTCCCCATTAAACCTGTGGACTCTGGGGTAAATGCTAACTTGTTACCTGCCTCTGGAGGTGTTATCCTGTCTTTAAACACCTTTCACACTGACTGAGGATTCGAAATTGGGTGACTTCATCTGAAATCGCACAATTTCGAAGTCGCATGTCAGTGTGACTTCGGATGCGACTTTGAAAACATCTTCATGCACATATGTCCAAGTCGTACCCAAAATCACCAACAGTAGTGCAAGGACCACTTTTTCAAATCTATGCAGCACCGCAAAGTCAGCGATTGCCGGCAATAGGCTGCGACTTGTCATGTGATTTGATCTGTCAAATCGCAAGACACATCGCTCCAATGTGAACGGGGGCTTAGGGTACCAGGGGGGACACTACATCTATCAAAAAAATCTGCTTTCATTTTAGAATATAATTTCCTTTCATTAGTGTCAGTTTTAAACACAATTTTTTGCATCCATTGGCCATTAATCATATCCTGTTAGACTTCCTACCGACAGGTATGTATTGCAACACTTCTCTGAAGTATTGAATGGGTATGTTTCAGGAAGACATTTCAGTCCATGGAGAGAAGTGAACCACACAGACAGCAGAAAAGAGCAGTCGTAGGATCAGTTTACATAAGGCCTGTCATTCTCTATAAAGATCTTGACCAGAGAGCTTTTACAATCTCTCTTACATGTTAGAAAGAAAAGCCAGTCACAAATGATTTTCTGTCCCTGCCACAACTCTCATAAACTCCCTACTTTTTCTTTTATTGACAACCACTGCCAGATACAATTATGTGCTAAAAAGTGTATTCAACTTGTGGGAAGCTAGATAATTATTTGCTGCCTATGTTTACATGTGCCATTTAAAAAGTTGGTATAATAGCCTTTGAGCTAATATTGATTTTCTATTTAGCTAGCCGTTAAAACCTAATTTAAGCCATCATGGATTGTCAAAACATCCACAGAACAGTCACTTTTGCTGTGCTCGACCAGCAATGTGACTCACCCCTCCTTTCTTCTGGAACACTATTTCAACAGTGGGTTTTATTTTCCTGGTATAACTTTTCTGAAATGTTATACAGTGTCTTCATAACATCTCATTGCAGAATGCTTAAGTCATGATATCAGATGTCCGGAGGATGAACAGGACTTCATGGTAGGCCTGCAATGTAAAACAATCAGCTTTGCGTCTTGGGGATTTGCATCACATACAACTGGTGTGCAGGAAGGTATTAAACGCAATGATGCTACAAACTGTTATGCGGTTGCTCAAGACGGAAATGAGGATGATGTCGCATTGTGTTTGGAACAAACCTATATTTACTTTCAAAAACATAGTTCTGCTTCAGTCCACCATGGCAACTTGATCCGGAAACTTGAGCACCCAGATGTATTGTAATCTGATCAGGCCCTGCAGGAGGTTGGATCATAATGACTATAGCTAATCTAGCCAAAGAAGAGATTCAATATCTCTTGATATAGCTTTCCAATTAAACCTGTGCTGTTTCCTGATTTATCTCAGGCACAAAACAAACAGCATAATGCTGGCCATGAAATATAATATTATTGGGGAATAGAAGTTTCACATTTATGCAACGCTGCACCACCGGGACACAAAAACATGCAGGGTTTAGCTAGCTGTTTTTTATTGCTCTTACCCTCTTTCTGCACCTCAAAGCAAAGTATTACAGTAGAGATGCAAACAAGGTGCTTCTCCACATAAATAGCAATAAGCTGTTGATTCAACATGGCCAATAATCATCTGCTGAATCTAGAAGTCAATGAGAACTCTTCTTAGGACAGTCGTTTTCCTCCTCCCACTCAATAGACACTGCACAAAAGCCCCGTACACACTATGAGAAAATCGAGGAATGGTCTGTTTAACAGCAAGTCAGAACCGAAATAAGAAAGGCTTTTTTTTGTTATTTGTTGCTTCTGATCATGCGCAGTCTTTCGTATCTGATATTTCTCGTACGAATATCTACGAAAACAGTACACATTAAACAAAAATCGTTCTTTCTGTTCCCGTATGAGAAAAAATTTGGAGTCCTTCGGAATATCAGGATCGACTGTCGAAAGTTGTGTACACACTATCAGAAAATCGTGCGACCGTTCCTTGGACAAAAATGTTAGCCAGATTTTCTTATAGTGTGTACGGGGCATTAGAGTCAGCTGGCTTCTCAAATTGTCAAAAAAAAAAAAAAATTATTGGATAGTGCCACACAAAATATTATCAATATCCACAGACAGGTCAGGACTGCACACACCCGGCATATAACCTGATCCTTCAGATGCAAAGCAGGCAGTGGAGATCACCCAGACTCCGGTATATAGAAAACAAAAAAGTCCAATCTGCAGCACGTCGTATATTTATTAAAAGAGTAAAAAACTCATCAAGACATCAAAATAACAAAAATAACAGAGTTTTGGATCTTTTAAGATCCTTCATCAGGTAGAGCAAGCATGAAAATCAGGTATCATTCATTATATAGCAAATTCTCTCATCAACTGGAAATTAGCAACACCTGGATAGTCTTTACTTAAAGTAAAAGAGAGTCTAAAATTACAGATAATATTCAGGAGATACACAATTTAACTTTGTTTAAGATTATTCATATAAACATCTGAAAAAAAGGAAAAAAGAAGCAAAATATTTAACATATTTAAACAAAATATTTTCAAAAAGAGATGTAAATCATAATCCTAATTCAAACCTCTGGGATAAATAGTTTCAAGTTGTGAAATCCAACTTACTTCTCTTTGTTGTGACTTTAACTCCCTATTTCCCCCTCTCTTCCTTCGTAGTATGTGGTCAATTAGCATAAATCTTAACTGGGCTAAAGTGTGGCCGCACTGTTTAAAATGCTTAGCAACTGGTAACTCAGACTGTTGGGAACAAATAAACATTTGTGTTGAGAAATCCCTTCCTTAATTTTTTGAGTGGTCTCCCTCACATAATGTAACCCACACGGACATTTAAGGATATAAATCACATATGCACTCTGACATGTATAGAATCCTTTAATGTTAATAGTTTTCCCTGTGTGGGGATGTGTAAATGAGGTGTCCTTGATCATACTGAAGCACAGAATACAGGATAGGCAGGGGAAAGAACCATTTCTTTTTGGAACTAAAAATTTTGGTACTCCCATCACTTGCTCTGAAATTCAGATTTGATAATCACATCCCTTATAGTTGTACCCCCCTATAAGATGATAAAGGAGGGAATTTAAAATTCTCAATGTCAGGAAAAGCCTCTCAAAGGATTCTCCACTGTCCATTAATCACTGAATAAATTTGTGCAATGTCTACAATCACATAGTATGTGCTATCGATTCACCACTCATTCAAACTTTTTTTTATAATGGCCAATAGACAGACAAGCTGGAATGCTAATATTTAGAGAATATGTAAACCTAACATACCGTATTTATCGGCGTATAACACGCGCCGGCGTATAACACGCACCCCAATATTTGGAGAGAAATTTCAGGAAAAAAGCTTAAATTTAACATAAACAGCTTTGAACTCAGAACATTTTTTTTTTAAATCAAATGATATCTCACCAGTGCCAATGAATGCAGCCTCATCAGCAGTGTCCACTAATGCAGCCCACCAGCAGTGTCCATACATGCAGCCCACCAGCAGTGTCCATACATGCAGCCCACCAGGTGTCCATACATGCAGCCCACCAAGTGTCCATACATGCAGCCCACCAAGTGTCCATACATGAAGCCCACCAGCAGTGTCCATACATGCAGCCCACCAAGTGTCCATACATGCAGCCCACCAGCAGTGTCCATACATGCAGCCCACCAGCAGTGTCCATACATGCAGCCCACCAGCAGTGTCTATACATGCAGCCCACCAGCAGTGTCTATACATGCAGCCCGCCAGCAGTGTCCATACATGCAGCCCACCAGCAGTGTCCATACATGCAGCCCACCAAGTGTCCATACATGCAGCTCACCAAGTGTCCGTACATGCAGCCTCGCAAGCGCAATGTCCAAATATGCAGCATCGAAAGCGCCATTGAAACTGACCTCATTTGTTTTAAAAAAGACCGGGAAGCAGCGCCGAGAGCAGAAGGGGCGGGCCGGGCCGAGAAGGAAGGACGAGCTGTCATAAGAGCAGAAGGGGGCGGGCCGAGGAGAAGGGAGAACGAGCGAGCGCAGTCATCGGAAGTCCCGCCTCCTCTGCCGAGACGTGTGACGTCTGTCATAGGCGGGACTTCCAATGCGCTCGCTCGTTCTCTCTTCTCCTCGGCTCGGCCCGCCCCCTTCTGCTCTTATGACAGCTCGTCCTTCCTTTTCCTCCGCCCGGCCCGCTCCTTCTGCTCTCGGCAATGCTTCCTGGCCGTTTTTTTTTTAATATCGGCGTATAACACGCACTGCTGCTTTTTCCTCCATTTTTAGGAGGAAAAAGTGCTTGTTATACGCCGATAAATACGGTATTTCATATCCCTGATATGTCCCATGTACTTGCATGAAAAAGTATCATGTTCTCTTTGCATTGCTTCTTTTGTGTGAAATCTCTGGTGTTCCTGCCAGTCCCTCTGATTTGATAATAAAAACTGACCACACTAAGCAGGAGAACACGCTGTGGTCAGTTCTGTAGCTATGCTTAGATTAGATTATGATTAGACTTCTCCTGACAAGCCATTCACTGGGACATTCAGTGTACTGCTGTTTTTCTCCCCCCCAGCTCTTAAGCAGCTGATAACAGATGAAATGTGATCACTTAAAAAAGGAGATTTATAATGTTTTTTTATCTATACATATGTGTTTTGCCTTTCATTTCTTTTTTAAACTGAACGGGTTGTTTTACAAGGTGAGAGTTTACAATCGCTTTAAGGGCTTCCACATCAGTTCCATGGACATAGATTGAATCTTTCTCTCCATCCTGATCCTTACTACCCAGAGAGAAGATATAAAGTTGCTGAACCGCAACCACCCAGTATAACCTGTAGAAAGAAATAAACTATTGACTGATACTCTTGCAGTGCTATTAAACACTCTGTTTTGTATGCACTTTCAGCAGCTTATTTAATCACTTGTTGAATATGCAGGTTCTTTATCTTATGTACCAGTGTACACTGGTGCCATGAACACTGGCCCAGGTTTCCCTATTCAGGGTGGCTGCTTTCTTTTGCAAAATCCTTTGGAGCTACAATTGCATGCAGGGACAAGAGCTGTCTCTCCCTACACTGTGTGAATTAATAGAAACACACAGCCCCAAAGCGTAGGATGGTCCTGCTTCTCCCTCCTCCTTCCCCCTCTCTTATACAAGCTAGCAGACTGGCTTGAGACTGCATTGTCCACTGTTAACTCTTTCTAGTGGAGATCAGAAGCTTAAAGTGGATGTAAACCCTCACATATACCCAGTGAAGTGAACAGCCTCAGATGATGCACAGAGATGAAACAAATCTCCCTACATAAGTTTTATTTGTATATCTGCTGTCTTCAGCTTTCTACACTGTTTAGAAAATGAACACAGTGTTAGAAATTTTTCTTCCTGTTCCAGCACCGGGTGCGGAGTCTTGGCATACAATGTGTGACAGCTGATTGGAGGAAAGGCACACCCCCCTTTCTCATCTGCAGAGGAAGGAACAACTATGCGAGCTGTGCTG
The DNA here is from genome assembly GCF_965119305.1 of Pelophylax lessonae. Lineage (NCBI taxonomy): Eukaryota > Metazoa > Chordata > Amphibia > Anura > Ranidae > Pelophylax > Pelophylax lessonae. The sequence goes on from NC_138770.1 coordinate 393,165,545, forward strand.
TGAATAGATTAGCTCTCTGCTAATCTATCTCTATGCACCCACCCGACCCAAATTTCCAGCTGCTTTTATCTCCTGTGTTGGAGAGCTTGACAGCTTCGGTTATGGAATTTTCTAGACAGTTCTAGAACTCAAGGGGTGGAGGGACAGAGGCTGCAGCCTGAATATTTATGGAGTTCTCACCAATCCCTGAGCAGGAAAGTCTCAGTAGATGGGGGAACAACCCATAAATACTCATAAGCCTGGAAGTCAGGGACCAGAGTCCAGGGTCCAGTTGCCTGGAAGGGAACACTGTGCTGGGGGGCTCTGCCCCTGGGCAGAAAGAGAGTCAGGAGAAAGAGAGAACGAGAAGAAGAGAGAAGAAGCAGCTGGAGGCCCCACACCTTTTACCAGCCTCTGCTAAGCTGAAGCCTTCCTGAACCAGGATCAAATCTATATATCAGTGTGTCCTTACAGCAGCCTCTTTGATTCCAGCAGCCACTAAAGGGACTGAGTGAGTAACTTCCATTTCACCTTACCCTAAAGCCTGTACAGAGAGGACAGTAAGGCTGCAATACTTTACATGCCCAGAACCAGGTACAGCTTAGAGCCAGCGCAAAGCAGCCAGAAGTAGCCCCATATCTCTAGCTTGCAACAGCAGTAGTCAGGTGCTTTAGTGTTCCCACAAAGAGCAGCAGCAGCACCTTCAGTTTGGGACCTCTTTTGTTACTGCTATTGCAGCATCATTCCCATGAGTTGACAGCATTTTTTTAGTCAGTTATAAGCAGGCAGAGATATAGTAAGTCCTTAAGATTTATTTAAGTTCTTCAACTCTGGGCATCCTTTGCACCCCTATTCTCCATCCAAGTTATCCCTTAAATAAACAAAACAAAACAAAATCCTCTGGACTGTTTATTGAGCCAAAGTGAAAAATTCCTGTTGCCTGGCTCTGTGAAAGACCCAACAAATCCAGTCGCTCCTATGGGAGTAATTGTTACAGTTCAATACTACTTTAAGCCAGGTGACAATTAATGTTAAACTTCTAGGACCCTTTACTATTTGATTAGATCCACTGTGGGTCATTCTTGAGATACAACTATTAGTACTCTTAGCATTATGCTGTACGTCTGGCCATTTGATTTTCCAACCTCATTACAAATTATCTTGGATTTATTTGAAATCTCACTGGGCCTCTCTTGCTGGTCATGGTTTTGGATAGCAATATGTAGTCACACTCTCTATATCTTAATTCCTACATGTCATCTCCACAGATGAAGAATCCAACAACAACAGCTTCACCAAAAACCCTAGTACTTTAATTATCAGGACACTGGTCCCTCCATTTTCTGCCAAATTCTTATTACTGTTTACTTGGCCAGCTGTCTAAGAACACTACTTATAACTGTTGTTCACATGTTGATCTACTACTAGTTTAACATAATAGTTAGATGTGACAAAATGTCAGGTATCAATGCTGTTCTCATCAGACTTAGTAAATACCCCTTTGTATTTGTTAATAAGTGATCTAAACCATTCATACACAATAGCCACAAAACCTTCACTTTTAAAAACTTCTTAGGCTCCATTCACACCTGGGCGTTTTCAGCTCCAAAAACGCTCAAAAGAAACGCTTCCAAAACGCCCAACAAGTAAAACCCCATTCATTTAAATGGCCCCTGTTCACATCTGAGCGTTTTGCAAAACGCCTGTAGCTGAAAAAAGTACATGAGCTTCTTTTTGGGCTGATTACCAGCGTTTTTGATAGATGTCAATGAAAAACGCCTGAAAAAATCGCGGTAAAATCGCGGTAAAAATCGCGGTAAAATCGCGGTAAAAAACGCTACGCTCAAGTGTGAATGCAGCCTAGTCTCGAAATAATTCATATTTTTCTGTTGACGTCTACAATATCTTAATTGTATTCAGAAGCTGTCATACTTCATAAAGCAGTTATTTCTTGCTATAATTAGATTGGGATTAAAATAGGGTCATGGAAAAAATTTTCCTAAATTATCCTCCCTTAATACCTTACTTACCCATTTAATAATATGTGTAAATTACACTTTTTTCACTATTTCCTTCTTCCCATATACATACAGTCTTCTACTTTGGTACTTTTTCTTCAGCTGACTCATTCATTTGACTCACTCATAAAGACATGGATGAACGAGTTTGGGGTGGAGGAACTTGACTGACCTGCACAGAGTTCTGACCTTAACCAGATAGAACACATTTGGAATGAATTAGAGCAGACACTGTGAGCCAGGCCTTCTCATCTAACATCAGTGCCTGACCTCACAAATGGGCTTCTGGAAGAATGGTCAAACATTCCTAAAGACACACTCCTAAACCTTGTGGACAGCCTTTCCAGAAGAGTTGAAACTGTTATAGCTGCAAAGACTCGGCCAACTCAATATTGAATCATTTGGGCTAAGACTGGGATGCCATTAAAGTTCATGTGCATACAAAGGCAGGGGTCCCAATACTTTTGACAATATAGTGTATATGCAGTATCACAGAGGTGAGCCTTCTTCCTTCTGTATGCAGAAAAAGATACATTAAGGGGAAGATACAATGAGGGGAATTTATGGAAACTGGAGCAGACCGAATCTGGAGCAGCATTGCAACCAATCAGCTTTTATCTTTACATTGTGCAGGACAAGGACAAGGAATTAGGATTCAGCACAACGCTGTTCTTGGAAAGTATGCTGCGTCTGGCAGTCTACCCTCTTGTACACCTCTGGGTTTGCTGAGGTACTCACACTGGGCTTCATTCACAGAATGAACTTGCATGAGATATTTCAGTGTCAGGACACATTTTGCTTAAATATCGAATGCGATCTTGAAACTGTCAATTTACTAGACCGTTTTGCGGTATTTATTGAGAAATGCTGAAATCACTCTGTAAATACTACATCAAAAAGGTGTAAAAATTCATTCACAGAAGGAAAAAAAAAATTAACCACTTTACAACCGGAGGATTTTGCTGTCTTCCGTCCAGGCCACTTTTTGCGATTCGGCGCTGTGCGACTTCAACTGACAATTGCGCGGTCGTGCAACGCCGTACCCAAACGAAATTTACGTCCTTTTTCTCCCACAAACAGAGCTTTCTTTTGGTGGTATTTGATCACCTGTGCGATTTTTACTTTTTGCGCTATAAACAAAAAAAGAGCGTTTATTTTGAAAAAATAACAATATTTTTCACATTTTTTTATATGAAATTCCCCCCAAAAAAGATGTAAAAACCAATTTTTTTAAAAGTTTTTTGCCAATTTGTTTTATGCTACATATGTTTGGTAAAAAAAATCGCAATAAGCGTATTTTGATTGGTTTGCGCAAAAGTTATTGCGTTTACTAACAAAGGGAAAGATTTCTGTCATTTTTGGTGTTTTTTTTTTAACGCGTAATGGCGGCGATCTGCGATTTTTTTTGCGGGACTGCGACATTGCGGCGGACAGACCGGACCCCTGACTGACATTTTTGACACTTTTGGGGGTACCAGTGACATTACTGCAGTAATCAGTGCTATATATATGCACTGTTACTGTAAAAATGACACTGGCAGGGAAGGGGTTAATTTTATTGGAGAGGGAGGGGTTAATGTATGCCTGGTGCTTACTGACGTGTAGGGGGGGAGGTGACTATGTGATTCATGGACAGATCGGATGTCCAGCTATGCTGAACAGTCCGATCTGTCACTCCCTGTCACTATGGAGATCCGCCCGCTGTGTTTACACACAGCGGGCGGATCTCCAGACTCGATCCCCGACGATCGGGTAAGAGCAGCGGCGATCGCCGCTGCTCCTCCCCTGGCCCGACTCCCGCTGTGAATGAAAACAGCGGGAGCGAGCCTCCGGCGGCGCGCAAGCGCCGCCCAGAAGGGGAGGAGTCCAGTCACGTTAATACTACGTGACTGGACGGGAACGAGCCACACTGCCGCAGTAGTATTCCCGTAAGCGGTAGTAAAGTGGTTAAATACATGCAGAAATTAAGTAGTGATCAAGGCATGCGGTATTTGTGTCATGTGTACAGGCGGCAGCTGCATCCTTAACAACAGATGAGTTATCAGCTGTCAGCGGGATGCGGGATTTCCCATTGACAGCTGAATGTAAAAAAACAATTGTCGGCAATTAAAAAATGTGAAAAAAATGACATGGTTCCCCCCAATTCATACCAGACCTGAAGGCGTGGGGTCCCCCCAAAATCAATACCAGACCCTTATCCAAGCATGCATCTCGGCAGATCAGGAAAGGGAGGGGGTGAGCGAGTGCCCCCTCCCCCTTCTGAACCATACCAGGCCACATGCCCCCAACACAGGGGGTGCTTTGGGGCAGGAGGATCTGCCCCCCAAAGCACCTTGGTTAATGGGGACAAAGGCCCTTCCATAAAACCCTAGCCGGTGGTTGTGGGGGTCTGCGGGTGGGGGGCTTATTGAAATCTGGAAGGCCCCTTTAACAAGAGACCTCCAGATATCAGCCACCCCTATGTGAATAAGTATGGGGTACATAGTACTCCTACCCATTCACCAAAAAAACAAAAGAATGTGTAGTGTGAAAAAAAGACGGCGGAGCTGTCAGATGGCGGGAGCCTTCTGTGGGTGAGCTGATTTTTATTTTTTTCTTGTGTAGTGTAAAAAAAAAAAGACTAGACAGTGTTTGACAAGTCCTTTATTTAAAAAATAAAAATAGAAACAAATAGAAAAAAATGCCCCCTGGTGACGATCCATCGTCAATTACCATGTCCCAACGTGACCCCACCCCTTAGTTATTTAAGAACTGTTAGACGGCAGAGCTTTCAGGTGGTGAAGTTGTCAAACGGCAGGTAGCGGCTGGCTTGGGGATGGCAGCATGATACTCATTCACATGGTGGGGGTGGGGGAGCGGGGTCGGGATCTGGGGGCTCCCTTGTTTGTTTGTTTTTTATAATCAAACTTTTATTGAATTTTGTAAGAAGGACAATTAAGTGGCAGAACAACAGAAATCCACAGGTAAACATGGTGATCATGTCTGGTGCATACATCAGGAACAGGTCTAACAAAGTCAAACTACACAAGTTAGATATGTAGCACTCCATGAAAATCCCATAGGTTCTCCACCTGTCCCCACACCTTCGTTAATACGGGTGTGGGTGACTAGAAGTGATTGAACCCGAATACAGCATATGTCACAACATTATCAACATACCTGGTGTAGCACCACCCCCGCAGGAGCTGCTGATTAGATTATTGGGTCTACGTCCTGCCTACCAACCCCTGAAATTGGCTCGAACCCTCCCTAGGCACAACTGACATGAAATGGGACTATAATACCAAATGGCTACAGGAGAACACAGTTCAGGATATATCACCCCAATAAGTAATAATAACTTGTTACCTTTCTCCAGCCGCAGTCCCTCTGGGTGACACAAGGTGCAACACACAGACTTTTGCTTAACCAAAGTAGCTTTACTGAGAGTTAAAGTACAAGTTGACTCCAAAAGACATCACAAGAGTCAACTAAGAAAGATAAAGTTATTGACACAATAATAAACAATATGATTAAGATAGCTATTTTTGTATACTTATGCAACTAAAAGATAACTCATAGGCTTTCTTTTACCCAATTCAGGCTATACTTTACACACGTCTAGTCTCTTGTATCAGGTAGGCAGAACCTATTTGAATCCCACACACAGTTCCTTCCTTTTGGTTTGGAATCTTCGCTAGCAATTGTTGGTGCACAAGCTATTTGTAATCCAAAAGTAAGGATATATATTCAAAAAGGGTGAGAAAAAACGGTCACAATCACCCGCAATGTTACTGCGTAATTGGGAGTATGAATCTTCTTAGTGGTGCATATATAGGCCCCTGACACCTTATGTACTTGTGTTTAAATGCTTAGTCTCCTGGAAGGTGCACTAGGCCGCTGAGTGTACTGCGTACTATCTGAAGTGTAGTTAGCACCGGCTAAAGTTACTTTCTCCCAAGCGAGAATCAGATTTGGGCATGTGCCCTGCTCACCAAACAGCCTCTTTCTTCAGGAGCTCTCCACCTCCGATTTCTGTCACCAGCCGCGCTTGTGGTTAGATGTGGGCAACTCCAGTCTCTGCAGAGCATCAATGGGTTCTCTGGGAAGGCTCCTTTACTGAAGATGAAATGCTTCCACTCAGTCACTTCAGGCCCAGGCTTCAGGCCTAGTCCACAGCATCAGCCCACAGCACTTGCTTCTTTCTAGCTGTTGTGTCTGGAGACAAGAGAGAGAGCCTGGCTCCTCCCTTCCTTTATAAAGCTTCCCCCAAAAGGCTGTGCGGTGAAGCAATGCACCCTGGTGTTCCAACTGAATTGTGGGTATCGTAGTGTCTGATGAAAATCATCAAGCTGCAGTGTGGCAGTTTGGCCACTAGATGGAGCCGAGTTCCTTCAAAATGTTATACAGTCATTCTAATGAACAATTGTAAAGGGGAGAATGCCTGCTACACACTCCCCCCACTTTAGAAACTTTGGTCCCCAAAGATAACGACAGTATGTATCCAGTCACATACGTTGGAAAGAAAAAAACAATTAACTCATGCACAACGGTAAACCATGTCCCTTATCAGAAGCAGAGTTCAAACCCAACAACTGCACATTAAAACACAGGGCCGACAGCGGAACCTCCCACCAATTGTTGGGGAAGGGAAGGTGGTTCTGTTCACAAACCCCGACACTTGAGTGGCTTGTACAGATGTGCCTGGGGGTGAGCTAGGGTTGTCCTCCACTAAATCTGCAGTGGAAGAACTAGGCTGATCAAGAGTTCTCTTAGAAGTAAGGACAGCTTCTTCCGAGCATTCCCCCAATTGGTCGTAAGTTAGTCTTTTGGGTGGGTGAATGACTCTTCTTTCCCTCTGTTCTTTGGGAGTCACAATCTTAGAAGTGCTGGAACCAGCCGCTCCTGGGGATTCTTCAAGAGCTTCCTCCTCTTGTCCCAACGCATTGGACTCTGGGGTTTCAGAAGCAGTTAATTCTTCTTCAGAGAAAGGTGCAACCTCCTCCTCAGGATCTTCACCATCAGCTACTTCTTCTGTAAGCATGTGGAAAGGCACAAATTCAGGAGCTTCTGCCCGAAGGGTTCCTCTTTCAACCAGTTCGGATGAAGACAGGTACGCAGTCGCGTGTTCTGGTAACTGAGATGACCACATCCAATCAGGTACCTCCTCTTCATCTTCCAGATCTTCAATTGGAGAATCTCCATCCGTCACATCTGGAAATGCTGTTTGAGATCTGGTAACTGGCCTGTGCCCTTGAGACGTTGAAGGGACTTCATGTGAGACTGGGTCAGGAGGTAGGTGAACTGCTTCTGAGAGAGGTAATAGGTGGTTCCTATGCCAAGTCTTCAGTGGGCCCACTCTCCCTTCCGGCCTAATCTGATACACAGGAAGGTTTGGCAGCTGCTTACAGATGACATAGGGCTGGGATTTCCAACGGTCAGCCAACTTGTGTTTCCCAGGGATACCCAAGTTCCTCAACAACACTTTATCCCCTGGCTGCAAATCCTGGATCCTAACTTTCAGGTCAAAGTTTCTTTTATTTCTCAGCCCCCGTTGATCAGATGAGACTTGGGCTTTTTCGTAGGCCGTTTTTAGGCTCTTCCTCAACCGGTCCACATACCCCTTGTGTGATGCTGCTGAGGTGTGATCAGGTGATATGCCAAAAGCCAAGTCCACTGGCAGCCGAGCCTCCCGCCCGAACATTAATCGGTATGGGGAGTATCCTGTAACATCACTGACAGTACTATTGTAGGCATGTACGATGGCAGCTACATGTTTACTCCAGTGCTGTTTCTTTTCTGAGCTCAGGGTCCCCAACATGTTCAAAAGAGTCCGGTTAAACCGTTCAGGCTGAGGATCCCCTTGTGGGTGGTAGGGAGTAGTCCTAGTCTTTTGGATGCCTAACAAGTCTAGCAACTTCTTAATCAGCCGGCTTTCAAAGTCTCTTCCCTGATCTGAATGGAGGCGTTGCGGTAAACCATAGTGCACAAAGAACTTTTCCACTAATACTTTGGCCACTGTTGTGGCTTTCTGGTCTTTTGTTGGAAACGCCTGGGCGTATCTGGTGAAATGATCTGTTACCACAAGGACATTCCCTTGACCACTCAAGTCAGGCTCCAGGCAAAGGAAATCAATGCACACCAGTTCCATAGGCCCCTGACTTTGCAGATGGCCCATTGGGGCTGCTTGACGTGGCAAAGTTTTCCTCTGGATGCAGCGAGCACAAGAACGACAGTATCCTTCAACTTCACCCCGCATACAGGGCCAGTAAAACCTGTCTCTCACAAGTTGGAAAGTCCTTTCAGGCCCCAGATGACCATGATTGTCATGGAGAGCAGCCAAGACTCCTTCCCTGAATTTAGCTGGTAGGAACAGTTGCCACTTCTCTTCCAGATCATCAGAGGGGCCCCTTCGGTAGACCACCCCTTGGCGTATCTGTAGCCGGTCCCATTCTTTATGCAACAATCGGGCTTCCCGAGGGGAGTCTGTTAGAAGCAGCTCAGGGCGCTGAGTCTCCATGGCCTTCAGCAAAAGTTTCCCCAAAGGGTCTTTTAACTGCTCCTTCCTCAAGTCCCCTTTCGATAGCCTAGGCAAACCTTCCTCTTCAACCTGGGTCACCCTGCAATAACACCTGGGTACTCCAGCAGCTGAGACCCCAATCTCTTCGGCTCTTGCTCCTCCACTGGATCGAAATTCCGTTCCCTGACATAGGGCGCGCACTCCCTCCGAGGTCAAGTGGGCCCATTCTTCAGTAGGATCGTTGGGGGCATGAGACCTTCTGGAGAGGGCGTCTGCATCCCTATTCCCAACACCTGGTCGGTATTTTAAACTGAACATAAAGCTAGAGAGAGCGGCTAACCACCTATGTCCTGTAGCGTCCAGTTTGGCAGTGGTCAGCAGGTAGGTAAGTGGATTATTATCCGTTTTGACTATGAATTCTGCTCCATATAAGTAATCTTTCAGTTTGTCTACTACAGCCCACTTCAAGGCCAGGAATTCCAGCTTGTGTGTGGGGTAATTCCTCTCGGAAGGTATCAGACTTCTGCTCACATAAGCAACACCCCACCTAGCCCATCTCTGCTGGCATCGACATGTAGTTCGTAGGGTTTTGAGGGGTCTGCGTAGGCTAACACAGGGGCAGTGGTCAGGCTCTTCTTCAACTGAATGAAGGCTTCCTCACATTTCGAGGTCCACTGATCCTGAATAGATTCCTTATGCTTTCTAGGCCCCATGGCGGGTTTCACTGGTTTGACTAGTTCTGGAACATCATCTTCCCCTTCGGTTCTGAGTAATTCATTGAGGGGTCGGGCAATTTTGGCAAACCCTTCCACAAATCTCCTGTAATAGGAGCAGAAACCCAGGAATGATCGGAGCTCAGTCACATTTGTGGGCCTCGGCCAGGAAGTAACAGCATCCAGCTTCTCTGGGTCGGTGGACACTCCTTCTGCAGACACAATGTGACCCAGGTAATGGACCGAGGACTGGTAAAACTGGCACTTCTCCGGAGAAAGTTTCAGGCCTTCTTCATATAACCTCTTTAGGACCTTTTCCAACCTCTCTTCATGCTCTTCTAGGGTTCTGCCGAACACAATAATATCGTCCAAGTATACCAGTACCTCTATCAGGTTCATATCCCCAACAGTTCTCTCCATCAGTCTTTGGAAGGTGGCTGGGGCTCCTGACAACCCTTGAGGCATGCGGTTAAACTCAAAGAACCCCACGGGGGTGATGAAGGCTGTCTTCTCCCTATCCTCAGGGTTCATGGGGATATGGTAGTATCCGCTCTTCAAGTCCATCACACTGAACCACTTGGCCCCTGACAAACTTTATAAAGCGTCTTCAATCCGGGGGGTGGTATACTGGTCTGGAATAGTCCTTCTGTTCAGTGTTCGGTAGTCAATACAGAGCCTCAGGGACCCAGTTTTCTTCGGACTACCACTATTGGAGAAGCGTACGGGCTCCTGGATTCTCGAATAATCCCTGTTCTCTTGAGTTCCCCCAACTGCTCCCGTAGATCTTCTAAGTCACCCAAGGGAACCCGTCGGACTCTCTCCCGAAAGGGTTTATCTTCATGTAGGCGGATATTATGGGTGGCACTCTTTGCACACCCCACATCGAATTCATCTTTAGAGAATATTTCTTTCCATCGAATCAGTTGGGCCCTGGCTCTCTTCTTCCATTCCGGTGGGAGGGCCGTATTTCCAGAGCAGAGCTCCTCTATGGTGATTTCGCCCCCGTCTTCCCTCTTCAAATCCGATGGGGCAACTGGGGTGGCCGGGGTCACCTGGCCCAACAGCACCCTGGCCGGCACCTTCACCGGAGTAGTAGCAGTATTTCTGACACTCACCAAAACCTTCCCATGACTTTTCTGTAATGCCTTCAATGGGATCACTTCGGGGATCACTTCTATCCCTTTCTGTGCCTCCGATGGGCCTGATTCAAGAACCATGAAAGGGCCTGGCTGCTTCCAAGTGAGCTTGACAGAAGCCCTCAAGCAGGTCACCTCTCCCGGCTGCAACACCTTCTCTGTTTTATCCAGCTTCCAGATCTTTCCAACTCCTTCGGCAGGGGCCTTCTGTTCCAGTCCTAGACGTTGATAGGCCTGCCTTAACATGGGATGAACTTTCAGAGTTGGGGCATCCTGTCCCTGGACTAGTTGTGTCAGCAATCGCCTGACTAGGTCAGTGTTGGTCCCTATAATGAGGGAACTCTTATTGGCCCCTGGTGGGCGAGGGCATACCACTGCTAAAGTATCGAAGGTTTCGGCTTTCCCGGCCAAGGAGGGGTCAAAAGTTAACTTGATTGGCAAATACCCGTCATAGGGAAAACTTTGTGTTCCAATACCCCATATCTCCAGGTCTTCCAGCCTCTGCAGGGGCAGATGTTTGAGGTGTCTATCCTAGAAATCCCTATACAGGAGAGTCACCTGGGCTCCTGTGTCCAGTAAAGCCTTTGTATAAATTCCTTCCACTTGGATTGAGACTACAGGGGAAGGCCCCACTAGCTTGACAGGAAATTCTTTTGGAGTAGCCCTTCTGCCGGGCTCAGCTACCTGCACCCGTACTCCTTTCCTTTTTGAGTTTCTACTGGGCCTCATCTCCTCCTGGGCCTGATGTGCATTGATTTCCCGCCTCTTATCGGCCCAAGTCATGGAATGAGAGGCATTTAAAGAGGGCTTTACTCCCTGACTGTGGCTCTTGAATTTAAGGGATCTCTTGGAGTCCGTTAAAACTGTTGGGCGCCTGGTTGACTCCTTCACCGGAGCCCTCTGAAGTTTTTCCGCCGGCTTTCGGTGTTTGGAGGCAGCCTCCTCTGGACTGGGACATACTCCTCTGACATGCCCTACCCCTCCGCAATTGAAACAGGTTATCGGCCTCCTAGATTTCTGTTCTGGTTCAACACTGGAACTAGGGTGTTTAGCGGGCTTCTCTTCTGTGTTTCTATTGGATAGAGCAGATGCCTGACTGTTCAGGATGGATACCATTTCTATTAGCTGTGACACCTGAGTCTTTAAGAGCTCAACTTGTGAGTCGCCTTCTTCTGCACTTATCACTCTAACTCGGGCGGTGGTTTCCCGTTCTTGGCTCTTCCTTTTGTTATCCAACATGACCTCTTCTTCCCGGACCATCCTGATCAGATCAGGGTATTCCAGAATGCCACCGTCCTGGCGAGTTCGCAACAGTATAGCAATAGGGTCTAGAGGTTGAGCTCCCCTCAGCACCTGTTGTGCTCGAGTCTCATCCACCTTCCGGGGATCCAACCCTTTTTTTAACAGAATCTGATGTATGATCCTATCCAGACGACCGATGAATTCAGACAGTTTTTCTCCTTCCTTCTGGTAACAGTGCTCCAGTTGGTAAAGAAGTTCAGTAACCTTTTCTGTACGACCAAACACATCTTGTAGAATATCCAGATAGTCTTGTGCAGTAAAATGCTTCTTACTTAGCTTGAGGTTGCGTACGGCCTCCAATGCAGGCCCCTTCAAACTCTCTGTGATTCGCTGCTTCTTATACTGTTCTGGTATCTCCCACTCCTCCAGGGCCTGAGTAGCGTTATCTAGCCACTCCTTGAATCCATCTTCCACTGAAGGTACAGGTTGCTTCCCAGAAAAAGTCCTGAGCTTCCTGTATCCAGTCATCAGATAGTTTGGAGGATCCTTGTTACATTTGGCTACTATTTCCCCCAGGACAGCGCATAGTTCTGAGCTAAGGGTAGTCAAAGGTGGTGCACTGAATCCCTCCTTTTTGGCACTTTCTTCTGTGCTCAGTCCCCCTGTAGTAGTGGGTATAGGGTCTTCCTCTGAACCTTCTGGATGTATCAGGAATAACTCTACTTGATCTATAGTTTTTATGCTGGTGCCCTTGAAGTGATCTGGGACCCCCTTCTTCCATTCACACAATGCGTAGGTGTGTTGATTGGCGGTATCTGTCCTCATGTCCATCACCCAAAGTTTCCTGTCCTTGGAGTATGTTCTCAGAACTGAGAGTAGCTGTTCCTCTGTCCAGTTCTCTCCTTTGATTCCAATCACCAGACCATGGCCAATAAGGACATTTTCTTCTCTGCACCACCGGGCTGCAGTGGCAGGGTCCATTTCTGTGCGAACAGGGATTTTGTCACTGAGAGGGACTGTTGCAGGACCGTAGATAGACCCCACGTGTAGCACCACCCCCCGCAGGAGCTGCTGATTAGATTATTGGGTCTACGTCCTGCCTACCAACCCCTGAAATTGGCTCGAACCCTCCCTAGGCACAACTGACATGAAATGGGACTATAATACCAAATGGCTACAGGAGAACACAGTTCAGGATATATCACCCCAATAAGTAATAATAACTTGTTACCTTTCTCCAGCCGCAGTCCCTCTGGGTGACACAAGGTGCAACACACAGACTTTTGCTTAACCAAAGTAGCTTTACTGAGAGTTAAAGTACAAGTTGACTCCAAAAGACATCACAAGAGTCAACTAAGAAAGATAAAGTTATTGACACAATAATAAACAATATGATTAAGATAGCTATTTTTGTATACTTATGCAACTAAAAGATAACTCATAGGCTTTCTTTTACCCAATTCAGGCTATACTTTACACACGTCTAGTCTCTTGTATCAGGTAGGCAGAACCTATTTGAATCCCACACACAGTTCCTTCCTTTTGGTTTGGAATCTTCGCTAGCAATCGTTGGTGCACAAGCTATTTGTAATCCAAAAGTAAGGATATATATTCAAAAAGGGTGAGAAAAAACGGTCACAATCACCCGCAATGTTACTGCGTAATTGGGCGTATGAATCTTCTTAGTGGTGCATATATAGGCCCCTGACACCTTATGTACTTGTGTTTAAATGCTTAGTCTCCTGGAAGGTGCACTAGGCCGCTGAGTGTACTGCGTACTATCTGAAGTGTAGTTAGCACCGGCTAAAGTTACTTTCTCCCAAGCGAGAATCAGATTTGGGCATGTGCCCTGCTCACCAAACAGCCTCTTTCTTCAGGAGCTCTCCACCTCCGATTTCTGTCACCAGCCGCACTTGTGGTTAGATGTGGGCAACTCCAGTCTCTGCAGAGCATCAATGGGTTCTCTGGGAAGGCTCCTTTACTGAAGATGAAATGCTTCCACTCAGTCACTTCAGGCCCAGGCTTCAGGCCTAGTCCACAGCATTAGCCCACAGCACTTGCTTCCTTCTAGCTGTTGTGTCTGGAGACAAGAGAGAGAGCCTGGCTCCTCCCTTCCTTTATAAAGCTTCCCCCAAAAGGCTGTGCGGTGAAGCAATGCACCCTGGTGTTCCAACTGAATTGTGGGTATCGTAGTGTCTGATGAAAATCATCAAGCTGCAGTGTGGCAGTTTGGCCACTAGATGGAGCCGAGTTCCTTCAAAATGTTATACAGTCATTCTAATGAACAATTGTAAAGGGGAGAATGCCTGCTACACTGGGAAGACCTGAAGTGTATAGGGTATATACAATGTACTCATGCACATCAGACGAGGCATCACTTCCGTGAGGAAAAAGAACATGAGGGATGAGGAAGAGGGATATAGAAAAGGAGAAAGAAAACAAAAGAGAAAACAACCCTAGCTAACTAGTGTCAGGTACTTCTACGGGGAGGTCGTCCAGCAATGGTGGATTTTTCATTAGTCCCTGTGTGAGGGTTTCATTCAGCCTGTTGGGATTTCTGTGTATCCATCTTTCTACCTCCCTGATGGCGTCTACTTCTCTTTTCCAAACTAAAAGCGTAAGACAAGATGCCTGCTTCCAGAATAAGGGGATCAGGGACATGGCTGCATTTAGTAGGGGCCCCCTTGTTCCGATAAGCCCCCCGCCAGCAGACCCCCACAACCACTGGCCAGGGTTGAAGGGAAAAGGCCATGGGGACAAAGTGCTTTGGGGGGGGGGGGGGGTGTCAAAGTCCCCTCTGCCCCAAAGCACCCCCCCATTTTGAGGGAATGGCCAAATATGGTTCGGGGGGTGGTGGGTCGCTCGTCAACTCCATTTCATAGCCTGCCGGGCTGCATGGATTATGGGGGCGACCCCACGCCAATTTTTTTTTTTGGTGTGGGGGTCCTCTTCAAAATCCATACCAGACCTGAAGAGCCTGGTATGGATTAGGGGGACCCCACACCGTTTTTTCCCATTTTTTAATTGCTGGAAATAGTTTTTGTTTTTTTTTACAATCGGGGGGAACCCCGCTGACAGCTGATGACTCATGTTAAGGAAGGGAACCCCACTTACAGCCATTGGGAACCCCGCTGACACTGTTGACACTGTTAGTAAGGACTGCTCCTTAAGAACGCCTATTAATTAATGTAAATAAATACACCAGCTAGTGCAAGGGGTTAAATTACTGCATGTTTTCACTACTAAAATACCACAAGACTTCATAAAATAACTCCAGCTGTATTTTTGTAGCATTTTTTTGTGAATACCAAAAAATGCTGAGCAGTATTTTACCACAGTTTTAAAGGTGAAACATATCGCTTCATGAATAGAGCCCACAATATAGAGTATACAATTGCGACACAAATGATATTTTAATTGAATGTTATTAGAAATGACCTTTCCTTTTCAATCTGCAGCTGTTGTAATTTTCTGAAAATGCAATGCAATATGGCTACCTGGAGCTGTTCTGTACACAGAATGTGCAGAATGTGTACTGACCACACCCCAGAAACATAATTTCCTGCATGTGTGATTTGCTCACCATATTTCTCAGAAGTCTGCCTAAAAATACAAGTCAGATTTCTGCCATTCCCTGCAACAAAAATAGGAACACATCTAAAGGGATGCAGGCCCAGCAGATTTCCAAATTAGAGCCCTGCAGCTGCCACAGCTGATAGATAATTATGAAACCACTCTCATTTGATCCACTCAGCAAAGAGGAACAAACAATAATTTCTACAGAATAACAAAAGGTAGGAATCTGCAACAAAGTTTGTTAAAATCCCTGCAATGTACAGAGATCACCCAGAGGGGAATGCTTTTTTCTCAACAAAAGTGGAGTTACACTTTAAGGCCTGACCCTGCCACCCTGCCAGGACCTTTGCCTGGATATTGGCCAGATTCCCTCAAGTATGCAGATCAGGACCTCCTGTCCTCCACCCACTAACTTCCTAAAGCTTCCTTAAGCTTCTAGATCCAGGGGGAGGTACCAGAGACCCGCCCTGTAGAGCCATCCAGTCTGTCCTGCAGTAAACCAACCTAATTACAGACTCACACAGCTACCATGAGTCAACAAAATAAGTTAACCTACACTAGTTGCACACTAGAGGATGCTGCATAAGTTTGCAAAAAATATAATTCTGGAGTTCTCTTTTAAGATTTGTCAACCAATCATAATAATTCATGGGCTCGATTCTATAAAGGTAATGTATGTTCAAACCTTTATTATTTGCTACATCAAAAGATCTGGTTCTGAACGTGGACTCTGAATGTATACCGATTTTGCTATGGTTATGGTTATATACAGATCAAGATAATTTATCTTTTAAATATCTGCTAATGTGTTATCAGTTGGTTCACCTCTCTTGCTCTACCATAAACAAACTGACAAATATTTTATAGTCTGGCTTCTTTGGGCATATAGCTTTTCTAATCAATCAACACACAGGTATACACAGAATCTCATGCAGCTGTGCATAGCAACCAATCAGCTTATAGGTTTTACTTTAAAAGCTTAATTGAAAAAGCTGAAGTTAGAAGTGGATTGGTTACAATGCACAGCTGCACCAGATTTTGTGTGCACCAGTTTTAGTAAATATCCCCCAGTATGTTGTTCCTCTGAAAGCTCTAACCTGGGTAAAGATTACATTTGATTATCTTTTTATAACTGATCTGAGCACTTCATTTTAATATTTTCTTTTTGTGTATATTTATGAATTTCTTTGTGTTTATAGGTCACACACAACATTTTTTTTTGTTGTTGTTTGCACTGGATTTCCAAAAAAAGAAGTACAAATAGATCTGAAAAATATTTGAAACTTTTTAGAAATGTCAGTTCATATTATTAAAGCAATGCCAATTTCTACACTGTTCAACTAAAATCCAGTATAGTTTGATTATTATACAACAACAAAAAAAAGCCCAAAAAGAAAAGAAAACAATGCATGTTAAAGAAAGAGCACTGCATACCCTGTATGTTATTTATTGTGAATATGGAGAAAGTAAGCTATGGCATTAGCTTATTGGAGTGCCCATTTAGTCACCATGCTCAGATGTAGGCACGGACCCCTTTAGCTCAATTTCCCACAACTTTTTGAGTTTCTGGACATGTGCAGAGAACATAAATTCCTCAGTTCCCTTCCCTCAACAGCTCAGAGAGTCAGAGAGGCCACACTTGATGAGGCACAGGTAGCTGGGAAAGTGACCTGCAGCCAGGTGAGTGGCCCTCCAATGTCAGGAACCAGTGTGCATGCAGCTACTGTGGCTTCCTGAATTGCTACCGGAGTACTCCAGTTCTACTGGGGGGGGGGGGGGCCCTTTGTCCTTCGATCCATCCAGCTGTTTGTCTGTGCTACCAGAGTTACCCTGGACTTCATTGAGAGGGATGCTGTTTATAGGGATAGGCTGTTTGTGTTCTGAACTGTTTTACTGAAGTAATAATTTCCAGCTTGGCACTCTGTTGTTATAGTGCAGTGCTTCTCTTTTTACCTTAGAGGGAACCCCTGGCAAAAAGTTTGAGATCTCAGGGAACCCCTGAAATAATGATCAGATCTACAGCTCACAGAACATTGGTATGAACAGCGAGCTGTTGATAATACCAAACAATTATTTTTTTAGTTAACAGCATTAAATAAAAGAATATATGTTAAAATGTACATATTTAATGTGAAATGTGCGCTTTCTTTTTCTGCAGAGATGCCCCATTCTGGGTCCAACTTGACATAAGCAGTATGGGGGGGGGGGGGGGGGGGAGCAGGGCAGGGTACAGGGGCTCAGGAGGACATATCACATTAGGGGGAAGCAAGGCATATTACATGGAAGCAGAGCATATTAACTGGGAGCAGTGCACATTACATGTGGGAAGGGCACATTATATGAGGGGAGGGCACATTAGGTGGAAGCAGGGCACATAGCATGGCACAGAGCACAGGACACAATATATGGGGCAGAGCACATTACATGGGACAGAGCACATAGCATGGAACAGAGCACATATAATGGGACAGAGCACATAGCATGGGTCAGAGCACAGTGCATATTGTATGTGACAGAGCACAGGGCACATTGCATTGGACAGAGCACATAACATAGGAAAGAGCCCACGGCACATTACATGGGACAGAGCACAGGACACATTACATAGGAGTAGGACAGAGCACAAGGCACATCACATGGGACAAAGCACAGGACACATTACATAGGACAGAGCACAGGGCACATTACATGGGACAGAGCACAGGGCACATCACATGGGACAGAGCACAGGACACATTACATTGGACAGAGCACAGGGCACATCACATGGGACAGAGAACATTACATGGGGCAGGGCACATTGCATGGGACAGAGCACAGGGCACATTGCATGGGACAGAGCACATTACATAGGATGGGACATGGGACATTACATGGGGCAGAGCACAGGGCACATTAAATGGAACATAACACAGGGCACATCACATGGGACAAAGAACATTACATGGGACAGAGCACAGAGCACATTGCATGAGACAGAGCACATTACATAGGATGGGACAGAGGACATAGCACATCGCATTGGACAGAGCACAGAGCACATTACATGGGACAGAGCACAAAGCACATTACATGGGAAAGAGCACAGGGCCCATTGCATGGGACAGAGCACATTACATAGGGTGGGACAGAGGACATTACATGGGGCAAAGCACATCGCATTGGACAGAGCACAGGGCACATTACATGGGACAGAGCACAGGGCATATTACATGGCACATTACATGGGACAGAGCACAGGGCACATTACATGGGACAGAGCACAGGGCACATTACATGGGACAGAGCACATGGGACAGAGCGTAGGGCACATTACATGGGACAGAGCACATGGGACAGAGCATAGGGCACATTACATGGGACAGAGCACAGGGCACATTACATGGGACAGAGCACAGGGCACATTACATGGGACAGAGCACAGGGCACATCACATGGGACAAAGAACATTACATGGGACAGAGCACATCGCATTGGACAGAGCACAGAGCACATTACATGGGACAGAGCACAGGGCACATACCATAGGACAGAGCACAGGGCATATTACATGGGACAGAGCACAGGGCACATTACATGGGACAGAGCACAGGGCACATAGCATAGGACAGTGCACAGGGCACATTACATGGGACGGAGCATAGGGCACATAGCATAGGACAGAGCAAAGGGTACATAGCATAGGACAGAGCACAGGGCACATATCATGGGACAGAGCATAGGGCACATAGCATGGGACAGAGCATAGGGCACATAGCATAGGACAGAGCACAGGGCACATTACATGGGACAGAGCACAGGGCACATCACATGGGACAAAGAACATTACATGGGACAGAGCACATGGCACATTGCATGAGAGAGAGCACATTACATAGGATGGGACAGAGGACACTACATGGGGCAGAGCGCATTGCATGGGACAGAGCACAGAGCACATTACATGGGACAGAGCACAGGGCACATAGCACAGGACAGAGCACAGGGCACATTACATGGGACAGAGCACAGGGCACATAGCATAGGACAGAGTACAGGGCACATTACATGGGACAGAGCACAGGGCACATAGCATAGGACAGAGCACAGGGCACATTACATGGGACAGAGCACAGGGCACATAGCATAGGACAGAGCACAGGGCACATTACATGGGACAGAGCACAGGGCACATAGCATAGGACAGAGCACAGGGCACATTACATGGGACAGAGCATAGGGCACATAGCATAGGACAGAGCACAGGGTACATAGCATAGGACAGAGCAAAGGGCACATTACATGGGACAGAGCACAGGGCACATCACATAGGACAGAGCACAGGGTACATAGCATAGGACAGAGCACAGGGCACATATCATGGGACAGAGCATAGGGCACATAGCATAGGACAGAGTACAGGGCACATTACATGGGACAGAGCACAGGGCACATAGCATAGGACAGAGCACAGGGCACATAGCATAGGAAAGAGCACAGGGCACATTACATGGGACAGAGCACAGGGCACATAGCATAGGACAGAGTACAGGGCACATTACATGGGACAGAGCACAGGGCACATAGCATAGGACAGAGCACAGGGCACATTACATGGGACAGAGCACAGGGCACATTACATGGGACAGAGCACAGGGCACATAGCATAGGACAGAGCACAGGGTACATTACATGGGACAGAGCATAGGGCACATAGCATAGGACAGAGCACAGGGTACATAGCATAGGACAGAGCACAGGGCACATTACATGGGACAGAGCACAGGGCACATAGCATAGGACAGAGCACAGGGTACATAGCATAGGACAGAGCACAGGGCACATATCATGGGACAGAGCATAGGGCACATAGCATAGGACAGAGTACAGGGCACATTACATGGGACAGAGCACAGGGCACATAGCATAGGACAGAGCACAGGGCACATAGCATAGGACAGAGCATAGGGCACATAGCATAGGACAGAGCACAGGGCACATTACATGGGACAGAGCACATGGGACAGAGTGCAGGGAACATTACATGGGACAGAGCGTAGGGCACATTACATGGGACAGAGTGCAGGGCACATTACATGGGACAGGGCACATAGCATGGGACAGACTGTTTTGCACATTGGGGGGGACACAGGTGGGCACACTACATTACTGGCTTTCCTCTTCCTTCTATCGGCTTTAGAGATGGCTTTCATCAGTCCTCTAGTGGCATGCTGTTTCCCGCCGGCCCCTCCTCATATCCTGTCCATCTCAGATGATGTCACATACAAGCACCTGGAATAGGCAGGAGGTGAGGAGGAGTCGGTGGGAAACGGAGTGCTACAGCAAACACTAGCACAGCCACTTTCCTGCCTATCTCTGCATCTGTCCATGCGATCTACCTGTCAGCTGATGCGACTGACAGGTAGATTGCTGCAGAACCCCTGGGGACCTCTCGCAGAACCCCAGTTGACAAAAAAATGTTATAGAGAGTATACTATTCAGCCACATGTTACTCTGATGGGACAACAGAGACATTGCTGTAAGAAGTCCATGTTTGTGCAGCTTTCATAAACTGTTTTGTATTGTTCTGCAGTTTATACATGCTCTTTGTCATCCTGAACCCATTGTGCATTATTGTTTCAAACTGTTTGCCTATTTAGTAAACTGCAAGTTGCATTTACTCTCCGCATCCCTAGTAGTTATACCTGGTATATTTTAGTATAATTGATTATATTTTTTATACTGCTGTTGGTTATTTTCTACATGTTATGCATGAAGCAAAAGTATTTCAGCATAATGACAACTTTCCATGTTTCTTAAGTTCCTCTCTCTCTATAAATTTGGCTATTTTCCCGAAACTCGCTACAGGAAATGATGACATGCTTTCTTGGCACATTACTGCAATTCCATCTCTCTGGCTCTCCTTGAGTCTGATAATTTATGGGTTTCTAGCCTTGCAATGTTTTCTATTTGGCTCATATTGAATATCTTGAAACTAAGATGAATGTAACTTCATACCAGCACAAAAATATTAATAATAGAAAACCAACAGAATGTGTTACAAGAGGTATGTTATATTGTGTATGAAACAACAGCTATTTGTGTCTGCATTTTCTTAGTAAGTCAAAAATGTTAATTATAATTACTAAGCGAGACACCTACACTTCTATCTTGATTGCCTCTCTTTATAACATGGAATAATTGCTCATCCTGCCAATTTGGATGCGCACATTCTGTTATTTTAGAAATTGTTGGCACATAAAACTCCAGCTTTAACTGCCAAATGTAAGGCAATTTCATTTCTCTTTTGTGAAAAGATTTTATTTATTGTAATTCATTTTGCAAAGTGTAAAATTATCAGTGCAAGTCATTTTTGGTTACTAAAGTCATTTCAACAAGGCCTATGTAGCTCTAAAATTTAAGATCAAATCTTGTTTCTCACTAAGGGGGTTATTTACTAAAACTGGAGAGTGCAAAATCTGGTGCAGCTCTGCATAGAAACCAATCAGCTTCCAGGTTTTTTTTGCCAGAGCTTAATTGAACAAGCTGAAGTTAGAAGCTGATTGGCTACCATGCTCAGCTGCACCAGATTCTGAGTGCTCCAGTTTTAGTAAATCCCCCCCTAAGTGTTCCCAGCTATTCCCTTATCTAGTTAACACTGATTTGCCCAACTTTAGGAACCTCAGGAAGAAGGCATCAATTGCTAGCGGCCAAGGGAGATGTTAGTAGTTTGCAGATCTTTTAACCAATTAACATCCAATCATTCCGAATTATCTGTAAACTCAATGCTAAGTGGAATATGGATTTCTTCATTATTGTACCATACTACAATTAAAGTGATTCCAAAGGAAATACCAGTAAATAATAAAATAAATGTTATACTTACCTGTTCTGTGCAATAGTTTAGCACAGAACAGCCACTATCCTCTTCTATTTGGGTCCCCCTGCCGACAGTCCTGACTGCCCCCAATATCAAGCTTCTAGCTATTGGGGCACTCGAGCAGGCTTGCTCCCAAGCCGCGCTTTGTGTATCCATTCACACACAGAGTGTGGCTTGGCCCCATCCCTAACTCTTTCTTCATTGGCTCACTGGCTGTGGTGACAGCAGCAGGAGCCATTGGCTCTTGCTCCTGTGTGAGCCAATAAGGAGAGAAAGAGACGGGAGAGCCACTGTTCCAAAGTACATTGCTGGATGTAAGGGACTTCAAAGTAATCCCTGCACTACTTTGGTCCGACTTTGATGCATTTTGAGGTCCATTATACAGGCATTGCTTCAAGTCCAGTCAAAATCGTGGCAAAATCACGGCAAAAAATTGGGGCAAAATCATGCAACTTTTAGGTCGCACAAGTGAGAAAGGGGCCTTAAATGCTTTTATACATGTAAAATGTGAGTAATTTACCTCGGGAGTGGCTGAGTTATAAGTGATTGTTAGAATATACTACAGGATAAGTGGACGTTTTTTTTTAATATATGTACGGCGGAGTTTATGGAAATACAGCCAGCTGAGGTCAGCACATACATCCAGGAGCCATACTTTGTGGATGAGACCAGATGACCTATAGAAACAACTGTAGAACATAGTTTATGAGGGAGTGCTACTTTCAATTCATTGCTGTTTTTCATGTTTTGGCATTTTTTTGATGTCATTAAGTGTATAAGGTGTTGATGCCATATGAATATGTTTTTGATATGAGAGATTTTCTATAATATTTTTAACCACTTCAGCTCCGGAAGGTTTCACCCCCCTTAATGACCAGGCCATTTTTTGCGATGTGGCACTGCGTTGCTTTAACTGACAATTGTGTGGTCGTGCGGATTCTGTACCCAAATACAATTGATGTCCTTTTTTTGCCACAAATAGCGCTTTCTTTTGGTGGTATTTGATCACTTCTGTGGTTTTATTTTTTGCGCTATAAACAAAAAAAGAACCAAAATTTTGAAAAAATATATATTTTTTACTTTCTGCTATAAAACATTCCTGATAAAAACATCTAAATTTTTCATCAATTTAGGCCAATATATATTTTGCTACATATTTTTGGTAAAGGGAAGGGGTTAACACCAGGGGCGATCAAGGGTTTAAGTGTGCTCCTAGGGAGTGCTTTCTAAATGTGGGGGAGTGGATGCACTGGAGGAAAAGAGAAAAGAGATATCTCTGTTTGAGCTTGGCTGAAAACACAAGATCTCTCTTCTCCTCCCTGACAGAACATCAGTCTGCCTTGTTTACACAGGCAGATCGCCGTTCTGTCATTGCGCCCAACGATCGGCACGAACCCGCTGATTGGCTCCTGCTGTGTCCTACATGTATGTGATTTTGCACAGCCTGCACCCTGCCGCAGTATATATGATATCCTGTCAGGATGTGCAAACTGCTGGGCCAAGCAGCGACACGATCTGTCACCTGCCACGTCCATGGGACACAGATGATTACGAATCACAGTACCGGCCGGTACCATGTGACTGCTGTGATGAATACATTGTGTTCCTAGCTGTGACTGGTAAATTCGATCACATGGTATAGACAGAGCAAATCACAGCCCACCTGTACTATTTGATTAGCTCTGACCAATCACAGCTAATCACAACAAAATAGACTGAATGTATCAGTTTCATTCAGTAAAATGTAATGCACTGCTATAAGCAAACATAATATGTAAAAAATAAACATAAATCCTGATCACTTCCCCAGAGTAGTACAAAGTTACTATGGTAAAATTATATTGATCTGGTCACAGTGCATTAAAAAAATTGTAAAAAAAAAAAAAAAGAAAGAAATTTAATAAAAAATGTAAAATATATAATTTATAACTTTTTTTTTGTACTGTTACCAGTCAGTGTCCCTGACCACCACCACAACAGTTATATGATGATGCTGTACTGCACTGGTTCTGTTTTAAAATTTGCAAACTGGACATTGAGTTTTATATATAGGCAGCTTAATAAATAGTCAATATGGAGGACAACTGACTAGTATTATCAAGAATAAATGACTAAAAGTACTAAATGGTAT
The DNA here is from genome assembly GCF_965119305.1 of Pelophylax lessonae. Classification (NCBI taxonomy): domain Eukaryota; kingdom Metazoa; phylum Chordata; class Amphibia; order Anura; family Ranidae; genus Pelophylax; species Pelophylax lessonae. The sequence continues at coordinate 393,189,698 of NC_138770.1, forward strand.
TTTTTCCATCTAACAGTAGACAAAGTAACTAAATTACTTTGCAAATCAAAATTGAAATGTGACATTTGCTGGAGAGTTATTTTCAACAGATATACAGTAAATTATGTTCTGCAGTCAGATTTATCTTGATGTTTGTTAGGTTAAGCAACACTTGTTTAAATTTATATATAAGTCAAGTTGAAGTAGTAGTCATTTTTTTTTTACAGTAAAAAAGCTCATTAGGGAGATATACTTTTCAGAGTGCTTAATCAGTGTTTTTAAACTTTTTTGAAATAGAAAAAATAAAAATATAATGCGTGGGTCTGTCAGCCCCACACCACAGACATATGAGCCAATGTCTCAGTGGCAAGGGCCAACCCCTTAGCATGCCAATCAATGCATGGCCATCTATCCCTTGTGACATTGTGTCCCTGCCAAAGCACCTGTGCTCAATGATAGCAGGAACAGGACTCTTCAGGAACCCCAGTGCCAAGAAACAAATGGGTGGTTTATAAGCAACATACCTGTACACCAATTGGTGAGGAGGGGGGCAAGCAGGTTGCCACCTTCACAGCAGTAAACTGGTAAAGGGATCCATTGGACCCCCTATTGGTTTACTTAGTGCACGTGAATATAAAAAACTCCAGTAAAGAAAGAGTGTAATGTTCTAAAGATTATAATAATGAAGTGGTGCGCTTTTCTGCTAAATAAACATTGTGAAACGTTCATTACCACATATTAGTAATAATACAAAATATGTAATAGTAAGCAAAAAGAGTCCAAAAATATAGTCCATATAAAAAAAACTTTCAATAGGTGTAGTCCATCAAAGATCAATAACACCAATACAAACAGTGCACCATGGCTGCTTTATTAATTTTCCCTCATTTTATTTTATAAAATGCGTAACTGTAATTTGAAATAGTTTTTTTCTTTCAATAGTTTTTTATTGAGAAAAAAATAAATAAAATAACAAGAGAACTTCCAAGATTATAACCAGTAGAAGTATCCTATGAAACAATTTTTCTGATACACATACACATGGGTAAAACAATTTCCTTTATAGCGTGCCACTTCCTTACTGTATTTCAACCACTAGATGTCAGCAATAATCTGGTTCATGTTGTAATTGTAAATGAAGTATCAAGAAGGAAAGGGGTAGACTAAACAATATACTTGCACAAAGATCTTAATTTGTTTATATTGTGTTATTATTAATAATACTTCTACTAGTAACCACAGCCATCCTACTTGAGTCTATTGTAGCTTTGCGCTGGCTTTTATTTAATTTATTTATTATATGTATTTATATTGTGCTGTCGATTTTCACAGCACTTCACATACTGTATTGTCCATAAGTCTCTGATATCGCGGAGCTTGCGATCCAAAGTATCTCGTATGCAAACATACACACACCCACAGATACTAAGTCTAATTTAGATAGAACCAATTAAACTACCAGCATGTCTATGCAGCGTGGGAGGAAATTGGCTTTTCTAGATGAAAACAGCTCAGGGAGAACATGTAAACTTCATGCACAGGCATAAAGCAAGGACTCCAGTGCTGATAAAGCTTTAGCAAAGTCCAAACCGTTGAGCTACGTCAGTTTTCTCACCTGCTGCTGTGTACACAAGTAGTATGACACTTCTAAAGACCAGTGGACTATGAGCCTGCTTTGTCTCCTTTGGGAGATGTGTTCATGTGCATTAACACAACTTCTTCATAAGAGACAATGGGCGCCATTAATTAAAGCATATTGCATACAGTATTTGGGTCATTTTTCCAAAATATCGCCTAATGAAAATGTCAATTCACTATTTCTTTATGTGGTATTTACAGCAAAAAGAAAAAAAAACGCTTGATAAATATAGCATAGAACAGCATTATTAAGTCAATTCACTAAAGGATAGAAATAATTAAATGCATGCATTGTGATCCAGGCATGCAATACTGATGTAATCTATGAGTAGTCTCTACCTTTTTGTATCAGTTCTTCAGATTTTCAGAGGCTTTTTTTAAGTATATACAAGCAGAGATATAATTTGCTGCATTAACCTCCCAATCACTCCAAACATAATACAATGCACATGCATAGTACAATGGTCTAATTCCTTTTTAGAACATACACTATATTACCAAAAGTATTGGGACACCTGCCCTTACATGCACATGAACTTTAATGGCATCCCAGTCCTAGTCTGTAGGGTTCAATATTTAGTTGGCCCACCCTTTGCAGCTAGAACAGCTTCAACTCTTCTGGGAAGGTTGTCCATAAGGTTTAGGAGTGTGTCTATGGCAATGTTTGACCATTTTTCCAGAAGCGTATTTGTGAGGTCAGGCACTGATGTTGAACGAGAAGGCCTGGCTCGCATTCTCCTCTCTAATTCATCCCAAACGTTTTCTGTCGGGTTAAGGTCAAGAATCTGTGCAGGTCGGTCAAGTTCCTTCACCCCAAACTCACTCATCCATGTCTTCAGGGACCTTGCTTTGTACACCCCCATTGGGGAGATTCCCCCTCTATTAGTGTTCCAATGACAACCCAAAATGTTTTTTTTCCCCTCTTACTTTCAATATTAAGGATAAATAGTAGAAATTAGAGAGAGTGAATCTCCCTAACAGGGACACAGACAGCAATAAAAACCGACAGGTGTTCTAATACCTCTCCACTGTATCCATCCAACTTGATATGATATCATATGATAAAATACCAATTGTTTTTTTTTTTAGATAAATACTGCAAATTTTGATGAAATAATACATATCTTATTTTACCAGCGTTTTTTAGTGAATTTCAAAAAAGTTTTAAAAATGCTATTAGGTATTTTGCCACTGCTCTTAAAGCAGTAGATACCACTTCATGAATAGAGCCCAATATGTGCTGAAGATGTAAAAGGGTTGACTTTTTAAAGGTGTAGAAAATTCTATGTTTTCTAAGTTTAGTGGAAGAAGGTGAAGCTGTGTTCCCTTTAAACACCAAATTGTCTGCAAGTGTAGCACAATTCCCAGCCGTTTTGCTGGATATGGGTCCCCCTGGGTTACCGCTAACAACAACAGCACATTTAACCTCCTGCCATCCGCGCTACAGCCTATATACGGCTGCAGCGCGGACTCGAATTTTCGGGAGGCCTCCCAGTGACACGCCCCCCCGCGCGCTCCCGCGAGCGCGCATCGGGGGGAATCTGTGTTGGCCGTGTCCCTTGGACACAGCCGATCACAGATCGTGGTGAATGGCCAATCACAGCGGCCATTCACCACGTGATCAAGCCGTCCAATGAGAGATGATCTCATATGTAAACATATGAGATCATCTCTCATCGCTGGCGCTCCTTCCTCACACAGAGCCTGCGTGTGAGGAAGGAGGGAGAGCTGCACAGCGCCGGGGACACAGAAAAAAGTAATCAGGGCACCGATCACCAGTGCCCTGATTACTAGAGGTACACCAAACACACCTTCAATGCCCACAGTGCCCACCATCAGTGCCCCCCATCAGTGCACACAATCAGTGCCCATAGTGCTGCCAGTCAGTGCCCATCAGTGCCTGCTCATCTAGGCACTGATGAGCACTGACTGGCAGCACTATGGGCACTGAGTGTGGGCACTGATGGTGCTGCCCATCAGTGCTCATCAGTGCCGCCCATCAGTGCTCATCAGTGCCACCCGCCAGTGCCCATCAGTGCCACCCGCCAGTGCCCATCAGTGCCGCCCGCCAGTGCCCATCAGTGCCGCCCGCCAGTGCCCCTCAGTGCCGCCCGCCAGTGCCCATCAGTGCTGCCCGTCAGTGCCACCTCTCAGTGCCCGTCAGTGCCACCTCTCAGTGCCCAGCAGTGCCACCTCTCAGTGCCCAGCAGTGCCGCCTATCAGTGCTCATCAGTGCCGCCTATCAGTGCTCATCAGTGCGGCATATTAGTACCTCCTCATCAGTGCCACCTCATCAGTGCCCATAAGTGCCACCTCAGCAGTGCCCATAAGTGCCACCTCATCAGTGCCCATCAGTGCAGCCTATCAGTGCCCATCAGTGCCGCCTCATCAGCGTACATCAGTCAAGGAGAAAAATGTATTTATTTTTAAAATTTACTCGCAAAAAATAAGAAAAACTTTTTTTTTTCAAAATTTTCTGTCTTTTTTCTTTTTTTTTTATAAAAAATAAAAAACCCAGAGATGATTAAATGCCACCAAAAGAAAGCTCTATTTGTGTGAAAAAAATGATAAAAATTTCATATGGGTACAGTGTAGTATGACTGCGCAATTGTCATTCAAAGTGTGCGAGCGCTGAAAGCTAAAAATTGGTCTGGATGGGAAGGGTGTTTAAGTGCACAGAAGGCAAGTAGTTAAGCATGTTTCTCCAAGTGTGAGCACTGAGACAATGACCAGTCCAGTATCTTTGTTTTTTTTTGTTTTTTTATTTATTTAGGAACTTGGATGGGAGAAGGGATGAGTGGAATACTCCTTTAACTCAACTATGCACAATTGGGCAGAGACACTTAAGAAGTACTGTTTAAAGCTGGTTAACGTTGGCTGAATGCCGGTTAATGCTGACTTGATGCTGGTTAATGCTGACTGGATGCCGGTTAACGCTGACTTGACGCAGGTTAAAGCTGGCTGGATGCCGGTTAACGCTGAACTATTCTTATAACTGAGCTTCAATTAAAGTAATCCTCTCTAAGCTGCCTTAGGTACTCCTTCCTGAGGTAGCTACTTCTACACTTCTGCTGCACTGCTGAACGCTTCAGGGCCCACACTGGTGCCCCCTTTCACTCCCCTATCTTCAGGGCTTAACACTTGGCACCGCCTTTCTTTGCCACAACTACCGATTAGCTGGCTCCTGGATTTCTTTGACCTTCTGGAGTGGCCCCCTCTCTTAGGCAAACCACTGGGCAGATTTTGAGTACTTTCGAGACTGTTTTTCCTGCAAAATCCCTGCCCAGCTGCTCCACTTGGTCAGCAACACTCTGGATCCCTCTCTGCAGCCCAGTTCAACCTCTGGTCCTTCAGGCTGACTGCCCAAGACACCTTCACTCGCTCTGACAGGAGGAGAGACAGCCGTATGCCTCCTCCTGAGACTCTGCTTCCCGCCAAAGACGCTCTGTCTATTGCTCCCGCCAAGTTTATACCCAATCCCAGAATGCATTACGGCGAACTCCGCCCTCTGCGACAGCCATAAACCCTGGTACACTATTGCCCAGGTTTACTCCACTGTCCAACAAGAGCCCTCATTGGATGCAGTGGGGAGACACCCCAGACGCAACAGACCACACCTGAAAACACATGACAGTCTCAGTAATTGATCAGGCTTCCCTGATAAGCAGACAGTGCCATACATATACTTTTCCTAGCACCTACCTAGGAGGGTGCTACACATCTCCCCCTGATGCTAAGTAAATATTCACTTTGCAAGGTGAAAATACTGTAGTAAATTGACCCCAATGTCACTAAGATGCAGTCTTTTCTGGAAAGATGAAGACCGAAATGTCAATGCCTAAAGATTTGATAGCCATGTGGTTTTTGATGACATTAATAACAATTATTGTTACTACCCTTATCTTAATTATTTAGTACCCTAATATATTATTGTATTTATAAAAATAAAGATTCACACAAGTACTCTGAATGGCAAATGCAAATATAGCCAATCAGAACTGCTCTTTTTCCTAAATCCACATTTGGGTATGCATTTGCCCTGTGTAATTTTTTTGCTAGCCAACTTTATAAATCTTTATTAATGGCCATAAATGTGAAAGGATCTAAGTAGTTATATGTGGCTTGATTTGTCTATCTTTGTAAGAAAAAAAAATCTCAAAAGCTTTACAGACACAATTAACGATACACTGAATATATACTATGACCAATTTTAAGGGACAAGCAGTACATACAGCTTTTCGCTATTTTTATATATGCTATCAGTAGGGGTGAGCGAATCAAACTTAGCGACAAATCTTTATAGAGGTGAATCCTGAATGATAGAGCATTGTAAAAGTGGCAAGCAGCAGAACAATTTTAAATGGCAAGGCTAGGCTCAAATTTACTAGAGGGAAAGAGACAGAAAGCGCAGCCTGAAAATTTACTACAAGAGTTAGGGTACTGCAGAAGATACAGCAATGTAAAATTGTCCAGCAGCAGGACAGTTGCAATCAGGGAAAATAGGCCTAACTGGTATATGCCTAAAATGTATTTTGTCTATGGGGAATATTGGGGTACACTGAATGTGTGATATAATGTGAAGTGGCTAAGCACACCATTTCGTGCACATTTTTTATTTATTTTTTTGCTTTTAAACAATGCAGCTCCAAGAACATATAGTAAGTGAAAAGTAAAAATATACTCCAAAATAAATAAAAACCTTCAGATAATAACCACTAAAATAGAAGTCAATTTCTTTTATGGGAAGCCCTACTGCAAATTCACAAAAAAAAATCATCAATAAAGGTCATATCAACATAAAAATAAAAACCAGTATACTTTCAAAATAAAGTAAATACTGCCCCCCTGAAACAGATGAAAAGAAAAAATGCTATAGATGGGAGAGTAGCTAAAAATGACCACTAACCTCAAATGGACTAAAAAAATTAAAGACAAAAAGTAAGAAGAAAAGACGGAAAGATAGCCATGAGAATTATAGTACAGTTTCCTAACTGATCCTAATCTCTCCCTCCTCAGTTTGTCAGCTTCCAATACATTGACACTCTGTGCCCCTTATTATAGTGAGGGGGCTGACTTATAAAAAAAAAAAGAAAAAAAAAAGCCTTATATGTCATTCTAACCATGCCGGTCATAGTTAACCACTTTACCACCGGAGGATTTTGCTGTCTTCCGTCCAGGCCACTTTTTGCGATTCTGCGCTGTGCGACTTCAACTGACAATTGCGCGGTCGTGTGACGCCGTACCCAAACGAAATTTACGTCCTTTTTTTCCCACAAACAGAGCTTTCTTTTGGTGGTATTTGATCACCTGTGCGATTTTTACTTTTTGCGCTATAAACAAAAAAAGAGCGTTTATTTTGAAAAAATAACAATATTTTTAACATTTTTTTATATGAAATTCCCCCCAAAAAAGATGTAAAAACCAATTTTTTAAAAAATTTTTGGCCAATTTGTTTTCTGCTACCTATGTTTGGTAAAAAAAATCGCAATAAGCGTATTTTGATTGGTTTGCGCAAAAGTTATTGCGTTTACTAACAAAGGGAAAGATTTCTGTCATTTTTGGTGTTTTTTTTTTAACGCGTAATGGTGGCGATCTGCGATTTTTTTTGTGGGACTGCGACATTGCGGCGGACAGATCGGACCCTTGACTGACATTTTTGACACTTTTGGGGGTACCAGTGACATTACTGCAGTAATCAGTGCTATATATATGCACTGTTACTGTAAAAATGACACTGGCAGGGAAGGGGTTAATTTTATTGGAGAGGGAGGGGTTAATGTATGCCTGGTGCTTACTGACGTGTAGGGGGGGAGGTGACTGAGTGAGTCATGGACAGATCGGATGTCCAGCTATGCTGAACAGTCCGATCTGTCACTCCCTGTCACTATGGAGATCCGTCCGCTTGTGTTTACACAGGCGGGCGGATCTCCACACTAGATCCCCGGCGATCGGGGCAGAGCAGCGGCGATCGCCGCTGCTCCTCCCCTGGCCCGACTCCCGCTGTGAATGAAAACAGCGGGAGTGAGCCTCCAGCGGCGCGCAAGCGCCGCCCAGAAGGGGGAGTGTCTGACGACGTTAAAGCGGTAGTATCCCGCTTTTTGACACTTTTACCTACAGGTAAGCCTATAATAAGGCTTACCTGTAGGTACAAATAATATCTCCTAAACCGGCATGGTTTAGGAGATATTTACAGTGCATGCAGCCGCTCGCGCGAGCGGCGCATGCGCTCTGAAGGTCCTGGGGGACCTTCAATTATCTTGCCGGGAGCTTGCCGGAAAAATCACTCCCGCGCGCCTGCGCGGGAGTGACGTCATCGCGGCTCCGGCCAATCATCGCGCCGGAGCCGTCTCTTCCGGCCAATCACCACGCCGGAGCCGGCGAACCCGGAAGAGACGGCGAGGGATCATGGCAGCGCCCGCAGTGATGTCCGGGGGTCCGTGTCGGGGCTTCGTTCTAAGGTAAGTTACACATAATGGGCTAGTATGCGATGCATACTAGCCCATTATGCCTTTGTCTTGCAGGTTTTTTTTTTTTTTTTTTGTTTCTAGGGTTTACAACCGCTTTAATACTACGTCGTCAGACGATAACGAGCCACTCTGCCACAGTAGTATTACTGTGAGCAGACGTAAAGTGGTTAAAAAGACTCATGGTACATTATGATTTTAAAAACTTCTCCTGAGTGAATCTGAACATGAAATCTCTGGGACAATAAGTCTCAAACTGGCAGGATTGGCCTTGAACCCACGGTAGAGGTGAACTGAACCCCAACCCTAGATAGTTAATAGTACAATAGTAAAAATCCCTTTTTATGGGGATTTACACCATCCTCATATTCCTGTAAAGCCAGGTACATACTATGAGTTTTTTTTTTTTCATTCCAGCAGGTTGAACTAAAAAACCTGTCAGCGCTGGTCGAAGCCACTGTGCTAACTATCCGAGGTTAGTATAGCGATCTCCCCCCGCTGAGCTATTGCGTTCTGACAGGGTGGCGGCCCCCCGCCAGAACACTCTGATCGGCGCTCTCCACCATTGATCAGGAGTCAGTTGGCTGCTGGTTTTCCAGCATGCTCATCTGACAGATGCCATACACACGGGCCCCGAATGTCGGCCGTTTTTTTGAACTGGCCAATATCTCCCAATTTTCGGCCTGTGTGTAAGGGGCTTAAGGCAGCTGAAGTGTGTCCTTTGAACATGAATAAGCAACCTGGAAAATTATTTTGAATTTCTGTTTCCCAATTATGGTAACATATTTCTAGCTGACCATTTAAACAACAGGATTTTGTCTTTTTCTATTTTTCTTCTTCTGTTAAAGTAAAATAGTGTATTGATTCACATTTACTGTAGGATTAAGGCAAAAATCCTAAACCGTGTAAGCTGTCAGGGTGAGCTTTTGAAGGATACTGACAGAGAAACAGCAGTCCTAGGAGATTACATGCTTTTACTGTGTAATGCCCAATCTACTGGATCAAAGACTTTTCCAATCTCAAGGATTAAAAGAAGTACTTCTGTGATAAATGGGATTATTCCTTTTGTCTGATGCTTTCCTCCCTCCCTAATTACAGTACATCAGTCAATATCCAGCATCTACATTATATATTCTAAGTTTTACTTCCTTTTATTCATTAAACACACATTTACTGTCTTCGTTATTTATACAGATGTTCAAAGATGAGAGTTGTGCTGAAAAAGAACCAAATGATGTGATTATAGGTTAAAATAAAAACGTGTATGTTATGTGAAGCTGATAAATTGGTGGCTGCAGGGATTGGCACTTGCGCACTAAATGAGCAAAATGCTGAAAGAGCTTGGAAGATCCTCATTAGAAGAGAACTTTAGAAGCAGCATCCTTGTCAAGCTGCAACTTCAAACAGCCTACACCCGTGCAAGGGCTGTGTTTGCCTGCATGTTGATGCTGTTCAGTGTATCCCCGTACAGACAGTCCCATTCATGTCAATAGGGACGCAGCGGCTATGTCCATGCTCCTCTAGTTATACAGCATTTATTTCAACATTCTTCGCTCTGCTGGTGAAAGAGCTAGGTCAACCAATCGGTGTAACAGTAGCCCTGGGGGTTTTAGGGAGACCTATTAGGGGAGCTGTTAAGGCAACTAAACAAAGAAACAAAAGAAAATAACAATATGTGCACTTGTGAAGATAACACATATCTATTACAGTATAATTAAAAGAGAAATATGGCTTTTTAAAAAATAAACAATCTTAGTCACCTAGCTACAGCACCAATCCCAGCTATGGCTGACCCCTGCTGCCCCTAAGGCCAAGAACTGAGCAATCAAACACCGCTGATCGCTCGTTTCTCGGCCTTCAGCCTGCAGAAAACTGGTGACTGTCTCTGATTGTCTGCTCTGCCCCTCCAGCGCTTACTGGAGTGCTGGGCTGTGGAGGGGGCAGGAGCAGCTGGCTCAGTTACCCAGTGACTTGCTGAGACAGAGATGCTCAGCTAAGCTTGGACTGGCTGAGCTATAGCCTGCAATGTTGATCAGTGTTTTTAAAATACAGTAGCTCAGTAGGGAAGATACCCCCATCCATTTTGAGTGTGTTAATCAGGGGAATCAACTCAGCTATTGGCTGCAATAAGCTGGTCAGACACTGATCAAAATTTAGCCATTACCTAATAGACTTCTATCTAAGGGACATGTAGGAACATTTTCAGATGATCAGCAGCTGCAGGCAATCAGTTGCACTTGCCGCTATCAGAATACAATGGCCTGTGGCTTCCCTTTTTGGGTTGTTGCGGCCAGCTGTGCCACTGGATAGACCTACAGATACTCTTTTATGTGCTTCTGCAGGATCCCTATGGCTGCCAGGCTCTCCTTTTTTGCCTACCCACTGAACTGGGTCGCTTTGTACACATACCATGTGATTTTAGCCTCTTTCACACAGGCTAATGTCTACAAAATAGCCCCTAAAGGAAGATCCTGTTTGCAAGTCTTTGCTTGGGGCTGGGTACAGAAGCAAAGCAGTTTGCAAACACATGTTACAGTCCACTAATTCCATGCATTGATGCCCTGCTATTTGCTAATCATTTCTGTCCACAGCACTGGTTCCTAGTATTGTTCTGACTATGCTGAAAGCTACCCTGCTACTCGTTCTTGATTTACAAATTTTTTTTATCAAAAGGCAATATAGACTTCCAAAAGTTTTAGTTGTTTTAACTAGGTATTTGTGTAGGTATATTCCCTGTGCTGTTTGCCTTACCTTATAATGATGGGCGCTAGTGATTGACCGATATAGTTTTTTTAGTGGCGATACCGATACCAATACCGATATTTTGGTCATCGGATATCTTTATCGGCCGATATTGGCCGATATTTTCAGACATTTAAATTTTTTTTATTATTATTAAAAGGTACTGTGGTGGAGGAATCTGGGGGTCTAAAAGACCCCAAACCCCTCCTCTGCACCTAAAAGCATTCAAAATGGCAAGTTTGGCTGTTTTGAATGCTCACATTTTTTTGAATTTGCCGCAGAGTACCTGAGTTCACTTCCGGGTTTTTTACATGGAGACCCGATCAGAGCTGAATTTGGCTTTTATCTGGTCTTCTCTTCGGCGGCCGTGCAGGTAGGATGCCTGGGTCTCTCGGTGGGACGGGAGACCCGGCAAGCCGCGCAAGGCAGCAGGAGGGGGGAGACGTCCCCTCCCGATCCTTGTAATGACAGCCGAGCAGCTTCTCAGCCGCGACGGTTGTCATTACAAGACAGCCGACCGTCGGCTATGGACGCCAGTACCGGGGTGATGCCTCTAGCTGCAGGCATCACTCCGGTACATGCACTTTCCCTAAATATCGGCAATATCGGTAACCTCAGGGGCTGATTCCGATATATCGGTGAAAGTGCATATCGGCCCCCGATATATCGGCATTGCCAATAATCGGTCGATCCCTAATGGGCTTACATGTTGTGGCTGAAATTTGTAATGTCATAGCAAATTGATTTCCTGAGGTCCATGTATTTCTACAACTATCCTGTTCCTATTTGCCAAACAGACAAAACAACTTCCTGTTCCGGGTCACCCAGTGTCCAATGCATGCACTGCCATCCATTCTGTGTCACATCACAAATGTGGGTGTGTTAAATGTAATAAAAAAAATACATTGATTCGCACTATACGGACCACAGCACCCATGTAAATGACCCCCCAATATCTTAGTCACACATGGAGCTTTATTTATTAACTACACAGTTTTAGTTTTTAGATTTAGCAGGAACTTTGTAAGTTATGCTGCGTTTGTGGCCTCTAAAAAATTATATTAGTGTATTTGCAGCAAAAATTACTTTTGGATATTTTTTGTGACATCAAGCAGTAACAGTTGACCTATTTGTTTTACATCAGACCTAAATTTATCTTGTTCTGCAGCCATATTTGAATGGGGGAACTAGGCTGCCTTAGCAAGCTACTGTGATATTCATATTTATATGATACATCAGAAAATACTTTATATAAGTATATATATATATATACAGATATATATATATATACAGTATATATATATATATATATATATATATATATATATATATATATACATATATATATATATATATATATAAACATATATAGTTATGTCTTGAAAATTAGAAATAACATCTAATTTCCTTATTTAGATGAACCTTTTAAATACTTTTTTAAAATTAGGGTTTGGTAGTGAAGGAAAACTATAGCTTGGTCACCGTAATTGGCTTAATTCTGGTTAATATAAAAAAATACACAAGAAGAGTGTGCTTTAAATAATTCTGTTTAATCACAGTCATTTATTTGACAGTATTGAAAACATAAAGCCTTAAATATGAAAAACTTAAAAAGGTACTTTGAAATATAATTAAAAACATTAAGGCGAAGTATATTTCGTTTTGATTAATAGACAAACATCAGAGATACAATGCACGTAACAGTCAATGTACAATTACAATATTCAAAACATGCCTCTAAATAGTGACATCATACACTTTAATAAATTACAAATAAAATATATGAAAAAGCACATTGACACTTTTTACATTGTACATTTGGTAGTATTTCTCCTAAAACACTGTATACATCAATGAATTGGCACCACCCATATGTAACATGCTGTTCTGCAGTACTATGCTGTGAGTTGGCTGCATCTTAGACTGGTGCATGTGAAGATGCAGTCTTCTTGATACGTGATACTATGCTGGTATGCCTAAAATTTATTTCCACGTTTGCAGCCATATTAGGTAACATCTACTTTATATTTGTTACATGTTCCCATTAACTTAGCAAATCCCACCTAGCTTTCCTCTTCTATATAATAATTAACCCTGCCTGTGCTGTGCTGGCAAATATTCATTATTAGTATTAAACTAGATGCGCACACTGTCTGTCCTAACAAAGGATTAAAGATCTCAAGGCCTGTATGGTACATTTTACGTTAACGCATTTTTAAACACATGTGTTCTCTAATTGCATTTTGCAAGCTATTCTAAACAATACAAACTGTCTATAAAGTCCCAAGTATAAACTTGCATTTAAGAAGCAACTAGAAAGGTAAAAAATATATTTTAAAATTCTTTTTAGGCATTCTGTGTGAAGGGGAACACATAACAATTATATAGGGGCGGGTTACTCAAAATTGATTTCAAAGGTGGAAATAGACTTTAAGTATTGTATTTAATATCAGAACATACTTGCCAACATTCCCTGACACAAAATCATGCTCAGCCCCACCCAACGGTATAGATCTAGGGAAACTTTTTGTACAGACTCACTAAAATAATGATGACTTATCGGTTTCTTATGAAGGCAGCTGTAAAAAAAACTGTGACAGGCCCTGGGAACTCTTGGCAAGTATGCCTGGCGTACTTACACATGTATGAAAAAAACATGATTGCCATCTAGGGAGTCTTCTTTATTACCCAGAAGAAATATTAAAGGAAACACTTGCCTCCAGCTGTGCAAATACAGGGGTGTAGCTACACCAAGTAGGCTGGGTGGGACCTTGAGAATCGGTGTCCTGTGGCTGGCTCTGAATCTCAATGTTATCTAAATATAGCAGCTTTTTAAGACTGTCTTTGCTCCAAGAGGCAACCTGGAAACCAGAATGGCCTTTGGAAGCCTTGACGTGCCAAACAGGGCAAGCTACCATTATGATCTATGATATCAATTTGATGATGTAATGTGTGAACTGTTATGGCATCTAAGCCAATCATAACTACTTCAATAAGTCAACACGTCTCAACAGTTTTTCAGCACCAAAGCTTTAAAGCCCATAGGCACAATTTTATAATAAAAAACTTCTACTGTCACCGGTTAACGATATTTGCTCTTCTTGTTTGCCTTGAAATGGAAATCTCTAGGCTCCTTTATCTAATGCTACAGTGAATATATTGTAAGAAGCAGCTTACTTTGGTTCATTAAATAAGATATCAACACCTTTTTAAATACTTTCAGGTTTGTCACTTAGATCCAGTGCTCAAGAAGGTCCATGATACGTTTTGGGTGTTGTTGTACTGTCAAAATATGTGATTGAATCTTAATTACATATTTTTTTTTCTTACCAGACAAAAGTTGTTTTTCCTGTGATGCCACCTGACTTTGAACAGTACATATATATTGTGAGACATTTACTGATTAATTGTTTTTGTTTGCATGTTTAGTCATACAACATGCTTTTAGGTTTATTATGTAAAAAATACAGTTGTTACTATTATGGCTTTTTCTGCCCATCTGTGTTTACCTGTACTGCATTATTTATTCTGCATGGTAGACTTCACTGCAAACAGACAGTTGAGGATTATTTTTTTATTAGCACCATGTATATATTAAATATATATATAATATTATCAAATAAAATTAAGGTATAATATGAAGCTTTTTCTTATTTATAGCACCAAAATCTATTGCTGGCCCAGGCTCCAGACTCATTTATATAGTTCATGCTTTGTTTGTAAAATACCTTTTAAGCTGTACATTTGTAGGAGAAGCCTTGCCTTAAACTTGTATGTTACAGCTAAGTGCTAGGTGTTAAATTATACCAAAAAAATCTATATAGTCATCTTCCTGCTACCAAGGAAGAAATACCTAAATATATTGTATATATTTTGTTAGGTAGTTTTCAAACTTTTCTAAAATCTGCTCTTCCTTTTCAATTCCAGTTGAATGCTTACAATAGGGGCAGCACATTATATATAACATCTAAAAAAGTTAATTCCAATATAATGTTTAGGAATATATCATTTATATTAAGGGTAATTTCTTCTAAAACTTTTTAGAACAAGAATTAATTCCCAAAATATTGCAAGCAAGATTTACAGGTTTATTTAATAAGGCAGTGGAAAATGCAGCAATTATATAAAGAAAAAAAAAAGATTTTTAAGTGGTTGTTAGGGATTGCTGCACATTGTATATGGCACTTTTCCCTAATAAAGCATCCTTACTGAGAAAAACACCTGTGGCCAGGCCTGATAGCCTTAGACTTAGTGTAAATGCTATGTCAACCTAAAAAAAAGAAAAAAAACATTTTTTTCAGATGTTAGGCTTTAAAAGATACTATCCATATCTTCAGCTCCTAACCAATACATGAGCTGCTGCACTAATAATTGTGTCTGTGGAATGGGTTTTGCTGGAGTTAATGGTCATCCAGAGAAATGTTTGCATAGCAAAGTGTATAAAATATCTAACAATCTATTCCCAGAGGACACCCACATCTATCTGTGGCTCATCCAAGGTACACACTGGGAAAGGTGGTTAGAGATCCCCTAATGCCTCTAAACAATGGTTCCGTCATTTAGATGTATAGTAGAGGGAGAGAAATGGGTGCATTTCACTAGTTAGACATGGGAAAAAAACCTACAGTACAGGAAAAAATTTTGTGATATGCTCACCATTTTATGCAAACATTTCCCTGTGCAATACTTGTAATAACCATAACAATGGCTGGGGGATACATTCATTTTAAGGCCCCTTTCACACATGCAGGCCGTTCAGATTCGCCTGTCAGTTTTTCACGGATCTGAACGGATGAGACATGTCCGCTGCCATCCGATTCGATCCTGTCCATCAAATCCTATTTTCCATCCGTCTGGCGGATCGGATAGAATGGGATCGGATGAGAACGGACAGGCGGTCCATTCTCATCCGATTCCCCCATAGAGGACAGTGGGGAACTGACAGCTCCATCTCTGCACACAGCACGGAGACAGAGCTGCCATCCACCTGCTCAGCGTGGATCGGTGGATCGATCCCCCGCTGAGAAAAATGGAGTCCGCCGACAGAGCGGACAGTATGAAAGGGGCCTTAGATTTGAAGAAGTACAGTCTGCGAAAGTGTTGCCCTTTATCCCCCGAATCGGCTCCAATAAAAAGTGTACAACCTACAGTCTCATCAATGGACATGCTAACACTGAGATATACAGCAAGAGCCATTGTAACATTACTACAATTGATGTATAATAGCTTTTTAATGTGAAAAACAATGGATATTTTTTTTTTTCTATTTTAAATTTCATCATGTATAAAATATGATTTTATATTATATCCGTTTGCTTATAGAATGCTAAGCGGTATGGGAAAAAAAGCCTATTTTGGTATAAAACAAGATGTCAGCTATTGAAATGAAACATATTTGAATGTAATTGTTACTCTATACTATACTGGTATAAATAAAAACCTAAAGCAAAAAAAACAAGAGAAGGGCGCACCGACCTAGTGCACTACCATAACATATTTATTGGAAAATTGTTAGCCCTATCTATATAGACACCTTCAAATTTGCTTGTCATTACTAAGGATTATGGTCCTGTGGTCTGTGGAACTCTTTTGGTTTTATGCCTTTACATAGCATACTCTTGTGAGTATAATGTATGACGTGGTTTTAACAATTTTCCATTAAATATTTTATGGTATTTATGGTATTGCACTAGGTCGTTGCGCCCTTCTCTTGTTTTTTTGCTTTCGGTTTGTGTGGATAACCATCATCCTGAGAGGGCAGCAAAACTTCAGATGCCAACAATATAGCCATTGCCTCTTTGGATTTTACGCAACATTTGAGCGCAGGAGACATTTACTTGTCATAAATAAAAACCTGACAGAACTTGTAAGTCTTCCTCACTATATCCAAATCTAAAATAGAAAATAAAATAATTAAAAAACTAACCAATGTATGAGCTTCTGTGCTAATAGTTATGTCTGATGAATGGGTTTTCCAAAAGTTCATCCATGAATAAAAATAGTAAATAAGTCTGGCTGACAATATACATAACGGATGCATGTTATTAGAATCTGTGACAAAATAAAAATACTCTAGGGAAGTTGCTTATAGAATATTTTTTAACAGTAATAAACTAAATGTAGTAATGATAGTACATATAGTAATTATAGAAATAAAAATGTTAGTCCAAAAGTCCTTACGATGGTCACAATGAGTAGTCATCTTGTTTCACACTAGAGGGCACTGTTTGACAACCTGTGTCCTCATAGGACCTAACACATGTTCAGTACTTATTCAATAAAACCTTGAAAAAAAAAAAAGCACTGAAGATATGCAGTAACCTTTAGTGACCAATCAGAAATCTCTTCTTAACCAACTTGTATAAAGTAATCTGAAATCTCACTTAATGCTATGGATAGCATTTTGCACTGCTTCATTGAACAATCCTTGTGCCCCCTGGTTAATAATATAAAAAAAATGCAGGTTTTATCTTCATAATACCAACCATATTGATAGCTAGATTAGCTCTAGTCACAGACATCTATGTAAATAAATAAAAAGGAATTACTAAGGGAAAAAATGTTCCCTCTTGTTACATGTGTTGTGCTCAGATCGGTCCTGTTTGTTGATACTACTGTGATCTAACTGTTGCCGTTATGACTGTACAAAAAATACCCACTGCCCCTACCGATGACTGGCCTTTGCAGCAAGAAGCACATGATAGGGTGACACATGTCAAACAAAACCAAACAAATTCCCAGCTCAACTTACCAACCAGCCTATAACCAACCAAATTACTCTGTCCAACAGTATGAGTTAAAAACAGGGGTTTAGTCTGCACACATTTGGAAATACATGCGTATGCTACAGAGCCTCTGTATGCTAAGGAACCCCGGTATTTTCTGTAGTCCTAACTCTAAATTTGAGAGCCTTCATAGTAGAAGTGCATGCATTATAATGGATAGGCAGAGGGAAGCTGAGCCTGGAGGGAGTCCACCCCTCTTTAAAGCACAGGGGCACACTGGACACCCAGAACTTTTCAGCAAAGGTGTCCAGTACATCCCCTCACCAATATTTCAACAGTACAAAAAAATGGCCACTGCCCCCACCTGAGACAGCTACATCTCTCATAGAGGGAGAGCGATCCCGTTGTTTTATCTGCCCTCTTCTCCTCTCTACCTTGTATTTTGTAATCTGTTCTCATAGCCACAGCACCTTGCTATTGTATCCATTGTATACAAATGACTTAGACAGTAAACAGAACCAATATGAACAATTAACACACAGGTGAGAGGTAATATCTTTTCCCTTAGGAATTTTACAGATGTTTGTGGTTGGAATTCTGCTTTAAGGGCTAAGCAACATGGGCAATTTTTATCTCTTGTTGTTAAAGAGATTTATCCAATTGCTGACAGTCACTAAAAAAGGTCAGAGCTACAAAACTGATTTTAGTAGCTCAATCCTACTTCCAAATATCAGTAAGGTTCATCTCTAGGTGTAGCAATGGTTGCTAAATAGATGGAACAAATGGTTCCTTTCTAGTAGGCCAAGCATGTTAAAGTGATCGTAAATGCATACTTTTTTAAAATAACAAACAGGTTTATACTTACCTGATCTTCTTGGGTCCCCCGCTGACACTGCTGGCTCCTCCTTTCCAGCGAGTGTCCTCACAGGAAGCCGCTTCCTATGGGGGCACTTGTGCAGGCTCGCTGTCTGAGTCTATAGCAGAGGAAAGAGAAGAGCTACAAACATGCACAGTGAGGATCAAATGAGGGCTCACATAAGAAAAAGGGTGGGGGTTAGGGGACTATAATGTTGCCTAAACTGTTTTTACCTTAACCGATTCTGGATCGCCTGCCGCAGATATACTGCGGCAGGCAGCCCCTCCTGCATGAACCGACTTACGGTTACTTTGGTCGCGCACCAGCAGCTAGGGGGCGAGCGCGCCTCCGGCGGCAAGCTCCTGCCCCCCACTCGGCAGCGAGGACTCCAATGCATAGGGCAGGTGGCTCAGATTGCCGCCTGCCACCCGCGATCGCTTCCCGCTGAGAGAGAAGAAAGGTCAGCTGTTGTAAACACTGTTCTTCTCTCTGGAATGATCATAGAGTGCCTGTGATCCTTCTATATAGGATCACAGATCTCCATGTTCATTTCACAAGCCCTGCCCCCATACAGTTAGAATCACTCCCCTAGGCTCACATTTAACCCCTTGATCATGTGTTCCCCCCTTTCCTGTCAGTGTCATTAATACAGTAATCGTGCATATTTTTAGCACTGATTACTGTAGTAATGTCACTGGTCCCTCCAAAAGTGTCAAAAATGTCAGTTAGGGGTCCGATCTGTCCGCTGCAATGTCGCAGTCCCGCTAAAAATCGCAGATTGCCGACATTGCTAGTAAAAAAAAAAAAACAATAAAAATGACATAAATCTTTCCCGTAGTTAGTAGACGTAATAACTTTTGCGCAAACCAATCAAAATACGCTTATTGCGATTTTTTTTATACCAAAAATATGTAGCAGCAAACAAATTGGCCTAAAATGTTAAAACAATTTTGATTTTTACATTTTCTTTTTGGGAATGTTATATAGCAGAAAGTGAAAAACATTGGGTTTTTCCCGAATTGTTGCTCTTTTTTTGTCATAGTGCAAAAAAAAAAAAAACTGCAGAGGTGATCAAATACCACCAAAAGAAAGCTCTATTTGTGGGGAAAAAAAGGACATCAATTTAACTTGGGTACAGTGTCGCACGTCCGTGCAATTGTCCGTTAAGGTAACGCAGTGCTGAACCGCAAAAAATGGCCTGGTCATTAAGGGGGCAAATCCTTCCGGCCCAGAAGTGGTTAGTGAAAGGAATGCAAGGTAAAAAATGTTTCGGCTTTATAACTAATTTGACCTCAAACAAAATAGTTTATAGATTGAGTGCAAATAAACTTCAAGGGGCCACAGAATATCTACTGGGGCCACACCTATTTAAAGTGGTAGAAAACTCTTGTGTGCCAATTTTACCTACAGGTAAGCTTACAATAAGGCTTACCTGTAGGTTAAATGAACATCTCCTAAACGTGCACCGTTTAGGAGATATTCCAATGAGCAGCAGCCGCTGACATCACTGGCACATGAGCTCTAAAAGAACAGCATACCCATGCAGTTCCTTCAGAGCTGTGTGCCGTGCCTGGGGCTCACCACGGCCTGGCCAGTCAGACGGCTTGAGCCCACAAATCCAGAAGGAAGATCGGGTGAAGATAGAGGGCTCTGTTTTAAGATAAGTATTTCATAAAGTGCTAGTATGTGATGCATACCAGCACATTATGATATTACCTTGCAGGGGGAAACCCTTTTTGTTTTTGTTTTTAGAAGCTTTACTACCGCCTTATTTTCTGTTCATTTATAATAGCACTTTGCTAATAATATAGTCTTTTTATTATAATAATAACTGCAGTTTATAACATTTTCCTTGGGAAAGAGCTACAAAATATTTCCAGCGTATATTTGCAACATTTTGGAAATAAGTTTAGCCTTTATCAATATAAAATAGTTTGAGTCATCATTCAATATACATGGCAAATGTTTTATTTAAAAGGGGTTGAATTGTACAAGCTTAAAGTGGAGTTCCACCCATTTTAATAAATTTAGATGTATGTAATCCCTTTTAAAAATACTTTCACCAATGGAAACTATTTTTTTTTTTTTGCAAGGAATTACCTTTTTTTCTTCTTTACTCATCCGCACTTCCGGGACCGGCCGCCTATAGGCAATTACTTCACTCAGCAATTCGCAAGGGCTGCTGGGATGTATCCCAGCAGCCCTTGTGAATTGCAGAGTGATGAAATCTCGCATTATTACACTGGCACCAGCTCTACTCAGGGATGTATTGCATTGAGTCCGTGCTCCGCCCCGCCTCCAGGGCGGAGGCGGAGAGGAGCGCGGACTCAAAGCAATACATCCCGTAGAGCTCACTGAGAGGAGGCGGGGTGGAGGTGTGGCGGAGGCGTGGGCGGAGGAAGTGCCGGTGTAATAATGCAAGAATTCGTCATTAGGCGATTCACAAGGGCTGCTGGGATACATCGCCTATAGGTGGCCGGAACCGGAAGTGCGGATGAATAAAGTAGAAAAAAAGGTATTTCCTTGCAAAAAAAAAATATATATAGTTTCTATTGGTAAAAGTATTTTTAAAGGGGATTACATACATCTAAACTTATTAAAATGGGTGGAACTTCACTTTAAAATGTCATGTTTGTACAGTTGTCATTCTGTTATTTTGTTTTTGCTTTGGACTTCTGAAAAAAATGACTAGCTCGTTACCAAGCATGAAGCAATGCCTTCTTAAAATTTGTGCCATGTTGTTATATGACATTACCTGTCAATGAGCGGCAAGTGTAGAACCAAACCAATTGTTATATATTCTCTGTGTCCCTGTGGGCAGATCAACACAATATAACTATGTCATGTGGTAATAATGTACATGTTTCCATGTTTCCCTTTTAAGTGGTAGACATATGCTCACTTGAAATACACACTCTTTCTTTTTGGAACAACATTGCTTCTTTTATAATGTACAAAAAGGTTAAAAAAAAGAGGTCCACATTTGAAAACCAATAAATTCCCAGTGTACACTGTGAACGATATAACACTGCAATTTAACTGTAAATTGCAACATTTTGATGGTTAACACTGATGCAAAATTCATAAGCTACATAAAAAATTGATGAAATAAATAAAACATTAATACATTAAATGAACATTCTGATTGGGCCAGCATTCAGGTCAGGCATGTCATTTAAGAATAGCACCCTACTCTTCATTTTACAGTATGTGTCAGATAGATGGCAGTCACTGTCAAGTATTCTGAAACCTAATATAGTTAGGAAAATCAGAGAATATAGCTTCAAAGCACCTTGTTGACTGCATATTTCAAAATAAGTAATTAATAATCTTTTTTTTTACAATATCTTATTTAAACAATTTAAAAGGCATTACAAAGTGACGCTGATAATAAAGACATATTCTAAAACAAAACTGGTGACTGATTTGTGCATTTATGCAGAAAGCTATTTCATTTTGAATTGTATGCATTTTTAATTTTAATCTATGATCCTTAGATTAGGGCTTACAGTAAAATCAGACAAGTACTGCTACAAACTGTATTCAATTCAAGTGTGAAGTGAATGAAAGACATGATTCGGCTCTATTTCCACCCCATGGAGGGAAGCTTGTCTTGCATTCACTTCTCAGCTTTGAGTTGAGTAGAGTGTGCAGTGGTACTTGTATGCTATATGGTATCTTAGAGCGAGACGTAGTCTGTCTCTACCAGTACCTGAATACAGATTGTAAACTCTGAAGATTGATACTGCGGGCTTGGAGGTATTATGACCTGTTATTGTGGGTCATACCATGTGTCAGCAGCATCTTTTATTTGATATTTTTAAGAAAAATCTGAAACAAATCAAAGATGTCTTCCTACTTGATGTATTCCCATATAATATATGTATTTTAGTTCAAATACCTGCAAGCCTTTGGCCATGGCACTGTACTTATCCTATGGCTGGTGACAACTTAAAATCGATGGGATCCATGGGCATCCGCAGGTAGGGGCAAGGGGGGGGGGGCAAATGCCCCCCCCCCTGGGATCTCAACTTCCCCCTTTAAAGTGATTGTTAAGCCACTTTATACCATCCTGTCTGGTCTTTTTAATAGACCTGTTTTCCCCAGAGTCTGTGTTTTAAAAAAATAAGCCATTATTTACCAGTTTTTAGAGGGCTGAGGCCGCTCACATGACCCGTTGTCTCTCTCCTCTCCCTATCTGACAGCTGCCTACAGGGGAGAGGACAGAGGAGGACAGGAGAGCTATGGATGACGGAGGCACATAAACTGACCACAGTGTCAGGGCTTAGTCGCCATGGTATACCGTGGTCAGTTTACAGAGGGGAGGACATAGCCAGGCAGGATCAGCCAGGTATTTTAGGTGATAGAAGGGGCCAAATTACACAGCAAAAGCACTGTGTTGTATAACATGCTTTAAGGGAACAGGATACATTTTTTTTTAGGTTAACAAATGCTTTAAAAATAAATGCTCCTGTTTGCTCTTTAAAAATGAATACTCAAAATAAGTATACGGAATAAGCCCCTCCCCTTCATGACATTGTTGAAAAAGGAGCAGAGCATTGGTGACCTTAAAATGTTGCCCCCCCCCCCCCTGAAAAAAGTTCTGCGGACGCCCATGATGGGTTCATGGTACAGGGAGAAATACTCAACTGCTTCCATGGCCAGATGAGCACGGTGTCGTTCTGTCTCTCCCTTGCTAGCAATTGACAGAGTGTTTCTATCAATGAGGGAGTGATGGCTCACAGGGGAGTGGTGCATTAAAACAGGTAAGAATTTTCGTTGCACCTTTTAGCTATCCTGTTGGAACAGGATCAACAGTGTGCCATGAGTCTTATATAATGAAAGCAACACGACCATAGTAATCTATAACAGATGCATATTGCCACATGTGGATTAGAAGTGAGGGCTTATTTAGCAGAATACATTGACGTTACCAGGCCCCTTTTACTGTGCAGTGTCACCATGCCTGGTGAAGGGACCTAAGTTGATGCTTGCAATACTCATCTTTTCAGTTAGCTGATAAAATGAAGCACTTCAGCAATACCTTTTCCTCCTTCTATGTATTGTTGGCTAACATATTTACTGGCTTTAAATGCAAGGTACAGGCAAGCTAACAAGCAGTCATAATGCATGTTTTCTATATAAAAATGATTTGTGTAGCAGCCAAGTTTGTGTACCCAAAATGTGTTAATCTTTAATATCAAAGTGATACCTCCAGCTTTCACAAAATTAAGTTCATATGGCAATTCTTGATTGGATGTTGCATCTAGGTGTAATCTCACAGCACCTGTCGTAAAAATAATGCAGCATCATTGTTTGTGATCACATGCTTGTTTTTTGCAATGTTTAACAACAGCCATCTACTGTAATATCCACCATGTGAATTGAATACCTTTTTTAGTAATAAAGATAGGCCAATATGAAAATTACACAACCATTTGTAAAACACAAGCCTATGAAAAAATAAAAAGAGGTGTCAGAATGGCCTTTGGATAAGGCAACATGTTACCACTCTTGTGTGTTAAAGTTCTGTTTAAATTGTCTGAACTTCAGAACTTTGTTTGCTTCAGCTTATCAATATGGTAGCAAAGCTTCAGAGCAGGCCCCAGTTTAAGTCCTAAGTACTTCATAACCATGTCACTCCTCAGCAACAACAGGGCATTTCCATCAATCTCCTGCAGAAAACAAGAGAAAGATTAGCATGCACACAAATATATATAAGATATGATATTATACTATAAATGTATTACCAGGCATTGCATGACTGTCCACATAGATCAACTTGAGCAACATGTTTTTATTATACACTGGTTGTGAAAATGTCATAATTTATTAGTAATTTTTGAAATAAAACTGATCAGTCAAGAATAATATGTATGCAGAATCCCTAACAATGCAGCACACACCTGTATGGTAACTGGAGGTTAAGCCTTTGCTCTTCTAGAAGTAGGGGACTATTCTTTGTGGCTCCACTCAGTTTGGTGTATGGGACTATTCTTGTAAACCTATGTGACTATTCCCTTTGAACCTCTCTGGCAGTGCCTCCACTTTGTTGGGCCTTTTGAATTCGAGTGGGACCCCAAACTTAGATACAGATACCTTGTACCCAAGCAATGAGTTTATTGAAGAAAAACAGAGTTTAAAACAGGAGTAGGTAGAACACCCAAAAAAAACATGAAACCCCTATTCTATGAAAGGCCAATTCCAGGCACAAGAAAAAGAGTTAAATGTTCTTTAAGTATAGGTGTAGAAAAAGAGGGTGTAATACTTACTTTATTCCTTGCTCCAGCAGGCTCCTTCCATCTGTGTGGCAAGTCCCCCACAGCCTTCTCTCTAAGGTGCTTTAGCCAGTGGCATCAAGTACAATGCAAGACTAACAGCCCTGCACTGTACGTGATGATGCTGGGGGAATAGAGAGGAGAGTGACAGAGCCTGCTGGAGGGAGGAATAGGGTAAGTAATGAAGCCTCTTCTTATACGCCTTGCAATTAACAAGCATTTGACACCTTGCAGTGCGCGATAATATAGAATACATTTTAACTACCAGAAGCTACTAGTAGCTTCAGAAGCTGGGCTTCCTCTATTCAAATGTGAAATAACTTGTTTGACTGGTTCATGAAAACTATCAAAATAGGGTTGTGATGTTGGCAGGGAATGTGGGAAGGAAAAGAAGATAACACAACCAAGTCCTGAACACAAAGGAATTGAAAAGAGAGAAGACATGGGTGGAAATAGAAGGACTCCATAATAACAGAAGAACTAAGAAGAAAAGTCTGTGCAAGAGAGGACTTCAAAAGACCAAAGAAGGAACCTCACCTGGGGATGATGCTAGTGGCCGATTTCTGCAATCGCTTGATAGGCCTGGTGTTCTGGTTGCCTACAGAAATCATAAAGCCACTATGCACTAAGTTAAGTGACCCTTTTTTAGTGTATCCCTTTAGTACACTAACCATTGTTAATGTTCATTTTCTAGGAAGGATACATAGAGTGCATGTGGGTATTACATGCATATATGTAATAATCTATATGTTGTGTATTGTTTTGTATTGTTTGATAAAAGAACATTAATATGCTGATGTTTTTGCTTCCTCACTGTACTGCAAAGTGACATAAAAGATACAAAGCAAAATTGGGGTGGGGGGGGGTCTTTAATAACAATGCTTGGATATATATGTTCAGATTCCAAACACCTCCTCTCCAATCCTCAGTAATCCTCACTTACAGTAGGCAGAAGTAGGTCCCCTAAGCAGAGATTCCTATTTACAATATGCACCAGGTTTTTGACTGCAGCAGTAGACCTGTCAAGGTTCTAGTAGCTCTAATGCCTATCACCTCTGGGAAGCAT
Organism: Pelophylax lessonae; assembly: GCF_965119305.1. Classification (NCBI taxonomy): domain Eukaryota; kingdom Metazoa; phylum Chordata; class Amphibia; order Anura; family Ranidae; genus Pelophylax; species Pelophylax lessonae. The sequence goes on from NC_138770.1 coordinate 393,215,446, forward strand.
GGGTTAGGCCTCAGCTGCAATTTGATCCAGGCTTCAAGACCCAGGACAGGGTCAATACCCTGGAACTCCAAGGAACCTTCCAGACCAGTTTCTCCAGTTATTTAACATTTTGCCTTACACATCGCACAAGAAAAAAAAAAAAAAACCTTTATGACTGGGCAAAGTAAATAAATATATGAAGTTACCAGCTAGTCATGCTAGTCAACTGCTATATTCCCTGGATAACTCAAAAGAGGTTGGGAGATAACATAACAAAGAGAAGACCACATAGCGCAGCATCCCTACCTGCCCCAATGTACTCAGACAAAAGCTTATCCATTCAAAAGACATAAAACCCAAACACAGGCAAAGTAACGTGGCATATGAAATTCAGTGTAGAGTGGAATGCCAAGACCCTATACATTGGGGAGACAAAACAACCTCTTAACAAACAACTTGCCCAACACAGGAGGGCAAATTCTACAGGTCAAGGCAGTTATTTTACATTTTAAAGCACACTAAGATGCACAAAGTTATTTCTCTCTGAAATAACAAATCTGAAATAAGAGGGGATGCATTAGGACCCACAAAGTACCCATACCAGAAATAAAGCCCAATGCAGACCACAACCTCCTTGGTTTAAATTTAGTCTATAACAATGAGGTCACCAAGCATGGACATGCCATGGTAGTAGAGAATGGCACCCAAAGTTTAACTAACATTTTTGGACATTGTGAAAGGAATTAACATACTGGTTAAAGTGTAACTCCCCTTTTGTTGAGAAAAAACATTCCCGTCTGGGTGATCTATGTACATTAACCACTTCTGGACCGGAAGGATTTGCCCCCTTAATGACCAGGCCATTTTTTGCAATTCGGCACTGAGTTATTTTACCGGACAATTGCGTGGTCGTGCAACACTGTACCTAAATAAAATTGATGTCCTTTTTTTCCCACAAATAGAGCTTTCTTTTGGTGGTATTTGATTACCTCTGCAATTCTTATTTTTTGTGCTATAAATAAAAAAATTGAGACAATTCTGAAAAAAAAAATATTTTTCACATTCTGCTTTATAATATTCCCAAAATAAAAAGAAAATTAAAATCTATTTTTTTAACATTTTAGGCCAATTTGTTTTCTGCTACATATTTTTGGTAAAAAAAATCGCAATAAACGTAATTTGATAGGTTTGCGCAAAAGTTATCACGTCTACTAACTACGGGAAAGATTTATGTAATTTTTTATTAATTTTTTTACTAGTAATTGCGGCGATCTGTGATTTTTATCGGGACATTGCGATGGACAGATCGGACCCTAACTGACGTTTTTGACACTTTTGGGGGGACCAGTGATATTACTACAGTAATCAGTGCTAAAAATATGCACTATTACTGTATTAATGACACTGGCAGGGAAGGGGTTAACACAGTGGGTGATCAAGGGGTTAAATGCAAGCCTAGGGGAGTGTTTCTAACTGTATGGGGGTTGGACTTTTGAAATGATCACATAGACCTGTTATCCTATATAGAAGGATCACAGGCACTCTGTGATCATTTCAGAGAGAAGAACGGTCAGCTGTGTTTAGCTGACTGTCCTTCTCTCTCAGCGGGGAGCCATCGATGGTGCCTGGCAGCAATCAGAGCCGCCTGCCCCATGCATCGGAGTCCCCGCTGCCAAGAATTTTAACAAACTTTGTTGCAGATTCCTACCTTTTGTTATTCTGAAGAAATCCTTCTGTTTCTTTGTGCCCATGTGGGAAAATGAATCAAATGGGAGTGGTTTCATAATCATCAATCAGCTGTAGGACCTGCAGAGCACTAATGAGGAAATCTGCTGGGCCTGCATCCCTTTAGACATGTTCCTTTTGGGAGTATCTCACCAAAAATTTAATTTTTGTTGCAGGGGATGGCTGAAAACTGACTTGTATCTTAGTGCAGACTTCTGGGAAAATCGGTGAGCCAATTACAAGCAGGAAATGCTGTTTCTGGGGTGTGGTCAGTACACATTCTGTGTACAGAACACCTCCAGGTAGCCATATTGCATTGCATTTTCAGAAAATTACAGTGGCTGCAGATTGAAAAGGAAAGGTCGTTTTTAATGACATTCGATTACAATATGACTTGTATCGCAATTGTATACGCTATGTTATTTTTCTTTATTTGCTATTTTTTTCCCCACGAAAGTGGAGTTGCCCTTTAATGTAAACCTAATGAATGCTGTACTTGCCTAGAGATAGGTAATAGAAGGAATGGGTCTGCAGTGAATGTGCAGCAGAGACAAATATCCATTTACATAAATAGGATTTGCCTAGATCATAGTGACATGCCCAAATTTGCAAATCCTGTCATATCGAAATGGATCTTTATCAATCAATCATATAATGACCCAGCATACAAACAATGCCTGTGCAAATGAAAATGGAAAATGGCTTTACATGCTCTACATTCAGTCTCTCTGTCTAAAGGTATAGTTATCTATACTTTCCCGCAATAAGCCCTCGTGGTGTAATCTTTTTCCACATTGTAATCTTTGTGCAAAGGAAATATTGCCCATGGCTCCTAATGTAGAAATGGGTTCACAAGTAAGTTACCTACTGGCTTACAGCCAATGTTAACTGTGCACAGGTGTGCTATTGTACAATGTTGTGTGATTAATCATAGGCAAGTACTGTCATTTAGCTATCTCCACAGCAGTCCATTAGGGGTGCAGGGACCTCTCCCTAGCAGCAGACTTGATGCATTTACTTTATCCTTCAGGACACTCTCTAGCATCCCCTTGACTGACACCCATCCACTGACTCTTACACTGAAGGGATAGCCCTCACATGACAGGCCCCATGACACAGATCTATACTCACTATGGCAGAATCAGTTTATTTCCAGTGTCTCCCTTCCTATCAGCTCTGCAGAACCTCTGGGTTCAGTTTCATATGTTAATTTTAACACAACACAACTGCTGGAAGCCTAACTTCATAATGGATAATTTGCTTGGGCCAAGCTAACTCAAACAAATTACAGTATTTACTGCATTATCAGGTGCACTTGCTGGGTGTACTGTAAGAACTGTATGTAGCCTCAGTTACATACAGTATACCTGTGTTGTGTTCCAGCAGTGGGACTGTGACTTCCCATCGCACTCTGAGAAAAATAAAAGATTTGTGCTGAGCATTACTTAGCTATTCACAGGAAGCTTTGCATTTTATGAATGAATACAAAGCTTCCTATGTGATGTCATCTGACGGTCATCCCCCCCCCCCCCCCCCCATCTGGCATTCTCGTCACCTCAGCCAATCACAAGAAGCTTTGTATTCATTATTAGAACACAAAGCTTCCTGTGAATGGCTGAGCAGCGCCTGGGAATGGGATGGGAAGTTCTTGAACACAGTGCTGTATACTGTATGTAGCTAAGGCTACAAACAGTTAGTACAGCATACCCAGCAAGTGCACCTGTTAATGCAGTACATGTTTGGGCAAGCTTAGATGTTATTGTGTCCTGGAGGGCAGATATATTTCCCTCCGCTGTTTGGGTTGTGGTTCCTATAAGGGGGATGATTGTATGAAGTTTGAGTACTCAGGGGTTCTCACCCATGCAGGGTGGGGGCTTCTGGGGTTGTCCTCTTGGATAGGACTGATATACAGTAATCTCAAGATTGGTCTTCATTTGAGACTTGGAAGCTGGAGGACCGGAAAGAATTTTGGGAAGGAATGAGCCTACAAAGACTTTGGTCTTTTTTTATCCATCCATAAAAAAGAAAACAGCCAGCACCAGTCTGTGAGGTGGGGTAGAGCAGAACACAGTTGAGTGAGCAATGTGAGCTAGCTTGTGGCTAAGACACAGTTGCTTAACTGTGGAGACCTCCTCTTTGGGACCCAGGAGGCAGATGGGAGCTTTCAAACACCCAACAATTGATGGACTATTATTACTTGCTGAGGATAGGCTGGTATTCCGTTTGCTTGTTGCTAAAAATAAAAAGACTGTTTGCTTTTACCAACATGCTTGGCTGATGATCTCGGGCTCCTTACGGTTACAAGGGACTTTAAACATGTCAGGCTTGAAAGCAGAGTTCCAGGCAAAAAGACAACTCAGTCTCTCAAACAATTGACCACCCCCTCCCCCATTTTTGATTTTTTTTTTCTTTTTGGTACCCTTTTTGCATTTTTTTCTTCGGGACTTTCGTCCTATGTCGCCGCAGCGAAGTAAGTCACTTCCTTGGTTGCATCCAGCCCTCTTCCTTCCCCCTGCTGCCTTCTGGGACCTGTATGTGTCCTAGAAGAGGATGGGACCATTCAGAAAGCGCTGCATCACTTGCACAGCACAAAACCGTTTGTGAAGTCTGAAGGCTTCACTGCCGGTTTCCCTTACTTGCAATGCCGGCGCCTGCACCCGAGCCGGCTTGGGGTGCCGGCATTGGGGGCTCCCTGGACAGGTAGGTGTCCTTATATTAAAAGTCAGCAGCTACACTATTTGTATTCCATGCAAGTGCCAGTGCTTTATGCAAACCAGGCCACATCTTCTAATTCATCTTAAGAGGTGGCTGTACCCAGCAGCAGTGGGTCCCGGGAAAGCGACTACACAGGTTCTGCACACTGTACAGCTTTACGAGTACATTTCACAAGATAGTACTGCAGTTTTACATGACACCTAACTTTAAGCATATTGTCTCAGGTTTGGTACCCTGTCCAGCTAGTGGCACATTGCTTAGGTCATTTCAACTCGCCCCTAATGAAAGATAAAAATAGCTTCATGAAACTTGGCGAAAGCAAAGTACCAAGAATACCTGATGGTGGCACTGACCATTTCTCAGAGAGATTATACTTAAAAAATGACCTCTACAGTGCTCCTGCAATGCTTTTATACAAGGGTTGTGTTTAATGACACCAACTTTCCTGGCTGGCTGTGGAAAAAGGCCATCAGGTATTGAGACTGATGATAAAGCATGCAAGACAACATGAGTAAAGTCACCAAAAACCAACCAAAAACATAAATGATAAAAATGTGTAGATACTCATTTGAAAAAAAATCCTTGTTGACTTGCTCATTTCTATAAAGTGGTTCAGCATGTTTCTTTTTTTCCATTCTATAGGCACACACTTTGATTTTCACAGTATACCACATTAATGAACAAAATGTTTTTTTTTTTTTTGTTTTTCTTTTAAAGCCATTGCATTTGAATGTTAGAAAACTAAGCATTTTCAGACATTTTACTTCTTGTAGATGGAAACATGTGGATGTGTTCCTGTGATGCTGAGCTGGTTTGCCTCTGCTAACTTGAAACTGTGCTCACTTCATTGCTAAATGGCGCAATCAATAGACTGTAGACAAAAGCCATTGATCACAGTAGTGAAATGTACAGAAAGCAGGCTGTAGGGTATTTTTTTATCTGTTATGTTGAAATGATCATTTAAAAAATTGAATTTTAGCCATGCTGACTAGGAAATACTTTAAAACAAATTCATCAAAAGATCCAGAACAGTGCAACAGAAGAAATGAGGATAAGTGGTAAAACGTTATCAACAATTTGGGGCAAATCAAGTTAAATGTGACTAGCTACTTTTGTACTAGGACTTTGCGCCTAAAAAAGTAAACGTTTCTAGTGTATATTATTTATTTTATTATTATCATTTGGACTTTGATTTAACTGAAATTGCTTTCCGTTGCATAATATGAAAATATGTTAGACTAGCTTTTCATCACAAAAATAGGAAACACGTATAAGAATGGCCATACATTAGTAGATTTTTAAACAAACATTCATATGAAAATTCCCAGTACATTCCATGTTGTTTGAAAGAACTTCAAAATTCCATTTGTTTTTAAAATTCATTTTTGGAATCAATGGGATTTCCCTAACAAACACTGTTAGAAATGAGCTAGTTTCAAAATAAGTTCTCATCCTGCTCCTTCAAATTTTGATTTGACCCCACTAACAAGTAGAAAATTGAACAAATGTTCTTTTTGTGAAAATTTCAATATCAATGCTACTAGTGTATGGCCAGCTTTAGGGACATGCAGGGTCAGGGCTTTTTTTCTCAGTGAATAGGTGAAGGAACTCCCTCCTTCTGTGCCCCCCCCTTGTCTCCACCCCCCCTTGAGCACCGCCCCTTGGTTTCACCCCTAACCACCTCCCAGTACTTCCCCAAGTATCATTTTGTGGTGCTAAATAATTTGTATAGGATTTGTTCTTGTCTAAGAACAAGTAAAGCAGTAAAATAGATCCCCAGCAGCCAGCAACAATAGATTTCCCCAGCATTAATAGATCCCACCCCCAGCAACAATAGATCCCCTCACACAACAATAGACTTCCTTAGCAACAACGGACCTCACCCCAGCAACAATGGACCTCACCCCAGCAACAATGGACCTCACCCCAGCAACAATGGACCTCACCCCAGTAACAATGGACCTCACCCCAGCAACAATGGACCTCACCCCAGCAACAATGGACCTCACCCCAGCAACAATGGACCTCACCCCAGCAACAATGAACCTCACCCCAGCAACAATGGACCTCACCCCAGCAACAATGGACCTCACCCCAGCAACAATGGACCTCACTCCAGCAACAATAGACCCCACCCAGCGCAATAGTTCCCCCCCCCCACACACACAGAAACAATGGATCACCCACAACAAAATACCACACCCAGCAACATTAGATCTCCCAGCAGCCAGCATCAATAGACCCTCCAGAAGCCAGCATTATTAGACCTCTCCCTCAACAGTAGATGCCTACCAGCAACATAAGACTCCCCAGCAACAATATACCCCTCCCCTCCATTGCAACGATAGACCTTCACACAAAAACAGATTCTCATCAGTAACAATAGATCCCCCAGCAGCCAGCATCAATAGCAGCTTCAGCACACCCCTTGCTATTACATTCAGTTCTAGAGGTGCCGGAACTGCGTTCCCCCACGTTCCTGCTAAAAAAAAAGCCCTGTGCAGGGTAAAGACAGACTGCACCACATTAGGGATATGCAGGGTAAGGACAGACTGCCCCATATAAAAGAGATGCAAGGTAAGGACAGACGACACAGAAAACTGAAAGTTTGTAAGTAGTAGCATGTTTGTTGTCCATAACTAGCCAATCTTGAACAGATGACAGAGATGCAACAGAGAGAACTGCATCACATGATTCATGATGTTCAGTGTCATGCTTTGCCTTCCTTGATGCTTCTCTGCAATCATCTTAATTGAAGTCCAGTATAATACAAATAAACCTTCAATAAATACGGTGCAGGCCTGTATGCAGCAATACCCTGCTCATTTCAATGTTAGCACTTCACATAGCCAAATACTTTTTTTAAAAAGCTCACATACATGTTTTCTAAAGAGGTCAACATGTGGGCCCAATGCCTGTGGATCAGCATCCTTCACAAACCAGACAACATCTTCCACAGTCCAGCTGGAAGGATCTTTACTAGATGGTCGTATGGTCTCCTGGTTCTCAGGGGAAGGACTTGAGGCTGTAAAGAAGGAAATTTACTGACAAATCACCCTGGTTATTATACATAGTATAAACTATTCATCTTGATTATTAAGCTTTAAACTTAACTCTGGGATAAGCAAATAGTGTGTAAAGGCATGTGTACCCTTATTCTATCTTGGTGTGCTTTGTGCTTCCAGATCTGTGTAGTAATCTAGTGTGAACACTTTGTCTCTGTGTAGGGGCTTCCTGTAATAAAGTCTGGTCACTGCAGCTCTCTCTCCTTGTGCAGGCTGACTGGTCTTGTCTCCGCCCCCTCCTGTGTTCTGAAGAAGCCTGTAGTGGGTGGGACCTGCTGGGTCCTTCCCGCACCACTGCTCTGCACAGGAAATTTGCAACATAGTGATGATGTCACTGATACATTTACAAGTTAATACCTGGGTTTCCAAAGGCACGTGGTGATCACAAAGAGGAGTTATATACTTTGTGGCTAATAAGGGATATATTTAAATGAGGGTTTTTGTGCCTGGAGTGCAGCGTTAAATAATACCTGGGCCAATACAAATTATTTAATGGCAAAAAAATGGAACAGACAAGAACCGGCATGGAACAGTGGATAGCTCAGTAAATTGTGAAGGGTAACTATTAAAATATAAGCAATTGTCTTAGCACCACCTAAATGAAGATGCCTATAGGCAGGATTAACTTCACCTGATGTGGGTGTTGTAGCCAGATTGGACAACAATCAGAGATCTATCTATATGTATTCCTTGACCTTGACAGATTTCCTGGCCATTCTGGGATATGAATATATTTATTAGTATTGATTTTCTGGCAAACTGCCAATGTTTTGCCCTGATTGGGGGAGTCTGATGAGTGTTATTCTTCTTTCCCATTTAGGCTGAGACATGCATGTGTATGATTGTAGTAATAGGTTGTTAAACACCTCAATTCTTTCTGAAATCATCAGAAAAAAAGTTTGCAGAACTATTTGTCCTGTGTAACTGCTTGTACATTTATTCTCTGCCAGAGGGGACGATAAAGCCAAAGTGTCAAAAAAGCAAGAATCTATGGAGTATATTTATCAAAGAAATTGTAGACTTTCTCTTCCTGCGAAAGTGCATGTACATTTATCCTGTGTGAAAGGGGGCCAAACCAATTGTTAGGCTAATTTGTCTCCAGGTTAAATGTTATTCTTCATACACAATAGAGTGAATCAAAAAAGTACCTCATATACTGTATACTTATATACTATGATTGTCAACTCCATCTAGTGGCAATAATGCCATATTTTTTGAGTCACTCTATTGTGTATGAAAACTAACATTTTACTGGAGAGAGAATAGCCTAACAACATTCATTTTGCTCTCATTTGCACAGAAAACATATACATACAGCTTTACAGAGCAAAGAACTATTGTTCTGCAAATTTTTTATACTGTAAATAAATTTCAAAGGGTAAGGCTGGCCATACATGTTAAATTTTCTTGTACAATTTTCTGTTACATTTACCAAAATCCATATGATATGAGGTCAAAACAAAACAACACTTTCAATTGTATCCTAAAAGGCAGTCCTTTGTACTACATAGTTGAAGGTAAATCTAAAGAAAATTGTACATAAAATTGTAACCAAATTCTATAATATATGGCCAGCCTTAGTGACTACCGGCAGTGTAGAAGGGCAACAAGATACAGCAATTTACACTACCTAGTTATAACCATAAGTTATAGTGGTAGATTTTCATATGCAATTAGGTTTAAAGAAGGAAAAGGGTTTTTAATAAATGTGCTGTTTTCTATTCATTCATAATTACTTATCTAATTACTATTTAAGTAAGCAAACACTTTGCTTTGTTACCACTTCTGTTTCCCTCAAGGTAGCTTCCACTTCTAGTGGGACTTGATGTTTGGCGTCTTAAACCTGTTGATGCTTGCCCTCCTGAAGACATCTGACTTGACCGGTGATTGCATGAAGAGCTTCCTCCACCTCCACTACTTAGACGTCCTTCTCCATTGCTCTGTCTTCCAGGGTAAAGGGAACTCATATAGTTGAATGCGGAATCAGAAGGATCAACGCTGTATCGCTTTGTATTCACAGGGTCTACCAGGTAATCTTCTGGTATGACAGTTTCTGCTAAGAGATACATAACTGCTTGACTATGAACAGGCAAAGTCTTTAACAATGTTAAACAAAGCATTTTTTTTTTTTTAATTCTAGCTCCTAAATGATGTGTAATTATTTTTCCAAGTGTTTATCCCTTGATCCATTTTAGCTTAATACAAACCATATGAACTAGTGAACGCTGACTGTCTTTTTCCAAACAGTTTACCGTTTGGAAGATGAATATTGATAGTCTTTTCTGTTTGAACACAGCAAAGAATTGCTGAAAATAAAACTAATTGGCTAGAAAATCTACAGTAAATCAATCATACATCATATATGTGTGTACGGCCAATAAGATTAAGTCATTCACGTATGCAATATTTGGTTCAAGATCTAACTGATGAGATTACACATTTGAGAATACATTTAGCCCAAAGAAATCCACATACTCATAGGTCAGGGATCTCCAAACTTTCAAAACAAAGGGCCAATTTACTATCCTTCAGGCTTTAGGGGGAATGTGGCAATTGGAAGTAGAAAATGTCCTGGCATCAGTGGGAGTAAATATGTTGTGGTATATATATATATATATATATATATATATAATATGATATATTTTCCCCCAGACTTGAGAAGACTTAGAAACAGACATCAAGTTTGTTTAGTTTGTTTTAAAGGATATTTCTCAAACAAATGCCTTGGTAACTATTACACGGGCTTCCCACAAACAATGGGAACATAGATACCATTGTTGCATTTCAGTTGACATTTGGGTCAGTCTATTGTTCTGTAACCATGGAAAACAATAGCTTGGCTTTTCTAACATATATAACCTATGGCATGCTTGATACCATAGTGCCATCTTGAGGTAGAGTTTGAAAATGTCTTCTTCTGCTTCTCTAATTGAAACACACATACTGGGAAAGGGGCCACACCCATGTGGGGATGGTACATTTTCCAAATAAAAGGTTGTCAGGCATAAACTGACAACAGGACTCCATAATGACTTGACACCAAGGAAGGTCTGTGCCAGCCAAAAGAAGCTATACCTGAAGAAGCTTTCGCCTGATCTCCAGCAACTTTTTATAGAAGTCTGGGATGCTTGTTGCTTACAAACATCATGAACCCACTGTAACCTGAGTTAAGTAACTTTTAAGCATATTTGCTAGGAAGTAGGTAGCATTTTGCTTGTTATTGGTATATCTGTCATTCTTGTATTGTATTACTATATTTGTGTATGTAAAGCATTTTTGTATAGTAAAAGCACATTCATACACTGCAGAGGTCTGAGCTTCCTTACTTATACGGCAAAGTAACCTTACTACATAAACTGAAGCAAAACCGTACAGAATGCTCCTTTTTTTTTCACAGTGTCATCGTTGGTGTCATTGGCTGGGAATAATAATGCCCCATCGTTAATGTCACTGGGAGGAACTATGCCCCATCATTGGTATCATTGGGAGAAAACTATGCCTCTTCATTAGTGTCAGTGGAGGGGAATTATGCCCTATGGTTGGTGTCAGAGAATTGCTCCAAGGGCCGGATAAAAGCAAACATTTGCTTATTCTTGCTGGTGACTCGCATCCCCCCCCCCCCCCCCCGGGCCACAGTTTGGAGACCACCGTCATCAGAATTCTGACAGCAACTCATGCACCAAATTCAGGTAGTTCCAAAATACTCCACCTATACATTGTGGTGCACTGAATGCACCAAATTCAAAATAAAATGCGGTCAGTTCGCAATACGAAAGTGGAGCTAATTAAGACCAACTCTCTTTTGGCGTACAAAGAGGGAACTGTTGCAGACAGATTTTGTGAAAGTGGCTACTGTGCATTCTAAAAGTGGCACAGCATGCGCCAAATGCAAGTACAAGTTCTAGACAAGTACATACATTTGGCACATGCTGCACCACTTTTCAAACACGAGAGACACTTTTTACAAAATCTGTCTGTATCAGTCTGTATGAATTCCAGGGTGTGTGTGCAAGCAACACTTACAACTGCCAGCAGGAATCTACTTATTCTTGCTGGCGGCCAACCCTGGCCCCACACAAACTCCCATGTAAATGTAGCCCTATTTTGTGAACAACTGAGCTGGGACAAGCTTCAGGTGATAGACATCTCATATAGAAATGCTTGCTCCAACTCACTAACTCACTAAATAATAAAGTAAGGATAGAGGTGACAGGTCTGGAGAATGCATATTTAATAACCAGTTGGCAATAGCAACTTACATGTCCCTATCTTGAAAGATTCCCTTTTAGTCTTAAAATACATTTAGATCATGTGTGCCTGCTATGTGCTTGTTATGATACTACACACATACAGAAAGTAGAAGCGATATGGTGGTGATACAATAAAGAAAATCTCGGATTGGCTAATTCTTGGCTTGCTTAAAATATATCTACAGCCAAACTTTTTCTACTCATTTTGGAAAGAATGGGGGATGTCAGATTTTTGCCATCTGTGGAGATTTCTCTTGACTTCCTGTCCTATAGACACAAAAGAAAGTGAGAGGAAATCTCTCCAAAGTGAGCAAAATGCCCTCTTATAAAAAGGAAAAGCTCCCAGGGGTTTTCAGGCAGCAAATAGAAATTAGACTATAAATGTATAAAATTATTCATCTTTATTCAAAACATTTTAAAATATTCATGAAAATTAAAGGCGTAAAATAGGAGCTTTGGTTACAGACATATATCGGTCATATTGAACATCACAAACTGATAAAAGACAATGGACAGTGATCAAAGAATCATTACACCCAATATAATGGACTCCAACGCATTTCGACCTATACAGTAAGGTCTTCCTCGGGGGGTATGTGCTGTCCTATATGTAATGGATGACTGTTAGCCAAAGAACACTTCCATAAATAAAGAGTACTCCCAAAAGTGAGACCCTCCCATGATCCCTAAGGGGGTGGATGGGACACACTGGCTTACAAGGAGTCACATTTGTGGCTCACCATGAAGAAGCGAGACACCTATCTATAACAAGATATAAGTGGTGGTATCCAGTGATACTCAAGATATAGTTCTATATGTAATTAAGGAGATGAATCTATAGACAATCCAGGAGCATAAGCAGCAATCCCCCACCAACCAGCATTCCAAAGCAGACTCACTGCAGGCAGTGCTGTATTTTGGCCTAGGCCAACAAGGCCCAGGCCTAGGGCGGCACTTTGCAGGGGGCAGCATAAAAGCCGCCCCCCTCCACCTGAGACTCTATTGGCCACTGGTTGCTAGAGCCACCTCTCTCACCCCCCACTCTCTCACCTCCCTCTCTCTCTCTCCCCCTCTCTCTCATCCCCCTCTTCCTCTCTCTCTCTATCCCCCCTCTCTCTCTCACTCCCCTCTCTCTGTCTCATCTCCTGTCTATCTCGACCCCCCTCTCTTTTATCCCCCCACTCTCTCTCTCTCCCATCCCCCCTCTCTCACCCCCCCCCCCCTCTCTCTCTCTCTCACCCCCCCTCTCTCTCTCATCCCCACCTCTCTCTCTCATCTCCCCTCGCTCTCTCATCCCCACCTCTCTCTCTCATCCCCCTCTCTTTTATCCCCCCTTTCTCTCTCCCTCCCTCCCTTACTCCCTCTCTCTCTCTCATGCCCTCTCACACCCCCCCCTCTTGTGAGATCTAATGCCGGGACTTGTAGCCCTTCAATTTTGCAGCGAATCACATCCGTTAAAAAAGGAGTGGGGCAAATTTACATAGGAGGAGGAGGGAGGGAGCCCAATTTTAGTCTTGCCTAGGGCAGCACAAAACCAAAATACACCACTGACTGCAGGCTCACTCAAAGCGTTCTTTGGCTAACAGTCATCCATCACATTAAGGACATCATATAAGCCCTGAGGAAGACCTTACCCTATAGGTCAAAATGTGTTGGGGTCCATTATATTGGGTGTGATGATTCTTTGATCACTGTCCATTGTCTTTTATCAGTTTGTGATATTCGATATGACTGATATATGTCTGTAACCAAAGCTCATGTTTTACGCCTTTGATTTTCATTAATATTTTAACATTTTTTTGAATAAAGATTAATAATTTTATACATTTATAGTTATCATTTTATTTGCTGCCTGAAAACCCAAGGGGGCTTTTCCTTTTTCTTCGTATTATTGGGGTGCGCAGCCTTCTCCATACCATGTGTTGTTTTTTCTCCCCAATGCCCTCTTAGATGCCACTGGAATAAGAGTTCCCCACTGGAAGATTTGTTCTCTATTCTTGTTCTGGTACCAACTCTAAAAAATGTTTAAAAGATTTTCCGTCATTTGCAATCGCTGACAGTGGTCACCAGGACGAACAGAAAGAGTGAATCTCCCTAAAAGTGACACAGACAGCAATACATAATAATAAAGGGATTCTTACCCTCTTACCATGTCATTCAAAATTTTTAAAAATAAAGTTTGGGCTTTAGATACATATTTTATGCACATTGACCTGGCTTATTCACAGTAGAAACCAGTGCAATTGTGATCCCTGAATTGTATTATTTTTCTGCAGATTGGGCAGAACCGCATGCATACATAGGTGAATAAAATAAAAAAATGCAATTCAGTGACTTGCCTTATTTGTGAATGAATTTGGTCATCACTGAAAAGGATTCCTTGAAATGTGAGACTTACCTGTCTCCATCCTGCCAGTGTCATATTCCTTGGGGTTGTCTGAAGTGGTGCTGTACTGTACAAAGGGCTGATTGCTGAACAGATTGTCACATATCAGGCTGCGGCAGAGCTTTTTTAGGAAGCGCAGGACGTACCCTATGCTGTTCACCACAGGCAGGCTGAGGAGATGCTGCTTTCCCTCAAATGAAGCAGACACTGCAAAACAGCAACAATGCCATTACTTTATTACACACACTTGTCTTGCTGTCAGTTTAGTAGGAGTCAGAGGACATTCCACAGTCTGGGGTAAACATGCAGTGTACTGAAGATGGAAGAGCAGTGACTAGAAGGATCCATTTTATCAGCCATTACGATTCCTACCATTTATAATCACACAACAGGATATTTTACTTGAACATGTTGGACAATTATCTGCACAAACGGAAAAAAAGTGTTGCTTTGTTTAAAATATTTATTAGTCTAATACGGTGATAACTGATGAAAACTAATGTAAAGGTTATTAAGTACTTAAAGAGGAAGTAAACCCTCCTCTACAACTTGTACCTATAGGCAAGCCTATGATAAGGCTTACCTATAGGTACTGTAAATATCTCCTAAACATGTACCGTTTAGGAGATATTTACCTTACATGTCGCCAGTGACGTCACTGGCGCATGCGCTCTGAAGGAACGGCCGATCGTGCCGTTCCTTCAGAGCCCCGTGCCGTGACTGTCGGCTCCCACGCGCGTGCGCGGGAGTGACGTCACCGCGGCTCCGGCCAATCAGATGGCCGGATGCCGCGATCCCGGAAGACGGGCGACTAGACATGTCGCCCGTCATAGAGGTGAGTGAGCGGCACGGCGGGGGCTCGTTCTGAGGTAAGTATTGCATAATGAGCTAATATGCGATGCATACTAGCTCATTATGTCTTTCTTTTGCAGGGTGTAAAAAAAAAATAAAAAATTTATACGAGTTTACAACCTCTTTAAGGACCAGGCCTATTTCTGACACTTGTTGTTTACAAGTTAACATCTGTATTTTTTGCTAGAAAATGACTTAGAACCCTCAAACATTATATATATATATATATATATATATATATATATATATATATATATATATATATTTTAGCAAAGATTCTGGAGAATAAAATGGCGGTTGTTGCAATAATACTTGCGGTATTTGCGCATCGGTCTTTAAAACACATTTTTTTGGGAGGAAAAAAAATGTTTCACTGCATTTAAAAAAAAATAATCAGTAAAGTTAGCCCAATTTCTTTCTATTACATGAAAGATAATGTTACGCCGACTAAATAGATAGCCAACATGTCCTGCTTCAAAATCGTGCACGCTTGTGGAATCTCCATAGAAGATGCTTTAAAAATGTCTACAGGTTACCAGTTTAGAATTACAGAGGGGTTCTAGGGCTAGAATTATTGCTCTCATTCATTATTGCTCTTGCGCTACCTCACATGTGTGGTTTGAATACCGTTTACATATGTGGGCGCAACTTGCATAGGCGTTCGCTTCTGCACGCAAGCTCGGAGGGACGAGGCACTTTAAATTAAAAAAATGTTTTCTTATTTATTTTACTTTTTTTATTTTTACATTGTCCCTTTAAAAAATGTTTTTTTTAATTGCATTTATTCCTATTACAATGAATGTAAACATCCCTTGTAATAGAAATAAGCATGACAGGACCTCTTTATTGTGAGATCTGGGGTCAAAAAGACCTCAGATCTCACATCTACACTAAAAAAAAAAAAAAAAAGTTTTTTTCCTGATGAAAAAAAATGGGCCCTTTAAGGCCGCTGGGAGGAATCGATGTATGACGTTGCTCCCTGGTCCTCCAAGGCCATAGAGTCGAGTGGGGGCCAGCTTGCCCTCACTCGACTTCCTGCCTAGGAGTCCATCAGGCCGGATCGTTTTTCCTGCTACCAACGGCTCCAGTAAGCAGGGAAAATGACCGGAAAGTCATCTATCCCGTCGCCCATAAAAGTGACCCCGCAGCGAATCCGCTGCTGGGAACACTTTTATGAGAAAAAAGACCGACTGCCCAGTAAAAAAGTACTGGGGTATCGGCTGCCATAACCCCGGTATTTAACGTCAAAGTACCAATGTATAACTGTGCCAGGTGGTCCGGAAGTGGTTAAATATAACATTGAACCTGAAAGTAGCTTACAAATGCTTTGTGTAAGTGAGCAGCTTATGGACATTAGAGCAGCCTTTTTCAACCAGGGTGCCCAGGCACTCTGGGGCTCCTTCAGGTTTCTTCAGGGGTAACTTGGCAAAATGCCTAAACTATTTATTATTTATTAAATATGCATATATTTGTGCACTGTGCATGTAAATTGAATTCACAGCTATTGACACATATATTTTACTAATTGATGTGCATATGCAAGGATTACGTTTTATGTCTGTTTGCAATTTTTTGTGGGATTTATGGTACACATTGAGGTTTATTTTCAGCAAAAGTGCTGCATCTTTCCTTAATGTTTGAACTTGGTTCACAATTGTTCAAGATTTAGAATAATATACTTAGACAGGGAATATCATGTTACACATGCATTGTCTGATTATTTTCCTTTAAAATTCTTGTCCCTCCGTAGCTAAGGGAGCTAAGGGATGCACTCTGTAGTTAGTCCCGCCCTTCTTCTTTATGCTTTAGCCTCCATTTATCACATGTACTGTACATGTAGTCTGCTGTAGCTAGACATACTATGATTTTTTGACCTGATATTCATCTGTTAAGATCTGCAGAAGTCTGGATTAAAGCTTTCTACAAGCTGCAAGATGTCATTTGGATCGCATTTGCCAAGCTACTAAGACTGTAAAGTAAGCTATCTTATCACAACTGAATCAGCTGTAGAGATGACACTTTTATTGCTTAGATCAGTGTTTCTCAACCTTTTTTCAGTCTAGGCACCCTTTCAAGTTATAGCAAATATCTAGGCACCCTTTAAAATTTTGGACAACATCAAGGCACTTCATTTTAAAATGTAAAAAAATTATTGTAATAGCTTTATATAATGCAGCAACATCCACACGTAGGACACCCAACGTTAGGTGATTTTTTTTCTTCCAAAGCAAATACACTTTTGCACATTGGTACTGACTAGTATTCGCATGTTTCTCTTCTCCCTCAATTTCTCTCCATCAGTCAGCTAATGTGACCCCCAGTGCTGAGGGAGAGAGGCAGAGGAGGGTCAAACAAGGATGCTGTGGAGGCAACAGATATCCTCCTTATCGACTGATGACATCATTGGTTGTTAGGATGCCAGTATCTAGAAAGTCGTAATGGTGCATATTGAAAACCTATGGCTTTGTGTAACTAAAAAGCAGACTTTATCCGCCTGCTGGCTTGATACAATTTTTGATGACTTTTTAGGCATTTTGCCAAGGCACCCTTGAAGAAGTCCCAAGATACCCCAGGGTGCCTGGTGGAAGCAGAACAATCTCTGTTGGGTTAAAATACAGGACCAAGCTTTGATAAGATATATGCAGTAAACTGTTCGGCCCAAAAATCTCCACCTGGCTCAGTCAATTTTTAGTTGAGCCAGGTGGTGCTGATGGGGCAACCTACAGTAATTTTTAGCTAATTTAGCAGAATCTGGAAAAAAATTCAAGCCAGGTATGGCTTGCTTAAGAAAAACAGTTTGGGCTTTGGTTATACTTTAAGCTGGAGAATGAAAATGACATTTCGAAAACTATAAACCAAAGTTCCAGCGCTGACACTGCAGTAATCCCACTTTATGAAAGTTACGACTAACCAGTGGTGCTGCTGCTTGGAAACTACTGATACCAGCATAAAGGTTTGCAAAAAACAGAAAACGCAGCGCTATCCAAAGGTTGGTGTATTGAATGCTAGGAGGACATTTCATTTTCATAATGATTGTTTATCAATTAATTTTATATGATTTTTCATAATAAACATGACTTTATTATATGGGCTTTCCTCCTAGCATTCAATACACCAACCTTTGGATAGCGCTGCTTTTACTTTTTTTTTTGCAAACATTTAGAAAACTAGAATTTTCACAAAAAGGTTATTTCTATCAAAAAAAAGTTTATTTTAAATGGGAATTGTGAAGGCCGAACTTGTTTTATTAGTGCCAACTCAATTATTTATGAATGCTAAACAAACATTAAAATAGAGTTGAAAATGTGCTTTTTTATAATGCACATTATTTTATATTTACTTTGTTTTGATCCTTAAACACACCAGAATAAATAGCTGTGAATAAAAAAACAGACTGTGTGTGAGAGACAACCCTTTTTTCTCAATGAGTCATTTCTCTTTAGTCTTTAACATTTCCAATTATCTTTCTCAGTACCGGGCAATTTGTCTGCTGGAATACAATTTTTGTCTATGACAGTCATTGATGGTGTCATAAATTGTGCTGCATAATGATACATTAGTGGCAGCTCTGCAACCCACTATAGTATTCATAGGTTTGTCGGTATGCTTTCTATGCGCTGGATCCTTTCTTGCTCTAATTAATTCTCTTTGTGGGAAAGACAGCTTACTAATTATCTCAGCAGCTACAAAATCAGGAACGGCTGAGCAATTTCACAAAGCATATTTTATTTGTATGTTTTTATTCCTTCAGAACTGAGAATGTTTATTTTAAGTCATCCTTGTTTCATCTCTTTTTCTTACTCATGGATGTGTTGCCTCTTGTTAATTTTTTCTCCCTATAATCTTTCAAATGACCAGGTGCCGTAATTGTCATTTTCATAAGGTGAATCTTCAGCTTGCATTCTCCAACACAGAAAACAACATAATGCTCAAACACCTGAACTCACTGTCCCTATCAGTGATCTGATACATTAAGAAGCCTAATATACATATCTATCTATCTCTACTCTCTATATACTATGTATATATATATATATATATATATATATATATATATATATATATTCAATCTAAAATGTGAAATTAAGTTTTGGCTTTATAAATACTTGAATGTAACAATGACTGGAAACAAATCAACAAGAACATTGCATGGTTGGAATTTAGCTTCTCTGATTCCACTCTCACGTTATCAATTCTGACAGAGAAAAAAGTGGGCCAATCAATACTCTCAGCTGCTGTCCTAAAGACCTACATCGCAAGGGTGGAATGGCCTCATAATGGTATCTTAGGATTTAATAAAGAACATATACTGACACTCCAGCAAAGGGTGCCGACAGCAATAAAAAGAGTGCCACAGGCAGCAATAGAAACGGTTATAGTTTACACTAGTGTTTAGCCACATTTGCCATATATAAACTTTTTGCAAATGTTGAGATGGGTGGAATTTGGAAAGTATACTTAAAGCAGACTTTTAGCTTAAACCTAGAATTTAACTGTCTAACAAGTGGTCAGTAGCACAGTTTAATGTGACAAAGAATACAGTTAAACATTTACTGTTAGCAAATAATTCCCCTATTACAATGAGCAGAGCACTTTACCACATGTAATAATGGCTAGACACCCCACGTTCTTTTATCCACACATCATGACTTGCAGACATACAGTGATGTGGAATGCATATACTGAAAATACTATGCCATTAAAAGAGTAGTATGGATTAAACAAATAAATAAACATACTGTACATACCTCCAGGCTGCAGCATCTGTGGGATGCTGCAGCTGTCCCACATTGGCTCTTAGACCAAGAACTGATTGTTCCCATGACCGCCAATCAATCAGTTCTTTTTCTCCTCTGAGTAGAGAGCAGTGACTGTCTGTCTGCTTCTTCCCAGCCGACCCTTATACTTACCTGAGCCCAATCACGATTCCAGCGATGTGCACGAGAGCAGTGGCTCTCCCGGCTCTCTCTCCTCATTGGACAGAGAGGCAGCAGTGGAAACCATTGGCTCTTGTTGCTCTCAATCACAGCCAGTGACAAGGAATGGGGTGTGGGGCCGAGCCACATTGTATGTCAATAGAACACAGAGCTGGCTCAGGAGCTAGCATGCACGAGTGCCCCCATAGCAAGCGATTTGTTGTGGTGGGCACTTGGCACTGGCAGGAGGGAAGAGCCAGAAGCACTGGCAGGGGACCTGAGAAGAGTAGGTTCAGGGCTGCTCTGTGCAAAACCATTACAAAAAGCAGGTAAGTATGAAACGTTTGTTTTTTTTGTTTTGTTTTTTTAACAATAAAAGTTTTATTGAGTTTTTAAGAATTTTTGTGTCCATAAAGAATAAAGCCAATTTTTGTGTCCTTAAAGAATAAAGCCTTGATAATAGCAAAAATCAGGATATATTAAATTGAAATACAAACTGGATATACCAAACTTTGAAAAGGAAAGAATCCCTTTAACAACATAAGCATACGTGGAATCTGCAGTGCCATCTATTAAAAAAGAAAAAAAATGATATGCAGAAAAACTTTATGTCCTTAAAATAATCACTTAAAAATATTTATGTATGCAAATTAGTCAAACAGTTATTGTAAAGTTACCCAACGAATGCTGGCGCTTGCCAGTCAACTCAGTTTCAAGCACAAATACTGAGAGTTATTGAGATTATATATGTGTATATTGTAGCTGTGATTTCTCTACAATGGAAAATGATCCTTTACTGAATTAAAATATTTGGGAAAATGAATGCTGAGCTTCATTGTACAAAAATTCAAAACACATGATTGTACTGGTACTCAAAGTCTTTGTGTTAAATTACTTTTATTTCCATCTTAATTTACTCTTGGATTACAGTATACAGTGGGTACGGAAATTATTCAGACCCCCTTAAATTTTTCACTCTTTGTTATATTGCAGCCATTTGCTAAAATCATTTAAGTTCATTCTTCTTCCTCATGAATGTACACATAGCACCCCATACTGACAGAAAAACACAGAATTGTTGACATTGTTGCAGATTTATTAAAAAAGAAAAACTGAAATATCACATGGTCCTAAGTATTCAGACCCTTTGCTCAGTATTTAGTAGAAGCCCCCTTTTGATCTAATACAGCCAGGAGTCTTTTTGGGAAAGATGCAACAAGTCTTTCACACCTGGATTTGGGGATCCTCTGCCATTCCTCCTTGCAGATCCTCTCCAGTTCTGTCAGGTTGGATGGTAAACGTTGGTGGACAGCCATTTTTAGGTCTCTCCAGAGATGCTCAATTGGGTTTAAGTCAGGGCTCTGGCTGGGCCATTCAAGAACAGTCACAGAGTTGTTGTGAAGCCACTCCTTCGTTATTTTAGCTGTGTGCTTAGGGTCATTGTCTTGTTGGAAGGTAAACCTTCGGCCCAGTCTGAGGTCCAGAGCACTCTGGAGAAGGTTTTTGTCCAGGATATCCCTGTACTTGGCCGCATTCATCTTTCCCTCGTTTGCAACCAGTCGTCCTGTCCCTGCAGCTGAAAAACACCCCCACAGCATAATGCTGCCACCACCATGCTTCACTGTTGGGACTGTATTGGACAGGTGATGAGCAGTGCCTGGTTTTCTCCACACATACCGCTTAGAATTAAGGCCAAAAAGTTCTATTTTGGTCTCATCAGACCAGAGAATCTTATTTCTCACCATCTTGGAGTCCTTCAGGTGTTTTTTAGCAAACTCCATGCGGGCTTTCATGTGTCTTACACTGAGGAGAGGCTTCCGTCGGGCCACTCTGCCATAAAGCCCCGACTGGTGGAGGGCTGCAGTGATGGTTGACTTTCTACAACTTTCTCCCATCTCCTGACTGCATCTCTGGAGCTCAGCCACAGTGATCTTTGGGTTCTTCTTTACCTCTCTCACCAAGGCTCTTCTCCCCCGATAGCTCAGTTTGGCCGGACGGCCAGCTCTAGGAAGGGTTCTGGTCGTCCCAAACGTCTTCCATTTGAGGATTATGGAGGCCACTGTGCTCTTAGGAACCTTAAGTGCAGCAGAAATCTTTTTGTAACCTTGGCCAGATCTGTGCCTTGCCACAATTCTGTCTCTGAGCTCTTCAGGCAGTTCCTTTGACCTCATGATTCTCATTTGCGCTGACATGCATTGTGATCTGGAAGGTCTTATATAGACAGGTGTGTGGCTTTCCTAATCAAGTCCAATCAGTATAATCAAACACAGCTGGACTCAAATGAAGGTGTAGAACCATCTCAAGGATGATCAGAAGAAATGGAAAGCACCTGAGTTAAATATATGAGTGTCACAGCAAAGGGTCTGAATACTTAGGACCATATGATATTTCAGTTTTTCTTTTTTAATAAATCTGCAACAATGTCAACAATTCTGTGTTTTTCCGTCAATATGGGGAGCTGTGTGTACATTCATGAGGAAGAAGAATGAACTTAAATGATTTTAGCAAATGGCTGCAATATAACAAAGAGTGAAAAATTTAAGGGGGTCTGAATACTTTCCGTACCCACTGTATATTTTGATGCACTCGAACAATATCATTCTGAACACATGTATAACATCAGTTAGACAGTGTGGCGGAAGACTGCAGTATAACAAAATTTACTGCTAGTTTCAAAAGCAGCTAATGAAGCCATTAAACACAAATGAACACATCACATTCATCTTTACAAGTCTGAGCAGTGTGCACATTGTACTTAGTTGGCAAAAAGAAAGTGCTTGGAAACCATGTGCAAGTGGAGAATAATTTCTGTGCTTTGTTTAATGGGAGAGAAATAATAATGGGAATGTAATTTCAGGCATATTTTGATGCAAGTATCACTGTAAGCATACCTTCCAACTTCCTGAAATGATAAAGAGGGAAGCCTTTTAGCCTAATTATATAGGCAAAGGACATGTCCCTGCTACTTGGTTAAATGGACCACAAAGATCTAACATGCAGAAAATGACTGACTAAACCACACAAGTGCTTTTTTGACATCTATTTTTCCTTTATATTTGCAGTCCAAAAAAATAAATGCTTATTGCAGATTGGATAAACATTTTAGTGAAGCATAACACTTTTGGTAATAAAACAGTGCATTTTGTATTGAGATGTACACATCAGACCAAACAAAGGGGGACAGGTGAGGCTGCATAAGGGAAAAAGGGATTTAGTCTCTAAAGATAAATGCTTTATTTAAATTCATACATCATGTGTTGTGTTTATAAAGCACCAACATATTATGAGGTACTTTATAAAACACACAGAACCAATCCCATCAGTCATTGCCTATGATGGAGCTTGCCTATTTACCTATCAGTTGATTTTTTAGGGGATCCTGTATGATACAAACTCCACACAAATCTTGCCCATGGTGGGATTTAACCTCCAGACCAAGTGTGGCAGGTGAACAGGGCTCCCCACTAATGCCCAGTACACACGACCCGAAAATCGGACGACGTTCCGTCCATTTTTGTTTGGTTGCTAGGAACTCTCAATTATATTCGCAAATGGGAGAGATTATTTACGATACAAATTTTCTCAGACGATGATTCAAAGGTTCCGGTATGCGTAACCACACTGTAGCGTGTGAGGGGAAATTATGTCTACTGCTCATGCGCTGTCTACTGCTCACCATTTCTTTCGGAGGAACAACATACTGATAATACAATTATCGTGCGATGTGTTATAATACGATCAAAATTTTTAAGCTTGCACAACCAGATAATATCGGGCGAACTGCCGTGATCGCCTCTCGTAAGCTGTGTACTAACGATCAGATTATCATCCGATCTTTTCACAAGCGTTATTTTGCGTCCGATTTTCGGAACGTGTGTACGGGCCATTAGGGCCCATTCATCCTTGTTTTTACTTGTAGTGGAAGGGCTGTCTCACACTCAAAGTCCACTGGCCCAGCAATGACAGCAAACTTACAGTTTCGACCAAACTCAAGCCTAAACCCAAACTCATCTCTACTGGGTTGGGCTGGGTTCACATATATGCGAATTGGATGTGTTTTTAACCACATCCAATTCGCATAACATGTGAATGTGATTGGCTATCAATAGAGTCAGTTCACACATGTCCGGGATGGCCGTGGTGTGGTTTTGAAAAGGGTCCTGTGCGTTCGGTTCAGGTGCAAATCCAGGCAAAAATTCACACCTGAATCGCACCTGAACCAGTGAACAGAAACAAACCGGACTCCGGACTGCAAACCGCATCTGGAGATGTGTGAACTCAGCCTTAGGTAGATGCATCCACTGGCAGTTAATTTCAGCTGTTTAACCGCTTCCATACAGAGCAGTTAGACCCCCTTCCTGCCCAGACCAATTTTCAGCTTTCAGCACTCTCACACTTTGAATGACAATTGCTCAGTCATGCTACACTGTAACCAAACAAAATTTTTATCATTTTTTTCACACAAATAGAGCTTTCTTTTGGTGGTATTTGATCACAACTGGGGTTTTTTTTTTTCGTGATATAAGCAAAAAAAGAGCAAAAATTTTGCAAAAAAAACACTTTTTTTTAGTTTCTATTATAAAATTTTGCAAAAAATTAATTTTTCTTCATACATTTGGGCCAAAATTTATACTGCTACATATCTCTGGTAAAATTAACCCAAATTAGTGTATATTATTTAGTCTGTGTGAAAGTTATTGAGTCTAGAAGCTATGGTACCAATTACTGAAAATTGATCACACCAGATGTACTGATGGCCTATCTCCTTTCTTGAGGCCCTGAAATGTCAGGACAGTACAAATACCCCCCAAATGACCCCTTTTTGGAAAGTAGACAGTCCAAGGTATTTAGTAAGAGGCATGGTGAGTTTTTTGAAGTTATAATTTTTTCCCACAATTCTTGGGAAAATGAAGAAAACATTTTTTTTTTCTTTTTTTTTCCCAAAACGTTGTCAATTTATAAGCTATTTCTAACACATAGCATGTACACAGCAAAAATGACACCCCAAAATTAATTCTGCTACTCCTTCTGAGTATGGTGATACCACATGTGTGAGACTTTTACACAGCCTGGCCACAAAAAGAGACTCCACGTCCAAGTAGCACCATAAGGCGTTTTAGGAGCATAAATACACATAAAACTTTCTTACTACCTATCACACTTTTCAAGGCCCTAGAGCAACAATACAATGGAAAAGTCCACAAAATTACCCCATTTTGGAAAGCAAACACTCCAACGTATATTCTATGAGGCATTATGGGTCCTTTGAACATGTCATTTTTTTCCACAAGTTTTTGGAAAATGTGGGAAAAAAATAAAAACTTTTTTTTTTACACAAAGTTGTCAATTTATAGGATATTCCTAACACATAGCATGTACATCGCAAAAATGACACCCCAAAATACATTCTGCCACTCCTCCTGAGTATGGCAATACCACATGTGTGAGACTTTTTCACAGCCTAGCCATATAGAGGGGCCTAAACATCCAAGGAGCATCATCATGCATCCTAGCCACTTGCCTAGGCCTATTTTTGACATTTGGTGTTTACAAGCTAAAATCAGTTGTTTTTGCTAGAAAACTACTTAGAACCCCAAAACATTATATATTTTTTTTTAGCAGAGACCCTAGAGAATAAAATGGAGATTATTGCAATATTTTTTATCACACCGTATTTGCGCAGCGGTCTTCCAAACGCAATTTTTTGGGAAAAAAATCACTTTTTTTAATTAAAAAATAAGAAACCAGTAAAGTTAGCCCAATTGTTTTCCATAATGTGAAAGATAATGTTACGCCGAGTAAATAGATACCCAACATGTCATGCTTCAAAATTGCGCACGCTCACAGAATGGTGACAAATTTTGGTACTTAAAAATCCCCATAGGCGACATTTTAAAAATTTCTACAGGTTGCTATCTTAGAGTTACAGAGGAGGTCTATGGCTCAAATTATTGCTCTTGCTCTAACGATCGCGACGATACCTCACATGTGTAGTTTGAACACTGTTTACATATGTGGGCGGGGTTTCCGTATGCGTTCGCTTCTGCACGCGAGCTCGCGGGGACACGGCGCTTTAATTTTTTTTTTTTTTTTTTTTTACTATTTATTTTATTTATTATTTTTTATTTTTACACTGTTTTTTTTAAAAAAAAAAAAATTGATCATTTTTATTTCTATTGCAAGAAATGTAAACATTACTTGTAATAGAAAAAGGCACGACAGGACCTCTTTTTTGTGAGATCTGGGGTCAAAAAGTCCTCAGATCTCACAAGTACACTAAAAGATAGAAAAAATAAAAAAAAAAAATTAAAAAAAAATTAAATAAAATGAAAAAAAAAAAGGGACCTTTAAACTGGTTGCTAGGCAACGACGTTTGCCGTAGCTCCGGTCCTCCAAGACCATAGAGTCGAGTGAGGGCAAGCTTGCCCTCACTCGACATCCTGTCTGTGAGGATCTGGGACCGGATCGTTTTCCCCGCTGCCGGCGGGTCCGGTAAGCAGGGAAAAGGACCAGAATGCAGCGGGAGGGGGGGGGGGGGCACCTCTTCCGCCACCCCGGAAGGGTGATCCCGCGGCGAATCTGCCGCTGGGACCACCCTTATCGGAAAGCCAACCGTCCACCGTTTAAAAAAATACCAGGGTTATGGCAGCTATCTGCTGCCATAACACCGGTATTTAGGTTTAAACGGACGACGTATGTTAACCTTTTTGGACTTAGACATGGTGGCTGTATGAAGGGTGACAGGTACTCGGGTACTTTGCTGGGCAGGTGACAGGTACTCTGGTACTGATGAGCAAGTGGCAGGTACTCGAGTACTCCGATAGGCAGGTGACAGGTACTCGGGTACTCTTATGGGCAGGTGACAGGCAGGTGATAGGTACTGATGAGTAGTACTGATACTGATAGGTGATACTGATACTGTACTGATGGGTACGGATGATCAGTACTGATACTAATAGGTGATAGGTACTGATGGGTACTGATGAGTACTGATGAGTAGTGATGGGTAATGATGAGCAGGTGGCAAGTACTCGGGTACTTCAGGTGTCAGGTACTCTGATGAGCAGGTGGAAGGTACTCGGGTACTCTGTTGGGTAGGTGACAGGTACTCGGGTACTCCGATGACGGGTACTCAAAGTACCAGAGTAGCTGTCATCAGAGTACCAGAGTAGCTGTCATCAGAGTACCCGAGTACCTGTCATCAGAGTACCCGAGTACCCGTCATCAGAGTACCCGAGTACTTGTCATCAGAGTACCCGAGTACCTGTCATCAGAGTACCCGAGTACCTGTCACCAGCCCATCAGAGTACCTGTCACCAGAGTACCCGAGTACCTGTCATCAGAGTACCCGAGTACCCATCATCAGAGTACCCGAGTACCTGTCATCAGAGTACCCGAGTACCTGTCACCAGCCCATCAGAGTACCTGTCATCAGAGTACCCGAGTACCTGTCATCAGAGTACCCGAGTACCTGTCATCAGAGTACCCGAGTACCCATCATCAGAGTACCCGAGTACCTGTCACCAGCCCATCAGAGTACCTGTCATCAGCCCATCAGAGTCCCCGAGTACCTGTCATCTGAGTACCTGATGGGCTGGTGACAGGTACTCGGGTACTTTGATGGGCTAGTGACAGGTGCTCTTTATTGGGGGGGGGGGCAATCAGTGTGGTTGGGGTGCACTATGATTGGTAACTAGCTGTTACCACAATCTCCTCCTCACACAGGATCAGTGTGTGAGGAGGAGAACACGGTGACAGCTAGTTACCGTGTTCTCTGATGACATTTGTGACCGGCTGTGATTGGACACAGCCGGTCACGTGGTAAAGAGCCAATTTCATTGGCTCTTTACCTAGATCGGGGATGGGCTCTGTCCGAGGGACGAGCCTCGTCCCCGATTGCCGCGCTGCGCGCCCCCGGGGGCGCGCATTAAGGAAGGAACGAGCGGCTCGCGCTGGAGCCGCTCATGTGATCGGCTGTGATTGACACAGCCGATCACGTGGTAAACAGCCAATTTCATTGGCTGTTTACCTTGATCGGGGTTGGGCTCAGTCCGAGGGACGAGCCTCAACCCCGATCGCCGCGCTGCGCGCCCCCGGGGGCGCGCAGTAGCGGGGAGATCCGGGCGCCGTCATATGACGTCGGCCCGGATCGAGAAAGGATTTGTGCCGACGTCATTTTACATGACGCGGTACGGAAGGGGTTAAAGTATGTGCAGTGGCTACATGTATGATCCTTAGGCAAGCCATTAACTTTTTTTTTGTCTGTTGCTTTACACTGCAAAATTTAAGAAAATGCCCAAGATGAGTTTTAAATTATTTATTGTTATTTAAAGTGGTTGTAAACCCTTACATATACCCAGTGAAGAGAACAGCCTCAGATGATACGCAGAGATTAAACCTATCCTCCTACATAGGTTTTACTTGTTTATCTCCAGTCTTCTCTTCCCTACACCCATTAAAAGGGCAGACAAGTGTTAAAATCTTTTTTTATCTGTCAGAAGCACAGAAGAGAGGTGGAGAGGCTGCAGTTACAGTGTGTGAGAGCTGATTGGAGGAAAGGAACACACCCCCTTTACACAGCTGACTGTGTTCTGAATAGAGAAGCTTGGTTCTGAGCTTTCCCTCCCCCTCCCTCCTGTCACAAATTTATCTCATGTGTCAGGAAAACTTCTCAGAAGTGACTCATGCTGATAACAGAGGAACAAAGCACCAGAGAGAAAAGACACTTAGAACTTTGGAGAGAGATAAGTAAAAACTACAGATATATGTGCTTTGCTCAGATTCCATGATGTTTACAACCACTTTAAAAGAAAACAATTAGTTACAAAAGCTACCCAACCAAGGTAATGTACTTGCAACCCTTACTGATAACAGAGCATGCATCAGTCATTTGACCTATTCAACAAAGGAGCAAAAACTAAAAAAAAGGTGTTAGAAAAAATTGCATTGAACTGAATTATTGGGGAAGATTAGAATACGTTTGTAAAAACAGATAATTTAGCTGAGTAGTAGCTGAAGAAAAGCATAAATTATGGTAATAAGAGCTGAAAAAAACAGATTTTCATTAATTGTGCTCTATAGAGTGCATCCATTCCTTTGCACACCATCCATAAAAATGTTTTAATTAAGCATAATAATAAATGTTTTCTTTTTTTATAGTACAAAGGTTAAGTTGCTAAAGGAAGGAGCAGCTATAGGGATAGGAGTCAGCTATCTGAACAGTACATAGCTTAGATGTAGTTAGTCTAGGGTTTTTCAGCCAGGATTCTGTGGGGTACCTCCAGAGGTTGCTAGGAGTTGCTTGAGAAATGAAGAGTTTCTAACTCCCAGTAACCACTGAAACCAAGTATTTTTAGGTGTGTTTGAGGGGGCAGTTTTTCGAATTATCAACAATATAAGAGTGTCCTTCTCCCAGTGACCATTAACCACTTCTGGATCGGAAGATTTTCCCCCTTAATGACCAGGCCATATTTTGTGATTCGGCACTGCGTTATTTTAAAGGACAATTGCGCGGTTGTGCAACGCTGTACCCAAATAAGATTGATGTCCTTTTTTCCCACAAATAGGGCTTTCTTTTGGTGGTATTTGATCACCTCTGCGTTTTTTATTTTTTGTGCTATAAACAAAAAAAGAGGGACAATTCTAAAAAAAAAAATATATATATTTTTCACTTTCTGCTATATAACATTCCCCCCCCCCAAAAAAAAATTAAAAATCAAAATTTTTCATCATTTTAGGCCAATTTGTTTTCTGCTACAGATTTTTGGTAAATAAAATCACAACAAGCGTATTTTGATTGGTTTGCACAAAAGTTATTGCGTCAACTAACTACGGGTAAAGATTTATGTCATTTTTATTGTTTTTTTTTTTTACTAGTAATGGCAGCGATCTGCGATTTTTAGCGGGATTGTGACATTGCGGCGGACAGATCGGACCCCTAAATTACATTTTTGACACTTTTGGGGGGACTAGTGACATTACTACAGTAATCAGTGCTTAAAATATGCACTGTTACTGTAATAATGAAGTGAAGGGGTTAACACTGTGGGTGATCAAGGGGTTAAATGTGTACCTAGGGGCATGTTTATAACTGTATGGGAGTTGGGCTTGTGAAATGATCACAGGCGCTCTGTAATCATTCCAGAGAGAAGAACGGTCAGTTGTGTTTACAACAGCTGACCGTTCTTCTCTCTCAGCGGGGAGCGATCGCGGGTGCTAGGTGACAATCAGAGCCGCCTGCCCCGTGCTTCGGAATCCCCGCTGCCGCATGGGAGCGGGAGCATGCTGCCGGTGGCGCTTGCGCCCTCTAGCTGCAAGCGCGATAGACATAGACCTAAGTCGTTTCGCAGGAGGGCCGCCCTGCTGCAGTAAATCGACGATGGGCAGTCCGGAAGCGGTTAATATATGAGGATTCTTCAAGAAATTTCCACACTTTTTTTATAAGTTTCACAACCATCTTCACCACAGCGAGACAACTCTCATACTAAACTGCAAAAATTAAACCGCCAGCCAGACTAGTCACATGACACTCTCAGAAACAACTAATTACTACTCCTCCTGCCCTCACCATTTCCAACGAAAATATAAAAGTGCGGAAACTTTTTGAAAACCCCTCTATCGAGTGGTCCTTCTTCCAGCGGGCAGCATTGTATAGGACCACTACACAGACTACCAATATATGGAGGCACTTTTCCATTGACCAGCAATGTATGGGGCACTACACTTTTTAGAGTTGGTGTTTCTTTATATTGTTATTTGTTCCATTTTATGACTAGTACTGAAACATTTTTTTTCCTATAGAGTAGGGGAGTGTTAAAAAACTACCTGCTCTGTTTGTCAAATATGCTTGATAAACTAAATTCCTTATTATTTTTTGTATTATTATATTTACAACTTACTGACAACGCAAATGTGTCACAAGCTACCGGGGTTATAATTTAGCAGGAGTTCCCAGAGACAAGAAAAACATTTCAAGGGTTGCTCTTTATTTTAAAAAGTTTAGAAAAGCTGGGTTAATGGATGGAGGAGTAGAAACATGGAGGGGAAAGGGGGTTATAGTGTGTAAGCTAAAGGGGCAAGAGAAAAGTTCAGTATGAAAAGACCAAGTTTGCTCTCCAGTGAGATGGAAACAGCCAGAACAACGGACAGAGCATTCAAATAAAATATATGACAAATGCCAAGAAATGCATGTTCAGGATTACCTGAGACCATTTCTCCTCCATAACCCTGCTTAACAAGGGAGAATACACTTTTCTGCTGGTGAGCACAGTCAATGCAGGCTTGGACTGCTTGTTGCAATACCATGGAAGGGCGCTCCGGCCCAAAGTGATCAGGCAGTTGCTGGACCTTTTTTCTGTCAAGGTAAGGTCCTGTGTTACCTTGTTTGTTTACATAAATGCAAACTGCAAATTAAAGAAAATGAAAATGCAATATTAGAAATGGCCAAGACAAAAATGTACATGCATTACAACAGTAAAAGAATGTTCAGCATTTTTCAGTCAAGACATTCAACTTAAGAGATATACGTTCTTAGTATGTTTAATACAAATGATAAAGAACTATCTATTAGTCTTTATCCTTCAATTGTAAAATCTGCTAATAAAGGACCAGTACACCTAAAAGTGATATTTTAGTTACAGGTTGGACTTTGAACCAAACCCTGCCTTTTTATTAGTCTTAAATGTTCCAACAGCAAAGTCTCCCTCCCATCATTTTCAACTGTTCCTGTCCACCTTGGAGCTTTGGTTATCTCAGCCACCTTTGCAGATATAATGAGGTGGTTTAATAATCAAGCATTTACCACAAACTGGGATATCCATTTTGGGTGAACTGATCTTTTAAATTTGTTCCAGTGCAAGCAGAAAAAAATGAGAATGAAAGTATAACTGTTTCTTGTAATTTATAGCAATCTCAGAGATATGTTACCAATGTCTAATTATAACTTCTATTTTTTACATAAAAAAGGTAATATGCCATTTCTAAAAGTACCGTAATTTAGCTTTAATCAACTTGGATGGTGGCCTGAAGTGGAAGGGCATCTCCAAGAACGCTAAAAACAGATAGCTTTCTATCAAACATGATTTTATACCTGTGAGTGCCTGTGGAACAGTGGAATTGGGCACAGTTGCTGCATCCTGAGGAATGGAGCTGATATCTGGCTCTGGGGTACTGCGTGGTGGTGAAATTGCTAATGGTGTCATTACAACACGAGATTTCAGCTGCAAAAGAATAAAAATTTGAAAAAACTGTCAAAGGAAAAACATACACCATTAAATAAAATGCAATCATTCATTTAAAGGTTATTCTTGGTTTACAGAGAACAGAATTAGAAATAAGTATTGCAAGAGCAAGATATACAAACATATTGTTTTGTATAAATAGCTCCATACTCATGATTATTATATGTGCAATTGTAAGCTGTAACATGGTACCATAACTTTCAAAGCAATATCAGTTATCCAGGTTGAAGAAAGCAGTGACATCAATGCAAGATGTCAACTTAGAAGTTTCACTCTAAAGTACCTCCTTTCTTTGTTAAAGACAAGTGTACCTGAACAATAATTAGCAGATGTCTCTATGTATGTTTTTTAAGTTTTACAAAAGTGTGACTGCATTTGGTCTCTAATCTTATTTAATGATTCTTTATTCCAAATTTACAATGGAACCTAAAGCGTAACTCCACTTTTGTTGAAAAAAAAACATTCCCCTCTGGGTGATCTATGTACATTGCAAGGATTTTAACAAACTTTGTTACAGATTCCTACCTTTTGTTATTCTGAAGAAATCCCTGTTTGTTCCCCTGTGCCCCTGTGCTGAGTGAGTCTAATGGGGGTGATTTCCTAATTATCAATCAGCTGCAGCAGCTGCAGAGCTCTAATGATGAAAGCTGTTGAGCCTGCATCCCTTTAGACATGTTCCTTTTAGGAGTATCTCACCAAAAATGACATTTTTTTGTTGCAGGGGATGCCTGAAATCTGACTTGTATTTTAAGCTGGCAATACATGTTCAATGCTCTTGTACAATTTTCCTTTAGATTTACCTTAAAGAGGTTGTAAACTTCCAAAAAATAAAAAAATAAAAACCTGAAGGACAAAGGCAGAATGAGATAGTATGCATCGCATACCAGCTCATTATGAAATACTTACCTTAGAACAAAGCCCCTGCAGTGGCGCCTGTTCACATCTGACACGGACGGCATGTTCACTCGTCTTCCTTCCGGGTTCATGTCCTCAAGCCATCTGATTGGCCAGAGCAGCGATGACGTCACTCCCGCGCGGGAGCCGCCATTCACAGGACAGGGCTCTGAAGGAATGGCACGGGCAGCCGTTCCTTGAGAGCGCATGCGCCAGTGATGTCACTGGCTCCATGCAAAGTAAATATCTCTTAAACAGTGCATGCTTAGGAGATATTTACAGTACCTATAGGTACGCCTTATCATAGGTTTACCTATAGGTACAAGTTACAGAGGAAGCTTTACTTCCTCTTAAAACTATGTAGTGCAAGGGCCTGCCTAATTAGATACAATTGAAAGTTGTTTTGTTTTGACCTTAAATTATATGGTTTTTGGTAAATCTAAAGTAAAATTGTACAAGAGCATTGAACTTGTATGGCCAGCCTAAGCGCAGACTTCTGGGAAAATAAGTGAGCCAATCACACAAGCAGGAAATTATGTTTCTGGGGGGTGTTCTGTACACATTCTGTGTACAGAGAACCTCCAGGTAGCCATATTGCATTGCATTTTCAGAAAATTACAGCGGCTGCAGATTTAAAAGGATTTTTTTTAATAACATTCAATTACAATATGACTTGTGTCGCAATTGTATACACTATATTCGTTTTTCTTTATTTGCTAATTTTTTTCCCCACGAAAGTGGAGTTACCCTTTAAGTACTACCTAAAAATAATATATATACATAAGGAAGCTGAATGTAGCATTTTAGCAGTTGTATGTTGTGCCATTCTGTATGCATGACTGAAGGTTTGGGAATGCATATATGCTTGTGTACTTGCCTAATGTTTGTATGATTGAAGGTTTAGGGCCCATTTACACCACAATCCCAGCGTTCACTGTGCAGTATTGCACATGTGTTTACAAGCATTTGTAATCTGTTTGCGGCACATATTTGTTGTGCTTTTTTATGCATTATTTATTATTTTTTTACTGAGTTGCATTATGTGCATTTGAGGTGCAATCATGGGCGTTTATGTGCATTAATGTGAATTTACATGCAAATAAATAAAGCACGTTATACTTTTTTTTTAAACACACATGGAAGCACCACAATGATGTAAACTAGGCTTGTTGAAATACATTCATTTTTCTTGCATACTCATTTGTACAGCATTTTAAAAACAAGGGTTATATATTTAGGTACCTAGATAAACAGGCACAAACAGTTCAAAAGTGCAATGTGCAATGTATATGTGTAAAGTGCAGAAGCACATAGCCGCAAACAGACTTATAGTTTCTAAGCAGTCTAGGCAATTACAGTAATTACTAACTGGTTGCTGTACACTGTATGTCTCATTAAATATACCCAATTGTACCTTGCCTCTTCTTGTACTTTATATTCAAACATTATAATAAGTGATTTCACAGATGTTAACAAGACTATTTTAATAAATTACATTAAGGATTGCTAAAAAGGAAATTAGAATGAGATATACATTTAGTAATTTACACTCTATTACCAAAAGTATTTGAATGCCTGCCTTTACATGCACATGAACTTTAATGGCATCCCAGTCTTAGTCTGTGGGGTTCAATATTGAGTTGGCCTACCCTTTGCAGTTATAACAGCTTCAACCCTTCTGGGAAGGCTGTCCACAAGGTTTAGGAGTGTGTCTATGGGAGTTTTTGACCATTCTTCCAAAAGCGCATTTCTGAGGTTAGGCACTGATGTGGACGAGAAGGCCTGGCTCACAGTCTCCGTTCTAATTCATTCCCACCCTAAACTTGCTCACCTATGTCTTTATGGACCTTGCCTTGTGCACTGGTCCAAATCATTTGGTGGAGGGGGATTTTGGTGTGGAGTTGTTTTTCAGTGGTTGGGTTGGCCCCTTTGTTCCAGTGAAGGGAACTCTTAAGGGAACTACTAAGACATTGTGGACAATTTTATGCTCCCAGCTTTGTGGGAACAGTTTGGAGATGGCGTTTTTCTGTTCCAACATGACTGCGCACCAGTGCACAAAGCAAGGTCCAAAAAGACATGGATGAGCGAGTTTGGGGTGGAGGAACTTGACTGGCCTACACAGAGTCCTGACTTGAACCCAATAGAACAACTTTAGGGTGAATTAGAGTGGAGACTGTGAGTCGGGCCTTAATTGTCCACATCAGCACCTGACCTCAAAAATGCGCTTCTGGAAGAATGGTCAAACATTCCCATAGACACACTTCTAAACCTTGTGGACAGCCTTCCCAGAATAGTTGAAGCTGTTATAGCTGCAAAGTGTGGGCCAACTAAATTTTCAACCCTACGGACTAAGACTGGGTTGCCATTAAATGTCATGTGCGTGTAAAGGCAGGCATCTCAATACTTTTGGCTATATAGTGTATATCTGAATTTATAAGGGCTATTGTTTTAACTGTGTACTGAACCAAACTTTAGTAACGAAATAATGGCTGATATTAGGAAAGAACGTTGGACTAAATGAGAACCCTTTAATCATTTCTAATGGCAAAGCTGCTTAAATATAATCTATTGACAATTATTTTCTACAGTTTACCAAGAGGAGATGTCTTTTAATATGCAAATTTGCTGATCTCCTAAACAGAGGAGAGGAAGAGCAGTGGTAATTGGTAACTACATGTTTAGCTCTCCCACGCATGCAATGACCGTTAGATACATGAGAGCCACATAAACACCAGATGCATGATATTTCAAGGTGTTTTAAGGTACTTAAAACTGGTATTGCTTCCCTTTACCTATCAGTCAATGCAGGTGGGTGAGGGTAGTTGGGGTGACATGTCTTGATTAGTGTCTTAGAAGGATATAGGTGACTTCCTCTCAAAATTAAGTCACCATTGTAGGGGCTGGAAGCTTACCTGTGGGAAATCCAGATTTGTATGTGAAGAGCCAAAATACATTTTAACAGATGTTTCAAGAGGTTTATGTTACTCATTATCCATAGCTCTGATGAAGTAGGTGTGTTTAAACATGTTGACTTCTTACATACAAGAAAATTGACTTTTACACTTTAACTGACTGTTCAAATTTCTTTTGACACTCCACATACATAGATTTGAACCTTATTAATGGCAATGAGAAGCTAACTACAGTTCTTAGTACTGATATTTTGACAGAACAATTAGAAGGCACTCCTTAATGAAGTGTTTCAAAAATGAATCTATGGCTCTTTATTATATGCTTTTTAATTATAGGTATGGACATCATCTTGCCCAAACATTTTAAGTTTCAATTTTTACATATTGCTGCATAAGTACTTACGTAAGGTCTTACTATAATCCCCAGTACAACCAGGACTCAGAGAGAGAGAAGGAGGGCCAATAGTGAGAAACTATTAGAATTTATAGCTTGGAACAGTACTGTCAGTCTAACACTAGGAATTTTCTCAGTATGCTGATAGGGAGGGGGGTGATCAAGGTAGCAGAAGATCAGCAGTCACATTAGTCACACATCAAATAGGGGGAGGTCTTTTACCTAAAGGGGAACTGTACATTGTAAATTGTACACACATGATGTTTATGGCTATAAAAAAGCAGGATATAGTAGGCATAAAATTGAAGATTATTATTCTTTTTGCCTGGAATTCTACTTTAAATTTGCAACATTAAATCCAAGTTTGGGATAAGTGTTACACCTTAATTACAATACAGCTCCAATTTTATTACAAGTTGGGGGTCAGCTTCCCACACTCATCCTCCTCATCCTATAGATATGCCCCATTGCTGACCTCAGATTAACCAGCGACCTCTTGTCGCGGCCAGTGCTGGCTTTGGGGCTCAAGACCTCCTCATTAGGCCAAAGGGTTGTGGTGGAGAAGGTCATGGTAAATATCAATGAGATACAGTGTGCAAGGAGGGGCATTTGGCCCCAACCTGTTTAAAAAGTAGAAATGTATACTTTAGGTAATATAGGAGGTGATACATGAAAATATGTAGAAATAATGTATGTAAAGACTAAAGGTTGGTGGTGTATCCTGAAAAAAAAATTAAATACTCACACTCTGAAGATTCAGTGCTTGAAGATTTATTGTGAGGGCATTCAGTGAGTAACAACGTTTCGGTTTGGCTATGGCCCTTTCATCGGGTAAGTTGAACAGTGGCACAGGAGCCTTTATATACTAAAACATAAGTGAGAACAATGCTATCAGTTCCCAATTAGGATACACCACCCTTTTTGTCTTTACAAATGATTTCTAAAAGCAAGCCCATAAAAAGACCTTTCAAATTTGCATGTATTCCTTCCACTTTGAAATTAAGTTCACAATATTTATTTGGTATAAGGTATTTTGATGAATATCTGCAGATGCCTCATCCCACCCAACACCATAATATTAACATGTTTACAAATGTATACAGCCTGTATATACATCCATGGCAAATGTAGGCTGTAAAAAGACAAGGTCATCTATCTAGTACATAGCTCCACTCCCACAGCCAGTGCTCCCTTGCT
Source organism: Pelophylax lessonae (assembly GCF_965119305.1). Classification (NCBI taxonomy): domain Eukaryota; kingdom Metazoa; phylum Chordata; class Amphibia; order Anura; family Ranidae; genus Pelophylax; species Pelophylax lessonae. The sequence continues at coordinate 393,252,970 of NC_138770.1, forward strand.
ATAGATTTAAAGAACGTAGCCAACACATCTGAACCATCAAACTAAAATCAGCACTCTATCAGTAGTACACTGCAAAAATCACAGGAGACCATGTGTCAGACCCAAGTTCTTTCTCCAGCAATACAAAATGCTGCTAACAGCTCCTAAAAGCTGAACTACAAACATTTTTTTTTTTTTGAGATGAAAAGAGTTAAAATTTCTATTACATTTTTAATACCTGTTTGTCAACCCATTGGGGATATTTCCCCTCAATTCCTGTACCTTGGATACTCATACTAGAAATAGAGATTATGCTTGTGACAGGACAAGAAGGTACGGCATCAATCAATAATACCATTTTTTTAACCCTTTCCCTTCAATTCCTGTGCTGACAGAGTGGGAGAAAAGCTCCACATTAGGGACAAAGACAACATTAAAAACCTGACAGAAACTCTAACCTTTCCCTGTTCTTTCCTAATGAAGAAAAATGGCAGGAGTTTTAAATATAGGTAGCTATTCCAGCAACATGAAAAATATGGTCTGCACCAGCAATACCCCAAATTTGAATGCACTGTAATCAACCAAAAGCACACTGTATCAACAAATGAAGCTTACCAGAATGTATGATCATATGTGAAAGAATGTATCAGTTAATAAATACATTAAAATAACATTTATTTCCAAAAATCAGACTGTAATGAAATAAACCAAATATTATCATCTTGGGGATAATCCACATTAACCACCTGTATCTAGGAGTTTTAAGCAGCATACCATATTGCTTAAGAAAAAATGGAAACCTGTTGTGCTTCCTGTGATTTTAGCTGTGTTCCAAAAATTCTGTTTTTACTAGGTAGATTTAGGAGTGCTGACTATCATATCTACAGTGTTTGAAGTGGACATCGAGCACTGGTCTATTAGCGCAGTTCTGCAGACAAATGGACACATGGATATGCAATGTTGCTGAGCTATGCATGACAGCCTATTTATTTCAACACAAAGGTTGCATAGTACTTTAGCAAAAGCACACAGATGAAAGATGCAAATGTAAAGATTATTTTTCTATGTGCACTGAAGCTTACAATTTAGATTTAAAATAAAAAACTGTACTCAGTTTTCAGAAGTAGTGCCTGCTTTATACCTGCTCACAATAACACAGGTTGACAGGCAGTGGCTCAATACAGTCCTTCTGGTGAGAGATTACCGTAAACTAAATTGGGATGCAATTACTGACCTAATTCTAAAAATACAAAATTCCTAGCTGTTTTAGTAACCTGAAACAGCATCAGTAAAACTAGAGAAAAGTCAAAGTCTTATTCTGTATACTTGCTTCAGGTCAGTTATTTTTAGCATTGCAGAAATAATGGGCAAGCAATTAGAACTTTCAGTGGTAGGCAATGGCAGCCTTACTGTTTTTTTTTTTTTTTTAAATGAGAAGCTTACTGTAAGCAATAAAAAGCAGCTGACTTGAAATGCAGACATTTAGATCTGGTTGCACATATCTGCAGTGACTTTCAGAGCCCTTTGCTTTGCATATATGCCATATCCTTGTGACTAGGTAAATAATTTCCTGACAGTACTGAGGCTTGCCAACCCCCTCATGTCTCCTACATATTCCTACTGGTCAGTGAGGCAGCCCATACTAATGATGGGTTAATTACAATGTGTGGGAGCTGGGCGGGAGTAGGCAAGCTCCAGTACCAAAAGCTGATACAGAAAATATCATAGGTTTTATTGTCAGAACGCCCATGCATTCTTGTAAGGCTTAGGGGGAAGGGGGGCTGAAAGATGCAGCAGATATGTGCAGACACCTCCTCACACTTAAAACAATGCAACCAGTTAATACGTATGTATTGCCTATCAGTAAAAATGCTACTTTTTTGTCAATCAAAATATGTATTTAATATCATTCTTCCATACATTTTTAAATTAATTTATGCTCAAAGCTACATTACATAGGTACTGGTTATATATGGGCCAAGCTATTCTTTATCTCTTGTGTTTTGTTTTTGTTATGGTATGTGTAAGAAATTTCATTTAAAACCTATACCTTTTTCCTTTAGAAGACCACCAGTTGCCAACATGTAAAATCATTCAAGTAAAGACTAATATCACAAGTTCTTTGCTACATTCCAGAACCCTTACCTTAAGGCAAAAAAATTCCAAGTATATACATAGTATATACATATACTACACAAAAACTACAACCGATTGCTCTGGATCAGGAATAATTCTATATACTTTTTTTACACCAAGTAAAAATCTTTGGTGGATATCTTGATGTGAGAACCAAACTGAGCTTCTGTGTTTTACTTACCTGGAGGAGCCTGTATAAGGAGAGTACATGGACTAGCCTTGGGAACGGGACATTTTCTGGTGTTTAGCTTTTGTTATTTCACAGAACAGCCCTGATCCTCCTCTTCTCGGGTCCCCCATTGGCATTTCTGGCTCCCCCCTCACTAAGTGCCCCCATCGCAAGCTGCTTGAATCAATCAATAATATAATTTTATTATATATATTATATATTAAATAATAAAATTATATTATTTATTTGATTATAATTCATGAGTTTGTGTTTCAAATTTATCACATCTGGGATGTCTACTAGACTCTTGTTTTGGTCAGGTTTAAGTCAGTAATTACTAAGAATTGTAGGCCTATAATACATAACGCCAAATTTCCATGAAAAGAATTGTACCGCTTTTGGTATGTAATTCCTGACAGAATCATACCGCCAGGGAGGTTAAGGGGGGTATAAGAGGGGGGGGGGGGGGTATGGGGGGAAGCTGCATGCAAAATGTTTTTATCTTACCTTTAAATATACAGCTTTAAAATAGATTGTGTAACACTAACAAGCTATATAAAAAAACTATCATATATATTTTGTGTTCTTTAGTAACACCCTTTAATACCCTTATTCCTTTGATGTATTTTTAAACTTGCAGCTATCCTCTTTTCTTATTACTATTTTATTTTAAGTCAAGTTATATCGGCAGATCTTTAGAGAATGGCAAGCACAGGCTAGTATACCTTGTTCGCCCAAAATGCAGAAAAAAGCTGGTCTTGATTACCCTACAGGTATAACCATTTAGGTAATAAAAGTTTTTGACTTTGACAGCCCTGTCAGAAAGTTGAAGCCTAAAATGGGGGTGGAAGTGGGGGATAGTTTAAAGACATGGCCAGGTTGACCGTTCTTGACTGTATTTGTATCTTTCCCCTTTTGGACTAGGCAAACTATGGAAAGTTGGATGCCCTACAGAGTCAAGGAGAAAGGGGGTATCCTTACAAGGTGAGGTTGATACGAGCGTGTTTAAAAAGTTTGGTGAATGATCTCAGACATATTTGGCAGCACACATGGACCTTCAATTGCAGTCCAAAGCATTTATTGCAGAGAGATCACATCACAAAAGAACTAGTGCAACATTTCAGAGACATGCAGGACCCCTTCGTCAGGCATGTGATTGCAATTGAAGATCCACAGTGTGCTGGCAAATATGTGTATTGATATGTGATATATCCAGTGCCCAGCTGGTAATCACTATATAGCTGGTAATCACTATAGCACCCGCTACAGATAAGTCTGTGATCCAGTAATGTGTGTGATGGGAATATAGACAAGACTGGTCCGATATCTCAACAGCAACATGGGCCAGATTCACGCACATGCATATGGCTATCCAGAGACACATCGAGAAGCGCGTGTAGTACACGTGACCGTCAGAGTAAACCCGATGCGGGCAATCGAACATAGTCAGTGTGAGAGGTAGGGTCACAGTGCAATGGAGAAATGAGTGAACATCAAGCTCTACTACAAATTGGGGAAAGTGGTGACGGAGACACATGAAATGTTGGTGCAAGGCTACGGGATGGAAGCCTTGAGCAGAAAATGCGTTTAAACACTTTCGCTATGGGAAGGAAACAACTTTGACAAGCAGAACCCCAGACATCACCAAGCAAGTGTGACAAATGCTGACACGAGATCAGTGACTGACTCTATGATTGATTGCAAAGGAATTGGGCATTGGCAAGGACACGATGGGCACCATCGTCCACGAAGATTTGGGTAAGCAAAAGATCTGTTCCCGGTTTGTGCTGCACAAGCTGACAGACGAACAGAAAGCAAAACGGATGGAAACCTCTGAAGATTTTATTACCATGTGTGAACAGGATCCATCCTTTGTGCGAACTATTGTCACAGAGATGAGATCTCGTGATACCAGTTTGATCCAGAATCCAAGCAGCAATCAATGGAATGGCGTTCACGTCTTCCCCGCGACCCAAAAAGAGTCGCCTGCAAAAGTCAATGGTCATGACAATGTTGATTGTCAATTGGTACCAGAAAGTGATGTTTACTCGTGTACTCCACACTAGGTGGCACTTCTCAGTGTGTCTCTGGATAGCCACGTGCATGCATGCACACTGCGCCCATGTTGCCGTTGAGATATCGGATCATTCACCGACCATTTTAGACACACTTTGTATATCTGTAAATAACTGAAATTTAAAATATTGTGTTTAAAACATATAGCCTATTTATGTAAAATATTGTATAATATTTAGAACCAAATAAAGAAAATGTAAGGGTAACATGTCACCGCATGTTTAGAGAAAAGAATTTGATTTTTGGAGATGTATAATTTATACTTTATTTAACCTTCCTAGCGGTATTCCTGAGTGTGGCTCTGGGTTTAATTTCAGTGCCAAAAGCGGTAACCCCGAGCCACACTCGGGGTACCGCCAGAAGCATTGCTGGATCCTGGTAGAGGTGTTACTTACCTTGTCCCCAGGATCCAGCGATGTATGATGCTCTCTGTGCCCCGGCTTCCATCTCCTGCGATGTGACGCTCGCAGGGCAGTGTTAATTTTGACAGCAAATTTCAATTCAGTTTTAGTCTTAGTCTTAGGACTAAAATGGCATTTTAGTTTTAGTCCCATTTTAGTCTTCTGCAAGTGTTTTAGTTTTAGTCGTATTTAGTCGACTAAAACGTCCTACATTTTAGTCGACTAAAACGTCCTACATTTTAGTCGACTAAAACGTCCTACATTTTAGTCGACTAAAACGTCCTACATTTTAGTCGACTAAAACTCATTTTAGTCATCTATAATCGAATGGGTGTAGTTCAATTGTAATTTGTAATGCATTATTTAAGCATTTCTCTACAATTTCCAAACTCATTATATACTACTGCTGGTCCTGGAGTGAAAAATCTAATATGTTATTATTTATGGTATTAAGCTTTGAGCATGCACCAGTGTTAATTTTTGCAGCAAATTTCAATTTAGTTTTAGTTATAGTCTTTTGACTAAAATGCCATTTTAGTTTTAGTCGTATTTTAGTCATCTGAATTGTTTTAGTTTTAGTCGTATTTTAGTCGACTAAAATTGTGTTAATTTAGTCGACGAAAACGTTTTAGTCGGTTTTAGTAGACTAAATTAACACTGTCGCAGGGGGGTGGAACCGGCGGCAAATTCAAAAGTAAAACACACCAAACACACTGATACATTGCAAAATGAAAAAATAAATAAATAAATTCACATTAGATTGCCCCCCAGTGCCCTTTCCTGCAGTTTTACTGTACTTTTTATGTATATATATATATATACGATATATGTATATATATATATATATATATATATATATATATATATATGTATACATATAAATATATATGTATATATACAGTATATATATATATATATATATATATATATATATATATATATATACATATACATACATACATACATAACTTATTTATAGTCATTTATTATATTCTAATCTATGATTTTGTGTTTCAAACGTTATCATACTCGAGATGTTATAAAGAAGAACGCACAGTAAAAAAAAAATCATATGTAAATAGTTGGTTTGGGCTGCTCATTTTTAAGGATTGCATGCAAAATAATGGCACTGCTTTCAGCACCTAAAATCTGAAAGAATCATACAGCCAGGGAGGTTAAGGGAATTATTTGTATCTACATGTTGTAAACGTATGGATTCTCTAAAGATATTGAGAAGAAGTTGACATACAATTTCCAGAAAGGGTTTGAGGCAATGCACAATTAAAACAGTTTTAACCACTTTAGCCCTATTTTGCGATTCGGCACTGCGTGACTTTAACGAACAATTGCACGGTTGTGCGACACTGTACCCAAATGAAATTGACGTATTTTTTTCCCACAAACAGAGCTTTCTTTTGGTGGTATTTGATCACCTGTGCAATTTTTATTTTTTGCGCTATGAACAAAAAAAGAGCGACAAATTTGAAAAAAATAACAATATTTTTTACATTTTTATATGAAATTCTCAAAGAAAAAATGTAAAAATCTAATTTTTTTTACATTTTAGGCCAATTTGTTTTCTGCTACATATTTTTAGTATAAAAAATCGCAATAAGCGTATTTTGATTGGTTTGCGCAAAAGTTATTGCGTTTACTAACTACGGGAAAGATTTATGTTATTTTTATTGGGTTTTTTTAAACTAGTAATGGCGGCGAGCTGCAATTTTTTTTGCGGAACTGCGACATTGCGGTGGACAGATTGGACCCCTGACTGACATTTTTGACACTTTTGGGGGTACCAGTGACATTACTACAGTAATCAGTGCTATAAATATGCACTGTTACTGTAAAAATGACACTGCCAGGGAAGGGGTTAACTTTATTGGTGATCAAGGGGTTAGGTGTGTCCCTAGGGGCGTGATTCTAACTGTCCAGGGGCGTGGCTAGTGAAGTAGCCACAGAAACATGCCATCCTATATAGCAGGATCGCATAGCCTCTGTGCTTACTTCAGGGAGAATGATAGACGGCTGTGTTTACATCAGCTGTCTGTCTTTCTCCCTCTCCTGAGGGAGATCGCGAGTGGCCGGCGGCCATCGGAGCCGCCGGTCTCAGGCGCTGGCTCCCCAGGGAACGAGCGGGGGCGGGAGCGCGTCGCCGGCGGCGCGCGGTCGCCCCCTACAGTCTAGTGGGCGAGCAACGTAGGTCTACGTCGCTTTGCCTATAAGCGGCAGAGTAAATCGACATGAGGAGGAGTATATATACAGTGCTCAACATAAATTATTACACCCCAACAGATTTGTCAGAAAATCTTTACTTTCCTTTTAGAATCAACATTTTCTATGGGACACTATACTACAAAATACTCCCACAAATGCAGGCCATTGATTGCAACCAAGATTTCTTAATTTGCACACACAAAAATATTTTTCCTAACAAATTAATTCAAGACCATGTTGCAAAAATGAATACACCCAACTAAAAGTCTTAGTTTTTCTCAGCGGGGGATCGTTCCGCCGATCCCCCGCTGAGCAGGAGAATGACAGCTGTTCTCCGCACTGTGTGCGGAGACACAGCTGTCAGAGCCCCATACATCTCAATGGGGGAATCGGATGGGAACGGACCGTCGGTCCCTTCTCATCTGATCCCATCAGATCCGCTGGACAAATGGAAAATAGGGTTTCCATCCGTCCAGATTTGACGGATCAGATCGGATCGGATGTCAGCGGACATGTCTCCGCTGACATCCGATGCCCCATAGAGATGCATGGGGGGGACCGTTCAGATCCGCCAAAAAAATGGACAGGCGGATCTGAACGGTCCGCCTGTGTGAAAGGGGCCTTAGGATCAAAGCTAAATTTTAGACAACAAAATCCTAATTAACAAAAATTCAACTACAGGTGAGTCGAATTATTCATTAAACAGGTGTCCAGCAGACAGATTATTATAAAAGGGTGTTACTTAACAAAGAAATCCCCTTTCCCGTGTCATGCTGTCAGCAATGGCACCACATGGAAAGGAAATCACAAGGCCTGAGAAAGAAAATAATTTCTTTACAAAGGAAAGGTGAAGGTTACAAGAAGATCAGCAAAGCTTTACTTATCAGTCAGAATACTGTAGCAAAAGTGATACAAAAATTTACCAAAGATGGAACTGCAACCATCTCACAGAGACTTCTAGGCAATCCACGTTAACTCCTCGACAGGAGCGTCTAGATGAGAAGGGTGATGAAGAAAACTTCCATGCAAGTTCACTGCAGTTAGCTAAAGAAGTAGAAAGCCAAACTGGTTGATTTTGTCCTGTGACACAATACAGCATACACTGCAAAGGAATGGCATGCATGGTTTTTGCCTCTCCTAAAGCCAATGTACAAAAAAACCCACCTAGAATTTCCCAGGGCCCATGCTCAAACAGAGGAAGACATCTGGGACTCTGTACTCTGGACTGATGAGACCAAGATAAATGTTTTTGGAACTGATGGCTTTAAAACTGTATGGCGTCGCAAAGGTGAGGAGTACAAAGAAAAATGCATGGTGCCTACAGTGATACATGGTGGTGACAGTGTCTTTCTGTGGGGCTGCATGAGTGCTGCTGGTGTTGGGGAGCTGCATTTCATTGATGGTATCATGAATCCATAGACGTACTGCTCTATATTGAAAGAGAAGATGCTACCATCACTCTGTGCCCTTAGCCGTTGTGCAATTTTCCAACATGACAATGATCCAAAACACACATCTAAGGCCACTGTTGCATTTCTGAAGAAGAACAGGGTCAGAGTGATTCAGTGGCCAAATATGTCTACTGATCTGAACCCAATCAAACACCTATTCTGAAGAGACAAATTAAAGAGGTTGTAAACTCGGTAAAAAAATTTTTTTTTTACAACCTGAAAGAGAAATACATAATGAGCTAGTATGCATCGCATACTAGCTCATTATGAAATAATTACCTTAGAACAAGCCCCCGCCGTGCCGTCCGCTCACCTCTATGACGGGCGACATGTCTAGTCGCCCGTCTTCCGGGATCGTGGCATCCGGCCATCTGATTGGCCGGAGCCGCGGTGAAGTCACTCCCGCGCACGCGCGCGGGAGCCGACAGTCACGGCACGGGGCTCTGAAGGAACGGCACGAGCGGCCGTTACTTCATAGCACACGCGCCAGTGACGTCACTGGATGCATCGAAGGTAAATATCTCCTAAACGGTACAAGTTTAGGAGATATTTACAGTACCTATAGGTAAGCCTCATCATAGGCTTACCTATAGGTACAACTTGCAGAGGAGGGTTTACTTCCTCTTTAAGCATCAGTCTCCATCCAGCATCCAGGATCTGAAAGAGGTCGTTCTTGAAGAATGGAAAAACATAGATGTTGCAATTTGTCGCCAACTTGTTTATTCCATGCCTATAAGACTTGGTGCTGCCCTTACAAATATTGAAGGTCATATAAAATACTACATGTAATAGTTTTTGTTGTGGAGTGTATTCATTTTTGCATGAACTATTTAAACTGCATTAACTAGTTAAAGAGTAAAACTGAAAATGTTGTAATCTAAGTTATATTATTAACCATACTTTCACCAAAAATTTCACCAATTACTATAGGGTGTCGGCTGCAGAGGTAGCCAGGACAGCTTAAGGAAGTTGAAAGGCCTTCAGCTGTTCGGAATGAGGAAGTTAAGGCCTCTATAATTTGTCCAAAGGAAGTCCTATTGATTGCTGCCTCCTGACGCTGTGTCGGCATGGGGAGAGGAGGACAGTCAGATGTGTGCCCCTTGAAAGCTGTGTGAGCATGGGGAAGACCTCCTGAAGCGATGTGTGCTGAGGAGGGTAACAAGTGTGAAGACTACTCGAGGTGAGGTCTTGGATCGTTTCTATGTGAAAAGAAACCAATGGACATTTCCTGTGTGAAGGGGAAATTAATTAAGACTGAAGACTACTCAAGGTGAGGTCTTGGACTGTTTCTATGTGGAAAGAAATAAATGCACTGTTTGCTATGTGAAGAGACAAGCAAAGGAATGGTTGCTATGTGAAGAGTGTGAAGAGACAAACAAAGGGACATGTTCAATGTGAAGAGGAAAAGGAACATGTCCAATGAACATGTGCTGTGAGAAGAGAAAATAAATGGACTATTGAGTGTTTGCTGTAGGATCAGCAAAGTTTGCCCAACAGTAGGTTGGAGACAGACTCCGTAGGTAGGTTCCTGTATCTGAGAAGGTAGCCGCCCACAGTGGCAAGGATTTATTTTGTATTTTATTTTTATTTTGATGTTTTTGAGGCTTGCACTTGTGTGAAGTAAATTGCAAGAATAAACCAAACTGTTGTTTGCAACCACTTCTCGGCTATCTCCCTGTGTAAACGCACCCCCCCAAGGGGTCATTCACGCCCGCCACCGAGCTAAAGTCTCCACAATATATATATATATATATATAAAGTAATTTATTTTACTTGTGATGACATAAAGGTTTCCTTAAGGAAACTGGGTCTCCAGTGTTAAAGATTTAGAGTTTAATATTATTTTAAATGATAAAAGTCTCTGAAATACATAAATACATATAAATGTTATTATGTAATATGTTAGTTTTGAAGGTTACTTCAATATGTCTTTATGAAGGTCAGAGAAGCTATTTTGCTATGTATGTATTTCTATTTTTATGTTTCTATGTCAGTATGTTGGTGGAGTTATGCGTCTTACTATAGACTCAAACCATATATGCAAGAGTGGGTGTTACTTTTACATTTGGAATTAGTTACTACCTTCTTGGGACACACTTTTTGCTGACATCATCTTTACATATAGTATAAAAGACAATTATATCTACAGATCAAGCAGAGATGAGAAAAGAACATCCTACACTCTGAAGACACGTAACATCTCTCTCTCTCTCTCTCCTTTTGACATGTGAAACCTTTCTGTTTTGTTCTGTTTCATATGTTTTGCTTTACTTTAAGAAAATAAACAACTTTCCTGAAGTATCGTGACAGCTAAGAAGTCTATTTGGAACATTTTGGTGAAGAATGCGGACCTGGAAGAAGTATATTTATCTTTGACTCCAGTTAAAGATCCTGCTACCAGGGGTGAGTTTTTTGTCTGTATTTCTCACCTCTTGACAGCTTGCAGTTCAGCAAGAATAAGAAAGCAAAAAACGAAAGACCCAGCTTGTACGAGGTTGATTGACATTACCATCTGGACAGTCTTTGCGGTTACTTGCGGTTCGAAAAGCGTGACATTACGTACGTGAAGATTTCTGCCAAGGGTATAGTCCCTGCCAGAGGAAGCTGGTAGCCAGGACATGTGAGACGTTCTCACAAGATATCGGGTTCGAGGCCTGAGGATGTGCCAATAAATGGGACTAAGGCTTTACGTTATTTGTAAAAGCCCACCATTGCCGGTAGCCAGACCGATGTTCCCTTTGGATAAGGCAAGTTTGGAAGTTGAATTCTGAATATTGAAGACAGAAGTCCGAGGACAAAAGAAAGAACAAAAGACAAAAGAAAAAACATAATACTCATCTCTTGTTTTTATTTAAGTGCACACAGGACTGTCATTCTTAACAGGGGTGAGAATGTTTGTTCATATAAGCAGATAAAATGGAATGGTTAAAATCTCAGGCTCAGAAGTATAAACATGTCCTTGTACTATCGAGAATTGATACATTCCATATATGGAACACAGGCGTGCAGTGGTTTATTGAACAATATCAGAGTGTAGATAAGTTCTTTAATGGACAAACAACCAGGTTTAAAGCCGCATTTAAATTATTGTTATCTTTTTATGAATATTTAAGCCCTCTAGTGTGTTTCCTTACATGTGGTCATTCCAAACACATACAAGGGGCAGAACAAAGCTTACGGGAGAATCCATTAATTGAGATTGTGGAAAGAACTGTATGCAAATTAGATAAATAGAAAAGAATTTGGTGTTTAGTGTTTAACAACAATCCTACAGATAAGGTTGCAGGAAACAATAAGTTAATGATTGAGCAATTTTTACAAAAGATTCCAAACTTTGTTTTCATTATTAAATTAAAGGTAGTAAATTGTCCTAATTAACTTGAGGCTACCCAACAAATATTGAAACGTAAATGTTTTGCACAACCTGAAGTTTTTAAAAGTCAACTGTTAAAAGTCTTTACAATAAGCAGTTCTGGTAAGAGTAAGAACTCTGTTTGTGGGAGGAGACTTTCTCTGGGAATTGGCCAATCGCAGTTCATGGGCGGGCCCCAGTCTGTGAGTTTCAGGAGAAAATCAGTCTCAAAACAATTTCTTTGTCTTGCTACAATTAAGGAAAGTCATATTAAAAAGCAGTGTACACGTTTTTTTTTGCAGATGTACAATCAAAATCTGACAAAAACGATAAACTCGATAAACGAGAAAGTTACCAACAGTATAATGGGATTTTTACAGACAAATCATCTGTCTGAGCAAATCTGAATGAATTATGGAGGCTTACTGAGGATATAGGGTAACTTTTTTTAATTACAGGAGATGCCTTGTAAACAATCATTTGAGGATCTAAAGAAAGCCCTTATAAATTCAGAATTTCTGATTAATGTAGATCTCTCTTAACCATTTACATTCTAGTATATGTGGGTGATGAGACAATTTTATCAGTACTTTTACAAAATTGTAAGTGTGCATTGTACAATGCTACAAGTCAGACACATTGTGGGTTTTGCACCACTTGTTTTGCTAACACCTCAGGTTAGACTAAAAGGTGTTATTACAAAGAAAGGCAGGGGGATTTTAAGTCACAAAGATTTGCCTAGTCACATTTATATCTTGAGGAGAAAGGCTTGTCAGTTGAATTGGGAGATAAATATTTATTGGCTCAAATTACGCATTGTGAGAGACAGAGCCACAGTTGTGTAATTGAACATGAAAGAGTCACTCCTTCACCTTTTAGTGGACATTTGTCGGGAATAAAATTCCTGTGCCTATATAGATGGATCCAGATATTGGCAGAATGGAGCGTATGTGATAGGATTTGCTGTTTGGATTCCAGATCAGCAACTTTTGTTACAATATAAGCTTCCTGGATATATGTCTGCACAAAGAGGTGAACCTGAGGCTGCCTTGTGTTTGTTTTGCAGTCAGAGTGATAGCGCAAATGTGGTTCATTTACTCACAGTTCATCTTTCTATATGGTCCATGACAGGCATGGTTGGTTCTCAAAAATAATCCACTTTAACATTTATGAAATACTTATTTTTAGAGCCCTTTTGTCATCAAACTTCTGACTCTTGTTGTATTTGTTTATAGAACAATCCAAAAAGAAAAGGTAAATCTAAACTAAACCTGCTATATTTTAGCTTATGAGCTTTAGTATTTTGTAGTATAAGTTTGTCACTTTTTAATTTGATGACAGGACAAATGTCTATTCTTCTATCTTTTGAGATTAGCATACTTAGTTATTTACAATCTGTTGTATAGAAAGAAGTGTGGTTGCAAACATTGCAACAACAGGTACAGGAACTTCAGAAGTTTGCTGAACAAAACAAGGCTAGATCCTTGCTATATTTAAATAGAAATTATGTTTTGAATAAGATTTCTACTTGAGTATGTCAAGAAATTTTTTTCCAGGAACTCGTTATGGTTAAGAATTAGAGATCTGAAGGTACGTTGGATGCCAACCGGGAAGGTTATTTTGTTATTCTTAGGTTAATTGGGACTATAGTTAATTTTTTGTTCAAAGAATGGGTAAGCAATGCAGAAAGGTCTATGAATGGTCCATATTGATCAATAAACATTGCTTAAGAAAAACATTTCATTTTTTAAAAAGAATTTGATACTTGTTTTCATTTTCTTTCCTAGATTTGTATTTCATTTCTAAGTTTAAAGAAAATGATTTTATTTATTTCTGGATTTTTGAATTCTACTATTACCATGAGACAAGCACAACTAAACTTCTATTTGTCACTACTTTTTTGTTTTTTGTTCATCATTACTTCCATTCTAATTGTGTTATCAAGAACTATATTTTTTTGCATGGACTTCAACCTTTTCCTCATATAGACTTGTTTCATAAGAGACATTCTGATCGTTCGATCATTATGACAGGGGGTATTGGGATGCGATTCTCATATATTCATTTTTTTATGAATTGTCTGATATAGGAGAATGTGAGTGTTTAGAGCTCAAAAATATTATACACATTGTGTTGCTTATTCAAATAGAATGGATTATACAATTATGGGAATATTATGTGTATAATCTGCTGTATTATTCTTGATGGTAGTGATAAGATAGAAGGAAAAATAAGTTACCCGTGTTGACATTGTAATATATAATACTTTCTCCTACACAACCTTTGTTAGTCTAGTAGATCTTTGGAAGATTGTTGTTACATCTAGGTAGTTGAATGGATACTGTGGGTTGCTATAACAAGGATGTACAAAAATTGTACATTTGAAGCATTATAACCAATTAGAGGATCGATTTATCTTATTTTAAAAAGAATATATTTAGGAATTTTACATGACTTATGGATATATACTTCTATTGAAGAAGGTACAAATTATATCTAGATGAAAAAATATATAATTAAAGTACATACAGGCTTGTGTGGAAGAGAAGGATCTGATTTAATGTGTTCAAACAGAGTTACTGTTGAACTAAACAATACAGAATATTGAAAAAAGAGCATAGAAAAGAGCTGACTGCTGGTGATAGATAGATAGATAGATAGATAGATAGATAGATAGATAGATAGATAGATAGATAGATAGATAGATAGATAGATAGATAGATAGATAGATAGATAGAATATATAAAAATGAATATGGCAATTGAATAATGGAGAGTTATGAGTAATTTTCTAGCAAAAAATACTGATTTTCAACTTGTAAGCAACAAGTGTCAGAAAAAGACTTAGGCTCCTTTCACACAAGGGAGTCCGTCGCCGGACTTCGTTTATCTCAGCGGGGGGATCGATCCCCCGCTGAGCAGGTGGATGGCAGCTCTGTCTCCAGCTCTGTGTGCGGAGACAGAGCTGTTAGGTCCCTTCTGTTCTCTATGGGGGAATTGGATGAGAACGGACCATCTGTCCATTCTCATCCGATCCCATCCGCTGGACAGATGGAAAATAGGGTTTCCATCCATCCAGATTTGACGGATCGGATGTCAGCGGACATGTCTCCGCTGACATCCGATGCCCCATAGAGATGCATAGGGCATGTGTTCAGATCTGGCAAAAAAATGGACAGGCGGATCTGAACGGTCCGCCTGTGTGAAAGGGGCCTTACTCTTTAAGAGGTTAAACTGCCCTCACTTACAGAAGTTCATTCCTTTGATCTAAAAGAACTAAATGATACATTGTAAAACATTGTGTTTATAGTTATCTAGCAGCCTTAACAATGTTGATAAACATTTGCCGGAGGCTATTCCTTATTTTTTATGTTTGACAGCTGTGAGTGAGCAGAGAACAGCTCTGTATGAATCTAGGGAATGCCATTTTAAGATCGTCCCCGGGGGGGGGGGGGATGATTGTGATTTTTTAACGATTAATCATGCAGCTCTACTTATCATACTTATAATTGTTTGGTGTGAAAGATAATGCATAAAGGCTTATATTGTATAAATCATTTATTTATAGAAATTTTTGGGGATGGAAGAGATATTATTTTTTAATTTATTAATTTATATTACAGAGTAATATAATTTTACAGATCAAAGATATTATTTACTTTTTCCTTCCTTGAAATAGGAAAATAGTTATATGATATGGTCAAAGATGTAAGAGTTTTACAAAAAGTTAAACAAATTTATGAAATTGAAGAAAGAAAATCTTTGATGATATTACATAATTTAGATGGAAAACTAACTAAAATTAATAAATAATATAATGATTTATAGTCTCTTGATGGAATGAAATAGTTACATTTTTCACAGGAAAATCTCCGGATTTTGGAAAAGTGCTTATGTACATTATCTGACATATGCAATTGTATTATTGTTTATTGTATTGTTTGTTATAATTTGTTTGTATTGTAAAAAAAAAAGATGATCAGAGACATTTCCTATTTAAGATGAATGCACTTTTATTAGTTGATTATAGTGCATTGAGGGGGAAATGTTAGAGATTTAAAGTTTAATGTTGTTTTAAAAGATAAAAGTCTCTGAAATAAATATGAATGTTATAATGTAATATGTTCCTTTTGAAGGTTACTTTATTATGCCTTTGTGAAGGACAGAGAAGCCATTTTACTATGTATGTATTTCTATTCTGCGTTTCTATGTCAGTATGTTGGGTGGAGTTATGTGTCTTACTATAGACCAGTGGTTCCCAACTCCTGTCCTCAGGACCCACTAACAGGCCAGGTTTGCAAGATAACTGAAATACATCACATCACAGGTGATATAATTTGCTACTCAGTGATTGCAGTATTCTAATCTGCAACTCCCCAAGGTAATACTTAAAACCTGGCCTGTTGGTGGGTCCTGAGGACAGGAGTTGAGAACCACTGCTATAGACTCAAACCATATATGCAAGAGTGGGTGTTACTTTTATATTTAGAAATACTACCATCTTGGGACACACTTTTTGCTGACATTGTCTTTACATAGTATAAAAGACAACTATATCTACAGATCAAGCAGAGACGAGAAAAGAACATCCTACGCTCTGAAGACACGCAACACCTCTCTTTCTCCTTTTGACACATCAAACTTTTTTGTTTTGTTCCATTTCGTATGTTTTGCTGTACTTTAAGAAAATAAATAACTTTCCTGAAGTATCGTGACAGCTAAGAAGTCAATTTCGAACATCCAGAACCATAACCCCCAAATTATCCTAATTTCGGACCCAGTGGCTTATCTAAAGTAGTTGTGACATGATTACGAAAAATATAGAAAATGAATTATCTGAAATAATTTATTTTTACATTAATTTATCACTTATCCTGTTTTTATGTCTTATGGTAGCTGGCACAAGGGAAAACAAGCAATTAATATCTTGTACTGTACAATTCTTTGTAGTGGCTGCTTAGATCAAATTTGTGTGATGAAAAAAGAGAAATCACAAGAATTACATCACATAGAATGCAAGTGAAAAATATTAATGGAATTCAGACTTTAGACAGCCAGCGTACGTTTTACAAATTTAATTTTGTAACCATGGTGATAGGGCCATTGAGAGCTTAATGGATTGCCTAATCCTGATGAGTTCAAATAAACAGTTTGAATAATCTGTGACATTTAGAAATGGATAGCAAAAAGAATTGTCAAAGTGGGTGTTGTAAAAAGTAGAAACAATTTGGAAAATTAATCAAGTGAGCACACTAAAAAGAATCCCTGCGCAGTAGGGTTCAGGAATTGATGGATGCAACTTTAGAAATAAAATGAAAATAGAAACAAAGAGGCCTATGTGTTAGCTTTAGGGCAATGTCAAATTAGTAATTTACTATATTCAGAGCTTGACTACATTCATAATAATGGAAGAATGTTTTTCACCCTTCTCACAGTGTGTAACAATGTTAGGGTCACTTTTCACAACAGCCTAACACAATCACATTTGGAGTCAAAATACAGCTATCATTTATATAAAAATTATCACTTGTTAGAGCTAAACTCCAGAACCAGTAAAGTGGGTTGGATGTAAAAAGCAATGTAAATTACTTTTACTCATTTTTTTAAGAAAAACACTTAAATAGAGAATAACTTGATGTACGTAAGCCTACCAACATTAATTCTGGTAAGCTTAACTCCTCTGTAGAGGAAGTAGAATGGCTACTACTGCTAACCTCTCCTTTTAAAAATTCATTTTCCCTGTCACTTTCTTTATCACTGACTTGGAACAAGTACACAGAAAATCTACTTCACTGTGTCTCTTTATCTGTCCTTTATGAGTGATTCAAAATACTGAAGCAAGAGATAGCCAGGAAACTAGCATTTTCAGCAGAAAGACAACAATGACAGCCTCTATATTGTTAAAAAAAACAAACGTATTTGTAACATGCAAGTCGTATTTGTTCATTATTTAAAAAGTATCTGCATTTTGCTTGGCAGTGGTACAAAGCAAGTCTATGGGGTTGATCTACTAATAGCAAATAGACTGTGCACTTTGCAAAGGGCAATTGCACTCTGCAAGTGCAGTTGCTCTAAAGCTTAGTAAATGAGGAAAAGCTTCACTTTACAAAAAAAAAAAAAAAAAAAACACTGCATTTTTGCTTGCACATGATTCGATAACGGAAGTCAGCAGAGCTTCTGTTCATTTACCAAGCTGTGGTGCAACTACACTTGCAGAGTGCAACTGTGTAGTGTATTTGCCTTCAGTAGATCAACCCCTGTGTGTCAGCAAACTTTTTGAAACTAGTGCGCCTCTTGTGCTGATAATATTTTATCTTTACTTACTACATATCTAATATTGATTGCATACATTTAGACTACAAATTATTTTCTGTTTTTATGCAATAAATTAAAACACTACCATGGTGCCTATAAGAGTAATTTTTCATTTTAAATAGTTCAAATATATTTCCTAAAACTGTGGCTTTAGCTGCTCAGGCACCCCTGGCAGTGTATAGTTGGTCCTGACCACATTTTAGTCAGTGAGCCGCTGTTCATCAAAAGTGACCAAAAAAAAACATGTTTAACGATATAGTGTGTCAGAGATAAAACATAATATATATAAATATATATATATATATATATATATGTGTATATATATATATATATATATATATATATATATATACACACATACACACAGTATATATATATATATATTCCAACTGCTCAGGCACTGTTATAGTTTATCCCAACCGCTGTCACTGTGAATATGTACATGTAAATACAGATAAATGTACAAAAAGACATGAAATGAAAAATGATTGCTTACTGAATAAAATACATGTTTTAATTGGGTAAAGTTATCAAAATACAGCAGCCCACAGTGACCTCCAATAAGTTAATATTTTTCCAACAATCACTTGAATCATAACAGAGAGGCTTTTACCTAAGTTCAAATCTTTCAGGTATTTATTTCCATGGTAGATTAAAAAAAAAAAACCAAACAGCTACTGTTCAGTAGGCTTTATACCTCCCCAAGGATTGTCCCCTTAGTACGGGGGTGTCAAACTGGTGGCCCTCTAGCTGTCGCGGAACTACAAGTCCCATCATGCATCTGCCTGAGGAAGTCATGCTTGTAACTGTCAGCCTTGCAATGCCTCATGGGACTTTTGCAACAGCTTGAGGGCCACCAATTTGACACTTGTACAGGCTTAGCCAGTTAAAAGGATATTTTGAACCACTAATAACTTTGCACAAATAGAATATAGTGTTAATTTATTTTAAAGCATCCCTATCAAGGACCAATTTGCAGTTCATGCTTCCTATGCTACAAATATTCCTGTTTTTTTGATATATTGCACTGTTTTGAGCTCGTTACTGCGTAAGTTATACTATACTACATTAGCTAGCTTCTCACATGCTGTTTAATGTACTTCTGTCTTTTGTTTCCAGTGCTGGGTAAAAAATGTAAGTTGCATATAAATATATGGTTTAATGCCGAAAACGTTTGTTTATATAATAATTCCATCTGTACAGATATACAAGCTTAGTATATAGATACATGTCCTAATCTGTATAATTTTCTATGGTACCCATAAACCCACATTGAGTATCTATACAGAAATTAGATTTCCAAACATGAAGCTGTAGAAAAATTTAGGTTGAATTTTTCTAAAATTAACATACGGTGTGTATGTGTGCTTGTCTTTTTTTATGAACACAGTTAGATATAATTTAGGGAAAATTATATGATTTAAGTCTCCTTGGCTCTCTAACATTGCTGCATCACATGCAGAATTGACCTAGTATTGGATTACCTTACTAACAGATATAATCAATCACTGCAGAATAGCAGGGGAATCAATGATCATGTCATCAGTGCTTTTTCGTTCCCAGCTCAGTTGCTGCCAGTGCCCCTTCTCTAATGATCAGGATCAGTGAACAAATGCATTAAATCATCATGTCCCCTTTTGTCCACAACTCTCTTCATACACGTGTTTGATGAAGACAAAATGAGGGGACACTATCACTCTATGCTTGTACTTATTATTGCAAAGTACGTGGAAGAGAAGAATGGGTAAAGGAAAACACTGACTACCTGCTACTCCTGAAAGTATGCTTATTAAATAAAGTCATCAATGAAAGGCTTAAAGGGGAACTACTGTACAATGTTTTTTTAACTTTTTTTTCCTGTTAAGGTTTATAGGTTCTCAAACTGTGTTATATGGATTTTTAATATGTATACAATCTCTGTTTTACACATCAACATTTAATATATGACAAAGGATTTCCAAAGCACTGGGGTTAGAAAAAGAGGCGGGACAGGACTAGCTGCCGCCCATTTGTTTCACTTTTTCCTGGCTTTAACTTTGCACAGAGAAGCCCAATAAAGGATATGTCAATCATCCACTTGTCTGTAAATTGAAGCTTGATCAACAGAGCTTCATAAATAGCAAAGGGACATGTAACAACCTGCCAGAATCTTCAATTGGCCGCTCAAAGGGAGAACGCAAAATATAAATATGCATTATTTAATATTTACCTGACTAAAAAAATATTTTTTACTCTTGACCATATTACATAAAGGCCATATGTACAAAACCATTATACGTTTCATTTAGAACATTGGTTAGTTCCAGTGCACATGTTAAAATATTTGTTTTATAGAATAGTACAAAGGTTACGTAAAAAGTGCCTGTTTTACTCTCTACTATCTATTGCAAGGAAATTGTCTGCCTTTATAGAAGACCTGCTTGCCTGTCTCATGTGATGCCATTGTTTCACCAACCAAGCAAGACTACTGTTTGAAGTCACAGCACTGTTACATTTAGTACAAACCCCACTCAGAATGTTATCATTGCATTACACATACATTCTGTTCGGATAATGGTCAGTCTACAAAAGCATATCTGCTTGATCACTATACAAAAGCTGCTTCAGCTTTTATTAATTTTAAGATATCACAAAGGTTAACCACTAAAAAAAAAAATATTTATTTTTAGAGATGGTTTGTACCTTAAAACCAGGTTTCCTTCCTCTCTTCTTTGGAATTTTAACAGGTGGGATGGATCCAGCAGAGCCAGAATAGATATTATGGACTGTCATTTTCAGAGGACTGGAGTGGAGTGGGGGTCTCCCTCGTTTTCTGCCAGGAATTCTAGGAGATTGCATCCCCAAACGTTGATCTTTCACAGCAATTAAAGAAATATTCATGCACCAAACAAGACCTAATAAGGAAAATAGAGAGAAATATATATCCTATGTTCAGCAAAATACACATTTATGTTTGTCTATTAAATTGACATTGAAAACTCTGCAGGTATAAAGTGCCAAAGCTTGACCCTTACTACCTTCTGTACATTCCTATTGGCAAACAAGGCTGCCTATCATAGTAACGCATTATTAAGAATATTGGTGGGAACAGCAAGCTGAAAAAGATCAAGCATTCCACTGTAACAACTAATTATAGGCTCCTCCCTAAAAAGAGTGTTTTAGCTGAAGTCCATTATAAGTTTTCATGAGCAGTCTGGTGTGCGGGCATGAGCTGGTCACATGTGCAATCAGGAGCACTTCCTTACACACAAATAATGGCTATTTTCCTGATGGGCCCTGGATGGTGGTATCCATTTCTATGTAGGGAAAGGGATTTCCTAATTGGAAACAAATTAATTGGAGAAAACATAGTTTTGTTCGATTCAAGGTTAGTTTTACAGAAATTGTACAGTCCGATTGTAATGTGTTTGGTGAGCCTTAGGCCCTGTGTTACTAATTATTGCTTCTGTGCTTCTACCCAATATCAGGGAAAACACAAAAGGGTCTATTTAGAAAAGATTAGCTGGACAAATGTCACAAGCATTTTTCCAGGGTCTAAAAATGTATGCCATATTTCCCTAATCCTATTAACTTCCCTTGATCTTCCATTCCATCTAGTGGTCAAAATGTGGCATATTGTTTTTAAATACCTCAGTCAAAAAATATACTGCATTTTGGTCACTAAATGGAGCTGACGATCATAGGAAGTCAGTGAGTCATTGTGAGTAACTTGGACAATTGTATGTCATGTTCATCCAGTTAATGTTTTAGGAATAGAACCCATACTGTAATAAATCACTGAAGGCCAGAAATAAGCATTATATAGGTAACAGGAGCCTCCAAACTGTGGCCCTCTAGTTGTTCGGGAACTACAATTCCCATCATCCCTAGTCATGTCTGCGAATGTCAGAGTTTTACAATGTCTTATGGGACATGTAGTTCTGCAACAACAGAAGGGCCGTAGTTTGGAGATCCCTGGTATAGAATATCCTTTTTGGAAAATAAATAATCATGGCTGTATCCCCTTTTCTCTTAAAAAAAAACCAATGCATTTTGAAGATCAGAACGCTTAATACTGCAGGGGACTCTCTATACTCAGCATTCTTGAAATGTATTTTTATTCCCAAAGGAAACATTGCATATGATGTCTATCCAATATTCTGTACACTGCTGGAACTTGGAGTCTTTAGTAGTTTAAAACAATGAATCTCTGGATTTGTTTTTGCTTAGCACTGTAGAAATAACTGTGTTCTATACATGCCTTTGTATTTAAGATCATTTAGGCAATTTAGGATTTTCTTTCATTTCAGTTCACTCAAAAGACATATTATACACATAAATGTTAATGGGCAAGCATCTATTGTTTATTTAGTCTTTTTTTGTATGTTTGCTTATAGTTTTACTAATGAGATAATGGTAATTACTCGCAGATACATTTCAGAACTGTATGGCTAGCAGACACCATGTAAAAGAGGAGAACATTCATAAATCTTAGCACTTGTAAAGAGAAAAGGTTTAACTCTCACTGTGTGCTTTTAATTATACAGCTATATTTTTTGTGACTCACTGAAAGAAAAAAGTTTTACACCCATATCATTGCCCTTTATATATCAGCATCCCATTATGGTAAACTGTGTGTATTTTGTGGCATGCTGGAATATTTTATCTGTACATTCTTGGAATGTACAATTTAAAGGAATTCTAGGTAAAATCCTGTGATTAAAGTAGAGCAAGTTCCAAGAATCGTAGTAGTAAGCAAAATCATATTGTATTCTTCCTACATTATCTTTCTTCTACCAGAACCTTCCAGTCAGTCTACTTACCAGAGGTTTGGAGTGACAAAGCAGACAAGGTTATTTGCTTCATCTTTATATGTGAGATACACACTCATGAGCATGGTCAGTGGATTGTCTGGAAATATACGATGTAGGGCTTATTGCTTAAATATTACAACACATAGGGTGGATTTACTAAAATGGGAGAGTACAAAAACTGATGCAGCTCTGCATTGAAACCAATCTGCTTCCAGTAGTTCTGTCAAAGCATAATTGAACAAGCTGAAGTTACAAGGAAATGGTTGGGTCCCCACAGGGTGGAACTGTGGACATCAATTAATAAACGGTGCCAAGTCCTAATATTGAATACAATTAGTTTAACAGAGAAGATGGATTTCATAGGCCCCACAATTATAAATTGTTTAAAAATTGTTTAGCTTTATTCAACATAAACAATATTAAAAATAGATTTGTGTGATAAACAACATACAAAGTAGCTGGTATAATACCCAACCTAGGATGAAATCTGGGCCAATTGACCATACCTATTGGTAGAAATGCACATATATGCCTCAACATAACAATGGTTGTGGAAGGACAAGAAAATGGAAATGGTTGGGTCCCCACAGGGTGGAACTGTGGACATCAATTAATAAACGGTGCAAAGCCCTAATATTGAACACAATTCGTTTAACAGAGAAGACGGATTTCATAGGCACCACAATTATAAATTATTTGAAAATTGTTTAGCTTTATTCAACATAAACAATATTAAAAATAGATTTGTGTGATAAATAACATACAAAGTAGCTGGTATAATACCCAACCTAAGATGAAATCTGGGCCAAGTAGCTGGTATAATACCCAACCTAAGATTAAATCTGGGCCAATTGACCATACCTATTGGTAGAAATGCACATATATGCCTCAACATAACAATGGTCGTGGAAGGACACAGTCTGGGATCAGTAAGTCCGGAGCTCTATTAAAATGCAAGTTGAAGTTAGAAACTGATTGGCTATCATGGACAGTTGCACCAGATTTTTCACTCTACAGTTTTGGCAACTCAACCCAATAGGGTCTATAAGGTTCACTATATGGGATAAAAGAGAAGAATTAATTTAATTAGTCAGCTTTTATTTGATTGCAATAAACTGCAAAGTTTTTGTTCTGGTAGACTGCTATGAGTCTTGATATGCAGTGTCAAGTCACTCAATCATGTCAAAAACAACAGACAAACACAAGGGCGCACCGGCCTAGTGCATTATCCTTAAGGCAGGTTTATTAAAAGAAATAGATTAAAAATACTCACAAACGAGTTCTGGATAAAAAACACATCAAACAAAGTATAAAAGGCTCTGTAGGAAGAGGCGCTGCCTCGAAACGCATAAGCCTACACAGCCTCGGGGGACAATCGGATCCTGATCGCGATGCTGAGGATTTTATACTTTGTTTGATTTGTTTTTATCAAGAACTCGTTTGTGAGTATTTTTAATCTATTTCTTTTAATAAACCTGCCTAAACGATAATGCACTAGGCCCTTGTGTTTGTCTGTTGTTTTAGAGTTTCCAGACCACCCTGGTCTTGTGAAGGGGCTGCAAGGCTGAAGCATTCCAAAGTTGCCGTGTCAATAGTTCTCGACATCTGCAAGTTTATAGCCAAGCTGGATAGAGGATTGCACCACTCAGAGCGCAGGGGACAGGTGTTTTGCTCCAACGGTTTATTTGACTGAATCATGTCTGCAGTTTTTCGCTGAAGAACCCACAATACAGCTTCTGTATAATCATGAACTATCAATGAAACCATATGTATCTATGAAGCTAATTAAAGGACTTTGACTTGTAATAATTAGGGGTTCATGGTGTCATGATTTCTAAATATGACTGAGCCCTAATAGCAGTTCTGATACATTACATTATCTCTAATTATTGAAAAATCTACCAAAAAAAAAAAAAGACAAAACACTGAAGAGCACATTAAAAAGTGATCAGTCATGAAAATGATCCATATACTCTCAGCTGCCTTGTGTGATCTTTAAAAAGAACCATACCATAATGCAGAACAATTCTATTAGAAGATCAATATTATTCACTATACTGTATATGCATACAAACATGCACACCCAATGGATCTTGGAGAAGATCAATATCTTTGAATACCATGTCATTTTTTTTTTTTTTTGCAAATTAGATAATCTTCTTTTTCACTCCATTGAAATCACACTTATCCATGTGTTACACTTATCAATGTATCACACTTAATATGATACCCATACTCATTTAAACATTATTTGTGCAATGTGACTAGTAAAACTCCATATTAAATAGACCCAAACAACCATAAAGGGATCTGCTAGATTTGATAGTCTATGAACTAATTATTGACTGAATGTAAGTATGTTTTTCTTATTATTTATCCAAATCTGAATGATGATGTAACGTATATCGAAAATGAATATGAAGAGGCCCAAAACACATTTTGTTTACTAGGTGACAGAGGTGCTAACTTTACAAGATTTATTATTCTAAGTTGATAAGTTGTCAAAAGATGCCAAAACTGTAAAATATTTAAATTGAGTATGTTGAGAGTTATGTAAAGATAAGTGAAATACATTATTGCATTTTTATAATAAATTTACAATCATACACAGTTCAAGATGAGGCAGGGGAGATGTGGCTGCAAACATATTATATTTTAGTAATTGATGGCTAAGTAGTTTTGAGCTTTTTGCAAAGGTGCATGATTGGTGGAGTCAGCTCTGGTGGAGTCAGGCAAGTGTCCAGCATTTCTGTTTGTAAATTTGGCCCTAAATGTAACCCTATCTGTGACGGTGGCGGGTATGAGACCCCTGGCCTTCTCATCCACCTCGTGACCAAAGACCAAGCAATCTCACACCCTGCCGTCACTTGCGTAACAATGCCGCTCTCAGCTGCACCCAGCACCCAGATTGTCCAGCTTGCGGGACCACAATCTAGATGCCAGCAGACTGAGAGCGATTGTCACTGGGTTAATTAAACGATTAACCCTTTCTCTGCCACCACCGCTACGTTTGAGCTTAGCGGACGCTCGTAATTTTACAAATATCAATTATGACTTTATAATAACCGTCTGTAACACACTGTCACCTCAGACCAGAATGTTTCAGATAGGTTGATCTAAACAGTACAAATATCAATTATGACTTTAGAATAACCGTCTGTAACACACAGTAGCGCGCTTCAGGAGGCAGGTTCGTTTTGGTCAAGTTGCGTTTTAGAGCTTAGAGACAAAGTTTAACACTTTTCAAAATAAGGTTTAATTATAAGAAAGGTTAAAAATTGGTGCGAATAAAAATATTTACAGAAAAATGGGTTACAAAGAAATGGAGACACAATACAGCAATTTAGAAATAGGAGAATAAAAGAATGAAAATACTTGCATTAAAACAGTCCTGGTATTACCTTAGTTTCAGAAACTGAACATGCGGTCGGTCCTCTCTTAAAGCGATGTTATTGCCTCGATGGTAGAATGAGAACTGAGAACTCTCTCAGTCCCTGTCTTTTTCTCTGACCCTCCAGGGGGTGTCACCAGAAGCACTCAGCCAATGGCTCTGAGTCTATAAACTGCTAAGTGACCTCCCGCTTTGACAGATTCATAAAAGCACTCATATCTGGAGATATGAAACGGTTACACGCTTGAAACCGATATTTCATGGTCCGGTTTGGAATGTCCTATCTTTAGACACTAAACATGGGTTATTTTGGAATAACCTCTGACCTGTACGGCATTGGATCGCTAGCTTGCCTTTCCTAGGCATGACGGTGTCCGTGTTGGGACTTAATTAGATTGGTATTTTATGGGGCACCCAAATATCTACTTTTTGTTAATATGTTATGTTCGGGTAAGAAGATATGATTTGAGCACGGATTGTGAGATGTAACTTAACAGTTTGGCTTTGGGAATTTACAAGCAGTTTCACTGGACATCTAATCTGACCTGCTGTCCTCGGAGACACAACTCCTGCTTGGTCAAGCCGCTTGTGTATATTGAAGGTGAGAAACCTGGCATTCAGTGACACTAACTGAGGTGGGGTGGGGGTGGATGAGTGCCTTTTGGTTCCACTGATTAGCGAAAGGTGGGGGGGGGCTACTTTCGCTCAAGGAGCCTGGGTCACTAAACAAAATGGATGTCGAGAGGACAAGATGGTGTCCGGACACTCAACACCATTACACCTCCCCTTCTTGTGGGCGCATAGGCGGGGAATTACAATTTCCTGCCGGACGCAACCGACTCCTGCGGCTCGGCTTGACGCGACAAACCCTCAGCGTTACCATGGGTGCTACCTTTCTTATGCTGGATGGTGAAATCGTATTGCTGGAGACTTAAGCTCCACCGAAGTAGTTTGCCGTTCTCCCCAGCAACACGATTTAGCCAGCTTAGGGGATTGTGATCGGTGATCACAGTGAAGTGCCGTCCATATAGGTACATCTGCAACTTCTGGAGGGCCCACACGATCGCAAGACACTCCTTTTCGATTGTGGCGTATGCTACTTCCCTGGGGAGCAGCTTCCGGCTCAGATAGAGGAGGGGATGTTCCTCTCCAGCATCATCCACCTGGCTCAGGACTGCACCCAATCCCTATGCAGAGGCATCAGTCTGCACTAGGAAGTGACGGGTGAAGTCTGGAGCCTGTAGCACAGGGGCGCTGGCCAGCACCTCTTTCAAGGCCTGAAATGCCCTTTCACACTCTGGTGTCCATGACACCATCTATGGCAGTTTCTTTTTGGTTAGGTCAGTCAGGGGTTTTGCCAGGCTACTGTAGTTACAGACAAACTTCCTATGGTAGCCAGCCGTTCCCAGGAATGACATAACCTGCTTTTTGGTTTGAGGGGTAGGCCAGGCCAGGATGGCCTCAACCTTCCCTATCTCGGGTCTCAAGGTTCCGCCTCCTACCTGGTGTCCCAAGTATTGGACATCAGTCATGCCTATCTGACACTTGCTGGGTTTGACAGTCAGATTGGCATCTGTCAGTCGGTCCAGGAGTTCTGACAAGTGCCCCAGGTGGTCTTCCCAGGTAGGGCAGAACACGGCAATGTCATCCAGGTAGGCAACGGCAAAGGTTTCCATCCCCCCCAGTAAGTCATTCATGACCCTTTAGAAGGTGGCTGGGGCATTCTTCATCCCAAACGGCATGACCGTAAATTCGAACAAGCTGAATGGGGTGATGAAGGCCGACTTTTCCCGTGCCTCAGGGGCTAGAGGAATTTGCCAGTACCCCCTGCTTAGATCCATGATTGTGATATAGCAGGCAGCCGCCAGCCTATCCAACAACTCATCAATCCGTGACATGGGGTAGGCGTCTGCAGTGGTGATTGCATTCAGCTTCCGGTAGTCCACACAGAACCTGGTTGTCTGATCCTTTTTGGGGACCAGGACGACTTGTGACGCCCAGGCCCTGTGGGACTTCTGAATCACCCCCAGCTGCAGCATTTCATCCACTTCCCTTTTCATGTCGGCCAGCACCTCTAGAGAGACACGATAGGCCGACTGTTTAATGGGAGGATGTGTCCCTGTATCCACCTGGTGGAAAGCGAGGGGTGTCCTCCCAGGTTTTCCCGTGAACCTGCTGCTATACACTGCCAGTACGCTCTGCAGTCCCGGTACCTGTGAGGGGGTCAGATTGGAGTTTATTGGGAGGGCCGAGTCCCCCTCCTTGGTGTCAGCGAGCAGGTCTAAAAGGGAATCAGCCTCCTCAGGCTCGGGCCTGCTGCAGACTGGCAGGGCATAGGCCGTGCGCTCATGATGGGCTTTAATCATGTTCACATGGAAGGCCTTTTGCTGTCTATTCCCCTCTCCCAGCCTGACGAGGTAAGTGACATTATTCAGCCGCTGGGTGATGGTGCACGGGCCTTCCCATGCTGCTTGGAGTTTGTTCTGCCGCAGGGGAAGCAGAACATACACCTGCTGATCAACGTTGAATGTCCGCTCCCTAGCCTTACGGTCATACCAACGCTTCTGCTTGGTCTGGGCCTGGGTCATGTTTTCCCATACAATTCCCACCAGCGTCTCCATTTTGTCTCGGAATTTTAGGACATAATCCACAACAGAGACTTCTGGGTCAGCAATTTTGCCCTCCCAAGTCTCCCGGATTAGGTCCAGGGGCCCTCTTACCCTCCGTCCGTACAGCAGTTCAAACGGCGAAAAGCCGGTGGACTCCTGGGGCTCCTCTCTGTAAGCAAACAGCAGATGAGGCAGATATCGTTCCCAGTCCTTCCCTTGTGACTCCACAAAGGTGCGCAACATTTGTTTTAGGGTCCCATTGAAACGCTCACACAAGCCGTTGGTTTGGGGATGATAAGGACTGGCCATGATATGCGTCATCTGTATTTTCTGATAGAGAGCTTGCATCAAGTCCGACACAAACTGAGGGTCCTTGATCGCTAATGAGCTCGGCTGGGAACCCCACTCTTGTGAAGATCCCCAGCAGAGCATCAGCGACCTTATCTGCTCAGAGGGAGGAGAGAGCCACAGCCTCTGGATAACGCATGGCATAATCGACAACTGTCAGTATATAACGTTTGCCTGAACTGCTAGGGATGGCTAGGGGCCCAATGATATCCACTGTCACCCTTTTAAAAGGTTCGTCAATCACAGGCAAAGGTTGTAGTGGGGCCCTGTGTACCTCTCCTGCCTTGCCAACTCACTGGCAGACAGCACAGGACCGACAGTAGTCAGCTATGTCCGCGAACATGGTAGGCCAATAAAAGGTATGTATCAACCTCCCTCGTGTCTTAGTGATCCCCAAGTTCCCTGCTAGGGGAATCTCATGAGCCACTTTCAGCAATTGCCCCCTGAATTGACTGGGTACAACAAGCTGTCTTCTACCTAGGTTACACTGGTCTTTTCCTGCAGGAAAACCCTCTCTGTACAGTTTCCCTTTGTCCCAGTAGACCTTCTGTTTGTCATTCTCGGTAGGGGGGCAATCAGCTACACTCCTCAGCTGCTCTAGGGTTTGGTCTGTCTGCAGTGCTGTCTCAAAGGCAGTACCACAAGTCCCAGCTAGCAGTCCTGTGGCGAACATGGAGAGCTGCTGAGGCTCACCAGAAGTGGATTCCACTGGGTCAGAACAAGGGGAGGGCACAGCGACCTCTTCCTGCTGTTCTGCGACCAGGGCCTGCATCTCCGCCGCCTTTGCCGCACTGCAAGTGACCACCAATATTGGCACGACATCATTATCACTATCATCAGCATTATTAGCAACATCATTTTCATCATCAACATTTCCATCATCACTAATATCATCATCATCAACATTATTTGCATAATCATTAGCCTCATCATAAACATTACTACAGTATACCCCTGGTAACTTCACAGGCAAGAGGGCCTCCTTTCCTTCTTCAACAGATGGAGGACCTGGTAATTCAACGCTACCCTTCCCCTCCCTCTGTCCATCCATAGGTTGCCCAGACATTAACCCAACATCTGCACACAGTACCTTGTTAAGTCCAGAGAGTTCCGTGGGGGCATCAAGGGGTCTCTTAGCAGGGGTGTAATAAGAAACAAGGGTACCTAAATCGGCACCCAACAAAACAGCTGTGGGGATTTCCTCAGAGACTCCCACCTCCCTCATCCCACTTCCTGCCCCCCAATCAATGAACACATAGGCGTGGGGTATGCGGGAACGGATGCCCCCAACTCCGGTGAGGGTAAGAAACTTCTCTGGGATGATGTCAGTTTCATTTATCACCTCTGGTCTGACCAAAGTGACTTCAGCTCCGGTGTCACGAAACCCAGTTACAGTCCGGTTGCCTATGATGACTGGCTGCAAATTGGCATTGTTTTCCTGAGGTTTCCCACTGACGAACCGCACGGCAGCAGGGTTGCTGGCCGGGTAGCCAGATGATGTCGTCTTTTTCTGCTCAGGGCACTGCGTCCTGAGATGGCCGGCTTTTCCACAGGCGTAACATCTGAGGTTGTCAGTCAGGAATGCCTTGGCACCAGGAACTGCAGGGGCTGGTTGCTGGTGAACGTGACTCCTAGGTGCAGGAGGTGTTTCCATGTGTGATTTCCCTCCTTTCGCACCATACAGAGGAGCCTTGCGATGGTCAGATACCCGAGTGTGGATGTAGGTATCTGCCACTTCTGCTGCTTCTTGGGCAGAGGCTGGCTTTCGTTCCAGCACAAACTGTCTGACGTCTGTAGGACAGATGTGCAACAATTGATCTCCAATCATGAGATCCTCCAGGGACTCAAACGTAATGGCCTTCAAGCCCTTAGCCCACTGACGGAACGGGGTGCGTAAGCGGCTTACCACATCCATATATGAGTCCCCAGGTCCCTTTTGCAGGGACCTAAATCGCTTCCGGTACACTTCCGGGGTTAACTGGTACTTTTGGGTGATTGCAGCCTTGATGGCCTCATAATCACCATCCTGTTCCGTTGGCAATTCGACGTAAGCGTCCAGGGCCTTGCCTCGCAGCCCTGGCGTCAGGTACCGGGCCCATTGTGCTTGGGGCAGCTGGTACTGACGGCAAGTCTTTTCAAACGACAGCAGGTACACAACAATGTCACTGTCCTTTTCCATGACTGGAAATTTGGCTGCCGGGCTCCCAAGCAAAGAGGTATCCCTGTGCTCTAGGGATCCGAGGTTCTGAGACTGGGGCTTCGGCGGGAGCTTAGCCATCTCCAGTTCGTGCCGACCATTAGCCTCCCTCTCCCTCTCAGCAGCCTCTCTCTCTCAGTCGCAGCCTGTCATTCCGCAGCCTCTCTCGCAGCCCTGCGCTCTGCTCTCTCAGCCTCTCTTTCAGCCTGGCGTTCTAGAAACTGCAGGTAAGCCATAGGATCCATCTCCTTGACACGTTGCAGCGTTTCCTGCATTAGAGGAGAGTCTATGCTGGTTGCAGGCAAGCTGGGGCTGGTCTGCTCATGCTGTGGCGTGGAGGTGACATCCAGTGATACCCCAGGGTCAGTCTCTGCTGGCCCATCCTGCGCGGCCGTTCCTGAATCACTGGGCTCTGAAGAAACAGAAGCCTCTTCCTCTGGTTCTGCCAGATTTCAGCTTGCCTGGATATCATTCTCCTGCAGGGCATGAATCATTACTTCACGAGTTTTGCCACTGACGTCAAGTCCTTTTGATGTGCACTCCATAGCAAGTTCATTTTTGTTCATTTTCTTATATTCCGATAAACCAGGCATGTTTGCAAGCAGAAAAGATAGAGCATAAAGCAAAGATAGGAAAGAGCTGTAGAAAGTAGAGATTGCTGTATGTCTCTTTTAAAAAAACAAAAAATATGCACCAGTTTGTCTCTAAGGACTGCTTCCACAACCGTTACAATCCTTCAGTGCAGAGCTTATTCCTAACAGTGCACTGAATGCTCTTAAATGCAAGACTATCCCACGTACGCTGCCAGCCAATATGTGACGGTGGCGGGTATCAGACCCCTGGCCTTCTCATCCACCTCGTGACCAAAGACCAAGCAATCTCACACCCTGCCGTCACTTGCGTAACAATGCCACTCTCAGCTGCACCCAGCACCCAGATTGTCCAGCTTGCGGGACCACAATCTAGATGCCAGCAGACTGAGAGCGATTGTCACCGGGTTAATTAAACGATTAACCCTTTCTCTGCCACCACCGCTACGTTTGAGCTTAGCGGACGCTCGTGATTTTACAAATATCAATTATGACTTTAGAATAACCGTCTGTAACACACTGTCACCTCAGACCAGAATGTTTCAGATAGGTTGGCCTAAACAGTACAAATATCAATTATGACTTTAGAATAACCGTCTGTAACACACAGTAGCGCGCTTCAGGAGGCAGGTTCATTTGGGTCAAGTTGCGTTTAAGAGCTTAGAGACAAAGTTTAACACTTTTCAAAATAAGGTTTAATTATAAGAAAGGTTAAAAATTGGTGCGAATAAAAATATTTACAGAAAAATGGGTTACAAAGAAATGGAGACACAATACAGCAATTTAGAAATAGGAGAATAAAAGAATGAAAATACTTGCATTAAAACAGTCCTGGTATTACCTTAGTTTCAGAAACTGAACATGCGGTCAGTCCTCTCTTAAAGCGATGTTATTGCCTCGATGGTAGAATGAGAACTGAGAACTCTCTCAGTCCCTGTCTTTTTCTCTGACCCTCCAGGGGGTGTCACCAGAAGTACTCAGCCAATGGCTCTGAGTCTATAAACTGCTAAGTGACCTCCCGCTTTGACAGATTCATAAAAGCACCACTAATATCTGGAGATATGAAACGGTTACACGCTTGAAACTGATATTTCATGGTCCGGTTTGGAATGTCCTATCTTTAGACACTAAACATGGGTTATTTTGTAATAACCTCTGACCTGTACGGCATTGGATCGCTAGCTTGCCTTTCCTAGGCATGACGGTGTCCGTGTTGGGACTTAATTAGATTGGTATTTTATGGGGCACCCAAATATCTACTTTTTGTTAATATGTTATGTTCGGGTAAGAAGATATGATTTGAGCATGGATTGTGAGATGTAACTTAACAGTTTGGCTTTGGGAATTTACAAGCAGTTTCACTGGACATCTAATCTGACCCCCTGCTGTCCTCGGAGACACAACTCCTGCTTGGTCAAGCCGCTTGTGTATATTGAAGGTGTGAAACCTGGCATTCAGTGACACTAACTGAGGTGGGGTGGGGGTGAATGAGTGCCTTTTGGTTCCACTGATTAGCGAAAAGTGGGGGGGGCTACTTTCGCTCAAGGAGCCTGGGTCACTAAACAAAATGGATGTCGAGAGGACAAGATGGTGTCCGGACACTCGACACCATTACACTATCCTTAAAGTAAATCTAAACCCGAGAACAAAAACTGAATATTTTGCAGCCTACCAGCCCATAAGCTGGTATGGAAATTGAAATTCAGATTGAAATTCGGTCAGTTCATTAGGAACCAGCTGAATTTCAATCCATCTATGAATAGGCTGGTTGTACAAACAGTCTGTTGTTTTTTTTTTTGCACGATCACTGCCTCTGGCAAATAGCTGGCAGCAGCGATCATTGCATTCTGACAGAAGGAGGTTTCCCTCTATTCAGAATACAATGATCATAATGGGAGGGATTCCCCCATCAACACTGACTGTGTTGATGGGGGGATCGAGCAATTTGCTGCATAAAATTGCATAATGTATGGCCAGACTTAAGCTGGATACACACCAGAAGTAATAGCGCAAGCGATGTCAGTGCAGCGATCTCCCTCGCTGTACCCCATCCCTGCCTGAACACACTAAACAGCACTGGTAGCCTTTGGTTGCCAGCACTTATCAGATGCTGGTCGAATGCTGGTTTTCCAGCATGCTGGTTAAAACAGACAGCATGCTGATTGGATGCTTTTTTTCCAGCATGCCCTGTAGAAAAGACAGCTAAACAAAGGGGCGGAAAGTTGGCTGCTTCCTGGTAAACTGACCAATTTCCCCTGATTTTCAGCCTGTGTGTACAAGGCTTTTGATGTGATGGTTGCATGTTTTTTTTTTGTATATTTTCTGAAAGTAGAAAAAAAATACATGTCATCATTTTAGTGTTCTTGTAACTTCCTGTTTGAAGTTACTGAACTGAAAGCTGAAACACTGGTATCAGCTTTCTCAGCTGTCTTCTGTGAACTTCTAAACACCACATCCTATGTAATGGAAGTAAAGCCAGGCATAGATGGATCGAATCTCATCCGGTTCAGAAGGGACCATCTGAGATTCGATCCATCTATGGGCAGGCTGGTTGTACTGAAGTTGATCCACCGATCAGTACAACCAGCCTTTCTGATTTTTTGCATGCAATAGCTATAGATTCTGGCAGTGATCATTGTGTTCTGCCAGCAGGGAAGGCTCCCCGCCGGCAGAACACAATACCGCTGTGGGGGGGGGGGGTCAGTCATTGTTTGATGAGGTTGCAGGGAAGGAAATTGCATCATCTATGACTTTCTTTAGGAGAAGAGGAGGTGTTTGTGGTCCAAATCAGCAAAGCAGTCTGGGTAGACAGTGCTACTCCACCAATATGTATTATACAGCAAGTGAGCAATTTGACCCTTGGATTGGATGTGTGTCACTGGCAGGATCGCCAGGTAAAAATAATGGATAAAAGACTGGAAAAAGAAATTTCATACACCTACCAGATCGAAAGACAGGTTAGCTGAAATATATGAAATTTTTGTTCTTAAGCTGACCAATAGAATACATACCTAACAGTAAATCTTAACCATAATTAATCCTGAATATTGTACCTTAACACTCAACATTTAAATCATTTTGTAACCCTTAAGGCTGAACTGCAGGTAGATAAAAGCCATTTTATTCAGTTTTGTATTAAATTAAAATCGTTGCATTTATTTTAATAATGAACTCGGAAAAATATATGATTTTGTCTTGAATAAGCCTCCCATTTTCTCGAATACAGCAGGAGCCAGACTGGGAGAGAGTGGGGCAGAGATAATTAAGTATTAATTGTATTGCTCTGTGCTGACAATCACAAAGTGAATTTGTTTACAGGAATGGAGAGCAGAAGGATGCCTTCACCACTAATCTGCTGCTATTTTACTGTCCATTCACTGGCTAGAAGTGTGTTTTTAACCAAGCTGTACTGCTGTTGCAGTGGAGATAATAATGCACCTGTCCGGGCTGTCTTTCAGAGGCTGCTTGGGTCAAAAGACTACATGTAGAAAATGAGAAATTTTCTGACAGGTAAAACTGTTCACATATGCAGGCCGGTATGTATATGCTGGTGCTATTCCTTTTCCTGTCTATGTATGTTATGTATGTAATTCCTAATACACATGGGCTGAATGTCAGCCGGCATTCGGTCTGTGTGTATGGAAGCCAGTCTGACAGAAAATGGCTTCTGTCGAAGGCTCATGACTGAAAACAGTCTGCCGACCGACTCCTCATCACCGCTTTCAGCCAATAGTGTGTACTGGGTTTAAGGCAGTGCTATTTGCATGCTTGTGTGTAATATGCAGATGGTGGGGTGGATTTAGACTTCAAGTAGACTGCAAGTGCAGTTAAACCAGAGCTTAGTAAACGCAATGAAGCTTTACTTTGCAAAGAATACCCAATACCATGCAAGGAAAATAGAAAACAAACAGCATTTTTTCCCTGCACATGATTAGCAGAACGTCCCCTCATTTACTAAGCCCTGAAGTAAATGCACTTGTAAAGTGCATAATCTATTTGCCTTTACTAAATCCACCCCACTGTGTATGTTTGTGTGTAATGTGCAGATGGTGTGTATGTTTCTGTGTGATGTGCAGATTTTGTATATGTTTGTGTGTACAGTGCAAAACTATGTGCATGTTTGTTTATGTGGTAAAGATTACATATTATATGCTTGTATGTATATAATGTGACAGGTCTGGATATTACAAACAGTGCTAATATACAGTACGTAAGATCCCCTTAATGTAAAACATGATGAAAACTGTACCAGTTACAATAAACCCATAAAAATTCTATAAACAAAAATGATTATAACACTTGTCGGCTTCCTCCTAAATGTTTCTTCCCACTTTTTACCAAATAAAATACTCCCTTTTCTATGTGTCCTTTCATTACTAGCAGCAGTTCCCAAACTATAACCTGTTGGTTGTCATAGACTGGTCCCTCCCTGCAGTAAAAGACCCTGCATGTAGGCCTTTCTCATTGCAGACGGAGGAAACTGCCTTTGCATTCAAAGTGGGTGCTTGGCACTGGAAAGCACAGCATTCCAGAACCTGGCAATGTAACAAGCATCATCAGGCAGCATGATCTTTTCCCCAATGGTGCCTGTAGAGTCCTGTCCTTGACATCGCTTTGAGGAAAGGCATGGTGACCAATCCACTGAATTGCACATTACACACTAAACAGTCTCAATAAAGTGCCTTGTGTTGTACTCACCAATAGGGATGATCGAACTTTTGAAAAGTTCGGTTCGACCAGAACACCCGAACTTCACGAAAGTTCGGTTCGGATTTCAGAACCCCATTGAAATCAATGGGACCCGAACTTCTGTAATCAAAAAACACCATTTTTAAGCCCTAAAACCCAATAAATGCCCCTAAAAAGTGCCTAGGGTTCTGGGTCATGCCCCAGGGACTATTAATCACACAAAAAAAAGTTCTTAAAAATTGTCGTTTTTGATAGATAGCCAATTATTGAAAAAATTAAAAAAAAAAAAAAAAAGAGATTTCTTTGGATTTAGTGTCTGGGGGTTCTAAAAGGTGTACCTGTGAAGTTTCAGCTCTGTAGCATGTCCAGAACCAGAATTACAGCATACCAAACCTTCAAAAATGACTTTTTTGCTTAACCGCACCTTTCTTTTGCTCCTAATCAACGGCTCAGCCAATGTGTATGATGGGGACATAATGCAGTGCACTGGGAACAAGATTAGAGGTTTTTTTGGAAAAAGGTGCTGTCTCTTTAAATGTGCATATAATTAACGGGTGTATTTCCACAATGGGGCTTTTATTACCAAATGTTTCAAGAAGTCCAAAGATGTATGTAATTGCACTTTATTTCATGTAAAATGGTGTTTGGTGCACTTTAACTTGAAGTCTCACAAGAAACAGACATATATGCACGGATACATTGAGGGTTAGGGGTAGGGGCCACAATGTAGTGCATAGTGAACAAGATTAGAGATGTTTTGGATGAATACTGTTGTCTCTTGACTTTGAATAGAAGTAAAGGATGCTTAAAAATTGGGCATTTGGTGGTGCGGACGATGCCTTGACACCATATCCCTATGAAAGTGCTGGTAATGAAAGCAATAATTGCCTTTGTAAGGAAAAAAATTACAATGATATGCATCTGTGTGACAGGTGCGCAAAAATTGTTGTTTGGGTGTTGGCGGAGCCATACCACTGTAAGCCCAAAGAGCTGGTGTTGAAGAAGGCGTAAAAATTATGAAGGTGTGCACATGTGGAACAGGTGCGCAAACATGGTAGTTTTGGTGTTGGCGGAGCCTCCCCACCATAACCCCAAAGAGCTGGCTTTGAAGGAGGCCCAAAAATTGTAAAGGTGTGCACCTGTGGAACAGGTTCGCAAACATGGTAGTTTTTGTTTAGCATAGCCTCCCCACCTTAACCCCAAAGAGCTGGTGTTGAAGGAGGCACAAAAATTGTAAAGGTGTGCACCTGTGGAACAGGTGCGCAAACATTGTAGTTTTTGTTTTAGCATAGCCTCCCCACCTTAACCCCAAAGAGCTGGCGTTGAAGGAGGCCCAAAAATTGTAAAGGTGTGCACCTGTGGAACAGGTGCCCAATCATTGTAGTTTTTGTTTTAGCATAGCCTCCCCACCTTAACCCCAAAGAGCTGGTGTTGAAGGAGGCCCAAAAATTGTAAAGGTGTGCACCTGTGGAACAGGTGCGCAAACATTGTCGTTTTTGTTTTAGCATAGCCTCCCCACCTTAACCCCAAAGAGCTGGTGTTGAAGGAGGCCCAAAAATTGTAAAGGTGTGCACCTGTGGAACAGGTGCGCAAACATTGTAGTTTTTGTTTTAGCATAGCCTCCCCACCTTAACCCCAAAGAGCTGGCGTTGAAGGAGGCCCAAAAATTGTAAAGGTGTGCACCTGTGGAACAGGTGCGCAAACATTGTCGTTTTTGTTTTAGCATAGCCTCCCCACCTTAACCCCAAAGAGCTGGTGTTGAAGGAGGCCCAAAAATTGTAAAGGTGTGCACCTGTGGAACAGGTGCGCAAACATTGTCGTTTTTGTTTTAGCATAGCCTCCCCACCTTAACCCCAAAGAGCTGGCGTTGAAGGAGGCCCAAAAATTGTAAAGGTGTGCACCTGTGGAACAGGTGCGCAAACATTGTAGTTTTTGTTTTAGCATAGCCTCCCCACCTTAACCCCAAAGAGCTGGTGTTGAAGGAGGCCCAAAAATTGTAAAGGTGTGCACCTGTGGAACAGGTGCGCAAACATTGTAGTTTTTGTTTTAGCATAGCCTCCCCACCTTAACCCCAAAGAGCTGGCATTGAAGGAGGCCCAAAAATTGTAAAGGTGTGCCCCTGTGGAACAGGTGCGCAAACATTGTAGTTTTTGTTTTAGCATAGCCTCCCCACCTTAACCCCAAAGAGCTGGCGTTGAAGGAGGCCCAAAAATTGTAAAGGTGTGCCCCTGTGGAACAGGTGCGCAAACATTGTAGTTTTTGTTTTAGCATAGCCTCCCCACCTTAACCCCAAAGAGCTGGCGTTGAAGGAGGCCCAAAAATTGTAAAGGTGTGCCCCTGTGGAACAGGTGCGCAAACATTGTAGTTTTTGTTTTAGCATAGCCTCCCCACCTTAACCCCAAAGAGCTGGCGTTGAAGGAGGCCCAAAAATTGTAAAGGTGTGCACCTGTGGAACAGGTGCGCAAACATTGTAGTTTTTGTTTTAGCATAGCCTCCCCACCTTAACCCCAAAGAGCTGGTGTTGAAGGAGGCCCAAAAATTGTAAAGGTGTGCACCTGTGGAACAGGTGCGCAAACATTGTCGTTTTTGTCATAACCAAAATGAGGTTCTGTGAACGTAAAGAGAATGAGAGGAGGGTTTGAGGGTGGCACCATGGTCCAGGCTTAAACTGAGGCTCAACTGCCACATCACAACGATAGCCTAGTCTACAAGGTCTGCATCAGGTGCATCAAAGCTTGATATCCACGACTGATTCATCTTAATGAATGTCAAACGGTCGACTGAGTCGGTGGAGAGTCTAGTTCGATGGTCTGTGACGAATCCTCCTGCTGCGCTGAATGCCCGTTCCGATAGGACACTGGAAGCAGGGCAGGCCAACAACTCCATGGCATACTGGGCCAGTTCTGGCCAGTGGTCTAATCTTAAGACCCAGTATGCCAGTGGATCGGATTCGTCACATGAAAAGCCCTCTGTGTCACTTTGTGCCCTCGTAATCGTCCACCATGTGATGCAGACGGTGTCGATGCGATGTGGCAGCTGAGAGGCCTGGGCGGTGAGGACTAAAAAAAGACCGAAAGGCATCCGTCAACCGCACGCCTTCTCCAACGCTCCTCTCGTGACCACCAGTAGAATCCATGGTAGGTTGTCCCCGCCCCTGCACCCTACGGGAGTCGGGGAACATGTTCACCAGATTCCTCTTGAGACTGTCCTCAAGGGATTTGATCCTGTGGACTCTCTGGGTGGATGGGAAAAGCTCCGAGACTTTACACTTGTACCGGGGGTCAAGTAGGGTGGCCAACCAATAGTGGTTAGTCTCTTTAATGGCCTTGATTCTGGGGTCCTTTCGCAGGCTCTGGAGCATGATGTTTCCCATGCGTCGCAAATTAGCGAAGGCCTGAGAAGCTGACTCCTCGGGGTCACTCATAACGACATTATCTTCAACGGGCTCCTCCTCCTCCCAGCCACGTACTACTCCAAAGTGTCCCGAGGGAGTCAAACTAGGCCTTGCAGATTGCCGCATGTCTTCCTCCTCCTCCTCCTCAAACCCTGCAAAAGTTCCCGCAGAATCGTCCTCCTCCTCCTCTTCCACCCCTGGATCCTGCTCGGGCCTCTGGGAGCTAGGCATAATGGGGTCAGGATTCTCAGGATAAAGGGGGCCTTGAGAGGCAAGGAAGTCCTCCTCTTCCTCCTGCTGCTCTGCCTCCAGTGCCCTGTCCATAATGCCACGCAGAGTGTGCTCCAACAAAAACAGTACCGGTAGGGTTTCACTGATGCATACGCTGTCCCGGCTGACCATCCTTGTGGCCTCCTCAAATGGCGAGAGGACAGCGCATGCATCCTTAATCAAAAGCCACTGCCGTGGTGAAAAGAAGCCCAGGCGGGCAGAGCCAGTGCTGGTGCCGTACTCGCATAGGTATTCATTGAGGGCCCTCTGCTGCGTGTACAGGCGCTGCAGCATAGCCAAGGTGGAGTTCCAGCGGGTGGGCATGTCACAGATGAGGCGGTGTACCGGCAGGTGAAACTCGCGCTGCACTTCGGCCAAACGTGCAGTGGCACTGTACGACCGCCTGAAGTGACTGCACACCCTTCTTGCCATCCTTAGCACATCCTGCATTCCCGGGTACGAGTTCAAAAACCGCTGTACCACGAGATTCAGGACATGCGCCAGGCATGGCACATGGGTTAACTTTCCCTGACGAAGGGCGGCCAGGAGGTTTGACCCATTATCAGTAACCACCATCCCTGGCTGCAGCTGGCGTGGTGTCAACCACCTCTGGGCCTGTGCCTGCAGAGCCCCAAGAATCTGAGGGGCAGTGTGCTGCCTGTCCCCTAGACACACAAGCTGCAGCACTGCGTGACACCTTTTGGCCTGAGACATAGAATAGCCCTTTGAACGTTTACGTGGTACCTCATCATATTCAAAGGACCATTCTGCAGAGGAGGGCATGGAGGAGGTAGAGAGGAGGAGCAGGAGGGGGTAGAAGTGATCGATCTACCCGGATCAGCGACACCACCAGCTGTTTGCAGACGTGGGGGCAACACTGGCTGCAGCACCGAGCCCTGGCTACAATCCCTTCCACTGGCAAGCAGTGTCACCCAGTGAGCAGTGACAGAAATGTACCGTCCCTGCCCATGTTTGCTTGACCAAGTGTCAGCCGTCAAGTGTATCTTACGGCTGACTGACTTGGCCAGGGACGACACTACATTGCCTTCCACATGTTGGTATAGGGATGGCAGGGCCTTACGGGAAAAGTAATGCCGACTTGGCACCTGCCACTGTGGAACTGCACATTTTGCGAAGTCACGGAAGGGAGCAGACTCTACCAGGTTAAATGGTAATAGTTGCAGAGCCAGTAGTTTAGCCAAACTACTGTTTAGACGCTGGGCATGTGGGTGGCGGGGAGTATACATTTTTTTTCGTTCAAGCATGTGTGGAATCGAAATTTGGCGTCTAGATGCTACTGCTGGTGGTGTGCTGGAGGTAGATGCGACACTGCCTGCTATATCATCATCCCTGCCAGTGGAGGCTGCCAACAGGTGACGAGTGACTATAGCAGGGCCAGGAACAGACTGATGTGCAGGTGGAGCAGGTGGAGCAGATGGAGCATGAGGAGGAGCGCGAGGAGAACTAGGAGGCCGACTGACCGATCTTTGGCCCTTTTGTGGGTTCTTTAAATGCTCCTGCCAAAGGGCCGAGTGGTGGGTTGTCAAATGCCTGTTTAGGCAGCTTGTACCCAGGTGGTTGACATTTTTGCCACGTTTTATACCCTTCTTACAAATCTTGCAGATCGCAACTGTTTTATCTGCATGGGATGTCTCAAAAAAGGCCCAGCAAGATGAGGTGTGTATAGTGGCCCGGGAGACAACAGGTGCGGCCTTAGATGGAGTAGGCCGTCTGCTCTCCCCTCTTGCTTGCTCTGCCTCCTCCTCAACCTCAGACCCAACATCTGACTCCATCAAAGACTGAGCATCAGGCCTGGCCTGGGAGACAACAGGTGCGGCCTTAGATGGAGCGGGCCGTCTGCTCTCCCCTCTTGTTTGCTCTGCCTCCTCCTCAACCTCAGACCCAACATCTGATTCTATCAAAGACTGAGCA
This sequence comes from Pelophylax lessonae, assembly GCF_965119305.1. Taxonomy (NCBI): domain Eukaryota; kingdom Metazoa; phylum Chordata; class Amphibia; order Anura; family Ranidae; genus Pelophylax; species Pelophylax lessonae. The sequence continues at coordinate 393,295,278 of NC_138770.1, forward strand.
TCAGGCCTGGCCTGGGAGACAACAGGTGCGGCCTTAGATGGAGCGGGCCGTCTGCTCTCCCCTCTTGTTTGCTCTGCCTCCTCCTCAAACTCAGACCCAACATCAGACTCCATAAAGGACTGAGCATCAGGCTGGAGTAGATGGCCGACACTGTGGTCAAACAGCTCAGCTGACTCCTCTGCCATGTCTGAAATTGGGTCTAAGGGAGGACATGAGGTGGACATGGACTCATCTGTATTTGTTCTGACAACTGCAGAAGACTGACCACTTTTCTCTGCCTGGGTCACTGTAGTTGCAGATGATGCCGATGATGAGGGTTTGTTCATATAGTCCACCACCTCCTGTACATACTGTGGACGTATAGCTTGGCCACTGCCGGAGAACAATCCAAATGGTGGCCTGGCTGAGGACTGACCACCACGTCCACCCCTGCCTCTAGACACCCTAGAAGCTGTGCCCCTTTCCGCAGCAGGGCCACGTATGCCTTTTCTTGGTCTACCAGGCATATTTCTCACTGATGCGTTGGCAACTGTGTGCGGTGAAAAACGCACACTGCTATGCGACCCACAGTTGTCGCTGGATACAGCACAGCAGATGTGTCACGCACAGTAGCAAAGCCTTTTGCACAGTGGACCTAATGCTTTGAACAACAGGCGTTAGGTTGTCACTGATGCGTTGGCAACTGTGTGCGGTGAAAAACGCACACTGCTATGCGACCCACAGTTGTCGCTGGATACAGCACAGCAGTTGCGTGTCACGCACAGTTGCAAAGGCTTTTGTACAGTGCACCTAACGCTTTGAACAACAGGCGTTAAGTTGTCACTGATGCGTTGGCAACTGTGTGCGGTGAAAAACGCACACTGCTATGCGACCCACAGTTGTCGCTGGATACAGCACAGCAGATGTGTCACGCACAGTAGCAAAGCCTTTTGCACAGTGGACCTAACGCTTTGAACAACAGGCGTTAGGTTGTCACTGATGCGTTGGCAACTGTGTGCGGTGAAAAACGCACACTGCTATGCGACCCACAGTTGTCGCTGGATACAGCACAGCAGTTGCGTGTCACGCACAGTTGCAAAGGCTTTTGTACAGTGCACCTAACGCTTTGAACAACAGGCGTTAAGTTGTCACTGATGCGTTGGCAACTGTGTGCGGTGAAAAACGCACACTGCTATGCGACCCACAGTTGTCGCTGGATACAGCACAGCAGATGTGTCACGCAAAGTAGCAAAGCCTTTTGCACAGTGGACCTAACGCTTTGAACAACAGGCGTTAGGTTGTCACTGATGCGTTGGCAACTGTGTGCGGTGAAAAACGCACACTGCTATGCGACCCACAGTTGTCGCTGGATACAGCACAGCAGCTGCGTGTCACGCACAGTTGCAAAGGCTTTTGTACAGTGCACCTAACGCTTTGAACAACAGGCGTTAAGTTGTCACTGTATTTTGCTGCCTAGCAAGCACGTATACCTGCTGTGATAGAGCAGCACTGTGCCACGTGCTCACTAAACAGAACCCTCACACTTTCCCTACAGAAACTAAATTTTCAAATCTAACTAATGTAGTACAAAGTTCCCTAACTACACTAGATATCCCTTTCCACTAAATAGAAAGCTCCATACAGCAGAAGACTGACACTGTCCCTTAAGTTTTTTTTTTTTTTTGTAACTCTAAGAACCAGCACAATCGCTGTATCTAACTACACTGGCTGTAAGCTAAATACAATTCTGCTATATGGAGCTTTAGAACCACTCGATATGTAGGAAATGTAGTGTAGCAAGCAGGAGTCAGACAGAACTGCTTCAACTCTCTTCAACAGGCTCTGGATAACTGTGCTAGGGGTTAGGCGGGGCCATCTTATATAGTGTGGGGCGTATTCACTCCTGATTGGCCTCTGGTCCCCGTAGTCACTCCAATCACGTTCCTAGGAGACTCCTGCCCCCTCATTGGCTTTTGCAGACGTTTCTGGGCCAATCACGGGCTTTTAAAGCCCAGTTCCTGTCCCAGTGCATTTTGGGCGGTTCTGGTGGCCGAATACCGAACTTTTGCCGCAAAAAGTTCGGTATTCGGCCGAATATCGAACATCCAATGTTCGGGTCGAACCGATGGTCGACCCGAACCGTTCGATCATCCCTACTCACCAACCCATCAGCATCCACAGGGTCAACCAGAACATTTTGAAGCAAAAGTTGAAAATGGTAACATAACACGTCCATACTAGCCTTTTTTTTCAAGCCATTCAAGAACAAACATAGAATGCCAACACTCCCGTAACCAATCACAAACTACATTAATACATAATGAACCAATCAGACAGCATTACGTGGACCTGATGAGGAACTGCAACTATGATCAGTAAACAAAAACTAATATAGCCTACATCCAATCAAAACCAGAGCCTCCAAAAAGAAGAGACAGATCTAAAGGGGAACATTTTACAAAATATAAACATCACCCCATCCCACTGAATTACATCATAACCCACTCAACACAGCAGACTAGATGGATAATGTAATAATTGTAAATACACAGGCTAAACTCTCTAGTGTCTATCATTGCTGAACAGTATCACATGATTCAAAGATTAAACCACAAGGAGGGCACCCTGATTTGAACCAAGGACCTCTCAGTCTGAATTTCTACCACTGAGCCAAACCACTTTTATCCCAGACCTTTACACAGTTGACTTGGTGAGAAGCTACATTAGCTTTACCACACCAGCTACACCTCCAAATTTCAATCAACAATGACCCTATTAGGGACAAGACAGTGTAGGACCGTCCCCACTTCTGCAACTAAAGGATATGATAAGGAACTTAATTAGTTCAAATACATACATAAATTCCACCCCCATTACAAATAAACAGCACTGGCCCTACAGAATGAAGAACTGTAGATTTCAACTGAGAATTTAAAAAAATTATATCATATATTGAAGAATCACCGTAGTAATATAGAAGCCACTAAAAGGTGAAATTTCAACACGATGCCGTTGATTATTTGATGGGCTATGTATGCAGCAACTCCTTCAGAATCAATCCTCTTATGGTAATTTGATGGATCATGTGTGCTGAAGGAGACATAAGACAGTGCCACAGATGACGGAAGATGAAACCTTAACAGATTTTTGGAATCAGCCACAGGTAAAGCTTCAATGGAGGATTCTGCAAAAGAAAACAAGAAATGTTCAGGTGTGACGGAAAAGGGAAAAGAAGGAATTTCAACCTCTACATTAGAAAGAAGCAATGATACCTCCACAACAGTTGGTTTGTCTAGTTCTAAACATCTCTTCTGTACAACTCATGGAGGAACAAAAATCAGTTTTGGAACTTGGACTATCCTTTTGACCAGTGTCTCTGTCTGATTTATTTGAATTAGATATTGAATTACAGAGGATTTTCAGACATTTATCTTAATTTATCATTTTGCTATAATGCCAAAATGAGAAACAAAACAAAGGAAAGATGATTTTCCAAGTCTTTGTGGCCTAAACGTCACTTTTTTTGGGGGTTCTTTTAACCCTCCAGCCCATCCAGCGGCTGAAAAGTTTTTTTGGAGGTGAGGTAAGATCTGGATGTATTTGAGAAGAATTCTGACTAGGACAAACCTAGGGGTTTGAAGGGAATCTCAGTGAAGAAAAACTACAAGCCTTAATTTCCATAAGGATGAGGGCCTAATTTGCAAATCTGCAATCTAGGGAGGAGCTATGATGAAAATCTCAACATGCCAAAAGTTAGATACTGATATGTTTTTGTTTTTAGATTAAAAGGCAGATAATGCTGATGGTGAACGGTGAGCTGGAGACAGTTATTATTGATGAGAAATTACAAAGCTACTGAGATCAACAATTAACACTGTTTTGTATATTCTTCCTAAAGTTCTCGAGGGACATTTAGTTGTGTTCGGTATTTATTCCATCTTTGCCCCTCATGTAAAATAGTTGGAAGCATTCCTTAGAGAATACATCACGTTTCAAAGATACTATATTAAGGACACAAACATGTTTCATGAAATGACTGATCAGTTATTTATGAGTCCACTTATTTCTTGTAACGGCCCCTTCCCTTAAAAGTAGGTTGGTTACGGCAGATATAGGAGAAAAGAAATATAATAGACAAAGTAGATTTTGCAAGAAGGTTGGCACATTCCTATGTTTGCCCCAAAATTACCGTATTTATTCTCAGCTGCAGTTTATTTATTTGGTTTATTTATTTATTTATTTATTTTTTTACTTTTATTGTATTTTAATTTTCATATGCATTTTATATTTAAATTTTTTTTGTATTGTTTGATATTGATGATGGTGACTAAAAGGCCTCATGCACACTGGACCTTTTGACAGCTGCTGTTTTTGGCTTCAGGTATTTTTTTCTACAGCCAGCAAACTCCCCAGCCTGTTATTATATGTGTCCATGCACACAGAGGCTTTTATCAGCGTTTCAAGGCAGGGGCGTTTTGTGGCTGGAAAAAAAAAAAAAAAAGACAGAACTAGTGGGTTTTGAGAGGAGTTTTTCAGCTGTAAAAATGCTCTAATTCTGCAAATTACTCAAAAACTCTCATAAATGCTGAAAAAATATTGTATTTCGGCTATTCGGCATTTATGAGTGTTTTTGACCTATAAGCTTTGGTGGGAGTAAAGTTTTGCTAAAAAGAAATAGCTACAGAACGCTACTGCAAAAATGCTACAAAACTCATTCTACAGTTCAGCTTTCTACAGCTAACACTACTGGCATTTTTAAAATTGTCCAGTGTGCATGAGGCCAAATGGTTAGCTGCTAAGGGATTAGTGACACAATCATTTTTGTGCTCTTGCTATAGCACACATATTGCATGATCTTATAGAAGAGATCACTCACAAAAAACATTCACTGTGACACTACACAACTTTTATTGTATTATTTTCACGATGTACTATACTGTACTATATATTTTTCAAATATTTTTCAAAAGCCCCTTATTGGTCCTTTTAAGCCACTGAGCTAAGCTTAAAGTCTAGGTAGAGAAACATATTTAGAAAGGAATATTTACATGAATTTGCCAGGACTGCAAATTTTTAAGCCACTGGATTTGCTAGGAGCCCATGGTCGTGGTGAACCAAAACCTCATCCATACTGACCACCAACAAATGAGATTTGTTTTCATTTTACTGATCACAGTCCGGGCCCCAAACAATGTGATGGAGAGTGAACTGGCCCTTTGTTTTTAAGCCCCACCTTCTGCTGGATTTACTCTGCACTTGCTGAATTCAGTTGAGCCCTATATTATTAGAAGTCATAACATGCTTTTTGATTTTTTTCTATGTCACTGTATATCTATTCCTATGCCAGCTCTCCACCATTTCTGTTTTTCCTTCAATCCCTACTCTGTTCTCTTCTCCTTGTATTTTAGAATACAAAAACTCTCATAGTGTAGAATTGCAAATTTTACTCAAACTTAAACCTTTAAAACCTCTTGGAAGGAATATTATGTGCTCTATGAAGTGGGTTGTGTCAGAGCGCCTGCAGTATTACAACCAAGAGGGCCCTGGCTTTTATTCTTCCCCAGGGCCCCAATTTATCAAAAACTGGCCCTGCATCTACTGAAAAAAGCAATCTATTATAGGGGAAAAATGAGAATAGATAAGATCCGTGGAAGGAAGGCGAGGGGTACAGAAAGGGAAACATAAAGGGAGATTGTGGTGGATAAAATCGTATAATATTCTCTTTAAAGGTGTTCATACAAATACAATGGTGCTATACTGCATTAACTTCTTAAGATCCAAGTACAGTAGTTTTAATGGTTGGAAATGTTGCATTATTGGTGCTGCTGGAGACCAATATTACACATCATATGTGTTTTTGTGCATGCAGTCAAATATAATTTTCAATGTTTCCTCTTGCCCTGGCCACACAGAATCCCCATTACCACAGATACTGAGAAGGCTGCAATGAGTTGCCATAAAAACAGCCATTGTTGCAGTACACTGTATTTGATAATCGACTATGCATATGTGCTGCAACTGACTTTCCTTCACAATAGTTATTTGCCTAAATCATATACCAGACGGTTGATGATGCAGTTTGTATCAGCACATTTATGTAACACTCAGTGATCAGGGTTGAATAACTAAAAGAGTAGAGAATCTTCACTTAAAAATTGTATGAATATTCACCTCAATTATCCAATCATGTGAAAAACCTCTGTGAATGATTGGTTATTTAAATTGAACAGGAATTTGCATTTCATGTGATTGCATAATTGGAGCAAATATTCACAAATCTTTTTGAGAAAACATTCTCTCCTTTAAAAAAAAATCTGCCTCACTGTTTCTTTTGCTTCTGTAAGGATATGATATGTACCACCTGGACTGCCCATCACTTAGATACTTACTCCACATTGCTACAGCACATTAACCACTTATACCAGCCACTATATACCCCATTCTGATGTTCAGCACTTTGATATTTTGACGGACAATTACTCAGTCAAACAATACTGTACCCAAATGATTTGTATACTCTTTTTTTTTTTTTTCATTTGGTGATAAACACTTCAAGACCAAAAAAGAAAAATCTCCCAACTTTTATAAAATAAAAGTTATAAAATTATATTATGTTATAAAATGTAGCAAATAAAATGCCAAGACAGTACAAGCAGGAGAGAAGGGGAGGTGAAAGGTTAAAAAAAAAAAAAACAATCCCCCACCCTGAATCTGCTGCTACCTGTTCTCTGAAAGCTCTGGAACTAATGAATGATCATTTATTCATTAGCTCTTCTTTCCTCTATTATGAGAGGAAGGGGCAGGCTCTCAGGTGTAAACAGTTGTACTATTTATATGCTTGTGACTGCTGTGATGCATCTTCACAGCAACCATAAAGTATAGAGCCATTCAAATTGGTGTGTCTTAGAACACCTATTAACATTTTAACGGGCCCACTGGTTATCCTAGTGCATGTATGTTAAACATAAGGCCCACAGGCCAAATGCGGCCCCCCCCCAGGCCTTGTCATGTGGCCCTCACACTCCAATCCGCCATCTTCGGCTCTCACCCTCTGCTCACTTGCAAATACAGAAGCCTTCTGTGTTTACAAGGGACAACTTTGCCCTCAGTGGGTTACAGATCTAACAGATTCCTGGACGCACTCACGGTAGGGCACAGAGGGGAAAGATCTCCAGAATCTAAGAGAAATAACTATTTCCCTGCAAATACATAGGTAGTAGAGCCGCCTTCACACAGTGGCGGAGCTAGACTTTTAAAACAGGGATGGCAAAGGGGTGGCAAGGTATTATTTTGGGGGGTCAATATACAAAGTGTTCAATTACACTAAAAATAAGTTATTTTCCACAAAATGTATATAGATTAAATTTAAGTTGTGCATTGAATGCCCCCATTCAATGCAGAGTTACCACAGCGTGCCCCCATTCAATGCAGAGTTACCACAGCATGCCCCCATTCAATGCAGAGTTACCACAGCATGCCCCCCATCAATGCAGTGAGCAGCGTGCCGTGCCCCCATCAATGCAGTGACCAGCGTGCCCCCCATCAATGCAGTGACCAGCGTGCCGTGCCCCCTTCAATGCACTGACCAGCGTGCCGTGCCCCCATCAATGCAGTGACCAGCGTGCCATGCCCCCATCAATGCAGTGACCAGCGTGCCATGCCCCCTTTAATGCAATGACCAGCGTGCCGTGCCCCCATCAATGCAGTGACCAGCGTGCCGTGCTCCCATCAATTCAGTGACCAGCGTGCCGTGCCCCTTTCAATGCAGTGACCAGCGTGCCGTGCCCCCATCAATGCAGTGACCAACGTGCCGTGCCCCCATCAATGCAGAGAGACTTACCTGCAGCCGCCGCTTCTCCTCAGTCCCCCGGCGTCTCCTCTAGTCCTCCCGCCTCCTCCTCGGCGGCTCAGCCAATGGCATGCGTTCGCCTTTCAGGCAATCAGGAGCGGGTCTCAGACCGGCTTCCTGATTGGCCAGGAGGAGGATCCGTGTAACAATAGCGAATTTTCATTCGCTATTGTCACACAATGGGTGGGCTCGGGGCACACTGCTCTGCGCCCCGGGTCCACCCTCTTCTGAAGCTTATTAGAGCCTCTGGCTCTAATCAGGTGACAAAAAAAATCCCATTGAACCTAATCTGCATGTGGGGCGCCGGAAGCATGGATAGGGGGCGGCGCCCCTGCCACCCCAGCTAGCCCTCTGGCTCCGCCACTGCCTTCACAGGGAGGTACTAGAGCCAGGCCAGGTAGGTGAAAGAGATGCGAGGAAACTTCATGGGGGGGGGGGTTGGGGTTACAAACTCAGTGCACCCTAAACCCTGCACTCCATTAACAGCAAAAACTTGAATGCTGAATGCTGCACTCTGCACATAATGCACCCCTGAATCCTGCACTCTGTTCGTAAGGCCCCCCTGAACTCTGCACTCTGTATGTAGTGCACTCCTGAACTCTGTACATAGCGTAGACTTGAACTCTGCACGTAATGCACTCCTGAACCTTGCACTCTGTTCATACCACTCCACAGATACAACCGGCCCTTTGAGGGCAGCCCTACTGCTAATAAGGTCCACAGTTAAATTGAGTTTGACACCCCTGAACTAGGGCTATTTCTTGAGTGACCTTTATAAATGCCACTTCAGAAAAAGACATCCTCCATTCTGACGTGTTTTTACAAAACGGTGGTAGGGAGGTGGTTAAGGTCCTTACAGTGTATGTTATCCCTAACAATGAACTGTTCAAAGCAGGGTAGGTGGCAGCCAGTGCTTCCTAAGCTCCAGGCAGTGAACAGTTAAAGAACACACTAGAAATTGTGCTGGCAGGTGGAAATAATGCTGCTGGCAAAAAACAGTCAGACAAGCTGTGCAACCAAAGAAATGTAAATCATTTGCCACGCTATTCGTATTATTGTGAACACTTTGGCCCTGTTCCCACCTGAGCATTTTTTAGCTTGAAAAACGCTCAGCTCTGAAGTTCCAAAATGCTCAACAAGTAAAATCCCATTAATTTCAAAGGCCCCTGTTCACATCGGAGCGTTCTGTCATCTTAAAGTGGAGTTCCACCCTAAATTTATACTTACCTCCATCTTCTCGCTCCGGGTCACCTGAAAAACAAATGTATAATCGCAAATTTTTTTTTTACTTACCTTGTAGAGAAAATATACTTGTGGTCAATACTAAAAGTCGTCACCCCCTGGTAAGGACAGTCGGTGTGGTGTGCCTGAACCGACGTAAGGGGGGTAGCCTGTAAATAAAGAGGGCACCCCCAAGGGAAAGAGGTAGAGAAAAAAGGGTGAAGGAGGGTGGGGTGACGATCCGAGGCAGCAGGCTGGTCTAGGGGAGGGGCGGCGCTATAAAGCCCGCTAGCTCCTCCCACAAATACCGGCCTGCGGCCGCACACTTGTGGTCAATACTAAAAGTCGTCACCCCCTGGTAAGGACAGTCGGTGTGGTGTGCCTGAACCGACGTAAGGGGGGTAGCCTGTAAATAAAGAGGGCAAAAGAGTAAGCAAAACAACACACTTTATTCAAAACATCTAGGACACAAGCTTGCGAAAAGCCAATCTCAATTCCTTCTCTGGGTGCGGTATATACACTTGGAAGGCGTCCGACTCCCACCTACCAAGCCTTTTAATGATATGGCCTGGCGTATTATTCCCCGAAGCAGCCGTAGCCGCTCCTATCCGGAAGGAATGGCCAGAGTGCGCTGCCGGGTCCCACCCCAGTCTGATGCAAAGAGAACGTATGTAAAAAATGAATTTGGACGTAGTGAGGGGAACGTCCAGGAGCGCAAAGAGCGGTGCATGGCCGGGACTGCTCAGGGTCTGAGCCACGAAAACATCCAACACTCTGACAGGGCACCAAAGATTCCCAGACGGGTAAAACGGGATGGTAACGGGGTGGCCCACCTGCCTGGTCTTGGTGCTCTGCAGAGTCAAAACATAATGATCCCCCCATTTGACGAGATCTCGCTTGAGGAGACACAAACGCCCCTCAGCTGCGGAAGCAACCGAAAACTCCCCGGGCCTGAGAAAACCGTAGAAGGCCAGATACATTGCCGCTTTGACCACTGCATTCGTGTACGGCTCAAAGGGCGACGTGTCTAGTAAGTTGGAGAGGGCCCTAAATTTCTCCCCATCTATCGGCAGCCGCCTGATGGGGGAATGGTGATCCAACCTGCCAATGCCCTTCAGGAGGCTCTTCAGAGGATATGCCCGGAGGAAAGGCAAGGAGTTTGGATGGCGCGTCAGAACGTGGTGTTGAACACCCGCCAGATATAGTTTAATAGTACTGACAGATAGCTTGAGTTGGAGGTGGCAAAAAGCAGCGAAGGCGACCATGGTCTGCACTGACTGGTCATCCAACCCAAATTCCACTAAAAACCTTTGGAAGATGGCCAAGGCTCGGTCATAAGCCTTCCTGGTGTTGGATGACAGAGCCATACGGGCCAACTCCCGTCCATGCGCCATGATGCGGGCTAGTCCAGGAGCAGATCCTTGAACTCCGGGGTCCGCGTGGGACATCTGTCGGCCGTCGGGTGGAGAGTGAAGAAAACCTGCAATTTGGAGCGGGAAAGAGCGTCAGCGGCTAAGTTGGTGTGACCCGGAATGTGCTCACAGAAAAGAAAAAACTGGTAAGTGGCAGCTACCAAGGTCAGCCTGCGGACCAGCCTCATAATAGTCAGGGACGATGAACGGCCTTTGTTGATGATATCACAAGCAGCCATGTTATCACTGAAACATTTGACTGCCTTCCCTGACCAGTACCTACCCCAGGTGACAGCAGCTGCCACAATAGGGTATAATTCAAACAGCGCTGAGGTCTCCTGGAAAGCAGGTAAGGCTAGAGACTCAGCCGGCCAACTATCCCTGAACCATGAGTCCCCGAAGATGGCTGCGAACCCGGTACTGGCGGCCGCATCCGTCCAAAACACAGGGGACTGGGCAGAGATGGGCGGGATGAACATGGAGATACCGTTCCAGCTTTCCAGGAACTCAACCCACATACCCAGGTCCGCCCTGGCAGGGGGATCCAAGTGGAAGATGACACCCTCCGGAAGACCTGGCAACAGCCGCAGCAACCGAGAGATAAAGGACCTGCCCTGGGGGATGATTCGCATGGCAAAGTTTAATGACCCGATCAAGGACTGCAACTCCTTCCTGGAAAAAGAACCTAGTTCCAGGAACCTGCCTACCACCCCACGAATACGTTCAAGTTTGTCCACAGGGAGGCTGGACTGCATGGAGACAGAATCCAGGGTAATCCCCAAGAAATCCAGCCTGGTGACCGGACCGACCGTTTTGCCTGGTGACAGGGGAACCCCTAAGGTGGAAAATAAGGCCAAGGTACTACTTAAACTGACCGGCGTGCAGTTGCTAACCTCGACCAACAGAAAATCATCAAGGTAGTGCAACACCGAGGGGCACCTGGAGACATTCAGAAGGAGCCAGCAGAGCGTCTCAGCAAAGGTATCAAAAATCTTGGGGCTGCTTTTAGACCCAAAAGTCAGCCTGGAAGCGAAATAATATTTCTCCCTCCACTTTACACCGTGGATGTGCCATAAGGAGGGGTGAATAGGCAGCAGCTTGAAGGCATTGGCAATATCCGTTTTACTGAGCCAGGCAGCCCTGCCAGCCCCTAAAATGGCCTGGATGGCATTGTCCACGGTAGCATAGTGGAGTGAGAACTCGGCTGAAGGAATAAGGGAATTAAGGCTGGGGTTGGTGGAAGAATGAGGAGCCGACATGTCGATAATCAAGCGTTTTTTATTGGTGAATTTGCTTGTGGCAATACCGATCGGGTTGGTACGCCAAGAGGAGAAGGGGGGGGGCCGGGAAGGGGCCTAACATGAACCCCTCCTGCACTTCCTTCTCAAGTAGTAGATCTACCGACTCCGGGTCCTCCGTGGCCGACAGTAAATTGGGACATTCCAGAGTCCCCGTGGGAAGAGACACCAGCCCCGTGTGGAACCCACCCAAGAACCCCTGAATCAGATACTCCACCAGGTGTGGAGACGGATGAGCCTGCAGGTAAAACTCCAGCACCTCGACCTTGACCCCGGTTAGTCATTGTTTAGGGTACATCTTGGATGGACACATGGATTTCGTGTGAGCCCTGAAACAGATGGAGCAGACATGGAGCAGCCTGCAAGCACTGAAACTGCACGCCCCCCCATTGAAATTATTGCAAACCTGGTCTTTACCTAAGAACACTATGGGACGACCCAGGTTATCCCTAAGGCCACGCTGCTCTGACCTGCCAGCACCCCCCCCTGGGACCCAGGCCGGGGAGGATACAGCCTCCATGGGGCAAAGGCTGGCAGAATGTGAAGTGGAGGAGCATGTGGCACAGGAGGGAGGTGCCAAGCCTGCGAAGTGCCTGCAGAAGAGCTCGGTATCCAGTAGACTCCAATCCACACGAACGTTGAATTGAGCCAAGGCTGCCGCCGCCTTGGCCGAGACTGACTTATGAAAGTCGAAGAAGGTAAAACCCCCGTATTTGTGCCCTAAATCCACTATCTTATGCAAGTAAAGATCTAACTCTTCCCGCCGCTGCGGGTAAACGGAACACAAAACGTCCCTGTAGATGCCGAAGGCCAGGACAAACTCGGGTATAGTGAGCTTCTTATTAAGCCTGGGGTCCCTGGCCCTCATGACTACGGACAAATCACCGTAATTGTAGACCTTACTTTCGACCATGTCCTGGGAGGCAATGAGGAGAGCCACTAGGTTGACATCCTTCCCCTCCAAGATATCCTTGCGGAGAGCCGCGGGGACCAAGTGGGCCGGGGTGATAATAGGAGAAACCGTGGAAGAAGGCAAGATGGGAACTGGGGGCCTACCCTGATCACTAGCGGGAACTGGGGTCGGGACCGGCAAGGAAGGTGGGGGACCCCCTTGAGCCGGACTGGCGTACTCCAGCTTAGTCAGCCTATCGCCGATGGACTGTAGGGAAGATAGGATGGAGTCCAGGGTTCCTTGTATGGCAGACGAACAGCCCTGAGAGCTGGTGCCCAGTCCCGGATCTTCTGGATGTTCCATCATCAATCTGAACAGCTCCGCTTTTCTAGCAGTGGCCGGGAACGAGATACCCTTCTGGCGTAGGACCGCCGAGATCTTCGGAATAGTCCAAGACCCGTAAGAGCCCAGCGGAGAAGGAACCCGACGACCCCTGGGGGTACCGGACCTGACAGGGGTGCCGATCCTGGCTGGCGTGGAGGGGGAGGAAAATCCATCTTCCAGGGTGGCTCCTTGAGGCCCGCTGTAGAAAGAAACAGAAAAAGTAGAACGCCCAAGACCGATTAACGACCATAACGTATAGGAGAACCACTGGCTGGCTAGCTAGAGCCCAGAGGTGAAAAACTTAACTACCCCGTGACAGGTGAGGCCCTGCTAGATGCCAAGCGGCCGGTGAGAGGCTCTACCTATGATTTGGGCGAGGGGCGTGAGCCACTGACGTGGTGGCGGGAAAGATGGCCTCTCGGTGACAGTAAAAGAATCAAACGTGTGGCCGTGACAGGTGAGGCCCTAACTATAAACCCCATGAGAAGGGTGGAGCGAGGCGCTAGCTTTGGTTTGGCCCGTGGGGCGAAATAATCTCCGACGAGATTGGGGGGTTGGCCTCGCGGGACCGGCTATGAAGGGGGGGGAACTAGGGCCAGCACCTGAAACCCTAACAGCCAGTAGACTAGCCCTACCAGGGAGGAGGGGGGCAATACATGACAGAACAACACAGCTGGAGAGCCACAACAGAGTAACAAGAAGGACAGACGACATGAAGAGTGGTAAGTGCACAGAGGTGATGAAGCCGTGACGGAGCACAGGAACCAAAATGCAACCGCAGTGTAATAACATGAGGAGTATACGGGCCTGAAGTGTACATGAAAGGGGGTGGCCACCGGGCAGCCAGACAAGGTGACTAAGTGTGTGGGGCCAAGTGACAGACCAGGTTAAGTGTCTATGGGCGATGCCAGAGAAGCGTCTGTGAAAATTAAATGAAGCTGAGCCGTGAGGTACATGAAGGAACCTGAACCTGAAGTAGTACCTGGTGCCGGCATTGAAAGACATGGAGAGAACCTGAAGGAAAAAAAGGCAAACGGTCAAAAAAGGGGGGGACGATGCGTGACCCCCCACTAGAGATACATTACCTGTACCCGGAATGGAAACACACATACCTACAATGCAAAGAGACCCCCCCCCACCAACCCTCAGGTACCAAACCCCCCCGCCCCCTCACTCTAAAAAAGGCCGGGCGACCCCCCCCCAACCAAGGCAGCCATGAACAAGCAGGGACAAGCAGGGGAACATGGGATGATATACCCAACCTAACAGAGGCCGATAAGAGAGCAGGAGAACATAAAACAGGTAGCCGTGGCCTAGTAAGGCAGGCAGTGTGTGCATGAGCCTGTGTACGGGGGTAGCCGTGGCCTTCTGGAAGGCAGGCAGTGTGTGCATGAGCCTGTGTACGGGGGTAGCCGTGGCCTTCTGGAAGGCAGGCAGTGTGTGCAGGACTGAGTGTGAAAAATAGCCGTGGCCTACAGAGGCAGGCAGTGTGTGCAGGACTGAGTGTGAAAGATAGCCGTGGCCTACAGAGGCAGGCAGTGTGTGCAGGAAGATGCCTCCTCCCCCCCCTCCCCCCCCCCATGATAACAAGTACCTGATCCCCTACTGAACAGCAGGAGAAGCAGCGGCGAAGCTGGCAGTCACGGCAGAGAAGCTGGGCTGGATGGCAGCGGAGGGTGAGACTCAGCACCGTCAGAGGTTGCTCAGGAATAGCAGAGATCCGCGCCACACGCAGCGCTTCCTGGTACAGCACCCGACCGGACGTCCGGTCCACAAGGAGGCGGTATTCGGCCGACGTCAGGTGATCACCCAGAACACCTGACCAAGCCGAGTGACGATCCGAGGCAGCAGGCCGGTCTAGGGGAGGGGCGGCGCTATAAAGCCCGCTAGCTCCTCCCACAAATACCGGCCTGCGGCCGCACACTTACCTTACTTCCTTCTTCCTCCCCTCGGCGGCCACGGCGATTCGTCACTTCCTGGCTTTTGCAATGACTCCTGGGAGCTGAACGTCATCGCTCCCAGGAATCAATGCGCCTGCACCGGCCCCGACATCAGTTCCGGTGCGTGCGCGTCATTCCCTTCTAAACAGCTTCTGGGCATGCCCAGAAGCTGTGGAGGGATGACGTGCACGCACCGGAAGTGACGGCGGGGCCGGTGCAGTGCATCGTGGGACCGAAGAAGAAGGAAGAGGACACAGAAGAGGATCGCGCTGGCTTCAAGCTGCCCACGCCTGAGATGGCAGCGCTGGACAATACATTTTCAAGGTAAGTATTTCTCCTAAAAGGTAAGTGCAACCCGGGACAGATCAGAGGCTAGCCATTGTGGAATGTACTAGCCCTGACTGTCCCGGGGGTATTTTTATTAAAAAAAAGTATAACCAGGGAGGAACTCCGCTTTAAGCAAAACACCTGAAGCTCAAAAAAGTACATGAGCTTCTTTTTGGCAGATTACAAGCATTTTGTGGCCCCATAGACTTCGATAAAAATGCCTGACTTGAGCAGAAAAATGCTTGCAAAATGCTTAAATAGCAGCTCTCCACCCCTGTTTTCCTCTCCCTCTTCTCCCCCTAGTGCTTTCTATTGGCTAAACAAAAATACCTGAAGCTGTAAAATGCTTGTAATACACTTCTGAAACCCTTTGAAAAAGTTTGTAAAAAGCTGCAAAGTTTTTTTTAAAAAACGCCAGAAAAACGCTAGTAAATCGATACACTCAGATGTGAATGGAGCCTTAATGCAAACAAACAAAATAACCAAACTGATAACAGTGAAGTCCAAAGGAACCACAGAGTATGAATTCAGTGACAAATATAATAACACAGATGTGTACATGTTATGACATTTCCAATTATTAATAGAATCACCACTGTGCTGTTAAGAATAATGTATTGAGCCAGGACTCATGACCACCAGGGTAAATCATCACCACTATTAAAAATGGACCCTATTACAGAGTCAATCAGCCCGTAGATAGAATCTCAGAAAGAGATTCTATCTAAAAAACAGACAACACTTGGTCAGAGTCTTATAATGTCTCGAGATCTCCAGCATATGTTTAGTTAATATCATCCAAATACGCCACAGAATCGACCATGAAATTAAAAAGGGGAGACCGACATAGTGTAAAACCATATACAAATGTATTGTATTCCAAAAAGGTATATAGAACTACTCACACTTTTAAAATCAGTAAGCGCTTATTATTTAATACATTCCCGGGCAATGTAACAAATGATCCAAGTATTTACCACTGCAAATGAGCATGGCAACAGCACATGCGTTGGCTCAACCCTAGGTGTTTCATCATACCTGACATTATCAGGGGTGTGTAGGGTGGAGCCAACACACATGACGTCATCATGCTGAGGTCAGTTATGATGAAACACATAGGGCAGAGCCAATGCACATGAGATTGCATGCTGGTTTGTAATGGTAAATGCTTGGATCGTTTTTAACATTGCCTGGGAATGTATTCAATATTACGCTCTTACTGATTTTAAAAGAGTGAGTAGTCCTATATACTTTTTTAGATTACAGTACGGTTTTACACCGTACGGTTATACACTACGTGGGTGTCTCCTCATTTTAATTTCATGGTGAATTCCATGGAGCATATGATATGGATGATATTGACTGAACATACTGTAAGCTGGAGATCTGGAGACATTATAAGACTCTAAGCAAGTGGTGTCTTTTAAAGCCTTCATGATGAGAACACTCTCTCACACTCTCACAGCTCTTCCACGGTTATACCTCAGACCAGAGTCATCTCCACACACCTTTCACCATCACAACAGGGTTCTTACCATTCTAAAGCCTGGGTGCTATTTTAAAATAACACTGGGGAAAAAAGCCACTTTCTCTATGCCATTTTAAAAGAGAACCAAGAAGTAAGTGGTTAAAGTACATATGAAGGTAAAACTTTTTTTTTTTCTTTTGGACAGAGTATGGAATGGTTAGGACTTCTATGAGGGTTTATTTATTTTTGTTTTTTTGCTGGGGAAATTTCTCTTTATTTCTGGTCCTTGAGACACAACAGGAAGTAAAAAGAAATCTCTCACACAAAGAGAAAATCCCCTCCTAAATCATACAAACATTCATACAAAAATACTTTGTACTTTCGATGATTTGGTAAATGTTGTTTGAAAGTGCTTCGAAATGTTGTTTACTTTTGTAACATAAACCACACACATTGTTAGAAACTTGTTCATTTGAGAAAAAAATGTCATCCTGCTCCTTAGAATTTTCTCATTACTATGCTTTAACCACTTGCCGACCGCTCACGTTGCTGCTACTGCAGCAGAACGGCTTGGCTGGGTCCAGCGACATAGACCTACGTCGCTGGACTCCTCCCCCTCTCGGAGGTGCATGCGCGCCGCCGGAGGCTTGCTCCCGCTGTATTCAGACACAGTGGTAGTCGGGCCAGGGGAGGAGAGGCAGTGATCATGGCCACTCTTCCCCGATCGTCGGGGAAAGAGTGAGGAAATCTCCTCTGTGACAGGCAGGGACAGATCACAAGATTCAGCATAGCTGAACCTGCGGTCTGTGTCACACAATCCCCTCCCCCCACACACGTCAGTAAGAATGAGGCACACATTTAACCCCTTGATCACCAACAGTGTTAACCCCTTCCCTGTCAGTGTCATTATTACAGTAACAGTGCATATTTATAGCACTGATTACTGTAGTAATGTCACTGGTCCCCCCAAAAGTGTCAAAAATGTCAGTTAGGGGTCCGATCTGTCCGCCGCAATGTCGCAGTCCCGCAAAGAAATCGCAGATCGCCGCCATTACTAGTAAAAAAAAAAAATAAACAAGAAAAATTAAAAATCTTTCCAGTAGTTAGTAAATGCAATAACTTTTGCGCAAACCAATCAAAATACGCTTATTGTGATTTTTTTTACCAAAAATATGTAGCAGAAAACAAATTGGCCTAAAATGTTAAAACATTTTGATTTATACATTTTTTTGGGGAATGTTATATGTCAGAATGTGAAAAATATTTTTTTATTCAAAATTGACGCTTTTTTTTCCAAAATTTAAAATCGCACAGGTGATCAAATACCACCAAAAGAAAGCTCTATTTGTGGGGAAAAAAGGACATAAATTAAATTTGGGTACAGCGTCGCACGATCGCGCAATTGTCCATTTAACTAACGCAGTGCCGAATCGCAAAATATAGCCTGGTCAGGAATGGGGTAAAATCTTGTGGTCTTAAAGTGGTTAAAAATACGCTCATTGAGAATTTTTTTGTCAA
Source organism: Pelophylax lessonae (assembly GCF_965119305.1). Classification (NCBI taxonomy): domain Eukaryota; kingdom Metazoa; phylum Chordata; class Amphibia; order Anura; family Ranidae; genus Pelophylax; species Pelophylax lessonae. Next base: position 393,313,566 of record NC_138770.1, read on the forward strand.
AGACATGTAGCTAAATACATTTTGGCCTAAATATATGACAAAAATTGAATATATTGGATATTTTTTAACTGTCAAAGTAGAAAATGTCAATTTTTTTGCAAAATTTTCGCTCTTTTTTTATTAATATCGCAAAAAATGAAAAGCCCAGAGGTGATCAAATAGCACCAAAAGAAAGCTCTGTTTGTGGGGGAAAAAGGACGCAAATTTTGTTTGGGTACGGCGTTGCATGACGGCGCAATTGTCAGTTAAGTTTGCGCAGTGCCAAGTTGAAAAAAGTGGCCTGGACATAAAGCAGGAAAATCCTCCGGTCCTAAAGTGGTTAAAAATCATACACATTTTCCTAAAACAAACAATTTCAAACAAAATTCTACTAGTTTATGGCTAGTTTTAGACTGTCCCTAAATCAGAAATCCAAATCATTAGATTTCTCTCTCCCTCCTGGACCTGTGACAACTCCAAAAGTATGAATTTTTATTGCTTTCTGTACCAGAAATAATGGTCACCAAGACAAAGAGAGAAGATGAAGGGTCACAGATATAAAAAAAACCTGACAATGGTTTCAACCATTCCCTACTCTATATAAAAAAAAAAAAAGTTTTGGCTTTACAAACCCTTTATTTGCCAGCATAGAGGATCTAATTTGTGTTAATGTTTTATGGGCTGTCCCTGTTAATAAGGCCACTAATAACTAATTTCAAGATCGAAATGGAAAAGTATGATTATTCTTTACACTATTCAGTTTCAGCTTGTTCCTGCAATATCATATCCAGCGTAGCAGCACCGAGCTGAAGAGCACCTTTCAGGCACTCTGGAAATTACAGTATCCTTATAACCCCTTTAGTCAGCAGGTACTTCAGTGAGTTGATCAATTTACATCTCCATTAACCAACATGAATGTAAATACGCAACATATAATTGGCTATTAAAAAAACACTGTAGATTGTTGATCCAGAAAGTATCTGATTACCATTGGTAAACAGAAAGGACAAACCAGATTGTGCTCTTAAAAAGTTTTTTTTTTTTTTTTTCAAAATCTTACTTACCTAGGTGGATGCAGCATCAGTCTGATGCCGCCTCTGTCCCCCGTCAACTTTTAGACTGAGAACCGAGCGATCAAACACTGCTGATCACTCATTGAGCAGAGAGTGGGTGACTGTCAGCCACCCGCTTTCTGTTTTGCATCCCCACGCTCACTGGAGTGCTGGGCTGTGGAGGGGGTGCGAGTGGCTGGTTGAGGCTCTCGGCGGCTTGCTGAGAGGCTGAGCAAGGTGCTGGTCTAGGATTGTGGGCAGATCCTGACTTTATTGTTGCGATCTTGCCACAGCCTGGCTGGCTCTGTGGCCTCAACCCGCTGTCTGCTGAAAATGGAGCACAGGAGTGGAGAACGAACTGCATTCCTGTGATCCACAGGAGAAGTACAGCCTGACAAGCTTTGGCTATACTTCTCCTTTAAATCTTTTTTTTTATTTTATTTTTTTACCTTCCTCTGAATCCATAGTAGTTTTTAGTAGTCTAAAGATGCAGTCATTTTAATTCTATGGTTGCTGATAGGTTGAGTTTGATAGACATGTGTCTTTTTTCAGCCTAGTTCTTTTACTCCCAGCACATATTTCTCTAGTGTTTGTTTGTGAGAAACTTGCTATCATATACAGTATTTCTATCTACATTTTTTTGAGGGTTGCTTATGCTGCACTTATGCAAAATAATGAAGTCTGGCATTTTCTAAACAGTAGGCAGCACCTTTTTTGAGAATTCAGTGAAAAAAGGTCTAATATTAAGTTAACAACAATGATAATAATAATAATAATAATAATTATAAAAATAAAATATTATTAAAATAATATTAATAAGAAAATAAGCAGAGTCTTCAATTGCATTAGCTAAAGTCATACTAGTTACAATAAATGAGAATCCAGCACATCATTTCCATTTCTAATAGTTTGGATAAATTACAGTTTTACTGGAAGTAGGAAATCTAGACCTTCTGTAGCAATAACTGGCAAAATGTAATTAAATCTGCTGAATTGTATTCATAGTGACATGGAGGACAAGTTCCCCTGGGCAGTTCTTGTTTTTTTTAAGATTAGGGTTAGCATGATGAGACTTGGCTCTTCTTTATTGTTACATATATATTAATATATTAAAGACAGTATATTACCTGCACAAAAGAATTATGACAAACTTTTATTGTTTTGTTCATATTTCTTGATTTACAATGTTCAGGACTGAACAATTCTTTGGTCATGTAAATATGAAATATGTACCTATTGCCAATCAGCAAGTGGAGGTCTGGGCTTTGTACATATTAACTAGGTTAGTCTTACAGTGATACTAAATACACACTGTTTAAAATACATTGTCCCTTCTATTTATGTATGTGGCTGATAGCACTGCAATTATTTTAATTAAAAAAAAAAAACAAGTACATTTTTCCTAATTGATATACAGCTGTCACATGACCCAGATCTTTCCCAGCCTGTCTGCAGGGAAACATCAGCAGAATGAGCTTCTAGTCCTCTGCTGCTTCTTACATGTTAAAAAAAAAAACTGCCTTCGGAATACAGAGTAAAAATAAATAAATTAATATAAAAAAACTGTTTTAAATTGTCATTCAAATATATATTTGAAATCAAATCTGGCAATAACATGGTGCAGGTGGATTTCTACAGTCACGTCCCTACAGCCTGTGTTTGAGGATAAGAGGGAGGCGAAGCCTTCATTTATCTACATGTAATACCCCGCCCCCATTGTGTTTAGCTGGTTAGTGGGCATGCCAGAGGAGGGAGGGAGGGAGGGAGTGGGCTGTAACTTACCACTGTGTATATGCCCACATGTGTGACTCTCTATAGTCATATGGTCTGCTCAGATGCGAGAGGGAGGAAATGCTTAGCATAGAAACTCACTGAAAACTACTGAGCATATGCAGAATTGCCACCAAACCTGCAAAATCCCGAGCTAAATTGGGAATATGGACAGGAGGTGGAGATAGAGAACAATAGAATCAACCTGGATTTTTGAAGAATACAGAAAACAAATCTCATAGTGACTGAGTGAGTATAAACAGCATGTAATAAACCATTTATTGATAGTTTTTTATGATGTGGGTTTAGTGACACTATAATGGTTTTAGAGAGTTACTTACAGAGCTCAATAGCATACACTCAAATTTACACATGAGACTTAAACACTGAAAGAAAGTGAATTAATCCCTCCTTACTGCTCTGTACTGCAAAATGCCAAGTGATTGTCTAAAGCAAACTGCTTCTGCATTCTGTTTAGATAGCATAGTGCTCTGGGAATACTCTGTCACTGGTGCACCCTATATTAACTACTAACTGACCTGTCACAGTACATATTCTTCAGTGGGGTGGCATGTGCAGGCACAATTACATACATGAACATCATGTGCCTGCTCGAGGTTTAGGAGCAGCATGCCCCCCTGACCGCTGTGCTCAATGGATTGTGAATCCAGTACTCGAAGCCTGGTGATCATGCGATCACATGAACACAATTTCATCAAAGTTGTTATGAATGAATTCATTCATAACAGCTGTGTTTCCTATACTGTGATTGGCCCGCAGCTATCGCATGGTACCTGGGCAAATCACAGCACCCTGTACCACGTCATTAGCTGTAGCCAATCACAGATCACTAGTAATTACAGCTGTCCTGCATATAACCAATTCATGACAGTTGCAAACGTTGCTGTTAAAATGATCTTCACTGTAACATCAAGTGTAAAAAAAAAAAAATCCCTGATCACCCCCTCAGAGTAGTAGAGTGACACCGAACTACTTTAAAGAAAGTATGTAAAAATAAAAATAGTACAAAAAAAAACAAAATTAAACAAAAAAAAGTTTTTAAAATTGAATAAAAATTATTTATTTATTTTAACATACTGTCACCAGTTAGTGTGCCTGATCACCATCACATCAGTCATATAATGATGCTGTACTGCACTGGTGACGGCATGTTAAAAACTTTCTAAAAAGGAGTCATTTGGGGGGAATTTGTACTGTCCTAGAATTTTAGGGCCTCAAGAAATGAGAGTCTGTCAGTACATCAGGATTGATCATGTTTTAATATATATATAAATATATATATATATATATACAGCCCTCAAAAATTCCACTCGCCTACTAGCATTTTGCGAGTGGAATTTTGAGGATGGCGAGCTGTGCCTGCCGCCACCGCCGCCGCCATTAACAGCAGCCGGCGATTGCTTTCACTTTCTTTTTTAGAAAAGGATGGGCTCGGGGAGCAGAGCACTGCGTCCTGAGCCCACCCATTGTGTGACAATAGCGAATGAGTATTCGCTATTGTCACAGGGATCCTCCTCCTGATCCTCCTACTGGCCAATCAGGAGGCAGGTGTTTCCTGATTGGCCAAAAGGTGAACGATTGTAACTGGCCGAGGAGGAGGAGGAGGACTCGGGAGACACGGAGGACGCACAGGATTGATGAGAAGCCGCCCGCTGCAGGTAAGTGCACGCTGTGATGATCGCTCTGCAATTAAGGAGACATGCTGTGATGATCGCTCCGCAATTAAGGGGACATGCTGTGGGCACTCTGCAATGAAAGGGGACATGTTGTGAGCGCTCTGCAATTTAAGGGGACATGCTGCGATCGCTCTGCAATGAAAGGGGACATGCTGTGATCGCTCTGCAATGTAAGGGGACATGCTGTGGGCGCTCTGCAATTTAAGGGGACATGCTGTGAGCGCTCTGAAATTTAAGGGGACATGCTGTGATCGCTCTGCAATGAAAGGGGACATGCTGTGATCGCTCTGCAATTTAAGGGGACATGCTGTGATTGCTCTGCAATTTAAGGGGACATGCTGTGTGCGCTCTGCAATTTAAGGGGACATGCTGTGATCGCTCTGCAATGAAAGGGGACATGCTGTAGGCGCTCTGCAATGAAAGGGGACATGCTGTGATCGCTCTGCAATGAAAGGGGACATGCTGTGATCGCTCTGCAATGAAAGGGGACATGCTGTGGGCGCTCTGCAATGAAAGGGGTCATGCTGTGGGCGCTCTGCAATTTAAGGGGACATGCTGTGAGCACTCTGCAATTTAAGGGGACATGCTGCGATCGCTCTGCAATGAAAGTGGACATGCTGTGATCGCTCTGCAATGTAAGGGGACATGCTGTGGGCGCTCTGCAATTTAAGGGGACATGCTGTGAGTGCTCTGCAATTTAAGGGGACATGCTGCGATCGCTCTGCAATGAAAGGGGACATGCTGTGATCACTCTGCAATGAAAGGGGACATGCTGTGATCGCTCTGCAATTTAAGGGGACATGCTGTGATCGCTCTGCAATTTAAGGGGACATGCTGTGGGCGCTCTGCAATTTAAGGGGACATGCTGTGGGCGCTCTGCAATTTAAGGGGACATGCTGTGATCGCTCTGCAATGAAAGGGGACATGCTGTGGGCGCTCTGCAATGAAAGGGGACATGCTGTGATCGCTTTGCAATGAAAGGGGACATGCTGTGGGCGCTCTGCAATGAAAGGGGACATGCTGTGGGCGCTCTGCAATGAAAGGGGACATGCTGTGGGCGCTCTGCAATGAAAGGGGACATGCTGTGGGCGCTCTGCAATGAAAGGGGACATGCTGTGATCGCACTGCAATGAAAGGGGACATGCTGTGATCGCTCTGCAATGTAAGGGGACATGCTGTGGGTGCTCTGCAATGTAAGGGGACATGCTGTGGGCGCTCTGCAATGTAAGGGGACATGCTGTGGGTGCTCTGCAATGTAGAGGGCGTGTTTAGGCGTGGAGCAGGGTGGGGTTTGGGTGGGGCAACAAGTGGCGAGTAACTCTTAAGGCCTGGCTAGTAGCTCATGACTTGAAATTTTGAGCCCTGTATATATATATATATATATATATATATTATATATATATATATATATATATATATATATATATATATATACTGTATATATATATATATATATACTGTGTATATATATATATATATATATATATATATATAGTTTGTAGACACTATAACTTTAATGCAAACCAATTATTAAACACCTATTGAGATTTTTTTTTTTTAACAAAGACATGTAGCAGAATATATTTTGGCCTAAATTTATGACGAAATTTGATTTTGTTGGATATGTTTTATAACATAAGGTAGAAAATTTCATTTTTTTAAAAAATTCTTGTCTTTTTTTTGTTTAGATCCCAAAAAAAAAAAATGAATTCATTCATAACAGCTGTGTTTCCTATACTGTGATTGGCCCGCAGCTATCGCATGGTACCTGGGCAAATCACAGCACCCTGTACCACGTCATTAGCTGTAGCCAATCACAGATCACTAGTAATTACAGCTGTCCTGCATATAACCAATTCATGACAGTTGCAAACGTTGCTGTTAAAATGATCTTCACTGTAACATCAAGTGTAAAAAAAAAAAAATCCCTGATCACCCCCTCAGAGTAGTAGAGTGACACCGAACTACTTTAAAGAAAGTATGTAAAAATAAAAATAGTACAAAAAAAAACAAAATTAAACAAAAAAAAGTTTTTAAAATTGAATAAAAATTATTTATTTATTTTAACATACTGTCACCAGTTAGTGTGCCTGATCACCATCACATCAGTCATATAATGATGCTGTACTGCACTGGTGACGGCATGTTAAAAACTTTCTAAAAAGGAGTCATTTGGGGGGAATTTGTACTGTCCTAGAATTTTAGGGCCTCAAGAAATGAGAGTCTGTCAGTACATCAGGATTGATCATGTTTTAATATATATATAAATATATATATATATATATACAGCCCTCAAAAATTCCACTCGCCTACTAGCATTTTGCGAGTGGAATTTTGAGGATGGCGAGCTGTGCCTGCCGCCACCGCCGCCGCCATTAACAGCAGCCGGCGATTGCTTTCACTTTCTTTTTTAGAAAAGGATGGGCTCGGGGAGCAGAGCACTGCGTCCTGAGCCCACCCATTGTGTGACAATAGCGAATGAGTATTCGCTATTGTCACAGGGATCCTCCTCCTGATCCTCCTACTGGCCAATCAGGAGGCAGGTGTTTCCTGATTGGCCAAAAGGTGAACGATTGTAACTGGCCGAGGAGGAGGAGGAGGACTCGGGAGACACGGAGGACGCACAGGATTGATGAGAAGCCGCCCGCTGCAGGTAAGTGCACGCTGTGATGATCGCTCTGCAATTAAGGAGACATGCTGTGATGATCGCTCCGCAATTAAGGGGACATGCTGTGGGCACTCTGCAATGAAAGGGGACATGTTGTGAGCGCTCTGCAATTTAAGGGGACATGCTGCGATCGCTCTGCAATGAAAGGGGACATGCTGTGATCGCTCTGCAATGTAAGGGGACATGCTGTGGGCGCTCTGCAATTTAAGGGGACATGCTGTGAGCGCTCTGAAATTTAAGGGGACATGCTGTGATCGCTCTGCAATGAAAGGGGACATGCTGTGATCGCTCTGCAATTTAAGGGGACATGCTGTGATTGCTCTGCAATGAAAGGGGACATGCTGTGGGCGCTCTGCAATTTAAGGGGACATGCTGTGAGCACTCTGCAATTTAAGGGGACATGCTGCGATCGCTCTGCAATGAAAGTGGACATGCTGTGATCGCTCTGCAATGTAAGGGGACATGCTGTGGGCGCTCTGCAATTTAAGGGGACATGCTGTGAGTGCTCTGCAATTTAAGGGGACATGCTGCGATCGCTCTGCAATGAAAGGGGACATGCTGTGATCACTCTGCAATGAAAGGGGACATGCTGTGATCGCTCTGCAATTTAAGGGGACATGCTGTGATCGCTCTGCAATTTAAGGGGACATGCTGTGGGCGCTCTGCAATTTAAGGGGACATGCTGTGGGCGCTCTGCAATTTAAGGGGACATGCTGTGATCGCTCTGCAATGAAAGGGGACATGCTGTGGGCGCTCTGCAATGAAAGGGGACATGCTGTGATCGCTTTGCAATGAAAGGGGACATGCTGTGGGCGCTCTGCAATGAAAGGGGACATGCTGTGGGCGCTCTGCAATGAAAGGGGACATGCTGTGGGCGCTCTGCAATGAAAGGGGACATGCTGTGGGCGCTCTGCAATGAAAGGGGACATGCTGTGATCGCACTGCAATGAAAGGGGACATGCTGTGATCGCTCTGCAATGTAAGGGGACATGCTGTGGGTGCTCTGCAATGTAAGGGGACATGCTGTGGGCGCTCTGCAATGTAAGGGGACATGCTGTGGGTGCTCTGCAATGTAGAGGGCGTGTTTAGGCGTGGAGCAGGGTGGGGTTTGGGTGGGGCAACAAGTGGCGAGTAACTCTTAAGGCCTGGCTAGTAGCTCATGACTTGAAATTTTGAGCCCTGTATATATATATATATATATATATATATTATATATATATATATATATATATATATATATATATATATATACTGTATATATATATATATATATACTGTGTATATATATATATATATATATATATATATATAGTTTGTAGACACTATAACTTTAATGCAAACCAATTATTAAACACCTATTGAGATTTTTTTTTTTTAACAAAGACATGTAGCAGAATATATTTTGGCCTAAATTTATGACGAAATTTGATTTTGTTGGATATGTTTTATAACATAAGGTAGAAAATTTCATTTTTTTAAAAAATTCTTGTCTTTTTTTTGTTTAGATCCCAAAAAAAAAAAAAAACGCATTGTGATCAAATACCACCAAAAGAAAGCTCTATTTGTGTGAAAAGAAATTATAAAAATTCCATTTGGGTACAGTATTGCATGACCACGCAATTGCCAGTTAAAGTAACGCAGTGCTGAATAGCAAAAAATGCCCTGGTCATGAAGGAGCTAAAACCTTCCGGAGCTGAAGTGGTTAAATATGTGTTTGAAAAATGAATATTTTAGGCTTCTTTCACACGGTCCGCCTCCGCAGGCGGATCCGTGTTGCTCAGCGGGGATCGATCCGCGATCCCCGCTGAGCCGGGCGGATGACAGCTCCGTCTCCGCTTGCAGAGCGGAGAGGGAGGTGTCTCAGCCCCCGCTGCCCTCTATGGGGGATCGGAGGAGAGCGGACCGCTTGTCCGCTCTCATCAGATCCGCTCCGCTCCGATTACTGAACGGATGGAAAAATAGGGTTTCCATCCGTCCAGATTTCAGCACAGGATCGGATGCGGATGGCAGCGGGTGTCAGCGGAGGTGACCTCCGCTGACACCCGCTGCCCCATAGAGCTGCATGGAGGATCCGATCAGATCCGCCTAAAAAACTGACAGGCGCATCTGATCGGACCGCCCGTGTGAAAGATCCCTTATATACATGTAAAAAAGCTAAAAAAGTAGTTTGAAAACGTATAAACAGCCAGTATGGCTGCTAGCTCTCAGACAGAGCTATTACTGATGTTTGAGAGCCAATCAGAGTGGTTCCTAATCATGTGATAATGATAGTGTAGTATATCAGCTATGCCATAGTGATCACATTCAAGCTGGGAGTTCATTTACAAAATAAACATTTAGCCTGCAGATGCCACTGGAACCTTAAGATAGCACCGTGCCTCTGTTTAATATTATAATTGTCAGATACAATAACAGTATTGGAAACATTTACATATATATAATTTTGAGGGAATAGTTATGTTTGCAGGTCATCCCATCTAATTACTAATGACCTCATAAAAAAAAACAGTAGCAGCAATGACATGCCAACTGTCGGAGAAGAAAGGATGCTTGTTGCCAATTGCCTCAGCTTTCTGGAAAGTTTACACTATAGCATATAGACAGTTAGTATACAGTACAACGTTTTTAACGTAGTAAATATAATTAATTTCCCCTTAATACTACTTAATGCTACTGATGATTTATACATTTAGTACATATGACAAGCATACCATTGTGTAAGTGGACTGGTGTCATTTTCTTGAAACCTAATAATCTGCCAATCTCTTTTAGCAAATCATCAAGCAGATTTTATCTGACAAATTACAAAAAAAAAGGAATAAAAACAGCATTCTAGTTTCAAGTTACTTATAGCACGGCTCTAATAAATGTCTTTCTATATACTTTGTGTTAGTTTTAGCGCTGATTTGCTGCTAGGACACATTGACAAATGATCTCCCTGGAGTCTTTAAGCAGGCTTGATTACCCAATGATCAAGAGATGACTCTGCTGATAAAGGTCTCCATTTGCTCACGGCTATGTCTGCCACAAAAGTTCCCACAAGTCGCAATTCACAATTAATCAACTACAAATTGTAAAACCTCATGATAGCAACATAGTACATTATGTATGATTTTTATAGGTAAGTACACCAGAATGTTATCACCCTGTAATTATATTCCATTCTGGTGCCTTTGAAATGCGCTATATTTTAAAATTGAATTTAATAGTAAACAAACCTTTTTTTTTTTTTTTTTTTTACTGATCTAGTACGAGAGTAAAGTATATCTATCTCTGTAAGAGCTTTTAGGGCAGGTCATTGTAGTTGAGTATGATACATATTGTATATTGTATGGGCCAATGATTATATCAGTTAATGGAATAATTTTGCCTTTTGACAACTAAGCAATTATTTTGTTAATGACCTTCTGAGTAATTGATAAGAGTGTTGAAAAAGATTACCTTATCATGTTGCAATATAGCCATTTCTATTAACAGTGCAATTTAGCCTGTTCTTTGTGTTATTAAAGCCTTTTATGTAATTTTTACTTCTTCCTATTCAGAAAGTGACACTGTCATTTAAGAATATTTAAGGTTTATTTACCTTGTTTTCTTATCTGCACATAGTTCTGTTTAAAAGAAAACTATTCATTTGAAAAAAGAAAAATGTACAAAATTCTGATTAAATATACTGTATATAGGCCCCATTTAGACCTGGGCATTACAGTAATGTGAAGGGGCCGACCAATTAGAATGCCTGCTATCCATACACGCTAAGAAGTACGCATAGGAGATTAAGCCGTGGGAAATTCAAATCCCCGGAACGGTGAAGCGGCGACCCGATGTCTCACAGTGGGGGATCACAGGGCTCCAGAATAGCAGGACCCGGGGGCGGTCCAGTGTGGGTTCAACTTACAGATTTTCTGTAAAGGTGATCTTACGCGTTAAAGCAGAGTTCCAGTAATTTTTGTGTTTATTAAAAGTCAGCAGCTACAAAAAGTATAGCTGCTGACTTTTAGTAAATGTATTCTCACCTGTCCCATGATCCAGTGATGTGGCCGCCCAAAGCCATTGGTTCTCTCCCTCGCCTCACATCACAAGTGTGGGCACCCAGCTGTGACAGCTTGCATCTTCACAGCTGGGTGCACACTGCACATGCGCGAGTCGCACTGCGCATCCTCAATGGCCTGGCAATCTTCTGGGACCTGTGACGTGTCCCAAAAGATTGCAGGGAGGGAGGGGGAGAGGAGAACTTCTGCTCGAGTCGCCTAGGCGGCCCGAGCAGAAGTGGAGGCTGGGTACCTGTCAAAACTAGGTACCCACTCCCCCCCAAAAAAAGACATGCCAAATGTGGCATGTAAGGGGGTGAGGAGTCCTTAAAGCGGAACTTCCAATTTTGGGTGGAACTCCGCTTTAAAGTCTGTGGTACTAGTCCTTTCTTCAGCAGTACAATGTCCTTTGCCAGCATCTTCTACCTGGCTTCTTTTGGGTATTGGGCTGAGACCATCTTAATTGGCCGGTACAGGGTGACGTCACTCCTGTGCATGTGTAGGGGTTAAGTGGGTTAAGTCATCCCTGCACACACGATCTGTGCCAGAATGTAAACTGAGCTGTGCTTGCTTACACAGCTTGGTGTACATTGTAAAGAAGACTGCAAGCAGACAGGAAATTTTATGTTATTGCAGAAGAGATAATGCATGTCTACTCTGCAATAAATAGCCTGTCTGCTTGCTGTCTTTACAATTGAGACTTTAGTTCTGCTTTAAAGCTGATCTCCAGTTCCTGTGTACACAGCCTGCAGAATCCCAGAATCAAACTAAATAAAGAAAAATGGCATGCATTTAAAACCAATTTTAGGTTAACTGAAGATCATGTGAGGTACATTTGAGACTGGTTTAAGATGAGTTTGGGGCGCATTTGAGATGCCTTCAAATTGACTTGCATGGAGGAACAATGCAACCAGATGTGTGGCAAAGGCAACAACAAACACATGTGTACACTGCTCAATGAGACCCAGTCTGAACCCATCCATCAAAAATACTTCAAAATTGGATGTAAGGAGTAAAACAAAAATGAATGTAAGGAGTATACTGACCACTACATATTATTAATTAACAAAATAATTTTGACAATTGATAAAGAGAAACAGCTGTAATATCAAGCATAAGACTTGAAGGTTCCCCAATAAAAAGAGCATGTGAAAAAAAAAAAAATCACTTACATTGTGATAAAAATTGAAAAATGTACTTGCAATTTCTAAAATCACTTTGAGCAACAGAACCCTTGTAAGCAACAGCAGATTTTTGTATGGGAAAGGGTAGCCCAAAAAGTGTTACTAAAAGAGTAGTTACATGGTAGTCTGGTTTTATTGGTCTAGTTCAACCAATAAAAGAAAAAATAAATAAAATTACACAATCCTATACCCAAAATTGATCCGGAGGATGGCAAAAAACTCAGCAATTCATTTCCTCCAGCAGGGGAAAAAAGTCCTTCCTGATTCCCGAAGAGGAATTTGGATATTCCCTGGACCAATAAATGTTAATATCCAGTTAGATTATGTATGTGAATTTTAAATAGTTCCTTATAATCGCCAAGATTACCAAAATCAACATAAAAGTAAAAACAAAAAAAAGCTATATATTACTATTTGCACAAATTTATTGCGTCCACCACGTTTACACAACAAGGTAACTTTATTAATGTTTTGTTAGTACACAGAGAGCATGCAGCTATTGTAAAAGTCTGTTTACTTTTATTCTATGGAAATTAAAATTTTTAATAACTACTTTAGGAAAAGAAGCAAAAATGAAATCGAGAGCCACTGTTATAAGGTGTTTGCATGGTAAGCAAGGACACAAGGCAAATTAGTAAATTACAATGTAAGATCTGCCTGTCTGATGGAAACATAATTAGTAAAGCTTTACATACCCCTAATCGATAAATCCCAGAAAATCAATATGTCATCATCCAACTGATGCAGACAAAATCAGTCAAGGAATACCCTTTCACATTCTGCAAGGGTTATTTCTCCTGTTTAATCTATATACACAATAGCCCATCTTGTTTGGTATTCATATTACCAAAAGCAAAACTATAATGGTTAGGTCAATTATATTTTAATTTGCTTTGAATGTTTGCAAGTTTATAAAATGATGTCTAATGTAACTTTTTAATTATGTGCAATTTTAGAACTAAAAATTGCATACAGAATACTTTAACACCAAATGCATCTCAGAGCATTCTGATCTTTGGAACATGACAGCCCATCACTAGATGCTCACTTTTGGACTGTCTCTCTCTAATTAGGATTCTCATATGAAATAGAGATAGGTGGGGGTGGGGGCTGTCCTTCCTATGACCCATTCAGCTGTGAGTGTGCTCTGAATACAACTCAATGCATCAAATTGCATGCTCTTTTAAGCATAAAGCAAACATTTATTTGCCTAAAAGAATATTAAAAAGATATACACTCACTGGCCATTTTATTAGGTACACCTTTGCTAGTACCAGATTGGACCCCCTTTTGCCTTCAGAACTGCCCTAATTCTTCATGGCATAGATTCAACAAGGGGTTGGACACATTTCTCCGAGATTTCGGTCTATATTGATATGATAGCATCTCACAGTTGCTGCAGATTTGTTGGCTGCACATCCATGATGCAATTCTCCCATTCCACCACATCCCAAAGGTGCTCTATTGGGTTGAGATCTGGTGACTGTGGAGGCCATTGGAGTACAGTGATCTCATTGTCATGTTCAAGAAACCAGTTTGAGATGCTTTGAGCTTTGTGACATGGTGCATTATCCTGCTGGAAGTAGTCATCAGAAGATGGGTACACTGTAGTCATAAAGGGATGGACATGGTCAGTAACAATACTGGTAGGCCGTGGAGTTTAAATGATGCTCAATTGGTACTAAGGGGCCCAAAGTGTGCCAAGAATATATCCCCCCCACACCATTACATCACCACCACCAGCCTGAACTGTTGACATAAGGCAGGATGGATCCATGCTTTCATTCATGTTGTTTACACCAAATTCTGGCCCCCACCATCTGAATGTCACAGCTGAAATCGAGACTCATCAGACCAGGCAACGTTTTTCCAATCTTTTATTGTCCAATTTTGGTAAGCTTGTGTGAATTGTAGCCTTAGTTTCCTGTGGGTCTTCTGCTGCTGTAGCCCATCTGCTTCAAAGTTCGATGTGTTGTGGGTTCAGAGATGGTATTCTGCATACCTTGGTTGTAACGAGTGGTTATTTGCGTTACTGTTGCCTTTCTATCACCTTGAACCATTCTCTACTGACCTCTGACATCAAAAAGGCATTTTTGTCCACACAACTGCCATTCTCTGTAAACCCCAGAGATGGTTGTGTGTGAAAATACCAGTAGATCAGCAGTTTTTGAAATACTCAGACCAGACCTCCCCTCCATTTGTCACCAGTCAGCAGTGCAGGGAGGGAAGATAAATTTTCCTAATTCTCACAATATGGCTCCTTTCACACGGTCCGCTCTCCGGTGCGGTTCGTTCTCTGCTCAACGGGGATCGATCTGCCGATCCCCTCTGAGCAGGCAGGTGACAGCTCTGTCTCCGCTCTGTGTGCAGAGAGGGATATGTCAGAGCCCCGCTGCTCTATAGGGGAATCAGATGAGAGCGGACCGCCAGTCCGCTCTCATCCGATCCGATCCCCTGGACGGATGGAAAATAGGGTTTCCATCTATCTGGATTTCATGGACAGGATCGGAACCGGATAGTAGCGGGTGTCAGCGGACTTGTCTCCGCTAACATCAGCTGCCCCATAGGGATGCATGGAGGATCCAATCAGATTCGCCTAAAAAATTGACAGGCGGATCTGATCAGATCGTTCGTGTGAAAGGGGCCTTATTCAAACTAAAAGAGGTACTAAGGTTTCCTACTCGTTTCACAACAGTAAAAAAGTAGAAATGCATTCAAAAAGCTAAAAATTACATTTATTTTAACCACTTGAGCTCTAGAAGGTGTTACCCCCCCCCCCCCCCCTTTCATGACCATAGCATTTTTCATTATTCAGCACGGCAGCACTTTAATTACACGCTCCTGCAACACTCTACGCAAATGGCCGGGTCCTTAGCCATGGGATTCCACAAAGGGGAGTGGTTATCTCTTTCCCCCTGTCCCTGCCTCTCGTTACAGATTGCCATTGGTGATCACAGCAGGTGTCTCAGCAAGCAACAGGTGTTGGATTAGCTCAGTTTTGGCGGGCATGCATAGCCTTTGCTTTCTGCCATGTTAAAAGCATATCATTCCATTTCCTTACTCCTGTTCCCTGTGCCCTGCCTAGCTTTGACCCTGATAACACCTGTTACTGACCCTAACTAGATAATGGTCTGCTTCTCTGAGTGCAGGTATACTGACCTCTAGCTGAGATACCAATTGCTCTCTGACTACAGCCCACCCTGACCTCTTGCCTGGAACACAGATATGCTACTGTTTTGTTACTGCCCCTTTGTTTTGTTATTGCCCATTGCTTGGATATCGACTCTGCCTTCTGCAAGAATACCCAAACCCCTACATGCTTGGTGTCAACATTTCCAAACATGATTATTCATAGAAATCGTAAAACACAACCAGGGAAAGATTGTGATCTTTTGGCCTGGGAGATCAACACAGCCAAATGTCACTTTCACAGTAAGCCCCGCCTACATGTGGACCTCTCCTGCACGAGGCAAGTTTTAAATTAAACATGTGGCCACAATCAATAATAGAAATACCCAAATAGCAGCCCATACAGCTGCTATGGGGCTTGGGGCCTAGAATAGGGCTGGGCTGGGACATTTACCACAGCCATTCTGTCCCTGCTAAAAGAAATCACAGCCTGGTCAATGCCCAAGCTTCCTAAAACACTGGACTGCCTTACGGGTGGAATAATCTATCCTACTGTGCCAGTATAGTTCCAGCAAGCCACGGCAATGGAATCTTCCTTTTTCAACATCTGCAATCCAGACACTAAGACTCCATTACCTTCTGCTGCCTGCATAACTACAGTCCATGCTAGGTAATGTCCAAACCACTGGCACTTATGATTATTTCAGTCCTGCAACTGACGATTGGCCATCAACAAAAGAGTGCACTTCTGCAATGACAACCAATGTAAGAGGCCACATCATTGACCACCAAAATGTAGGAGCACTTCACTTACCACCAAGGTAAAGGGGGCTCTCCTCTAATGACTAGCATTGTAAGGGGGTAAAGGCAACTACACTGCCTGTAAAAGGACATTCCACAAACAATGTAAGATATGTCAGCATTGGGGAGGATTGTTAGATTAATTTCACCATCCTCTCACTATGTTTCTCTCCTTCCTTCCTTCCTTCCTTCCGGTCCGGGTGGTTCCGGACCGTGGAGCGCATATCCGACTTCCGGTTATTGCGCACTTCCGGTGGGCTGTCTTTCCTTCGTCGCTTCAAAAGGCACCAGCGTACCTCGCAGCCACACCCCTTGACGACGACTTTTCATGTCGAAACGTGCATCGGGTGGCGTCTAGGCGACGCGTGCCGCAGCTAGGAGGAGACAGAGTGGCCATTGACCGAGTGCCTGACAATAGGAATGCCCAAGAACCAGCGAGGAGACTCTTGTTATGAATGCGAGAAAAACTTCTGGACTCTGTAAGTGGCCTATTTTAGTGGGAATAAACTTTCTTGAAGCAGTCTGCGCTATGTGATGTTCTTTCTTTTCTTTTATCAACACACACTATCTCTGAGCCTGTGAACTGGACATTTGAGTGGGAAGTCTCTGACCCTTCACATATGTGCATTTGATCTCTGTTGTGGGGATCAACAACATCTGGTAAGGAGTGGTGGTGTTTTGAGTGCTTTTCTGGTGGTGGTTCTACTCTGGATTTGCCTCTTCAAAAGTGGAGATACATCATTATGGACTGCTTCCCCATTTATTTAATATTTTTCAGGGTTTAGCACCACATTTAGTGTTTTATGTGTTTTAAATCTGCTATTTTCCAGGTTTTGTGTGGCTGCTTTACCCTTGTGATTTGTGATTAATCATATTGCTCTTACACATGCTTATATGCTTCCTGTAGCGCGGCAACATTGTGTTTTTATGTCTGTTTTAGAATTTTAAAGGTGCTGCAGCTTTTAGGATTAGACTTTGGGTCTATATTTTATCTTTGTACTTTTTTGCACAAATGGATATATTTGAATTCCGCACATCACATACCATCAACACAGATGGAATTTTTTCCACTGTGGATCCAGCCTCGGATGATTTAGGGGGATTGTTTTTAAGGCTGAAAAACCTGATGACGACTGAGCTCCATGCCAGATGGGATGTGGCTTTTTTCGAAAAGTACATTGCAGACGGCATGGTGCCCAGGAGCCTCAGGTGGGAAGTGTTTCCCCAAAGCGATGTGGTGGATTTGAGTGAGTGGTCCCTGTTCCTTAATAAGGCAGGGTTAAGTCTTCTCAATTTCATGGTCTCTAAGAAGAGGCTTAAAATGATAAAATTGGATGAAGACATTAACGTAATTAAGGAGAAACTTGCCTCCTATAAAGATAAGGACGAATACAAGTTTAAGTCTGAGGCACTTTAAAGGCATCTAGAGAAGGAGGATGCCGACCAGAGGGTGAAAAAACGTAAAAAGTATGCCAGGGATTTGGGAGATTATAACTCACAACAAATCTTCAAATGGCAATCTATTAAAACCGCTTCGGTACCCATGGGTGACTCAGACAATGGTATGGAGGTATCTACTATCCCCAATCCCATTGTTGCTTACCCTCCAAGGGTGGATGGGAATCGTCCCTTCTCTCCTCTTCCCCAGCCGTCCCAATGGAACCATCAGGGCAGAGGGAGAGGTAGGGGAAGGGGTAGAGGTAGAGGTCACCCCTCTTACCCCCAAAATACCCCCAGGAATGTGCCTATAATGAACAGGTTTGCCCCCTTGGCCAATGAGATCAGGGAGCCCGAACGTTACATGACCACTCACCCCCAGGGTGGGTGGGTACCCCCGAACCGACAGGGAGGTTGGTCAGGTAACTCAGGTGCACACTCCTCACAGCAACAAGATCAATACTCTAGAGGAGGGGAAAGACAATACCAGAATGTACCTTATGATACCCCTAACCAGCGTTTTTTTCCTGGGGTCACTCCCAAGGCAAAAAGACGAAAAAACATAAAAAAAGGGGGACAAGAGGGGGGAGGAGACTCCGCCAGAAAAAAGAGGCGTCTCTAAAAGACGGAGGTCTCTTTAATCTCAGCTCTGCCCCGATTTCCAATGATGAGAAGTGTGTTCTCAATAGGGGTCTGAAATATGCACCCCCAAAACAGTTGGATAAATTTGGTACATTTATCGACCTCCAAAAATACGTGAGAAAGGTCAATATAAAGAGGTATTATGCTACTAACCCTATAAAATCTAAGTTTGAGTACAATATGGGTATCAAAAGTACAAATTTTTCTAATGCCTCAACGTTCAATCCATCTGGCCCAGTTGCACCTGCTGTGGCGGTTTTCAGAGATCTGGTCGCCAAGGATATTGACCAGCTTCAACTGAATAAATGCGGGATGGATTCAGCCTTTAATAGAGGTTTGAAGTCTCTTAAAGAGTGGAAGGACATAGTTGTAAGGCCTGCGGATAAGGGCAGAGGGATTGTTATTATGGACACCGCCGCCTATGACGCAGAAATGCTCAGACTCTTATCAGATAGGGAGACGTATCTGCCTCTGAGGGGGGATCCCACACTCAAGTACAAGAAGGAGCTGGTTAACTTAGTGAGGGAGGGTTTTGATAGAAAACTCCTTACTAAGAAAGAAAAGGCATTTTTGGTGCCCTCCGCTCCAAGGGTGCCTGTTATGTATTTTTTGCCCAAAATACATAAGGATCCGATTTGCCCACCCGGAAGGCCTATAGTTAGCGGTATAGATTCCGTTACTTCCTGGGTGGGCAAATATATTGATCATTTTTTGCAAACTGTAGTGGTTAAGATGCCCTCATACCTACGAGACTCTATGCAGATGATCAATGAGCTCAGTAACATCACCTGGCAAGAGAATTATATATTGGTTACAGCTGACGTTGCGTCACTGTACACCATAATATCGCACCAACATGGTAGAGAGGCAGTGTCTTATTATTTGGGGCTTGAGAACCTTTTGAGCTTCCAGAGGGATTATATCATCTCCCTTTTGGATTAGTCAATGTCCAGGAACTATTTTTGGTTCAATGGGACCTACTATTTGCAGAACAGGGGGGTGGCCATGGGCGCGAAATTCGCGCCCAGTATGGCCAACCTGTTCATGGCCAAGTGGGAAGAGGATGTCGTCTGGGGTGTGCCTAGGCCGGAGCTTGTGCTCTGGCGTAGGTACATAGACGACATCCTCTTCCTATGGGATGGCACAGGGGAGTCCTTGAGTCAATTTATGGACACCCTCAATAGTAACCAGAGGGCATTAGCTTGACTTATGAGTCGAGTAACAAGGAGAATCATTTCCTCGACTTAAAGATCCGTATAGAGGAGGGTCAAATTGTTACTTCCACTTTCTTCAAGCCGACTGACAGGAACGGATTCATAGATACCACAAGTTGCCATCATAAGGCGTGGTTGGAGTCCGTTCCTGTCAGTCAGTTCTTTCGTCTGAAGCGTAATTGTTCACGGAGGGAGGACTTCTTACAAGAGGCTTCCATTTTGAAGGATAGATTTCGGGAAAAGGGCTATGATGAATCCCTCTTGACTCAGGCCATGTCCAAGGCTGATTCTAGGCCTAGGGAGGATCTCCTACAGCCGTAAAATACATCTTACATCTTACGCCGTCACTGGCACATCTTAAAAAATGACGGGGTGTTGGGCCCTCTTTTACCTCCACAGCCTCAAGTTATTTACCGGGGTGTTCCCCCCTTGAGGTTACAGATAGCTCCTAATATCAGGGACCCCCCTAAAAAAGTCTCATTCTTTCAGCAGATGGGAGGATTTCATAGATGTAGGAGGTGTGCTATCTGCAAATTAAATGTGGAAAAGAGGAGGCGGGTAGACACCTTTAGATCCGAGACCACAGGTCAAGATTTCACCATTAAGCCATTTATATCATGCACTACAAGATATGTGGTTTATTTGGTGAGGTGTCCATGCGGCCTTGACTATGTTGGCCGCACCATCCGAGAGCTTCATGTGAGGCTCAAGGAGCATGTGGCCAACATAGTCAAGGGCTTCCCTAAGCATAGTCTCTCGAGGCACTATGCTGAGTGTCATGATAAAGATCCCAGTGGAACCCTATTTTTGGGTATAGACAGATTTTCGGGCCACTGGAGGGGGAAGTAACATGACAAGGGGGGTCTCAAAGCTTGAGACTAATTGGATTTATAGGCTCAGATCTTATACCCCCTTAGGCCTTAATATAGAATGGGATCTGAATGTCCATATTAACAATTCTTAGGTTCTATCCTTCAGTGCAATTTGTGACATCATTTTGGTGCAGATATTTATTTTTTATCTTTTATGTTTTGTCACATGCTTTTTTATATTGTTATTCATTTGTTGTATTCTTTCATGTTTTTCATGCCTTTTATTGTAATCAAATGTCCAGTTTTTATTGTGAGATCATTGTAACTCCTCAGTTTTTTTTGGGCGATCCTGATGTTTGCACCGACAGGTGGCGCTGTCTCCTCGGGCTGTGTTTCCAAGTTTTTGGTGGATATGTTTATCCTTGATTATTTTATCGATTGCCCCGTTTTTGATATTATTGAGTTTGGGGTATTCGGAAGGTGGAGAACAATGTAAGATATGTCAGCATTGGGGAGGATTTTTAGATTCATTTTACCATCCTCTCGCTATGTTTCTCTCCTTCCTTCCTTCCTTCCGGTCCGGGTGGTTCCGGACCGTGGAGCGCATATCCGACTTCCGGTTATTGCGCACTTCCGGTGGGCTGTCTTTCCTTCGTCGCTTCAAAAGGCACCAGCGTACCTCGCAGCCACACCCCTTGACGACTTTTCATGTCGAAACGTGCGTCAGGTGGCGTGCTAGGCGACGCGTGCCGCAGCTAGGAGGAGACAGAGCGGCCATTGACCGAGTGCCTGACAATAGGAATGCCCAAGAACCAGCGGGGAGACTCTTGTTATGAATGCGAGAAAAACTTCCGGACTCTGTAAGTGGCCTATTTTAGTGGGAATAAACTTTCTTGAAGCAGTCTGTGCTATGTGATGTTCTTTCTTTTCTTTTATCAACACATACTGTCTCTGTGCCTGTGAACTGGACATTTGAGTGGGAAGTCTCTGACCCTTCACATATGTGCATTTGATCTCTGTTGTGGGGATCAACAACATCTGGTAAGGAGTGGTGGTGTTTAGAGTGCTTTTCTGGTGGTGGTTCTACTCTGGATTTGCCTCTTCAAAAGTGGAGATACATCATTATGGACTGCTTCCCCATTTATTTAATATTTTTCAGGGTTTAGCGCCACATTTAGTGTTTTAAATGTAATGGAAGCATTTAGGCTAGGTTCACACCTATGTGCTTTTTATTGAATTTTGCAAAAACGCACTACAGTCCATTTAACATGGTTTCCTATGGGACACGTTCACATGTATGTGAAAAAGAAACCTGTGCGGGCCCCCCCCCCCCCCCCACAATCTATACCAGGCCCTTCAGGTCTGGTACAGATTTTAAGGGGAATTCCATGCCAAAATCCATATCAGACCCGTATCCGAGCATGCAGCCCAGCAGGCCAGGAAAGGAGGGGTTCTAGATTCTGATAAGATCCCCAGCCGCAGACCCCCACAACCACTGGCCAGAGTTGTGGGGAAGAGGCCCCTGTCCCCATTAACATGGCACCCCTCATGTTGAGGGAATGTGGCCTGGCATGTTTCAGGAGAGGCCACACCCCCCCCCTTTCCTGGCCTGCCAGGCTGCATGCTCATGTAAGGGTCCGGTATGGATTTTAGGGGGATTCCAAGTCATTTCTTTCTTTCTTTTTTTTTACGTTTTTTTTAATGTCGGGATTCTTTGGTTTATATCTAGCTGTTAGTAAGGAATCCCGCTTACAGCTGATGAGTCATTGGTTGCTAAGGACATGGCGGCAGCGCACTTTTTAAAAACTGGTTATTCACTGTTTAAGGAGAAAAAAAACTGCATGAAAATGCATGCAAAAATGCATCAAAAAACTCATCCCACACCTGCTGGAAAATCACATCAACCGTAACCACATAGATGTGAACCTAGCCTTACATTGACCACCAATGTAAATAGCTTAGAAATCCCGTCTTTTCAACAGCCAATCAATGTACAGAGGAATTTTACTAGGTGGGCTGTCCACTGACCATAAATGTAAAAGCAGTTACCCCATGAGAGTGCATAGGTGAAGGGGCATGTTTTCAGGACTGCAAAATGCCAAGTGTTGAAGCAATTTCATAATAAAAGGGGCTATGAAGGGGGGGAAATTATTTTTTGCCAGTAGGCCCTGTTTTTGTAGTTACATCCCTAGCCACATAATTTCTTCCTAACCACAGTAGACTCCAAAGAGGTGGCACTGCCAATGGTGACATTCAAAAGAGGATCCTGATAAGTGTTTGTCTCACATCATCCACAGTCCACAAAATATCCTTCACATGTGCTGCTGGTTATATCCTACATTCCCCCTGGATGTTGCTTGCTGTTATGTAACTTGCTGGGAGGCTGTCCCAATTCATCACAGACTCACTGCAGTTTATAGTAAGCACTGCACACACACACACACACACACACACACACACACACACACATAGTCCACTGATATGGGGGGTGAAAAGGAGCGCTATACGGGGTAGGGAGCACCATACATGAGGGGGGGGGAGTTGTAAAGGGTAAAAAGGAACAGTAAGCCCCATTCACATCGGGCCGATTTGCGATCTGACATGATTTCTGCACCACTTTGGTGACTTCGGGGGTGATTTCAATAGACATCTGTGCAGGAACCCGCACAGATGTTCATCAAATTGCCCCCTAACTCACACTGACATGCGGGATTGAAATCGTGCGAATTCAGCTGAATTTGCACTATTTCAAACCCGCATGTCAGTGTGAACCTAGGCTAAAAGGTATACAGCACATACTTATATTGTTATTGTCAGTGTAGTCACAGTCAGCAATAAAAAGCTGATAGAGGTTCTACCTGGTCTATGCAAAACAATATACAGTATCTCACAGAAGTGAGTACACCCCTCACATTTTTGAAAATATTTTATTAAATCTTTTTTATGTGAAACACTGAAGAAATTACGCTTTGCTACAATATAAAGTAGTGAGTGCACAGCTTGTATAACAGTGTAAATTTGCTGTCCCCTCAAAATATTTCAACACACAGCCATTAATGTCTAAACCGATGGCAACAAAAGTGAGTACACCCTAAGTGAAAATGTCCAAATTGGGCCCAATTAGCCATTTTCCATCCCCGTTGTCATGTGACTCGTTAGTGTTACAAGGTCTCAGGTGTGAATGGGGAGCAGGTGTGTTAAATTTGGTTTTATCACTCTCACTCTCTCATACTGGTCACTGGAAGTTCAACATGGCCCCTCATAGCAAAGAACTCTCTGAGGATCTGAAAAAAAGAATTGTTGCTCTAAATAAAGATGGCCTAGGCTATAAGAAGATTGCCAAGACCCTGAAACTGAGCTGCAGCACGGTGGCCAAGACCATACAGCGGTTTAACAGGACAGGCCTCTCCATGGTCGACCAAAGAAGTAGAATGCACGTGCTCAGTGTCATATCCAGAGGTTGTCTTTGGGAAATAGATGTATGAGTGCTGCCAGCATTGCTGCAGAGGTTGAAGGGGTGGGGGGGTCAGCCTGTCAGTGCTCAGACCATACGCCACACACTGCATCAAATTGGTCTGCCGTCATCCCAGAAGGAAGCCTCTTTTAAAGATGATGCACAAGAAAGCCCGCAAACAGTTTGCTGAAGACAAGCAGACTAAGGCCATGGATCATTGGAACCATGTCCTGTGGTCTGATAAGACCAAGATAAACATATTTGGTTCAGATGGTGTCAAGCGTGTGGGGCAGCAACCAGGTGAGGAGTACAAAGACAAGTGTATCTTGCCTACAGTCAAGCATGGAGGTCGTAGTGTCATGGTCTGGGGCTTCATGAGTGCTGCTGGCATTTTTGTATCATATTGTTGGTTTTATCCATATTTATCACCTTGCACTTTATTGGACACTTATATATAAGAATTTGACATATTTTTATATATTTATTTTATACTATATGTGTGTTATATTCATTCACCAACATTTGCTATACTTATTTATATGATATACTAGCGCTGTTTTAATTTTACTTCACTCGTGTTTCTAAGATTTACTTAGATGTACAGCAGCTGTATTCATTTTTACACTAAGATTAAGTTATTGTAGAACTA
This sequence comes from Pelophylax lessonae, assembly GCF_965119305.1. Classification (NCBI taxonomy): domain Eukaryota; kingdom Metazoa; phylum Chordata; class Amphibia; order Anura; family Ranidae; genus Pelophylax; species Pelophylax lessonae. Next base: position 393,338,082 of record NC_138770.1, read on the forward strand.
GCAGCGCAGGTTTTAATTTTATTTATTTCACTGGGGTGCTACAGTTCATTGAGGGAACCATGAATGCCAGCATGTACTGTGACCTACTGAAGCAGAGCATGATTCGGAGATTGGGCCACAGGGCAGTATTCCATCATGATAACGACCCCAAACACACCTCCAAGATAACCACTGCCTTGCTAAAGAAGCTGAGGGTAGAGGTGATGGACTGGCCAAGCATGTCTCCAGACCTAAACCCTATTGAGCATCTGTGCAGCATCCTCAAATGGAAGGTGGAGGAGCGCAAGGTCTCTAACATCCACCAGCTCTGTGATGTCGTCATGGAGGAGTGGAGGACTCCAGTGGCAACCTTCGAAGCTCTGGTGAACTCCATGCCCAAGAGGGTTAAGGCAGTGCTGGGAAATAATGGTGGCCACACAAATTGACACTTTGACAAATTTAGACAATGAATGTCTATGCAAGTCGCTCCAGGTCGCCCCGAAGTAGTACAGGACCCTTTTTCTAAGTCGGAGCGACTTGTGTCGCTCCTATTACATAGTTACATAGTTATTAGAACCGTTCCTGTACCACACAATGGACCGCGACGGTGCACGACTTGTCAGGCTGACCAAGTCGCCTGACAAGTCGTACTAGTGTGAACCGGCACTTATACAAGCTGTACACTCACTAAATTACATTGTAGCAAAGTGTCATTTCTTCAGTGTTGTCACATGAAAAGATATATATGTATGTATATTGTGTCTTGTGTCGGGTTTTGTTTGATTTGTATTTTACTGTTTAAAAAAATGTATGAGATTTAAAAAGAGCACAAACAAAATCTTCCTAGCGGAAGCAATTTTAATTGAAATCATGTATAATCTAGGATTTAGAAATGTTTTATCAGGTAAGATGCTGTGCACTATTTATCTGAAGTATACTGTATCCTGATTTACCATTTCATTTTTTTGTGTATTTTATTCATGCTATGTGTGCAGATTTTAATTACTAAATCTCATTTTAGATGCAATGCTTTTATCAGTGATTCCTCTGAAAATACTTTAGGACCATTAGCATAAATAGTAAGTGAGTGTGAAAGTTTAAAAATCATGTACCAGTTCCCAGTGGATTTCAAATGTAATTGCTGCTATTATTTTACAATTCAAATGGGTCAGTCATGATGCAGTCATCCTATAATGGTGTGTCTTTTAATGATCTATTGATGCCAGTATTTCAAGAAAACTGCTGCATTTGACACTCTGCTGAGTCGACTACTACATGTCAATGTCTTTGTTTCATTTGGACACAGTCAGTTTAGGCCTTTGCATTAGTAGCCAATGTAGAATGAATCATTTCCTGGTAATGCAAATGTTGCTTTTTAAAGTAACATCTCTAACTTGGTCTATCAAGGTCAGATCAATGAAACATTATTTTTTCTTCACTCACTTGCTGTTGATTCCTGTATGTAATTAGGGAAGTAATTGTGCTGTTCTTGAGACCAAAGATCAATTGCTACACAAACAAAGACTTTAGGTTAACTTAGGCCTACCTGTATGCATTGTTGCAGGGATGAGAAAGCCATTCCAAAAGAATCAGTTTTTTGAATACTAGGCCACTTGCAAGGTGGGTACTTGCAGGTATAATCAGTGCCATATGCTACCACTATTAACGCCAATTTCCTGCCATGCATGCATTTTTTAGGACATTGAAAGGCCTCCCTATTCCCTATTTATTACCTTTTGCATCCTAGATGACCCAGGAATGCCAGCAGCAGCAGAAGTGTAAGGGCTCTTTCACACGGCCGTTCAGTTTTTTTACTCATAAAGAGTCACATGAGCAGGATGCATTTCATTACCTATAGGCTAAGGAGAAAAGTGGGAGACAAAGCTTTGTGCAATTTGGCATAACAGAGAGTCTCCTTTGTACTGCTCTAATTCGCTTTTGTTTTTGACCACAGTGTGTTTTTTGGAAAATTGTTTTTACAGCAAGTTGTGCCTGCTGCTTTTGTTACCTATCAGCAAAGCTCTTACTCTTTTCATTTTGAATCTGTGGAAAATACTAATAAAAAGTCATTAAACTCTGGATGCTGTACCCAGCGAGGTAGTCACAACGCAGTGCAGGAAGCCCATGTTCCCTGTGCATTTTCCACACTGCATTGAAAACGCACTGGGTGTGTGATCTGCTGCATGCAGGTGTCAAATTAATCCCAATAACGCCCTAATTGCAGATCGCAAACACACTGCGTTTGACTGCATAATATTGCATTGTACCGCAGCACCATGCGATTCAGTTTCAGTGTGTTTTTAAAAGTAGTGCATGCACTAATTTTGGTATGATGCAGTGAGATTTCAGCCCATTCGCAATGCACTAAATTGCATAGGAACGTGATTCTGGTGTGAGCCGGCCCTTAGAGGAAGCCTGACTGAGCGTTTTACCTGTGAAAAATAATTATTTTTATCTGTTTTATAACTTCTATGTACCCACCTCAGCAAGACTGTTCCACTTTAAACCAAATGCAACCTGAAAAAGGTAAACAACCTGTTAAAGCCACACTGCCTGGCAAGGGCTTTATTACATTAGAAAATCAATATGCATTACAGGGCTAAAATCCATAGTTAATACCATTTTTTCAATCCCTTTAAAATGTCTTTTCCCATTAAAAGTATACAGCAAGAATTATTGCCTGTTGCCTTACAATATAGTAAAGTATTAAAAATGAATATCCCCAACATTCCACCAGTGGGTTTAAATATGTCGCCACGGTTTAATTGCAAGGGCATTGGTACAAGTGTCAGACTGAGTTCAGAGATAAATAATGATGCAGTCAGCAGATTAAGAGATGGAAAATCTTTTCTACGTGCCTCTTTCCAAATGTCATACAATTTTAAATCATGTTTGCTTTAACACTCAAGTACCCCAAATCAAGTGACAAACATAAAATACATAAATAAGAAAATCTGAAAACATTCCTAACTGCTGTCAATAATGGTAAAACTATTGAGTGCTTTTTGGGTTTCTCTCTTTATATTATTAACCTTCCTAGCGGTATTCCCGAGTGTGGCTCGGGGTTAAATTTCAGTGCCAAAAGCGGTAACCCCAAGCCACACTCGGGGTACCGCTAGGAAGATCGCTGGATCCTGGTAGAGGGGTTACTTACCTTGTCACCGGGATCCAGCGAAGTATCCCGGCAGTGTGTGGCGGCCGGATCTTCCTCCCGATGCTCTGTGTGCCCCAGCTTCCGTCTCCTGCGATGTGACGTTCGCAGAGGGGGTGGAAACGGCGGCAAATTCAAATGTACATATATATACGTATATATATATATATATATATATACACATATATATATATATATATATATATATATATATACATACGTGTATATATATATATATATATATATATACATACATATATATAATATATGTATACGTATATATATATATACAGTATATATATATATATATATATATATATATATATACATACATACATACATACTTGAACTTATTTATAGTTTTTTATTATATTATAATTTATGATTTTGTGTTTCAAACTTTATCATACCCGAGATGTTATAAAGAAGAACGCACAGTAAAAAAAAAATCATATGTAAATAGTTGGTTTGGGCTGCTCATTCTTAAGAATTACATGCAAAATAATGGTACCGCTTTCAGCACCTAAAATCCGAAAGAATCATACCGCCAGGGAGGTTAAAGGCCAAGTCCAACCAATACTAGATGGATGTACAGTATATAAAAGCATTCCCACTTATATTCCATGTACTTCAGCCATCACAAAGCCAAGCAAACATATGATAATCCACCTGCTGCTTTTACAATGATGTAAAATAAACACATACTGTAAATCCACATAAATGATGGATGTAAAATATTTAACAGCATAACTTCAGTCCAAAAAAAAAAAAAAAAAAAGATAGACTATTAAAAAAAAAAGCAGCCTTTTTCTAAAAAATGTATCTTCAATACTGAGCTGTCACCTGCAGTAATTACTTTGCTTCACCAGAAGTCTTCAGGTTGAAATGATTGCCAGCATCATTAAAACCACTTTTTCTGAGCCCCAGCTGTCATGGACCTGCCTCCTGGAGAAGTATGATCACACAACCTGGGCTCCGACTAGTACTGCACAGTGCCCACACTTCATTACAGGAACATTATTCAGTGCAGTAGTAGGGACTGCCCCCACACACAACAGGTATTTTATATAAGGAACACCGTAGCGAAGTGGAGAGTATGTGGAAAAAGTGTGTGGGGGACCTAGGAGATCAATAGTCCCCAAAGTTTTCCTCCAGCAGACTTTAGTTAGATTAGCATCAGTATGGGGTTTGGTGGCGTGGGCAGGGTGAGTATCTTCTTCTTTTACTGGTATGGGTTTACTGCATATTTTTGGTTTAGTGTCAGGGTCACTTTAAGTGATACACACTGCATCCGTAAAGTATTCACATTTTGTTATGTTACAGCCTTATTGCAAAAATTGATTAAATGCATTATTTTCCTCAATTCTACAAACAATACCCATAATAACAACGTAAAAGTAGTTTGTTTGAAATCTTTGCAAATGTATTAAAAATAAAAACGAAAAATTCACATGTACATAAGTATTCACAGCCTTGGCCATGACACTCAAAATTTAGCTCAGGTGCATCCTTTTTCTATGGATCATCCTTGAGATGTTTCTACAACTTGATTGGAGTCCACCTGTGGTAAACTCAGTTGATTGGACATGATTTGGAAAGGCACACACCTGTCTATATTAAGTTCCACAGTTAACAGTGCATGTCAGAGCACAAACCAAGCCATGAAGTCCAAGGAATTGCTTGTAGACCACCAAGACAGGATTGAATTGAGGCACAGATCTGGGGAAGGATACAGAAACATTTCTGCAGCATTGAAGGTCCATAAGAGCACAGTGGCTTCCATCATCTGTAAATGGAGGAAGTTTGGAACCACCAGGACTCTTCCTAGAGCGGGCCACCCGGCCAAACTGAGCAATCGGGGGAGAAGCGCCTTAGTCAAGAACCTAATGGTCACTCTGACAGAGCTCCAGTATTTCTCTGTGGAAAGAGGAGAACCTTCCAGAAGAACAACCATCTCTGCAGCACTCCACCAATCAGACCTGTATGAAAGAGGGTCCTGCCGAAAGCCACTCCTCGGTAAAAGGCATATGACAGCCATTCTGGTGTTTGCCAAAGGGAACCTGAAGGCCTCTCAGACCATGAGAAACAAAATTCTCTTGTCTGATGAAACAAATATTGAACTCTTTGGCCTGAATGGCAAGCATCATGTCTGGAGGAAACCAGGCACCACTCATCACCTGGCCAATATCATCCATACAGTAAAGCATGATGGAGGCAGCCTCATGCTGTGGGGATGTTTTTCAGTGGCAGGAACTGGGAGACAAGTCAGGATCGAGGGAAAGATTAATGCAGCAATGTACAGAGACATCCTTGATGAAAATCTGCAACAGAGTGCTCTTGAAATCAGATTGGGGTGAAGGTTCAAGGACAACGACCCTAAGCCACACAGCCAAAATAACAAAGGAGTGGCTACAGGACAACTCTGTGAATGTAGTTGGGTGGCCCAGCCAGAGCCCAGACTTGAACCTGATTGAACATCTCTGGAGAGATTTGAAAATGGCTGTGCACCAACGCTCCCCATCCAACCTGATGGAGCTTAAGAGGTCCTGCAAAGAAGAATGGAAGAAACTGCCCAAAAATAGATGTGCCAAGCTTGTAGCATCATACTCAAAAAGACTTGAGGCTGTAATTGGTGCCAAAGGTGCTTCAACAAAGTATTGAGCAAAGGCTGTGAAAACTTAGTTTTTTATTTTTCATAAATTTGCAAAGATTTCAAACAAACTTCTTTCACATAGTCATTATGGAGTATTGTTTGTAGAATTTTGAGGAAAATAATTCATTTTATCCATTTTAGAATAAGGCGCTGTGAATACTTTATGGATGCACTGTACATTGAAAGAGAGAGATTAGGCATATAACAAGGTATTGTGTTATGACCAATTTAAAAATTCACAGGCAGACAGTCATTGTTTGTCTTCTTTTCAAGTTATGAATGACCTCACTAGACTTCTTGAGCAGATATTAGAGCAGATAAAGCCTAAATGTTATCATTTGTAGGAAACGTTCATAAAAAACAAAACCAGGAACACTGAATAGACAACTGTTCTCAAAAAAGCACTGAATGACTAGTTGATATGACCTTAGAAATCTATACAGAGAGTACACTTACAAAAGGGGTGCAAGAATTTCCATGAATACCAACTAAAGACTTCACCAGAATTTCCAAAAATATTTGTTTCACGCAATATCCTTTTAGGACAAACCTCAAAATGATAATGATTTTTCTTTTTAAGAACTCTCTGAGGTGGTTTTATTCCTAATACTTGGTTCAATATAATACCTCCAAAGGTTTGTTTAATACTATTGTAATATGTGGCCCATCCAATTCAAACTGCCCTGCATACTAAGGACTGGAGAATAAAAGGAAGACTTTAACTGGCCAATAAAGATACTGTAAATATGTCTCCCCTAACTCAGCATTTAACATTGCATCCCTACTTCTACCCACTAGCAAGAAATGAATTATGATTAAGGTCAGATTTTAATCATGCAATCCCTAAACCATTATACTGTACTTTTCATATGATTTAGAATAAAAGTAAGCATAGTTTCTAACATGAAATAAACATGTGTTTATAACTGAACGGATATGTATTTCTTTCATGCTTTCATAGAGTCCCAAAATGTTCCTCCCTAGGATGCAGCCTTTGTGACCTTTGCAGAAAATGGCTTGAGTATAATAGTCATTTTCTGTTAAAATATGTTTATTTTTTTTTTCCCAAAAAAATATGTTTAGTCTGAGGTTAAGCTTTTGGCACTGGGATATTCTTATGTATTTAGCTGTAGGCAAGCAGCTAAATACACACTTATTGTGTAATTTATGAACTGTCTCACCTGCCAAAAATGTAATTCTGTTTTAATCCAGATGCCAATTCCTCTATACAAGAGTCCCGATTTCTTAATTTTCCTACTAAAATTAACATAATGCTGTATGGTCAAAAAAGTTATTGGCTGGTGAATAAACAGCAGGACTAATTAGGTCATCTCTGTTCTTTCTCCTCCAATCAGCTTGTAGGAAAGGTAGTGGTTAATGCTGCCCCAGCAGGGAGGGAAGCAGTTAACCTATTTCCCACATTTTCTGCTGAGCTGTGCCTCTCTGTGCAGTAAATAACAGGGGGGAGGGCTCTGCACACAGTCAGTCACAGTCTGCATGGGAAAAGACACAGACAAGCCCCAGCATATAGTCTCCAGCCACACACAGAGCTGAAACAGCTCCTGGGGGGCCCTGGGGAACACTTGGGACACGAATGGGGAATCTAGGCTACAGACTTGCTGGGACCTATGGTCCACCGAATCTCCAAAAGAACCCAAAACATGGTCACGAACCGCCACGTTTGTACTTTCCTCCAAAAAACTTCTCCTGTGCAGGTAACCTGGGGCAGCCACAGTAAGGTTCAGTTAGAAACAAAATGTTTTTACATGTTATACATGTTGCCAAGTTACAGTAAACGTTATTCAACTGTTTAGAGCCTGGTCTGAAGTTATTCCAAGGGATGCATGTAAGGTCTAGGCATACTACTAAATAACTTGGGTCTATAACCATAAGGTGGGATATATGCAACAACAACAGTAAAGGTTCATAAGTGACTATGAGGAGAAACAGCAACCAGTCGTTGGCGGGGTACCTGATAGGTGACAGGTCCTCCAGGAGTGAGGGGGTCGATACTCCCTACCTAGCTGTCCATCTCTATCGGTCACCAGGAGTGGACTAGCGTTATGGAGATCTATGCCTGGTCACCCCATTCTGTTACTGTGGGTGAGATAACAGAGGTATGCTGACTGGTGGAGTGGACAGTGGCTCAGCGTGCCCCTCCAAGTGCAACACATACAACAGCTTGAGTGTGAAGAACATTATATGAAGAAGTTTAGGGGGAACTCCATAGCCTGGATACTGTACACCCATGGTTTATCATTGGGCTAGGAGACCACCTTAATGTTTGGCTTCTCACATGACGCTCCTGCCTGGTTCTCAGACATTGGTAAGCATGCCCTCAGAAGAAGTATCAGCCAGTGCAAGAGTTAGTGACCTCGTTCAATGCCTGGTATAGTCCAAGAACCCATCCCGAGGAGGAACCTTACATGTGACTCTTCCTTGGCGCCCAAGAGAGAGAGGAACATGAAGGAGGTGGCAGAACATCAGTCTAACCCCCCCCCCCTCCCCTATAAACTAGCTGGCTTCAATTGTCAGGATCATAGTATTCAATTCAGCAAAGAAAGACTTGTAGTGCTGTCCTTTTCTCTCCCAACCTGAACCTCTATATGCTATGACCATGCTATATACAAACGACTGCAATTTCCTGTAGGATTCCTTAAAAAATACTAACTACAGCCCCCTCAAGATTATTGCTTTAGCAAGCATTACTGAAAGGACAGAATTTACTGACATGTTTGTCTCAACGATATAAATCTGATGAAATATAAACATTCCTAATGGTTGTTTAAAGTATTTGTTCAACTCTGGTATTTTTCAGGGATACGAAACAAAACAATTTCTGCATTAGTCAATCCAGCATACACATACAGTTCATCACGGGACAGCTGCTACATTGTTGGGGAAGACTACACCACTAAGTAAAGGACATTTCGAGAAAAGGGTGCTTACAAGTAAACACACAGAAATACATGGATATACACTATATATATATATATATATATATATATATACTTAAAAAATGGGCAAGCGAAACTGGGTATTCAACTGTAGTTAACCACTTGCCGACCAGTCACGTTGACTGTACTGCGGCAAAGTGGCTCGATATCGTCTGGCGACGTAGACCTACGTCACCAGACATTCCCCTCTCTCGGCAGCGCGCGCGACGCTGGAGGCTCACTCCCACTGTATTCAGTTACAGCGGGAGTCGGGCCAGGGGAGGAGCGGTAGTGATCACCGCTGCTCTTCCCCGATCGTCGGGGATCTAGTGTGGAAATCCACCCGCTTGTGTAAACAAAGCGGGCGGATCTCCTAAGTGACAGGCAGGGTCAGATTGCAGGGTTCAGCATAGCTGAACCTGCGATCTGTCCCTGTGTCACTCAGTCACCTCCCCCCACACACGTCAGTAAGCACCAGGCATACATTAACCCCTCCCTCTCCAATAAAAATTAACCCCTTCCCGGCCAGTGTCATTTTTACAGTAACAGTGCATATGTATAGCACTGATTACAGTAGTAATGTCACTGGTACCCCCAAAAGTGTCCAAAATGTCAGTCAAGGGTCCGATCTGTCCGCCGAAATGTCGCAGTCCCGCAAAAAAAAAATCGCAGATCGCCGCCATTACTCGTTAAAAAAAAACCACCAAAAATGACAGAAAATTTTCCCTTAGTTAGCAAACGCAATAACTTTTGCGCAACCCAATCAAAATACGCTTATTGCGATTTTTTTTTACCAAAAATATGTAGCAGAAAACAAATTGGCCTAAAATGATAAAAAATTTAGATTTTTACATTTTGGGGGGGGGGGAATTTCATATCAAAAAATGTGAAAAATATTGTTATTTTTTTTCAAAATTGTCGCTCTTTTTTTGTTTATAGCGCAAAAAGTAAAAATCGCACAGGTGATCAAATACCACCAAAAGAAATCTCTATTTGTGGGAAAAAAGGACATAAATTTAATTTGGGTACAGCGTTGCACGACCGTGCAATTGTCCGTTAAAGTAACGCAGTGCCGAATCGCAAAATATGGCCTGGTCAGGAATGGGGTAAAACCTTCCGTTCATAAAACGGTTAAAAATACGCACATTGAGAATTTTTTTGTCAAAGACATGTAGCTAAATACATTTTGGCCTAAATATATGACAAAAATTGAATATATTGGATATTTTTTACCTGTCAAAGTAGAAAAATATTGTTATTTTTTCAAAATTGTCGCTTTTTTTAATTAATATCACAAAAAATGAAAATTGCACAGGTGATCAAATACCACCAAAAGAAAGCTCTGTTTGTGGGAAAAAAAGGGTAAATTTTGTTTGGGTACGGCGTTGCATGACCGCGCAATCGTCAGTTAAAGTCGCACATTGCCGAATCGCAAAAAGTGGCCTGGACGTAAGACAGCAAAATCCTCCGGTGGTAAAGTGGTTAAATACCAAAATGACATAGCAACCAAATCTGTGAAATTAATTAGTTGATACTAGCATTAGCAACAGGGTTAAGTTTCCTTTATGCCATATTTGTATTCTTTTATACTATTTCTATTTGGTGTCATTATAAAATGATCAAGGTATTGTGATAGACAAGGTAAGCGGTTCCCTTAGAAACATACTGGGGGTATTCCAGTAAGGCTTTGGGAGGTATGTAGATGGCCTTCACATATGGCAAGGGCATTATTCAGCTTTATTCAGAGCTGCATAGTTTGTTTTTACCTAAAGACACACCTTATCTTTTGAGGTTTTTTTTTCCTTTATATTCACCTGATAAACCTGTCAGTAGTCTGTTTTTCAACTTCCTAAGATCAAGCAGTCCAGCAAAAGTGTCAGTTACAAGGCTGAGACAAACCATTTAACACTGACAGTGGTACTTACTATGGTCAGCTTTCATTTATTTATGTAAAACTTGTATCCCAAAAGGCTAAAAAACTGTTGCTGTTACTGCATAAAAAAATGGTCGTTCTGGTGGCCCTTGCACCTCTCCTGCAGATGTGGCTACCCCCTCATCTCTGCTCCTACCTTATCTCAGCAGTCGGCAGCAGAGAGGACAGAACTCCTCCACCAGATCCTGCACTCCTCCGTGCTAGCCGCAGCAAGGCTCATCTCTGCCCCCAACCTCCCCCTCTGTCTTAGGGTCAGAAGCAGAGAGGAGGGCAAGACTCCTCCTACAGATCCTGTGCCTCTCTGTGCAGCCACGGCACCACCTCGCCTTTACCTCCCCTGGTCTTAGCATTCAGCAGACTCCTACAGCTGACTCCTGCCCTCCTTGGGTCCTCCTCCAGACCCTGAACTTTCTACTACCCAGCTTCTTCCTGGCAACAGCACAATGTAAGAGGGGTTCATTGTGATGTAAGGGAGGGTTTTTATATAACACAGACACAGTGGCACATAACGTTATGTTACAGAGTGAATGAGATGATTTTATTGTAGTTTTAATAGCAGCAGGAGGGGGCGAGCGCTGACACAGAGCAGACAGGCAGGGAGGGGGGGAAGAATGGAGGAGAGGACAGAGAAGAACAGAGTAGTGCTGCGGATGACGGAGGAACGTAAACTGACCACGGTGTCAGGGCCCAGCAGCCATGATAAACCATGGTCAGTTTACAGGGGGGAGTGCAAAGCCAGGCAGGATCAGCCAGGTTTTTCAGGTGATAGAAGGGGCCAGATTACACAGCACAAGCAGTGTCATGTTATTCATGCTTTACAGCAGGGGTGGGGAACCTGTGGCCCACGGGCCGCATGCGGGCCGCACGATCGTGACGTCCGGCCCGCACGATCGTGACGTCCGCCCCCCCCCCCCCGTGCTGCTGTGTCAGAAGGAGCCGATGGCTCCGTCCTGACACTGAGTCTCCGAAAAGGGTGGACCCGAGGCGCAGAGCAGTGCGTCTCGAGCCCGCCCATTTGTGTGACAATAGCAAATGAAAATTCGCTATTGTCTCACGGATCCTCCCCCTCCTCGGCCAATGCCATTGCCGAGGAGGAGGCGGGACGCGGGAGGACTCGAAGAGAGGAAGGTAAGTCAAGTGCACTGGTCGGGGGGGCTTGGCACGCTGTCCACTCTGCATTTTAAGGGGGCACACTGTCCACTCTGCATTTTAAGGGGGCACACTGTTCACTCTGCATTTTAAGGGGGCACGCTGTTCACTCTGCATTTTAAGGGGGCACGCTGTTCACTCTGCATTTTAGGGGGGCACGCTGTCCACTGCATTTTAAGGGGGCACACTGTTCACTCTGCATTTTAAGGGGGCACGCTGTTCACTCTGCATTATAAGGGGGCACGCTGTCCACTGCATTTTAAGGGGGCACGCTGCTCACTCTGCATTTTAAGGGGGCACGCTGTTCCCTCTGCATTTTAAGGGGGCACGCTGTCCACTCTGCATTTTAAGGGGGCACGCTGTTCACTCTGCATTTTAAGGGGGCACGCTGTTCACTGCATTTTAAGGGGGCACGCTGCTCACTCTGCATTTTAAGGGGGCACGCTGTTCCCTCTGCATTTTAAGGGGGCACGCTGTTCACTCTGCATTTTAAGGGGGCACACTGTTCACTCTGCATTTTAAGGGGGCACGCTGTTCACTCTGCATTGTGGTCAGTCTGCATTGAAGGGGGCATGCTTTGGTCAGTCTGCATTGTAAGGGGCCACGCTGTGGTCAGTCTGCATTGTAAGGGGGCACACTGTGGTCATTCTGCATTGTAAGGGGGCACGCAGTGGTCAGTCTGCATTGTAAGGGGGCACGCTTTGGTAAGTCTGCATTGTAAGGGGGCATGCTGTGGTCAGTCTGCATTGTAAGGGGGCACACTGTGGTCAGTCTGCATTGTAAGGGGGCACGCTGTGGTCAGTCTGCGTTGTAAGGGGGCACGCTGTGGTCTCTCTGCATTGAAAGGGGGCACGCTGTGGTCAGTCTGCATTGAAAGGGGGCACGCTATGGTCTCTCTGCATTGAAAGAGGGCACGCTGTGGTCTCTCTGCATTGAAAAGGGGCACGCTGTGGTCTCTCTGCATTGAAAGGGGGCACACTGTGGTCTCTCTGCATTGAAAGGGGGCACGCTGTGGTCACTCTGCATTGATAGGGGGCACGCTGTGGTCACTCTGCATTGAAAGGGGGCACGCTGTGGTCAAATATAACAGGCAAATTTTTAAGTTGATTATTTTGTACGGCCCCCGAATGAACCGAATGATGTTACAAAAATCCAAATGGCCCTTGGCAGAAAAAAGGTTCCCCACCCCTGCTTTACAGGGACAGGTCCTTTTTTTTTTTTTTTTAGGGTAACAAACACTTTCTGTGGCAGAGATTGCCTGTACTGTCAGTCCTATATAATATACACTATATTGTCGAAAGTATTGGGACGCCTGCCTTTACACACAGATGAACTTTAATGGCTTCCCAGTCTTGGCATACCAAGACATTTTGGACAATTTGATGCTCTGAACTCCAAAATGTCTTGGTATGCTGATGCCTTAAGAGTTCCCTTCATTGAAACTAAGGGGCCATATCCAACTCTTGAAAAATAACCATCCACCAAATGATTTGGACCAGTGCACAAAGCAAGGTCCATAATAACATGGATGAGTTAGTTTGAAGTGGAGGAACTTGACTGGCCTGTATAAAGTCCTGACCTCAACCAGATAGAACACCTCTGGGATGAATTAGAGCAGACACTGCGAGCCAGGCCTTCTTGTTCAACATCAGTACCTGACCTCACAAATGTGCTTCTGGAAGAATGGTCAAACATTCCCATAGACACACTCCTAAATCTTGTGGACAGCCTTCCCAGAAGAGTTGAAGATGTTATAGCTGCAAAGGGTGGGCCAACTCAATATTGAACCTTACGAAATAAGACTGGGATGCCATTAAAGTTCATGTGCGTGTAAAGTCAGGCGTTTTAATACTTTTGACAATACAGTGTTCATAGGATGGACAAACGTTTCCAAAATGTAAGAACCAGAAACAGTAAAGATTCAATTTGAGGTGTGAAGTTCTCAGATCCTAAAGTAGCAATACATACAGTTGTGTTCTTATTCACACTCTTACACCAGCAGCCATATACACCACCCCTGCCCATACAGTAAACACACTATATATCCCTACTCTACTATACATCCAAGCAAACAGGGCCAGTGTAATACTTTCTAACCCTTTTAGATCAACTGTCCTGCACCAACCACCTCCTGCCCCATTGACTGCCTTAGCTACCCTAAAAACTGATCAGGTCATGGCCACTGTAAAGAAAATTGAGAGTATAGAAGCATGTATAGTTAGCTGCTGCTAACTTGATTTCTATTGATGGTAACTGTATGCTTTACCCACTAGTGAGTCAGTGATCTTGAACAAGCATACTAAATAACAATTCTGACTTTTCAGACTCTACTGGCTCGATTCTTATTCCAGGTCATTAGCGACGAAACGCCTGTCACCCCGCCTAGGTGCCTTCGCTAAGATACAGCTTCCTCCAATCTGGAACCAGGAACAAGGTATTATAGCTGAGAATTGAACCCAAGAACTAGACGACACTAGATTAGATACAAACAGGAACTCTCGTTATTGAAAAATCACACATACTTTTTACCACAGAAAATCAGATAAGAGCTTGATCATATTATCCTAAACAATGCAAACTTTAACCACTTGCCGACTAGCCAGGTCGGCTCTGTTACACGAAAGGACGTGTAAAGATGGCTTTGTCTATAGGAAGATTGTCAAGACCCTGTACGTCATTTCATGTAGCAGTCAAGGGTCCGATCTGTCCGCCGCAATGTCGCAGTCCCGCAAAAAAAAATCGCAGATCGCCGCCATTACGCGTTAAAAAAAAAACACCAAAAATGACAGAAATCTTTCCCGTAGTTAGTAAACGCAATAACTTTTGCGCAAACCAATCAAAATACGCTTATTGGTTATTATTAAAAATATTGTTATTTTTTTCAAAATAAAGGCTCTTTTTTTTTTATAGCACAAAAAGTAAAAATCGCACAGGTGATCAAATACCACCAAAAGAAAGCTCTATTTGTGGGAAAAAAAGGATGTAAATTTCGTTTGGGTACGGCGTCGCACGACTGCGCAATTTTCAGTTAAAGTCGCACAGCGCCGAATCGCAAAAAGTGGCCTGGACGTAAGACAGCAAAATCCTCCGGTGGTAAAGTGGTTAGTACAGTAACAGTGCATATTTTTAGTACTGATTACTGTAGTAATGTCACTGGTCCCCCCCAAAAGTGTCAGTTAAGTGTCCGATCTGTCTGCCGCAATGCCGCAGTTCCGCTATAAATCCCTGATCTCCACCATTACTAGTAAAAAATAAATATATAAATAAAAATGACATAAATGTTTCCCCTAGATTGTAGATGCGATAACTTTTGTACTAACCAATCAATATACATTTATTGGGATTTTTTTTACCAAAAATATGTAGCAGAAAACATATTGGCCCAAACTGATGGAAAAAAAAAATTTTTTTTGGGGAAAGTTTTATAGCAGAAAGTAAAAATCATTGTTATTTTTTTTTTTTTTTCAGAATTGCCGCTCTTTTTTTTTTGTTTATAGTGCAAAGAATAAAAACCGCAGAGGTGATCAATGAAAGCTATATTTGTGGGAAAAAAAGGACATCAATTTTATTTGGGTAAAGCGTTGCACAACCGCGCAGTAGTTAGTTAAAGTAACGCAGTGCTGTATCGCAAAAAATGGCCTGGTCATTAAGGTCTCTTTCACACGGGCGGTCCGATCAGATCCGCCTGTCAGGTTTTTAGGCGGATCTGATCGGATGCCCCATTCAGCCCTATGGAGCAGCGGATGTCAGCGGTGACATGTCCGCTGACACCCGCATCAGATCCTGTCCGTGAAATCCGGACGGATGGAAACCTTTTTTTCCATCCGTCCTGGGGATCGGATGGGATCGGATGAGAGCGGACAGGCGGTCCGCTCTCATCCGATTCCCCATAGAGAGCAGCGGGGGCTGTGACACCTCCCTCTCCGCACTGCAAGCGGAGACGGAGCTGTCATCTGCCGGCTCAGCGGGGATCGATCCCCGCTGAGCAGCACGGATCTGCCTACGGAGGCGGACCATGTGAAAGAGCCCTAAGGGGGTAAAATCTTCCGGTCCTTAAAGAGGTTGTAAACCCGTACAAAGTTTTTTTTTTTTTGGTAACCTGTAAGAGAAACACATAATGAGCTAGTATGTTGGTCTCTTCTGCTAGCACTTAAGAAGTATATGGAGCCAGTGACATTATGTGTAATTAGATGTGTGCCATCTTGCTGCCCTAGACCATAGCATGTGTTGGTTATGCACAAATATGCCTCTGTCAGCAACCATTTTTTGTGATCTCCTCTCCCACCTCACCCCAACAACCATATTCCCTAACTGATGCACATTGGTCACCAATATAACAAGTAGAGATGGCCTTGCGGTTCGCCCAGCGGTTGGTTCGCGGCAAACTTTGCTCGTTTGCTGTCCGCCGATCATGCGAACCATATTCTTTTACATTGTGAAGAACTTTGACCCATGACACATCCATCAGGTGGTACAGGACAGCCAATTGAGACATTTCAGAACATGGACATACCCCTCTACCTTATAAATAGACCTGATCTGGCTGCCATTTTACATTCTGCCTTTTGTCAGTGTAGGGAGAGGTTTGCTGTGTGGAGCAGGGACAGATTGTCAGTGACACAAATCGCTCGGTAATAGGCCCACAAAAGTCCTTTTAAGGACTGGTATAGGTGTACTGTCTATATTCTGTCTTTTGCCAGTGTAGGGAGAGCTTGCTGTGGGGAGCAGGGACAGACTGTCAGTAACACAAATTGCTCAGTAATAGGTCCACAAAAGTCCTTTAAAGGACTGGTATAGCTGTACTGTCTATATTCGGTCTTTTGTCAGTGTAGGGAGAGGTTGCTGTGGGGAGCAGGGACAGACTGTCAGTGTTACAAATCGCTTGGTAATAGGTCCACAAAAGTCCTTTAAAGGACTGGTATAGGTGTACTATTGCTTGGTGTGCAGTATATAGGGGTGTAATGCACTTATAATACACTTTCCAATATAGAAAGCATATTATAGTGTATTTGGGTACTGCAGAAATTTTGCCTCTTTCGCTGCGTTAATTCTGCTACACACAGTGACAAAAGTTACTAGAAAATATTTTTCATAACTGGTGTGATAAACCAGTGGCCCCCCAAAACGACAGATTGAAGCAGGGTGTTATATACTTTCATAAAAGCGTATTTGGGTACTACAGAAATTTTGCCTCTTTCACTGCGTTAACTCTGCCTCACACAGTGACATGTTATATACCTTCTTCCACATATACTGCGCTTCTCTAAAGACTTTTGTTATTTAAAAAAAAGACAGGCAGAGGAAGAGGCAGGCCCTTCTGCAGGGGTGGTATGGGTAGGGCAGGAGCACCAGGCCGGAGCCAAAGTGGGAAGTTGCAGAAGGTGCGTTTGATTAAGTCAAAGGATGCACCAGACTTGGTTGAGTGGCTCACTCAGCCTTCCTCTTCTGCACCCTTCTCATCCTCTCTATCTGAACCCTCTTCACTCTCTGCTATGTTCACCTCCAAAGACACCACCACCACCACCATATACCCTCCGCTTGAGTCACAGGAATTATTTTCCGATCCATCACAAGACATTTATGATGCGCAGCCATTCTTGGCATTGGATCAGGAAGAGGAGGTAGAAGCAGCCGCCACTCAGAACTCTGACGACAGTACCCAGATCAGCCCAAGGAGGTTGGTCCCCACTGTTGCTGCCTACTTCAAGATCTCTAATGTTAGTGGTGGGGAAGGTGACGTTGATTTCTGCAGTACCCAAATACACTATTATGAAAGTATATTGTTATATAACACCCCTGCTTCAATCTGTCATTTTGGGGGGCCACTGGTCTATCACGCCAGTTATAACACTTTTTTCTAATTGCGTTTTTCACTCTTTGTAGTTGTAGTATCGCTGCAGAACCGCTCACCAGTCATAATGCTGCACAATACACATCCACTATAAAATGCTTTCTATATTAATCCAGCATTGCGACTTCCTCATCTTCCTGCTCCTGCTCCTCGACAGCTTGATCAATGACACGATGCAATGCACGCTCCAGAAAGAAGGCGTAAGGTACAATGTCACTGATGGCGCCCTGGCTGCGACTGACCAGTTTGGTGATCTCATTAAATGGCCACAGAAGTCTGCATGTGTCGCGCATGAGCAGCCACTGGCGCGGTGAAAATAAACCAAGCTCCCCAGAACCTGTGCTGCCGCAGAGTTCTTACAGGTTGTCGTTAACTGCACGTTTCTGCTAGAGCAGCCTATCAAGCATATACAAGGTTGAGTTCCATCGCGTCGGGCAGTCACAAATAAGACGTCTGACGGGCAGGTTGTGTCGCTGCTGAATGTCAGCAAGGCGAGCCATGGCTGTGTAAGATCTTCTGAAATGGCCCGAGATTTTACTGGCCTGCCACAAGATGTCCTGGACCCCAGGGTATTTGACAACAAATCGCTGCACGACCAAGTTCAGGACGTGTGCCATGCATGGCACATGTGTAATTTTGCCCTGGTTCAGAGCGCTCAGCAGATTGGCACCATTGTCGCACACCACTTTACCAACTGTCAAATTGAGCGGTGTTAGCCACTGATCTGCCTGTGAACGCAAAGCTGAAAGGAGTGCAGGACCAATGTGGCTTTTGGCTTTTAGGCACAGCATGGCAACGTCTCACCTGGCATGCCGAATAGGTTCTGGGGATCTTGGGCGGCGCATCGGAAGAGACGGTAGCAGCGGAAAAGGAGGAGTCAGCCGAGGAGGAGAGGGAGGATGGAGTAGGAGGAGGAGAAGAAGAGGCAGGCCTGCATGCAATCCGTGGTGGTAAAACCAAATCTAAACGTGTGCCACGGGTTACATGCGTTCACCCAGTGGGCAGTAAAAGTTATATGCCTTCCCTGCCGGTGTTTGCTAGACCACGTGCCTGTGGTCAGGTGTATCTTGGCACCGACACTGTGTGGCAGAGATACATTCACTTGCCGCTGAACATGGCCATATAGCTCTGGGATGCTCTTCTGCAAGAAATATTTCCTTCCTGGAACCTTCCATAGTGGTGTTCCAATGGCCACAAATTTTCGAAAGGCCTTCGAGTCCACCAGTTTATATGGCAGTAGTTGGCGGGCTATCAGTTCCGACAAGCCAGCTGTCAACCTTTGGGCAAGAGGGTTATCCGGCGTCATCATTTTTTACGCTTGAACATTTGGGCCACGGAAGCCTGCATTTTTCTAGAAAAACGTGAGGACGGCATGATGGAAGGTGGAGTGGAGGACAATTGTGAGGAGAGAGGAGAAGGAGAAGAGGCTGGACGGGGAGAGCCTGGAGTATGGCTTTGTGGGTTCTGACGGCGTTGCTCCCACTGGGCTCGGTAACGGGAGTCCAGGTGCCTTCTTAGGCCTCTTTCACACAGGTGGACCGTTCAGATCCGCCTGTCCATTTTTTTGGCGGATCTGAACGATCCCCCCATGCATGTCTATGGGGCATCAGATGTCAGTAGAGACATGTCCGCTGACATCCGATCCAATCCGTCAAATCTGGACGGATGAAAACCCTATTTTCCATCCGTCCAGCGGAACGTCCCTAGGTGAGTGTTGGGCTTACCGCGACTTATGCATTGACTGCAAAGGCTCCAGCATCAGGGAACTCATAGTCCGACAGGTGTCCGACTACATCGGGTTAACGGCCGATGTGGACGCTCTGAGAAGTGATGAACCAGTGGACTACTGGGTGGGCAGGCTTGACCTCTGGCCAGAGCTGTTACAATTTGCAATGGAACTGTTGGCTTGCCCCTCATCCAGTGTCCTGTCCGAAAGGACGTTAAGCGCAGCAGGGGGGATCGTGACCGATAAGCTCACTCGCCTAGCTCACAACAGTGTTGACTACCTCACATTTCTAAAAATGAATGAGGCATGGATCTCGGAGGAATTCAACACAAGTGACCAGTAGACCATGTTTGATTCAAATTCCTCATGACAGCCCACAAATTTCTGCCACCACCCATAACAATTCATGGTCCCTGTCTTAGGTAAATACAGCGGCATAAAAAGCCTTTTATGTCCGTTAAATGCCTAATTGCTACAGTCTGTCCCTGTCCACACAGCAACCTCTCCCTACACTGACAAAAGGCTTTTGTGGACATATTAGCTAGCGACTTGTGTCACTATACAGTCTGTCCCTGCTCCACACAGCAACCTCCAGCCACAGAATACAAAGTTCTTTGCTGTCAGGTGAACGCCTGTTGGCTAATTTTTGGGATCTGTAATGGCCGACACTAACTTCTGTATCCTGTGAATGCCTAATGTACCTCCAGCCACAGAAAACCAAGTTCTTTGCTGTCAGATGAACGCCCTTTGGCTGATTTTTGGGGCTTGTACTGGCCGACACTTACTTCTTTATCCTGTGAATGCCTAATTTTTCAGACTGGAATTTAAAATCAATGGGTCTGTAAACATTCCGCTAAATTCTGGAATGGATGCAGACCCATTTTTTAGACGTGTGAATGGACCCTATATGTATTTGACATGTATTTACCGGCTGCTGTCAGTTCTGGCTGATTTAGAAAAAAAATAAAAAATTTGCTGAAAAAATAAATAAATAAATTTATGGCAACTTTTTCAATAGCAATACTTCTGGTATGTCAGTGTCCATGTTGTGGGACTATGTGTGCACAGTTAGTAAGTATTTTGTGGCTGCAAATATAACCTGGAGGTTTTTCATGTTCGCCTGCCATTAAAATGAATGGGGTCCGCCACAAACCTGAGGTTCGCGAACATTTGAGCAAGTTCGCCGATCGCGTTCGCGAAACGCCCCGGCAGATGTTCGTCCATCACTAATAACAAGTAGGTCTGCAAAAGAGAGCTTTCTGATTCTGCGTGAGTATATATTTTACTGAATTGAATAAATGCTAATGTTACTAGTTCAGTGAAAGGAAAAAAACTAAAAACACAAGCTGTAACTACTACACATTTTTTACCAGCAGCTTATGGACCTCAGCAGGTGGCAGTAGTTTTATTGTGCTTATTTATCAGTTTTCTATCCTCAATTGAGTCAAAAATGCTGATAAAAAGTTGATAAAATCTGTAAAACAATTTGATTTATAGCATAAGGCTGTAAGTAGAGTAAGTTTTGAAAATACATACAAGTACTGTAGCTATAAATTATTGTAGCTTACATGAACTCAATAAACGCACAATAGATTACAGCAGTAAAACAACAAAGTCCATTTTATGTAATGAAAGAAGAGTTGTCCATTACTTTTTTGTCATGTCATTTGTTTATAAAGCAGCCAGAAAAACATCATGTAAGTTATTTATTTTGTATAAGTAAGCAGTAAAGCACTGTAGGCCTATGTGTGTTAAGGCAAACAGCAAGCTACAGTAACTCTTAGTGACAAATCAAAAATCAGCTTTCATTGGACTGCCTAGACCAGGGGTCGGGAACCTTTTTGGCTGAGAGAGCCATGAACACCACCACATATTTTCAAATATAATTCCGTGAGAGCCATACACTATATTTTAGGGGTCGGGAACCTTTATTTAATATTCATATTCATGGGCCGCAGCTATACAGTGAGTAGATGGAGCCGTGTGAAAGTGCCTGGAGTCCGGTCGGGAAGAGCAGAGCAGGCAGGTATGCAATGAGGCCAGAGTGGTGAAGTGCCTGCAGGCCTGCGAGTGATGGAGGTGAGTATATGCCCTTAGAAAATGGCGCCCGGCCGCTGAAGGCCTCAGAAGTGGATGTGAGAGGCAGCTCCCGTGGGTCCCCGGGTGTCAGAGGGGAAGGAGATTGTGTCTGTTGGGGCACAGGGAGCGGATGGCAGGTCTCCTTACCGGGCAGTGACTGCCAAGGCCCTCAGATGCACAACACAGGAGCCAGCGGCGGTACCGCGAGTAGGGGCCGCGCGGCAATCCGGTCACCCGGAGACGAACTGAGGGTAGCAGTGGGTAGCCCACAAAGTGTACCGTTGATGGGTTCAGAAATCTCCTTGGCACCGGGCACAGCTACTCGGATGGCACTGGATTGAATGGTAGTGGCGGCAGAGCTCTGGAACTACACATCCAGCGCGGCTCACGTGTGGACATGCCCCCCTTTGTTAAAGATTTGTCTGCGAGCCAGATGCAGCCATCAAAAGAGCCACGTCTGGCTTGCGAGCCAAAGGTTCCCTACCCCTGGCCTAGACTAACACTGATTTTTGTTGAAATCTCATTGGTTGCTGTGGATATCTTGAAATTATTGCTCTTTACTTCTTTATCAAATGCGTGTGCATAACTGCCATGAAAAATGAATATAGAAAGCTGTGCACAGCCTTTCAAAAGCATATACAGTATCTCACAAAAGTGAGTACAACCCTCACATTTTTGTAAATATTTTATTACTGTATAACTTTTCATGTGACAACACTGAAGAAATTACACTTTTGCTACAATGTAAAGTAGTGAGTGTACAGCTTGTACAGGGGTGTACTTTTGTGAGATACTGTATATAAAATAGGACGTCATCTGCGTATGTCGCTACTTTATGTTCTTCCTCTACTATTTTCACTCCTCTTATATCCATACTGTTTTGTATGGTGGCTAATAGTGGCTCCAGCGACAGTACATATAGTAGGGGTGAGAGTGGGCATCCTTGTCTTGTTCCATTGAATATTTCGAAGGATGGGGATACATTTCCATTCACCTTCACTAATGCTGTGGCATGATTATATAGTGTTTTGATCAGGGGTCGAGTCCTGCAGGAACGCATGGGAACGACATTCCCGCACTATTTCCACAGCAGGAACGCTGTTCCCATTGCTCCAGTCCTCTTGCAGGACCAGGGCAGCCAGAAGACAGAACAGTGCAGGCAGCCACAGAGTCTCGCCACTCGCGGCAACTCTACAAACAGGCCGGCGGAGGGGGGCGTGCACAGCGGCATGACTTCACGCCAGCAGAGTGAGGGTGCACAGCAAGCACCACCAGCCTGTCACAGGCCCAGCCCAGGCCTAGAGCACGCGCGGAATGGACAGGCGTGGGCGTGGCCTGACTGGAGTGGAGTGAGTCGATCAGTGAGGTGGTGAGGCGGCGAGGCAAGGTGAAGGCAGCTGGCAGCATATCCAGAAGAAAACTGCAGCAGTCAGAGGAAGTCAGAGGAGCAGGCTGGTTTTAGAAGTGGCACTGGGGAAGCCTGCCTGGTAGGTCCACAGTCCACTCACTGCACATTTGCCTCTCATACTGTCCCTCATACTGTAAAATTCTGTCAGCATGTCAGCCACATCGTAACTTTCAGGGGTGTGTGAGTCACACACCCCTGAAAATGACAATGTGGCTGACATGCTGACAGAATTTTACAGCTGAACTGCTCCACTTACCTTATCTGCCACTTCTAAAATCGAGGCCCCCGGGCCTGCTCCTTGTGTGCTTGCTGTCAGGCTCCTCTGCTGCGTACTGCTCCCTCACCTTAGAATTGACTCCACTGATGCTGTCCACACACTCTGGGCCTTCAAATGCATAAACATTAAATATTTGTGAATCGTGACTGATGCCCTTTGTCAGGAATATTTCATGTTTATGTGTTTATTTGGCCAATTTGTCATGAATGTTTCATGTTTATGCATTTGAAGGCCCAGAGCGTGTGGACAGCATCAGTGGAGTCAACGGTAAGGCGAGGCAGCAGCACACAGCAGAGGAGCCAGACACAGCCAGCACACAAGGAGCAGGCCCGGGGACATAGATTTCAGAGGTGCCAGGAAAGTGGAGCAGTGAGTCCACTGCACATTTGCATTCTCATGCCACCCTCACACCCCTGGAAATGACAATGTGGACTGACCCGCTGACAGAACTTTACAGTTGAACATGGCAAACATGTATAATACATGTCAGTAAATTTGCTATGTCCAACTGTAACATTCTGTCAGCGTGTCAGTCCACATTGTCATGTAATGTTTCAGCAATATTGTTCAGCAATATTGTTGTTCAGCAATATTTCATGTTTATGAGTTTGATGCCTGTTGTCAGGAATATTTCATGTTTATGCATTTGACAGCCATTGTCAGGAATATTTCATGTTCATGCGTTTGATTCCCGTTGTCAGGAATATTTCATGTTTATGCGCTTGACAACCGTTGTCAGGAATATTTCAGGTTTATGTGTTTGATTCCCATTGTCAGAAATATTTCATGTTTATGTGTTTGATTGCCATTGTCAGAAATATTTCATGTTAATGCGTGCATTTTGGAGATGTTCTTGTAAACTGGCACTTTACAATAAATGTTGCATTGTATTTTCTGTGAAATATATGAGCATAAATTTTTATTTTCTTTGGGGGGGGGGGGGCAGGTGGATCTTGGGTGAGTTCCCACACTTTTTCCCCAGGACTTGACCCCTGGTTTTGATCCACTGGCCCATTTTATGACCTATTCTGACCTGCTTTATCGTGTCCATCATGAATCCCCATTCCACCCTGTCAAAAGCCTTTTCGGCATCTATTGACAGGAGTGCCACTGGGGACCTAGCACCCCTGATTTTATGTAGTAATAATAATGTTCTTACACTATTATCCTTGCCCTCCCTTCCTGGGATAAACCCATTCTGATCTACATGTATCAGGCTGGGCCTTACTTCTTTTAATCCTGTAGTATTCTGATGTCAACAGTCTGAATACAAATAATAATGACACTCTGCACTACTAAGCTAAGCTAAGTTCTGATTAAGAAAAAGTCAGTGGCAATCACAATAACGCCCCACAATATTATACTGTACTACACTAATATGACAAAAAAATCGCTGAAAGGTGATAGGAAAAAATATTTTGGTGTTTATTGTGGAAAAGAAATATTCTAATTAAGGAAAGAATGTCCCTGAAGACATGGAAAAGAACAGCCAACTGGCATAGTAATAATACTTTCAGTACCTGTCTTTTTTAAAAGCCAAGACTGTCTAATTCTGCAGCCAATTTTTGTGAACTGCAAAGTTGCTTTACCGGAGAAAGTAATGTTTAATATTCATATTTTAGATCATGATTTGTACACAAAACAATTAACAAATAAAAAAAAAAAGCTGCAGGCAAAACACAACAGTAATAAAGGTAAAATTTCCTTTGGTGAGTTCTCTGCATTAACAGTCATATCATTACTACTCAAATGACCTAACAAAGTACTTAATTTAAAAATTACCTTTATCTTGATGGTAATAATAACATCTTTTGAAGATGGCAATTAAAGTGAAACTACAGTCCACAAATATCAAATTGCTGATTTTTTAGGCAGAAGAGAAATGCAAAATTTCTTCATCAAAAACGTTTTCCCCTACCTCGAAAAAATGCTTTTTTATGTGTACTTACATGCAGTGCATGCACAGTGCAGTGCAGTGTAAACTTCTGCCTCATTCCTGTGTAAAAATACACAAGATTGGATTATGAGCGGCTGCCTAATGGCTGAAGTATAATGACACAAGACCTGGAAGAAGTGGTAGAACAGGCGGCAGACTGGGACAGAGAAGCTACAGTTAGCCTGGTGGGAGGAGGGCACACCAGTAGGTAAGTGTTCCATAATGTGCAAGAACGCTGTGCAAACATGCATACTATGTCAAAAGCCCCCGCCCACCCAGCAGGTTTAACTGTTGCTCTAAATTTGATATTCTAATTGAATAAGGTGCTTTAATCAATTCAAGTGTGGGTATTATCTGCCATACAATAAAAATGAAATCATACTTTTAATTACCTGCTCTTTACAAAATAAGTTCAAGTGCTTCACCAGAAGAGATTTACATACATACATCCACTTTGCACATTAGAAGCAACAGGGTTAATTTACTAAAACTGGAGAGTGCAAAATCTGGTGCAGCTCTACATAGAAACCAATCAGCTTTCAGGTTATTTTGTCAAAGCACAAGCTGACTATAGAAGCTAATTGGCTACCATCCACAGCTGCACCAGATTTTTCACTCTCCAGTTTTAGTAAATGAACCCTGTTGCACCTAAGGAGTAAGGGGAGGAGGTTACATGGTCCTCCATAATCTGAAAAGGTAGAATGATGTATTGTTTACAAACTGAACATTGAAGAATTTGTTGAAGCTTATAAAACCAGAAAAGGTAAAAAGGGTAAAAAACATACGGCAACTGTGAAAATTGTCAGTTTACAATCATCAATAGACCAATAAATTCAAAATTGTATCAAGAAATTTTCCAGTAAAATGTAGGGTTCCTATCTCAAACTCAAAGGAAGCTGTATAATTGAACATGAACATAATCTAAAACACAGGTGTACAGACACAAATCAATAACAGAAGGGCAAAGAAATAGTGGTCAAGTTAGGGACTTGAGTTTAATCTCTTAAAGCGTAACTCCACTTTTGTTGAGAAAAAAACATTCCCCTCTGGGTGATTTCTGTACATTACAAGGATTTTACCAAACTTTGTTGCAGATTCCTACCTTTTGTTATTCTGAAGAAATCATTGTTTTTTCCTCTGTGCCTCTGTATAGAGTGAGGCTAATGGGAGTGGTTTCATAATTATCTATCAGCTGTGGCAGCTGCAGGGCTCTAATGATGAAAGCCGCTGGGCCTGTATCCCTTTAGATGTATTCCTATTGGGAGTATCTCACCAAAAATGACATTTTTGTTGCAGGGGATGCCAGAAATCTGACTTGTATCTTAGACAGACTACTGGGAAAATTGGGGAGCCAATCACACAAGCAGTAAATGATGTTTCTGGGATGTGGTCAGTACACATTCTGTGTACAGAACAGCTCCAGGTGGCCATATTGCATTGCATTTTCAGAAAATTACAACAGCTGCAGATTGAAAAGGAAAGATAATTTTTAATAACAATGTGATTTGTGTCGCAATTGTATACGCTATATTGTTTTTTCTTTAGTTGCTGATTTTTTTCCCTACGAAAGTGGAGTTACCCTTAAATGTACTGTGATACTACTTGAAGTAAGCCATTTCTGCAACGCTTCTCAAAATGTACATGAAGTGAACAGTACTGTAAAGTTGAATAGGCCAAAATACAACAAAACTTTTGCTTGGGCCCAATCAGCCACAAATATTATTGCCAATAAACTAGGTTCTGCATGTCTCTAAACAAAAAGGTTGACATAATTTTTCCATCAGTTTTGTTGATTTCCTAAACTGTTAGTTCATTGAAAATACACCAGTGTAAAATTTCAGAAGTATGGCCCAAAATACAACATTTTTCCTGAAACAATACTGCTAGAATAAAAAAACTAACAGAGCTGACTGGTCAAGTGGTGCCTGCAACTGTGGACATTTTAGCAAGATGTGAGTAGTGTGTTCAGGCAGAGCATTGCTGTATCTGCATGAACATCACTCCCCAACATCCTACAACAAAGACTGCATAATCCCCTGACTTGGCATTTGTCTTATGTCTATACAAAAAAAGTTTGAGTTTTCCACTATTTAGTCCATTGCATCCTTGTTATTTATCCCTTGCTCTGTTACAATCTGGCTGACCAGTGAGTCAACTGAGCTAGAGAAAGGGCAGAAAAGTACAAAACAGGTCTCAGCTACATAGAGCTGGGAGGACCTACAGGCACCACCTTGTAATACATTACATTATATTTCCATCCCATTCATATACAAGCAACAGTCAGATTTAAGCTACTGGAGGGATATAGCGATAAAAAAAAAAAATAGTAAAACATCATACTCAATCCATAGTACAATATTTTTTCTATCTGTAAGTATATGTAAGAAAAATTGATTCATGAATGACTTAAATGTCTGAAACAGTTGCAAACATGCATGCAACAAAGATACACAAGATGTGCAGTATTGTATGATGGTTAGGAAAGAGTCTGTCCTTTCCCAAAGCTTTCCTCTAAGAGCTGTAGATCATTATGCTGCACTGCAGGGTTGGTAAGCAGAGCTAATACACATGATAGATTTTCATTCATTCAAGCACCACAGCAAGCAACAAATGCAATCAGGATCCTAGCCATTGAAGGCTTCTTGGCTAATATTGTATAGCAGCATGCCATATACCATAGATTCTCAAGCACTGTCAAGATTCATAAGCATTTGTTGTGCAAAGCGGAAGACCACTTGTGAATACAACAGTAGCAAATGATGACCCTTGAGATCATTGTTTTCGACTGCTTCTCTTAGTTTCAGTGCTCTTCCCACACATCATTCACATACAATAATTGATAAATATATAAGAATGCATTTCAGTGTTAAGAAGAATATTTTTTACATGAATGAAGTTTACTTTGCTGTAAAATACATTTTCAACATCAATTAATTACTAAAGCAACTGTTTTTCTACTAAGAAAATACATTATTTAGTAGTTTGGTAGTGTAAAGGGAAGTGATGTGTAAAGTGCAGGAACCAATACCAACCAATCAGATTTCAGTTCATTTTACCAGCAGGTGTTTAATGTTTTCATTGCACATTGCAGTTAAAGCGGAGTTCCGGGCACAAAAACGATTTTTTTTTTTGTGCCCCTCCGCTAGGTAGAGCTCACCTTAAAAGGAATTGGATAGTTATTTTTATTTTTTTTGTTTACTCACCTTTTTATTGAAGATCGTAAATACTCACCTCTGACTGCTTCCTCCCTCGGAGCCGCGGCTCACCCCGTCATTTCCTGCCTCGCGATGATTCCTGGGAGCTAAACGTCATAGCTCCCAGCAATCAATGCGACGGCACCGGCCCCGCTCGTCATTTCCAGGCGACGCCGCATTCCCCTGCTAAACAGCTTCTGGGCATGCCCAGAAGCTGTTAAGGAATGCGGCGCCGCACCAGAAGTGACGAGAGGGGCCGGTGCAGTGCATTCTGGGACACGAAGACGCGGAAGAAGACAGAGAAGAGGACCGCGCCGGCTTCAGCTGCCCACAACAGAGATGGAAATGCTGTGGAAGAAATTTTCTAAGTAAGTATTTCTTCTAAAAGGTAAGTGCGAACCGGGACAGATCAGAGGCTAGCCATTGTGGAATGTGCTAGCCCTGTCCCGGGGGTATGTTCAGCAAAAAATCATTTCTGTGCACGGAACTCCGCTTTAAGGACAGACACTGCTTTCTGGGGACAGGATGAGCAGGAGACAGTGCATTATGCCTACTCCCAACATTTCCTTTCCTTCTACTTTCTCCTGTAGCACAACAAAATCCACCCACTATCTTATAACCTACTTTACTGAGGGCTGGCCAAGCAAATTACTAATCTGCTCATTCTTTCCATGGCTAGAGCAGGCATCTCACTGCTGGTGGTTTTGTACTGTCTAACAATACCTGCCCCATTCTGTAAAAAGCACAAAAAAAACATTAAATTCCAGCTGTGGAGAGGACCAGGACAAATGAGTAAATTGCTTAGATACCCACTGCATTAAGGTATCAGGGCAGCAGGTGGCTCCTTATTGATGTACTATAGGGGAGAAGACCCGAGGGTTAGGGCAGAGTTTTCACTGATCCAAAATGTTATATCCTGTGTGCATCTGCTAATCTCTTCCCCAACAACTACTGGGACTATGGAGTGATCATACCTTGAGAAATTAGAAGGTACAATTCTACAATGCCTTGTAAAAAGTGGCAGGGTATAATTTCACAAAGGCGGGTGATACTCAAAATTTTCCAAGGCTGAGGGCTGCTCTACAAGATTTAGACTGGAAGGGAATGCTGTCATTAAAGAACACAGAACAGAAATGGGAATGCTTTAATACCACACCTATCTAGTGAGTCAGCAAGTACATCTACCCCTCATTACTGGATGATATTTCACCCAGTAAATGTATTATTTGAATACTTTAAAGTGACTGCAAATATACTGCAAATATATTCCCATGGACTATGTGGCTCACGTACAAAGTTAAAATCACTATAAATCAGAGATAGGCAACCCTAAAGAGGTGGAGATCTACCTGAACAGCATGGGAGAAGTCAAAGATTACCAGGCACAGTGTCGTCCAGTGTCGCCTCCTCACACCTGATTTAAGCCTCTAATTGCCGTATTCCCATGTCGCAATCATGTGCATTGCACAGCAATCATGGGTTTAAATCAGGTGGTGAGGAGGCAACATATCGCCTTCTCACTACCTGTCAAACACACTCGGATCACTTTTCAGAGTAGCAGCTGGGCACGCTGCACTTGTGAATGAGCTCTTAGTTGCATTTGGCAGCCTTTAGGGCTCGTTCACACGTAAAGTTGGGGGGCTGGTAAAATTCTGCAGTTGAGTTGTGGTTTTACCGCCCCCAGTCCCTACCACCTCTTTAGCTGCTGAGGCAGCAGCCAAAGGTGTACACATTTCGCAGGAGGAATTAAGAACTCTGTTGCTTTTGGTGGGTGTCAGGACCCGGGCTTGAACCTGGGGCCTCCACTGTGTCTGGCAATGACACTGCTTGATGAGCCACCTTGAATGCTGGACAGTTCCCTTAAATGATCCTGCCATGAATCTTAATTGCCTTGAACTTTAAACCCTTTGCTCCTCCCATGAACTTCCTGATTTAAGCCATGTCTCTGCACTTCCTGGTTGCCAGAGTATTGTGCCTTCCCAGCCAATATCTCGCTTGTCTCTCCTGCTGCTGGCCGTGTCTTCGATACCATTCATTATTGACATTTCTACTTAATCCGAACCTACAACTACTCGTTACCGACCTTGGCTATTCCTTGACTATGCTTCTGTTTGATCCCTACCTGCTATATCTGCTATTGGACCCTGGTTTGCTCATCTCTTGGTGGGGCGATCCTGAGGACCGCAACCTGGTGCTAACACGCAGCAAAACCTATTTCCACCTTTAGGAGCTTTGGTGAACACCAGTTAGTACTTAGATTCCCCACCTCAGTTGAGCCTGCGTCATCTGCCTGGGTGACCTGCCTGTGTACCTATCCTGCGGGCTCCTGTGTGTGAGCTTCCAGTGCTAAAGCTACTGGTCTTCGAGCCTTACTCCTGATCGTGACAGTGGGTGTTACCACCTGTGAATCGAGACCCATTCAAGTAAATGGAACCAATCTGCAAGTGTCCGGCAACTGCATGCTTCTGCGGGATCCAAGGAGTTAAAGCAGGTGGTAAGAAAGCAACACAATGCTGCCTGATTTTACCCCTTGTTTGCTGTACTGCACAAGGTTGCAGGGCATTTGCAGAGTGGCCTCATTCACTTAAATAGGTCATGCTTGGCAGGTGCTACACCCACCAACCATGACAGGGTGTATAACTCCTGCTGCGGCTGTGACATGTGTACACCCCTGGCCACTGCAGCTAAAGGGGCTGCGGTATGGGCTGGGGTGGGTGATAAAAACACCTCTTAACTATGGGGTTTTACCACCCACTCAAACTGCAAATGAAAATGAACCCTTACTATTCTGAGCCCCCTATAAGGCTGCTTTCACACTAATGTGCTGCAGTTAACTGCACCTGTTTCCCGGGTTAGCTGCACTTTGCCATGGACTTCTATTATATCCTGCAGTTTTGGTGCACTTTCTGAAAGCAGCCAAACCATCTGCATTTAGAATTGCACCAAACCCGCAGGATATAATAGAAGTTTATGGCTAAGCACAGAAAACCCACAGGTACACTGTACTGCACCGGTGGTGTGGGTAAAAAGCAGTGCATCGGTGTGAAAAGCCCTATAGTATTATGCCCAGTGTATTGCTTCAAACTTACCTAAAGATCTCTTCTTTCCAGCAGCTGCCATCACTGCTGCAGACCAATAGCCAGGATGAGTGGTGGAGTGCAGTTGGTATCACTCCGCATGGGACAGGAGCCAACACTACAGAGGAGGCATCCACTACTGCAGCTCTTGATCCCTACTACAGCTCCAACTTTACAAGTAGTTCCTCTGCATTGCACTCTGTTTGATGCTCTGGGATGGCGGGTGAGCAAGCCTAGACTGTGATCTACCAGTCACCTGGCAGCGATCTACTGGTAGATTGTGATCTACAGGTTGCTGACCCCAGCTATAAATAATAGAAAAGAGCATTTAATAATACAAAGGAACACTAGCATCATTTGAAAGTTACAAAGAATGAAACAGAATATGTAAAAAATAAATCAAGGCCACAAAAATTCAAAACAAATGTCAGGCTGCAAAAGAGAGTAGACATAAAATGATTCAAATATATTACTAGAGAAAAGGTCAGGACAGAGCATGAAGGCGCTTTACAAGGTAATTTTGGCTTTGTGACTCTTGACAAAGATGAAGAGTTATTAATGACCTTCTTCAGCTCTGTGTATACTAAAGAATTAGGGAAGTTCAAGTTCTTAATGGGAATAGCATTGACATAGACCTATATAAGCCACAATGGCTAAAAATTGATATGGTCCAGAAACACTAAAGGTGAATAAAGCACCAGGTCTAGATGGCTTACACCCACATATCCTCAAAGAGTTGAGCTGTTATTTCTAAGTCATGGAGTACACCTTGAATATTGCTAGCGGCTATAGCCGCTGGCAATAATTGTATGTAAAAATCTGACATGCTGGTTGTACCCAAGTCTATCAATGAACTTGGGTACTTTCAGCCTGCCCATAGATGGTTTAAATCTCTGCCAGTCCCTGCTGAACCGGCTGAGATTCGAATCATCTATGGCTTGCTTTTGCACAGAACTATATATATAAACACACACAAAACAGTACACTCCAAAACGCAAACATGAACTTGAATCAGGAGATGCAGGAATAAAAGGGTGCAATAACTATAAAACGCAAGGGAAAATAGGGTTACAAATTAAAGACTAGATTACAGACTAAAGAATAGGGCACTGTGTAAAACTTTATCCTACCCACAGTATATACCATGCATGAAAACTCCAAATATTATGAAATAAAGCTAATTTCCAATAAAGTAAATCACTAACAGTCTGATGAATTATAAATCACTAACAGTCTGATGAGTTATCTTAAGGCATTAAATTAATTTAGCTACATTTTATTTATTTGGACCTACATTAAATATCTAAAAAATGAACATTTTTAAGGGCCTCACAACATTTAACAATGCACACATAATTTATCACGCAATAAGTTATCTTGCAAGGATATGGGCAGGAAAAAAAACTCTGCAATAAGGATCTATTGCCTGCCGTTATCAGAAAATAGCATAACGCTATTAGTGATCTGGTGCTACAAATGGGGGTAAAGCAGAGCAGGACTGGCTCTGCCCTACTTAGAGATGGCATCACAGGATTTCCTCTGTAGCTCAGAAGCAGAGAGTGCTGTGTAGCTGGTTTTGAAGCATGGGAGCTAATCATTTCTGCCTATGAACTTAGCTCAAAACTCAGCAATCAATGGCTTTGACACAAGCAACCATTAGGACCTATACCAGATGCCTAAACCAAGCCCTGTGTAATAATGGTTTTCGTACAGGGAAATGCAATTCCATCTCCTCTGTTGTTCTGTTGTGTAATAACACATTTGCACTTTATTCTTGTTGTTAACAATTTTGCTTCATCTATGATGTTTAATCAACAGTCAGCTATGTTTTTCTCAAACAGAAAAAAAAAAAATTATTTCCCGATCATTTGATTGGCTTGCTGTTTTTCCTAAAGTACAATCCAATTCCCAAAAAGTTGGGACACTGTACAAATTGTGAGTAAAACAGGAATGGACTAATTTACAAATCTCATAAACTTATATTTTATTCACAATATAATATAGATAACATATCAATTGTTGAAAGTGAGACATTTTGAAATGTCAGTCCAAATATCGGCTCATTTTGGATTTCATGAGAGCTACACATTCCAAAAAATTTGGGACAGATAGCAATAAGAGGCCGAAAAAGTTAAATGTACATATGAGGAACAGCTGGAGGACCAATTTGCAACTTATTAGGTCAATTGGCAACATGATTGGGTATAAAAAGAGGCTCTCAGAAGTCAAGATGGGCAGAGGATCACCAATTCCCCCAATGCTGCGGCCAAAAATAGTGGAGCAATATCAGAAAGGATTTTCTCAGAGAAAAATTGCAAAGAGTTTGAAGTTATCATCATCTACAGTGCATAATATCATCCAAAGATTCAGAGAATCTGGAACAATATCTGTGTGTAAGGGTCAAGGCCGGAAAACTATACTGGATGTCCGTGTTCTTCGGGCCCTTAGACGGCACTGCGTCACAAACAGGAATGCTACTGTAATGGAAATCACAACATGGGTTCAGGTATACTTCCAGAAAACATTGTCAGTGAACACAATCCACTGTGTCATTCGTCGTTGCCGGCTAAAACTCGATAGGCCAAAAAAGAAAACATATCTAAACATAATCCAGAAGCGCAGGTGTTTTCTCTGGCCAAGGCTCATTTAAAATGGACTGTGGCAAAGTGGAAACTGTTCTGTGGTCAGACATATCAAAATTTGAAGTTCTTTTTGGAAAACTGGAAAACCTAAAGAGGACAAGGACAACCCAAGTTGTTATCAGCGCTCAGTTCAGAAGCCTGCATCTCTGATGGTATGGGGTTGCATGAGTGCGTGTGGCATGGGCAGCTTACACATCTGGAAAGGCACCATCAATGCTGAAAGGTATATCCAAGTTCTAGAACAACATCTGCTCCCATCCAGACATCGTCTCTTTCAGGGAAGAACTTACATTTTCCAAAATGACAATGCCAGACCACATACTGCATCAATTACAACATCATGGCTGCGTAGTAAAAAGGATCCGGGTACTGAAATGGCCAGCCTGCAGTCCAGATCTTTCACCCATTGAGAACATTTGGCGCATCCTAAAGAGGAAGATGTGACAAAGAAGACCTAGGACGGTTGAGCAACTAGAAGCCTGTATTAGACAAGAATGGAACAACATTCAAACTCCTAAACTTGAGCAACTTGTCTCCTCAGTCCCCAGACATTTGCAGACTGTTATAAAAAGAAGAGGGGATGCCGCACAGTGATAAACATGGCCTTGTCCCAACTTTTTTGAGATGTGTTGATGCCATGAAATTTAAAATCAACGTATTTTTCCCTTAAAATTATATATTTTCTCAGTTTAAAACATTTGATATGTCATCTATGTTGTATTCTGAATAAAATATTGAAATTTGAAACTTCCACATCATTGCATTCTGTTTTTATTCACAATTTGTACAGTGTCCCAACTTTTTTGGAATTGGGCTTGTATATGCAGACCTTGAGGTACAATTTTAGGCATTATTAGCTCTGCATTAAGATTTTCTTTTTGATAATAGCTTGCAATGTCAAATTGTCCCTGTTACATCCAGCAGTTATAATAGAGAGAACCCACTCAACAGTAAGTTTGAAAAAGATCTGAGCAAGGGAAATCCATAGCCGATAGTGGAGAAAGAGCTGGCCCTCCTGTATGGGGCCCGGGACCCGGAAACAGAGAAGGGACTCTTTCAATACCTTTGGGCATGCAAACTAATCCCAGAGGCTGTGGCTCCAAGCAATTAAATAACAGTTTCCTGGGACCCCTCGGTTCAGGAACAAAGTCCTGGGAAAGAAGAGGACTATTTACTCAATTTTAGAAGCAGGTAGAATAATTCTCTGTGCCCTGAGACCAGTAAGAGTGGGAACTTGTGTATAAATTATGCTTTTATACATGATGTTTGACAGGGAGTTATTGGGCAATAGTTCAGGTATCATCCAAACGCCCAAACAGCCAAAGTTCAGTCCAAACCTAGGTTCAGGCTGAGCCATTGGCTTATCTCTACTCAATGTGGAAGAGGGGACCCTAACAGCCTGGTGTTGTGGGGTGCACAATTTCAGCCCTGATCCCATCTATGCTAAGCAGTGTGGATGCTCCCCTGACAGCTACTGTATTCTGATAGCTGACAGCTTTTTTTTTTTAAAGTAGAACTATATTTAAAACTTTTTTTTCCATTTTGGATAGAGTAATGGGGAGCTATAACCCCTGTAAGGTTTATTTTTGCCATCTGTGTCCCATTGGGGTGATTTACCTTCACTTCCTGTCCCACAGCCAAAAGGAAAGTGAGAGGAAATTCCTGCAAATTAGGGAATCTAAGGTCACCAAAACTAGTGTCCTCATTGAAAGATTTCTCCTCTATTACTTTTCTGGGGAATTTTCTTTTACTTTCATCTTCAATGATAATGGTAAACAGAACAATTAAAGAGGGTCAATCTTCCTAGTGGGGACACTGACCAGTGTTCTAATACATTTCCCCCTCTATCCAAATCTTAAAAAATAGTTTAGCCTTTAGTTATACTTTAAGCTCTTTCTTTCTTTATTTTCACCTGGTGATCACAATATCCAAACAGCGACTGCATCTCCTTAGTCCCGGTTCACACTGCCACGACTTGTCAGGCAACTTGACAAGTCGCGCTCCATTCTTTGCAAGCCGCGATGAAGTTGTGCTGCACTTTGAGTCTCCCCAGTGTGAACCGGCTCTTAGAGTTGTCTCTCACTGTCATGGTAATCCAAAGGTTTTAATACTTTCTGAGTCACTGACCTACAACAGGGCTCCTGTTAGAAATCACTGCACCCCGTACAGCCTTCCTTGGCAGGCCCCCCCCCCCCCCCCTAAATTATCAAGACAATATTTTCACTAAAAATACACTGAAATCATTATTAGCGGACACAAGCATAATAGAGAACCTATGTGAATTAGCCCTTTTTTAATTGTTTTTTACATTAAATAACATTCCCCCAAAACATTTTTAAAAATGTTTTCATCATTTTAGGCCAATTTGTATTCTACTACATATTTTTGGTAAAAAGAAATCCCAATAACTCATCCCAAAAGTTATCACGTCTACAATTTAGGGGAAAGATATACAGTGCCTTGCGAAAGTATTCGGCCCTCCTTGAACTTTGCGACCTTTTGCCACATTTCAAGCTTCAAACATAAAGATATAAAACTGTAATTTTTTGTGAAGAATCAACAAGTGGGACACAATCATGCAGTGGAACGAAATTTATTGGATATTTCAAACTATTTTAATGAAATGTGGCAAAAGGTCGCAAAGTTGAAGGGGGCCGAATACTTTCGCAAGGCACTGTATGTCATTTTTATTTATTTATTTATTTTTTTACTAATAATGGCGCCTATCAGCGATTTTTAGCTGGACTGCAACATTGCGGGGAACGGTTCGGACATCTAACTGACATTTTTGACACTTCTAGGGGGATCAGTGACATTACTATAGTGATCAGTGCTAAAAATATGCACTGTTACTGTAATAATGACACTGGCAGGGAAGGGGTTAACCCAGGGGTGATCAAAGGGTTAAATGTGAGTCTAGGGGGTGTTTTCTAACTGTATGGGGGAGGGACTTGTGACATCAACACAGAGACCTGTGATCCTATATAGGAGGAACACAGGAGCTCTGTGTTGATAGCAGAGAAAACTGCGGCCTGCTGTGTTTACAACAGCAGACCACCGTTCCCTCTTCACGGGGAGAGATCGCGGATGCCCGGTGGCAATTGCGGCTGCCGGCCCCATTGATCGGCTTCCCACTGGTGAGTGGGAGCGCATACAGGTACGATGATTCATGGGAACCTGCCGACCAGTGGCCGTCGATATACGGTTAAATGTCAAAATTTTTTACAATTATTTTATTTTACAATTTTTTAAAAAGTGGTGCCAATGGGAAGGGGGGGGGGGAGGGTTAGAAGCAGGCAGAACATGGAGGGGGATCGGTGTCGGAGAAGCAATTACAGGAATGATGTCCTGTGTCTCTCCCTTCGGCAGGGGAAAGCTGGCAGGAGTGGGAGAAACTGGCTTTCAGCTGCTGCAGAGAGCTGCACAGGGCTTCCTTCTGTAATTGCCCCTCCAGCACTGATTCCCCGTGCTGTTGGGGCCCCCCTGTGTGCCTGGGTCCCCTACAGGAGGACTGGTGGTCCCCCCATCAGCGGCCCTACCTACATGTATGCAGATCTGGGTCTGAATTCACTTGCTGCAAATTTAATCCAGGTCAGTGACTCAAAAAGTACTTAAAGCGGAGTTCCGGCCTCAAAAAACCTTTTTCGATTAAAAATACCCCCGGGACAGTCAGGGCTAGTACATTTCAGCAATGATAGCCTCTGAACTGTCCCCTGTTTCACTTACGTTTTAGAAGAAATACTTACCTTGAAAATGTCTTGTCCAGCGCTGCCATCTCAGGTGTGGGCAGCTGAAGCCAGAGCGTCCTCTTCGGTGTCCTCTTCGGTGATGTCGGAGTCCCAGAATGCCCTGCACTGGCCCTGCTCATCACTTCCGGTGCAGGCGTGTCATCCCTGCACAGCTTCTGGGCATGCCCAGAACCTGTTCAGCAGGGAATAATGCGCCTGAACTGGAGGTGACGAGAAGGGCCAGTGCAGGCGCATTGACTCCTGGGAGCGATGATGTTTCCCGGCACGGGCTGCGGCCGCAGAGGGAGGAAGTGGAAGGAAGGTAAGTATATTTCTTTTTCTGGTTACTTAGAGAAAGCGGATGTCAAATTTTTGTTTTCAGGCTGGAACTCCACTTAAAGCCATCAGGTCAGTATGATATCCACAATCCATTCAGCTAAAGAGATGTCGTTTGACTTCTGGTATGCTGACATGCAGAACAGTTCACATTCATCCCTGTGGTAAACAATGTCATGCACACAGATGGGGCTGGTGCAAAGATGTTTGTTTACACAGGCAAAGGTGCATTTTGCCCCTCCCCCCCTCCACAATGGCTGTGTGTAATGAAGGGGACCATTTTATTTTCATTTTTAAATTTTAATGTTTATATGTTATTAAAATCATTTTAAGCCTGAAGATTACTTAAAACCCCTAAAATATATATTTTTGGATAACAGACCTAGAGAGCCCCTAGAGCAGTGGTTCTTAACCTGGGTTCGATCGAACCCCAGGGGTTCGGTGGGTCAGTCTCGAGGGTTCGGCACACCCTCCGCTAGTACCACTTCGCTGTCAGGGACTATTTCTCCAGTTTCGGGCATGTCCTTCCGCTCCGCGCCGTCATCATGGAAATACATAACATCCAGTGGCGTAGCGTGGGGGGTGCAGGGGGGGGGGGCGGCCGCAGCGGGCGCAACATCTGGGGGGGCGCATCCGCTCCGCAGTGTCATGTCACTCACTCTGTCATGATAGGCTGGCCGCCGCCGCCGCCCGCTGAGTCTGCTCGCACTCGCAGCTCTCTCTGCCCCTGGCTCACTCTCACTGCTGGCTGTTCAGCTCGGCTCCCGGTCGAATCTGATCCAGCCGGAGCCGGCGTCGCCCACTGTGGAGTGGTGGTGGTGGTGGGGGGGGAGACAGGCCAGGCGTGCGTTGCGGAGAGGGAGTCTGTCTGGGGGAGGGACTAACCCGTGCAGCGGCCGCCCAGCGCAGCGCGGGAGAGAACCACCAGGCCAGGCAGCAGCAGAAGAAGCCGGCAGGTGAGAGGCCAGAGAGCCAATGGTGACAGTGGTGCTGCAGTCTGCAGGAGAACAGGTGAAAAAAAGGTAGGACTGGAGTAGTACTGGCTGTACTAGTCTAGTGACTGACTGTCTGACTGACTGTGTGAGAACACTGAGAAGACTATGTAAAGGGGATCTATTTTATGGGGAACCTGGCCTGCTGTAAGGGGGAGATCTAAATGGGGGACGGGACCTCACCTCACCCTGGCCTGCTGTAAGGGGGGATCTATATGGGGGACATGATCCCCCATACAGATCCCCCTTACAGTAGGCCAGGGTGAGGTGAGGTCCCCCATTTAGATCCCCCCTACAGCAGGCCAGGGTGAGGTTAGGTCACTCTGGGGTCCCCCATATAGATCCCCCCTTACAGCAGGCCAGGGTGAGGTTAGGTCACTCTGGGGTCCCCCATATAGATCCCCCTTACAGCAGGCCAGGGTGAGGTTAGGTCACTCTGGGGTCCCCCATATAGATCCCCCCTACAGCACGCTAGGGTCTGGACCTCACCTCACCCTGTCCTGCTGTAAGGGGGAGATCTATATGAAGGACGGGACCTCACCTCACCCTGGCCTGCTGTAAGGGGGGATCTATATGGGGGACCTGGGATCTATATGGGGGACCTCACCCTGGCCTGCTGTAAGGGGGGATCTATATGGGGGACCAGGTCCCCCATATAGATCTCCCCCCTTACAGCAGGCCAGGGTGAGGTGAGGTCCCGTCCCCCATATAGATCCCCCCTTACAGCAGGCCAGGGTGAGGTGACATGAGACATGATAATGACATGAGTGGCACTTGTCAAAATAAAGCCGCGCATTTCTGAACTGGTCTCTGAAAGACAACAGCAGAAGTCACACTAATTTGCAGTAAATATTCATTATTATGTTTTTGTGTGAAAATCATGTTTTAATGGTTTTGTTCTTTGTTCTTAATGGTTTTGTTCATTTTGTGCACCTATGTATAAATATATACCTAAAATAATATATACCTATGTTTTGAATTTGAAAAAAT
Organism: Pelophylax lessonae; assembly: GCF_965119305.1. NCBI lineage: Eukaryota > Metazoa > Chordata > Amphibia > Anura > Ranidae > Pelophylax > Pelophylax lessonae. The sequence goes on from NC_138770.1 coordinate 393,378,119, forward strand.
CATATTTTATTTTTCCAATTAAGAAGGGTTCAGTGAGAGCGCATATGAAACTGGTGGGGTTCAGTACCTCCAACAAGGTTAAGAACCACTGCCCTAGAGAATAAAATGTTGGTAGTTCTAACTTTTTATGTTACATGATATTAGTGAAACGGTTTATGAAAGTCAAAATTTTAGTAAAAAACACGCTAAAGTAAATTTTTGTGGTACATAAATGCAATGTATTACCTACTTTGTTGGTAAAATATAAAAGATTAGGTTGTGCCGAGTAAATGTATAAATGTATAACCAAAATGTCAAACCTTAAAATTGCATGCGCAGACAACGCTTTAGTCAGTTTAGAGTTACGCAGGAGCATGGTGCTAAAACGATTGCTCTCACTCTGGCATGTGTGCTCATAATTATATAGCATGTGTATGATATGGCAATCACCATTTTCATATGTAGGAGCCCCAGTGCACACATTTGTGTGTGTGTCTAAAATGTTTACATTTTCTTTCTATGTCTTTTTACATGCTTAAAACCTTTTTTTATTATTTTCATAATGTTTATTGCTCTTATATAGGGGACTAATTGCTCTTATATAGGGGACCAATAGCCCCTATGTGATAGCATATAGGTAACAGGTTCTCTTTATGGAGACACCAAGGGTCTGTTAGACCCTGGATCTCTCCTCTGTACTCCACTGCAGCTGTTGAAACACAGACCATGTTCCATCAGCAGCTTACCCCAGCACTGATCCCAGAGAATGGCAGCTCCAGTCCAGGAAGTGACATCATACACGTCACATCCTGGTCTGTGTACAGGAGGGAGGCTGAGAGGATGGAGGTCTGCTGAGCTCCTGCCGCCCTTCCCAGCGATACCTACCATGACAGCACTAAGCCTTCAGGTGGGGCAGCGGAGCCTGGTAAACATGGTGGGGGAGTTGCTTCAGGAGGCGGCACATCACAGTGGTGGTTGTGGAAGTGAGAGGAGGATTCCCCGCCACTTGAATCACATGAAGCCAACAGTTGGTGTTTACTAAATTACACACACTGCCGGGAGTGTGTAAAAAAAAAAAAAAAAAAAACACGTCTTCGGCACTGTTAAAAATCCGAATCCCCAACCACTAGCTGGGGATATTACTGCCCCCTGGAGTGCCTTGAGGTTTCTTCAGGGGTGCCTTGGCAAAATGCAATAAAATTGTCGAAAAATTGTGTACAAGCTGGTGTGTGGATGAGGGCTGCAATTTTTAGTTACACTAAGTCACAGGTTTTCATTGTGCACCATTACAACCCTTTAGCTGCTGGCGTCCTAACGACCAATAGCATCATCAGTTGATAAGGAGGATGTCAGTCTCCTGCATAGCATCCGTGTTTGCCCCTCCCCTACCCCTCTCCATCACCGCTGAGGTCACATTAGCTCAGTGATGGAGGAAAACTGAGGTAGAAGAGAAACATTGGAATACTAGTCAGTACCAGTTTGCAAAAGTGTATTGCTTTGGAAGAATAACTTACCTCTAACTTTGGGTGTCCTACTTGGACTTGTGGATGTTGCTGCATTATGTAAAGCTATTAGACTAGCTTTCACATTTTAGAATGGGGTGCCTTGAGACTGTCTGTAATTTTTAAAAGGTACCTTTAGACTGTCCATAATATTTAAAGGGTGCCTTGACTGAAAAAAGGTTGAGAAACACTTGTTTGTGCCGCCTTATGCTGGCACCAGCCCTGCACACAGAAAAAGTTGGCTTTTCAGTGGATGCTGCGGATCCAAGCTGTACAAGATGCACTTAGTGGTCCTTTATATGCAAACATATATTGGTCCATGATGAAAAAGGCTCAGTTCACGCTAGCCTGACACCAAAGTCACACGACTTTTAGAGCAGCTGTGGAATCCGACTTTGAAACTACGTTGATGTGACTTTTTACACTTTTTGGCATTGAAGTCGTTTAAAAGTTAGACCAAAGTAGTGCAGGAACCTTTTCTAAAGTCTGACAGACTTGTGTAGCATCAGTTAAAGCGGTAGTATCCCGCTTTTTGACACTTTTACCTACAGGTAAGCCTATAGTAAGGCTTACCTGTAGGTACAAATAATATCTCCTAAACCGGCACGGTTTAGGAGATATTTACAGTGCATGCAGCCGCTCGCGCGAGCGGCGCATGCGCTCTGAAGGTCCGGGGGACCTTCAATTAAGTTTGCCGGAGCTTGCCGGAAAAATCACTCCCGCGTGCATTCGCGGGAGTGACGTCATCGCGGCTCCGGCCAATCATCGCGCCGGAGCCGTCTCTTCCGGCCAATCAGCGTGCCGGAGCCGCCGAACCCGGAAGAGACGACGAGGGACCATGGCAGCGCCCGCAGCGATGTCCGGGGGTCCGTGTCGGGGCTTCGTTTTAAGGTAAGTTACACATAATGGGCTAGTATGCGATGCATACTAGCTCATTATGCCTTCGTCTTGCAGGTTTTTTTTTTTTTTATTTTTTTTTTTATAGAGTTTACAACCGCTTTAAGACCACTCTCATAGGGAAATATTGAATTTCACACCTCATCCGCCTTGGGGTCTCACAAGTCGGATCCTATGTCGCATCAGTGATCCGAGCCTTATACAATGTTCCGCATAAGGCCTGATCTGCATGATTTCTATCCGTAACTTGAATGTTTGTAACTGTTTAAATTATTATTATATTTGAATTACAATTGTCTCAAACCTGGTCAATCTAATTTGAACATATACTGAAAATGCATAAGAGGAGATTTCATTCAGTGAAAGCCCCTTGTTAAAACAAACCGAACCAAAGATATAGACTATGGATGGTATATGCAGCTCTTGACCTTTAACAAGTCAAAATTGGTCTCATCCCATCCCACTTACTGGGCTTTTCAATTGGTTATTTAACCACTTGCTGACCAGCCGCCTCAGTTTTACGGCGGCAGGTTGGATCTGTCCCACGAAACGACAAACCTGTACATCGCTTTGTGGGACTGCCTCGCCATAGGGGAAGATGATCAGCGGGTCCTGCGGCCGCGATTGCCACCAGGCATCTGCCATCGCTCCCCGTGGAGACCGAATGGCGGTCTGCCATTGTAAACACGGCACCCTGCTGTTCTGTCAGTATTGAACACAGGGATTCTGTGTTCCTCTTATTTAGCAACACAGGTTTCTGTGTTCATGCAGCAAGCCCATCACCCACACAGTTAGAAAGCACCCCCTAGGGACACATTTAACCCTTTGATCGCTCCGAGTGTTAACCCCTTCCCTGACAGTGTCATTAGTACAGTAACAGTGCATATGTTTAGCACTGATTATGATTATTGTAGTAATATCACTGGTCCCCCCAAAAGTGTCAAAAATGTCAGTTAGGTGTCCGATCTGTCCACCGCAATGTCACAAACCTGCTAAAAATCGCTAATTGCCGCCATTACTAGTAAAATAATTTAAAAAAATGACAAATCTTTCCTCCTAGTTTGTAAGCACGGTAACTTTTGCGCAAACCAATCAAAATAAGCTTATTGGGATTTTTTTTTTACCAAAAATATGCAGCAGGATACAAAGTGGCCTAAAATTATGAAATTGATTTCTAAATGTTTTTATTGGGAATGTTATATAGCAGAAAGTAATATATATATATATATATATATATATATATATATATATATATTTTTTTTTAGAATTGTCGCTCTTTTTTG